>NC_140540.1:7369925-8819300 GCF_057382185.1 Mchenga conophoros | reverse complement strand
GATTCGCTTGCTCCCCCTTGTGTTAAAGAACCTCCTGGTGTGACATTTAGGCCCACCAGCTTTAGTGTCTACGTACACACTGTACTGCCAAGTATTCAGTCACCTGTCCAAATCATTGAATTCAGGTGTTTCAAACACTTCCATGGCCAGAGGTGAATAAAATCAAGCACCTAGGAATGCACATTGCTTCTACAAAGATTTGTGAAAGAATGGGTGTGAATGAGGTCGGTGCAACAAGTCCATTCATGGAATTTCCTCACTACTAAATATTCCATTCAACTGCTAGTGGTATTATAACAAAGTGGAAGTGATTACAGCAATTAAATTAGGCCATATAAAATCAGAGAGTGGGGTCAGTGGATGCTGAAGTGCACAGAGGTCCCCATTTTTCTGCAGAGTCAATCACTACAGACCTCCAAAGTTCATGTGGCCTTGAGATTAGATCAAGAACATTGCTTAGAAAGTCCCATGGCGTGGGTTTCCATGGTCGAGCTGCACCCACGCTACATATCACCAAGTGAAATGCAAAGCGTCGGTTGCAGTGGTTTAAAGCAGGTCACCGTTGAACTCTAGAGCAGTGGAGATGTGTTCTCTGGAGGGACACTTCTACGTCTGGCAAACCAATGGACGAGTCTGGGTTTGACACTTCCCAGGAGAATGGTACTTGTCAAATTGTGCCGAGTGTAAGTTTTGTTGAGTGGGGTTGTTGGTCGAGTTGGTTGGCTCCTTAGTTCCAGTGAAAGGAACTCCTAATGCTTCAGCAAACCAAGACATTTTGGGACTGTGTAATCCTCCCAACTTTGAGGAAATAGTTTGTGGATGGCCTCTTCCTGTTCCAACATGACTGCACACCAGTGCACAAAGCAAGGTCCGTAAAGACATGGATGAGTAAGTATATGAAGTCAAAGGCTTCATATGTGTGTATAGTTTTCTAGTTGATTAACAATTGTTTTGGGTAAACTCACAAGTGTCCTAGTGACAACCAAGGTGAGCATGCATACAGGGCTAAATGAAATCCTGGCAACTTTTTGTCTGTTATTTAGTGCTTTTACTTTACAAGCCAAAATTTGTCTGTAACACAACTTACGCAGTTGTGTAAAAGGTACAATAGTTACCTGTGAACTTTGATGAAATGAAAGTGCCTAAGGAAATGTAGCAATGTGGTTATCTATCAATCTATGTGTGTGTATACATGTTTAGACATCTTTATGAGGACGGGAAATTGGCTTGCCACTATACTTGTAGGGGGACAAAATGCCTGTCAGTTTGAAGGCATTTTTGAGGCTCAAAATGTAGCTTTAGTGTCAGGGTTACAATTAGTTTATTGTTAGGTTTAGGCTAAGGGTTAGGGCAACACATTCATTCTTGATGGTTACGGTTAGGGTAACCGGCTAGGGAAAGCATTATGTTAAATAGATGTCCTCACTAAGATATGAAATAGAGTGTGTGTGTTTGTGTACTTGACTGGTTTCACAACTGAAGTAGACAGGCCACAACTCGAAGTGCACTCAGTCCTGTAGGTGTGTCCTTGCAGACAGGTAAGAGTTGTCCAAACCTGTTTACTTTGTGTGTGGTTGCACCAGCAGTGCCTGCATATCTAGCACAGGATCACTCTGTGACTTTTCACTTCTCTCTGCGCTTCTGTCATTCCCACTCTGTCATTCAGTGTTTTTCTGTATTGGACTATTCCTGTTAATATAGCAGAAATGCCAGTCAAAGTGTTTTTTACAAGTGTGAGTGGTTCTACACAGGTACAGTACACAATCTTACTTGTCTTGTTCTTTTATTTTTAGCCAGTGATTAATATATATCACTGATACTATCAAAATATTGTGAGATGTGTGTAAAGTATTTACTTTTATAGACAATCTTACTGCTCTCTATGCACAACTCAGCAACTTTTATTATACAAGAAAACTTTTTATAACAAGTCACACAGCTATTAGTCTTGATAACGGATTAAATATGCCTTTTCAGATTAAGAAGAACCAAGAGAGAGTCTTTTCTATCTTAAACGCCAAGAAGATCCCCTTTCAACCTGTGGACATTTCTCAGAGTTCTGATGATAAGGATTTAATGAGGCAGGGAGCAGGAGATCCGACCGCGCTTCCTCCACAAATATTCAATGGAGACGTCTACTGTGGAGTAAGTCTCATAGAATAACTAATAATAAGCTGAACCTGCGATTCAAAACTTAAAATTATGATCAGATGTGTTTTATTTACACGCTTGCTGATGTCGTCACACAAAAAAAGAATAGAAACCATGTGGTTAGTCTAAGGCGTGGACACAGTTTTAAAATCAATATTTACACTGTATGCTAACTACTGGTTGTTCACACAGTTAAGCCAGGGGACAGAAATACATGGAGAAATGCATACATACCAATACTTTGACTTGTACACTCCCTGTTCATTCAATCACTCATCAGATTTCAGCCTTCCAGTTAGACTTAGTGAGACAAACTATTTGCTTGCAGAGTATTCCTTTCATCCTTCCAACTTACAAATGGTATATATACAGTTATATCAGAAAACTGAAAGATAGGAGGAAAGAACCTGATTGGCAGCTTTTGATACAGACATTTATGTACCCACAAGTAATGAAGCATGTTAACGTTTTGCCATAGCAAACTTTAGTTTGTGTAATACTTTAGTTAAGGACCGAATATCTCCAAAACATTGAAACCTTTTAACTGCACTATAGACTGTGTTCAATTTACTTTTTATAACAGATAAAGACTACAAGCATGCAAACAATGAATATTGCCAAAAATACCTGAAGACCCAACCCATCAAAAATAGCCAGAAAATTAAGATTTTTTTGGAACTGAGATGTTTATTAACCCATATAACAAAGGCAATTTTTTTTCCTATGTCATGTTGTGTATGATATATTTTTTTATTATATATTTATCATATATTTTCTGAATCACATTTGATACATTGGCAACTTTTTGTTAACAACAATGTTACTTTTAGTTAAAAAAAAGAGTTTTGTCCATAATATTTTGAAATTATGGCAAGTATTGATCGTGTTGATGAGATAGAGGTCTCAGACACTCATGAATCGAATATAATACCAAGGGCATTATAGGGTTAAAGCTCAAAAAATGCTGTGGTACAAAGACAACATCAGAAAGAGGTGTGAAACAGTCCAGATAGTCTTTCCCAAAGATATTAATTATTTGACAGCAGTAAGCCAATCAGCCACAGCAGAAGCTGTTTTAAGATTTCAACTTTTTCCTGCCACAAAGCATCTTAATATTGTTTGTTTTTCTCATTCTCTTAAATCTGCCATTTTTTCCTTTTTTATTATCCAGTGCAAGAACAAATTCAACTGAAAGAATTGGGCTATAAAGAAATGCAAAGAAAGATAAAACAAGAAACCCTTATTGGATTAAAAAATGCGTACCCAACAGTAGGGTGCTGTTTTGCGTGTTCATGTGCAGTTGAGTTGTGTTTTTAATGGTTTGTGTCTTTTTGTGGGTTGTGAACATGAACATATGCTTACCCCAGTAAGCATAACTGTAGCTAATGGTGATCTCAGTTATCTGAATGTCTGGCTTGTTGTGTTGTATCATATTGGACAAATGTACAGTACACAGTGCAATATTTTTAAATAGGTTAATAATGCCTTTGTACTAATAGTGTTTTCACTCTGTTTCTCGGAATCCATCATGCATGTCTTCTCTTTTACAGGACATCAGTGCATTTGACAATGCAATAGAGATGGAACAATTGGAGGACTTCCTTAAGCTCTGAAAGGAACAGTGACAACAACTACATTGCCATAACCAACTAAACCTGTTAAAGAGGTGTTTTTTGTTCTTTTTCTTACTTTGTTTTTACCCACACTTGTGTGATAATATATCATGTATTCAAGTTTCCTCAGAGCTAGTCCTAGAAATGCAGTTTTTTTTAAATAAAAAAATGCTCAGAATAGAATTGCAAATGGCCTTCAGTGACATTTTTTATTTGTGAAGTTTATGTGAGACCACATCCTCTGTTCTCTTCGTGTAACACCTTCTGTGGGATTACTTGCATAGTAGCATTCAAGCTGTTGGTGTCCACTTATGCCTTCTTGTTCCAGTAGCCCACTATTGTGTGCTGTGCAGATGCCTCTGATGCTATGCTGGTCCTCATCCCCACAACACATGACCAGCACACCCTCTTTTTACGCATAAAGACACGATGATAAAAACAATCCTCTGGTTCTTGACAGGTCTTTGATAAACACAACCTTGGCTGAACAACTATACATGGCATATTACAATGTGTTTCATTTATTTAACAGGAGCTAACCTTCCAATGTGGCTGAATTAAAACAAGTTTGAAAGAAGAGTGGACCAAAATGGCTCCACAGTAAAGTGAAACACTCATCACCAGTGAGTGATGCAGAAGCAGTGTCCACAACTTACTGCTTCCATGTGGTGCTAATCAAATGCACTTGATTAACTTATTATCAGCAAGAAAAGAAGAAATAACAACGATATAAATGGTTTATATTACATTGATATTAAGAGTCTTTGAAGGAACTGAATTGAAGGATTTTTTGGCGATGCTAACGCTGTAGAGACAGGCATACTCTCCGTGCTGTTCATGACTTATTGCAGCGAGCTCAAAATTGGCCAGGTAGAAGGCTGAGTGGCCAAATGCTGACTTTGATTCAGTAGTGTTTGTGTTTAAATGTGTGAAATAGAAGACGCCTCTAGGGTATATAGAATGAACAGAGCAAGTGACAGTGAGGGTGCTGCCTCGAGAGACAGAAATTGTGTCAGGATTGGTGAGTTCCATTGCATTGGGGGACATCAGGGAGATGTTGGGTTTTTCCACTTTAACTGCAAACAACAATTTCCGATAATTGTGCAAAACAGAGGAAACAATGCACAAAATTACTGACCTACAACGGAAAGGTCAGCAGGATTTCCTTGAGGATAGTAGATGACTTCACTGGCCAACACCTTTTGATATTCACAGTAGTATGAACCCTTCTGACTAAAGTCCACTTTAGGGAAGACAAAGGTTGCAGATGCATGATCTGAGAATTTTTCCATTTGAAATGACCCTTGGGTTTTTTTCAGGAGAAATCTCCCACCCATGCGTTCTGTTACTAGCGTGCAGGTAATTTCAACTTTGTCACCCCACTTAACCTCTGCAGCAGGACTTATTGTGATTTTGGGCTTCTGTTGACCACCTGAAGCAGATAATAAATGTTTTTTGTGTAACAGCCAAAACAACTTTCTCAGGAGCAATGAGATAATTTGTCAGTTCAAAATGAGCTATGTCTCTTACCTAAGCAGATAACGCTGGCATCTTCATCGTGCCCACAGTTATTTTCTCCAAATCCATCGTGTGAACAATGAGTAAGTGCAGACTCTTGGCCTGAGCATGCCACATTATCCAGCCATACTGGACCAGAGCCTCTACCAAAATGGGCACTTAGAGGTGCTGAAATGGCATGACCGCAATCAAGCTGTCTGCATACCACATCAGCATCGCTCATTTCCCAATCGTCATCACACACAGTTCCCCACTGTCCTTTATAGAAGACCTCCACTCTGCCGGAGCATTCAACTGAGCCATCCACCAACCGGACTTGTGCTGCATAACAGAGCAGAAAGAGTGAATACAAGTACAATGGAAAGTCCTTAAAACAACCAAAAAGAAGACAAAACTATAAAAGGACTTGAAAGGATTCTTCTCTATATATTTTACAAAATGTTTGTATTAATGCATAAAAAACAAATACCAAAATATAATATTAATTGGATATTATATCGTTTATTAGTCCATTATGTTAGGCAAAAGGAGTATTGCAACAACTGTTTCAAGTCATGGGAAATATGACGTTTTCGCTTTTTAATGGATGAAGTCCATACTACTCAAGTCTATGTAAGATAAATAACTAGTAAGCTAGCTGAGCTTAGCTTAGCTATAAAGAAAGCATTACCTAGACTGGCTTTGTCTAACAGTGACCTCTACAGCTTTCTGTTTGGCAATACGTAGCAAGCAATAGGCAAAACAGTTGCTGGCTAATCCTACTCCCTAAGCCAGATAGGTGTAAAAAAAATGTACATTTTCTAAAGAAAAAAAAACAAAAACGCGAAAAGAAAATAATTTTGTTAAACATTAATCTGCACATGGCTGACCAAATTAAATACGACAGTTTTACAATCCAGTGTTATAATTTGGAAATTTATGAAACCAACTTTGATATAAAAGGCCTTACCAGCACAGAGAACACCGGCATCATGTTCATGCCCACAGTCTTCTCTTGTAAAACCCTTCACCGAGCATTCTTGAAGAGAAGTCACGCTGTGGAAACAAGAAGTGCTAGCCTCCACCACTGACCCACTGCCTTGGCCAAAAAAAGCAGCACCAGGAGCATTCACGGCGCGTCCACACTCCAGCAGCTCGCACACCACTCCAGCTTTACTTAGAGTCCAGTCTGTGTCACATACTGCGTGCCACTGCTCGCCGTGACGTACCTCCACTCTCCCAGAGCACTCATCAGTACTGTTAACCAACCGCACTGCCAAGCTCCCTGTGAAGTAAACAAAAAATATAGCCACAGGTATATAAGAATATTCTTTTTTAAACTGTGACGTACTTAGTTATATTATACATTATTTAAATTCAGAAGACAATATCTTAAAAAGTAAGCAAAAGAAGAAGAAGAAGCAGAAGAAGAAGCTGCCAAAATTACATTTTGGCATTTTATTTTTGCTTCTTCTTACCTGTGCAGGAAACACCGGCAACTACAGTTGTGTCACAGGTTCTGTCCAGACCTGGTCTTTGTGGACACTGATTCAATGTAGGCTCCTTTCCATTGCATTCAATTTGATCATTCCAGGTCTGTCCTGTACCAGGGCCAAGTTGAATAAGCTTATGAGGACTCCCACAGTCCAACTGTCTGCACACCACTGCTGCATCATTCATGTCCCAGGATTCAGCACACACAGTCCCCCACTGGCCTTTGTCATAAATCTCTACTCTTCCATCACAACGAGTGGATCCACCGGTTAATCTCACGTTTCCTGGAAATGATAGCTGTTATATTAATGTACATGAAATACAACTTGACCCACACTGTATATAGTGCACTGTATGACTTTTTTTTGGTTTTGAACTAGGGATGTACTGCTGACTGATTAAGTGGTTAATATTTTTGTGTTGCATCACATTAATTTTGTGCTGGATCCAAACAGCAGTGGACAGTCGAAGCACGTAAAACATCTTTTATGTTGAAAATGTAGCCATACTGTAATATATCGACATGTATGTGATATCTGTAGAAGTTGGTCCAATGGAAATGACAGTTGAGAGAGGAACTCTATGAATGAGTGTGCTTGTTTGATACAAGGAGGACCTGTGGTTACTGGGCTTCTATGTTTTCATTCATGTTTACAGACATTACAGTTATCGTTATGCTTGGCTAGCAAGGCTAAATCCTTTTTTTGGTTTGTGGTTGCCATGCTGAGGAAGATGATCAAATTTGAAGCTTGGAGAAATGTTTCCATTCTTCTGACTGGTGGTTGTCAATAAAGCCAGTCAAAAGCCAGAGTGATGCTATTGGTATTATTGATATATGACGTTAGTTTTGTATATACACAGTGTCTTAGTGTTTGATTATTTTTAGTGACTGTGCTTGTGAAATCTTGATACTTTTGCTTCATGTCTGAGTAGGATGAATTTTTGTGTGGTATGTCGGGACTAAGCCTACTGAGCTTTTGACAGTATACGCAAAAACATAGCACACCTTAAAAACTCAGTATATAAGACTCTTGGAAAGTCTTCAGTTTTTGTGCCTTCTAATCTAACCTTTTAGTTGAACATAGTTTCCATATTTATTCTAGATACTCCATATCTAGATTGGTACCTGACAAATCACTGCTTGGGGTTTCATTGCATAATTATAAATCGGGTGTTTTGCATGAACACGGTGTTTCACTAAATCACTGGTCTTTTTTCTAAAGTTAGTCCAGTTTTCTGCATTTGTTCATGTAACTTGAAGCCCTTCTACCAATATTTAAAGGTTGTGTGAAAGGGCCAGAAACAATTTCCATCTTAGTTTTTTTAAAGAAGAATATAATGGATTCATTTTCTTTTTGAAAGTCTAATTTCAATTTGACATCAGACTTTACCTGAGCATACCACAGAGGCATCTTCAGTACCATCGGTGATAGATCTGGTATGGTCTCTAAACGTGCACTGCGTGAGAGAACTCTCTCTGCCGTTACAGCGAATCTCGTACCCTCTCAGATCTCGACCTTTACCAAATGACTCTGAGATCTTGACAGGATCTCCACAGTTCATCTCTCTGCACACCACAGCAGCTTCATTCATTCCCCAGTTAACATTAAATGCTTGTGACCAGTGTTCCCCATGGTGGACCTCCAATCTTCCTGAGCACAGGTCAGTCCCATTGATTAGTCGAATGGCAGCTACAAAGCACAGTAGAGAAAAAATATCAGCAATTCGTTGGTGTTCATCTGAAAGAATTGTATTAATTGAAGCTTCATCTGATATTGGTGTTGCAGAAATAACTGCTATGTAATCAATAACTGAACATTTTTTGGAGTACAAATATCCAAAGAAAATGCTACATCCAGAACTTTTTGGGATCTAAAGGTAAAAAAAAAAAAAAAAGACACTTTGTGAAATGAAACATCAATAGTTTGTACCTGAACAAATCACTCCTGCATCTTCATCATGACCACAGTTATTCTCTCCAAAGGAGCGATGACTGCATTGCCCAAGAGACGTCTCATTACCCAGACAGTTGACATTATCCAGCCAGATCACTCCTTGTCCTTCACCAAAGAAGGCACCAGGTTTAACTCTCTGAGGTGTTCCACAGTCCATGGCTCTGCACACCACCTCAGCCTCTCTTAAGTCCCAGTCATCATCACACACTGTTCCCCACTGGCCGTCATGCAGAATCTCCACTCGGCCAGAGCATCGGTCAATGCCGTTCACAAGCCTTAGCGGTGGTTGACCTGAGGGCACACGTTAAACAAATAACAATAAATATTATAAGCTGTTGCTTTTCTTTGTTTTTTTTTAAGGTTGTCATCAATTTTAAAATTTGTTGTAACAGATTTTTTTATTTATTCATTTTTGGCGTCTTGGGGACAGCAGAAACTAGCTTTACAGCAGCATGTTGTGTAGCTTCATATCTATCCATCACACATGAGCAGACTACATGGCTGAGAGCCTGATTCAGAAATCAGTGTTGGCAATGGGAGTAGAACTCAAAGATTAAGAAGTGTTGCCCAATACTTTTCGCCATTTAGTGTATATCATGTAACAATCAGAGTTTGTGGATATAAATAAGACGTTAATGTCTTGAAAGATAATGCTTTTATAACAAGCTCTAGGTGCATAAAGGCAAAAAACAGGTCATTTTAGTCCATTGCTAGTTGGTTCCAGCCTGATGGTGTCATAATGTCAGGAGTAACTGAGATTGTGTAGATATAAATTACGTATTACTGTGGTGAAATAAAACTATACCTGTTGCAGGCAGGCAAACATTAAAAATAGGTCATTTTAACATGTTGCTAGGTGGTTGCCAGGCTACATAGTGATATAATAATATCTGATATAGATAAGAAACTTCAAAGTCTTAAGCTATGCCACGTTTAGTTGCTCAGCTCCTAATTGTAAAGAAGTAGTTGGTGGACAACAAAACAGACAGAAACACAGAGAATGCAGAAATGGCTTTATGAAGCCTTTATAAAAAAAAGTTAAAGTGCAAAACTGTAACCCATTCTATTGTCTTTGACTTGTGAGTGTCTGTCAGTAGACTGAGCCTTCAGGATTTTAGTTTAAATGCTTTTGATGAGCCTCAGACCTTTAAACACATTCACAAGTACATATTAAGTAAAAGAAATACTCCACATGAGCCAACCTTTTCTTTTAAAAGTTGTCCAAACATGACATTTGCTATTTTTGGAAAGCAGGATTGCAGCATGTCTGTATCTTTTACCTGCACATGCGAGAGATACACCTTCACATGACCCTCTGTGTTCTTGCAGTTGACACTGGCTGATAGAGTTCACATTATCAGAGCATCTACTTGTGAGCCCTCGCAGTGAGCTGTCACCAAAGTAGGTGTCTTTGGAATTTTTTGGAGCTCCACAGTCGAGCTCCTTGCATATGACTGTAGCTTCTTTAAGACCCCGGTTATTACTACAAAGTTTCCCCCATTGGCCATCATGGAAAACCTCCACTCTGCCAGAACAAGTGTCACTCCCATTTATCAATCTGACTGTCTCTGCAAAGCAAAATTTGGCATCATTGGGATTGTCATTAAAACTCAGTTTTGAGAAACAAACAGAACAGAGCCTGTGTTACCTGAGCACACAAGACCAGCATCTTCATTGTGGTCACAGACATGTTCTTCAAAATCTTTGTGAGGGCAGTCAGCGAGTAACATTTCATGACCAGTGCACTCCATCTCATCCAACCAAACCTGACCCTGGCCTCTCCCAAAGTAAGCCTTGTACTTGACTGAGAGAGCATTCCCACAGTTCATCTCTTGACAAGCTACAGCTGCATCTTGCATCCCCCATTTGTCATCACAAACTGTTCCCCATTGTCCTTTATAGTAGATTTCCACTCTACCAGAGCAGCGATTAGTCCCATTCACCAGCCGAATGGGTTGACTGTCTGTTAAGAAAAAAAAAAAAAGTTAGGGGCATGGTTTTTCTTTCAGAAAGGGACAATCTAACAGTGTCAGTTTTACTGGCCATGTACCATGGCCAACTTACTTGCACAGACAACAGTAGCATCAACACAGCTTTCTCTGAAATCTTTAAGTTTGCACTGTGAGATTGAGTTCTCATTTCCAGAGCAAGTGGTTTTGATGGCAGACAGTTCATGTGCTTCTCCAAAATATGGTGTTTCATTCTGACCGAGAGGATCGCCGCAGCCGGCTTCTCTGCATGCCACCTGAGCTGCTTCCTTGCCCCAGTCATTGCAAACTCTTTTCCACTGACTCTTGTGGTAGACTTCCACTCTGCCATTACAACGAGTGGTTCCTTTCTCAAACCGCACATGTTCTGCAAATGATGTGGATATTAAACGTAATAAAATAATAATGTGTTTCATAAATAATAATACAATCAGCCAGTGTGTCTGTATTTCCCATAGTCTATATACAATAATACTACTAATTCTAGTGAAGATTTTAACTTTGTCAGAACCAAATTGGAAGAAACTGGCATCTAAAGCATATTACCAAAAGAAAACAAAAGAATGCCTTGGTGCATGCTTAATCATCCGTAAGTAAGTAAATCCCAAAAGGTTTATTCTGTTCATCTGGACGTAACGTTTTCAGTGGGAGAAACGTTTCCTCACTAATCGAAGTGACTTCTTCAGTCTCAGCTGACTGCAGGTCTCCCCAACCTTATAAACAGTATATTTGAACAATAACTGAAACCAGCCTACTGAATGAACAATGGGCTGTGAGGTCAGTTCTTTGATCATTAATATGCAAATTGTCATGATCATTGATCAACAACAACTGGTCAAAGACAACTGATCAATGGCCATAAGTAGCATTCACAGAGAGTTGGGGAATGGCTGCAATCACAGTGCTTTAAGATGGTGAAAGATGCACCCTTAGGCCCCCACCTCGATTCAGAGATGGTCTTTCCCTTTTCACGTAAATGGACTCCTTGACTCCTCGCTCCAATCAGCGTTCCTCCACGATGTGTACATCCTCATCATTGAAAGAGTGTCCACTGGCCTGCAGCGAACTGAGACTGAAGAGGTCACTTGGATGAGTGACAAAACATTTCTCCCACTAAAAACGCTACGTGCAGATGAACAAAATCAACGTTTTGGGAAAGCAAAAGAATGTTAAAGGTCAATTGGAGAAATTAATACTGCTCTCATAAGTATCTGCTGATACCCTCAAGACTAGGAGAATGCTCTTGCCAGTAAAAAAAAAATCTGTCTTCCACTATCTCAAAAGCTCAAGTTTACTTCTCGAGAAGCCAAACTGTTAATTTACCTGTTTTTAATTGATATTAAATTCTTGATAATGCACAAAATAATTGTTTGTAATCAAAGCTAAACTTTTAATGTATCAAGAGTCATACACTGCAAATTGTTTTCAACAGGACTGTGTGCGTAATGTTTGATCAAAATGTTTTTTAGTGTCTGGGCAAGATAAACATACTAATTAATATATCTTAGCACAGTTTAAATACACTTTTTAAATATACTGACTCATGGATAAAAGTATGTGACATCATTTTTCTTTCCACAATAGAAGGAGCAAAAACGAAATTAAATCATAAGACATGTACGTTATCTTTAAATGCTATATGTATAGCACATTTTCTTCTTGCTTCTTTCAAGAAGAACAAATGTGACTCCATGATGGCTGTTCTCAAAGCCTAACAATTGTGGAAATGTTGCAGCAATGAGAAACCTAAACCACATAACATGGTGAGCTAACATAATTGCTGTGTTAGCTGGTTTTCTCTTAGGTTTTTTTTTTTTTTTTTTTTTGGTTTTCTTTGGTTTTCTCTTAGGTTGTACAGGATTTCTCAACTTCAACAACAGTTCCACATTTTACGAAAAGGGGCAGTTTTGACATCTTGCTGATGTGAATGAATTCTGCCTGACTTCTGATAACTTTAACTGTTAATGCAGTGCTAGCTTAGCTTGGCAGAAAGACTGGAAAATGGTAGAATGTGACAAAAAAATCCACCTACCTAACCTAAACATGTTGCATTTGTTAAAGTGATATTATATTGGACTGAGAAAGCTGTTAACATGTGGCAGCAAAAAAATAAATGTCTTAGCACATTTTCTCGAAGAAAAGGTTTTCTATGAAGGTTTGTGAGGGAAAACAAAAATATGTCAAACATCATTGGGGCTTACCTGAGCAGACCACTCCTGCATCTTCATTGTGGCCACAGTTATTTACCCCAAACGGTTTGTGCTGACACTGAAGGATGGAAGACTCGTGCCCAGTACACTGTACGTCATCCAACCAGATCTCATCCTTTCCCTGTCCAAAGAAGGCGTCTTTTTTAGCCTCGATAGCTGTCCCACAGCTTAACTCTCGACACACCACCTCAGCGTTAGCAATGCTCCACTGATCGTGACAGACAGTTCCCCAACTGCCTTTGTGGAAGACCTCCACTCTGCCAGAGCAACGCGAAGGTCCGACCAGCCTAATATTCTCACATTCTGGATATGAAAAAAACAAAACCACAAAGGATGCACAATGTGTAACCTTGTCCTCAACCACATTTCACAATTTTTATCTTTTTAATGTAGAAATCAAAGTCTCATGAGTTACTTACTGACCTGTAAACTGCAGGAAACTCAACAGGCCTGCAGCAAAAATACATATCGCAAAAGTGATCTGATTAAGCCTGACAGCCCAGAGGTTTAGATATAAAACAGCATTCTTAAGTTAAAAGCCTTCACTGTAGTCAATAATTTGTCAAATATTTTACAAATCGGGAACATAAGAGGGTCCCGGATCATTTTAAATTCATCCGTTAAAAAATGTTTAACACTTTTCAATCATCTAAGAATATATCTCACTACACTCAAGAAAACACACGTCCACATGAAGTCAAACTGAGACAAAAGCCTCCAGTAACTCACCAAGAGACAAGTGAAAAAGAAAATGTCGTTTTTCATCAAAAATGAGGATCATATTGTGTCTTCAGTGTTGGCCAGTCACTGTAAAATAATACCATAATACCTTAGTCATTTTGTTTTCACCAAAAGGTGTTTATATAGGCCTCTTACCTTTTTAAATCCTGCAAGACTGCTGCGCTAACAGAAGGACCTCAGAGTCTTTAATAAAAACGTTCTCATGTTCCCCAAGAACAGATCCAGTAACTATTTTAAATGAAAAGGTCCACCTGTATTGGACTGCAACCTGGACACATGTTGACTTTTTGATCAATCATTAAAGATGAGACGATGAGAGGGTTTTATCTTTTTTTTCCACAACGCCTGTGGAAATATTTAAAAGAAAAAGAAAACATTTAACTTAACTTATTAATGGAAGAAGATTGATGTCATTTTAGTAGAAAAAAACCCCCAAATTGGGCCATGAGTTTTCTTCAGAATTCATGCTGTTTTTCTCAAAACGGGATGTTTTGAGAAAAGTCTAGCAGAGATCCTGTATGAATAATATGACCACTTCTGCTTTTCCTCTTGTTACATGTCAGGAAGAAAGAAAAGCCTTTAAGAGAAAGCTACTCTTTTTGGGGTTTTAGATGGTTTACATTTTATGTATTTGTGTAACAGTAAAATTTAAAATAACTTATTATGACATTTGGCAAATCAGACCATTTATTCTTCTTGCAGTGAGCATATGTCCGCATATGAAACTATGCTGTATTTCCTTATGTTTCTATATTGTATATTATTTTAACACACAGTGATACTACACTTCAAAACTGAGCATGTTCAATAGGCTTATGGGATTGAATTAATAGGAAATAAAAACAAAGTTGTTAATTTATCCAACTTTCTAATATTGTATCATCAGCAAGGTATCTGTGGAACTCCAAAGTGTTCAAAATTAAATAAATAAATAGGTCAAGATGAAATAAATAACTATGTGAATAAATAAGACACAGATATGTAATGTGAGAATGATATTGTGAAATCATGGAACACATTTTGAAAACAATGCTCATTATTGTGAAATACATTACATTCTGCTATATAAATTTACTTATTATTGTGAAATATTATTTCATGGTCATTATTTTTCACAATAACAGAGATTATTCCTGAGGCATTTTATTTATTTCCAGCCGTTTATATTCCAAAATGACCTTTTTTCAAAGTCAGTCTTTATTTCAAAATCCCGTTTTTCCCGATGGTCTATTTATTTCATAATGCGACTTTTCAGCAGAAGGACTTTGTCTGTCAATCAATGTAAGTGGGCTGGACCTTTGCACCTATTGGCTTATCGTTTACCATCGACTAGTTTTCCTGGATACAGACTGTATCCAAAGGTCCAGCCCATGTGCAAAGGTCCAGCCCACTTACATTGATTGACAGACAAAGTCCTTCTGCTGAAAAGTCGCATTATGAAATAAATAGACCATCGGGAAAAACGGGATTTTGAAATAAAGACTGACTTTGAAAAAAGGTCATTTTGGAATATAAACGGCTGGAAATAAATAAAATGCCTCAGGAATAATCTCTGTTATTGTGAAAAATAATGACCATGAAATAATATTTCACAATAATAAGTAAATTTATATAGCAGAATGTAATGTATTTCACAATAATGAGCATTGTTTTCAAAATGTGTTCCATGATTTCACAATATCATTCTCACATTACATATCTGTGTCTTATTAATTCACATAGTTATTTATTTCATCTTGACCTATTTATTTATTTAATTTTGAACACTTTGGAGTTCCATAGGGTATCATCTTAGGTACACCTTGCTAGTACATGGTTAGACCCCATTTTGCCTTCTGAACTGCCTTAATTCTGTGTGACACATATTCATCTGACATTTTGTCCATGTTGACATGACAGCATCACACAGTTGCTGCAGATTTGTTGGCTGCACAGCCACAATGTGAATCTCCCCATCCTAAAAGTGCACTGCTGGATTGAGATCTGGTGACTGTTGAGGGCATTTAAGGACAGTGAACTGAGTGTCATGTTTGAAGAAACCAGTTTGTGATGATTTGTGCTTTGAGGAATGGAATGGTGCTTTGTCCTGCTGGAAGCAGCCATCAGTACACATCTGCACACTGTGGGATGGACACTGTCAACTGCATTACTCAGGCAGGCTGCGTTCAACTGATCTTCTACCGATGTGGAACTACACTCAAAGGCATCTGGCCCTAACGCTTAACACATTCAATGCCACTTAAATCACCTGTCATCCCCATTCTGACGCTCAGTTTGAACTTAATGAGGTTGTCTTAGCCATGTCTACCCTACTAAATGCATTGAATTGCTGCCACGTGATTGGTTGATTAGATATTTGAGTGAATGAACAATTGAACAGGTGTACTTTATGAAGTGGCTGGTAGGTATATTTCACTTGCGTGTTAAAGAGTCTTATTACTTTGGAGGCCAGAGGGTCTGAACATTATGAAAACACTTCCTGGCCCGTTGTATTAAATATTGCCTTTTTTCTAACATTAGTGAATATCAGTAACAGAACTAGAAAAGAGAATTAGAGAATACTTATGTTTGTAATGGACAACAAGTTAAGCACATATTGACATCTGGGTAAATCATTGCAGGATTTGAAATTCTCTGATGGGAAATTAGATCACATCTTTATTTGAACAAGAAGGCAACACGCGTGACCTGATAAACAGGGTGATTATGTCACAAGCAGGATAATAGTCTAACAAGTAGATAGGCATAGAAATAGTGTCATTGCATTGCTAGGAACACAGTTATCAGTTAATGCGCAGCTGTTGTGACCTTATGTTCTTGCTTTAAAGCAGTACATATCTAAACTTAGTGGCATTATTAAAAGCGTTTACTTTAATGCATCACTTCTCATGAATGACTAAATTATTTTGACCAACCTTTATTTAAATATTGCATTAATATAATTAAAATTGTGTCTAAGCACTTAAATGTGAGTCTGTCCTTAAGATGTACTTGTTTAAGTTACTGTGTTCGTCTCTGCAAGATATAGTGTGAGGGTAAACTATGATGTTATTTTTGTCATGTTTCGGCTGTGTGCAGGCAGGAGAGGACCCAAACTCACGGGGAATAAACTCAAAAGCACTGCTTTATTGCAGACTCGAGAAAAAGATACAGAATTAAACTATACTGGGAAAATACAAACTAAACTTCACAGTGAGGCACACAAGGGAACGCACAGCATGAGGGACAACGCAACATGGAACAAAGCGAGACTCTGACATAAATACACAGAAGGTAATGAGGGAAGTGGAAGCACATGGGGAACACAGCTGTGTCATGATCCTGGGCCATGTTGGCCCAGTATTCTTAGTTTCATGTATTTTGTTCCTTATTTAGGCCATGTTTCCTGGGTTGCTCTGTTACGTTGTTCCCTAAGTGTTTTCCCCTTGTGAATCTTACCCCCTGTGTGCCCCTCTGTGTATTTGTGAGCCCTAGTCTCTCCTTGTGTTTATTCCATGTTTTCCCCAGCCTGTTATGTCTGTTCTCCCTGTGCTCTCTCTCCTCCTGTCTGAACCTCCGTGTACTTCCTGTTTTACTTTGATAATCTCTCGTCTGTATGCGTCATGTTATGTTCATTCCTGCCCTGTCTCGTTATGGTTATCTGTGTCAGCTGTGTTCCCCGTGTGTTAACCCTCTGTGTATTTATGTCTGCGTCTCCCTCGGTTCGGTGTCGCGTTCTCCCTCATGACTGTGTGCCCCTCCGTGTGTTTCCTTGTAAGTCCGTTCCTTAGTTCTTCCCAGTTTAGTTTCATGTTATTTTGTATCGTTGTCATCTTTATCAGCAATAAAGCTGTATTTTGAGTTCAGCCCTGTTTTCCGTGAGTGTGCGTTTGGGTCCTATTTCCTGCCTGCCACACAGCCAGATCATGACAAGCTGAGGACAATTACACATGACAGCGCGTAGAGGACATGAAACTGAAAATGCTGACACCAAGACACGGACCTTAAACATAACACAGAGAGTACACAGAGAGAACATGACGGAAAGAGGAAAACACAGAACATGAGGAGTATGAACAAAGCACAATAACTCACACCACTATATACACGGTCACACAGAGGGAGACAAAGGGGGATAAAGACATGAGGGGAAATCTAGTAAATTAACCTGAACAACTTAGGACCCATAGAATAACAAATTAACAAATGACACAGGAACACGGGAAAACTAAGAACGCTAGGTAAAATGACCCAGGATCCTGGCAATTTTGCTATCTTGTTTACTTTTTCCCCCTGTCTGAATCCGGAATGACTACATCCCGTACAGAACAGGTGTAAAAAGTATTTTGATTTGTTGTAGTAAAATGAAGAATGGAAACTCACTAACAAATTTCTAAACTAATCATTTATGCGAAATGAAAATTGGTGTGAATTTGAGAGAAAAAGATTCAAAAGACAAATTCAAATTCAAATTTTATTTGTCACGTACACAGTCATACACAGTACGATATGCAGTGAAATGCTTGGACAACTGCTCGTGACCTAAAGAAAACAAAAAAAGGAAAAGGCTATGCATAAGATAGGAAATAAATATGAAAAATTAAAAAGGGAAATAAATATGAAAAATTAAAAAGGGTAAATTTTACTAGGAAGGAATAAAATATAAATTAAGGTTAAAAAGGAAATAACTGTACAACACAAATTAGAATGAAGGGTAAATTTAACTGGGAAGGAATAAGATAAAATATATAAATTAAAGTTGAAAACAAAATACACAATATAGAACTATATAAGAATGTATGAAGAAATATAAATAAATATATACACAATAACAGCAGCTGTACAAGTATTAACTGGAAATGAAGAATATAATGTCCAGTGTTGTGCTATCCACATCATGTCTTCTGCAGTGCAAATATGCTTAAATCCAGGCAATTCTTTTTGACTTTAAAGCTGAAATGATAAAATCAGTGTCTAATGTTAAAGCAACAGAGCTCCAATGAAGCTCAAGTACAATAAAATGTGATGCAGTCTTAAATCATGCATTATAAAGTTCTCTGCAGAGCAATTTATTGCTGTAAGTAGACTTTAGAGATGCATAGGGCCCCCGCAGCCACTAGGGGGCAATTTTTTTCCACTTCACTAAAAAGCCAGGAAGTAGCACGGTCACGGTTTAATGTGGCTCCTTTAAAAATACAGCATCACTCTTCCTATGAATTTGCTCTGATTATCTACACATCAAAGAAGATGCTTATTTATTGTATTGTATGCTGTTTTGTTTTCTACTCATCTCATGTTGTTGTTTCCATATTCATGTGAGAGCTGGTTAAACGTATTTATTTATTTATTAGTTGGTAGGGGAGATCATATTTTATGTTATTATGTTTTCTATTGAAAAAATCTATTTCCTAAAATTAAAAAAAAACAACACATTTCTGAGGAAAATTATGCATCTTTTGCATTTATGGATTATTATTTACGTTTTATCTTTTTTTTTAACGTTTTCTTAAAGTTTAAACTTCTTTGGTTTGCTTGTTTTCCTCTAAACATGTAAAGGAAGAAAATTCCAGTAAGATCAAAATCCACTGTTTCTGAGGAGGATCAGTGTTTACACTGTGAAAATGTCCAATGGGAAATGTTGAATGACATTAAGAAGTACCCCATATGACGAGTTTATCTAACGACATGAATAAATGTGCATCTGTCCTTGAGATGTATTTGTCTGAATTGTGTCTGTGGGTCATAAAACGTGTTTTTCGCCGGTATTGGCAGGCCTGAATAATATCTAGGAGGCAACTTGTAGTTTCAGCTGTTAACTAAAGCTACAACAGGCAACTTAGCTGGCGCCACAGTGAGGCGCAGATGGGGCCTGCTGGTGTTAAATTCGCGTCGCGGGCTTATGACGTCCTCTTTACTCGCTGCTTATCTGCAGGAAAGGTGCGTTCCCTCAACTCCTGACACAATCGTCTGGATTAATCAAACATCCTAAGTTGTACATTCATAAGAGTTGGCGCTTTACAATGGATAATAACTTTTATATCACATTTCTTCTTCATTGCAGAACTTTTAGTTCACCATCCATCGCAAATCTACAATGGCCGAGGAAGGGTGAGCAAGACATTTCTGTATGATGACTTGATAATAAAAGTTACTTAAACGAGCCGTAGTTAAACTACAGCTGAAATTTGTTTAGGAGAGGATAGTGACCTTGTAAACATAAGCTTTTTGGTAACAGTGTGCTTTATAGCATAAAAGAGAATATTTCACATGAGACAAGTTGCTAGCTTAGCAGGGATAGAGGTTCAGTTATACTACCCCCACGCATGTAGCAATTTACTATAAAATTGAATTGAATAGCCCTTTATTGTCATTGTACATGTACAACGCAATTGTACAACACCAACTGTGTAGGAATAAAATGTAACAGGTCACCAGCCAGATAAATTGCAAACAGGAGAAATGTATACAGTCACAAGAAATGTGTGCAAAAATGAGAGAAAGGCACATAATAGAAAGCTCATAGATAAGTCATGTCCATAGTCCGGTCCAGGGGGCTAATGTTTAACAGGTTTATACAATCACACAATAGTAAATCTAGTTTAAAATTAACCTGAGATACTGATATGCGGCAGCTTCACTGACGTTTACAATTCTTCTTCCCTTTAATGATCACTAGTGTAATCACCTTGATCTTTGTTATATTGTTCTTCATATGTGAATACAGTCAAAGGGTTTAGAAGTAGTAGTCCTGCCTTTAGTGCAGCTATGTATGAAAAATATATGTGGAGTCTTAAACAGGCATGTTTTTCAGTAACTTGAAGTCTTCTCACTGATCTGAAGTATTTAAGGGCTTTGACATGCTAGCAGTAACTTATTTGAAACCTAGTGACAGTGTTGTGTAGAACACTGACTCAGTTGGCCTTTCTTCAGCTCAGATTTAAATGATTGAGAAGCCAAACATGTACACCTTGATGGAATATATCATGTCGTCAGCAGTCTGGCTGCAGTATTTACAACTAATTGTAACTTGGCAAGAGAGGAGTTCCAAACCGTCGTAGTCCAGTTTAGATGCAGGAAGGCTTGATAAACCTGGTATAGATTTAGGTTTTTAGTCTGGATATTATTCTGAAATTTCATTATTGTGTTTTTCTGCCAGCTGAGCTTTTGTGCATGACTGATGATCCCATCTTTTGTCGGATACCCCTTCACTCTACAATGAGTGAGACGCTCGCCGCTCTGACATATGCCAAAAGCTCAGCTGAAGAGGCCCCAATTTCTTGTGCTCATCTTCCTCAAAATTTTAAGATTTTTTTTTATCTTACTTCCAACAGCAGTCCTGCCGGAGGTGTGATGGATGTCAACACCGCTCTCCCTGAAGTGCTCAAGACCGCACTCATCCACGATGGCCTAGCCCGCGGTATCCGTGAGGCTGCCAAGGCTCTGGACAAGTAAGTCTTAAACCTTTTAGAGAGCTTTAACTTAAAACGTCTGAGCCATCCTATCAGTTTAAAGTGTGAATGGTATAATGTAGTAGCCTTTTAATGTGAGTTCTTTTTTTTTTTTTTTCCCCCCTGTTCTTTCATAGACGTCAGGCCCATCTCTGCGTCCTTGCTGCCAACTGCGATGAGCCCATGTACGTCAAGCTGGTGGAGGCCCTCTGCGCCGAGCATCAGATCAATCTCATCAAGGTACTGAATTTGCTTGGGTTTGGTTTGATGTTCATGGACAGTTGGACTGCGTTCTTCTATTTATTTTTTTTAAACCAGTTGCATAAAGTGAATGTAGCACTGCTGTATCGCTGATGACAATTTGGCTCCCTCTACTGAACACTGTGAGGAGATTGCCAATTGTTACCCAATTTCTGTCTGAGATACAGTTGAGCTTGGACTATAATGCACTATTCTACCCGTGCTTATTATTATTTTTACTGTGTTGACTTAAATTCATTCATGAAGTTGAAGTGACCTTTTAAACTCTGGCAGGTTGATGACAACAAGAAGCTTGGTGAGTGGGTTGGTCTGTGCAAGATCGACCGCGAGGGTAAACCACGCAAGGTGGTTGGCTGCAGCTGCGTCGTTGTTAAGGTAATTATGTTGCTTTCTTTCTTTGGCTAGTCTGAATTCACTTGATTAGCCTTTTGATCTATATAGGAAACCTTAAATGGGAATTCAATGAGATCCCTCTAACATAACAGCGAAAGAAACAGAGTTATGAGTTAGGACTATATTTGCCAGTCAAGTGCAGTTGCTGTGCCTCATGCCATGCAGCTGTTTAACTCCTGGCTAGAGAGGAGCCAGCGTACAAGCCCCGTCATCTGCCTGTGGTGTCCGGGGTCCCTAAGGATGGCTACATAGAGTACCAAATGACAGTAGGCAAAAAAGGTGCTATAAAGGCAATCCATGCAATTCCTCTTCCCTTTAATGATCACAATACAACTTTATTTGTCTAGCACATTTAAAACCAGAGGTAGCCAAAGTGCTTCACATCATCCAATAAAACAGTAGTAAAGTACAAAAGCAGATAGCAGAGAAGCTAGCAGGTGGAAGGCATTGATTAACCAAGTATACAAGTACGCAGATAAGCAAGCAAGACTTAACGATAAAAACAATAAAACAATATAGGCAAAGAAAGTGAAGGGCAAGAAAGTACACTTAAAAGGCATGCTGTAGGAGGCCGGGAAGGCTAAGCTAAAAAGGTGGGGTTTCAATTGAGACTTGAAGGTCTGGATTGAATCAGACGTGTGAATAGTATGATAGTATTATAAGTAAGCAGTAGGATTTTGAAATCAATGCAGTGTTTAATTGGAGGCCAGTGAGAAATGGGGTGATAGACTCAAACCTACGATTACCAGTTAGAAGGCGAGCCACGGTGTCATCACTAGTGTAGTTATAAAATCAGGGTTGGTGTATTTAACTCAGTCTAAGCAGCATACCTATACCACAGCTGCAGTAAACATGTGTGCCTGAACTAAATGAAATTCAGAGGTGAGTTGTTGACACGGTGTAACAAGCTGATCACCTCCACACTGCATTGAGCCATAATTTATGACAAAGATTGAAACAAGTAGTGTTTAAATATATCTGGAGACATGTTAATTATAGCTCGTTATGTTTCCCTTGCGTAATAAACTTACATTTATTTCCAAATGGCTGTTTAATGTTTGCAGGCATACATGTCTGTGATGTTGGGCTCAGTTGACCTTAATTTTATTTATTTATCCCCCCTACAGGATTATGGCAAGGAGTCCCAGGCCAAGGATGTGATTGAGGAATACTTCAAGTCCAAGAAATGAAGTGTCAATAAAACAATGAAATGAAGCTCTGGAGTGTGTTATTGATTTGAGTTGCTTGGTTGGATATTGAGCATTATTTTACTGTGTACCAATCTTGTTGCTTGGTTAGTGCATCATTTCATGAGCTCTTTCTCCAAATTGAAAATTTCAGATTTATTTATTTATTTATTTTTAATTTTGAAAAAGCTCTTTGCTCTCTGGATAACATTGTTACTGCTTAGCCAGAAAACGTTGATGGTCAAGCAGCATGGATCCCAAATTTGTGAGTATGAGCGAGTGAAACTTGAACCGTGCAATGCGCAGTTTTGAAATTCACACCATTGGAGCATCTAGTAAAAGTTCAAATCCTGGTGACCTTAACTTGACCTCAAGTTGAGTCCACTTACTATGATTTAGGCTCCATGGAGTGTTGCTGTCTCTTAGCTGGTTTGACTGAAAACTAAAAAGCCAGTCAGATAATGAACATTGTTGAAGCTTTCAAAACATCTTTAAAAACTTATATAAGTGTAATACTGAATGCCTCCCAATGTATTACATTGAACAGAGCTTTGAAATGTTAAAACGCAAACATCAAATGAACACTTAAATGGAACATTATCCAAGAAAGAATATAAAGGAATAACAGTTACGTAATTGGAGAGAAATGAAATAGTTGAGATGAATACCATCGAAGTAATTGGTTTTCTAGATTGTTCTATTTGCTATAGTACTAGTGTCAAAAAATGACATGAAAACCAGTTCTAATAAACAGCGCTTATGTATTATTATTATTATTTTTTTTTTTTTACATAAAATGATGCATGTGAAATCCTTTTGCACGAGAAGCTTACCATTTACCTTGTGCAGCTTGGCAGGTTTGCATACGTTTCCTCAGGTTACAATCGAGTACACCAAAAAGCCAGACTATCACGAGTTTGTTGCATAATTCTTTTATCAAGTATGACTTGAAATATTTCAATCCTTTGATTTTGGAATTAATTATAATGGGTTATAACTCAAGGAAATCATACATCAAACCTGATAATTAGAATATTTCCTAAGATCATTAATTTATAATACAGAAATGCCCAGCTTCATTTAAATGGAACTCAATGGAGTCTCCTTTGCCTCAAATTACTGCATCAGTTTGTGGCCTTGCTGAGTTGATAATCAAAGTCCAGTTTGCTTTGACAGCAGCCTTCAGATTGTCTGTATTTTGGAGTCAGATTATTTTTCCATCTCTACAGAGAACACGTGTTCATGTTAGATTCAGTTGGGAAGGTTTGGTACTGCAAGCAGGAGCCAGGTTTTGCTGGAAAAAGGAAATTGGCATCTCTATAAAGATTGTAAGCAAATGGATGCATGAAGTGCTTTAAAATCTCCTGGTAAATGGTTGTATTGACTTTGGACTTGATAAAACATAATGGACCGACTACCATCAACACTAGTATTTGACATGAAAATCCAAATCATCAGACTGAAAAAACTTCACTGGGTGAATCTCCACTCTTCCTCCAGACTCGGGGACCTTAATTTTCAAACGAAAATCCCAAATTTACTTTAATCTGAAAAGATGACTTGAGACCACAGAGCAGCAGTCCATTTCTTTTCCTCCTCAGCTCAAGTAAGATGCCCCTCGCATTTCTGGTTCAGCAGTGGTTTGACATGAGGAATGTGACATTTGTAGCCTCTTTCCATCTGGTGTCTCCTGCACTGACACCAGCCTCGGTCCACTCCTTGTGATGCTCACCCAAGTTGTTGACAATGCCCTCAAGGCAGCGGGCATCCCCATTGCTTGTGCACCTTTTCCTACGACAACTTCCCTTTCCAGTCAGTTTTCCATGAATATCTGTTGATACAGCACTGTGAACCAGCCTTTCAACAGTGACTTTCTGTGGCTTACCCTTCTTATGGAAGGTGTTAATGATCATGACCCGGAGAACTGTCAAGTCAGCCGTCTTCCTTAAGGTTGTGGGTACTTGAGCAGACCAAAAGAGTGTTTATACTGCTTGAAATCAAGTATTCTGATGGTTTTTATGAGCTATAAATAAACCGTAATCAAATTAAAACAAAGGCCTAGAATTCTCCAATGTACATAAAATGGATATTGAATATGGGACAGTTATTATTCTGAATTTAGAAAAAAAAATCAAAATATTCTATTGTTTGTCATCTCTCTCAGTACATCAGCAGAATAGGAAATCGTACCTGTGTGGTGTGTGTGTTTGTTTTTTGGGTTTTCATGTTTTTTTAAGCAAAAACCATGAAAATAACCTTAAGAGGAGTCAGGTATGCAGTATAAGGTTCAAAGGCAATCTGTTCAGGTAGAGCACAATAGGGATGTTAAACTCTTTAGGCTCAGTGTGCTCACTAACAGATTGCTCTCCCTTCTTATTATAGCCCTGTCATTTTGTGACTTTAGTTTCAGAGTATCACAGGTTGTGCTAAGGATCTTGTTTCTTTTATGAAAGAAGATGCATAGGTCATGTGGATAAGTTTTCTCCTTTATATCTACATACATAGACATTTCTGAATAAAGAAAAGACATTCAAACACATTAAGGCACAACACATCATGACGCACATCTTCAAGCCCCACCCACCAGAAAGAAAACAAAATACAAAAACCAGAAGGAAAAAACAAAAGAGCCTCAAAATTTCCAATTATTTGACCAAAAAGAAAAAGAAAAACAACCCCAAAACCCTACCACTGTCATGTAAGTTTATTGTAAATAATTTACACAAATTTCTACCACAGACTGCATTCTTTTGTCGTGATTATTATACCACTGGGAACAAAACCCTTACAAAAAAAGCTGTTATCCCAGTATACATGATATGGTCTGTACAGAGAAGCCTTCAAATTAATGCATAGCCAATGATCTTCCCCCCCAAGTGATGCCACAAGTCCTCATTTCCACCTGGGTGCTCTGACCACAAACTAGATCTCAAGGGAAAAAAAATATCCTCCCAGTCCAAGGAAGGTCTTAAGCCTTGACAGTTTTAGCCTGCTACAGCTGCAAGAACAGCAGACTGGATTTTCAGAGGTCTGTCCCCAGCATCAGGACCAGGGGGGCTGAGCAAGGATGTGTCGGATAGCCTTTTCCTAATCCCACTTTCCTCTTCTTTACCTCCTTTAACCTCTTAAGACCGTTACGAGTTTGTAAATCCAGACATTCAAAAACAAGACAGGAAACGAAAGTAATCACAGAAACACTTGCAGTGTCGTGTGTTCTTAAATAGTTATACAAAAGAAAGGGGCTGCCTGGCTGACCGTGTCCATGTGACAATGCAATGAGTCCATATTGCTATAATAGTTACAGGTACTCAAACTCCAGTGCTTGGTGTAATGCCAGCAGGTCAGAGTGACTTGATATCCTCCAGAAAGGCATGTTGTGCTGCGGAGTGGACACACATCATTAAAATCAGACGTACAATTATCACTGTTGCACACCACCACCGCCTAACCACATGCAAGCTACACTACTGTAGCTTGTAGCTGCACTGCAAACAAAAATCCATGCATTTCTAAGGCTTTAAGACAAAGGGTGGCATTTTGGGAATTATGCTTATCCTTCTGTTCAGAAGGTTACATCAGATGACATAATTTATATCACTCATCTCTCCCCTCTTGGTGAAGCTACAGCCAGCGGTTCGTCAGTTTAGCTTAGCATAAAAATTTTAAAAATAGGTACCTTAGCCTTAAAAAAAGCACAAAAATCTACAAAGGGCAATTCTCAATATCACCAACTTAATTGTAACATATATGTATCAGCAATAATATGTACAAAGAACTTTAAAAAATGTATGAAGGATAACAAGATTTGTGCTGATGATGTTAGCCTCTACTTTGAAACACTCATATAACCCATAGAAAATCCCTGCAGCTGTTGTTTTTGACTTTTGTTTTCATTATAATAAAATCAACAAGATATAACTAAATTGGTGAGCTGTAAAGACTAAGAAATTTTTACTTTTTAAAACACCAGTTTCCCCAATGTTTCCAGCCTTTATGCTAAGGTAATTTAACTTTTTGCTGACTGTAGCTTGAAGTCAATAGTTTCCTAAAAAGCTTTAACAGTAGTGCCAAAATTGTATGTGGGAAGTTTTTACATCCTGTTCTACATTTTATTATGTTTTAGACTAATCTTGAAATGAATTCAGTTTTTTTCTAAACACAGTCTACACATAATACTCCACAATAACAAAACAGAGTTTTCAGAGTCCTGTGATACTGTACTAAAATTAGAGACAGAAACATTGTCTTCATGCGTAACCCCAAAAAACTGTTGGGTCACTCTGTGAAATGTGAATAAAAACAGAATGCAATGATTTGCAAATCTCATAAACCCATATTTTAATAAAGATATTAAACTGAGAAAATATACCATTTTATGAGAAATGTTGGCTTATTTGAAGGTGACGGCAGCAGAACATCACAAAAAAGTTTGGATGGGGACAAGAAAAGCCTAAAAGTGGTGCTAAAACAAATATCTAGATGAAGAGTTTGCTACTTATCAGGTTAACTTGAGGCAGGCCATTAAGATGATTGGGTATGAAAAGAGCATCAGGTTGAATTCAGTTTTATTTATAAAGCACCAAATCACAGCAACAGTTGCCTCAAGGTGCTTTTTATTGTACAATATTTAATATGTGCATTGAAGGAGACATCCTGGTCAAAAAAGACTCCAAGACTCATCCCAGTGTTACTGGAGGCCAAGGTAAAGCCATCCAGAGTAAGCATCTGGTTAGACACTGTATCTTTAAGATTTTTAGTACAATAACCTCAGTTTTGGAAGTGGAAAACTGTTCTGCAGTCAGATGAATCAAAATTTTGGTAAAATGGATTCAAGAGTGTTCAGTTCGAAAGCCTGCATTTCTGATGCTATGACACTGGACTGTGTGAAAGGAACAACATTCCTTTCCCAAAGGTCCAGGAGCTGGTTTCCTCAGTTCCCAGACATTTACAGACTGTCATTAAAAGAAAAGGGGATGCTACAGAGGTAAACATGACCCCTGTGTTGTGAATAGACTGATGACCCAGTGTCAGATAAGTGGCAGAAGATTGATGGATGGATGAATGGATGGATGATAACAAACCTGTTGTTATGACACTCACAGTTGTGGCGCTTCCTACTTTTATTAAATGTTCTCCTTGTTTCAGCCAAACTCCGTAACTGGGACGGAGGCCATGTAACTAAGAACCCAGTAGTCACTATGAATAAAATCCTTTGTAAGGATGGGAGAAACATTCATTAAGACAGTAATCCAATCTGATCTAAAATAAAGACAGACGCATGGAGGAAACTAGGCACTGGGCATCACCTCATTAATTCCAATCCTACAGTCAAAGACAGAGGTGGCAGCATTATGCTCCATCAGTAATTTTCTGTCAAGTACTGGGAAACCAGTAAGGATAGAGGGAATGATGAAGGCAGAAAATATAGAGAAATCCTGAGTGAAAACCTTTGTCAGAGTGCTCAGGATTATATTTCAGCAGGAAAAAAGGCCCTAGTGCAATGCCAAAAAAGCACAGGAGTGGCTCTGGGAAAACTCCTGGACTGACCCAGCCAGAGTCCAGACCTAAACACCTCTGGAGAGTCCTGAAAATGTCTGACTGAGCTGGCTGATGTTTAACAATTTTGCTAAGGAGAACTGGAGAAATCTTCAAATGAAAGCTTGAAGGTTCATTTCCGCTCGCTGCTGCCAAAGGAGCTTTAACACAAGTGAAGGGTAGTCATGCAAATGGGTTATTCCAGGTTTTTATTCTTAATAACTTGACAAAACACTTCAAAATCCTATTATACTAGGTTCTTGTGGAGTATTGTGTGTAGACTGATGGGGGCCAGGAGGGGGACTGAAACAATTTTAAGATGATGCTAATGTTGAAAACCATCCAAATCCAATGTATTTAGTGCTCAGTAAGAAAGTTAAAAAAAAAGAGTATATCCCAAAATGCAAAGCCATCTTTTAACAACCCCAGCACCCAGCACGATGAATGAAACCCAAAGCTGTAGAAGAGAGGATTAAGAAAATATTCTGGTGTAGCAAACTTAAAATAGATCACTACTTATCTCCCTTTTTTTTGTTATACAACTACAACATCAGTTAAAAACACATAACAGGAGACACGTCACAGGATACGGCAGGATCATTGCTCTGAACAAATGAGGCCGTTCACAGCCCAGTCAGCGTGTACATTTACACAGCCATTCATTACACAATTGCAGATGCCAATGTCAATCTAATAAAAATCTGTTATTGACACAAATTTGGAATAGCTGACGCTGAAAAAGCTGGTGCAAAAATATCCATCAGCAGCTGAGGCTCATTCTCAAATTTTCACTCTGACGGCTGCAAAAGTCTCCTGTCACCCCATGAAAAAAACAAAACAAAAACCAAAGCAAGTAGACCAGAAAAAGTAAAGGACCAACACAAAACTGCAGCAGCAAAGAAAGGCGGGCTTCGTCCAATCAGAGCACACGCTGTGCTGAGTAGGCGGGGGTCACGGTGAGGTTGCGGGTCCATTACCTTTTTGGCCGCCTGTTCCTCTTCCACACCGTCCCCAATTACAACATACACTACTTTCCTGCCAAACCTTTGCATTATGCGTTCAAAGCAACTCTCTTTTCCTGCAAAAAACAAATAAACAAGGGGGAGGAAGGAGGGTCACATGGTCAGAGGGGTCAAAGTTCAGGTGTCATTTGTTTACCTGGCTGGCGGCATGCTCTTCATCCTTTCCATCGCCAATCACAACATATGTAATGTTTGTGCCAAAGCGGGAGACTATACGCTCAAAACAGCTTTCTTTGCCTGGAGACAAACAAATGGCTTTCACAGGTTTTTCCTTTGTTTAGATTGAAATAAAACACAGGAAGAGGTAGAGCTGTGCGTACTAGGGTGAAGTGAACACACACACAAACACACAAGATGGTGTCTAGTGATTTAATAGTTAAAAATAGCGTACCCAGAAGTGGCGTGGCATCTGACCTTAAACACTAGTTTTTAAAGATATCAGATTGTTACATCTGTTTGAATCAAGGCATATCACATAGTGACACACACATACATTTCCTGAGTGTTGTATCTTTCTACCCAAACCCCAGTCTGAGTTGTTTTGTTTCCACTCTTCAATAAGTCAGCACTGGCCATGGTTGCGGTACACTGTCACAACCAGCTGAGGTTAGAGTCCGTTCAGAGTGTAGACGTGCAGCCTGAGCGACATGTGTGTCGAGGCCAGATCGGGAACGCACGAGCTGAGTGCGGATATAATGCTGGAAGAATACTGTAAGTGTGGGGATAAGTAAGTCATACTAAAGACACTCAACACCCACACAGGTGACTTCGCCTAATGTGGCAAATGAAACATCTGCTGGGTGGAGCTGTGTTTCGGATTGTGTGACGTCATCCACCTCAAAAAGATCATCTTCCCTTTCAATCAAAATCATTGACATTAGTAGTATAAGAGCACACGTTTAAATTAGTCTTGAGTCACCCCTTACTTGCTTCTATCTATCCAGATTATCTTGCAGTTTGTTTAGCAATGGTCTCGATATTTATTTATTTTTTGCAGCTTTTTCATCATTTTCAGTCGAGTTCTTATATCTGATCATTTTCACAGGGATGATTTTTTTGCTTGTTAAGCCATTTAACATCTTAACACTGACCTATGAGTCATTCAAGCATAAAAAAAGGAAAGGATGCAGTAAAAGCATACCTGGATTTAAAACACCCACACACACACACACACTCTATTGACGGAGAGGGGGAGATTTGAATGTCTTTAAGAAGCCTGGAGAACTATTCCTGATGACTGCTCAAGGAATCTACCAGAAAGCCTAAATAAGAGAGTCCAGGCTGTGTATAAAAGTGGTCATATTAAACACTGACTTTCAAACTTGTGTGAATTGTACAAATGGACTGTTTTCCCGTGTGTGTTTACGCATGTTTTAATAAATCATTGCACCTATTTCCCATTTTCCTAGAAAAACAAAGATATGAGGAGTGACTCAAGTCTTTTGCACAGTACTGTATCTATCCAGTTACTATTTTATGACTTCTATTCCACAATATATTGTATTATTTAATTCAGTCCATGAATGAAATCATTAATTTAGTCTTTGTTTTAAATTCATGGACTGTGTACAGATGCGTGTGTTTACGTGTGCTTACCTATTTTTGTTGCACTGTAAATGTTCTCAATAGGAAAAACAGATCCCAGACTATATAAGAGAACTTTGGCCAGCGCTGGTATGAGCTGTGTTGTGGTCACCAACACATTTACACAGTTACTCCTGAGGGACAAAGAGAAAGAATAGGCCATATTATGCACAGTGGAGGTGGGTAGGTAAATGCATGAATAGATTCCCGAGTGCCTCTAGTGTCCACTGGTGCTCAGGTCCAACCCTAACTCTTAACCACGGAAATCAAAGGAAGAGAGGACTAGAAGAGACATTGCCATCTGTGTAAATCGTGGAAATAAAATGGAAAGTGGCACCTGGAGCTGATTATGGACAGGGACTTGAGTGCGTGGGTGAGCCAGGAGTCAGTCAGAGCTTCCACCTCAGCTCTGAGCTGCAGCCAGGCGTCTCTCTTAGCAGGACCCAGCAGACCTAAAACACAGCACCAACTTCTTTACTCTATAAGCACTCTACAATGCACTCCAATTTTGTTTGAGCATTAAAAAATAAGCTGTATTTGCTGTATTTGTATCTGTGTCTATACTGTTCCACTATTTCATTGCACAGTGTTCCCTGTGACAGCAAGGGACTATTCTATTCTTCTATTCTGTTATTAATTAACTTTAATATTTAAATAGTCCTATACAAAGTTAACCCCCCCCAAAACAAAACAGTTTTTTAACATCTAATAGATGATCAGGACTGAATGCTCCCCCCTTTCCCAGACAGAGTGTGAATATAATTTTAGAACATTTCAACTCCTGTAGAGTTTAACTAAAGTAAAACTCATTTTCAACTCCGTTCTGAGTCTATTCTGATTGGCTTACCCCCCACATTGTTTTTGTACGTGCTATACAACTCTTTGACTCGTCGGTAGCGGAAGGCCAGTTTCCTCATCCAGTCGACCCCACCGCGGACGCCCGTAGCCAGGCACAGGTTTGCGCTGGTTGCAGCTGCATGGAAGCCATCAGTTGCAAAACTGTAAGTACTGTCAATAATAATAATATGTTTTATTTGGAAATCTGCTCTGGTAGAAAAAAAAACAAGATGGTTATTTGTATTTTGGTATTGGTATCACAAACACAACGGCAAGCATTTATTTGTAAGAATGCAGTTAAGTATCATCTACATACTTTTAAAATTTTAGTCATCAAGTTAATATTAAAACACAAACTGGACAAATGTTGTTAATGTTTATCTGAATATATGATCTACAGAAATGAATGAATACTACAACTTTACACAAAAGTTAATTTTTAAATAATCACCTTAAGTCCTGGCCATTGTCATCTGATGACACGTCATCAATATGCACCTGATCACATTCCTGTATACAGATACACATAAAAATAACAATTATTGCAAGCACAATGTGCCGAAGATAGAATATAGACATGTTGTGACATTTACAGTATGTTAACTTCATTTTCACCACTAGAGGGCAGCAGTTGTATCTAACTGGGTAATGGTTTGGACCTCAGGCTTCCTCCCACAGCCCAAAGTCATTATGTTAATTCAATTCAGTTCTATTCAGATTTTATTCCTATAGCACATTTAAAAGCAACAGAGTTGACCAAAGTGCTTCACAATTAGTTAAGAACAAGAGAAAACAATAGAGAAACAAATACAGATAAACGAGAAGACGATGTATTAACTTAAAAGTCAAAAGTTAAGATAACTGTTGATTGGAAATTGGCTTTAGATGTGACTGTGAGCACGAATTTTGACAGTGGTGTGCCCTACCGTTTGCTCAGTCCAAGCTGGTGTATGATAAGGTGTGTATATCAAATCAGTGGAACAATGACATTCTCAACATTACGCTTTGTGCAAAAGCTAAAGACGGAGCAAAAACTGTTGACAATGTTAACAGCTGTGACTCACCTCCAGGTCATTAAAAAATAAGTGTGTGTCAGCCAAGTTGAAGATCATCTCTTCCATCCTCAGACCCAGTGTTACCGCCATGGGAGGGTCCTAAGAGAAGAGGAAGATAACATCATCATGACATCAACATGACAACAAATTTCCAGAGTTAATACTTACTTCCACCTCAAAAACCATTTTAGACCCCCCACCCTCAACAAACCCCTATTTGTATACTTGGTACGTTCCGCTCATCACTGCAGACGCTGACAGACAGGTTGCACTTGTTCTGTCCCATCAGCATTCCTTACGTTTTGAGGGGGGGGAGAGAGCAAGATTGTGTCCCTCCATGTGTGTGTGTTGCAAATTGTAGGTGCCCTCATAGGGAGATGCCTGGAGTGTATGTGGTGTGTGAATGGTTTGTGTGTGTCTATGTGTGTGTGTGTGTGTGTGTGTGCGGGCGTTCTGGAGAACGCGGCCTGCACTGCCAGGCTAGCGCTCAGCTGCAAAAACTATCATCTGTGATAGGTCAGCAAGGGTCGACAGCTTGCCGCACGATTCGCTGACGCTGTCAGACGACCAGAATAGAAAGAAACTAACAGGAAGGAGAGCGAAAGTGAGCAGGCGAGGTGCTCAGGCACGGAAAGCGAGAGAAACTGGCGGCATTCATGAATGTCAGAAAGTGCAAAAGGATGTGCATCTTAAATCAGAAATTTGCTAACGGTGAGGAAGACTGAGGACGATCGCCTAAAGTCTTTTTCATTTAATCAAAACTGTCACTACATATACTTATGAGTTCTGTACCATAACAACACATGTTACTGAAATTTGTTATCTCTGACACACAGTGAACGACAGAGATTGAAGAGCATCTGTTAAATCTCCACTATGACTCATCACTGGCTATATTCTACGCACATACAAAAGTCAATAACTCCTACTTGTTATTGCTAAATAACTATTATAATATTACTGCACAAAAATCCAGATGCACTCTTCACCTTCGCTGGTATCACTTAAGCTCTGGAAACTCAACACTTCCTCATGATGTGAGCAGCATACTAAGTATAGTAAGAAACAGAGAGTGAGATTGGCTTGTGCGATAAAGACGTCTATGCTTGTATTGACAAAAAGGCAAAACATCATTTGGAGCAGCTGTATCCTCAAAGCTCCATGAGAGGGGCACTTAGGTCTTGTGGTTTCTATGTTAATAGTGTAAACACTATTTTGGGTGAGGTGTGAACAGACACAGCTGCTGCTATATTTCTCAAGGGCAGCGGCAGAAAACGAGGTGAAAAAAATTCTCTCGCAAATATTTTCAGGCAAATATTAGGAGGCATATCCTTTTTTTTTTTTAATGCCGATGATTTGCCAGTTGTCATGAGCCATGCGGGTAATCTGACGTGGCGTGCTATGAGAGGGTACATTAAACCCCGATTTGAGTTCTTGGAAACATCTAATTCACTAGTTTGCAAGTCAAGACAAATGCAAAACCTCACTTCTTGATATTACCATTCAATTCAGTGCTTCTCTACAGAAAATACAACACAAAGAGGCTGAATTATCCATCAAGACCACGTGTGCCCTCGCTCTAAACATGGCATTTTACAACTCACCAGGGCCTGTCTTATGCCCATTAAATCCCAATTGCCAAACCTTAAAGTCCACAAATGCAGAACAACTAGGAAGCACATCAATGCCTGCAAACCCTATTTGTAAAAAGCCTGGGCTCCTATGGCTCAATGCAAGTCGGGCTCCAAATTGTGCGTACGCTGTGCCAGCTTTTGTTCGACTGCCAAACAGCAATATCAGAACGGATTTATGATGCAAAGTCCGTACAGGCGGGCTGGTGGCCACGCAGGTGCCCACAGGAAACGACATCACCCAATAAAAATCTGCAGCCTTGGCTACGCGGGACGACCACAGATCAGTTCCAAGAACATTTTTTATTAAAATAAAGGGAACTATAAACAGGGATGCTGTTATGGGAGAAGGAGAGACCACCAAATAAGTTCACAGAGAAAAGCGGAATAAACATCAGCCCAAGTAAGAAATTAGCACATTACATTATCATTCAATTAAAGAAAGCATTGGCAATTTAAAGACTTGTTTTATAATCCATTAGATTATCATCCCAAATTGACCGTAACATTCCTGAAGTGGCTGATGTCATTTTGAAAAATCTACAGAGACAAATGAAGCTTATTCACTTTGCGTGCTCATTGTGAAAATCAAAGTAAGGATGGAAACTCTGGTTTCAGAGATGGTGTATGAAGGTGGAGTATTGGTCCCTAAAAATCTGCTTCACTGATAGATCCTCACTACATTATATAATTTACCAATTTATGGTAACTTACCAATTTTAATCTATGTTGATTGTATCTTTTCAAGAAAACATTAACTTTCAAAGCTAAAATTTAACCTAGCATTTAACGTTATTTTCCACCTGTAAATAAGAAGAGGTGGGATGTGTTTTCAGAATGTGGCCATGTACCACCAAAAAAAAGCTCCACACCTCACTACACCACAGGGCACAGTAGCCTGAACAGTAAACCACCACCATATATTTTCTTCAAGAGAGTAAGTATACCCTTGATTAACTATGCAGCAAGTGTGAGCGCCCTTATAACAGCAGGAATTTTAGCTGTTTAATAGTGCAGATCATTCAGGTGTGCCCAAATCTCCCCAGCAAATTCACCTTAAAGTTATACCGTGAAATGTTCAGACAAATAGCCAAAACCCCAAGAGCTACATCTTAGACTTTACAGGTCTGTGGTAGCATACTAAATGCTCATGACAATGCAATTAGAAAAAATACTGAACAAGAATTGCTAGCTTGGAAGTGTTACCAGAAGAAAGGCTCCCGGGCAGGGTGAACATGGAGGCAGAATTTAGGGATGTAAAGTTGCTTCTGAACAAACCACAGGAACTTTTAGAACAATGTCCTTTGAACAGACGAGACCAAAGTGGAGATGTGTGGCCATAATGTGTGATGTTTAGAGAAAATCAAACACAGAATATCAGCACAAATGCCTCATACCAACTATCTGCCACAGCGGTTACACAAGGTGATGATTTGGGTTTGTTTTGCAGCTACAGGACCTCGGCACCTTGCAATCATCGAGTTGACCATGAACCGCTCTGTATACTAAAGTGTTCTGGAGTAAAATTTGAGGCCATGTGTCTAGCAGCTAAAGCTGGCCCAAATTGGGTCACAAAAAGGACAATGACCTCAAGCACAGCAGCAAATCGACAACAGAATGACAGAAAAAGGAAAAAGAAAAAACAAACAAACAAACAAGGCAATCAAAGTCCAGATCTAAACGCCACTTAAGTGCTGTGGACATCAAACAATTTAACAAGTTATTGCTGCTAAAGCTAGCTGCACAAACTATCGAATCATTTGGTGTACTTAGGGCTGCGTTACATAGCTGAGGTGCAGCTTAGCAGACAGCTGCTGGGTGCAGCTGCTGGTGTCAGCACCAACACGCCACACCTCTAATAATGCGTAACATTAGGTGTCATCACTTAACTGGGTGAGTTTACCTCCTGTTGTACTGTAACAATTTTCGTTTTCTTTCTGTACCAGATTTTTTAAATGAGTATCCACATGAATAGACTCACTTGGGGAGTTGAAGGTTCAAGAAACAACACTGGCTTTATTTTCATGCCCACCTTTTGTAAAGTTCAAGATTAGGCCCTCCTCTCGATGGCTCAGTTATTATGGATGATCTATTATGAGTTGTGTTAGTAGTCAAACTGATGCTTAAGCTTTAAATCTGGCACGATGTGAAGGTTCATTGCTCGTGAATCCAATGGGCAGTCAAGCGTAGATACATATAGAAGCTTTACGAACAGTAAACTTAACGTAGCAAGTAAACACAGTAAAACAGTCTTACCTTGCCATATTTTTGTGCATAGGAGCCTGTGAGCAGAGAATGGAAGACAATAATCGTCTCATCCAGATCCCAAACAAACACCCTCTGCACATCACAACAAAAAAGACACAATGCAAGAAATTTGAGTCTATTCTTCTGATTTTACAAATGGCCCTTATTTAATAAGTACATTTATTTATTAAGTACAAATGTTCTGATTTATCAACATTTTCATTCCTGAATTTACTTACACTTCATGAACAAATGTAGAAGTGAATCTGTACATGAAAATATTATGATTGTCTAGGTGGAGTTAGGAAACAGACAAACATAGGCTACATCATTATAGTAAGATGATAGCATGATTATTATACTACTATTATTGCCTATTGGTTATTATTTACTGCTTTCAAAAACACCATAAATCAATAAAATGCTCAGAATTACAGTCGGATTTAACCTAAAATTAAATTGTATGTAAAGAAAACAAAGTAGGAGATATAAAGATGCAGACTTTAAAGTGTTTACTTAAACATATCCCAGCATTCCTTTTCTCTTATCTTAAAATATCTGGTCTTCCATTAAAAATGACTTCTATTATTGCTGGATGTCATCACCTACAGTCTAATATCTTGGCACTATCCCACTGGTGCTTTTTATTTATTTTTAATGAGTTTCTCATCACAGGCTGACAGATCATGTTCTCCTTGTCGTCCATCTGTTTTCTTCTTTTTCTTATATTCTGTTAGCCTTTTTTTCACATCAGCTTTGATGTCCAAACCTGAGCCACAGTGAGCGTTCTCAGGAGAAACAATATTCTAAACCTCTGTTATTTCAGCCGGAGCCTCGCTTTATGAAGAGGGCGCCTTTTCTGTCCCCGTCTTTGGACGCGATTGTTTCAGTTTCTTCAGTCTGTCTCCTGCTTTCTTGCTTTAGAGATGCAAGCTCAACTCTCACAACGCTGTCACCACTTCTTTCTTTTTCCCCCCTGCCATCTAATCTAATTCCATCTAACGGTAAATGCTTCCTTATATAGAGAAACTGGGACGGAGCAGGATGCAGATTGCACAACCCTGCTGTTTCACAGTTTGATTTACTAATATAATGCGCAGTAGTACAAATAAAATAGTCCGGTGTACAGATTTTATAAATCTGCTGTTAATATAGCATCTACACTTTTTTGTTTTGTTTTACATATATGCATATTAGCAAATAAGGGCCAATATATACATTCAGGCCTGTATTGACAATGACAATGACTCTAATAGCTTCTGCTTGATTGAATTTGGAGACTAAAGTAAAGAAAATGGACAAAGATCAAAGAAAATACCATGTGTCCATGGAGAATTGAAGGGAGCATTCATTCAGTAATCTCGGTGCTCTCAGTGTATGTTTTCTAGTCTCTTACCTCCAGGTCACTATCAGGAGGAGGGGAGGGGTTGTTCTTGCGGCCCCTGCCCCGAGACTTAGACCCCCCACTCCGGCAGGCTCTGTCATCCAGCTCTTTGATGGGTGTGGAAGGGCTCTGCACTGTATCAAAGTCCCCTGAGAGTGTATATAAACACACACAGGGCTTTTGAAACATTTTAAATTTACATGTGATCAAATATCTGTCTTAAACTGCACAAGCAATCACAAACTAAAGTCACTCCATTAAAAGCAGCACTAATGATGTGGTTTGAGGTGATCCCACAGGTGCTCTGGAGTTGTAGCCACTTCAGGAGAAGCAATAATTCAAACCCTGTACAGTAATAAGCCATGTTGTCAGGTTTAATAATTCAAGGTAATTGGCATGACGGATCAACTTAAAGGCTACCAAGAAACCTAAACAAAAGTACCACCGGTATTCTGACTGATTCATGACAGCGTGCACATGCAAAGATTTAACAGGGGAGTGGGAAGATTGAAGTGTGCAATAAATTAGTTAGGTTAGGTAATGTGATGCTTCTTGCTAAGATACAGTACATACAATTTTCTTGAGGAGAATACATGGGAATGCTCCCAAAGGCTCAAACACACACACACGCACACTTTCCTAACGCCATATGCTCCCACTGCTGCGCGGTAACTAGAACCAGACTCTGAGCTTCGGCTCGCATATTATTATGTCTCAATCAGGGAGAAAAAGGGAGGGGGGGTGGAGAGAGTGAAAGGGGGGGTGGGGGGGGTGGATAAAGATACTCACACACAAGAAAAAGTTGGTGATAAAATAAAAAAAGACACTCCTGGACAAAGAGCGAAAGAGAAAAAGTGAGAAAGCCAGCGGAAGAAAAAGAGCTAGTGACAGGAAGAATGATAAGCTCCTTTAATCAGGCTTCCTGAATTACAGCCAAAATAAACCAAATAATAATATGGAAAAAACGAAAAGCCGAACACGAATCCATATTCCTGAGCACAAGTGTGCAGTTTAAGTCCTTCTTGCTTCCCACTTTCTCCTCCGGCTTGCCCACCAAAGTGCAATATTTAACGTGACTTGTCTCTAATCAAAGTCTCGGACGCTAATGTAAACACATGTCGATTCTCCAATTAGCCAGCGCAATGCCAGGTAACTATGGCTACAGTCTAAAGTTACTTCCTGTGCTTCATCATCGTAGAAAGAGGGCTTTGAACTCGGTTAACTTAAAACTGTGGAAACAAGATTATGAAACCGCAATCAGAAGTGGTGAAAAATTCTTTTGACATTTGTTTGCATATTTATGAAGTTAGAGCCGGGGTGTGGTGTTGGTAATTCGACTGCTTCTTTCTAAACTATGCCCATGTTAACACAAACCTGGGTGAAGTTCAGCAGCCTGTCCGGTTATGGCGGGGGTGGGATCTTGCAGCTGGTAGGCTGCTGTGGAACCGGTGCCATCCACGTTGTTGGAGGTCATGTACGTCCCGTAAGGGGAGGTGGAATAATACTGAGCATACTGGTTTTGGCCAAATGTCGTATATGAGGGATAATCCTGCGGAAAATAACAAGAATTATGAGCACGCAAAGACATACCAAGCAAACAAAAAGAAACAGGGAGACGGAGAGGTTTTCCTGAAAGGACCAGTCTGACTTCTGAGGATAGATTTTACAAGTGTTCCCTCTCATGTCTCTAATCTTTTGTCCCTGCCTTTCTGTATTTTATATCTCTGAAACAATTAAAACCTCGTGCTGCTGCTTTTTACAGACCCAGTGGAGATGGACGTTTTTTATGAGTCAGCTCTCTAAACCTGTCACTACATCCATCTCCAGAAGTCCTTAAACAAAGCCACACACAATAAGAAGGCACAGTTGGTGTGTAGTCATACAGTGCAACACTTGTGCGCACGCTCTGAAGTATCAAAAGGGGTAAAGGAAAAATGTAAACGCAACAGAGTCATAGAAAGTAAGCTTGTTTCTACATAGAGGTTTTTACTTTGACTTGCATTTGTTTCCCGGAGACTAACCATGACTTCGACTTTACTTTGCTTACCCAACAAGATTAACCCTAACCTTAAACCAACTTAAATGTTGCAATTCATGCAACTGGATCTTGCTTCTTTGTCCCCAAAAGAGAGGCAGGTCCCCACAGTGTGACTGTTTAAAAAGATTTATGTCCCCACAACATGAGTAATACAAGTACACACACATACGCACACACTATATTCCCCCTTAATCCACCCACATGGGCCAAACCTTGACTTTCTTCCTGTAAACAGCCACATCTATCATAGTGAGACATTAAAATCCCCCTTTAAGCATTTTTACTACCACAATGCAATTCATCATATGGACATAGAGAAATATTCAGACCATAACACTCTTTCACAAAGACTAATTGTCTGTTTCTCTCCCAGAATTTTCCCTGTTGCAAGGTTGCATTGTGATGATGAAAACTGCGTGGGAGCATGCCTGGAAAACCATTTCTGGTCTGAAATCCTAATGCAACTAATATGAAATTCGGATCCTTTTTTCCCTTTCTTTCTGTCTTTCTGCTTTGGAGACAGCATTATAAGATAATCACATTAAATGACAACAAAGAGCTAACACATTAGCTTCGTATGATAGACCAACCTGTGTTCACAAATGCATGCAGTCGTACCTGCTGTGTGGCAGTGTAGTTGGCGGGGTTGGACACTGAGTTGTTGGTGGTGTAGAGGCCTGAGGAAGGAGTGAAACTGGAACCTGTTCAGAAATTAACCCCCCTTTAGCAAGAACTTAAAAACCAAAAATGTTTAAGTTAAATAAAAGGCTGTGTTATAAACAGACCTGGCATTGGATAGGGGGAGTAGGCAGTCTGTCCAGGCTGAGGTGTGGTAAAGCCGGGGCTGTAGCTGAGGCCTGTCTGCAGAGGAGACTGACTCTGGGCTAGGCCGCTTTCTGTTTTTATGCCGGGAAGCATCACACCGAGGTCTATGGCAATTGAAAAAAAAATAATGATATTAAATGTTTCAGCTTTAATTTGCAGAGTTTAACAAAAGTCTCTTCTTCCTCAGAAGACTTGGAGACTTCCACCTGCTACTGAGGGTGCTTAAGAACTTCTGCTCCTGCACCATCAAGAGCGTCCTGACGGGAAACATCTGCACCTGGTTTGGGAACGGCACCAAGCAGGACAGACAAGATCTGCAAAGAGTGGTGCGCTCGGCTGAACTCATCATTCAATCAGAGCTTCCTGACCTGCTGTCCATCTACACCAAGCAGTGCAAGACTAAAGCCAGGAAGATTATGATGGACCTCTCCCATCCCAACAATGGACTCCTCTCATTTCTTTTTAATCATAATTTCTTACGTAAACTGTTATTTGCACATTTTAACTGTAAATTTCTAAGTTAAAATCTGCAAATTTTGTAGTAATCTGTAAATATGTAAATCATTTAATGGTCGGGCATTGCACAGCAATAAGCATTTCACCACGTGTCGTACTGTGTATGGTTGTGTGTGTGACAAATAAAATTTGAATTTGAAAAGTATTGCATTAACTATTTACATATACATTGTCCCCAGTTTTAGAGACTCGAAATAAACTGAACAAACTAACGTAATTTCAATTATAAGGATTATTTTTATAACAATAATCCTTTGCAGTTAATGACTGACTGAAGTCAAGATACTATGGGCATCACTATATGCTCCTTCCATGCTTGAGATGCTCTGCCAGGCCTTTACTTCCACCACCTTCAGTTGCTGCTTGTTTGAGGTTCTCGGTGCATTCAGTTTTGTCATCAGTAACTGCAAAGCATGCTCTGATTGGCTGTGATCAGGTGACTGAAAAGCATATCCCATCAGAAAGAGTCTATTTTTCTTGCTTTCAGAAACTCTAGGTTGCTTTTGCAGTTCGTTTTGGGTCATTAACGTTTGCACTGTGAAGTGCTGTCCAATCAGTTTTGCAGCTGAATCTGAGCAGAGAGTAAAGCCCATAATACTTCACAATTCATCCTGCTACTTCTATCAGCAGTCACATCATCAATAAACACTAGTGACCCAGCTCCACTGGCACCCATACACATTAATCTCAGTTCCATGTGTCCAAAATTTTTTGTCAGAACTGTGCAGACTCTTTTAGATGTTTTCTGGCAAAGTCCACTCTGGCCTTCTTGTTCTTGAGTGTAACCAGCGGTCTGCACTTTGCTGGTCTGCATTTCCATTCATGAAGGTGTTGCTTGATTGTAGGCCTTGACAATGAAACACCTATCTCTGTGAAAGTGTTCCCGACGTGTTTAAATGTTCTGAAGTTGTTTTTCTTAACCACGGAAATAGTTCTGTCCTCATCCACTTTAGTTAGCCTCTGTGTTCTTTCAAGACTTTTGGTGTTGCTGAGATGGGCAGTAACGCCGTAGATTTTTAAGAGTCTACCAGTGATTTGGCCACTGTCTCTCTGATAGCTTTATTTGGGCTTCCCTCACTTACATCAACATCTCTTTAGACCTCATTTTGACAGTTTTAATGAAGAATAACCAAAATGTAATATAAAAACACTTTGAATCAACTCCACATTTTCATCTGCTTAATTTTTCATTGAATAACAAATGAATAGGCCTTACTGGGACACGAAACTGAACAAAAGTCAACTACGCAATTAATTTTGAGCCTCTAAAAATGGGGAGACTGGTATGAAAATGGCTGTAATTTCTAAACAGTTAATACAATACTTTTGTTAATTCAATTTAATTAAAGCTGGAAGTCTGCTCTTCAATAACATCTTGATTGCTTGTTTTAAAATCCAGTGCGGTGGTGTACAACAGGAAAAGTTACAAGAGATTGTTTCATCGCCTACATACTTATGGATCTAACTGCATATTGTCCTCATTCTGCTACGAGTTCACTTTCAGTTCAGTTTATTCGAATCTTTGGCTGTACCCAGTTGCAATGATTGAATGGGTGAAAATATTTAATTTCTCCCCAAATAGAATACAGCATAATGAGTTTACTTCTAGTTTTTAAAGGGCATCCAAACCAGTCACTCAGCACAAACACATCAACCCAGTTGCATGGGAAAACTTAGGTTTGAGTTTGAACAATGTCTCCTACCACAAAATAATACCATATAAATAAGATTCCTTCTTTCACACAACACTTGCAGTTTAGTTTGTAAATCTTCGAAAAATAATTTTTCTGCAGTTTTTGTATGGAGATGTGTGGGTAGAACTATGTGGCTTATTCAGCGTGTGTTGGTTCACACCATAGGTAGACAATCCGTAGGCCTGGCCTGTCTGCGAATAAGCAGTATAGACGGTTGATTGCTGCATGCTGCTGAACTGAGGTTGGCCGGTGTACGTCGGCATGGAAGGAGCTGCCGGCGTGGAGAGGATGTGAGGGTAGGGCCTATAAGAGAGAGGAAAGTGACAGTGGGAGTAGGTAAATTAGCCACTTGGTATATTATAGCATTTAGGAGTTATTTCGTTGAGTAAAATTCAACTTTAGCTAACCTTACAGAATGTAAACAAAGATGCCTGTTCAGTTTTAAAACTTGGACTTACTTGGATGGGTAGAGAGGGGGAGAGTACTGGTGGGCTGAACGAGGGCTGTAGCCGCTGCTGGTGATTACTAAAAACAGCAAAATAATCAAATACAACAAGGCAAAAACATGTTACGGATGGTGTCAACTCAAATCTGCTGTTTTTCTGAGCATTTACCAAAACCACTCCTGAGCAGGACAATTCGGGGCCTCCAGCTTATTTGAGCCGAGATGCCGTTCCAGTAAACATAATTTGAAGCATTTTGAATGGAGGGGAGCCAAGTTCTTCCTTTAGAGATCACCGCAGTCCCTGAAACCCTTACAGTGGGCCTCATAGCAAAACACAATGTCTGTTTGTGGTCATTGAGATGTCAGAGCTCAGTACTGACAAACACCCTGCTGGGTTTAAACCCCTCTCTCTGTTTTGTAGAATGGCTTTGTGTGTGTGTTACAGTGTGAAAGAGAATGGGGGACGTGTGTGAGTCCAAAAAAAAAAAGAAAAAAGACAAATGTAAAATGTAAAATGTCTCTGCCCCTCTCTTATCCCTCTGCCAGCCTTTGATGATGCAATCCAAGGACAGGCAATATTTCACTGGATTAAAGCTTTCAGCAGGTCTACCAGTGAGCTCAAATGGATGATGGTGATTGTGTGACTTCTGTGCGTCTGAACAAAAACAGACAAGCGGAGACCAGAAGGCATTTATATTTCTGCGTCTATCTATGGCTGATTCAGTTGTCAACTCACTGTACTTTTTTTCCCCATCTACAGTCTTACAGCAACTCCGAGTGCAGAGGGATTTGATTTTTTCAAACCTACACTGTTTTTAAAAAGCAGTGTATTCACCTGAATCACAGAATGTATATTATATATTGATCAGCTTTCTGACCACTATCACAGCTACTTATACAACTACTACATAAAGACAGTCAAAAGGTTAAACTCAAGCCTGCAAATTTAAAATTAGCAATAGCTGTTTTGGGGAAGCAAGTTAAAAACTAACTATAATCTATGCAAAATACACTTCTTCTGGTTTTGTCACAAGTCCACACGCCATTATCCTGCCCATGATGCTTTGCAAATTCCTAGTCTTCCTTTTGGATTCTTAATGCTAGATTAATGAATAAACTCTGACTGACAGGTATGGACTTTGGTGATATTTCTGAATTGTGTGCATATTTATCCAAGGGTCTGTGCTTTACCTGAGCCTGCATATGTATCCAGGGCTGTGTCCCCTGTCGTAGTAACTGTATCACTGTTGTTCAACGGCTCTGTTTTCACTTAAAGGAAAAGGAAAAGGTCAGTATTAGGGTAAAGCAGTAAAGACTTCCCGCAACACACAGACAGAAACAAACCTTAGTGGGTAAGAGCAGAAAACGTCCATGCAATTCCAGCATGTCAACTTAATGCTGCGTGCAGGGTTCCCATTGCAAGCACTATTTAATTTCACAGTCTTTAAATGGCTCTCTATAACCACTATGCTTGAAGCTTTTTACTTCGTCATTGTTTTCTGATGCTATTTTTAAGATATGGATGACTTTGAAAACTATAAAATGTAAGTAACACATTCAAAAATGAATTAATGCAAAGTGATCCTTAGCAAATGTTTGCGATTTATTGCCCTCCCCCTGCAAATTTATCAAATTCCCCTCTTTTCAGAGGGTCTTTGGTAGGAACCCTGTAAATATACTATAAAAATAAAAAAATAAAAAAGAGAGAAAGAAACTTCACACACAGTAATAAACTGGGATGCAGAAAAACAATGAAGATTCAGAAAGCAGAGAAAAAATTCACAGCAAACCAAAAATCAGTCAGAGCAACTCTGGCAAGAACCAACAAACAAAACCCAAAATAAAAAAAACACAACTAACAACAAGTCAACAACCGTGGCTAGCTAAAACTAAAGAAAGTTCAACGGCTATGCTTTTGCTGTATTGCTGTAAAATCTTTGCTCTGGGATTCACACACATGCACCTCTGTACCATATTCCTTGGAGCCTGTGGCAGGGGATGGGCTGCTGCAGCCCAACAGCCAATCAGCCGTGTTAAGAACGGTCATGCTTTCACCTATAGGGGTGCAAGGTGGGAAGGTGATGAGGATACGACCCACTGAAAACCAGATGCAGGTCAAAGGTATACGGGGTCACATGGTACTGATCTTTTCGTAGACATTTGCGTTGAATATAAAAGAAAAACAAACATTCCCGAAATAGTTATATTGTGGGAATATTTAAAGACTTGTGTTTTTTTCCCCATCGTCTTGCTTTCATGTTTTCTTGCCAAGTTATTAAGACGGTCAGTAACAATTTTGTCTCTATGCTAAATATGAAGCTAGAGTAAGGAAATGGTTAGCTTATAAAACTGGTAGAACAGCTGCTTCCCAGCGCTCCAAAAGCTTAGAAACAAGATGTCAGTAAAGGCATATATAACCCCCAACCTGCTGATTTTTTGTACAGATTAAAACAAACTGATTTCAGAACTCTAGAGGTGCTGGTAGGTGGATTTTGTTACCCTTGGACAAAGCCAGACGTAATTTTCCCACCTGTTAAGTCTAGTTTGAGTCTTAAATCAAAGGTAATATATCCATTTGGGTGTAGGTCAAAATAACCCTTATGTATCTCACACTGGATTTTGGTAAGCCCTTCAAATCATTCTCTGTCTGAATAATTTTCCCTTTAAGTCACCCCATTTATGCAAACATTCTTGTAATTGGCTGCCCCTTAGGGAAAAAGAGAAAAGAAAAATAGCTGGGTGAGTCAATGTGGTGCAAATGGTTGTCTGTCTCTATGTGCTTTCCCCCGCGACAGACTGATGACCTGTCCGGGGTGTACCCTGCCTCTCACCCTAAGACAGCTGAGATAGGCTCCAGCCCACCAGCGACCCTGAATTGGATAAACTGAAGAGAACGGATGGATTGGGCTCCTGTGCTCACATCCATAACCAGAAGGCTGTGATGACCATATTAAGGATATCCCTTCTTTATGATATCAAAGATCCAATAAAAAAACTTTCTGAAACTGAGCATGTTTCAGAAGAAAGAACTGATGCTGCCTCAATTGGTCACACAAAGTCACACAGCAACCCATGTAGTGAGTCTTCATGTCACTTCGGAGGAATTTTGGCCCACTCTTCTTTGCAGAATAGTTTCAATTCAACAACATTAAAGGGTTTTTAAGCATGATCGTCCTGTCATGCCAAAGAATCTCAATCAGAAATCCAGACTATAACTAGGCCACTCCAAAACCTTTTTTCTCTGAGCCATTCAGAGGTGGAATGCTGGTGTTTCAAATTATTGTCCTGCTTGAATATCAGGGCATGAACTGATGGCCGGACATTCTCCTCATTCTCCAGAATTTTCTGGTAGAGAGCAGAATTTATGGTTCCATCAGTTATGGCAAGTCGTCCAGGTCCTGAAACAGCAAAGCAGCCACAAACCATCCCACTACCACCACCATGTTTGAATATTGGTTTTGTATTTTTATGAAATACTGTGTTAGTTTTATGCCAGATAAAACAGAACTCAGATCTTCCCAAAAGTTCAAGTGTTGTCTCATCAGTCCAGAGAATATTTTCCCAGAAGTCTTGGGCATCATCAAGTTTTTTGGCAAATGTGAATCTTTGTGTTCTTTTTGGTCATCAGCGGTTTTCTCCTTGGAACTCTCCAAAGGGTGCCATTTTTGCCCAGTCTTTGTTATTGTTGAATCATGAACACTGACCATAACTGAAGGAACGTATGGCCTTTTAGTTCTTTAGATGTTATTCTCAGTTCTTTTGTGACCTCCTGAATGAATTGTCGATGTGCTCTTGGAGTAATTTTGGTAGCTTGACCGCTCCGGAGAAGGTTCACCATGGTTCCACTTTTTCTCCATTTGTGGAAAATAGCTCTCACCATGCAGTCCCAATGCCTTAGAAATGGCAGTTTCCAACCAGTGACTTTAACCGATTCTAAACAGGTCTTACATTTCTATAGATGGTGGCATGATCTGGGACTTTTTGAGGTCTATAAGCCTATTTCACTTTGTCATACAGATTCTGTTTCAATAAGTTCTTGATTCAACAGGTCTGGTAGTAGCCAGGACTGGTTGTAGCTAATGAAACTGAACTGAATTTTGGTTAAACACATTTAATCCCTGATTCATCCACAAAAAGGCACATTTAGATAGCTTGAGTTAGAGTGAGAAATATAAATACATATACATTCTGGGGACATGTGAGACTAACATTAATATGTCAAAGTAGAAGGATATGCGACTTTTAAGACAAAGCTATTTTATTATAATACATGACAACTGTATCTGCTTTAACAAACAGCTATTAGATTAATCTCCTGATATTTCTGTCTCTACAAATATCTTCTTTGCTAAAGTCTCGAGCTATTCTTCTAATTAGCAGCTCATCTATCATCACATGATTGCGCTTTTTAAAAGAAGAGGACACCTGTTAATCAGTTTATCATTCTACATAATGTGTTTCAGGGGCTTCTTTTCTCAAACGCCCATCACTAGCAACCATCTGAAAACTCAATTGAGTTCAGGACAACTTCATTAATCCCCTAAGGGAACAATACAATCCACTGGACAAGCTGTAATGAAGACAAATGAATTGCTATGGAGATGGCCTTTGGGCCTGAGCGTTCGCTGATGTCAGGTGAGGGGAATGTTGAGTATGTAGATTGTTTTGGCTCTCTGTGAAGCCCGAGCTCTGTCTGCTTAAATCATTAACTGTGAGCTCATCAAAAATGATTTAATGTGCTCTAATACAGTCTCGGTGTGCTGTTAGCCCACACTGAGCATGTGTGACTGCGAGTATGTTAACACATCAAAATGACTAAAATACAGCATCTCACTTTTTCCATGACATTATTATTATTATTAGAAGTGGTTTCCACCGCCTGGTAAATCAGCAATAGATCAAACGATGGCCCTCAACAAAAGTACCATGTCCAGGGCTATATCATCAAACTGTCCTGACAGAAATGGTTCCAGAGGACAGAGCATGAGAAAGTGGGAAGATCAAGGGTGAGAGGAGAAAAAAAAGATTAATAGAAAGAAGGAGAAACGCATACGGACTCAGAGTAAAGAAAAAGAAGAAAAAGAGAGGAGCGGGCTCACTGGTGTTGACATATAAGAGGGCAGTGATGCTTTAATGCTCTTGTAGAGGAAATAGTTTCCAGTGGGATTTTGAGCTTGCTCTCCAACACACACATACAGACACTTTGCCAAGCCGTTAGCGGAGGAGTGCAGAAGTGCTTCGCCGTGTGTTTACACACATTCTCCGGTGGTTTATTCAAGAACTCATGCCAGCTTGGAAGTGTGTATGCATGCATTTGTATGTGCGTGTGTCCCTCCATCTCCATAAATTCCTCAAAAAGTATTTATCTCTACATGCTGAAAGGATTTCTGACTGATGATTTTGCAATAAATTTCATTGCATTACATTTTTCTCATCAAATGCTCTTGCCTTAAGTGACTTTCAACATGTGCATTGGACCTCCTTTGGCATTAAGATTATATTAAAAAAAGGAATAAAAGACAATGAGTATTCTGAATGGAGGAGTTTAGACTTTCAACTACATTTTATACAACGTAAAAAAAAATAGAAATCAGTAAATTCACTGTTCCTGCATCAATGGCTCTCTCCTTTCTTCAAAGAAATAATTCACCCTTTAACTTTAATACATCATGGACCTTTATGCAGCATTTCAAGTAAACGTACATACTGGCAAATTTGTTTTCTAGCTTAGAGTTAGAAAGGACTAAGAGGGTCAGATTAGTTAGCCTTGAAACACATGAAACTGTTGGCTTTTTCCTGTCCAAATGTAACCAATCTGGCTTACCAGCACCTTTTTAAGCTTAAAAATGAACAAATCTTGTTTGTTTAGTTCAAAAGGGAAACATATAGGTTTTATTTATTTATTTCTTATATAGTATATTTGATATTTATGTATCTGACATACCCCATGTTGGTGTTGTTCCTGGATAAACATTGCATCTGACGGATGATGTTGTCTGAGCAATCAGTTAGCATTAGCCAAGAGGTTAGCTAATGCTATAAAGAAACTATCACTTGTAGCAAAGCAACATTGGTAACCTAAATTTAAATCTAAATGTAACCCAAACAATATTTATCATATTGTATAAATGAATAAAGAAAATGCTTGAAATGCTTAGCATTTGTTCCAGAAGAGAATTTTATACTAACAAAAGCCCCCCCACCCCAACATTACAAAGCTATGACATCACAACATTATTGGTCAGCTGTAACACTCATTCTGGACCAACATTAATATGACGATGTGGGAAAAGCATTCACACAGGGATATTAGGTCATGCCTTTGACTACAGTTGGCCATAGTCAGACAGTGGTTTTGTGACACAGTGGGCAGTCAATAATGCAAAGATCTATTGCAGCAGCATATCGAATGTCCTTTTTCATGGAAGAAGATTGCAAACAAAGAAAGATTCATATAATTTAACGTCAACCTTTATTTTGGAAAAATAAAACTTAATTTTTAAAATTCTTAGTTCTTTTTTTGTGCTTTACTTAAACTGGCATCTTAGAGTGGGAGGGAGCTGATCAGCTACTTGAAAGTAATGTGGGGATGGTGGAGTAGCATTGGGGTTGCCATGAACCCATAAGCCCACTTTTTCTCAGAAAACAACTAAATCTATGCATTTGCCATCATATTGACTTCCTCTGGGAATGTGTGCAGATTTATTAAGCAGTCGAACACATTTTTTTCTTTGAGTTTCAGATACACAGCTGAGTACAAAATACTGGAGCCCCTAAGAAAACCTCCTAAAAATCCCATCTTCTCACCTCCTGTTCCATTGGTGGTGATAGACGGGCTGCCAAGGTTGTTCTTGTCCAGCTTGGAGCCTGTCGAATCTCCACCTCCCACTCGGTTATGAGGACTGGCTAGGTCCTGCATTTCCATAGACCTATTTGGGGAGAGAAGATGGCAAGGAAAAAGAGGTAAACTCTCTTCTACTGTTATGTGCTGTATGTGCTATTTAATGAATAGCAGATCAATGCCAATATGTTCTCACAGGTGGGAATTTACATCGACCATACATTATGTTAAGATCCCACTGTACTGTAGATCCTCACAGTCATAAACTTCATACTTCTCAGCACCAGTTAGCTTACATGAGCATGTGTTCAGAGGGGCTACACCTTGTATGTGGGCCTGCTGGCTCTTTTATGGTGTGGCGGTATGTGTGTGTGTGTGTGTGTGTGTGTGTGTGTGTGTGTGTGTGTGTGTGTGTGTGTGTGTGTGTGTGTATATAAATTCTGGGCTCCAATACAAACCCACAGCCTGCCAGCGTGCTTTAGTTTTACAATGTGTTCCACATGCATGACTGGGACGAACCAGCACACAAGGTGGTAATGGTAAAGTGAGAGTGTGTCTGCGTGTGTGCGCGGATGACTGGAAGTGGAAGTAAGTAAGACATGAACAGAGTGCAGATGCACATAGTGGAATAAAAGTCTGCCTTTTGTGTATTACAGTTTATTGTGGCAACAACTGCTCTCTCTATAGGCTCTATAACCCCTAACTAAGAGGTAAAAATCCTATTAATACATTTTTATAGTTCTAGATTTCAAGCAAATGTATATTAAATACTTTATTCAGACTTTTCACCACTGTTACCACAAACCCAGATTTCAGTACATTCGGACCAAGACTATAGTTTCATGTTGAATCGGTCTGTGTGTGGACAATACTTCTTACGAATGTGTGTGTGTGCATATTTCTGAGCACTGACTCATGCAGCCCGCAGGTTGGTCACACTTGTGCTCTTGTGTGAGACATCAAAGCCAGAAATGACAGAGATGGAAGAAGAATAAAACAAATGCGGGCCGCTGCTGCTCAGTGTGTGTTTATGCGCGCACGTGTGTGTGTGTACGAAAAGAGAGCGTGTGCATCTGTGTGGCGGTCTGGCAGAAGGCCATCTCAATGTGATGGGCAGATAGTATCTCCACACATGACTGCAACCCACAGTCGGACTGACGGGTATAAACATATAGCTTTCAGCAAACGAGAAAGACCCTGCTAAACGGTGCAAAATGGAGAATGCGTGAAAGATAAACACTCTAAATCAGCTCTCTCCATTTCGGTCAACTCTTCTTTTTGTTTCCTTATTTACGGCTAAACACTCATTTTGTTCTCCCGTTCATTGCATGGACGTCAACGACAGTTTACGGCGGACAAAATAAACGAGCCAAGTCCTACCTTCAAACAAAGGCCTTAAGTGTATCTGCTACACAAGGGAAAAGTTAAGAACTTTCACAGATTATGTTGCCGCCACCACTTCGTTTCCCACCCCCAACCCGCATTTTTTTTTCTCTCCATCATGTGCTTAAACCCCTTCATCCATCCTTTTCTTTTGTCTTTCAACAGCAGGAAATGATTCTGTCTCCCCTTCTTGTTTTTTCCTCTTTTCCCTCTGTTTCACTCCTCTCGGGAGGCGATGGCAAGAGTTGTGGTGTTTCATAAACTCTTCTCTGGTTTTCACATCATGGCTCGGTCATTGAAAAAATATGCTCTATATTACCGAGATGCACGGCGCGTTTTGTTAAATTAGCAGATTTAGGCCTGTAGCTGGTTGTTTTTGATTTATCCACTCCTTTCCCCCCTCTTAACTGAATAAGTTGCAGTATATAAACAGAAGCCCATTTCAGAGGATTTTTTTATGCAAGAAAGTGCCTTCTTGTCAATTCCTTCTGAAGGCAAAAAAAAGAAGAAGAAGAAAAAGAAAAATAGTTAGGAGCTGCAATGCAGCTGTTAAGAAGTATAAACTGCTTCATCAATAAGCTACCAAAGGGGGACAAAAGGGGAAAACAGGTAGTAAGAGAAGAATGGCAAAGCTACAGGATCCTGGCATGCAGTAAGTCAAATCTCCAAATTGTCAGGTTGCAGCTACTCTGTTTCTGCAATTTAAGCTATTTCAGACTAGGATAAGTAGTTAAAGTGGATAATTAAAAAAACAAAAACAAAACTGTCTACATTTGCCAGCACTTCAGGCTATCAACAGCTAACTAGACGCAGCATGCTACAGCAGTCTTTTGACACTGTAAAATTTTTTGACTCTCGATGAAGCTCCCAGCGCACAGTTTTTGTGCTGATGTTAATGCCTAAAGCTTTCAGCTGATCGTAGAATTCCCAAGAGGGGAGGAATTCCACAAACTGGAGGGGGCATCGTAGTACAGAGACAGACAGACTGCACTAAGGGTGCTTGATTTTCCTGAATTCAAAGATTCAAAGGTGTAGCATTTTAGTGCATGTAGTTGATTTCCTAATTTGACTAATTGATGTACTGACTGTGTGTAAAGCACATTCCCTTTTTATTGTCTGTTTGATCAAATCAGTACATCTTTTCCTCTTTGTGTGTGTGTGTGTGTGTGTGTGTGTAGGTGTGCAGTTTTAGGACACAGAGGTCTTGGGGAAGTGTTGATGACCTCATCACTGCTTGCAACTGCAGTGAAACCTCACCTCTCTGCACCATGACTAATGAACTAGGACGGACACACACACACACACACACACACAGAGTTCTGAAAAAGCACATTCTGTATCTCACATTATGCAAACAGACACATGAGCGTACCTGACGTCTGAAGGGTCTGGAACATGAGATTCAGTGTGTGATTTCTTTACCTGCCGAGACAACAGAGGAAAGGAAATGTTATTAAACACACACACACACACACACATACAGTTCATGAGAAAACGCATTTAGTGTGTCATAAACAAACCTCATAAATCAGTTTGTAAACAGGACAGATTATATTAGTATTAACACCGAAGTGGCTAACACATTTAACTAACAAATTAAGGTTTGCCAGTTCGATCCTGGGGGGAGACACAAATCCTTTCGGGCTTGCGTTTGGGAAGGGCATCCCGCTTAAAAATCTGTCAATTCCAACATGTGCCACTACCGACCATGTTAATACGTGAGCAGCTGAACACAGATCTTTTTTTCATATACTAGAATCATCACATTTTGAACAACACCAAATACAGAGAAAATTCTGCCAAGTAGGCATTAAAAACCCAAATCGCATCATCAGTTACCTCAACGGGAAATTACATCACATCAAATGTGACTTACAAATGTTCTCATTTTCAAATGTTAAATGTTTAAAAAGAAATAAATCAGGATGTGGTGTCAGTAGCTGTAGCCGCCACTGTGACAGAAGTACTAACTGGCATCTAAGTGACAGATATTAATTTTCCCTTGTTCACCCGTGACCCCACTCCAGCTCACGCTCAAGCCTCATTTTCAACCCTTAAAGAGTTGAAAGGTCACGGCGGGGTCATGTTAGGTCAAAGCACGGGGTTTAGTCTTCGCCGTTAAACAGATCACCACAGACACTAAAACAAGCCTTAACTTTTTTTGTGTGGGTGGGGGGACATTTGGCCATGTCAGTTAGTGCGCTGGAACTTTTTACTTCTTCACTGATGTAGGGAAGAAAAAAGAATCAAGAAAACACTCTTCAGCCGCAAACTTTCTCCTTGTGCTCACACGCAGGCTGTTGCTGTGTGTGAGAGTATGTGCAGCTAGACTGCAGACCAGTGGTTCTCTATTAAAATTCCTCTGTCTTATTTGCAACAGGAACTAATTAGAACAGTAAATGCAGGGCGGAGCCAGGGCCAATGTGTACCAGCTGCCCTATAATCACTGTGTCAACACACTGCTGAGGTGTAGGGCACGTGTGGGGTGCCAAAGACACACACCCGTACATGGAAATTCGCATACAGACGCACACCCACACCAAATTCAAGCAGTCATTTGCACATTATCGCAATCACAGGTAAGTATACAGAGAAAGTGCATGGCTAAGCAGACTCTGAACTGCAGGTATGTAGACATTTTAATATTTATGTGTGTGTGTGTGTGTGTGTGTGTGTGTGTGTGTGTGTGTGTGTGTGTGTGTGTGGAGAACACACTGTGCTGTTATGGTTCTGATTAGAGGGTCCTGCTGTGAGTGAATAAGAAGCAGCACTTAGCTGTTTAAGACGGGGTTCAAAGGTTAGCCGGTGCCCTAGTATGGATCACTTTACACACACACACACACACACACACACACACACACACACACAAGCCACTTTCATGTCACGTTTCATGCTTTAGTGAAATTTAACAAGGCTGTCACTCACGACATCAGCGTCATGGCCGTGAGAAACTGCAATGCACATGTAACGTACACATAGGGCTACATACAGCACGCAGGTGTACACACAGCTCTCGTGCGTATACACACACACACACACACTTGAAAATACACAAGCCGGACTGTTTCTGTCCCGGCATGATCTGTGAAAGCACACGCGGGCTTTGATCCTGAAAAGCTTTTATCGTCGTGCTTTATCCCCGCGCACGCTTTCCCTCCGCGTCAACCGCGGTCTAGAGGCTCTCACCTCTCTTAACATCTCGCCACTTTTATCTTTTTCAGTCGGATCGAGGACAACTAGTTTCACATTTAAACAGATTCCACATATTGATTTTACTCAACTCTCTTACTGATCTAATCACATCACAATTTCTTTTTAACATAATAAAACAATCAAAAGCATTATTTTTCCTGTTTCATCCAGCTTTCATTTGTTCCACTTGTTTTGGCTTTGATCAATACAGACTTTAGCCATTTTCATCGACTATATTATTAAACTACATTATTGATGTCAACTTGCAGCACATTAAAAAAAGCTGCAAATAAATGATGACTAAGCCCCGCATTTAGATAGTCTATGCTATTCTTCCTTTATTTTGTAGTACAATGCACCAATTTTCATTTCTAATACTGAAACGACACACCTCTGAGTCCACTCTTTGGTGGCCACTATGCTCGAAGACCCCAATTGTGTCACCTGAGCCATTTAAATAGGTGACCTTTGACCTGGTTGGCCAGGTGACCGGTCTAGAACACTACCTAGGCAGCCCGAGCACTCCCTACGGGAAAAATACAAGTGCTACAGGTAATTAGAACTAATAACAATGATTTATTAAAGGGAATTATACACTGCTGTGTTTGTGTAACTAATGATGTTTGTTCAATCTAATGGATGTAATAATAACGTGAGGCCTTCTTTGGCCTTAAGAAGCATTAACGCGTATGTGAGAGTCAGAAATAAGCAGAAGCTGCCCTTGGTCTAGTCAGAGTTGTGTTTCCTTCTCTTGCTTGTTCTTCTAAAAAGAAAAGTTCACTACAGAATCCAAAAGTGTTCATAAAAATGGTGCTTGAACGAGTTTTTTGTTATTTTCTTTGATACATTATGGAAGTTCAGTGCAGGAAGACAAAACAGGGATGGAGAATGAAGAACAACACATAATCCAGCACATCAGCAATGAGTGAGTTACACACACACTTAATATTTGATGGTTTTAAAAAACACAATTTCTAAATTTGTCTACAAATAAGATTTTATGGTTCACAATTTTTTAAAAAAAGTTTTTTTTTGTCAATTTCTGTCGCTATCCTACTTTGATCAAAATTGTAATTTTTTTTTACTTTTTTAAAAACTGGAAAATACAGATGAGGTTATATTTTCTACATTAACATTTAAAAAAACAAGTGGAATATTTTTCAGTATATGTGAAAACAGTACTATGAAGAATAAAACACGCCTTGTATTAAAAGCACAAAGAAAAATGTATTTACACAGAATTACGGTAAAAGCGTGTCTTATTTAAGTAAAACAAATGTTAATCCAGTAACACTGCTGTCACCATACATTTAAAAATTCTCTGAGTGCTGTGTCAAATGATGTCCAACTTACATTTGTTCACAAATGAGCAAACTATGTAAGAATATAGAAAATATCTCAGTTGCTTGAATAAAAATAACTAGCATTACTCTGAGCGTGAAACACACTCACGTCCATACAGACCGAGAGATCCTTTTCTTACCTCAGGGTGTAATCGGGTCCGTTAGCAGTCCTTTACTTCCACAAAGCATTACAGAGCTGTACGATCCACCAGCTTCCCCTTCACAGGCAGGCTCGCTGGTCTCTCACACACTATCGGAAAACACACTGAGCGCTCGTCTCTGTCTACCTGCCTCTCCTCACTTTGCACTCCAGGTGTTACGTTTATCTAGTTTCTGCTTTAAGGGAGCAAATGACGACTTTTTTCCTGCTTCCTTTTGTGACGCTCCCTTTCACTCAGAAGAAATATCTAGGGGCTAGAAAATGACGACCGCACAAAAACCAAGCGTTTTCTCTTCCTCTCTGTCTCTAAGGTCAATCCATGCTCAGCTTCTGTCTTCTCGACTCCAGTAATGGGGAACATTTCACTCGTCCCATTTCCCTCCTCCTTTGCCTCCACCCCCTCTTTTTCTCTTCTCCTCTTCCTCCTCCTCCTCCTCCTCCTCTCTCCCTCCCTCTCCCTCTCTCAGCTGTCACTCATTACAGGCTCACTCAAGCTTACGTTTAAACCCAAAGAACTTTTTAAATGTAACAGATGTCATTTTTTTTTTTATGTGTGGGTCCAATCCTAACATAGGCACCGTTAAACTTAATTCCCTAACTCGATTGTGAATGAAAACATAAAAGGAAGAGAATTTAAATGAAAAACAGAAGTAACTAAGTTAGGAAACATCTGAGCTGTACACACGTTTTTAGGATGTTTCCTAAAATCAAAGACATCCACGTATATAAATCCTACTGATGGCAGCTCTGCCGTGATTACTTCCATGAAGCTGAAATGGTGTGGACGCAGTGTCAATATCTTGCTGTGCAGTAGAAAGTACAGGCCAGACCATAAACTTCACACCATGCAGGAGACCCCCCCCCACACACACACACACACACACCACTACCCCCACACACCCTCCCCCATCTCACCCACTGACTCACATGTGCACCTGAGCACACGCGCACACACATACTTCCAATCTGTGTTAACTGGAAACACACGGCTGCACATCTGTCTCATATGTGAAGTCTAACAGAGCTAGCGCAATGGGCTGAGTGTAATATCAAATCACACTCACACACAGACACACAAGCGGCCAGTTTCCTCAGTCTGAAGATGGCACCCTTTCACAACAACAGGGGTCAAAGTGGGCTCGGAATGATCTGGACCGGCGTTCCGGCGCTGTCAACTAACGAGCAATTAACTCCAAAAAGGCATCTTAAGACGTGTTACCGTCAAACGAGTTAATGCTTCATGGAGATACTTGCTCAGTAACAAGAAAATAAAGACATCCCACAGCCCACTTAAACCCTCCACACATCCTTTCCTCTCATCCGTGTGATGCGTTCAAGGTGTAGATATAAACTGCTTCTCAACTAGCTAGAGGCACTGAATGGAGCTATAAGCAGTAACTTTTTTGTCTTTACTTGGGAGATAAATTAAGATGCATCTTTGTGAGCCTCTGAACAAATATCAGCAAGTACACAAACAGGAATATGTTTGTCACAAAATAGAGAAAAATGTAAGAAAGAGGACAGGAGGTACGGAATGCTCAACAAAGCATTGTAGAGCAGGCTAAACAGGTTGGCTTGTGCTATTATGGTGAAGTTCACAGTGATACACTATATGCTGGACTGGTACACAGGAGACACGGCATTCAAGATCAGTGTTAGGTTACATCAAAAGGTAACAAAAATCTGTTTATATTTAAGGTAAAGATGCTGATTAGAATCACTCACTGAATTCTACCTTTTATATTAGCTTCACAGTGTTTATCATACTGGAAAATCAGCCATGGCTCATGAAACATTTGCTTATATCTTGTAGAACCCACAGAGAGCCATAAATCAGGGTAGCAGCTTGGGTCAGCTGATCACAGCTTCACAAGTAATTCTTTTACCCATACGGTGCCTTTACAACCAATCTTAGGGTTCCCCAACATGCCAAATCCCACTTTAACCCCTGGAGACAGACTCAAACACACATTTGCACACTCACTAGGAGTTAAGCAAACAAAAGTGAATGATTTCACACTCATACATGCGCCTAAACTAGGCCACTGCAAATTTCTGACACTCACTTCTTTACCTAAACGTCACCATAGAACCAATACTGGGATCAGATCGCCCACATTACAAAACTGGCTTTTTTACTTTTCTGTATCAGCACAGGATCATGCGTATAGTTTTGAGATAAATGTTTCTGAGATTTCCCAGTAAACACAAGACGAATGCTATTCTATTTATACTGCTATGGTTAAAATGGGGGAAAAAAATAGAGATCATTACTTTTTTCCCCATGATTTGAAAAAAAAAATCAGAGTTTTAAAGCTGAAAGGAACTAAAAAAACAACAAAAACACATTTAACACAAAAGCACTTGAGGAGAAAAATATTTCATGAAGCAAACTCTTGACATCTGACTCCCTCAGCACATTTTGGAGAGACGTGGCCCAATTTTAGTCCGGTTTAACCCAGAGGGGAAGAAAATTCAGTGCTCTTCACTAACTTTATATTACATGAAGGTGCCTTGTGAAAAAAATTTATGAATTTAGGCACAACAAAACTCCTCCTGTTTACATTTTAGACCTCATATTGTTGCATATTGCTGGGGAAACCAGTGGATCTTGACTCTTTTAGATTTATGCACACAAAGCATCACATTTCTAAAGTTACTATTAACATTTTAGTTTTAGTTATTGTATTTTTTGCTGTTTCAATATGTGTGTGGATGGGTTTTAATGTCAAAGCACTTAAAATTCTGGAAAATATGAGATGTAAAACATGATGTGTAGGCTTTTTATGCTGGTGATGCCACTTTAAATAGACCAATCAAGAATGAATTGACTGTTAATAGTTGCAAATGGTGGCTAGATACGATTATAACTAAATAGAATTTAATTGGCATGAATGATCCTTCAACAACATTCAGAACATTTTGAATGTTGCTGTGTGTGTGTACACAGCAATAGAAAATAGCTAAGGGAGCAGTAACAAATCTATACAGGCCTGGAGACCAATCTGGAACAGAGCCACTGTCTCCAACTGTGCTCCAGCCACCTTTAGCTCGCTCACCATAGTGACAGCATGCGGCCCCGTCCCAAAGCATTTATCCCCGGCCCCAATAAACTCCGTGATTGATAGACTGTCTAGAGGACCTGTGTGCACAGATCGTGGCGAATGTCTGTTGAAAGTGTGTTATATGTGGATGCCGACGTGCGTTCGCGCGTGTGTGTGTACTGGACGTTTGAGAGTGAATGTGGAGGACTGGCTGTCAGAACAGATTAGGGTGTTGCCGAAGCGCTTGACAACTCAAGCACTTTATTATTAGCCAGGCTAGACCCGATCGGGGGGCGGGGGGTCGTCCAAAAACATCCCCGATGAAATATTTTCACAGCAAGTGGAGAAGGGAGCAGGGGAGGCGTCCCAAAACACGCCTGATGAAATGCACTTGCACACACACACACACACACACATACAAAAAGAAAAAAAAAAAAAAACAGGAGTGGGGCATGGGCACATCTGAGCAGTGAACTGAGCAGAGGAAGAGGGCATTATATTAATACAGTCAAATAGCTGCACTTACTTTTGGTTTTTGTTGACTTTAGGAGTGTTTTCAAAGGGCCTGTTGGAGGTGGCCCATTCAATTTGAAGAGGCCCTTGAGAATAACTGTGTTCTTCAAGTGGAACAACAGCAGTTTATCTCTTCACCTCCAACAGGAGGGCTGACTAAGACAGACCCTGCTCCTTTTTTATCTAGCTTTTCATGATTTACTTATATTTTTTTAGCTCCATCATCACACTTTAAAAATCCACTTTTGAGTACTTTGATGTTGATCTAACAAATTTAGAATTGATTTATTAAATCTGGCCTAAGCATAGGCTCATTCACTTCATCAGTTAAAGTTAGACAAGAAGATCAAGTCACGTCAGATCAAATGTGTTTTATTCATATGGCACATTTAAATCAACAGAAGTTGCACTAAAATGCTTTCCAGACAAAAGCATTAAACATTCCAGATCTCCAAAAACCTCATTTCAAGACACAACATTGCACCAGAATTCCCAGTTAAGGCCAGTGTTTGGCTAGGTTTAGTAAGCTAACCTTAGTGGTGTTAAAAGTATTCACATTCTTTATATCCTTAGCACGTCCTTTTACAGAACTAAAGTACCACTACTTTAAAACAGCCCTTACAGGACATTTTAGTTAAAAACACAATGATCCAGGTGGTGCTGTGAGTGAGCAGCTAGCAACAATGGAGAAAAAAACTAAATAAAAACACCCTCCTTTTAACCTGAAAGAGCCAGACCCAAGGAATCTATTACAGAGGGGTGACCAGCTTAATTATGGACTTTTTTCTTCTTCTTTTTCATATGCCTGATTATATGATTTGGATAAAATTCTAAAAAGGGTGAAAAAAAAAATAGTCACAACTGCTCTAAATAGTTACTGATGATAATCCTAAAACTTGAAAACTGTAAATGTAAATGGACACTAAATGTTTTTCTGTATTAAATAAATCCTATAGTTTTAATTTAATTGCATTTAAAAAGGCTAAAAAAAACATCAGGATCAGAAAAAGAATGTAGCTGTGTAGTCTTTAGTTGTGTAGTTAATGGGACACAGAGGGACAGTCGTTGCACACGCGCACAAACACGGGCATGCACGCATACACCTGTGCAACACGATCACCCAACCATCCCTGCCTGCGCCATCGGCTGGTGTGTCGACCACAAAACATTCATGAAGAATGTTGCTCACCACACAAACACAAGCTTCATCTCGATCTATACTCTGCATTTTCCCCTCGTGCACGCATATGCACACACACAGAGTCACCCGTTTACCTGTCCCCTGCTCAAAGCTCTCTGCTCTCCACGTTTGTATGAGTGGTTATCGGGATGGTAACTCTATCCCCTTCCTTTCATGTAAAATACATTGTGCCGAGCCTCCACCCTCCAGCCCTCCCTCCTCCTACACCCCACAGTTCCCCAAGCCTGGGGAGGTGTAAATCTATCCCTCTCTTTATGCCTCCAAAAATGCCCCTTTTTCAGGTGTAGTAGGAAGCTATAAAGGAGGGGAAAAAAGTGAGGGAGTGAAAGGAGAGAACAGTTTGTGGAGCAGGGAGAAGGAGGAGGTGTTTGGGTGAAATAGGTACTCTCCGAAAACCTCTCTCACTCTCTCTCCCTCCATGTCTTTCTAGCCAGGTATACTTCGCTTCACCTGGCCATGCTTACATAAATTTGCCAGCCTGGTGATGTTCACAACTTTTACTACATAGAAAGAGAGCCTAACTCACAACACCGAGTGACTTGCGATGTCTTCAGCAAACCATGCCAGGAGAATATATTTGTACTAATATGATGAAGTTGGACAGCATAACTAATCGCAGTGAAAGATTTCACCAAATAAATAGTTATTGTTACAACAAGCAGTAGCTACATTATGCTAATCAATTAAAGACATTTAAAAATATAAACAGTTAAATACAAATAAAAATGAAGCCAGCAAAATGTTGCACAATACTGTGTTCTAAGCTGTTCTGTTATCAGCGTCTCCAAAGGTAAACTGGGACTTTTTTAAAATATAAAAATACATAAAAAACAAGTTTGTTTTTTTTTTTTTATTATTTCTTCTTTCTAACAAGCTTGCTGACAAAGGTCAGAATGAGCCACTAAAGGCTAAGTGGGCTGCCTACAAGGAATCAATGACTATCGCCCGCCTCGTGGATCTAGTTTTTGTTCCATTCGGCTCGCTGATAAAAGTCACACTTTTACAGTAAAACTGTTTTTCTTTTTCCATTTAAGTCTTATCACAGTATAAATTCTGGCCGTTTATGTTTAAGCAAAACCGCAGATATCATTAGTGCATCTTACTAATCCTGAAGTCCCAAGCGTTTGTTTTTCTTCAGTCGAACTGCGGTAGTAAATCCACGTGTTTGGGGGAGGAAGAGCTACAGAAGGGAACAGACCAATCTCCATGCTGCTCACCGTGCTGGTGGTCTTCATGTCGCCTATTTAAATTGGCTCCTCATTGTCTAAGGGAGTGACGGATCACAGACACGATTTAATGCAGCTTTACTCAGTGGAGACAAATGAAAAGTCAGTGATGGATGTGTGTGTGTGTGTGTGTGTGTGTGTGTGTGTGTGTGTGTGTGTGTGTGTGTGTGTGTGTGTGTGTATACACTGGTTCTGGGTTGTTAATAGTGCGTTTGGCCTCAACTGGCCCTGCTCAGCTAATCTGATGAGAGTGATTAAAAAAACAACTGGGAGAAACTTAAACCACTCCATGGCTGACTGCGTGCACGGACACACACACATACTGAGCACATCACTCAACTACTTAGTGGTATAGAACCACACTCCAGAACAAACACCTTAATATGAAGTTCTTGAAAGTCTGACAGTAGGTCAGATGAGTGGACAATGAACTGGAAGGATCAGTATAATTTAAAATGCTATTTAATCGACTGTTGGTTAACCTTTTTCAGACATAATGATTAATCAGTGACCCTTAATTGATCTAAATGACAACATAACGTATGCGTCATTAAGTGACTCCCATATCTGCGCTGCATTGCGATTTAGTATGCTGTTTAAAGGACCAATGTTAAATTTTATTAAAAGAAAATTCAGCACAATGGCAAACTAATTTGCAAATTTCCCTGCATGCAAGGTAATATAAGTAATTTTCATGCAATAATTTTTCTTTTGTCATCTTTTCCCCACCTGCATTAGCTTTATCCCCATAAATCGCTGGTTTAGACCCCACGATGCAGTCGTAAAAATTATGACTACAATATATGAAACTCCTGGGAAGTGTGATATGAATGTAAAAGCCTTGAGGTGAAAGAGAAGGAATATGAGTTTTCACAGATTAAGCTTAAAAGTAAGTGAGAAGACTTTTCTGGACCGTGGTGTTATAAGTTGTTCTTGATCAAGCAATCTGCCTAACTTGGAACCATTTTACCTGGCCAATATTCCACTTTTACATTTTTTTAATGGTGTTCTATTTAAACATACTGGTGATCCTTTCTCTCGCGTCATGACCTTGGACAGATAGATTGAATTTTAATTATAAATTACATTTTAAACAGAAAATAAAAAGAGGTTTTTAAAGGGCAGAGGTCTTCAGAGTTTTTATTATCTGAACAACATGTGATTGCGGCCCAAGTCATCTAGACTTGGTCGAACCGGGACAACCATCCCGAGGCTTTACTGAGAATGGCCCAATAAAGAGAAAATATCCAGTGAGTTACAGATGTTCGGGTGAAAATGTCTTGTTGATGCCAGAGGTCAGAGGAGAATGCCTTGGAACTTAACTAGTCATTACAACCATGCATAAAAACATCTGTGAATGGACAACATGATAAAGCAGATAGACTACAGTAATAAAAGACCCCACTCCTGACAGCAAAGAACAGGAAACGGAGCCTACTTTTCACACTGGCTCATGAAAATTGGACAACTGAAGATTAGAAAAACTTTGCCCGGTCTGATGAATCTCATTTTCTGCTGCAACGTTCGGATGTTAGGCTCAGAATTTGGGGTACACAACGTGAAAGCATGGATCCATCCTGTCTTGTACCAGAAGTTCAGGGTGGTGCTGGTGTAATAGTGTGGGGGATATTTTCTTAGCACACTGAGCCTTCTAGTACCAACTGAGCATGATCACAGCCTAGCTGATATTTTAGCTGACTGTTATTTTTGCTCTCTTTATAACTACAGTGTACCCATCTTCTCATGGCTACTTGCAGCAGGATAACACACCACGTCACAAAGTTCAAAGAATTTCAAATTCATTTCTTGAACATGACATTGAGTTCACTGCACTCAAATGGCCTCCACAGTCACCGGATCGCAATCCAATAGAGCGCCTTTGGGATGTGGAAGAACAGGAGAATCACATCATGGATGTGAGGTTGATAAATCTGCAGCAATTGTTTGATGCTCTCATATCAACATGACGTAAATCTCTGAGAAATGTTTCCAACACCTTTTTGAATCTATTTCATGAGGAATTATGGCCATCCTGAAAACATTTGGTGGTCCAACCTGACACTAGCAAGGTGTACCTAATAGTGTTCTTCAACGATTAATAAAGGCGACACCAGATCCTTGTTAAAGTTAAAAAGGTTTGGCCTGCTATGATAAGCTACAGCCAGAGTGGAAGAAAATGCTGTCTGGGTCTGGTTCTATACTAATGTTTCATAGTGTGACATGAAGTAAGTTGTTATCACAAGCCATACAAAATATTACCTTCTGCCCAGGCTACAGTATGAAAACCAAGGACTTAACAGAATGGATCCAAAATAAATCCACTGATATGTATGAAAGCGATGAAACTAAGGGGAAAAAAATAAAGCAGCAAGTTCTCTGCTGGTGTGCGAGACCTAAAGAAACTCAACACCAGCCTCAAGCAACACCCCCATCGCCAACCTGACCACAGCTACCGTACCCCCTGCTTGGTCTTCATACCGTAGCCCCCCCCCCCCTCCAAAGCACCTTGACATCCCAAAGGGAAACAAATATCAATGGGATGTGCGTGGGTCTGGGAAGACATCAGGTAGGGAAGAAAAGAACTGAAAAGCAAAAAAAATGTGCATGCAACTACTTGTGTTAAGGCTGAAAGACTAGACGGTCTAAATATCTGTGGTGGTCATCACTGGAGGTGGTGTGTGTGTGGGGCAGCAGCAGCAGCGGCATCAATAATTAAAGCTAATCTCATTAGGCCTCAGATCCCTTTCAGACGCTTTTAATTAAATGATGAATGGCCTCCCAGCTGCCTGTTAAATAATGCTGCTCATGACATCACAGTGTGCATGCATGCGAGAGGTACAACATAAGGTAGATATCCTTAAAAAAAAAAGGGACACAAGGAGAGACTTTCAGTGCAGAGAAAGGTATGGTCTCTCTCGCACACACCCACACATGCAAACACCATCTGCTCGTGGATTCTTTATGCGGCTGATTATTAGAAGTTACGGCTGGCCTATGCACCACGGAGAGCGAACAGGAGTTAAATGTCTCAGAAGTGGCAAGCTGTTCCATCATACCAGGCCTCGAAACACTTCATATCAACTTCCTAATAAAATCACTCACAATACCAGATGTCTACAAAAAAGGAAGACAGATTGAGGGGAGAGAGAGTATATAAGTGTAAAAAAAAAAAAAAAAAAAAGATGGTCAAGGAGCTTAAAAAAAAGAAAAAAGAAAAAAAGGTCAGTGAGGAGTTCGGTGGGTGTGAGGAGGATAAAGATAAAGGAAAACAAAGAAGGAGAGACACGTAGACTACAGAGTGAACTTGGAGAATGAGAGCAACAGGTAAAGAAGAGGACAGGTAAGGGTGCCAAACCGCCTAGGGCTCGCAATAGCACGGACGCCGCTACGAGAACACCCATAATCCTGTTTCTCACCCCCCTGCTCTCTCCCTCTCTCTATCCTTCCATCCACCCCCTCCTCCCTCCCCCCCCCCCACCCTCGCTCTTGGGCTTGCTCTGTATCGGATTGCTGACTTCACAATAGGGCCTGAATCATCACTCTGTAGCCAGAGAGACACAGAGAGAGACGAAGAGGCGGGAAGGCCGGCGGGGAAAGAGAAGGTGGGACAGACAGTCAGTCAGACAGATCGAAGAAAAGGAAAAAAAAAATCAAGGACATGGAGCAAAAAAAAAAAAAAAAAAAAAAAAAAGAGAAGAAGAAGAAGAAGAAGAAGAAGAAGAAGAAGAAGAAGAACACGACAAAACCAAAAACAACAACAACAACAAAAAAAAAAGACTTCATTTTTCTCTTTGGATATCACTGCTGCAATGATGCAGTTCAGATGTGGTCGCAAAAAACCAAAACCAAAAAGTCTTTCATGAATATTAAGATTAATAAATAATTTTTTTACTTTCAGTGTATCCAGTCATTGTTCTACTCCATGCAGAACTTTAGGCTAACACCAGCACCAAATACAAAGCACAAACATGTAAGAAATTAATATCAATATTATTTTAATGTATTCAGGAAGGAATACTCTTAAGAGACAGGAAAGCATGAATTGCACACAAGTGCAAAATTCCAATTCCAAACTGTCAGATTCGATGAAAAACTGAAGATCTTTTGGTTTTAAATGGATTTTTTAAAATATGTGACTTGGCCATGCTCATGACTATGAACACTAATAATATAAGGCATTAATCTCTGCTTAAAACAAGAAACAAAGTGGCAGATAATGAAAACAGCCATTAGTTGTAGCAATAGTCAAGTCAGCACAGAGACACAGGTCACAGCCTCGCCGACCCCTCTCTCCCACCTCTCTGATTCTGCGCAGCTGCAGAGAAAGAAATCCAATCTCCCAGCAGAGCAACAGAGGAAGTTCTTGCGGCAGGCGAGGCAGAAGGTTCCTCCGTTACCAAAGCACAATTGTTGCAATTTCATTTCCTTCCCAGCAAAATGAGGAAATATGCTCCTCTTTTTGGAACCAATGGCAGATGAGCATTAGCCAGAAGTTGGGGCCGAACAAAAGGTGGGCTATATCGACGGCTCTATTTATGGAAGTTACTGCAAACAAAGAAGAAAATGTTTTACTATTTTAATAATGACTTCTTCTTGGGGTTATGCTTTTACATTTTAAACGTGTTTTATCTTTACGGAGCAAATTCAAAGCATCAGTTCAGCACGTCAGTTACAAAAAAAAGAAAAGAAAGAAATAATAACCAACTATGTTAAAATGTCACATCTGGCAATATAGGGATTTTCTTGAGAAGTCTCAGAGTAATCAATAAAGTGATGAGTCTTGGCAAGAAATACATAGCCCTGATTGACTTCCATTAAACAAGCATGGCCACAGTATTAGACAGTCTCCACTCAGATGACCTCAGCCAACCCACACCACAGAGAGTATATGCGTATAACAGAGAAAGAAACACCTACACACTCGTACTCTCACACACCAGACACTAAAGCACACATATCATGTGGTTTCCTGTCTGGTGTGTTCTTCTAGAAAACCCACGCCACTTGCTCTGGCTTCTAGATGGATTCTCCAGTCTGTTTTGGGGGCTTTGACTCTGTCAGGCTTTGAGTGGCTCAGGGACTGTCTGTGACCCGCTGACCTCACACCTAGCTGCCTTTCTCTGGCCAGACAGACTCTCACTCTATTCTCATATACGAGTTATAAATTATCTGTACCAAAGCATGGACTGAAGGGCTTTTGGCAAAAGACAGATGTTTTGGTTGTTTCACACATCTTAAATAATAACAATGTGCAGCACCAGGACGATTCATGTTATGGATGCACTAAGCCAAGGAAAAACACTGTGCTGTGCACTTCCCTACATCTTTATTACAGTAACGCGCAACTATGCATTCCCACATGGGTGGAGCTGTTGGGAATCTGTTGTGAGTCTTATCCATTGTTGCACCAGTGCAACAACAGGTTTAGCTTATTTAGCGGTTCAGGTGCTGATGGGTGATTTAGTGACTGGGGAAAGAAGTCCCCCCCACACGCACCATTTAGATCAAACGGTGTTGCCATGGTAAGCCCAATTTAACTCATTGGCCAAAAACTAGCATTTCCCGCTAAAATTGTAAGCACTTACCATATTGGGCTCATGCTAAAGTTTGTAGCTTTAACAATATAATGTTTAGTCAACCTGAATACTACATTAATATAAACTTTGGGATGGAGGCTCAGAGTTTGTCGGTCCTTGAAAGGCATTCCTTTAATTAAATATATGTACATATTGAAATTCTGAGCATTCTTCTGCATGCAATCTTAAAACTATCATAACTCCTGCTATTATGCTATGATTTTCTAAATCTGCTCTCATTTGCTTGGTTTTCTTGTCACGGTTTCTCTGCAACTGCATGCAGTTTAATATCATTTAGCATTTATTGTCTACATTGTGCATGCCATATTTCATATCCTGCTCTCCCTACTCCTCTGCCTTCTCCTGTGCTGATCAAAATAATCTGCAGCGTTTCTTGCACAGAGAGAGAAGACTCACTCAGCAACACTCAGCTGTCAGCTACACATAAATCTTACGAGAAGCACTGTACACCAAGCTGAAATTGAAGTGCCCCTCGGTGCCCCAGCTAGGATGCCAGCCTACCAGAGGGATGCCAGTGGGGTAGCTGTTACACTCTACACTTCAGTGATCTGTCCCGTTGCCGGGCAGATTTTGAAACGGCCATCTATGACGCCAGTGCAATCTTAGCAATCAGGGTTGGGCTGTAGTCATATTAAGCTACTGCTGCTGCATGTAAGTTTGTGTGAATGTGTCTGTATGGGGTTGTAGGGGTGAAAGAGGGGTGCAACCTGACCCCTTTCCTTCTCCTACTTGGTCTCTCGCTCTGTGTCTCACGCACATGCACACACACTAGGACAGCTGCCATACTAGGGGCCTCTCCCAGTGCACCAGAGGAAAAGGCTAAAGCTAAAAGAACCCTTTCCCCTCATGTTTCAGACGCTTTTTCTTTCTTCTCCATCTCTCTTACTTTTTTTCCCTTCAGGTGGCTCAACATTTTAAATCCTGCAAAGCTCCCTGGGGTCAACAAATGCTCCTGCTCCCCCATCTCTCACTGCTTCCACCTCCACCAAGCCAAAGACTGGAGACTTCAATCGGAGGTCTGTTGGATCAGGAGCTCTTGAGACTGTGTGTGGAGTTTGCATGCGTTTTCTGTTTTCTGTGTGTGCACTGAATGACTGACGCTGATCTGTCAATCCAATCTCCTTAATGTTCACAGCTGAATTCAAATACAAATCGTTGTATTCGTCGACATCATCTTACAGAGCATCACCTAAAAACAACAGCTTTTCTCCAAAGCGAAACAAAATATGCGACAACAGGTGAAGCGAAACACCTCAAGAAGCTGTAAGCAGCGCTTCGGAGCGAACCATTGCAAGCGCCATCTCAGGCTCCTTTCTAGCGCTCCCAGAGGACCCCAGACGGCAGGCTGGCTCTCGACAGGCAGGCGGCCAGAGAGGACGCCTGACCATAACCCAGATGACGTGCGATGGATGTGGTGGGAAAAGGGCGGGGTGGAGGAAGTAAGGGTACTTTAAAGGGTAAAGAGGAGGAGTGGGGGTATTAAATATCAACAGACAACTCCCCGAAACCTTGTGTGTGAGGTCTGAGTTGTTTTCTTAGTCACCCGAGACACGCCTATTTCAATGAAGGAGTGCGGGGAAAGAATTAGCCAATTTCAGTTTAAAGACTAAAACCAAAAGGAAAGCTTGAAAATTTTTTTACAAGTATAGGATAAGTTTATAATTTAAAATGTTCAGTCAGATGTTAAAGCTGTCATTCATACTTAGAATCAAAGGTTTAAAGGTTCAGCTGTAATCAGACTGAAACAATACGAGCAAAGCTGCAAATTAAATTTCCATTTAAAGCCTTGAAAAAGAGGTTGAATGTATTTGAGGTTGACATATTTTGAACCGTTTTTAAAAGGAAAAAATGGCATATGTCAGCTGTTTTAACAGTTTCAGATGAAACTGCAGTTTTCTTTATCTTTTTGATAAACCTTTGAAATTAGACTGCAGTTCAAAGTTTAGCCATATATCTGAAAACAGTGGCCACCTTATAGTAATTCAGTCTCAGTCCTTAAGTACAGTTACAGCATACTGTCGGGTGTTAGAACTGGAACTAATGACCCCAAATATCACTCAATTTTTCCAATAACTGAAAGTAGTGTTAGTGCAGGGCTATTATATTGACCTGTATTGATTTTAGCTATGTCCACATGTGAAAACCATATACCGAGTTTCCTAAATACCAACACACCTGAATTCTCCGGTTGTCCAAGTTACAAAGTAAGCTTTGGCCCCTTTACAGAAAATGCTGAGCCTGAACATTTTAGAAGTCACAAATCTGAGCCTATAAAACCATCGAACTAATAAAAATCTCTGTCCTTGCTCCGATATCTCATTTCCAACACGAACAATTAATCAATGTCTTTGAGCCGCAGCTCAAATTCACTTATAGATGATATCACTGCCCTATTTAAAGTAGGTGAAGTAACTGTGGAATATGCACATCAATATTTGATGTCGCGATAGCGGCAAGACAAGATGGATGTTTTTCTCTGTTCTCTCTTTATTTCTGTGTTTTTGTGTTCTTTAGTGTGCGTGTCTGTGCGTGTGTGCGCGTGCATTTTATGTATGAGTGACATGTACTCCGCTGGGGTCCGCCTGTAATCCAACCTGAAGTGAGGCTAACAGAGCAGCACAAAAAGTCGGGGGGGAAAAAAAAAAAAACAACATACTTCGTGGGCTCTGTCCCACTTTGCGCTATTATTACTGTCGAGGCTGGCAGGTCAGAGAGAGGGAGGGAGAGAGAACGCTGCTTCATGGAGGAGGAGAAGAAGATGAAATTACACCTGTTCTGGTGGCTGACTAACGACTTTGAAATGCGAGTGGCCCTCGCTCGCCGCCAAAATCATTTTCCCAACAATACGGCCTGATCTTTAAACAAGCAGAACTGGGACGCTGCGCTGACGTGACGCAGAGATGGCCCGCTGTCCTGGGACGCTCACAAACCCTCGGGCTCAAGTGTGGTGTGTGTGTGCGTTTGTGTGTCTGTGTCAGTGTGTGACTGAAATGTAAAAGATAAAGATAAAAATTACCTCCTTTTTCAATTTAATGAGTGATTTGAATTGCGTTACACACTTCGGCTCACAAAATTCACACACATGATTGTTAAATTGACATCTATGCCCAACATTGTTTCTCCTGAAGTCTCATTCACTCTGACTGGTGCCATATGGTTACTGTACGCTCACTGAAACACAGCTGCTGTGTATTAGCCTGGACACACACACACACACACACACAATGTATGTCTCTAATGCACCCATTCCTCACACTTGTGTGGCCGATACAAGGTATACTTACTCGCTCAGCCACACACACTTACATACAGTAGCCTTTAACTCACCATCTGTTCGCTGAGGTCCTGTGAGGCCTCCATGGCTCCTCTGGCTTTGATCTGCCACACACTTGAAAGCCAAAAGAGAAAATAGGGAAATAAAATAGATGTCAGAAGCCTAAAAGTGACGCTTTGTTTACTTAAAAGTAAACAAGATCATCTGATAGACTGAGATGTTTTCCACCAAAATCCCAGCAAAAACAAACCACTCTTCTGGGAGTTTCATGGCTTATATCGTGAATGAAATCGCGCACGGTTCAGCATTTAAGTTACTTTGTACGTGTGTGTGCATCTGTCGGTTAGCCCTTCAGTCACTGCGTTTATGTGTGAGCAACAGGAGAGCGAAGGAGGGAAGCGACAGCGTTAACTTCAGCATATCATCTTCAGCCGAGGGTGAAGTGGAGAGATAATTGCAGAAGTAAATATCAACAATGAAAATGGAGAAGTGTAAGTGATAGGGCCGCTTGGCTGCCTCTGGACCACAGACACAGTGGCTGGCTAGCGCACGAAGATAGTGAGTGACCCTATTAATACTAGACAGGAGACAGGTTGGCGGAGGAGTTCGGAGAAGCCTGAGGTGATTGTCTACAAGTTAAGCGAAGATGAGGCGTTGCGATCAGCCAGATGAGGACAGAAGCTACAATGCGTCCTCGTCTTGTTGTCGCTACTGTCATGCACGGAGTGACGCGGCAACAAAGGACTGCAAAAAAACAAAACAAAACAATGGAAAAAGGTGCCATTATCCCAACAGGGTGACACTGAATGGCTCCTTTCTGGTATGTTGCGCAAAAGGCGTCAGAAAAAAGAATAAGCTGCAAAAACACACACACACAACCTGCAAACACAAAGGTCCTCCCCGTCATTAGATCTGTTGTTCCCAGCAATGTGGTAAAGAGTGCCACTAACTGTACCTATCTCAAGTTCTCCATCAAAATACACTTTTTATTTTACTGTAACACTTTTTGACTGTAATCGTGAATACTACAATGTGCATACAAGTGTGTTGCTCTTTCTAAAAGACAGATACAAGGGATTTGTTTACTTTTACCACAAAGACTGATCAGGGTCTAAAATGTTTTTCCCAAAATATGGACAGGTATGAGCACAAAATTGGGGCACTCCAAGTTGTTCTTCAGTCTGCGCAGTGTTTTGTTGCCGAGTGTGTTTGCATGTGTGTGCACTGTGGAGTTTTCTGGCTCGATCCTTTAAACTAACTGGCATCCTTTTAATTTTTCATAGCGCTCAGCTCCTCCTAGCCTGAAACCGAAGACAATAATGCGTCTCTCAGGTGAATTGATTTGTGCCCAAGCCTCCCTGCTTCCCTCAACCCCCACCCTCTCTCTCCCTCCCGCCCTCTCTCTCTCACCTTTGTGGAGGACATAATCAGCCTTCTATTCGAGCTGGCTGGGTTTCACCCTTCCCTTCATGATTTATTCTTCTTTAGCAGAAACGTGATGGGCAGTAAACCCACAAAGAGCAAAGTTTACTTCATGCTTGTAATGGAGCATTTGTCTTAGTTTTCCTTAGTTGTTGTTTTTTTTTTATATTAAAGTATAGCACAAATAAGCCACAAGGAGTTTTGCTGATTAAAAGGGGATCTTTTTTTTTTTTTTATGTCAGAACTAATTCTTATTAAATGATGCTGTCTATCTGCCCCAGCTGCCCTGCACGGCCCTAAAACCCACCCAGCAGTTACCTGACACTAAACAGGGAATCAATAGTGCCTGCCATTTCCTTCGGCGTCCCAGAAGAGAGAATTATATTTCTCACTATGGCTATTGACAGCGACATAAGAAACACATATGGGACGGCAGAGGGTTAGAAAGTGGACCAAATAGCTACACCGCGGTAATTTCACGCTATAAAAGCCGAAGGAAGGAGAATGTTGAACAAACCGCAGACTGCTGCTGGTCGGAGTGGCTGCAGGGAAAAATCATATGTTAAATTTGAGTTTAACCTCGCTGTCTTAGCAATCGCTTATATGCAGCTATCGATCTTTAAATGACACGAGCAGTTTCCAAGATTACCAGTTAAGGATTAGTCTGTGCAAAATTTAAACTGTTTACACCCCCCCAAAAAAAACCCCTAAGGCCTCTGACGTTTAAATGGTCAATATTTACATTTGCTTTTAACCTAAAAAGTTAAAATAAACAAATAAATAAAAATACAATATTTTATTCTGATATGAAGACTCAAATCTTCATATCAGAATAAAATATTTTATGCTAGGCAGGTTTAGGCCTAACGCAACATTTCTATAAACAATGCGATATGCATATACGAGTTCATTTTTTTAAGTACAAAAAAAGATTTGGAAAATGTAAGAGTGCGATGCTGTTCTTTATTCTGGTCATTTTAAAAGGGATAAAACAGTGTGTTTTGCAGCCCTCCCCGTTTCGGGTCAGGGTTAAACAACATAAAACAGTTTCCAGATAATGAAACGGATACTCTTAGAGTTCTCCCACTAGAGGAAAAATAAAATGAATAAATAGAAACAAATGTGACGTGTTAAATACAGTTTATATACGGGATTATTTAATGCCTTAAGGTGGCCTCTAATTAACCGATATTACAAAGAACCAAAAAAACATTTAAACAAAAAATGTAAATATACTAGCAAACGCCAACACCCACTAAAAATCCCCTTTGGCTGCATTAAAATATTTAATCCTAAATATTTCACATTTCTGGTGGGATTATCATCCTTAGACCGAGCCGTAATGTAAAATGAGATAGAAGGCCAGTGCAGGAGTTTACAATTTTCCAAAAATTCTCCACACTCTAAATCTTGCGCATTAATGCGCGTTGTTTAAGTATGAGCCCTTAATGTGAAATCTAATCTGTATGGATTACGGCGCAGTAGGCCCCTATCAGATTTTGAGTCGGCGTGTAACTTGTCATGTTGTTAGAGGCAGGCCAATAGCCGGGGGCCATTCAAGCCCTGAGAGCCCGGCAGTGGTATAAGATTCCCATTTCCTACATATCAAATATAAACACAAACTCCACGTGGGATGAGAGCCGAGATGGAGAGAAAAAGCCATGGACACGCGGAGGGATGAAGACTGAGAACTGAGGGGACACCAAGGGGACTAAACTCCTTCACGTGTCCACAAACTGAGAGGGGAAAAAAGGATGGACCGCACTGACCTGCAGTTAAAGACTGATGTGTGACCAATAACCACCAAAAAATAATCACTGTAATTTTATCATTCTTTTCTTTTTAATAAGAAAACCCTTTTGCACAACTATTCAGTTTTACGGGGAAGGATCTGACGTAATTGTCTGTTCATTTATTGCCATGTTTCAGCAAAAAATTACAGCAACCACTAAATCTTTATTATTATTATTTTTTGTCCACTTGTTTAATATCAGGTAATCTATCGGTGTGCCGTGATTCCGGGGCTGGGATGAAGTCGGAGAACACACACTTAACACATCAGCGTTATTAACAGGCATGCACTGGCCTTACAACAACAATAACGTAAGGTAAAGACTTATATTAATAATAATATTATAGAAAACTGGACAGAGTCTATCACTCTTTGATGGAGGATAATTCATTTTAATGTTACTGATACATTTTACTGAATTGTTGTTGTTTTTCTTTCATATAAATGTTTTTAAATCGGAATTAATCAAACTCAACAAAACTATGACAGTTTTCTCGCTTCTGCCACCTGACCTACAATTTAAGTGTCTAATAATAAAGCCACAGCCGTCTGGGGAAAACACAAACTAGTTTAAACATACCTGTGTTAAACCTATTGTCGTCCCAGCGAGAAATCAGCTCCCAGATTCTCTTCACTTCTTGCGAGCGCTCATAATCAAGTACTGCGTGATCGCCACACAGCTCTCCCTGCCGTCTGCAGGCTGTCACTGACCGGGATCAAAACACTCAGCTACTGCTTGCCATTATCAGCAAGAGTCCAAAAACAAGCCGATGAGTTATTCAGAGTCCTTAAAACAATTTTACAAACTCAAACACGAGTCCCGAGGCTCGCTTTCGGTGACCGGAACGCTCGCCCCCGCGGGAAACAACATTATTTTCAGTCCGCGTCCAAGTTTGAGCACCAGGCAGTTCAGAGGCATGGGACATTATTGAAGATTGCTCCTGCGCATGCGTCCAGCTGCCATGCGGATACTACCGGGCAAGAGTCCAAAGAAGTAATGGGGTTCAGAGTGGGGTGGGGTGGAGGGGACCAAAATGATTTCTTATTAATAGTTTGGCCCAAATGATGTGCTCACAGTTTTATATATCCCACAGGAGCAAAAACATCTAGCTATCAATCTATCTATCTGGTCTCCAATTAGTCCATTAATCCAGTATTATAAAGGATTCAGAAAAAAATTTGTATAGCAAAAGTATATATAGACTTTTTACTGTATTTTTATATTCAAAAACAACATCCATAGAAAGCCAGCTTTTTAAAAATACACAGTACATATGTAAACATGAAAGGCAAAAATGCAAACTTATGCAAACACGTCAAAGGAAAATGTGGTGGTTAATCTGTATACAGTTACAGGCAGGGGATCAGACAGAGGACAACGATGCCAGAAAACACGCTGGAGATGCAACGAAAAAACAAACAGAAAACAGCATGAGAGTAAAGTCAGACAGGACTGTTTTGGAGACGCCCCAGAAAGATGACAGGCTTGGCCATGGGGTCTGTTTATTTGAAATATTGTTTGTTATGGCTTATAGATTCTCCGACTGTTGGGCCCCGCTGGCTTCGGATCAGCGCTCTTTTACCATGCTGTCATTTATTTAAGATCGTGATGTCAGCGACCACTCTGACTGATCGCTGATTGTTGCTTTAGAGATCCTGTTAATGTTCACACACGCATGCCCCCCCCCCACACACACACACACACACACACACACACACAGATACAAGAAAGTGAAAAATGCTTTCCACTACTTTCTTTTACTATCCCTCGCATACACACACTCACAAACACACAATTTTTGTTTATGTGCAAAGTTTTCTTGGTAATATTATGTAAGATGAAAAGAGCCAAAGTTTCTGTGGTTTCAAATGCTTTGCACAAACACTAAAAAACAAAAAAAAATTTCCTTGTTGGACTGGCTGGCAGTTTAACTGGCAATCCCAGAGACAAAAAGTCAAAGTCGCCCTAAAGAAAAGGCAGGAAAGTGGGAGCAGCCCTTTACCAAAACTATACCTTCTAATGGAAGTAAATATCTTTCTTTGTGTTTGTGGGTAAGAAAGGAAAGACGTATCTCACATTAAGTTTCATAGCCGCTTTCACGATGTTCATTTTTTACAGTGATCACCAAATGACAGGGCACAGAAATGAGGTCTGTCATCTTCCAAAGTCACACTACTGCACAATTTAACTTTTTCATCATTTATCACATGGAATTGGACAGGATAAGTAGTGCAAAGTCATTTGATGCCATTTGTAGCTGGCATGACATCGCATGATGACTGATATGTGTGTTTTGGCACCGCATTGGGCGGGTCAAATTCAAACCCTTGGCATGGCTTGTGTACAGGAACTTGCATGGCAAATGGTACCCTGATGGCAGAAGAAAGAGAAAGCTGTAGTTGCATTTTCTCTCAAATACACAGCAATTAGAAAAAAAATGCTTTATAAAATAGACTTAGAGTGTTATCTTGAAAGGAGGTGAAGCACAGTGCTCTGTGACTAGTACCCCCACTCTCTTTTAATATAAACACTTGGAAATATCAGTCTCATTTTCTTATTTGTCACCTAGTTTAAACTATGTAAACAGCCAACTTGTTGTTGTGCACGTGTCAGTCTGTTTTACCTGTGCTACCCCCTCGCCCCCTCTAACACCCCACCTCTGAAGAAAGTCTATGAATAGCACAGTTTAGCTGAATCCTTGTTTGACTCCTTTAATAAGGCCTAGCCTGTTGTGCCTTCCTGCTTCTCAGTCCAGCAGCAGAACCCGGGCCTGGACCCCGCCGCTAAGTGATTGACACATTCTGGCAGAATGAATTAAAACCTCGTGCTGTGACACATCCCAGAATAGCAAGAAGCTGTTGCTGAACTGCAGTCTCTAGTGCCGCATGTCAGCAAGCTTAAAAAACTTGGCAGAACATTCTGCACAAAGGAAGCATGTACAGGTGTTTGTGTGTTCCTCTCGGTGTGTGTGAGACTGCCTGTGCGTATGAGCCGACATGCGCTGACGTACGGTATGTTAATGCTTCAGCTACATCAGCAGTCTAAAGAGTTAATCCAACAGGCGGCCTAAAGCAGAGCCAGAGTGCCGATATTTGTCATGTTTTACACGATTTTGTGAAGCCCGATTGACGCTTTTTCAATTAAACTGAGACCACTTTGGAATTTGAAGGCAGTGGCAGATGGATCTATTTTTTTGGCCAGCTGTTCTCTGGAGGGTGACGCTGGGGTGGGGTGCGGGGGGGCTAAGCCCCAAGATGTTTCGTGGCGTAGGACTGTGAGTCTGTGTGCCAAGTCACAGAGCTCCCGGTTCTTGCCAAGCAGGGGGTGGGTTGAGAGAAAATGCCATTTAGCTGGCTGGTATTTATAGATATGTGAGGAACTTGTGCTCAGTCCTGGCCGAGGTGCTGACGACGTAAAACGAGAGGACGATTCCAGAAGTCGAGTGTCAGGGCACACAGATAAAAATACCCAGTGAAAGATGGGTCCGGTCATTAGTGGTGCAGTGTGGCATGTGACATGGCAGCATTTCAGAGGTGATTTATGGTTATTACTACAGCTAACCTATACCTCTCCCTTTCCTGCCCCCACCCTACATCTCAAATTGGTTTGCAAAATGGAATGGCAAATGGAGTTTATTTCAGGGGCCGAGTGCCCAGAAAAAAACAGAAGAAGTGTGGAGCAATTTAGACTTTGGCAAGGTGCCACGGCTCGGTGTAAGATTTTACCACAATACTGGGAAAACATGATGATAAATTACACTTCTAACAGCTATTTAAGGTGGAAACGCAGAAGGCAAAAGCTACTTTCATGTTACCACCAACCCCGTGTTACTGCAAGAGCTGATAAAGAGCATATGAAAAGTTTTCCTGCGTCAATCATATCATACTGGACAAAAATGATGTGGGCTGATGATAGGTTGTGGGGGTAATGATCTCACTTCAGGTCACTGCCTTCTGTAATTGCCCGGAGCAAGCTGCCACAGGGAGGAACAAAGGAAACATTTCACACGTCGTAAATTCATGTAATGCCCTGCTGCAGAGCTGCTCCTCTGGTTACATTGCTCCTCAAAATTTATTTTTGTTTTGTTTTAACTTAGTTAATCATTAAAAAAATAACAGTTTGCATTCAGACAGTGAAAGTTTCTGACACATTTATCTTAAGAATATTTACAGTTATTAAACTCACCTTCTTAATGTGAGTCAAGTCTTTTCTCCCGTCTTTCTCTGCTCTTTCCCCCCCTCCTCCCCAACTGGTCATTGCACATGTTGTTCCTCCCTGGTCTTGTTTTATCTGATGTTTCTTCCTCTTAAAAAGGAGTTTTTCTTTCCCACTGTCGCCAAGTGTTTATTCATTTTTGGTCATCTAAAAAGTTTTCTCTTTATTTTCGTTGAGTCTCTACCCTGCAATAATAAAGCACCTTGAGGTGAGTTTTATTGTGCACTGAACAGAAGAAGAAGACATATCCAGGGAGAACAGTTGCACTTGAAAGAAATGTAGTGTGTGATTTGCATGGCCAGGCAGGAGGGGATGGACATGAGGTCTTTGCTCTCCTCTGACCCACCAGAACGGTGCCCTAGCTGGGTTACAGACTTCCTGATTTACTAATAAGGTACTGATAAGGCCTTACTAATAAGGCCCTCTCCCGCTTAACAAAACACACACTTCAGCAGTGTAGCCCATCACAAGAGAACTTGTGAGTAGGGTTTACAGAGGCGAGGAATGATTTGCATGTTAATGGATTTGCGGATTCTAAATGAGGTCAGTTTACAGTTACACCTTTTTGCATGCATGAAGGTCTAACGTCTAATTATGTCATTTTAATGAGCTGAGATGAGCTTTAGAGGTCTAAAAAAAATGCTATGAGATTTTGTAATATATATAATGTATCAAAAATGTTCTCCAAAGTCTCCAAACACATTTCAAATATCATACAACACTTTTCTCCAACACTTGGTGTCTCACTGAACTACTTCCCACTATTTAGTCTTCTGTCCCTGGAGGCAGATGATGGAGCATATGCCTTACTCGCTGAGATGGAGATCAAGTGTGTGTTAGAGCAGCTGAGAAGCAAGATGGAAAGAGCAGGAAAGTGTGTGATTTCGTCCTACATTCAGAGGCTCGAGAGGCTACTCTCATGTGTGAAAGCACAGTGCAGTGTCTGTGTTTCACTTAGAAGCATGTGGTTTGTGTGTATGTGTGTGTATTGGGTAGGGGTATCAGGCCAACAAAATTAGTTTACCATCAGCTGTGCTCTCGTTCAGTCCCGGCCACCATCCAGTATTTCTTCCAACTCTCTCCATCTAATTGTGGCTCTGGACGGCTTTACAGCACCACCCTTGGGATGCTACTGTGGCCAGATCCAGAACACTAGGTTTTATGTAGATTGAATGTTTTATGGTTATGGACAGTCGCACCACAGCACCCTGCTCTAATAATTACGCCAGCCTGTAGGTAAGTGGGAAAAGCTGTGTAACTGACCTCACACTGCGTAGTGTGAGAGATGTAGATAACCCAACAGTTGAATCAAATCAATGCCATGTCTCAAGTTGGTTACATTAAGCGGGAGGGGACAGACAGACTCCACTTTTTTTTTTTTTTTTAAAGTAGAGCGGGGAGAGCGGGAACTGTAGTAGCCACATGGTGGTGAGTGCTGTCATGTTAAAACAGTTAGCCTTTGATAGCTGCTGCAGTGGTCAGAGGACAAATCATTAGAAATTTTCACTGTCTAGAATCTGATGGATGTAGCTTATGTGTGTGCCTTCATGCAAATGCATGGCCATGAGAAAAACGATTGGTGGGGGGAAGAGAATGGAAGAAAAATGATTGGTGGTGTGCTTTTGCTTGTAACAGTGACTTGATGTAAGTTAATCATCAATTTGGAAAATATGTGATCTCAGATTCTACGTAGCCATACATGACTTTTACCCAGTATGTATCTGCTTCAGAATTTCTAATGTTAAATCACTTCAGTTTTTATATATGTACCACCAAACTGGATCAAGAATCACCTCAAGGCACTTTACATGGCACATGACTTACAATATGAAATAAGTATAAATAAAACGTGTGATTTTATCATGGTGGAAGCAAGACAGCGGTGAAAGATACATGTTTTTGTTTACATCTTTTGGTGGAATCGGGTTACCTGCTCTTCAGTTGTTTTAGCTGTTTGGTGGTTGTTGAAATGTTTTAGCCTGGTACCGGGGGCATTAGGGTTCAACAGGTTTTAACTAATTATTGCTTAATTATTTTGTGTAGTATGAATGGAGGTTTTTATCAGTATTAAAAGCTGCAAAACAATTAAAAGTCCAAAAAGTCCTTGTGCTTGTTTGTGGTGAGCAGCAGATCAAACAAGTTAAGAATTAGAAACGGATTTAAGTGCCCATTCAGGCCTACAGGTTTTCTCTTAGCAATTGACTAAGCAAAAACCTGTAGTGATCCCGTATGTGTCAGGATTATCGGAGCAGTTGAGACGCATCTTTTCTAAACACCGGGTCTCTGTGGCTTTCAAACCCCAAAACACGCTGCACCAAAAATTGGTCCACCCCAAGGATCGCGTCCCCTGACACAAACAGACTAACATAGCGTACGCTGTTAAGTGCCAGGAGGATTGCCAGGATTTATACACTGGAGAAACCAAACAACCTCTGGCGAAGCAGATGGCACAACACAGAAGAGCTACCTTGTCAAGCCAGGACTCTGCAGTCTATCTAAACCTACAGGCCAGTGGACACTCTTTCAATGATGAGGATGTACACATCCTGGACAGGGAGGAACGCTCGCAGAGTCAAGGAGGCCATTTACTTGAAAAGGGAAAGACCATCTTTGAATTGAGGAGGGGGCCTGAGGGTACATCTTTCACCATCTTATAATGCTGTGATCGCAGGCATTCCGCAACTCTCTGTGAATGGTACTCATGGCCATTGATCAGTGGTTGTTGATCAATGGTCATGAGAATTTGCATAATCATGATGAAGTAACTGACCTCCCAGCCCATTGTTCCTTCAGTGGGCTGGTTTCAGTCATTATGCAAATGTACTGTTTATAAGATTGGGGAAACCTGCAGTCAGCTGAGACTGAAGAAGTCATTTGGATGAGTGACGAAACGTTTCTCCCACAAAACGCTACGTTCAGATGAACAGAATCAACTTTTGGAGAACACAGATCTCCTTCCTTCTTTTACATAATGGTATGAGCCAAGTCTTTCTTTGCATGTGATTGGCCACATGGTGTGCCCCTCAAAATAAAGTCCCATCCCTACCTGCATGGATTCTCAGCAGAGCCAATAACAATTGGGCCATTAACAATTGACATTATTAACTGCCGTATGTGGCCTGCAGGCCGGAAGTCTGGCACCTTGTGCTTCCTTAGTTTTTTAAACAAAACTCAGGGGAGCGTTATTGTCAAGCCTTAAGTTTAGTCTCTCCCCCCCCTTCTCTCTTTGCTTAACAGAAACCAACCAGGAAAAAGTATTTCCTCCTTCTAGTGCAAATCATGTGATTGTCTCACAGGGTCAAACAAAGCTCCTCCCCCAGTGTTTTTTTCTTCTTAGTGGATAGGAAGAAAGAAATTACATCCGCACCCACAGCTGTCCTACGTATGTTGATTTTCAAAAGAATAACAAGATAGATAATCCATAAAAATAATCCATTAAATAGTTGTTAAGGTCAGTTAATAAGAGTTTTTGAAGCTGCGTCAACTGTGAGTACTAAATTTGAGCAAACTGGGGTGACTCTTTGAAAGTGAAAGTGAAAGTAAAGCTGCTTAAGGAAAAAAACGGCAAAATGGCTTCTAATGTATCACAGTCTGAGCTGGACTGCACCTGCCCTGTTTGTTGTGATATATTTAAGGATCCTGTTGTCTTGCTGTGTGGTCACAGCTTCTGTAAGTACTGTCTTGAGGAGTGGTGGAGGCAGAGTAGCCTTCAGGCTTGCCCGGTCTGTAAAGAAATATTTCCTATGTCTCGGGCACCACGTAACCTGGCACTGAGAAATCTCTCTGACAACCTGAGAAGAGAGAGGAGTCAGGCTGCATCAGCATCTAAGGAGCTCTGCAGTCTGCACAAGGAGAAACTCAGACTCTTCTGTCAGAATGATCAGCAGCTCATCTGTGTGGTTTGCAGGGATGCAAAACAACATAAGAAACACAACTGTGTCCCCATCAACGAAGCAGCAGAAGAGCACAGAGTAAGCAGTGCATGGATATTTGTTTTTAATTTGGTAGTTAACAAAAGTTAACAAATGTTTTGTAAATAATCTAAGTGAAACCTAACTAAGTGATCTCCCGTATACTATGTAATAATTATTCACTTTATTTATAGACTAAAATCAAGATTGAGGTGATGCACTTAAAGAGCAAACTGGGGACGTTTGAAGCAGAAAAACTCAGATATGATAAAATGGCTAACCACATTAAGGTAAGTTACAGACATATAATGCTATTGAAGCTAAAGCAAACATTGTATCTTGTCTTCCATCAGAATTGTGTTTCTCCTCAGCTCCAGGCCCAGGATACAGAGAAGACCATCAAAGGAGAGTTTCAGAAGCTTTACCAGTTCCTGAGAGCAGAGGAAGCTGGGAGGATAGATGCAGTGAGGAGGGAGGCAGGACTCAAGAGTCAGACAATGAACCTGAAGATCGTAAACATGACTGCTGAGATCTCCTCACTTAGAGACAAAATCAAAACCTTAGAGGGGGAGATGAAAGCTGGAGACATGGCATTTATGATGGTATGTGTGGTAATCAATACTTTTGATTTAAATTTTGCCATCTAACAAAATCTGAAGCACAGATTTTTAAAAATAATAATTTTATTATAATAATTCCTCTTTATTTGATAGAACATCAAATCCACTATGGAGCGGTAAGTACAAGAAACTGCTGGTTAATGATGTATTCAAGTTTGAAAATCCGTCCATCATAACCACTCACTTCTCTTTGAGTGACTACATGTGAACAAAAAGGCAAAATAAATCACATAAAAATCAACGGCGGTGCATTTGATTTGTTTTGTTTAGTTTTGTTTGGCCATTCTTTTAGATCTCAGTGCACACTCTCAGATCCAGTCACTCCATCAGGAGCTCTGATCGATGAGGCCAAACACCTTGGGAAACTGCTCTTCTCAGTCTGGATAAAAATGAAGACTCTAATCCAATACAGTAAGCAAAATATTGTTGTTTCTGACTCACCTTTTTGACCTTATATCTGAAATTCCCTTTGAACATTTTCATTAAATAAAAGAACAGGGTGTTGTACTAACACCTTCTATTTCTGTTTTTTCCCAAAGCTCCTGTAGTTATGGATCCCAACACTTGCTCCCAGGGAATGACTGTATCAGAACATTTGACTTGTTTAGCATCATGCGATTCTACATTATTTCCTCAAAACCCTGAAAGGCTGCATCAATCAGATATTCTTGGATATGAAAGCTTTAGTTCTGGAAAGCACAGCTGGGATGTAGAGGTAGATGGTTACTGGGCTGTTGGTGTGGCTGCTCAAACCAGTGTTTCTGAAAAGATCTGGGGCATCTATGTGTGTGTTTGCACTAACATTCTGCGTGAACTTACACCAGAAGGTGATTCCAAAGAGGCAATGGAAAGTTCACCTCCCCAAAAGGTCAGAGTGAACTTAAATTATGACAAAGGAATACTATCATTTTTTGCCCTTGGCCGGAAAGTGCCCATACATATTATCAGATACACTTTTACCGAAAAACTCTTTCCATACTTTCGCGGTAAGACAAAAATTCTTCCACCTGAATTGTCAGTAGGGATAACACAAGTAAAATAGACATTCTGCAAAACTACAAAGTCCTCATAAAATAAGGACTCATTTGAAACTCTCTTTTTTGTAATGTTGTGGATATTTACAATGTAACCAAAATTTTCAGTGATTGAATGTAATAGATATACAGTATTTCCACAATGCCCCATATTGTGGCTAATATCGGTCTACATGTATACAGAGTACATGAATGAATGGTTATGAGGTAATACCACATGACAATAGTGTACGACAATCTCGCTCTCTTTTTCAGTCTTTTCACCACTAAAACACTCCCATGTATGAATCCACAGCCGTGCTGATACTGAATCTCGGTGGTATTACAGCTGGAATGCCTGCTATGTTTTTTCAACTAATGAAAGAATGAAGAAAAACAAACAGAGGGGCCAAATTAAAAGAGAAAAGGGATCGAGAGAAGAAAACACTGAGGGAGAAAAGGGAAGAATGGAAGAACGGGGCATACGGCTTCATTTAGTCTGGACTCCTCTGCATGTTTTACACGAGTGTGAGTCTGCTTTTGGCAGAGCTAATGAAGGTTCGAGATGGAGAATGACTGACAAGCCTGCTTAACTGTGGTTGTGAGGGAATTATGTTTGAATTACTTTAATTTGAGAAACGTGTATTTTTCAGATTTATATGAAGGGAATTTTGCTTTTGCTATTTTGAAAGTTGTTTTAATCATCAGTATATTGTTCATATTTACTGAGTTAAAATTGATTTGTAAATGTACAAACCTTACTGCAAACTCAATTGTGTCAAATTTCAATTTCTGGAATAAAAATGTGTTTCCTCTATGGTTTGTTGTTGTTGTTGTTGTTGTTGTTTACTCACACTGTTTTCCCTACACAGTCAATTTCTTTAAAAGTGTAGCAACTGTTTTTCTCTCTCAAAATCCCCTTTAAATAATCAATCATTTGATATTTGAACAGAGAACTGAGCCACTGAGCAGAATATGTCAAATGTTATTTTAAATGAATTTCTCTTTAAATCAAATCTGAGAACTTTCAAAGCTCAAGCCGTTGTTTTTGTAAGTTCGTGGACATTAGTGTTGTCCCAAAACATTACAGAGAAAATCAATAATTTTTTTTAGCACCAGTTAATTTCCTTAAATAAATTAAGAGGGACATAAATATAATCGTTGTGTGTATATTGTACATGGGATTCAAACATGTAGGTACTTTATGTGAGTGTGCTGTTCATAAATCACTGCGCACAGGTCAGAGGTAAAGAAGCACCGAACTAATGAAGCAGGACAAAGATATCAAAAGTGGAGCAATGATGTTTATGAGATTGACAACACGGCTCCGAGCAGGAGTGGTAACAGTAAGCAGGTCACAAGTTTAGATGGGAATAGAAAGAAAACAAACGAGACGAGCAAAGGGAGGGGAGAGATGTGCCAACTGCCCTGAGGTTGGAGACATAAGATCTATAGTACTTCGGACCAGCGCCTCTGTAGTCACACTTGGCTTGGCTTCTGAGGAGATGACAGTGTGTCTCAGTGTATGTGCTCAGTTGGTGATGAAAGAGTTGCAAATGTGCAATACTGTGCCAATTTTCTAAAGAGCCCTTGTGGAGATTTAGATTATTTATCATGTAATACCATCAGGTATCATTTGAGTGACCTCAGATTCAGTCTGCAACATGGAAATGACCTCAAACATGCAGGTTGGTCCTGAATACACTATATGAATAAAATGCCTTATGAAAGTATTGAAAAGTACTAGGCCACACCTCTTGATCTTTGAATCCTGGTCCTAATGCCACAACATCAAGCACCTAACCATACACTGTGCCTTTACAAATATTTGCAAAAGAATGGGTCATTCTAAAGAGCTCAGCAAATACAAGAGTGATACTGTAATATGATGCTAATATTGCCCGTAGATAATCCATTATCAAGTATCAAGTCGTATTAGTGCAAACTCAGCAACAAAGTTACAGAGCGGGTATTGTTATCAGCATAAAAACTGTGCACTGGGAGCTTCATGGCATGGATTCCATGGCTAGGCAGTTCCTATAAGTGCAATGTAAGTGGTCCACTACTTTTGCCCTTGTAGTGTAGCTTGAGCGACAAGAAGAAGTTCAGCAACAGACAGTATGGTCTCCACAGAGCCGTGTGTAGTCCCAGACTCACTGAGTCAGGCTCAAACTACACAAAGAGAACTAAGACACATAGAAAAAGCCACAGAACAGCTTAATTATATGCACTATAAATGGGAGCAAATATCTGTTTTTCTAATTTTTTCACAGTATTATTAAAACCTGACTTTTTTTTTCATTAAGAGCTTGCAAACCTTTGCTCAGTGTGCACAAATGGATAGATGATGGACATACAAATCAGTTAAAATAAGTGGTGGAATAAGAAAAACAGCTATACGCACAACAACCTGTATGCACACGCTACAGTTACTGAAAACACCACAGCAGTCAGTGTACATAAAGTAATATATAGATAAATGAGCATGAGCATGGAAACACACGTGTGCACTCTTATGCGGTTGTTTTTCCATCTGCTCCTTGTTTTCAGGTCCTTCTTGGTCACTTTTTACTCTTGTTATTGTGGTCTGGATATCTTCAAGAAACAAGACTCCGAGTATAGGATGTTGTCATCTCTCTCTCTCTCCTGCATTATGTTTCGTTTGGAGGCAATCACCGAGAAGAATCTGAGCAGTACGTGTCCTCAGCAATCATAATCATGAACTCCCCACTGGTCTGATACACACACACACACACACACACACACACACACACACACACACACACACACACACACACACACAGGCCTGATTGCTCCTCAGTCTGGTCTGTATAATGTTATAGATGCAGATTGAACATGCCAGTCAGGACCTCACAGGAGGACACTGGGAGGAAAAGTGATGCAAGAGAGGAAAGTAATAATTTATTAGAAAATCTGAGTAAAATGTAGCAATGAAAGAAAGTTAGTGCCAAATAAAATCTTTCTCTGACTAAAACGATGCTAGACTTTAAGAGACTGGACTTTCACCCCGTAATAAATGATTAACAAACTGTTTTGCAAATGTTGCTTCTTCCTATCTGTAACATAAATGCGCACACTAATACACACACTTAACGCTCGTTGAGCTGCGATATTCAAGTGCTCTGATAAAGTGCTGTCTGGTGTTCTCTCACTCTCTAAGCCCCCTGAGACTAGATCAATACTCACTCAGCGTCAAGTTACTGCTAATGTCTTCATGTTTTTAACCAGGCAGTGTGTGCGTGTGGTTAGTGAACCTATGTGTGTGTGTGTGTGTGTGTATGTCCCCCTGATGTGACCCAAGTTATAATTATCATTAGATGTCAATGAAAGTGAAAGGAAGAGTTAGACTCTCCAAAAAATCCCCAAAGTCCTGACCCACAGCGCCCCCTAAGGACAAGTATTGGAAGCTGCAGCTTTCCTGAAAGATTGATTTACTTCTGTGAGAGGAAAGAAGCTCAGTTAACTTATGAGAAATTCAATGGTTGACTTATATTTGAGAATACCCTTATCTCTTCCATAATTAGCCTACATTCATACCTATAAATTACAGGGTCATACAGAAGAATATTGTAGCAATATATGTCCTGAATCAACAGGTATACATTAGCTCCAACATCCAATATAGTGTGGTTTGCAGGATTTTAAATAAAAGGATGCTCTGTTTGATTAGGTATCTGCACATCAGACAGGAAACAAATAGAAAAACTTATCAAGAATCCTGGCTATGTAGTCAGGTCTGAAGAGAAGAGAGTCCAGCAGTTTATGGAGAGATGAATGCTCTAGGAGCTGAAATCAGTTATGACCTCCCCTGCACATCTACTTCATACCCTTCAGGTTGTCAACAGTAGCATTTTCAGTCGAAGACTGCAACTCTGAGCATCCCAGGAGGTCCTTCATACCCACTGTGATAAGACTGTTTATAGAAAAATAATTATATATTTTTATCTGCATATTTCCCTGCTGGCAAATATTAGTGATTGACAGTTTTATTCATTTATATGTTACAAACTTTATTGGGAATTTATATTGTTCTGCTGTTTGGGATATGTGGTGTTATGTCCGTGTTGTAGTTGCTGTGGCAATGTAATTTCCTGCAAATGATTAATGAAGGATCGATCTATCTAACGGGCAGAGAAAGCACAATATGCATTCTTACATATCAGGAATAATTTTACATTGCAGTCGAAAGCCACAGAGCAGTAAGCTTGGTAAGTTAGTAATCCTGTGTCCTATAGGTTGCATCTTGTTTACCTACTACAAAGATTACTTTAACAGTATTTCCAGTCCAGGAAGTAGACATAAAGCAATAAAAATGCTTTGGTTCTTTTAAGAGAGATCACTGTGAAGTCAAATGTGAAGCCAAATGTTTAGAAGAATTGACAGAAATGGACAACCTGGATAAAAAATAGAATTAAATTGGGTCGTCGGAGATTGATCAAAACCTCTGTAATGGTCTGATTTTTTTCTAGATTTCAGGAAGTTGGTTGCAAATAATGGCCAAAACAGAAAAAATAATGGCAGGTTGAATGAAAAAGACTGAATATACACTTTCAATCATATTCAGAAGGCAGGTGGAAGTCCTGTACATATACAAGCTTTGACTGTTATAATAAAAAGAAGTGTTTTTCCACATTCAGCCATTCTCTGATCTCACCTCCACCTCTCTTTATCCGTCCCCTCATCTCTTCATCCCAATCAATCTCTCTCTCTCTCTCTCTCTCCCTCTCACTAATGCACTCTTTCATGTGCTCTCCTATTTCTCTCTCTCACTGCTGCCCTCTTTCCCTCACCCTGATGTCTCATGGCTCTTTTGTAGGCCCTCTACATTTTTGGGGGTAATGTGATCTCCCCTATTCCTCCCCAGGGTGGTCCACTCCTCTCATTCAAATAACAAGGTCAGGCTGAATGGAGTTGGTGAACAGAGGAGGGACAGTGAGAGAACAAGTCTCAAAGAGAGAATGGGGAGAAAGTTAGATGACGGATATGTAAAACTGCCATTATATCTCATTTGTGTTCATTCGCAGGTTATGCTACAGGTAGGGTGTGCATAGAGTGTGCAATGTGATGCATTGCATCATGCAAGCAGAGTGTGTGTGTCTTAGCAATGTACCTGTACCATCTGTTAGATCCCATCCAGCAGCTGCTGCTGTTTTCAGCCTAACAAGGCAGGCCGAGTATTTTCCCAAATTAGTATTCCATTAAAATCTACCTTATCTTTATTTACACTTACAGTGTAACAAAACATACTTATTTCATGTAGTCAGTACAATTTTTCATTAGAGTACTAATATCTAGTGCTTCACATTTCAAGCCACACTTAGCCATTCACACATCTCTTTTCACACTCAAACAGATGGATGTATTTAGAGCTCTGCCGATATATCGGTCAATATTAGCTATTTGTTAATATATAAGTATCAGTATTTAAAATCGTGGATGAGAGAGATAAGAAACACCTTGTTCATCAGAGGTAAACTTCCCAACTTCCCTGTTGGCAATAGATCTGTTTGGAATACCGTGAACTAAACAACCGACTGATCGCAGCAGAGCGTAAACAAGTAATGCATGACTTACTTTAACAATAAAGCAGGATTCTTGTTAAAAGCATTTTCACTGTATCTGAAAGAAAAATGAGTCCTGCCTAAGATCACTTCGGTGTGCAGAGACCAAACACCAACCTTGCTATTAATGAACTCTCAGCTTTACTTCCTGAGCAGCAGCTGTTTAGATCTCTAACTGCGCATTATGTCTTTCATTTCTTGTGGTACACCAATGGCATACGATACCTTTCACCCCCCCACCATCCTAGATGCTGGATGAACGCGATGAGAATGATTACAAAACAGTAATGTTACAGGCTATGAAGCCAAATTAGCAATTAGTAAATGCATTCCACATTAAACATTGGTCATCTGATGTACCGCCAATGTAAACATAATAATTTGCGCAGCTTTAAGATTGCTGTCAGAATTAACTTTATTGATGTTTTACCACAATTCAGTAACAAGTTTCTCTTTCTGCAATGTTGTCAACTGTTTTACTTGGATTTCCATATAATGAAACTACAATGAAACAGGAGGATTAAGATGGCATTAGTGAAAGTCGTGCACAGGCCAGTCAGGGTTTAGTATTATTGCCACTCTGTTTATAACAGCAGATCTTACAAATAAGGATTTTAAGCATACAGAATGAAAGCAAATTTACTTCCAAAAAGAAATAATATGTAGTATTATTCCCTGTGTTTCTGTGCTATTTTTTCTGTTTTTATTTCAGTGCCTTTTTCTTGGTTTGCTCTTACTGTGGGTTACTATCTTACATATGATAGACTCACGTTTACCTCTTTTTCTACCACAGGCTGCCATCTTTCTTTCCCCATGCATGAACCACCATGTTTCCTTACCAGGAGATGAGTATGCACATCCACACCCATACACACACCTATGCACACCGCTGCAGTGCCCCAGGCAGCACTCTATAATGTAGATGCCCCAAAGGAGCATGGGTAACTCAGTCCCCTCTATCTGCCAACTGCTGTGACACAAAGAGGCTCGCATTACACACACACACACACACACACACACACACACACACACACACACACACACACACACACACACACACAATTAACCACACAAGCTCATGCATTTATACAAGCACATACTCCATATTTTAGCTCTGGTTGTCATGACGCAGACACATTTCAAGCACATAATCAGCCAAATTTCTTTCATTCAAACCTGAAGCCAAAAGAGCGAGGATTAAGAGAAGAAAAAAGTGAAACCGAGCTAATGTCCTAACACACTGTCAGGAACGCTTTAAGGCATCGTACACACTCACCGCTGCACACTCGCTCACACAACAACACAAACCACCCATTTGCTTTTTTACCAGTGCACACTGAGAAAGTTCCAAGGACAAGTTACCCATAATTAAACGTCGAAAGCTGCGTGTTCAAATGAAAATCATTTTCACCCTCACTTGTCACCTCACAACGTGCAAATGTGTTTAACAAAGTCTGTGTTTGTGTGTCAGTGTGTGTGCGTTTGAGTTTAAAATTGTTGTTATTGGCTGGAGGAATGAAGTTCAGCTCCAGTTTGGCTGCAAGCAAACCTCAAACACACACACACACACACACACACATACACACACATTGGTCTGCTAAAATGTACAGAGGGAATGCTGTGGTCACACCTGGGAATGCTCTTTCAGCTAACCTGCCGAACATTTTCTCTCTCCCCATCATTTCCTCTCTTTTGCGGGGAAAAGTAACATATCAAACTGACTTTACTTATGTTTACTTCTACTTTAAAGCAGAGCTTTAGATGTAGGAAGAAGTGTAAAAAAGGAACCTTTTGTTTGTGGGGAGAGAAAATCAGTTCATGGGCATTCAGATTCTGTCTAATGTATATGCACTAACACATCTAAAAAAAGCATCCATCATGCATGCTATAATATATATTATAGAGCACATATTTTCTACACTGAAATGAGATAGTTTTTTTTTTCAGTTTGTGCTGTTTAATAGAAATATTTGCTCAAATAATGTTCTTAGTTTTTTGTTTGTTTGTTTCGTGCTCTTATTTCTTAGTTCTGTGAAAATTATTAACCCCCGTCAGGAAACTGTCATAACTATGAAGTAAATATTAAATTAAAGCCAGGAGATGGTTGCGTCACAGCATGTGGACTGGAGACAGATTTTCTAACATTTTCTTTGTTCTGTTGTAAGGAAATCACCTGACACTGAGGTTTACACTGAAATGAAACATATAGGAGCAGTACTGATCATCAATGGGAGTTCCCTTTGTTGTGTTATGTACTGTTGTGGTCAGATGTTCACACACACTCATCATAAATGTCATATAGCTTATAATTTGGGGCTTTGAACGATTTCTGCAAACTGTCCTTTTTTGAGGGTGAAACGATTATACAGCATACATCTTTAATTAATTTAAAAAAACTATAATTGGGTGCACAAGTTTGATTTTTTTATTTAATTTTGCTAACCCACACACAATATATACAGGCTCAAATACATACATACACTCATTTAAATCCTTTAACATGTGGTACAGAAGGTTCTACACTGCCGTGTAGTTCGAAAATGACTATTAACCTCTGATTATTGATCACGACTGACTACAATCGAAAGTTTCTCTTGGCCAACATAAAAGAGACTTGATTGACTCGCTGGATTGAGAAATACTGAGAACAATGGGAAAGTCCAGGAATCTAAGAAGATCTAAGAAGAAGAAATACAAACTACAACAAAACTATTGTATGTAAGTACATTCAAATGTGTCACCACTTTGGAAGAAAGCCCAAACTGATCCTTGGTGGTTCAGGAGGCTATCATGAACAGGATCATGAACCAGTGTTACTATCCACAGTGAAGTGAGTTTTACATTGCCACTGATGGAGACGGTGTTGACCGGGAAATAAGTCCTTGCCCTGAAATCTACATCTTTAGGCTTGACTAAAATTTGCAGCTGCTTTTTATGTTATTATGCTGCTTTTTAAGTTGTATGACCAGATGAGGCCAAAAATTAAACAGAATGAAAAGAAATATGTTTGGAGGAGTAAAGGTGAGGCTTTCACACCTAAGAACACTCTACCATCAAGCATGGTGGTGGCATTTTTTGCTGCCAGTGGTTCTGGAACATTGCACAAAATGGATTTAATAATGGTTGAAATTTGGACACAGTTTAGACCAATAGAACAATAGTTCATCAGGAACCCAATCACTTAAAATGAACTCTACCAATTCGTCTAAGAGAAGTGGTCAAATATCCACGCAGAACTATACCAAAAGCTTGTTGATGGATACCAGAAATATCTTATCGAGGTGCAACTGTCTTAGGAACGTTTAAACAAATATCAGTGGAGGTGTATGTGTATATATGTACTTTTTACCCTCGATTCAAACTTGTGTGCCCCGGGGAAAGGAAAAAAGCTGTTAAAAAAAATTAGGTACCCCAGATTACCATAACACTCATGCCCATAATGAGTGTACGTAAACTTCAGACCATAACTGTATGACCCACACATTTTGTTACAATGGTGAATGTTCATATTAAAATTCGACAAAGTTTCAAATAGTCAAATAAAGTTAAAAGATTGGGACATTGGATGTCAGTAAGAGTGAATATCTTTATTGTGGTTAACTATGAGGCACAGCTCTTGCTGTGAGCACAGAAGCCACACCCACCTCCTATTCAAACCTCTTTCATGTAGGAACAGCCAATCACAACAAACTTGGCTTAAAAGAGAAGCTAAAGCTGCTAGTTTCATGCACAGGATGAGCTAAGGAGCTGCACCAGTGCGCAGTAAATGATACATAAGCATTATTTTAATCTGGAAGGCACGGAAACTAACTGTAGTAGTATTCAGGAATAAAGATCTGGAGCTGGAAATAAGAATAACAGGTCCCCTATAAGATATTACTTCAAATTATTTCCTCCTGTGTTATCTTTAGTTACTTAAATATTAACAAATGTCTTGTTCTTGACCTTTCCCTCTGACCACAACAATTAAATGGAATATCATTGTAATAATAGTGCTGTGGTTTCTGTTAAGTATACCCGGTTATAGATCTCCTATCTCTCTCTCTCTCTCTCTCTCTCTCTCTCTCACACACACACACACACACACACACACACACACACACACACACACACACACACACACATAATTTGACGATTTAGCACATAGCAGACTGCTATCACAGAGTGTAGGATGTACATAATCTCACAAAGTGAATTTTAATTCTGATTTAATTGGAATTAAAGTGGTTTTAAGCCAGAGTTAATGGATTTAGACGGACTCTAATCCTGGTTTAATGAATGCTGGTTTAGTGTGCTGCTCGCCCCTTTCATCATCCTAGACATTGGACCACTGCAGTCCAAGTGGTGAATTAATCAGCCACTTTTTGGTAAGCGGAGGATGAGTGTGTGTGTCTGTATGTGTGGTCTTTGCTTTGGGAAACATGTAAGGAAAGAATCTCTGCTAAATTTCTCTGTATAAATTTGTGAAAATGTTTCATCTTTTTCGACTTTAGTGCAAAGCATTTCTGATTTTCTTTCCTAGTTGTTTCCATGATGTGTGTGCGTGCGCACATTCTTCACCATGTTCTTGTGGGTGTGTGTTGCTCGCTCGCTCTCCATCCCTATGTAACTGGAGCCCACCCTCCCCTGTCAAAAATAAAAATCATTTGTCCGTTGCACGAGTGTGTCCATTAAAAATGCATGGTGGAGGGAACTGGGGGACACTGGGGAAGAAACATGATACTCGACTCTCCGGAAGGGCATCAGAGTACCACGGTGGACAAATGGCATCTAGAGAGAAAGAATGGGATGGAGAGGGAGAGAAGTGAGGGAGAGAAGGGTGAAGTGAATGGGTAAGTAGGTGGGCATTGTGTTCTTCTCCTGAACAGCTCGCTGCTAATGGGCAGACGTAACGACTTTTGGGGTCCTTTGCTCTTCTTGTAGGTATACAAATAATCACACCACACAGATCCATCACGTCACTGTTATATTATATCATGAATAAGCCAAGGTCTTTGCAGATGTGTTTTTTTTTTATTAAACTAGTACAGAAGCTCTTCTAGATTCCAAAACAAATACCAAGTCAAGAGCTCTACAGTAAATTAGAGTTGATTTCTTTCCCCTTATCGCATGTGTCTCTGTAATGAGAGACTGTTTTAAGGCCAAAACACACAACGCATGACAGCAAAACGTAGATTGGGGCTAATTGAACATGCACTGAATGCTGGGAAACCCCAGAGCAAACTAAAAAGTTTGTTAACTACTGTAAGTTGCTGAAAGTGAGGTCAAATAACCCTCTGTTTGACTATAGAGTGTGCAAACTGCTCTGCTTTTGTGCAGGTCCAACTGAGGACACAATGTTCAAGTGGACGGTGCAGTACTTACTCGTTTTAAAATCAAAGGCCAGGGCTGAATAGGTAGGTTACTTTGTGCAAATTTGCCTGTACAAGCTCATGAAAATGGAACATTATTGCTACTGCACATGTCTTATTCAGCACGGCAATACAGTGGGGCAAAAAAGTATTTAGTCAGCCACCAATTGTGCAAGTTCCCCCACTTAAAATGATGACAGAGGTCAGTAATTTGCACCAGAGGTACACTTCAACTGTGAGAGACAGAATGTGAAAAAAAATCCATGAATCCACATGGTAGGATTTGTAAAGAATTTATTCGTAAATCAGGGTGGAAAATAAGTATTTGGTCAATAACAAAAATACAACTCAATACTTTGTAACATAACCTTTGTTGGCAATAACAGAGGTCAAACGTTTACTATAGGTCTTTACCAGGTTTGCACACACAGTAGCTGGTATTTTGGCCCATTCCTCCATGCAGATCTTCTCGAGAGCAGTGATGTTTTGGGGCTGTCGCCGAGCAACACGGACTTTCAACTCCCGCCACAGATTTTCTATGGGGTTGAGGTCTGGAGACTGGCTAGGCCACTCCAGGACTTTCAAATGCTTCTTACGGAGCCACTCCTTTGTTGCCCGGGCGGTGTGTTTTGGATCATTGTCATGTTGGAAGACCCAACCTCGTTTCATCTTCAAAGTTCTCACTGATGGAAGGAGGTTTTGGCTCAAAATCTCACGATACATGGCCCCATTCATTCTGTCCTTAACACGGATCAGTCGTCCTGTCCCCTTGGCAGAAAAACAGCCCCATAGCATGATGTTTCCACCCCCATGCTTCACAGTAGGTATGGTGTTCTTGGGATGCAACTCAGTATTCTTCTTCCTCCAAACACGACGAGTTGAGTTTATACCAAAAAGTTCTACTTTGGTTCCATCTGACCACATGACATTCTCCCAATCCTCTGCTGTATCATCCATGTGCTCTCTGGCAAACTTCAGACGGGCCTGGACATGCACTGGCTTCAGCAGCGGAACACGTCTGGCACTGCGGGATTTGATTCCCTGCCGTTGTAGTGTGTTACTGATGGTGACCTTTGTTACTTTGGTCCCAGCTCTCTGCAGGTCATTCACCAGGTCCCCCCGTGTGGTTCTGGGATCTTTGCTCACCGTTCTCATGATCATTTTGACCCCACGGGATGAGATCTTGCGTGGAGCCCCAGATCGAGGGAGATTATCAGTGGTCTTGTATGTCTTCCATTTTCTGATGATTGCTCCCACAGCTGATTTTTTCACACCAAGCTGCTTGCCTATTGTAGATTCACTCTTCTCAGTCTGGTGCAGGTCTACAATACTTTTCCTGGTGTCCTTCGAAAGCTCTTTGGTCTTGGCCATGGCGGAGTTTGGAGTCTGACTGTTTGAGGCTGTGGACAGGTGTCTTTTATACAGATGATGAGTTCAAACAGGTGCCATTCAAACAGGTAACGAGTGGGGGACAGAAAAGCTTCTTACAGAAGACGTTACAGGTCTGTGAGAGCCAGAGATTTTCCTTGTTTGAGGTGACCAAATACTTATTTTCCACCCTGATTTACGAATAAATTCTTTACAAATCCTACCATGTGGATTCATGGATTTCTTTTTCACATTCTGTCTCTCACAGTTGAAGTGTACCTCTGGTGCAAATTACTGACCTCTGTCATCATTTTAAGTGGGGGAACTTGCACAATCGGTGGCTGACTAAATACTTTTTTGCCCCACTGTATCTTTGAAACGGATTTATTTCAAGGGTCCTAATTTTAAGTAGTGACAGCATTTGGTTAAACAAGAGAAAAAGAGACCAATATAAAGGAAATGCAGGGAAAGTGTAAATGCGTTCTGAGTCTGAATCTGTGAGTATTTCAGTAGGGTGTCATTATTCTATCTTTAAATTTTACCAAGATAAGAAAGTAAGGCTTTCTATCTGCCATACATGAAATCACTTTGGGGTTCTTTAGAATATGTTGTTTGTTAAGATAAAAATAAATATGAGAGTGAATTAAATGTCGTCTTTTCTGCTTATGTGAACAATAGTCTTTTTTTTTGGGGGGGGGGGGGGGGGGTTGTCTTTTGTTTTACTTTTCTTCCCTCAGGGGTGTCTCTCAGCTGTCAGTGCCGATGACGTTCAGGTGTGACTTGCGTCACTAAGCTGTCACTGTGTACGTGACTATGTGTGTGAATCAGTGAGAGTCTATGGATTTGGGTTTTTTCCCCAAACTTCTGGCCTGGTGTGCTAAACTCATTAAGACAGTAAGCAATCAGATTTGAATGTTCTGTGTACTCTGGTATAAGTCATACATGCACATATTTTGAGGAGTACGGTGAGGCCGTCTTCCCATGTTCACATTGCTTGCTGTCATCTGTCATGCTAACTCTTTCTATATCTTACTGTGAGCCTTACTGTGCCTCTCTTAAGGGACTCTCTGTTTTCTTTCCTTAGTCCGGTCCATCTGCTTCCTATAACACTCGGGCAGTCCAACCTGGCTTTCCAAAAACGCCTTCGACAAAATCAGACATTTATTCACGTACAACCAAAATAGTCCCCCCCCTTCCAACAAAATAAGCCCACTAAAAAAACTGTCCTGGGCCTGTTTCAATAGGGTGGTCGAATCTGGACCCAATTAAAACAGGGGACCCCCTAAATTTCCTTCACACCCAGCTTGAGGAAGACCCCAGATTAGAGGAATATTTTCCTTATTGCCGACTTTCACTTTTCACGGGACGGTAATTGAGCCCATGTGTGCTCGGCATTGCGAGGTGTTCCCTTTTTTGGTGGAGTGTGGATAAAAACGGCTCGTTGTTAAAGCCATCGGGGCCGGTCACAGACTTGATAAATCTGTTCTTTCTTCCTCTTTCCTTTTCTTCTGGGTTTTCGCTACAATCCTAGGAATGTTGTTTGGAATTAATAGGAGAGGGAGATTTTCTTCTTTCTGTGAGACTTGGTCAGACGTCCATGTGGGAAGAGGCCTAGATGTAGATGAGATCAAATAAACAAAGTCACCTGTGAGTGATTCCAGGTTCTAATGAGACACAAGTTTGCCTGTTCAAATGTGCACCCACACACACATACATACTCACACATGCGCGCGAGGCCACACATAGTATGTTCTCGTATGCAATCACAGCCAATTTGATAAGCACGAAAGCAGGTGTTTGTGTCACTGATATCCTGCACATGCCGTATGCCACCGCACCAACATACTGGTATACACATGCACGCTCAGTGAGGATTAGCCACAGCTTCTCATAAACTCCGTGACTCAACAGTGAGAGCTTGTGTTGTGCTCCCCTATGCGGTGACCCATCATTATCCTCACTCCGGCTTTGTGAGTGCTCTGCTCTGACAGAGAATGAATGGGCGCTTGTTAAATAAACTCAGGACATTGCTTAGGTACCACATTTGTCCGCACGATATTATTCTAAGTGCTAATAATAAGAAAAGCATCCGCCTGATTCGTTGCTGTTAAAAAGTCTGATCCGTACCTGCAAGTGCGCTGCGGAGAACTGCACAAGTCAGGCTTTGATTCATGTCTTCCTAATTGTAATAGACCTGAATCCTCTAAAAACAACATGTGGATAACTCTTATGCACACACAGATACCCACATACAGAGGACTGCGTGTATGCACACACATGCACACACTCCACACACAGGTAATTGTGCCCACCTGGGAAAACATAATTTAGTCAGGCGCCCCTTCCTTCTACTAACACTGCTCTAACGGCACGGATGTGTGTTCCTGTGTGTATGTGTGTGTGTGTGTGTGTTAGAGTGACCTTTTTTACCCTTTTCTTGCTCTTTGATCCCAGAATGCGTTTGACTATCAAAACTCCCTAAGCCCTAAAAAATCCAATTACAATGCAACACTTCACAAACTTTGCACTTCAACGTTTGAAATGATCAAAATGCTTGTCCGCGCAGGCCCAGCAGCCTAGCTAAATTAAATAATAGTAATAATAATCATTTATTTGTCTTCTACACTGTAAAACTAAGGCCTCCAATTGCAGACTGGTGCATATATAAAAGCAATTTTTAATTGCTGTAACATAAGCACCAAAGTGCAAACTGACAACCACCATGCTTAGCTCGAATTCCTTCACAGTCTGCTGAATGTGAGGCTACATAAATCTGTGCCTTCAGCGAATATCTCAAGGATGAAGACACAAGCATCTACTCGAGCTTATGTTTTGGTTTCACCAGGAAATTTGTTATTTTAAAACTGTGCTCTGTTGGAGGATGGGGATGGTTGAAAGCACCCAGGCTGGATGAATCTTGTTCTAACCATCTCTGAAGGTGTCTGAGGAAAGTGATGCTTAAGTGACCTTACTGGAAAATCTGTGAATTCTGACCATACCCTCTGAATGTTGCAAGAGAAACGGAGTCTCATTAGCCTCAGTTTCCTATTCCGATATAGCTCATCTTCTTCAATATTCAACATGTTGTGTGTTAAGAGATATAGAATAGAATCTCTAGCAAATGGGCTACAGCAACAGAAGTCCACAGCTAAGAACAGGCAACTGTGGCTACAATTCACACAAGCACACCAAAATTCTGCAATAGAGGACTGAAAAATGCAGCAGACTGTGACAGCACTGAGCAGCTCCTTCAGTGGGAGACTGCGGCACCCACGGTGTGGGACGGAGAGATTTCGCAGGTCTTTCCTCCCCACTGCTGTCAGACTCCATAATAAAGACTTTAACTGATCAAGCACACACATCCATACATATGCAATAATACTAAGTGCAATAATCCTTTCTGTCATCGTTGTATTTTTACTCAGTTGTATATAGTATTTGTATTTGTATTCTATTTTTATCTTATTGTATATTTATTTTATTTTATTCTACTGTATATAGTATTTTATTTTATTCTATTCTGTACAGTTGTGTACTGTATTTATTCTTATTGTATTCTAATTTTTGCCTCATAACTTTTGCACTGTCCACTTCCTGCTGTGACAAAACAAATTTCCCACGTGTGGGACTAATAAAGGTTATCTTATCTTATCTTATCTTAAAATATTGCCTGGTCTGAGGAGTCTCAATTTCGGATGTAACATTCAAATGGTAGATTCAGAATTTGGCAAAAACAACATGAAAGTATGGATCCATCCTGCCTTGTGTCAACAGTTTAGGTTCTGGTGTTAATAGTTTGAAATGTGTTAACTAACTAACACAGTCTAAGTAACTATTGTTGTGATGTGGTGCTATAAAAATTTTTTTTAATTGAAAATGTAATTCATTTATTGCTGGTCATGTCCACCCCTTTATGAGTACAGTGCACCCATCTTCTGAGGGTTACTTCCATCTATACAGTGAAGAGTTGTCCAACTGGGCACGAGTAAAGTGTAACCAATGAAATGGCCAGTGAGTGTAGCTGTCAATTTTTGTGTGTGAAATAAACTGGCTGTTTAAGCTTTTCATGTCTCATTGAAGTCACTGTTGTTTCTTCATCTTCTGTGCAGAAATGTCACATATATCTTGAAACAAATACGATATAGAACCCGAAGCACATAATGGCAAAGGTGAAACATAATAAATACCTGCTTTGATTTGAATGCATTTACTATTTAAGAAGTTCAGATAAGAGATAAGATAAGATAGAACTTTATTAATCCCTCGGGTGGGTTCCTCTGGGAAATTCGACTTCCAAAAAGCACAGCAACGACCGAAGTTACAGTTACAGAATTGTTATATATATATATATATATATATATATACACACACACACACACACACACACACACACACACACACACACACACACACACACACACATATATAAATACAGAGACAAATATAAATAAAATATACAAAGGGGATAAATAGAATAAATAGGAATAAAAAATAAAAATACAAGTGAATTGCACATTTCAAGTATTGAGTCTATTGCACTGTTGACTATTTACAAAAAGTATTGCACAAGGTATTGTACAGTGAGGTGAAGAGGCACTACAGCTTAGTTGTTCCCCCCTCCTTTGTCCTCCTGTTTCCCCTCCCTCTCCCCTCCAGAGAGGAGTTAAACAGTTTGATGGCGTGTGGGACAAAGGAGTTTTTAAGTCTGTTCTGTCAATCTAAAAAAAGTTTTCCATGATATCAACAATTTCAGGGATGAAGACGTGCTGTTGACTCCATAGATGACACCACTGACGTAAAGGACAGAAGTCTGATGGCAGGCACCTGCTGTGCCTTTTTTAATAATCACAAAGTGATGCCAACAGTGACACACACACACACACACACACACACACACACACACACACACACACACACACACACACACACACACACACACACCCACCCCAATAAACATGAGCATGAGTCTGATCTGGGCAGGCCCCAGCTATCTTTGGCATCTCCTCTATTCTGGTGGTTGCTGTGCCAGTCTGCTCAGGCAGTGATGTCAGCTGATACAAATTGACACCACTACCAGCTGTTGCCCTGCCTTAATCATGTTAGGATATGTGGCAATTTTTTTTTTTACAATGCAAGTTGAGCATTGAGTTTTATGTGCATAATTTAAAGCAGCTCGTTTGCACTTACTGTAACCGAGCAGACAACAAATCTTTCAGTAAAACATTTACTCAAATATTGCCTTACACGTCATGAACATTAACAAATTAATGTGCTCATGTGCTAAATTGACATTTAATTGACACAGAACTGAAAAGCAGATTGTCCTACCAAACTTCGTCTTCTTTCTCTTAATTTCTAATTTTGAATAATTAAATTCAAATTAGATTCAAGGCTCAATGAGAGCTTCTTTCTTATTTGAAAACAGAACAACAACACATATTCATTATCGACCATAATAATAAGATCATGCAAGACGTGCGATATCGGTGCCATGAACTACTAAATGCTGTCTACTACAGTACTATTCAGGTAACTGCTGCAGTTACTACAGACAGCTAGCACAGTCACTACTGCCTGTTATATGGAAATGTAGTGGCACCTACAGGACATTAGCAGACCTATATAGGTCTGCTTTTTATATAGGTAAAGCAGACCTATATTTTAACACTTGAGGTATGTGTTTAGATCCCAGTGAGAGGGTCCTCATAAATAAAGCTCAATAACTACCTTAGCTTTAGCTCGTCTGGCTTACTGTGCTCCATTTAGTTACTGCTCTACGTTACCATCTGTATAGTTTTTGTAAATGCTGTCCTCTAATTGTGCCCTCAGTGCCTTTCTCAATCGTACTTTTTGTTAAGAAGACTCCTCTGCTGCCATCTACTGGTATAAAAAAGATGCTGCAGGCATCATGAGCAACCCACATCACCCTCTGCATGAGTCTGTGAGTGCGCTGAGCATTCAGAGACTGAGACACCCTTGCTTCAGGAAGGAGCACTCTTGCAGATTGTTCATCCCGACAGCAGGTAGACTCTATAACTCCTCAACAATGATGTCATGAGTCACTTGGACACTGTGGACATCCAGTGGACTTCCACGGTCACCACTTCATGCATAATGCACCATATATATGTATGGACATGTGCATGTATATGTATATACAGAATATATATATAGATAGATAGATATATATATGTTTAGTGTGTACATGTGTGTATGCATGTACATATCTATACTTAAAGATACTTACTTACATAGTAATAGTAGTAGAATAGTTCAATTTAAATCTTATCTTATTTTATGACAGAATAGTTATCAGAAATAGACAATCAGTAAGAAATAAGCAAATCACAAACCCCACAATCCACCTTTTATGGAAATTCATAAGAGAGACCCTAACTCCCTGATTCATAAGCAACATGCTGAGAGACGTATTAGGTGAGCTGAAGGGGAAGCGTGTGCGGCAGGAGTCACAGATGTGTTCAAGGTGGGGATGGGATTACATCATATCAGCCCTCTCTTGTGTGCAATGGTGACTCCTGCATGACCTCATCTGGTCAGGCAGAATAATAATAATAATAATAATAATAATAATAATAATAATAATAATAATAATAATAATAATAATAATAATGATAAAAGTAATAATAAAAAGTAATAATAATAATAATAATAATAATAATAATAATAATAAAAGTAATAATAAAAAGTAATAATAATAATAATAAAGGTTTGGGATGTGTCATATTTGGTTCGGCATCAAGGATCATCTAATCTGTGGTAAACATTACATTTTTAATATATCATGTCAATCAAATGCAATTTTTAAAAATCCAATAAAATATCAAATTAATTCAAAACTAAGATACGTACTTATTTTAAATCATAGTTTTCCTGAAATATTTTCTTCAATTTATAAAATTTATATCACATGTTCATTATGTTCTAAACCTGATAGTTTCCTTAATAATCTGAGTATTTATCATATCTATGGATATGTGCAGATATTTTAACTGTGGATTATCCAACAAATAAATGTCATTGTAGAAAAGTACAATGTTTTGAAGTGAATTTACTATAACAAACGAGCTTGCAGATTTTGGCCTCACTTAAATTTTGTCCAGGAGATGGCAGTCTGTAGATACTTCATGCATGGCAAATGCAGTATCCAGAGACGGCATTGTGGATAGGCCTGGACAGTAAGAATAGAAAGAACAAAGTTATGTGAGTCATTGGGTTAAATGCTGTTGTTTTCTGCGAGAGTATGTGGTTTGTAGATGGGCTGGTCAGTGCATCAGTCCTTAAAGAGGTTCTAGGAAGTAAAATAAAACATCAGCTTATGCTGTCGTACAGTAGTGACGTACAGCTAAGCCGAGATCAAGTTTTCAAAGAAAAACAAGGGTCATGCAGATGTGAAACATGATGGGATCAGATGGAACAAAATGTGATTTTTTCGTTTCCTCCCCTTAGTGTGTGGACCTTTTCCACACCACAATTTTGGGAAGCCATCCAACAAAACAATTAGCAAGTATGGGAATCCCAGCCCTTCTCTCATACAGTTCCCTCCCTCTCTCCCTCCTCTATCTCTCCTCCTCTCCTGCTCTTTCCCTGCAGCTGGAGCCAGGAGAGAGGCAGCCAAGTTTATTTTCTCCTTGGTGGTCCCTTTGGGGTGGTGGCGAGGCCCCCGCCGTACTCCTGCTGATGTATTAGGTGAGGGTCCTTTAAGAGATGTCGGTGGGACTCTTTTATTACTGCTGCACTTAATCTTATTGTTCCTGTTAAAGGATACTTGTTACTATTCTTATTTTTCTTTTTCCTCTTCTTCTATTTAAGTAACAACTGTGTGTGATTAAACTCACCTACATCCCTGCTGCTAGTTTGAAATGGGAAGTCCTAATCATTAAAGACGATAGTGTAAAAATCGAGGAAACTGAGAATACACCCAGGGGTTAATGTAAGCTTCATTTGGCAATATTTTATAAAATTATTATTTTCCAAATTCACTCATAAAAAAGATGAGCAAAATACAAAAAAATGACTGACTGGATTGACTTCATGTTTTTTTGCCTTGCTCTTTTGCTCCCTGATGTAGTATTCAGATCCTTCTCAGATCTTTGTTTTGTCTTAAAACAACTCACAATATCCTAAATGAAAACTCTCAAACTGACTCAAACTGAGAGTTTTTAAATGGAAATGTCCATTTAAAAACAGAAGAGTTCAGAGGATTTCACTGAAAGACTCTGATGAGACATTATGAGCTCACTGGCTGATTCTCACAGCGCTCTGGAGACATAGATAAAAAAGTAAAAGAAAACAAAACATCTTCTTCTATTGAATGGCTAAATCTACAGCAATCTAGCTAATATATCATAAATAGATCAAAAGATATGGATGGAAAATCGGCCAATAATTATACTAGCTATGGCCAAACGACTTGGAAAACAGGCTGATATATATATATATATATATATATATATATATATATATATATATATATATATATATATATATATTTAATATATATTTAATATATATATATCATTTATATATATATAAATGAAAAAAATTGCCTAAAAATTCTCTACATTTCTAAAGGTATGAAAACTGCGTGTTATTTTTTCTGACTTGAAAGAGTACTTGACCTCCAGAGGTCATATAGGTTATAGCCTAGGTGTTTAGTTAGTTGTTTTTAAGGAGTAAGTGAAAACTAGTGCTTTCTCCCTTTTTTGCGCTCTCTTTTTTTTCATTCCCAATAAACCGCAGTGAGAAAAGTGAGAGAGACAAAGGGGGAGAGGCCTTGTGTCAGAGCGCATAAATAACTGTCGACGTGATGTAAACACAGCGGTCATAACCCGAGCAAATTAAAACAACTGGTCTGGGCGGGATTAAAGCAGGTTTTCTACGTCTAAAAGAAACAAACTCCAGCGTCCGCTGACCTCCAGCGACTGCCTTCTGATTGGCCGAATGCTAATTAGTCAATCCAATCACCGCATGCGCGTGAGTTGATAAGGCAAAATGCAATTAAGCTAACGAAAAACGACGATGGCTGCTCATATTTTAGCGGTGTAGCTTCATAAATAAGATAATAAACTGTTATTAAACAGCCCTGACAGTTAGGTTAAAACAATTTTAAAAAAGTAAAAGTCAGTGACAACAATGATACTTCTCAAACTGGCACCCGGTTTATTTACCTTTCTTGCATTTACCCTATCAGCAAAGTTAGCAACGAGATATACGTGATTTGGCCTATTTGGCCTGTTTACGCCACAAGAAGAGTAACTCCTTTATAACGCCCACATAATCTACCAAGGCAAACGTTTGTTTATGTAACGACAGCTTTGTCCACTGTTATCTTTCAGACACAACAGAGGGAGACTCGGGCTATCTGTACCTACGCTTTGTTGGTGGGCAGGGTCTGCTATTCTGAAGGAATGGAGCGATAAGGCGGGTTGCCAGGTCAAACTATTGGCCCACACAAGAAAAAAATAATAAGGACTGGTTACACAGAGTGTAAAAGTGGTACAAATATATTTCATATACTTCATGTAATCTGTACAACAATTTGAGCAGGTTTCATGTGCCTTATCCAGCCATCCATCAAATCATCCATCCATCATAAGACAATCGCAAAACACAGGCCTGCATCAGTAAAAACGCATCTGCAGATTATTACTGTTTGTTGGAAAAAAAGGAAAAAAGAAAAAAAAAGAAAGAAAAAGAAAAAAGAAAACGAAAAAAAGCAATTTAACCCTTGTGTGGTGTTCGTATTTTTGTTACTCAGCCAGTGTTCATGGGTCTGGTGGACCCGCTAGAGTTTTGGCTTTCCAAATTAACACCATCAAACAATTTTATGTTAAATTACTCAACAGATGTTTACTTCATCCCAATTACAAGACACATGAACAGCAAACATGGTTAATTTTTTCCCTTTACCTTTGTTAGATCACATTTATGAATTAATGTGCTTCTCGTTTTTCTTTTATATAAAATGTTATAAATAAATCAGTTATAATCAAGTGGAGTGAGTGGAAAGACACAACACATTTACACGTGAAAAAATAATTAATTGTTTAATTTTTCTTTTGAAAAAAACTGAACACGGGTCTCACAGACCCGAACACCATACAAGGGTTAAAGTACAAAGTTTATCTTTGAACCAGCAAAGATAAAAGATCACAATGCATTTAAATAAACGATTTTTTTTTCTTTACGGGAACGAAGGAGAGTGGGATGCCCTCCCGTTATTCCCACTCAAAGTCTGCAGAGATGAGACTTGCATTTCAGTCACTATAGGATTTTTTTTTTTCATTGTTCCTTTAAAAAGGCAAAGAGCTGCTGCCACTGAGCTGCATCAAGACGCCGTAGTTCCGCACAACCTCGTTGAGTTCAGCATCTCCTTCAAATCGTTCTCCGGTTTACCTGCAACCATGAAAGGCCACGTCTGCGGAGGAAAACGCAACCAGTTAGAGCGTGCACTGTCAAAGAGTTTAGACTAAATCAAACCTAAATTCAAAGCCAGTATGCGTGGAATCACCTTAAACCACTAGGTAAACATAATAAAAACATCATTCATTTGGAGCAAACAGTCTCACTTAGTGCTCTCGGGTGTTATTAAAACAAACATGTTAGTCACAATATAAAGCTTTAACGTGGAACATTTAACGTTTTCTGGCTCCAATATTCATATTTAATTAAGTTCAGTTCTAGCGTTTGATAAATAATTTTGAATTGCAATCCGTTTTTTTTCCTCAATTTGCTCCGAAAAGTTATTTTTAAAAAATGACATCACTGCAACATTAATTTCACCTGTCTCCCCAACAAATCACTGCCGGCACTGACGGCCTAACGATGAAATTGCACTTCTTGGTCTGCAGCCTACAGGGATTGTAAACTGTCGGGTATTTATTACGCTTGCACGAGGCTGGCTGTTTGCTTGTTTGTTTTTTACCTCCCTCGTGCACCTGCCTAGTTGAGCGATCGCCCTCCTTTGTCACTTTACTGAGTAATTGAGGCCTATAATTTGGCCTTTGCAGGCCACGTTAAAATAACGAAACAACATTGGATTTTGATTAAAAGTGATTCAGGTATTTCACTACATTATTATATTAAAACTCCAAATTGGAAGTGTGAAAATTTGGGGAGCAAAAAGGTACAAGCCCCTTAAGCCCATTCTCACCAGGTTAACAGGGTGGATATATCCATTTTCGTATTTGTCGTTGGCCAGTATCTGTCGGAGGTGTGCTATGTAGCTAGACGCCAGGCGCAGTGTGTCCAGTTTGGAGAGCTTGGTATCCGGTGGTACCCAGGGTAAGGAGGTCTTAAGCCGGGAGAAGGCTTTGGACAGGACTCTCATCCTGGCTCTTTCCCGGGCGTTGGCCGCGTTCCTCTGCACCTGCTTGCCCTCCTGTTGTGCCACACCCTTGGGCGCCGTTTTCCTGGACGTTGTCTTCCGTTTTTTGCCGGGCGTTTCTCTCCGTTCCTCGTTTGCGCATGAGCCCTCGCAGTTTGAGCTCTCCTCCGTGCTCTCGTTGGAATCTTTACCGGAGGAACCAAACTTCAGGATGCCGTCCAGGAGCTCGTCGTCGACATCGCTGAGAGACCCGGTGGACATATTAGTAGCGTATTCCCACTGAAGCGGGCTCAAAACATGGGAGCAGAATTCTTCGGCTGGACACGATTGAACAGGATGTGCGCTGGATGTTCATGAACAACTAACTGTGCAGAAAGGAACAGACTTTTTTTTTTTATCTTTGTGACCAGAGAGGGCGTTACCACATGCAGGGAGGAGACAGCGGTACTGATCTTTCTTGCTGGCTCCCCAAAGGTTTCGAGGATCCCAAGGGACCCTGGATGAGCCCAAGATGTAGGACATGTGTTTTATTTTAATCATTGTTCAACCCGGAACATGTGATTTCCTCATAAAAAAAAGAGAGACAGGTGCATAGAATTTCTTTCTTTCTTTCTTGAACCTTTTGTCATAATTACTGAAAAATTACATTGGCAACTACATGCATTGCCCACCAATCAGTTCTGTACATCTACTGTATTTTAAGTTAACCTTTGTCTTGCTTGAGACCTCCAAATTATGTAGTTACAGTGATCACAGCACACAACTGCACTCCTTAAACTATGCAGCCTGAAGTAGGGTTCACAATAAAGTGAGTAATAAAAAATATTTTTTAATGCATTAGTTGTAACATGAATAAAGACGTGCATTCTTAGAAACTGGAAATGAACTAACCATTAGCAAAATACAAATGTAATCTGTGTAGTGATATGTTGTCTCTTAATTACAAGAAAAGGTAGTCTTTTTATTTTTTATTTCATTGAATAATGAATTATGAAATTAGATTTGTGCAAAATAATTGCAATTCAGCTCCAAAAGGATCACAGTTTAGCCAGTTCCGCTCACAGTGTCCACATAACTTTCAGCACATCTTGCCAGTAACAGAATAAAGTGCAAGGACAGTGGGTGTGGGGTTTTTGGAGTGGTGTCACGTCTCAAATGGCAAACTGGCGCCTCAGTCCCCTCTGATGTAATAGATACCTGGCACCCACAATCCCCTGTTTGGCCTTCCACATCATTCCACACTGATGCTCCATGCACTGGCCCACTCAGGCCCAAGTCCAAACAACAGAGGTCTCTGGAGCTCCGGTGGGGTACATTACTGATAATCCCATGCTTCCTGTTCACTTGCTTTTTTTGTTTAAACTGTTCATCATTACACTGAAATATGACGAGTTTGCATGAAGCTTCAGGTCTTTCCTCCTGGGATGCGGGATTGTGTTTGTGGGTTTGTGTTTGTGTGAGCAGATCCGTTGGCTACACAGCTGAAGTGTGCAAGGAAAACAGGTGTGTCTCCTGAGAGCTGACCTTTAGCCCCATAGCTTCCGGTGTCACAGTGCATCCAAACAGGTATTATCTAATTTATCAAAAAGAAACACACAGTGAAATCCTTCCATTTTGGCTGGGCTGCACTTCTTCAAGTGGAAAAGCCTTAAAAAGGATAGAGGAAGAACAAAGCTCTTTGGGAAGAAATACAGGGCAGATGTAAGGAAATGAGTAAGAAAGTAGAGCAAAGAAAAAAAAAAGATAAGTGGGGGGAAAGGAGGGAGATGGAAGAGAGGAAGAAGGGGGTTTAATCTTCTGGGTGGGCTGGAAATCAAAGCACTTAGTTGAAAAGTAATAATAGAGTCTGTTAGATTGATGATCACCTCTGAGATACATGGATCCACCAGAGAGAAACAGAGAGTGCGAGAGAGAGGGAAAGGGAGTCGAACAAAAATAGCTCACGAAAACCTTTTTTTCTCTGTCCCGTGAGTTGATAAAACACAGGCCCTGATGTAACACTGTCATAAATATAATTTGTACTCTTACTTAAATTCACATATGGCCTATAAGGAAGAGAAACCCTATGTGGTGAGTGGGCATTCCGTTCTTCTTAATAATAATAACAAATAAAGGTCCTGTAAGTGTTTAGGAGAGCCTTTCAGTGAGCATTTTGCCCTCTCAGAGCCTCACTCATACTCACAGTGACATGAGGCAACAGGTGGAGAGGGGGCAGTGAGAAAGATGGAAAGAGAAAAAAAAAAGTGGGGACCCTGGCACTTATGGAGGGACATGCTGCTAATTAGCCGGTTTGGGGCCAAAGGTTAGGCTGGTTGTGTGATGTCACCAGGCAGGGACGGGTTCCAGATGTTGTTCCCAGGGCCACCGAGGGGGACATCTGATCCTGTGTGTCATTATCACCTGTCTCTCTCTCTCCTCATGCACAAGAACACCTCTGTTACATGTTTAAGACAACAGTGTGTTAAAAAAAACAAAACAGCAAATGCTAAAAAAGTCATTTGAAAATTATAAAAAAGAAACAGAAGAAAATGCAATGACCAAGACAATCAGTGTTTTGACTTGTAACATGAATTGGATCAGATAGATATATACTGTTGTCCAAACAGATACTAATGAGGTGAAACTTAAACTAAATTTTAAAATGTTCCATGTGTTCATTGCATTCTATGCAATTTGTCCGATACTTTTAATTAACAGAATATGTAGGTGGAAATGAAAATCCATGATATCCCTGTCTTTGTTTTTACAGGGCAAAGTATAACTGCACAATATGCTGAGCACTTGGTGACAGTGGGAAGGAAAAACTCCTTTTTAACAGGAAGGTGCAGCCATCTGCTGTCACCAGATGAGGGTGAGGGGAGAAACACAGGAAGAGACACACTGTTGAAGAGAGCCAGAGATTAATAATAGCTAATGACTGAATTCAAAGTGGTTTATAAACACATGGAGGTGAGTGAAGAAGAAGCTGTTTCAGAGTCTCACGGCCTTCCACACCACTGTGCTACCCCACCCATACGTAACTGAACCCTCATTGAGAGACTACACAACCCATCATGTTCATATACTATGATGTCTACACTTTTTGTCATAGAAGTTGCCTCTGGAAAGCACAAGTTTTATTCACGGTGGGCATGTAAAGATATGTTCGTGCACCATTACATTGTGCTTCCCCCCCTTGAGGCAGCAGTTTATCTAACACTGCTGCAAGTGTTAATCAAACATGATGAAATAGGTTTTATTTCAGTGTCATTTTGTCTGGCACAAAGTCAAGACAGATGGTTTAGAGGAAAATGCACTGCAAGCTATAGGATTAACCTGACGTTATCAGTAGTTCACGGCATCAGACAAATTTATCGTTTACTGAAAAAGAGTCTGATGTCATTATTGCTTGATTAGCGTCTATGCAGTGACATGAAGTTATCAGTGAGCAATGACAATAGAGATTATTTTTTTCACCTCATTTCAGTTTTTTTACAGAGCAAAGATGAATAAGTGTGGCTTTAGTTTCACTAAAACATGTATCTCTTTTGATTTCTTTACTGAGGTTTCAAACCTTGTGTGTGTTTCCTTAAAAAGGCAAAAAACCTTAAGGCACGGTATGTTGCTGCAAAACAATTGACAAATGAAATCGAAAGGAATCGTGGAATAAAGCGAAAACACTGTTGTGTTTACAGTCCATGCTCATGTTTTTGTGACTCAAAGGGGCTGAATTTAAAAAAAAAATGAAACTAGCTGGTTGATATAGCTGTAAGGGGAGAAACTATAACTCTGGAGTGAGGCTTAGGGCGAGAAAAACATCATCCATCTAAGTCTTAGCACACCAGTTCCCTGTCCCTTATCACAGCTATACTCCCACAAAACACACACACACCACACACATGCATATGCACCTCAGTTCAAGCGTTCCTAAAAAAGAAAATCAAAGAAAAATAATTAAATGAGAGGTTGCAGAGAGTGCAAAGATACAGCGGGGAGAGGAGAAAGCAGGGCAAAAGGATGTTGTGGACAAACTGAGCAATAAGAGAGAATTATGAACATGCTTATGGGAGTGGAAATATCATATTATATTTCAACAAGACAAGACTGCAATCCTTTGATAATCAGTGACAGGAACATCCGGGGGAAGGAAAACAGTGATTTTCTAGAATAAGACTGATATTCTGTCACAGTGTAGGTTAATGACCTGGAAGTCTTGTCCTTATAGTGTGAGGGAGCTGGACTGTAATGGTCTCTGGTATGCAAGTACACTTATCTGTACAAGTGTGTGCATCTGTGGTAAATGGCTTCACAAACAAATGGAAATGGATATGAAGAAAATGAGCGATATCTTGGAGAATTGTGGAATCAGTGAAGTTAAAAATAAATCATTGTCCACTTTATCCGTGTTAAAGTGCAGTGAAAAAGTATTTGTCCCCATCCAGATTTCTTCGCATATTTGTTACACTTAAATGTTTCAGATCATCAAACAAATTTTAATATTGGATATAGGAAATTTAATAAATACAGAGTGCATTTTTTAAAATTAAGATTTCATTCACTAAGAAAAAAAAAACCCTGTACAAACCTACCTGGCCCTATTTGAAATAGTGATTTTCCCCTAAACCTAATAACTGGTTGTGCCGCCCTTTGGCAGCAAGAACTGCAAACAAACTGGGATAACTGGCAATGAGTCTTTAGCTTCACTGTGCAGGAATTTTGACGCAGTCTTCTTTGAGAGTTGTTTTAATTCAGAGGGTTTTTGAGCATGAATTGCTGCAAAGTCATAACAAAGCATCTCAATAAGATTTAAGTCCGGCATTAACTAGGCCATTCCAAATTTTGTCTTATTTTAACTATTCAGACACTCACTGAAAATGCAAATGGAAATTCGTTTACCTGCAAAAATTATTATATGAGACTTTACTTAAAAGGAAAGATCTTCTGGTTTCTGAAAAGTTGAGTATGTGGTTAAAATGAAACCCAACCCTATCTCTAACTAGTTCTATCCCTAGACACAGGTCATGTGAGACCCGCTGGATGCTTAAAGGTTAAGGATAGCACCTGAATCTTGTGACTGATGATGGATATATCCAGTGTGAGTACAGCATCATTTGTTAACATATTATATGTAAAATAATAAAATCTTTCAGCCTTGAGATAGCTGAAATAGGTGAGTTTAAAAAACAAAAGTACCTGAAACAAACTTGTGGATTTAAAGCAAAATTTAATTCAATCTGGTGATTTTGGACAATATCGTGTTCCTGTCTTGAAAGTTGCGTTGCGTGCAGCAGGTTAAGGATAAAAGAACAAGTCGTGTTAGAGTTAGACAGACGGAGGTCGATAACAAAAAAAAACCTTTTGATAGAAGCACAAACAGATGTGAGTAAGAAGATGCAGAGTTCAAAGAAAATCACAAATTTGCATAGGGACTGTTTCACAGGCTGTAAGTGAAATGGGAAACGCAGTGATTTCTCTACCCTGGAAACATCTACACATAGTTAATAAAAATGTTGCATCTTTAACTTCAGCTGGCCTGGGTGCCGAGAGCAGTGTGCCGGAAATAAGTGAGACATGATGCAGCTGCAGTTCGAGTGTGTTTGCATGTTTTCTATTACAGCTTACACTTTACTAACCTCTGCTGAAACCTATGACTATGACTTGCACCCCAGTCTGTCTGTGTGTGTATGTATGCACACTCTGACGGTGCACTGGGCAGTATATTACAGAATGGGACCATGCTGGGCTTCAGACGTCTGGTCTCTGTCACTGTGATTGAGGTTACAGTTTATAAACACAGAAAAGGAGAAAAGTCCTGTTCGGTTTTCTGTCTCACACAGTGGTACAGTTTAGATGAGTGTGTGTGCAGGGTAAAAGGCTATGATCTTCTAACAGGGCAGAGATTGCAGACCCCAATGCACCACAGAAGCCATTTGTTCCCCTTCCTACTTCTTCATCTCTTTTACCAAGATTTGTCCTCCATCTCTGTCTGTGCTCACGCCTGACTCCACTCACTGCTGCTGTTTCAGGTCTGGTGAGTTCAGTTTAGCCAAAACAAATAAAGTCAAGATGCAGCCAAACTAGATCAAAAACCAATACCCTTTTTTCCCCACAAAGTAGTACTCAGCCTTAATTCTATAGCGCAGCTTGAATATGGATAACACAAGTAAAGCCGATAAGTACAGTTGGAAAAAGAAAGTTTTCACAGGACTAAGTACACCTTGACTGCTTCCACAGGAATAAAGAGGGCACGTAACATCCAGCTGCTGCTAATCAAATTAATGATTAATTTGATTTGATTTGATTTGATTTGATTTATATAGCGCCAAATCACAACACCAGTCATCTCAGAGCTTTATATTGTGAGGTAAAGACGTTACAATAGAACAGAGAAAACCCCAACAATGAAATGACCTGCTGTGAGCAAAAACTTGGTGACAGTGGAAGGGAAGAACCCTCCAGCAGATGGTTGGAGTGATGCAATTAAAACAGGATAAAAGACAAGCTGTGGAAAAGAGCCAATATCTGATCAGCATGCGTGAGTAATGTTTTAAAATCAATCTGGTCTGGAGCATTCAGGCATTTGTTAATGTTCCATAAACTAATGCCAACAAGTCTTGAGAAATTGAAGCAAGTTCTAAAGAAGAATTGGCAAAAATTCTTCCACAACAATGTGAGAGACTGGCAAATTATAAAGAAAAATACACTTTAAATTATTACAGCTAAAGGTTGATGAGGAAGATATTAAATCATAGAGAGTGTTTCGTTTATCACAGGACTATCATAACTTTTTTTTAGACATAACTGTATATATGTCTTTTATATATAAAGGATGTTGTGGTACGTTACCTCATAAGCCACACTAATAATTATAATTAATGGGATTTTTTTTTTAGATGACTGAAGATACAAGGCAAAGCATCGTCAGAAAAAGCAATCATATCATATTGATAGTTTACAAACAAACTCATTCAACCATGGACTGTAGATTCTGGGTGTTCATTACCAAACAGTGTAGCAGAAAAGCAGGTCTGCCAGCTATGAAGGTCATGAAACTGAAAGAATTTGAGCTCATACAGAGCAGGTATGAGTTCAGAAAGAAAGTCTAAACAAACAAATACCAAATGCAAGTCTTTGCTAACAGAAAGAAGACTCAGGAGTGTTTGAGTGTGACAATGAACAGTCTTATGCCGGTATTCGCTCCAGCCTCCAGTGCTCAGTTCCAGTGGTTTTAGACTAGTAGAACAGAGCAATGTGCAGACACATACTTGGATTTTAATTAGCACTTTGACACTCTTTTGGTATTTCTGTGTTGTTTTTTTTTGTTTGCTTTTAGATATGCTTATATGTTGCTGTTGGTGTTTTGTATAATTACACACTTTGTGTTTTTATGATGTTCCTTTTGTGCATCTTCTCATTCTAAATTCTACAACTAATTATATATGTCCTCATGATTTCATGTTCCCTGTGTTCTTCATAAGAGCAAATTAAGAGTACGTTTATTTTTTTCTTTAATTAGTAAAGAAGAAATTCTACTAGATTTGTGTGAGACAAAAAACCCCAAAACAATTCACAACTGGTCCAATAATACCAATACTTAAAGGCATGAAACTAATCTTTTATTATTTATCTATATGAAATGTGTCTGGTACTGCAAAGTTTAAAACAAAGCAACGATATTTGAGATTCAATGGAAGGATTTTGTGATGATCGGCGTTCGTGTGTTCCAAAAGTGCGGCTTATTCAAAACAAACTCTTTGTATAGAGCCGTGCCAGTCTAATCTCCCACTGATCTCTGAATAAAAAGAGATGTAATGTCAGAAATATCATTACACACACCTAATTAAGTGCAAAGCTGGGCCGTCGCTGGTATTATTCACACCTGATTAGTCAGGCTGTTGTTAACACAAAGGGTGATGAAGGAGAGGGATGATAAACAGTGGTGCGCTCTTATTGGCTGGATCAGATTTTTGTGCTTTGATCTCCTTCCTCCTCATTACTCAGGGGGAAGCGACAGGTGTGTATCTGTAGAAGTTTTTGTAGCATTTTTAAATAATGTGAACAAATTCCTGGGTTGTTACAAAGGGGGAGAAATCTTTTCACTGAGTATGTGTGTTTTATTTATTATCAACATACCTCCTTGCGGATGCTGCAGATGCAGATGCATTTTTATCTTATTGGTCTTTATTCTGAAAGCTTCATCTCTCTTTTTTCTTACTCTTGCAAATGATCTCACCATCATATCTCTTCTGTCTAAGCAGCCTGGTTAGATCATAGTTGCACAGACCACTGATTCACACACACACAGACACACTTTTTGTGGCATTCACTGGCGATTGCTGGAGCTCGTGGTGCAAAGGGAGACTGAGTACTATCAGACCCCAGGAAGAGAGATAGGAGCAGTCCCTGAAGAGGCCACACAATCAGGCAAAACATGCCCAAACTTCTTCATGAATGCTGTGTGTGTTTTTTCATATATATGTATTTCTCTGCACTCGGTGGAGGGCAGGGTGGGGGGGGGGGGGGGGGGGGGGATGTCAGCCCGCTCTTGTCTGCATGAACAAACTCCAGGCTTGAGTGAGATACACCCACATAACCTGCCGATATCGCCGGATAAACCATCCAGAGCTGCTGATAGCCAGGGATGTGTTGACTGCCCCAGTTGCAGGAAAACTTCTGGCTTCCTGGGCAAAGACATTACACATATCCCTATCCTCCCTGACTGCTTCCTTCCAGTCTAATCTCCCTCCAGAACCCACGAGGAACTGTCATCCCCACCGTATCCACATCTGCTGCTGATACATCCCTATAGGGGTGAATCAGATGGACAACGAGGGAACTTGTACAAACATTGCACATCTGACTTATATGAAGAATCTCTGACGCGCACCCTCTTGCACAAACTCTCGTACACCAGCATAAAGCAAGGCATTAAATTAACATCAACAAATCTCATGCACTCTTGTAATATAAACATGAAAAGCCATCAGTTGTGGTCATGACAGAAAAATTGGATTCGAAAAGGGGAAAAATGGAAAGAAAAGCAAAAAAAATTACAAAATCTGTCTGTCTGTGTTTTATCCAGTCATTTGTAATATCGCAGTCTGGATGGCATCTGTCTGTGTATTTGTGTTAAAATGAACAAACCTCAGCAGCACCTTCTCACACTTCATTTCACCCTAATCAGTTTTTGTGCGAGTGTGTCTATTAATTGTCCCACGGGACACAGACATAATGCTACCGGAGGCTAACTGGAGATGATTAAGAGGCGAAATGTGAGATGTGATAAGCATGGCCCTGACACATACTCGTGCACACACACACACACACACACACACACAGAGCTCAGATCAAATCTCGAGAGACCCCTGACAACCTATGAACCCCAAGTCCCCGGGCAGGAAGCAGACAAGAGTGTGTGTAAGCTCATTAGTGCACGCACGTGTTTGTTTGTGTACTTGTGAATGTGACCCAAGCTCCGGTGCAGCTCACAGACAATCCCACTTAGAAGCAGAGGACAGACACAACAGCTCCGTACCTTTAATCACAAACAGATGTGTGCTGATCTCTGTGGTTTCGAATTATTGGATGATCACACCTAATGCTCAGTGTGTTCCTGCATACTTCTCTGATGAAACTGCCGCAGCATGTTGTGTAAAAGTTCAGCATGAAAATAAATCTAAAAAAAAGTTGTTAAACAGACTAAAGCATTGGGCTGTTAGCACTTCATAACTTTAACTGTAATAAATATGATAAATATAATACACTTTCTGCCTTGTTCACTAGCAGTTGGACTTGACAATTCAGGTGCCATTCTCTTCATGAGAGAGAATGGCACCTGGAAAAAGCATAGAAAATAAGGATAGACTTAGGCCTCAGTCTGCAGTTTGAGGAAGGGAATCTCCTTGGTTGATCAGGTCCACAATTACTAATGAGAGGTGTGAGAATTGAGAAAAATGGAAGGGCAGATGGGACACGAAAATGAGAGCAAACAGTCAAAAGTGCAGGAAGACGACATGTAGTCACAAAAACTGGAAGGGAAACGTGTGAGCTATGTCCCGCTCCTGAACTTCAGATAAAGAATTTCGACTGCTGATTAATGTAATTATCTAAACAGCTAATCATATGTAAGCAAATGAGTGCATTTAGGCATGTAAACATGGTCAAGACAATCTGCTGAAGTTCAAACTGAGTGTCAGAATGGTGAAGAAAGGTTTGGTGCCAGATAGGCTGCTCTGAATATTTCACAAACTGCTGATCTACTGGTATTTTCACACACAATCATCTCTGGGGTTTTTAGAGAATGGTTTGAAAAAGAGAAAATATCAAATGAGCGGCAGTTCTCTGGGTGAAAAATGCCTTTACTGATTCTAAAGGTCAGAGGAGAATAGCCAGACTGCTTCAAGCTGATAGGAAGGCAACAGTAAGACAAATAACCACTCGGTGCAACTAAGATATGCAGAAGAGCATCTCTGAAATGCACAACGCTTTAAACCTTGAGGCAGATGGGCTAAAGCAGCAGTAGACCACACCGCGTGGCACTTCTGTGAGCTAAGAACAGGAAACTGAAGCTTAGGTTTGCACTGGCTAACCAACATTGGACAATAGTCGACTGAAAAAAAATGTTGGCTGGTCCGACAAGTCTCAGTTTCTGCTACAGAATTTAGATTGAAGGGTCAGAAATTGGCGTAAAGAACATGAAAAATGGATCCATCCTGCCTTGTATCAACACTTCAGTGTGCTGCTGGTGCTGTAATGCTGCGGGGGGATAATTTCCTGGCATACTTTGGGCCCCTTAGTAACAAAGCAGAGATTATCTCAAACTGGTTTCTTGAACATGATAATGAATTCATTGTATTTGAGTGCCCTCGACAGTTCCCAATAGAGCACCTTTAGGATGCCGTAGAACAAGAGATAATGGATGCGTAGCTCACAATTCCACAGCAGCTGTGTGATGCTATCATGTCAAAGTGGAACAAAATCTCTTAACACCTTGTTGAATCTGTGCTATGAATAATTATTGCATTTGTAAACACAACAGAGGCAAGGTGTAACGTAGGATAATGTACACCTTCTGTTTTCCATCCAAAATTATGACAGGTTTTATTTACATAAAAATGAAGATAAATAAAAATAAATAAATAAAGATGCTGGCAAGCCACATTCATGAACGAAAGTGTAAATGTAACCAAAAATGAGATTTATAGCCACTTTCTTGGAAACTGACAGAACAGTCAGTGTTGAAAAATTACAGGAAATGAATGGGGTTATGGGAATGTGTTTGAAAAAAAAGAAATGTTTTATATATCTACATCACATATGACACCTCTTGAGTGGCAGGAATGTTAGAGATAAAGAATAAACAGAAACCTAGTTAGTGATTTCAGATCCCTCGTGCTATAGATTTGTAAACTGTGAGGATCTTTTTTCCCATGGAAAATGTTAGATGACTCAGAGCTGAAGCAGCTCTCCTATTTAAATCAGTCCAAGGGATTAACAACTGTGTTGCAAAATATCTGGTTCCTTTATAAAAAGCTAAACGTCCAAGCTTCTGTAGATGAAATGTGTTGGAGGGAAATGTTAACTACGACTCCCTAGAAGCCGATCGCTTCTAAGTGATCACTGATTTTGAGATTTTGTCATGTCTGTGCGATCAGGAGAGTCGGGTGAAGATTATGCTGTTCAAAGAACAATTACAAAAAACATAATCTTAATCATTCTTTGTCATGACATATTTTATTACCTGTGGTGCTACAATTTGATAAACTGGAGAGATAAAGCATTTGTAATTGCTCCCATTTCAATTCCTGCCTGTGACTGGCTTCTTCTGCTATATGTGACCTCTTGACCAGCCAATCACAGGCCATCTGAATACAAAGGGTGGGATGCTGCCCTTCTAGACCTTTTAGCTTGTCATGCATGTTATCATGTCAAAGCAGGGACTTTGCTGTTTATTCTCCTAGTACGTTAAGTTGCTGTTTCATTTTTCTTCCTTAACATTTTGACTTGCTGCCTGGAAGTGGAGAAAGCTGGGATTTTAGTTATACTCCCTTTTCTCCTTTTCCCCTCGTTGATAAGATGTTATTTTCAAGATTGTAACCTTTCTTTGTGTGTGATTTATTAACTATTGCGATGATTTCATGCTTTCCCCTTCTGTGAAAAACTATTGAAATGTTAAACAAATCTTAATTTTCTCTCCTGCTGCTAATATTCCAGAGAAGTGTTATTGCTTATGAAGCACTCTTTTTCAAACGCACACACACAAGTATAGGCAAATGGTCTCCGTCACCACGGTGTGTCAGCTGTAGTCCAGCTGTTTAATGCATATTTACTTTCTAGCTTATTTATTTGATAGCAGAAGTCTGCATCTTAAGAGGTGAGAAGTGTGTGGGTGAGTCTGTGCGGGTCAGAGGCTTCACATGAATCAGTGGACAAGGAAGCGTTCCTTGAAATGAGGTTAATACTACCTCAGATGAACAATGAAACACGGCATATGACACTGTGTTAATATTAGTTTAACAACGTCTAAATACACCCTTTGTCATGGCTGGGTCTGTGACCCAGCATTTTGAGTTCATTATATATTGTGTATTTCTGTTTTTAGTATGGGGAAATGTTAAGTTCTTGTTTTTGCATTATTAGTTAGAACTTGAGTCTTTGTTTTTTGTCATTTATTGTTTGGGTTAAGCTCATCTAGCTCTCTTAAACCCCTAAGTTGTTCAGCCTTAGTTCTGTTTATTGGATCTCCTCATTTCCCCTTCCCCTGGATCTTAGTCTCATTTGCCCTTTATGTTCCACGTCTCATGTTGTCAAGCCCATGTTGTTTGGTCTGTCTCATCATGTTTCCTGTTTTATTTTGAAAGAGTCCTCTGTTCTTTGTTCATTGCATTTAGTTTCACTTCCCCTGTCCTGTCATTGGGTTAATGTGTGTCATGTCTCCTTGCCTATGTCTGCTCTTGGGCCCTGCTCTAACTAACACACCAGCGCAACGCACTGTGACACCCTTACCATAGAAATAAAGACGGTAAGTAGCAGCCAGGTGCTGATAGTCAAATGAAATTCATCAGCTGATCATCAGTAAGTGTGAGCATTTCGATTAACACTGAAGATTAGGCAGTTTGCTGGTCTGCAGCAGTCAAGTGTGTGTTAATACAATGTGAAGGAGGAAAGACATCAGCAGTGATCCTTTTTTTTTTTTTTTTTCTTCAGGGTGCTTCAGGAAAGTCCCCGTCCAGTCATGCATGTAGACATGTGCTCAAAGTCCTCACCAACACCGCCCAAGCACCATCTACTATGCAAAAGGGAAAAATACACCACAGTGAAATACAGAAGCCAAATACAGTACTCAAGCAACTAAAAAAAAAGGGAAATTATGTAAAGGCAGTATGCTGGTTCATGCGGTGAGAAAACCCCGACTCCCATCAAGACCACGTGACTAACAAGAGCCCAAACACCAACAGATACAGTGGTGGTGATGGAAGCCCATACGAAACCAGACACTAATGTTTTCAGCTAGAAACATGCAAAAAGGCCTCCACCAGAGCCCACAATACCCAACAAAGGCCAGACAGCACTGACAGCCAGGAAGAGGAGCCCAGAGGACCACAGGAGCTGAGGGACAGCTAACAGAACCAAAGCCTAGGAAAGGCACCAGCTGGTACAACCATAGCGCCAAGGAGCAGCAATGATCTTAATGAAGATGCCCTTCAATCTGGTGAATGTTAAACTTTAAGTGTCAAAAGCCAAAGTTTTGGAATCTAAAGCACAACCCAACAACTAACAGTGTGTAATCAAATAAGTTAATTTACACAATGGTGTCACAGTAAGCAGTAACAACTTGAGGTTGGGGAAATGACTGAGATTTTTCTTAGGGCTCGGTTCAGGTGACTGTGTATGTTGGGAGAAGAGAGTGGTCAGTGGGAGCCAGAGGTACTGTGAGGTTGAAATGTCCTTATTGTGTTTCGTCTTTACTTGGTGTTTTCCTGAGAGGCAGCAGCAGGAGGGGAATGAGCTGACCATGGAAACCAGTGCAGGCAGGTGACTTTCCTAAGTTCCCCTCTCAGAAAACGAAGACCAGCTTAGAAATCGAGGAGAGCTTTGCACAGAAAGTAAAACAAAGCTCACTGACCGACAACAATCTGGTGGAGAATTTTGGCTCTAGCTGGTCCTTAAAAGCTGCTCACTGATTGGATGGAAAGCAGGTGTGTCAGACAAGGATCAGGACCTGAGAAGGCTCCACCACCAGGTGGAGCTCGGAGGAGGGCCCACCCATGGCCACTTGTGGGCAGGTAACAGAAGAACCTCAAGCCAGAACCAATCCATGCCAATAAGGGCATTTCCAAATAATTTGTTATTTTACTGTGAGAAAGATTTTTCATGCCAATCTTCCCAGAAGTGGAAATCCCAGCAAAGGTCAGATTGCTCAGAGAAGAATAGCAAAAAACCCAAGAGCTACATCTCAGACTCTACATGCCTCAATTAGCATGTTAAAGTTCATGACAGTACAAAAAAAATACAGTTTGTTTGGAAGGGTTTCCAAGAGAAAGCCTCCTCCCCCCCCCCCCCCCCCCCCCCAAAAAAAAAAAAATCTGGCACAGCTTATGTTTCCTAAGTTACATTTGAAAAAAACTACAAGACTTCTAAAACTTTTAAAAAAAATTTCAATGCACAGCACTATGCATTGCAAAAACCAAACCCAGCATATCAGCACAAACATACAAACTGTCAAACACACTGGTGGAGAGGTGATTGTTTGGGCTTGTTTTGCAAGCACAGGACCTGGACACTTTACAGTCACTGACTTGACCATGAACTCCTCTGTATACCAAAGTATTCTAGACTCAACTGTGAGGTCGCCTGTCTGACAGCTGAAGCTGGACCCAAACTGGGTAATGCAACAGGGCAATGATCTCAGGCACAGCAGCAGCTCTACAAGAGAATGACTGAAGAAGTGGCGTACTTAGTTTTTGACACACCTCTTCTGCATTTGGCTGAGTTTTTATTAAATAAATGATAACATAGTGTAATATGGCATGTGTTGTTATTAAACTGAGGTTGTATATTAAAACCTGCCAAGGTCAAGATGATTTTATTAAATTATGTTTTGATATATAAAAACTAAGAATTGACAGAGGTGTACTTTCTGTATTACTTATGGGCACTTTGGCAATGTTGCCATCAACACAGTTGCCATCTTCTTCACTTGCTAAAGTTGGTGTTTTTAGTAAGTTACTGTCCATACAGTCAAGTCAATACAACCTTCCCATTAAAAAATGCTTTTCAGTCTTTAATTATTATTATTTTCCCTCTGGTTTAGCTTCTTGTGATCATAACTGAAGACAATGCATCCACAATACCCTAAATAAAGACATAAGTTGAAGCATCTGGGCTTTACCAGTACTGATGACACCTCAATCCATTTTCTGGGCTTTTTTACAGCAGTGTTTTTTCTTGGTTTGGGAATAAACAAAGAGCAGATCCATCAGCTAAATGGTGGCCCTTATCTATTTCTTTCCTCCTGGATGCTAATTAAAGATAATAAACCCCGCAGATCATTTCTCTGCTGCTCCAAACTCACCGTCACCTCTGCTCCTCTCACACTCACACACACATGGCCAGATGGGGTAAGAAATCATACACACCCGCTGAAAACACATGGTCACTGGCTTTCCCTAAGGCGGCAGGTGTGTGTAAACGCCGTGTCTCTGCGCATGCAGAATTCACATTTACACAAAAGTGAAATGCGTGTTTAAATAAGCAGCAAATAATAAGTGGCTTTTAAATACACATAACGCTAGATCTTTCAAACACAGTGCATAAAAGCAGACACACACACACATTTTTCTGTATGTCTAAGTTTTAAACCCCTCGTTTATCTTGATTCCACGCCTTAAACACAGGTGTTTGGAACGCTTACAGATGAGACTCTGATGCCAAATATCATGATATCATGTATCTATGGTGAAGCCCTCTCTCTCCCACAAGTCACTCGCAATCATTTCCCACAGAACATTCCCCTCTCTGTCACTTATCACAAACACACGGACTCTCTTCTCACCAGCTCAGTCAATACGCAGATATTTATTTAGCTTAGAAACAGAGTCTCATGCTCCTACGATTTTTATTGAGCAAGAAGATAAAAAGGCGAGTTCTGCTCTGTGTCCATTAAGGCCAAAATGGCCAGAAGAGCGTCTGATGAAATGGAGTAAACTGTTGTGGTTATCTTCCCTCTTCCCTGGCTGCCGCCGTGGAGAAGAGCCAGAGAAAGCTAGACCGACGTAAGTTCACGAAGCTACACAATACTACACAGACTCAAAATCATTCACACAAAATCCAGCACACGCCCACACACAAATACACTGCTCCTTGGTATTGCCCATGTCTGTATTTATTTCTAACCATAACAAAGCAGGCAGATAATGGCTGATGGGACAGTCGTAAAAATAACCTGGCACAGGTCTGTTTGGATAAGTCTCTCCTCCTTACCCCCTTTCCCTCCTTCTCTATCCCTCCATCATGTTTTATTGCTCATTGTCCACTTCTTTTCCCACTCTATCTATCTATCTATCTATCTATCTATCTATCTATCTATCTATCTATCTATCTATCTATCTATCTATCTATCTATCTATCTATCTATCTATGAAATATGAAAAGGAAACATGGATAATACATTCTCATCTGCTGTATATTTGTTTTGGAGCAGCGTGGACATCCTTATCAACTGAAAAAGCAACAGGGGCTGCTTATTTTCCCTCCAAACTAGCCTTTTTGTTTGCATAACATATAAAATACTTGTCCAAATATGTTAAAAACTGAGCATGAGGGGGAAAAGGGAGACAAACAGAGAACAAAGAAATGCCGTATATCACCACAAGCACTTCCCCCATGGCCAATTTGAACTTCCAGACAAGCACCCACACATGCAGACGGAACCCTGAGAATAACATGTTAACGTTTATTAAACTCACTCTTTCTCTTGGTGGTATCGTGACATTAAATGAACTGAACATGCACGACTTGGTGGGAAAAAAGTGCAATTAAAACCTGTAATGTGTGATTTTTAGACTTTTGACAGCAAAGGAGAACTGCTGTAAACAGTATATCGGAATAACTGACATGTTTTAATGTGTTATGAAGAATTTTATTAAGATATCATTGTATTATATAAAACCTGATTTAAAAATTCTATATCATCTTAACCTGGCCTTTTTTTAAATTTTATTGTACTGGTCCTAAACTCTGTGCAGACATTTCCAGCAAAAACAAAAAAAATCTCTGATAAGACCACTGAATGCTACCTTTATAGCAACTTAAATCCAGCAGATGAATGATTGCTGGCAAGCTGAAGCCCATGATATTTTTGGCAATAAAACGCTGAATACATTTATCAAATATAAAGCACTAAATACTGGTTTGGATCCAGAACATCCAGAATATGTAAGTAGAAGGGATGCACCAGTTCCAGTTAGATACAAGTAGCCTGGTTACATTTAGATACATGAGCAAAATATTGATCAAAGAGGTTTTTTAACAGTAAAAATAGCAACATGAACAACATGAAGCGTTAAGAGGAAGCACTAGCTGTAAAAAGCTCTGTATATATTGTCACTTCAGATTAATCTATTGGCCTTGAAGGAGAGGTCAGAGGTCAAATGTGAAATGATATTTTAAAACTTATATAGTAATTTCTATAAGTTGATGCCACACTCTGTAAGAATCATAGTTTCTAAGTTATGAGGCTTTTCAGTTTTCGACCAATAAATCACTGAACTGACTTTAAAGATGGATGGATGTAAGCCAGATTTTAATGGATTGCTATAATGACCCTTCTCTACACCCCCACAGAGCTGCTTTCTACTTTTTTCCCACTTTCATCTTTCATAAACTTAAAAAAAACCCCTGAAATTTCTCCTCCTTCATCAACCATCACCTAACATCAGTGCACATGCATCTCTGATCATTACTGTTGCCAAATGTGTGAAATATCCATAATGACTTTAAAAGCTGGGATAGAGGACCATATGCATCTTCCCTACCTTCACCTTCCCTACCTGACCACTAGTGGCTGCACATTAATGAGTGCCACTTTAAGTCTTTACAAACATTACGCTCACCCAACATACTTACTTCGAGAATTTTTCTTTGAGAATTTACATCTGATCATTCCCCAATCTGAATATTTTGTGTGGGAAGATAAACCTTCCCACACTGCAAACCTTTTCATTACCCAGGACGCCCTTTTCTTATGAGTCACATTCAATAAAAAACGGAAACAATTAGGTTGAAACTCAACAACAAGGCAGTTGATAACTTCAGTAAACCTTCTGAACTCCAAAGGAGGACATTGTGGGCCTGTAAAACGCTGATCTTCATGTCTGATGAGAATGGGACGCCAATATTTTATATCTTAGTGGAGGACTGGGAACACAATATATCTGACACAGCTTTATTGGCTTACTCTTTAATGACTTCCTGCACAGAGCGAGGCTTGACGAGACAAAGGGAGTCTAACTCACAGGGAGAATTCTTTCTATTCTTTCTTTCGGTTTTTGGACTCTCTTTAAACTAAATATACCCTTTAACTGCATCTGCTGCTCGCACCCATTCGCTGCTTGTATGCTACACATGTGCCGTAGCGATTCGTCACTCGCTGCTTAATGTCATTGCGAGAGACTGTAAAGTAAATGCCTGTTCAACATGATAAGTATATGACCTTGTCCGTGTATTCCTCAGTGTACCTCTGTCTCTCTCTGGACAGCTGAGATGGGGATACTAATGAGCGAATGTTCTGATGATGAAGCCTTTTTCCAAGAATCTTTTCTCCCAAACGCCCGTGGCCTTTGGATGACTCCCCAAGGAGACCATTAATTTAGATATCAGTGTGTGTGTGTGTGTGTATTTCTGTGTGTCTGTGCGTGGGCATGCCTTTTGTGTGTTGCTCATAAACGAGTGGGAGAATTTTTATTTTTATTTTTTTTTGCTGCTTTGTTTTATCAGTCACACATACAAGTCTGTGCAAAAGCAGATCAAGTAGAAAAGGGCAGATCTGCAAAAAAACTCAACAATACCACACACGGTGCAAACAATCCTCCCAGAATCTTTGCCACTAAAACACAACACCCCCCTTATCACATATCCCTCCTTCCCCTGACATCATTCTACACCTTCACCCCAACTCGCTCCCCAAATGCCACCCCAAAACATCCTTCTGTGTCAACACCTCCCCACCCCTCCCCTCCATTACGTTCAAATTTAGGCTTCTACCAGCAGAAAGTTTAAGAGGGTCCTAAACTTACACACACTTGAAAACACACACATGCAAGAAAGGCCAAAATGTTGACTATGAATATGGCACCTGTGCTCTGCTTTTACATAGACTAACATGCACAGTATATAAAGGGTTATATACAATCACCTCCACACACGGGGGTGATTGTCCCCCGCGTTCTGTGACCAGCCCACGTGGTTTCCAGCTTCTTCATGTTCTTACAACAGTTTGTTTTCAGAGTGCTCTGTTTTGTAGAAAAAGAGGAAGAAGCCACTCTTCGAAGCTTATAGCAACCAATTCCCTATCCAAACCAATCCCTTTTTTTTTTTTTTTTTTTTTGCCTGTCCCATTTGGTTCTTTAGCCATCAGAATTGTTGTCTGAAGACCAACAAGGATACCCAATGGATTTACTTTGCCAAATGGATCATCGTGGCATTGCCGTATTGGTCCATTTGGTCGATCTTTGTTTTTATTATTTATTATATTTTATTTTCAGATGTTACAGACGGGACAGACATGAGTGAGGGATAGGAAAGGGAGAAAGAAAGAGGAAGGAAAGGAAAAACAGAAGGGGAGAGGGACAGTGAGAAAGGGGGGGAGAAAAAAAATAAAAATCTCCTGGATCACCTGTTGAGAGAAGAATAGAAAACAAGCAGAAAAAAAAAACAAAGCAACATACTAAACACAACACCATCGCATTAATCTAGCTAAGTGTAAACAGCAGTAAATACTAAATATTCAATGTTGTTGTGCAGCACGCAGGACAGATGTGCTTCGAAGTAGCAGCCAAGAAAGGTGTAATTTGGGTCTACGAGCAGTGAACACCCGTGTGCATACCTGTGTGGATCCGCGCGCTTGCATTCCAAAGGTTTCTCCATGTAATGATCTGCTAGGGAGTGTGTGGGGGGGCCACAGCCCCGTCCTCCGGGGTGTGAAGCGGGTATGGAGGAGATCAAAACTCCAGACATCCAGAGGCCCCCAGAACACAAGAGACCATGGAAGACCAACAGAGGGGCAGCCGCGCCACTGTTCCAGTAAGAGCTGAGGAGAGTCCCAGATGAGGGCTCACTCAGCAGCCGCGGAGCAGAAGCCAGGGGGAGTTGCAGTGACGCGCCCATGAGCTCCGCCGGCCCCCAGCTGTGCCTGAGTGACCGAGCCCCAGGCCGAGAGGCCGGGGGCACCCCACCTCCGAAGGGGCCCAAGCGAGCCCTAGGCTCCAGGCCCCGATAAGCGGCCGCCAAGGAGTGAGCCGGTGTGTGCCTGGACGCCCACCCCCAGACACAAAGAACCACCAACGCACCGACACCTGAGGGAGTCCGCCACTGGCAGGGGAAGTGGTGGTGGGCGGAGATAGGCCTCCAAACCTTGGAGGGCCTGAGGTGTCCCCCAGAGAGGTGGCGTCTGATACCCAACCTGACATATAGACACAGACATACAGGCACACACAGACACAAACATCCATTCCCCCCCCCCCCCCCCCCCCCCCCCCCATGCTCTCATATGCACTCACTCCACACTCAACCAACGTGGAGACAGACATAAAGAGTACACACGATCACACTCCCCAAGCGTACTCTACAAACCGGGTCTAGGTACCCTTGCCCCTGGAGGGGGGAACTGCACCCAGACCCAGGTGGTGTTACCCTTTTCCCTGCGGTGGGGAGAGGCAGACCACCCCGACTCCGTAGCAGCAGGGAGGCCCCACACCCCAGACCGCAGTCGGACGGCCAACTCCTCCTAGCCCTCCCGCTCCAGCAGGCCGCAGAGAACGGGGGTGGGAGAAGACTCCAAACTTCACTCCACCCGCTCATTGTAGTGTTGATGCATGTGTGTTCTAAGGTGCAATTAAAACCCAGGAGGGCATGGAGCTACCTGCCAAGGAGCAGCAGGTAAGCGCATAGTCCCTCCTGCTAGCCCTCAATGTCTAAGTGTATTTAAAATCGAGAGGTGGGCAACGACGCCAGGGGTGAGGTATACACCCTGATGGTAATTTGGACTCCGTGATTGTGCCCACCCCCAAGATCCTATATGTATGTGTAATGAGAGTGTGAATAATGTGAATGTCTAAGTTGTGGGATAAAATTGAGGCAGAGGCAGCTAGAAGGGGACAGAGGGGGGGGTAGCCTCCTCTGCACCCTGGTGACATACCCCTACTCCAAGGCCCTGCATGTGTGGGTGGTTGTGGTGGAGCGGGAAGAGGGAGGCAGCTGGAGATGGGGAGGGAAGGAAGGGAGGGGCAGGTAACCCCTCCCTGGGGCCAGCTCCCCCGCTGACCCCAGTAGGCACTCCCATACTCCGCGACCCGCCAGGGAAAGGGGGCCCAGGCCCATCCAGACCGGGGCCCAGTGCAGCAGCGCCCCCCGGCCCCACAGAGCCCGGGACAGTCCACCCAACCCCACCACAGAGAAAACTGCACCCACCCCACCATCCACTCATCTTCCAGACTACATAAGACAGTAAACGCCCAGGCTGAGATCTTCCTCCACCTCTCCTGTATCTCCCCCTCCTGCAGAGAGAGTTCCTGAAGAGAGGAAAGCTCCTGCAAGATGTGACCATCTCCCCCACCAGTTGAAGAGCCCCCCAGGCGGCTCGACGCACCGGCGGCACCCTGCTCCAGGGCTGGGCCCCCATGCACCCACCCGCCCACAACCCCGGCAACACACCAACCAGGACCCAAGCCCCCAAGGCCCGGCCCGGGCCCCAGCCCAGAGACGGAGCACCCCCAGAACCCCATGCCCATCCCGGACCCACCCAGGGCCAGCCAGGCTACCAGGTCAGTAACCCACGTCCGTCAGCACAGACCCTCCCCTAGCCCCGCTGCACGCAGCCGCGAGGAAACAGTCACCTGAGAGCCAACAGAGCCCCCAACCGGACATGACCGCTACCCCGGGTTGAGCCCCCCAAGGAAGATGCCTCCGGTGAACCCCCCGACGCCCTAAGCCTGTCCCTACCCCCACACCAATCACAACAGTGAAGGCGGGACCAAACTATGACCCCCCACCCCCACTAGGTGATGGAGCTGATAAAAGGAGCCCAGAGCAATTGATCTGATGTGGTGGCAGAGGCTGTGTCAAGACTAATGTAATCTAATAGATAATTTCTATATTGGTTAGAATTAAGATTATTTTTATTTTTCCAGTTCATGAGGACTGTTTTCTTGGCTATGCATAGGGCAGTGAAAATCATATGGGCTATATTCTTTTCTGAAGTGACATTATCTAAGCTGCCCAGTAAACACACTAAGGGGGAAGTTGGAATGTTACATTTCAGACACTTCGATAAGTCTTCACATATCTCGCGCCAAAACTTTTGCACTGGTGGACAGAACCAAAGAGCGTGGATGTAATTGTCTGGTGTATTGCCTTGACAGTCTGAGCAGTTGTTGGAAGATGTAAAGCCCATCTTGAACATCCGATGACCTGTATAGTGCACTCTATGTAGTATTTTGTATTGTATTAATTGCAGACTGGGTTTTTTAATTAATTTAAAGGTTTTTAAGCAAATCTGAGACCAGAAGTTTTGGTCTAAGCTGACTGATAAATCTGCTTCCCACTTTGCAATAGGAAGGGATATTGATTCATCTAATTTAGAAAGTGTTCTGTATATTTTAGATAATAATTTGGGGGATTTAAGAGTAAGAAAATGTGCCGCGCTTGGTGGTGTTTGTAATTCAACTTGACTGAGGTTAAATTTTTTTTTTTTTACTATGGATTTAATTTGTTGATATTCTAAAAATCTTGTCTTGTTGATCCCATATTGTGCAACTAGTCTGTCAAATGGAATAAATTCTGTTCCCTCTAATATATGTTCTAAGTATTTAATTCCTTTACAACTCCATTCTGGGAAATTAATCATATTATTGTTTTGTAATATGTCAGGGTTATTCCAGATAGGTGTACGTTTGCATGGGATTAATGAAGACTCCGTTATTTTTAGAAACTCCCACCATGCTGTCAGAGAAAAGCTGATGTTGATACTTTTAAAGCATTCATGTCTTTTGATGTTTGAGCTAATAAATGGTAGGTCTGAAATCTCTAGATCCTTGCATAGTGCCTGTTCAACATCTAGCCAGGGCTCAACTAAGAAGGTATGTTTTAACCATTCTGAGATGAACTGAAGCCTGCTGGCTAAGAAGTATTGGTGAAAATTAGGCAGATCTAATCCTCCTCTATCCTTGGTTCTTTGTAGCGTTTTTAAGCTGATACGCGGGGGTTTATCTTTCCAAAGGAATTTGGAAATATATGAATCCAGAGATCTGAACCAATCTTGTGATGGTTTGTTAGGGATCATCGAAAATAAGTAATTTATTTTTGGCAAGATCATCATTTTTATAGTGGCGACCCTTCCCATGAGTGATATGGGTAAAGATTTCCATCTAGTCAGATCGCCTTCTACTTTCTTTAGAAGTGGGATGTGGTTTAATTTAGTTAAGTCTGAAAGCTTAGGAGAGACATTAATACCTAAATATTTAATATTTCCGGATTGCAGTGGGGCAGAGGAAGAATTATGGAAGGAGCAGTTAATGGGGAGAACTGTAGATTTTGGCCAGTTAATTGAATAATCTGAAACTCTTGAAAACCAGTTTATTAAAGTAGTTACCTCAGAGAGGTTGGTTTGTGTGTTTTGCAGAAAAAGCAACACATCATCCGCATAGAGACTGATTTTATGTTCTATGTTCTTACATTTTATGCCCTTAATTGTTGTAGCCTGTCTAAATGCTGCTGCTAGAGGTTCGATAAAAATTGCAAAAAGTGAAGGGGAGAGTGGGCATCCCTGTCTGGTGCCCCTCAGGAGATAGAAGCTGGAGGATGTCTGGTCATTTGTTCTGATACGAGCTGTTGGGGAATTGTATAATATTCTTATCCAGTTTATGAAAGAGTTTCCAAAACCAAATTTGTGTAAAGTTGCGAATAAAAATTTCCAGTTAACTCTGTCAAATGCTTTTTCTGCATCTAGAGATAATATTATGGTTTCGATGTTTTTATCGTATGAGTAGTCTATTAAATTAAGTAATCTACGAGTGTTTGTTGAGGAGTGCCGACCTTTTATGAAACCAGTTTGGTCAGGATGAATTAAGAGGGGGGTCATTTTCTCTAATCTCTTTGAAAGAGCTTTGCAGATTATTTTAAGGTCTACATTTAAAAGAGAAATTGGACGATAGCTTGAGGGAAATAAAGGGTCTTTGCCTGGTTTTAGCAGGAGACTAATGTTGGCAGAATTCATATTTGGTGGTAGTCTGCCCTTTTCCTCGATTTCCTGCAACATGCTGTGGAATACTGGTGCCAAAATTGTCCAGAATTCTTTGTAGAATTCTGCAGGGAAGCCGTCTAGACCTGGAGCCTTATTATTGGGCATACTTATCAGGGCTTCCTGGAGTTCACTTGGCGTCAGTGGCGAATCCAGTTCCATTGCTTGACTGTCTAGTAATTTTGGAAGAGTTACGTTGTCAAGAAACAGATCAATTTCATTTTTAGATGGGTTTATTTGTGGTGAGTATAAAGTTTCATAGAAATCCCTAAAAATGTTGTTTATTCTTCCAGGATCATATGTTGTGTTCCCCGATAAATCTTTAGCAGCACATATAGTTGTTTTTTCTTTATTTATTTTTAGCTGGTTAGCTAGAAATCGACCTGATTTGTTACTGTGTTCAAAATTCTGCAAGCGTAGTCTTTGTATAAGGAATTGTGTTTTTTTATTAATAATTTCATTTAATTCTAGTTTTGTTTTGCATATTTTGTTCAATGTTTCCTGATCTTGGTTGCACGCGTAGGCTTCTTCTAGTGATTTGATGTTTTTTTCTAATTCCTGAATATTTTTGTTTTCTTCTTTCTTTTTGTGTGATGAGAAAGAAATTATTTTACCTCTCATCACAGCTTTCCCTGCTTCCCATAGAACAGAAGCAGATATTCCGGGAGTGTCATTAAAGTCTAAATATGAAGTCCATTCCTTTTTAAAATATTTAATAAAGTCTTCATCTTTAAGTAGTGATATATTAAATCTCCAGTTTTTTCTTGGCGTAGTGTTATTCTTGTGCATTAGTGTTAAAGATACAGGAGCATGATCGCTGACAGCTATAGGATGAATCTCAGTGTCTGAAATGTCACACAGCAGTGAGCTGCTGACCAAAAAATAATCCAGACGAGAGTAGGAGTGATGAACATGCGAGAAAAAAGTATATTCCTTACTGGTGGGGTGAAGAGAGCGCCATGCATCGCAAAGACCAAAGTCGCTCATATACTGTTTGATTATATTTGTGGATTGCCAATTGCGCTGAGTTCCTGTTGTGTTGAGCCTATCCATGTCTTCATTTAGTCCAAGGTTGAGGTCACCGCCAAGAATGAGTGTGCAATCAAGGTGTTCAGAGAGTGCACTAAAAAATCCGTGGAAGAATGAGGGTTCATCAACATTTGGACCGTATATACTTACAATACATAGTTTTTTGTTCAATATTGATAGTTTAATAATTAGAAATCTACCCTCTGGATCTATAACTGTATCGAGTACTGTAAAATTAACATTTTTATGTATTAAAATTGCTACTCCCCGTTGTCTAGAATTATAACAGGCTGCAAACACGTTAGGAAACTCAGGTGTTTTAAGTTCGTTTAAACCTGTGACAGGTTTATGAGTTTCTTGTAATAAAACAACATCTGCCTGTAGTTTTTTAAGCTGGTTAAATATCTTTAACCTCTTTCCTCTGGTGCCAGCTCCATTTACATTCCATGTGGCAAACCTCAGCATGCCCATAATTGTGTGTGTATGTCTAATGATGTACGCTGGGTGTTTCGTTTAGACAGGTGGAGAGAATATGGAAACATCCCTTGTTTGTAAATAGAAAGAGAAAAAGAAGTGTGGTGAGAGGCTCCATAAGTCTGACTATGTGTGTGAATATTCACTAATATGAACAAGCGTGGCTTGCTTATGTGTCCTGCAAGTCTGTGCGTGCTGTTAGGCTGTTGTAAATGTGCTGCCCTTGAGCTGATGTGTTTGCGTGATCGTGGTGTGAAAATATGGAGAAATAGAGGGTGTTGTTCATAGGTGAGTGGGGAAGTAGGTGACCACAGCAGTGAAAGACAAGAGAAAGAAAGAAACCACCTGAACTGTGAGCAACAACAACAAAAAAGAAACGAAACGGAAACATTCCAATTAAAGCAATGACGGAGGGTGACGGTGTTATATCTGCTATGACATCATACTGATATTACTAGGTTAAACCCATGTTAAAGGGGAAAGTGTGAATGAATAAGAAAAGAGTGTAGCGGGTTCTTATCTGGAGTGCAGTCAATATAACCACGGTGTGGTGCCGGGGTCGCGGTACAGCTGTCCGTCCACGTAGAGCCGGTCCACGGCGATGACAGCACGGGAGCCTTTCTGGATGAAGCTACGTCGAACTGGGAACAGGACCTTGCGTCGTTCCAGGATCTCTTTGGGGAACTGGTCGTTCACGCTGAAGTCCGTTCCTTTCAGCTCTCTGCCGCGACTCTTCACCTGTTCCTTCTGTTTGAATTGACCGAATTTGGCCACAATAGGCCGTGGTCTCCCGGTCCGCGACCGCGCGCCCCCCAAGCGATGTACTCTATCGAAGTTGATGTTCTTTACGGTGTCCTCCGGCAGCTTCAGGTGGATTTTGATGAAGCTTTTCACCGTTGCCTCTGCGTATCACAAAGTATCACACTTTTACACATAAATATAAATGTATGAAACAGGCCTGGCTCCACAGTTTGATGCCTAACAAGTGAAAGATCCCTAGTTTGATTCTGGGAGGAAACACAAATCCTCAAAGGTTGAGTCAGGAAGGGGATCCAGCATATATCCGACCCCTTGCAAATAAGGAGCAGCTGAAATTAGTAAACATATTAGTGTCCGTGATGTTTGTTGTAAAAAATACTAGGCATACTTTGCACATAATTAATTACTCAACCCTTATACACATGTTTAAAATATTTTATGTGCAGATGAAAAGAAAGTTGGTGTTTATATCTAAAGTTATCGACATTTGGAGGCATCAGTCTGTCTGGGGAGAACCTTTACCATTTCACTTGGAAACATAATGCCAGAATAGCATGCTTCCGTACCCATCTAATAGTATCTATTGAAAGCTGGAGATTGGACGACCCTAGTAGGGAACTAGGAAGCTAGACATCAATGACACGAAATGAAAGGAAGAGACAGGCAAGCACGGGTCGTTGATGAACAGCAACTCCAGGCAGCTTAAACAGTGTCACTTACGTGCTACTTGGTTACTTGGATGTATGCCAGCTGAGCCATCAGCTCATGCGTGCTGGGGCTGAGATCAGCTGATCTGCTGCAATTTGCGTCTGAGGTTAGGTTTCCAGCTAACGCTACGCTTGATTTCTCATGTTGCACCACTGAAGGCAGGCTGTGATGGACGGGTGACCTGTCTGAAGTGTTCTCCATATCTCGCTCTACTATAAATCAGCTTCTGTACAGGCTTTGGCCTCCTGCAAACCTAAGTTGGATAAACAGTTAAGAAAAAAAAAATCATTACCACAACTTGCATGCTAATGATGTGAAAACAAGGGCAGGGCAAGAACTGTAAAACTGCTGTGCCTGACTTCTTTTTTTTACTTCAGAAACTTGGATTTCATGCTGAACCAGCTGCAGCACTATTCCCCTTCTAATCTGAAAATAGCAGGTGCATTCTCTGAGGAGTGGGCTTGCATCAGATAATGCTCATGGTAATGTCATCCTTTCCCAAACTAGTCTAAACATGGCTGACTCTGTAACATTTTTGCAGGTGTGTTAATGTTACAGCTGTTAATCTGACATGATGAGTGTTGGGCTGATTGTCTGTCCTCTGGAGTTGTGATGAGAGGAGAGAAGATTTTTACTTCTTTATATATACCCTTTTTATCCCCCACCCTTTTCTTTCTTTCTTTCTTTCTTTTTTTTTTTTTGCTGTGTGATCGACAGTAAAAGTTTGCTCTGTCTGACTTTTCTGCTCTACAGTTCTCCTCAATTATTTAGGTGAATGAGCAGAGAGCAGAATTGGGCTCCGCTGACACATTTGCAACTGTTTAGTGTTAAAAATCAGCTCCTCATTATATGAACTCTATAGAAGAGCATAAAAAGATGCAGTATTGTGTCTGTAGAAAACATTAAAACATTGCCTTAAAGCAAATAAAACAGCTGCTGCATTCCTGTTGTTAGTTAAGTTAGGAAGGATTTTCCTCAAATCATGCAAAACCTATAAAACATGATGGATTCCAACAACACCTGCTGCATTTAGGGCTTGTCAGGGATTGTGTACATCTCTCTCCGAGCAAGCCTGTGTACAAATATTTCACATAAGGGCGTCTATAAATTGTATGAGTGTGTATGCGCTTGAGACCAGTGTGTTGGCTGTGCCCCTGATTCCTGGCTGACTGGTCCCAGTAAAGAGTGGAGCTGATATAAACAGGCCTGGTTGTTCCCACGTCTCTGTTTACACTGGGAGACCCCAGAGCAGCACTACACAGGGTACTGGATTCCCTCTTCAGAGCGAACTCGCACACTATTCATCTCTGTCTCATACAGAAACCATTACTCACAAGCATACACATACAGTACACCGGCACGGAGGTACAGCGTACATGCGTCAAAGTGGAAATTCACCTACACACATGTTACTTAAGCATTTCTGTTGTTGCATCTCCTTCCCCTTGCGCTTATCACTTAGACCTTTTTCTTACTGTAAACATTCCACACAAAGCCATCAAACCAATGCTGATCTCAGTTGTGCAACACTCCTGCAAACACTCTTAAAAGCTCTCTAAGTCCTTTTGAAATGGGCCTGTGATGCACACCCAACATAAACAGAACCTAACAAACACTCCCAGTTTACAGGGAAAAGTGAGGTCCCCCCCCCCCCCCCCACCCCCCCCACCCTCTGCAAAAGACTCTAACATAAGGAAGTCAAGTTTTTCAAAGAAATTTGGTAGACGTTAGAAGGCAGGAAGAGACTTTTTGGTGGGATGTTTCCAGGAGATTTTTGTGACTGAGTCGAAAGAATACCAAACTGTCCAGATCATCTGGGCATTCTGATGAAAACAGACCTCTTGGGGCTTGGGAATTTATGGATACGCAAACAACTTTCACCCTTGTTAGCTGAAATATATTTTCCACCCAATAATAAATGCTTGACCAAAATTATTACCCTTCTATACTACTTTTTGCTTTTGGAGGGTTATACATATGTATTCCCAGGAATAAAAAAAAAAGACAGATTTATCTTTCACTTTCCCTTTGTAACTATCTCCTTGACATGCACACACAAAGCAGTTTCAGTGATGGACCGTCTATTTATTCTTAGACATATTTGCATCTCTTAAACCGTAAGTGCTTGCATCTGTGCGTTTACATGCCGTATCATCTGACCTAATGAGAGTAAGAGCATTGTTCCCCTGGGAAGAGGCTGCCCCAGTGATATGCGGCCCAACAAATTGTAAACATACTCCTGCGCCCTGCGTCAGCTATCTCACAACACACACAAGCGAGTGCACGACGACAATGCGAGTGGTCTGACTTTCCTAACCTGCTCTAAATCTGAACCTTTATAGTAAACATCTCGGGACATCTGAACAAGCTTCTTATACAGGGATGGATGTGAATTACAAGGCTATATTTCACCGAGAGAAGACTTGTATGATTAAATGAGAGGAGGGGAAGACACAATTTGGTAACTAGGGAGGAAGAACAATAACAACAAGGCTGAATCATAAAGAAGTTATTTTGCTGTTTTGTTTGGGAGCAAGCCAGGAAGGAGAAGTGTTTGCAGCGAGCCAAGATGAAGAAGCTGGGCCACGGCTCACAATGCGCACGTGTTCATAAGCAAGTCATAAGTCAATGGGTATTAAAGCACACAAACAAACACACATGCGCACACGTACACACAGAAACTTTGAAATCTGCGATTGCTTTAGGCAACATTATCTCATAAAGATGATATGTTGTTCTTATCAGTTTAACATTTATGCTGTATTGTGCAAAGTTTATAAAATGTAAATAAATTAAAAAGAGCTCAAGTCAGACCAACAATATTCATATATAAATTATCAGTCTGCTTAAAGGTCAAAGTCCCCACAGAATGCGACAGCATGCAGGCACCTCAGCATCCATTGACTAAATTCATTCATGAGTCACAAGAGCGACTGCAAACGCTCTCATTGATAACATAAACTTTCCAAACTTCAGTCTGCTTTTGTAATCCCGTTCAGAATTCCCTGGGGAGTGTTTACTGATTCACAATCCTTGGAGATGCCACTAATCCGCACGTCTTAAATGTCAACACATCATAAAAACTGACAAAGGTTGCACACTGCAGCAGAAAATTAAATTTGCCTCATTTTCCTTCTTATGAAAGCCAACCTTCCACAAGGTGGTGCCAAACAGCTTTAAACCAACATACAGTTAGTCTGCCTGCATAGGCAGTACATTTGTATGCGCTGTAACCCAGCCTATTGCAGGGCAGGTAGGCAGTCATGAAATATTAAATATTTGTGATATGCTTTATTACTATGCTTTATGCTTTATTAGTCATAGGTGATTGTGATTCCATGTGCTGTTAAAGTGAGCTTTGTTAAGGCTTTTTCAGTGGTTCAGTACATTCATGTCACCTGGAGCAGTATAGGTACTAACAACCTTGTCTTTAACTTTTCAAAGATGGGAAAAAGGTCGTGTAATTATCATGTTTTTGATAACAAAATCCATGTAGGTCTACAATATCATAAGGCAATAAAAACAACAAAACAAAACTTTACAAAGAAATAGAATACGAGTTAAAAACCAACAAACAAACTGACACAAAATCAAAGAACACACACACTAACTAAAAGCCTCCTCAACCCAATTGGATCTAATTCTGGGAATTTAAAAGACCTCCATCCATGGTGACTGAGATGTCTAATCGAGTTATAGACACTGAGAAAGTCAGACTTGTACTGGGGGCTAAAGTCACTGACTGGTTAAAGAACTAATAGCAGTATTTTGGTGGTAAATCTGGATTGAACTGGAAGCCAATAAAATGACTTCAGTACTGGTGTAATCTTTCCATGTGCATGTCAGGACTCTGGCTGCTGCATTCTAGATGAGTTTACGTCACCCTACTGATAATTTGGATAATACTGCACACAGAGCATTACAGTAGTCTAAGCTGCTTGATATAAATGCATCGGCTACTTTCTCAGAGTCAGTTTGAGGTAAGAATTTTCAGAATTTTCATATATTTTTAAGTGGCAGAATGCAGTTCTGGTGACCTTATTATTATGACTATCAAAGCTAAGATCGCCATCCAAAATCATGCCAAGGTTCCTGACAAGCTTATGATAAACATGAAAAAGTTTCTGTCTCTGACTGTTTGGATCAACAGTGTGTCTGTGTTCACCCCCCCCCCCCCCCCCCCCCCCCCCACACACACACACACACACACTTACACACAAAGCTATATATTAGGAGTTCTTATTAAATTTTTTTGATGGTTTATAGTTTTTTCAAAAAAAAACTGTATTATTGCTGCACAGTTGTTTTGCAGTGTTAGTATTATTTATATATATATATATATATATTTTTTTTTAAATGTAAGCAGCTAGGTACAACTTCGCAACAGAAATATATAGGCATTTGAAGTTCCCCCAGGGATCAATAAAGTATTCTGATTCTGATTCTGATTCTGATTAAATTATATTTTATTTTACGATCCGGAAGTTGACGTTAATTTAGCGCCCACTAGGAGCGGCTTTATTTTGTAAAACAGAAGCGGAAGGTGTCGTGTTTGTTACTGCTTGTTTGTGTGCGGAGGAAGTGGTTTGTCCACAAATTTTACTATTATCCGCCTTATTTGTGTTTTGGAATAACATCACAGAAAAAGCGAAAGCGGTAGCTGGATTCTTAAGATACAAACACCAGCCATTAACTTGCTTTAGACAGCTAGTCTGCTAGTTAGCATAGCTGACAACTTTTCATTCATTGCTGCCTGTGTACTCTTCTTTGTTGCTAGCTAACGGAAAGACCTCTTCACAACATTAGCTAGCTGAGCAGTTGCGAAATGTCGTTACCTCTTTGTTTTGCTTACAATCCCATATTAGTGCAGTTATTAGCGCAAACACCGACTCAGTGCATGTAGTTATGTTGAATTAGTTGCCGATTAGCTAGCAACATTTCCTCAAGCAAGCTTATCAGTTGCATGAGCTATAACGCAGTTTATAATACAAAGCAACGGTCTATACATTAAACGTGTCTATAAGTAACGAATTATTGACGTCGAGGGTCATATTTTGCTGTTACTTTCTTGGTTGTTAGTAGCAGTAGAAAGTAGCTAACGTGTTAGTCTGTATCGGTTTTTGTCGGGAAATTAGCTGGACGCTCAGCTAAAAGAATAATAATTGACAAAATAATATTTTCTTGCAGATATCTGAGTGATTCGTGCTTTGAGACACAGTCAAGTCTTTCAAGTGGAGGAGAACACCTTGCGGGCGAGGAGATAATTAGATGGTGGTGTGCAACTGAGGTGATAACCAATCTTCTTAGCATTTTTACTTACACTAACATACTAACTGGACTCATGAATTCAGCAAACACAAAATACATCTGCAAAATTCTGATATAGAGCAGGCGCCGCAATACATATTTTTATTAATGAATGAATACATATTCATTCGTGTAGTGCAATGCCCCTTGAAGTATTTCTGATTTTAAATTTCAGAAATATTTGAAAAATGGCTTCATTTGGGTCTTTTTTTGTTTGTTTGTTTGTTCTTTAGCCCATCTTGTCTCCTTTCCCATCGGTGCAATAATGGTGAGGGGTGGCATTTTTCATGAATAAGTGAGAAGAAAAACCTCTGTGGTCCTCTTGCTGCACCACACACTTCCCCATGGATTCAAGCAATGATGAGGCACTTGATATTATTATCACCAATGTGGTGGCAACCTTTCGGACTCGGTGTCACCTCAACCTCCGCACCATTGCCTTAGAAGGAACAAATGTCATCTATAAGCCAGAAGTAGGGGTAAGTGTATTGTTATTGGTGAAACTAGAGAATGCTGCATTCATGTCAACAGTTAGAACTGAGACATGAAATTGTGACTTCTCTTTTTTTGTCCTCAGAAAGTCCTGATGAAGCTTCGTAAACCAATGATAACTGCTTCAATCTGGTCTTCAGGGAAAATCATCTGCACTGGAGCAACAAGGTAGACTGACACTCATAATGCAACATGGATACACACACCTATACCTAACTAAATGTCAAATTATTTGCTTCTTTTGGCCTCAGAAGTCTTGCTACTTTATTTGTGGGGCTGTACTGCTACGTCCCTTATCATATGTAACTAATGCAGTTAGCATTTCTCTCACATGAGAGCTGAATTACTAGTCCCCCGAATGAAATTTAAAAGTTTTGATTTAATTTAAAAGTACAGAGTAAACTAAATACTAAATTGGTATAACTATGTTTCAATTTATCAGCAGTGTAGAAATTTCAACAAGGGTTTGAGCTGTCACTTGGGAAAGCATCATGCCAAACTCAAAAGAAATCGGGTCGGACTTGAGAAAAAGAATTGTTTATGCTCACAAAGCAGGAAATGAATATACAAAGTTATCACATTGGATATCATCAAGAAATTCAAAGAGAGCCACAGAGTACTTACACAAGTGTGGCAAAGGTAGGAAGCAAAAGATTGCAAACACTCTGGAAAGAAAAGTCGTGACAGATGTGTCTAAAGACCAACTCCAAAGACACTAGTGACTGACTTAGCCAAGTCAAGAATTGTGGTAACAAAGAAGACACTCACTAGGATACAGACCAAGAAAAGCTCTACTTCTGCAGAAGAGACATCTTAGGGCAAACTGAAACATGCTAAGAACAACCTGGAGAAGGATTATACATACTTAAAGTGAATTTTTTGGTCAGATTAAGGACTGAAAACTCCAATTAATGACTGGAGACTGTTATCCAGCAGCATCCACGCAATTGAAAATTGGCGTCGGGAGGCTAATGATTTTAACCCTGGTAGTTTTTGTCAAATATTTTTATTTCTCTGTGCAAAGTCAAATAATATAAGCAGCCCAAGTAAAACTAGAATGTGCATGAATAATACTTCTGTCCTCATCTGTATTAGCCCAGTTTAGAGGTTTGGATTGTAAGTATTACTTAATTACTCAAAAAGATGTTAGTTTCTGATTATGGTTTGTATACCAAAGAATTCATTTCACTGAGTTATGCTGCCATTTATCCGTTCTTTTCTCTTCCTTCTTTTTTTTTTTTTTTTTAAGTGAGGATGAGGCAAAGCTCGGTGCTCGCAGGTTAGCACGCTGTCTGCAGAAACTAGGCTTCAAGGTAAGAATAATCACAGCAGCTGGTTTTGCATGGAAATACACAGTCAATCTGTTATTTGTTTAAACTCAGCCTACCTGAATGTTGTCCCAACTATTAAGACCACAGAGTCCCCATCTTCTGATGGTTGTTACTAGCAGGGTAACGCACAGTGTCACAAAGCTCAAACTACCTGAAACTGCAGTTATCTACATTAAGGCCATAAGACCTAAACTGGATTTCTCCTTTAATTATTGGACCTAAAATAAAAAGAAGTGTAAACTCATAAATGCGTGTATTTTGTGTCTCATATGTTTATGCTGTCTGTTCAGGTGAGGTTTTCAGCCTTCAAAGTTGTGAATGTGCTGGCAGTGTGCTCCATGCCATTTGCAGTCAATCTTATAAACTTCACGAAGAATAACCGACCCATTGCCAGGTAATGCAGTGCTGCTAAGTCACAACTGTTGCAACATTAATTAAAATCAATGCCATCATTGTCATCGTCATTATAACTATCCTGATCAAGCTGTAGCATATGTTTATCCACAGTCTTATTGCTTTCTGCTGTTTTCTTTGGGTCGTTAGCTTCATGGTGTGATACCATATTGAAAGAAAATAGTGACAACTGTGATTTCAAGTCCTGACATGAGCAGCAATAATGTGCAAAGTGAACGGGGAATAAAAGTTTAATGTTTGCTAGTGGAGGATGACCTCTAGTGGTTAGAGTAAACCTCACCGCATTGAGTGCATGTACCTGACACTACAGTGGAGCAAGCAGGCTGAAGAAGTATGTGTGTGTGTACTCTAGTTGTTGGATTTGGATTACTGTTGTACATGCTATCTGACAGAATATAGGCTGGCATCTAAACATGCATCAAGTCCGTTACTCACAAAGCTGTAGGTATAACTTTGCCGATGTGCACACATGTACTAAAAACTTTTTACCATTTACAGTTATGAACCTGAGCTCCACCCAGCTGCTACATACAGGATCAAAAATCTAAAGGCGACTATACAAGTGTTCTCAACTGGCAGCCTCACAGTTACAGGTATCTCACTCCTTACGAGGCTCAACACACACAGACACATTAAGTATCTTACCCCTTTTTATGTACAGCTAAGAAGGCACATTGGCTTAAGGGATTGAGGTCATGTAAAATGAAAGCATTTTATAACTTGTTTCAATGAGGAAAGCGGTTTGTAAATAACCCAATTCCTCCAAGAATTTTACTCAAGCGAAATTGTTTTTTGTGCTTCCTTTCGTGTGGTGCACTGTTTATCAGGCTAAAGTTGAAACCCAAGGCGGTCTTTTTTTTCCTTTTTTTTTTTTTTTAAAGCTTCTATTCCAGTTCTGTTGTTTTTTCTTTGTCCTGATATATTTTTGCTGATCTTTTTCTGCTTTCACACCATCACTGGATGGCTTAGGACCAAATGTCCAGAACGTGGCCACAGCAGTGGAGCAAGTCTACCCGCTACTGTTTGAGTGTCAGAAACCCCGCTGCAAATGAAACGATACAAGACTAAGGACTCGAGCTATTTAGTACTCAAAACGGACGAAGAAGCACCTTATCCTTGGAATTGCTTGCTTTGGTTTCATCACTATGTGGCAACAGCCACAAACGTCTGAACTCATTCATAGGCTGGGCTTGGAATACCACACTTGTAACGTCCTAAAATGTCCTCGTTATTTTTTACAAAATTTTAACGTTGTTGTGGAGTTGTTGGGATCTTGTGATTTTAACAGCCTAAACCTGCAAATGTCTTCCAAACTTAATATCCTTCAGCAGGCACCCGTCCTCCTCACCTGACAGTGAAGAGGCAGGAAGTTATTTGCTGTAGCTTATTTGCTTTTGGATGTCTCTGCATGGACAGTTAAAGACCATTTTGAAACTATTTAAGATTTGGCTATATATATATATATATATATATATATATAAACCGCCGTCCAAGGTTTGTAAAAGTCCTGCACAGGTACTCTGTATTACCCGTGTTATTGCTAAAGGAGAAAAACAGCAGACAGAGAAGTGGAATATTATCAGTGTACACAATGTAAGAGCAGGCCGATATGCAGAAACACATCCACTTACAACTTAAACACACCTCAAATTTACTTCCTTTTGTTCACAATAAGGCACATTTCATTTCTTGTTGTTTCTTAATAGTTTTAAGAACATTTTGCAAATATGCTTGATGTATTTTAATGTTTTGACATGTTGAACACTTCTCAAAGGTTAAGAATATTTTCAGTTTTCAAGTGACGAGTTAAGCTGTTCATTGAACACAACCACTTGTTAGACAATATTGAGGAGATTTTTTTATTAGCAGAGGACTAAGAAATCATTAAAACACTGTCCACAATTGCCAGTATACACACACACACACACACACACACAAAGTAGCAAAAACATAACATGAAAAAGTAACTGACTCATAATTACAAAAGCAGCCACTCTGTGGAGTCGTACAAAGTTGTATGGCAGCACTAACACTTGTCGAAAAGGTTTCGTAATACATTCATGTGAATTCTTGAGGCAACCATGAGTGTTCGGACAGGCATAAAGGCAACATGTATGTATGTATGTATATAAATGCATCTGATAGAAAAAATGTTGATTAAAAGCTTAGACATGCTGTTTAAATGTGTGTATGATGGAGTACTTTTTGAACTAGTGTCAACTGAAAAATTGTGGCACTTGGATTTTTGTATTTTGTATAAAAAAAAATAAAAGTGAACAGGCAACCAGTGGACTACTGTGTGGTGTGTTTGCTTCCCTTTGCATGACATTGTTTTTGTGTGTGTGAACATATCCCGAGTACATGTGGAGAAGGCACTTCCCAGTTGATTTGTTTTTTTGTTTTTTTTTTCCCTAGAATGTCTTCCATACTGTCATTAACGACTGAGATTTCCATGTCAGGCTTTGCAAACACACATTGCAACATTTAAAAGGTGATGTAAGTCAAAGTACAGGTTATAAAATGTAAATGTTTTACTCGTGCATAGGGCATCCGCTATAGAATTTGTATTCTTAAACTCATTACAGCATCGTACTAATAAAAAATAAAAGAAGGAATCGGTCTAAATCACAATTCATGCCAAACATGGCTCCTGAACCTCGTGATTTGCTTTTTTTCGCCGATTCTTTTTAAACATTCAGTAGCCGGTCTTACACAGCTAGCTGCGTGTTCCCATAAAATGCAAATGAGGAGACAAACAATTCCTTCCATATTTCATGTGGGTTTTGAACACATCCACTAACATAACTGGTATGACTGGTTTGGCCCTTGTGTACCACGTTAAATATAACAATGGGCACCAATAAAATGACACTGTGCTTAGGAATAAGCTTGCCCTCCTCCAAAGAACGAGTACCAGTTTGGGCTATTGGTGTTTGATTTTAGTTAATATAATGCCAGATTTGCTAGATGAATTTTTTTTTTACTCAAAACGGAGAAAAAAAAAATGTAAAAACTGATGGAAATCTGAGAAAAAGATTTGCTTTTTCTTGAATATAGCAATTAATACTAGAATATAATACTAGCTATGCTCATTTAAAAAAAATCAAAGGCTCCATGATGGGATCACATGTGGGCATCATCATCATCAAGAAACAGCTGTAACTACAGCCAATATAGCGACGTAGATGAGATGATTGTTGCTGAACTGCAGGCTCCTTCAGTGACAGACTGCTGCATCCTAGATGCATGAAGGAGCGTTTCCACAGGTCCTTCCTCCCTGCAGCTGTCAGACTGTACAATCAGAACTGCTCCCAACAAACATAGATGTTTACATCTGCGCTGTAACTGCAATAAGTTAATTAACCAATTCGCACTACAACCTGGTTTGCCTCTTACCTGTAGTTATTTTTATTTAATTTAATAACTGTACAGTACTCTGTTTATAATAACCATTGTCCTTAATGTAAATATGTAAGAAAAATTGTGTATGTTTCTGTTCCGTGTCCTGTGTACTGTTTGTTTGTATATGTGTCTTTTTGGCTGCTGTTACAACCAAATTTCCCCTTGTGGGACAATTAAAGGATTATTCTAGATATATGGATATTTTTGATTGTATATTGTCTTGATCGTTGCTCTTGACTCTCAGGACAGTTGTTGTGTAGGTTTGCTGTCCCTGATCAGGCTCTCTTGAGGCTGAACCGGCCTGGAAATTCTCACCTTAAAAGTCTTCCTGTTAAACAGGGAGGGGAGAAACAGAAGGTAAAAATCACTTTCACAAACCAGTTTACTAGATGTTGATGGCATAGACGTCGAATGTTCAAATTCAAATTCTATTTGTCACATACACACGATATGCAGTGAAATGCTTAGACTGCTCGTGACCTAAAGAAAAAAAGACTGAATAGGATAGGAAATAAATATGAAAATTAAAATGAAGGGTAAAGGGTAAATTTAGCTAGGAAGTGTTACCACTCACTTCTTAGCTAGCTCTTTTGAGATCTCCTCCAGTGTGCGACCTTTGGTGTCAGGGACAAAGAGGACGACGAATACCAGCAGAACAAAGCTCATGGTGGAGTACAGGAACATAACATTGGGCACACCGATGTTTTCTTTAAAAAACAAAAAACGAAACAATTAATATAATGCAATACCATACTTGCTGCATAAGCAACCCCGTTTCCCAAAAAATTGAGACATTATGTAAAAAAATAAAATAAATAAGAAATGATTTGCAAATCATCCAAATTTAATTTAAAAAGTCCAAATGTTGATACTGATGAATTTTATACGCATGTTCATTTTCCTTCAATAGACCAACAACACGTCCAAGCTATATACCACTATCTTACTATGAAACCTGGGATAACAATTAAGTTCCATGATTGCCCACAATGTTCAGGCAGCAGCGTATTAAAAGCAAAAACTGAAATTTGCACCATGAGTTCAGGAATTTGTAAGACCATATGAGTGCACTACAATATATGACATGCATAACTTGCACATCTTTGAATGGATTATAGCTGAGCAATGTATACAAGGACATCAGATGTTGCCATCTGGTCAACATCTACTTCAAGGAAGTTCTTGCTTATTTCAGCAAGCCATTGCCAAACCACGCTTAAACAAAAATCTTCAAACAGTATAGCGCAGTAACTCAGCTGATTAAGCAAAAATGTTTGACTGTTTGTGTTACCATAGCAACACTACTTGTCACACACTAAATAGCGCTACTACACCTCTGAGTGTTCCCTTTTTTTAATTAAATATTTACCTGTCAGACTTACAGACTGACTTACATAAGGAGACAAAAGGTCCCTAATTTGCATGTTGCAGCAGTAATTATACAGTTTGGAACTTGCCCTTTAGCATGAATGGTAGGACTGCTTTGAGCTTTGTTTGTGTAGCCACCCTACATATGACAGGGAGCAGTATTTAAATGCTATGCTTACTTAAAAAAGACAATGTCAACACATACACATACCGCATTGTTACAATAGTATGACTAAAAAGTAAAAGAGTCCAGGAGCTAAACTGGCTTCTTTCTTGCAGTCCAGACTTGTCAATCATAAAAGATACACACAAACATTTGGCATTTTAGGAAACCAGAGCAACAGGTCTGCAATTGCTTTGAACTTTTCTCATTTTTGACATTTGGGCAACACAGCGATGCACTGGTAACGCTCATAGTAAGGTTTCTTATTTAAAAACCTCTGGACTCTTCTGTTTCTTTCCACAAGATTAACGATTTAAAGTCAAATTAGTCACAAGTATGAATATAAAAGTCTGGGTTTGTCTGTTTTCTGACATAATGAGAATTTGTCTAGGGTTTACCCTGTCTCTTTCTGTATGACGACTATGTATTTTCATTTTTACATGTTACTAATAAAGTAACATTTAAAATATAGCTGCATAACCTAGTTTAGGTCCACTATATAGGCAAATGTTTGGCAAACAATGCCAACCAGGTGCTAAAATAAAGAGATGCCAAAATGTGAACACTAACTAATTGGGTTAGGTGTGGTCTTGGGCTTGATCTTGGCAGTTCTGTTGGAGGATAGTAAAATTGTAAAAATGTGTTTTTTAAAATGATTATCACTTGTCAAACAGAAACTCTGTGTTAATTTTTACAGAGTTTCTGTGAATTCTTGCACTAGTTTAAACATGTCTGGTGCAAATACATGTCAGTGTAGGCTCTCAGTCGTTCAGGCCATGGTAGTCTAAGGAGCTTGGAAAAGAAAGCGATTCGACTTTAAGTTCAAGTCTTTAAGTTTCTTAAAGATGTTTCACTTCTCATCCAAGAAACTTGTTCAGTTCTAAAACCAAATGGTTGAGAGTCCCAGGTATTTAAACCCAGCTGGAAATTTCTGTTTGGTTTGTTGATTGATCATGTGTCTCACCACATGAGGCAAGGTATGAAAAAAGGCATGGCTCATTATCACCAGAGGTTTTAGGTGAAACCATTGTGAGACCCAATGAGATCACCTGATGTAAGATGTGAGTGGGGGTTGAGGCACCAGGGAAAGGATCTCAATGCGGCATTGTAGGTGGCAGAGAGTTGGTGTCGTGTAAGTATAGCTGCTGTAAGTATAGCACATACCACAACTAGCTAGAACCTACAATTTATAAATTATAAGTAATAAAGTACTCACCCGTGATGGTGAGGAAGGTCATGGAGATCAGCAGATTTGTGCCCCAGTTTACAGCTGACACCACCGATACAGCTCTACCTCTGACTCCCATCGGAAAGATCTCACTGAGAACGACGTACACCACTAAAAAGAGATAAAGGACAAAAAAAAGAGGGGTATAAGAAACTCAGTCTAACTCGTTTTATTTATATAGCACTACAAGGATTAACACTGGGAAGGAATGCCCTGCTGCTGGATGCCAAAAAATGTAAGTGTAGCAAAATGCTCACACATGGAAGACTGTGTATAACCATTCCCTTAACCATTTAAGGTTAATGAGAGTTAATGAAATCTCACTGTCTTACCATAAGCTGACTATATTTGCTTTCCATCTCAGATTTTTGAAACCAGATGTCATGATCATTCATTAATTCAAACTTTAATAAGAGGAAAAACTTGACTTGAGCCCAGGAAAGTGTTTTTACCAATGCCGAAAACATTGGATTAACTTTCCATACACTTCTAAATAACAGGAAGTGGTTTTTGCAACCACGGAAGTCGTCCATTAGAAAAAATGCATGTTTGAAGCAAATGAGTTAGCTTCACTTTTCAGACTCAGAAGCAATGTCCATCTTATATATCCAGTCTCTAGATAAATACAGAGACACTGCATGTGTATGTGAACCATAATGTACGGGTACTTACTTGGTCCAAGACTAATTGAGAAGGCTGCCACATACACCAGCAGGCTGATCAATGACGCCCACTTCAGTGAGGAAGACACTTCAACAAGAGTCCTTCTTCCTACTGATTCCCACACTGCATCATTCTCTGTTTTGAGCCCCTGCACCTGTTCAGTGTTCCACTGGTTTTCCAGGTGGGTAGACAAAGTGCCACTATTCTCAAAGTCTGTGAAGGTTTCGTTTAAATCCCATGGCATATGCGTGTTGTTTAGAGGGCTTTGGCTATTGCACAGGCTTGTGAGGTGAGTGTGACTTTGTAGAGTCAATGTACCAAGGGCAGCCAGCGACAATCCCATAGCCACAGCACCCACACACAAAAAGCTCTTGGGTCCCAATCGGTCGACCAGCAACACGGCAGGGATGGTACCAACTACTTTTACGACTCCGAACCCCGTGGAGGCCAGGGTTGCTGCAGCATCACTGTTGAAGCCAACGCTGCGGAGAAGTGGCGAAGCATAGGAAAGGATGTTGGGCTGTCCAGTAGCCTGCTGGAGGAAGACTAAGGCCACACCTATTAGGAGCCGTGAACGCAGATTAGCTTTGGCACTGAAAAGCTCCAAGAAGCTATGCTCTGATTCTTCTTTCAGTCCAACCTGGATATCCCTGAGCTCCACTTCCACACGCTCCTTACTTACGCATCTCATTCTGGCCAACACTTTCTTCGCCCGCTCCACTTTGCCCTGAGCAACGAGGAAACGTGGACTGGGTGGGAGGAATATGAGCGCACCTATTTGCAGGAGTGCTGGAGGAATTACTAGTCCAAATGTATAGACCCAGCCATGAGGTACGGTAGCAAAGGCGTAACTACAGCCGAATCCCAGCATTACACCAACAACCAACATCAACTCGTACAGCGTCACCAGGAGACCCCTCCTCTCCCTCGGTGAGATCTCTGCAATGTACAAACAAGCTGCTGTCCCTGAAAGAGATGTTCCCATGCCCACAATTACACGGCCAAGTGTCAGTGCAACAAAAGAAGCCACAGCGATGAGCACAACGGTGCCGCCAACTACTAGAACAGCACTCAGGAGCAAAGAGCAGCGTCGGCCGTAGCGATCTAAAAATGTTCCTCCGGCCAGGCAGACGAGGAGTGCACCGAGCAGGTGGGAGCTGACCAGCAGTTCCTGTTCCCTGCAGGAGAGAGAGAGGAGGCCCCGCAGCTGCAGCAGGACCCCAGAGGTCAGCCCCATTTCATAGCCCAACATCAGGCCGCTCAGAGAGGCCGCTATGGCTGCAACCACCACCAGCCAGCTGCAGCCTGCAGAAAGGGACAGAAATACAGAGAACACAGTGAGAGAATGTATCTTAAGATGATAGCTATACTGAATTAAGCGCCAAGTGCAAGTTTCCAATCTCCTAGCTTCACTTTTTGTCCCAAAAAACAAGACCAAGATTGTAGGTTAACCCAGCAAGTGGGCCTAGTTTTATTGTGTTGTATTTTTCAAACATTATCAGTAATACAGAGAAATACAGAGAAAGGGTTGTGGGCTACATAAGGTAAGAGGTGCGTCTAGAGTATCCAGGTCCTCTTGTCCCACATTCTGTGACAAAGTTCCACATTTGGACTGGCTCAAGTCAATGCCGCTCAACAGGGAAAATGGCATGTAAGAATGAAGTCACAATATGTGTCAATAATGCCTTTTTTGGCCTTAGTAACGTGTCCCGACATCATCCCTGTTCATTCTAGGTGGGATCCATGACAAGGCTAACAGTCATTTACACTCATACCTACAGTCAGCTTAGAAATAAATCAGCTAAACTAACACACATCACTTTGGAGTTTCAACATACAAAGCCAGATGTTTCCTGCACAGGTGCTAATCACTGCACCCCCATGCCATCGCCAGAAACAGCCATTTAGTCTAGAATGGAGGAACAGGTTGAACCTTATTTGATTGGCCACAAAACGGACTCTGCCCCAGGTAAAATGCTTTTACAACATGTTACCCAATTCCTAAAACAGCTTCCAGAACACATGTATCTGCCTGTAAACCGGATAAGATTAAAAGTTTTTATATAGCATTTGACTACCTCAAAAGATTAAAAACTCACTTAAGGTGATCTGATACCATCTAATGTTTTCTTATGCAAGGACACAGTGCTGTGGCTTCATTTATTAAAGTTACAGTGTGTAAAATCTTACCACTAGATGTCTGTAGACTGGAGACTGCAATCAACTGAACTGTTTTCCTATCCCTCCCAATTCAAGTCCACCATCCTAGCTATGGTGGCCACAATAGAACAAATGTCTCTGACTGCTGTTCAGTTGTAGTGAGTGTGAATGTAACAGTGTTGGATTCGGACACTTAGCAAATAAACTCTCATACGATGTGTGAATGTAATCAAACTGTTTGCCAGAGGGACCGTGAGATACTAATGCTAATAACCAGCAGTTGACGGGGGTGCAGTCGTGTTAGGCTGTCCTGCCAAAACACAATTAGAAGGGACGACCACTTTATTCAGTGTGGTGGAATGACATGGCTGCTTCCACAAACTGTTTCTGTGTATTTTTAATGTATTAATTCTAAGTTTTTGCAAATGTATCAATTCATAATTTATACAAAATTAGGATATATAATTATAAACTTACCTATATATCTTAGTGAGTACAATATTATTATTTTTCGATTAAACAGATTAACCTCTGTATCTTTAACAAAGGCTCATGAGAATTTTATGTATACTTGATAATATCCCTTAAGCAGCTACAAGCAACCGCTGGTCCTTTTTATTTGGTGGTTATGGCCTGTTGCAAAGACTAGTAGGAAATATTAACATCTTGAACTAGTATGTCCTAGACATGTTTGATCTGAAAAAGGTTTACTTGCAAACTAATAAATAGTTAAACATTTAGATTTAAAAAAATAACTGTATTCGAGAATGGATGCCATCTTCTTAACACTGCTTTGTTGTGCCTCACATTTAAACAGTAATACAAACAACCTGTATGGATCAGAATCAGAGTGTTGTAATATGTTCTTGTTTATAACTTGTCAAGCTCATATGCAGGATTAAGAACTTGGTAAACAGAGTGTGGAGGGGCAGTAGATGATATTGCGTAAGCTAATGCGGTACTGTGTCCGTTCACCTTCCACAACAAAAAAACTCTTAAGTAACAAATATTCAGTCAAGTCAGGGTTTACGAAGAGTCCTCAGAAGGTTCACCCGACCATGAAGTCACTTTATTAGTGCTGACTGTGTGGAATTAGTGGTCAAGGATCAGAAGAAGAATGAAGCAATCTGGTAAGGCTGTGTGTTTGTGAACATGTGCTAGGAGTGCTTCACGTTGACTAATAGATTATTGTTACAGAAGAAAGAGGAAGAAGATGACTTTAGCATTATCTTACATAATGCATCATTAGTTATATTACATTAGGTGATAATATCCCTGCACCTGTTATTAACTGTACTTTCTAAAGCTATAAACACAAATGTGTATCTAACGACCACACTAGTGAGAGCTTTTATTAGATATGATTACATATGATTTTATTACACACGATTCAAGGAAAGCTAACACAGCTGCAAACTATTAAATGCTACGAAGTTTGCTTTGACAGTTCAGCTGCAACCCCAGCACTCAGCCTCATATCAGTCATTTCCATTAAATGGTTGTCTAATAATAGGATTTTATGTCATTTGTTAGCATGTCACAGCCTGTGATACCTTAACTCAAAATTCACACTGGCACACTTGCTAATACTGTTCTAGAGAACAACCCCACTTTTTTTTAATTTGAAACAAGGAATTGTTTATTTCCAACCATGTGCTAGCCTACCTTAGACGCACAAACACACGTTTACTGTGGCTGGAGGGTCCACCACTGGGAAATGTTTTTTGGCCTACCGTGACCTGTTAGCTGTCCTTATCTGACTACCATGTACAGCAGAGCCAGTGCAGTGAAAGCAAAGTGTTTGCTTCTGCATCCAGGTCAAGTGTAAGCCTGGCAGTACCACACTTCAGTATCTGATTATCATAAAATGCACTCTTTCCAACATGTAGTGAAGGCAAATAGCAAGGTGACTGATGTTTTTCCAAACAGTGGGTGGGCATTATGTGAAGAATTTGTGTCACATTTTTGGCACATAAATACGTCGTGACTGAGACACAAGAAATCAGACATCAGCACCTTTTGGCTTAATCATAAATCACTGTTCGACAAGCTCAGCTGCAATCCTGCAATTCATTAAACTATTCTAAGAAGCGGGTTTGTCAGGTTATCTGGATGCTGAGCTAAACCTAGCTCCTGATTGATGCAAATTATTACTTGGAGAATCAATATATCTCAGTTTAGTGACTTATATTTCTAGCGTGTAGTTTAGTCACATATGAAGCTGACTGGGTTATGTTTTTAACATTATGGATGGATACTTGTGAAGAGCCCGTGCAACGTTTTTGCTATTGTGCAACCAAGGTCAGCATGACCAGGACTCAAGCATAAAAAGCTGTCATAAACATGTTTTGGCTTAATCATAAATGAGTGTTTGAGCAACAGCTAATGTGAAGAAGTTGCTCATGCAGCAAATGCCTTTCTTTTGCTCCAGCTTAATAATCATAGGATTCATGTATCCATTCTAAGAAACAGGTTTGCAGAGTTTTCCAGATGTTGAGCCAAATTATTACATCTCAGTTCCACATCTAGACAGTATTCCTTGAGCAATCATCTACATCTTCTTTCTCTAAGGGACAGCCAACACTGACTTTCACTATATGCATTCTTAGGGATTTAAGTGTTTAGCAATGTTCAGCAGAGAATCCCCCTTTTTTTAAACCCTATTTAGTCTTTTAAATGACGTAAGATATAAGCTCTAAACGGAACATGCACACTTTTAAACCTGATAAAAGACAACATCAGTGGCTGTTCATACCTGGTTCTCTGGGTGAGGTCAGCTTTTGGTTCTCAGCTGAGGGTTTGCTTGGGAGGTAAGAGGTCATCCTCTTGGTTTCGCTGCTGGACTCCATCATTAACCGCCACTAACAATAGACCTACAAACAAGTACACACCAGCGTATTTAAACAAACAAATCATTGTGCAAAGGCAAGAAAAAATACAGCAGATATTATTCATGTTGCACAAGGACAGATACATGAAATTCTAATTCACATCAACATCCCAGGCATCATTATAAAATATTTATTATACAGTAACATGAACAGATCCAGACAGAAAAACATAATTAATCATCAAACATGATCCCCAGTCACAGGTGAAGAATCAGCTGATGCCTCTTTGTGGCTCTGGCTGGGCGCACCCAGGTTTCCCTGTCATACAAACCAGCTGTGTGAAGCTCACCACGGACAGCTGCAGCTGGATCTGTAAAGAGCTGACGACTGTGTGGCATATAGTTGTTTAAAGCTGAAAGTGTTGCACGTGTTTTTTGAAAATCTCTGGAAATAGCTATAGAAACTGTGCTCTCTCCTTTACCTGTGACCAGATACTGCACTGTGATCAATGCTACTTCAATGTTGCAACAGATCACTGTTATAATTAGTGATACTACAGACAAAGTCCACGATCGCGTGTTTTTCTGCCTATATAATATACAAGAGTTGAGCTAAACCCTTGCAGTGCACTTCTGTAGAGGCTAGACAGCACTGAGTACCAGGAATCACAGACGTCTTTAGTGCAAAAGCCCACGGCGCTCAAATACGGGTGTGTTTATGTGCAAACAAACCGTTTTTGCTACCTAAAAGTTTCTTAGAGCACACATTTAGGTTGTAATGACAGCCGAGTGCAGTGACATTATTCCTACCTGGCGCCACAGGCTTTCTTTCTGCTGTTGGCCTACGCCCGAGTCTGTCGGTCCATTCGTTCTCGTGTCCACACTTCCAGAGTTCCCCGGACTCCTCTTTCGCTCGTGTTACTGCACGCTCTCGGCTTGTTTTTGCTCAAGTATTTGCATAACCCCGCACACTTATTCCCGCACTACCAATAGAAAACTCTCCTTAGCCTTGGACCTCCTATCGTGACCTCTTATTGGACCAAAGTGTATCTCCACGTGCCCCTCCTAATGAATAATGCACACCCGAGTTTCTGATCTTTCTTTGATATGACTTCCAGCTGTAATCACAGACAAATATGATGTAGTGGTTTCAGCTGTGATTCCTAATATAAAGCAGGCTATAAAAAAATGCACCTGTATCAATAATGCTCAGTCACTCATAAAGGCACTGGATGCATGTGACAACAAGCAGTCCGGCCACCTGCTGTTTACTGAGTTTCCCATGCCCTTTTTCTTCGACTGCTTCAGTCACACCTGCCGCTCTTCACAGATGACAGAATGTGGCCTAACATGCCTGGGGAGCTCTGTTTGTGCTTGGCCTACTTTCACTGATATGTATTTAGATGGTCCGACCTATATGATCCAGTCTGACCTTTTTTTGAAACACATCATCTGATCCTCTTAGAAGTTTGCCAAAGGTGTGCACACATGCCTGCGCTCATAAGCTATGACAATATTTGAGTCAGCAAATACTGGACTTTTCATATCCTCTATTGAAAAGGGGGATATTTGTTATAAAGAATCTACCGTCTCATTTCCCGAGGTGCCTAATTTAACCAGTTATCTGATCATATAACCCCGGAATGTCAAACATAAGGCCAGAGAACCAGAAGCAGCCTTGTGAAGACTGCAATCTGTCTCAGGGGTGGCTTTGGTAAATATGATGGACAACATATATTTTGTACTTTTAATGTCTCTGTAAAGCACTTTGAATCACCTTGTTGTTGAATTGTGCTATACAAATAAACTTGCCTTGCCTTGCCTTGCCTTGCCACATTCCAGACATTCAGACATTGTCACTCCCCAGTTAGTGCTTTCCACAAAATAACAGGAAAAACAGGATCTGTTTTGGTTCCTAGAAAGGTAGAATTATACAGCTATCATTTGCAATACAGCATAATACTTTTTTCCCCGTTTTTTGCACTTTAGACAGATTCATGGTTAGAGCCTGATCCGTGTCTCTGTGTATGCCTTATTTTAGTGAGTCAAAAATGCACAACAGTGGCATTACAGATTAAAAAGTTTACAGGTTTGCTGTTGTTGGTGTTCAGTACTGCCATCTTGTATTGGTAACTTGGGGTATGTCGGTCTGCTTTGAAAGAGTGATGTACATTTTTTCCAGTAAATTAACAGATAATTTCTGTTTTAAGATTGCAGGACAGTAAAGGCAATTACACATTTACTTATTTTATACTTACAATTCGAAACTAAACATTCATGCTAGCAGATTTTTTTGATTCACTACAGCACTATGCCTTTATTAAAAACTGAGATTTTGGATATGAGAAGTTCTGGCACAGGAAAATACATCATTACAACAAAAACAACCTGATGTTAACGTCTAAGTTCTTGGTCACTGTGTGGTTGCATTTCTAACAGCTCGGCAGCACTGAATCAGAAAAAGTGATGAAAAGCTGAAGAAGATGCTGCTATACCAAAACCAGTGAGGTAAATCTAAAATAAAAGTGACACTAAACACTAACTGTAAACTTTTGGGCTCCTGATACTTTTTAGAATTTAACAGGACACTTTGTGCACATCTAATCTCACCCGACCCTTTTGTCTTTGCGGTTACATCAGGTGATGGCCTTGGACCGAGGGTTGTGAGTTTTCTGGAGTTTGGTTTCTCTTCTGCTTGAGTTTGATGTTAATGGGCCTTTAGTTTTGATTCATGTTCATGTTAGTCATTTATGCTTGGTTCATTGTGTTTTGCTATCACTATGACTCCTGTTTTAATTTCATTCCTAAGTTGTTGGTAAATGGCCTGTATTTTGTATAGCGCTTTACTAGTCCCTAAGGACCCCGAAGCGCTTTACCCATTCACACACTGGTGATGGCAAGCTACATTGTAGCCACAGCCACCCTGGGGCGCACTGACAAAGGCACCACCGGGCCCTCTGACCACCACCAGTAGGCAACGGGTGAAGTGTCTTGCCCAAGGACACAACGACCGAGACTGTCCAAGCCGGGACTCGAACCGGCAACCTTCCGATTACAAGACAAACTGCCAACTCTTGAGCCACGATTGCCCCTATCTATCTCTCAGCAATAATCAGGAAGCGCACCTATTGATAGTCTAAAGGCCAAAAGGTACATGTTGTTGTGTAAACATATTCAAATATTATTTGTATAATGTAGCATACAGAAGGTGTTATAGCAAAAGCACAAAATAAACAGAAGACTGACCCTTGTCTTAAATAGCTAAATGATAGATTGCATTATAATCTGTTTGTTTGTCTATTTAAGTCATGTAGTGTTGTAGTTGAATGGATAGCATGCATCCAATACTATTTTAAAGACTGGTCACATACTTTGACTTCGACAGTACTTTGACTGAAATCACTAAAAAGTGTTTTTTCATGCTACCTGATAAGTGAAGGGAAGAAAGAACAATATTACAGAAAAAAGTACAAGAAAGTGCAACCGTGTTTTAGATGCTTAAGAAAAGTTACTGAGTTAAGTTCTGCTACTTGAAGTTGATGCTATATTCAGTGACTAATGAGGGAGTGCGTACGAGCGTGCATCAATAATGTATAAAACACATCAATAATCTTTTGGAGGGTTAAACACGGACGCATGTGCACAAATTGTTTTGACTGCTCACTTGCACAAGAACATCTTCACACATCTTATCAACTGATTTAGAAATATGACATGTGATTTTGCCCAAAGTATCAACTTTCAGAGGCTGTAAACAACAGAGTAATGAAATGCGAAGGAGACAAACTGGAAACTTGGTTCAAAAACATTTGATTTTAATGCATCGTCCTAAAACGTCCTGGTTTCATTTGTCAGATGAATCCTCTGTTCTTGATTGATTTAATATATTATAAACAGGTCCTATTGAATTGATAGTTTTTTCTTTATTCTTCTTTTTTATGTTCTGTGTAAGGTGACCTTCAGTGTTCTGAAAGCTGCTTAAGATAAAATGTGTTAATATTATTATTAAATAAATACTGCCACTTTTCACACACCTCTTAGAGTTTATTAGTGTTACAATTACATTGTACATTGTACATACATTCCAACTGCTTCTGCTAACTCTACCTCTAAAATGCCTCAGCCATCAACTAAGAACACCAAATGTTTTGCTGTTGGCTGCTGTGTGTGTCGTGCTGTGACACCCACTGAATTTGAATCAAATGTAGAGTAGGGCCATTCTTTCCTTGTTGCTAGAGGGGCTTCATTAAATGTTACCAAGGGACACCTGGGGGCAGCACTGAGATCTTTGAGGATCCAAGGAAGATGTTGAAGATAGGATTTATTTATAAAGCCTTTATAAATATCATTGTAAATGTGAAAAAAAAAAACCCAAAAACATATACAACTCACATAGAAACTGGAAAACCACGGACCCGGCATCTGGCTTAAATACTCTTATGAACAGGGTGAGCAGGAGACAGATCATATCTGTCTATCACATGCATTCTATTCTCTCTGTATTTATAATGAATGTTGTATTATTACTCATGTTATTGTTAAACCTATTCAAGAAGATCCTGAAATAAAACTAAAAACAAATTAGTACAATTTGTGCCCTTTAACCCTAGAACACTATTGCTATAAATAGTAACACCATCACTAATGCCAGGTGATTTTTACCCGATATAATATACCTAACAAAAAGCACTTGGCGTAAAAATATATCAAAATATGACAACACATGACAAATTAGAGTGGTCTTCTTTTATTTTCAGCTGTGCCATGCTCCAAAAACAAATGCTCCAAAATTACTGAAAAATTAGGAATTCGAGAACAAAAAATTCCTGATCAAAAAATTAATGACACTGGAAAGTTGGTCTTTGGTCCACCCATTCCTGGGACATCTGAGACTTCTCTGGTGAAAGCACAGTTTCCTCGACATGCAAACAGCTGCAGGAGAGAGAAACAAAAAAAAAATGCACTTTTTGGTGGGTAAAAATGAACATTTGCCTAAAATATTTTTTTCATCATATGAATTCCCTTGGAAATAACACTTTTGTGATATGTATTCATAACCACTGCAATAAATTAGGATAACGTGCAAATTCCAGGACCACTTTTACTTCCTTAATTCCTTACATGCAGTCAATACACGCAGGGTAGTAATGGTGTGGATACACTTCCTGTCCAAGACAGTCAGCACACCTCACTAAGGGACTACTGCTTTCTGCTGCCACTGGTCCTGCCTCAGCTGCAAGAGTGCCAGGGATAGGGATGTCGTGCACGCTAAAGATCAGGACGTGAAGTTTTATACACTAACACCATCACAGAGTGAAATCCACCCAAAACCTACTTTACCCTCCACCACTATTGCTGGGTGAAAATCACCCGAACACATGTTTGTAGGAAAAAGCGGGCTTTGGGGTAGGGAAACACCAACACCTTCGAATACGTCAAAGACAATGCTGAAGCTACCCAAGGACTCATGACACTCAGACAAATGCAACATATTGAAAATCATGTAAATATATCTTCTCAGGTGAAAATCACCCGGCGATAGTGTTCTAGGGCTAAGAAAGGTTATGGAAGGAAAATGGTGGACGTTCTGTTGGTTTGTTGGTTTATATTGAGTGGTGCAGTTGTATTCAGTCATATGACATTCTACACTCAACAAAAATATAAACGCAACACCTTTGTTACTGCTCCCATTCCCCATGGGATGGACGTAGAGACCTAAAATTCATTCCAGATACACAATATAACCATCCCTCCCAAACAGTGGTCACAAATCAGTCCAAATGTGTGGTAGTGGGCACATCTGCTATATTGAGATAATCCATCCCACCTCACAGGTGTGCCACATCAGGATGCTGATCTGACATCATGAGTAGTGCACAGGTGTACCTCAGACTGCCCACAACAAAAGGCCAGCGGAAATGTTTGACTTGTCACATCTTCACTGTCTTCCTCTCTAAACCGTCTCCTAAATCCTCTAGGAAGCAGATCCTCCTCTGCTTCTCCTGCATCCGGGTTGACTTCATAGTCAGCTTCAGCAGCAGCAAGGGCATTTTCATCTTGATGACCTTCATTGCGTTCTTCTTCATTGTTGCTGCTGTCAGCATTTTGATTATCACCATAATTGTGGTCATGTTCAATATCGCTGTTATTGTGGTCATTTTCAGCATCAGCGTTGTTGTCATCAATTTCAAAATGAACGTTGAAGAAAAATTCCAGATCGATGTGATCATCATTGTTGTTGTTGTGAAGCTGCAGCGGTCTTGCAGCTGAACGTGGTATAATGGCTATAAACAGATACACAGGACTTTCAATGAAGTTGTACCTCTCTACCCCGTCACCATCTTCAGCCGTTTCATGTGGTTGCTCTACGTGAAAGATCAGTTAACAAAGTCACAGCTGATCAAAATAAACTTCAACACTATATTACTTTTCTTTTGTGCAATAACAGATCAAGTTCTTATCCTCATTAGGCTGAGAATGGGCCCTATCTCCTTGTCCCATCATCTGAGATTTAAAGATACCACAAAGAAATAAGTTATTCAAGTTAAACAGTACATTTCCAAGCTCAAAAATCTCACTTTAAATATCTACCATCAGCTATCAATGTTAAGGCACACAGAAAGGCACTCCAGAGGGTCATCAACATGGCCCAAAAAATCATTGGACATCCTCCCTCCCTGAAGGACCTGTACAGCACTCGCTGTCTCAAGAGGGCACGCAGCATCCTACGGGACTGCACACACCCAGGACACCGGGTGTTTAAGCTGCTGCCGTCTGGCAGGAGGTTCAGGCTGCTGAGGTCCCGAACAAATAGACTCAAGGACAGCTTTTACAACAGGGCAATAGCCCTGATCAATGTAAATAGCTGACCTGACTGGATACCTCCCTGGACTTTTTAGGGGGAGGTAACAATGTTTAAAACGATAACAATAATATTTATATTTATAACAAGGTGCAATAATAATTAATGTGCAATAATAACAGTGTGCAATACACATACACTTATTCTTCTTTTTTATACTAAGTTAATATACTGTGTTGTGTTGTTTGTTACGTTGTGATGTGTCATATCGTGTCGTGTTTTGTTATATGTAGTGCCGACGTAGGACAGTTTTTCCAATTTCATTGTACTACTGTACTATGTATGACTGTGCAATGACAATAAAGAGTTATCTTATCTTATCTTATCTTATCTTAAGTGTAATTATAAAGCAGTTCCCCTAAACTCACCTTTTTTTTTAAAGAAACTGCTCTATGAAAGGATCCTAGTTCAGCTGTGTGCGTATCTGCTTGTTGCTGAAGTGAAGAATAAGTTTCAGTTGCAACATTTAAACCTGCATTGTAACTGTGCAATAGCTGTCATAAGAATGACTAGAATTCCATCCCATGAGTGTTCCATGAAATTCCATCTCAGGAAGGCCAACTCTGATGGCCTTCATCAGAGCTTTTGTAAGCTTTCTTAAGGACTGCCAATTGAAACCAAACGTTTCATTTTAATAGAGGAAAAAATGTTTTTAGTTAAAACACATCTCAAACAAAAATAAGCAATCAGCACATTTCCTGTACATTATTTAACCATTACCCTGAAAGCTAAAACACCAGAGGTTATGGATGGGTTGTAATCTTCATTTTTTTTCTATAATACTGTGCAAAAGTCTCGAGTCACCCTTTATTTTATTTATATTTTGCTTCCAAGGGGCCAGAATTTCTTGTAATTTTTAAAGTGGTCTTGAGCCATAGTTCTTCAGTGTCACAACAGGACTGAACGGACTCACGCGCAGGCTCTAAGTTTTGAAAACACAAGAGTCTTTATTACAGCAACACCGGGTGATCTATTTACAAAAGTGAGGGGAAAGCCGGGCTCCGGGGGTCCACACACAAATGGGGAAAGACGCTGAAAGTCCACACACACTCCGTCCACTCCTCACGCTCCTCTTCACACTCCACAGAAAACACCATGGCTTACTCCACTCCTCGCACACTCGATCACTCAGGTAACACAGGGGTTGGTCCAGGGAATGAGGGTCGGCAACGGTCCAGCGACGAGAAACACAGAGCTGCCATCTTATAAAGGAGCTGGAACACTCTCAGGTGATGAGCCACAGGTGCGTGGGCCAAGGGCGGGAGCCCACAGGTGAGCTCCGCCCAGGCAGAGGGAGGAGGGAAAGAGAGAAAGGGAGAGAGCAGGAACAAAAATGAAAATAAAAACATATGTAGCCATACTGAGCCGACCGGGAAGGCACAGGGACCCTGACATTCAGACTTTCTGAAGGTCTTTCAAAGGGCTTCTTTGAACACTGGCTGCTTTATATCATGCAGTACTTGTGCCCAATTATTTTCAGAGGAATGTTTTTTGTTGTTGTTTCTTTGTTTTTTAAGCCAGTTAACACTGACCTTTGAATCAGTCGAGCAATAAAAAAATCACTTAATTCAAGGGCTGAACCAGTATTGTGTTTGTTTTAAATTATATCTTTAGGAAGTTTGTTACTTGCAGCCTGTTGCAAAAACACGTTTTGTTCCAATTTCTTCAGCTGAATACACAAAGAAAAAATGATAATGCACTTTGACAGGCGTAAAGTAGTATTTTACAGACACAAAGTAAGTCCCAAAGAAACAGGATGCATTTTCAGCATGATAATGATCCCAAACCCATCACTACAGTAAAGCATACCTGGATAGACAAATACAGAATGAAACACTATCACTCATGCAATGGCCTCTCCAGCAGAGCCATTTATGTTTGCAAGTTTCAGTAAACTCCTGCATGTATTTCCCATATTTCCCTAGCAAAATATAAAGGAATGAGTGATTACTTAAAACGTTTACACAGTATTGTATAACAAAGGTTTTTACAGTCATAAATTAATTGTTTTGACCTCCTTCAGCCTTCTCTCTACTTTCTTGTTACTTTTTTAAGTCATCCTTCCAGTCCTTACCTTTTGTTTGGCTCCCAGTGCACAAGCTGAATTCAATGAAGTTCTCTGTATAGCTGTGACATCATTCTGTCTGATAAAACATTGTCCAGGTGATAATGAAGCATCGTCTGATCAACCACAAAGATGATGTTGGCACCTGTAGCTCAGAAATTTAGCCAGCAGATGGCAGTGCATGACAATGGCTATTTCAGCAGAGGCAGCGTCATCACAGTCAGCTCAATACAGCAGGAAGAACAAATGAATGAGACAAAAAAAAAATGAATTGCAAATGCCACGTATAGTATACGGGGATTGAATTCTGAGTATTTCACAGAGATTAAAGGGATTTAGAGAAATGTGCTTGTGTGATAACCTGTTAGGAAAGTAGCATTTGCAAAAGACAAATCAGGATTGTCTAATTCTGCTTCATCCAAAAAGGCAGACATCATGTGGTTCTGAAATGTGTTCATGTAAGATTTCAGGCCAACATGGCAATCTGTTGGTACAAACCAACCAGGAAACATTTCTGAGCCCCCTTACAGAGGTGTACTTATGTAGAATTTTGATGTATCAGCACTTTAACTGAGTATTTATTTTTCTGAAAACTTTTTACTTTTATTTCCTACATTTTTAAACAGATATCTGTACCTTCTGCTTCTTTAACAGGCTTGTTACGTTAGGTTAAACGGTATCATTTATAGCGTTTATACTCGGGGGTTAAAGTAGGCCCTGAAGAGGTCCAGGTGTCCATAAGTTGTGGTCGTGGCACTTCAGATTCAGATGTTTCTATCAGCTCAACAAACATCAGCAAACACACAAACTGTCTGTGTGCATTCTGCCTCACGGTGTGTTGGTAACTAAAGGTCCAGCTGCTGTATTTCACAGGGAGAGAAAAGAGTGCGCGATAACTTCACTCAGAGATGTAGAAACATGTAGGAAGACAGAAAGGAGAGACTTTATATATAAAGATAAGAACTTCTCAGTGACGCTTGATTAATGGCAAATTTAAGGCTTACGTGTGATGTCATAATTTTAATAACATGATGGATTTATATATGATGTGTTTTGATTAATTATGCATTTTCGTTTTGTGAAACGTTCCTGCAAAACAAACAAAGCTACACTAATGTTGTGTTACTCAAATGGTGCACGAAAATACTGTTTAGTAGTTATGTGCAAGATAAACAGGTTAGTTTGCAGTACTGATGTGAACTCACAGTGAAGCACTGTGTTGGACTGGTGCACAGTGGGTGGCTGAGGTGCTGATAGTCAGATTTAGGTTACGGCAAGTGTAGCAGAGATTAATTTGTATATAATCTGATGATGCTTGGATGAATTCGCTGAATTCTTACTTTATACCGTGTGGTGTAAAGGCAGTATAAACAGTATAGTGTCCGGGTAGGGGATGGACATCAGCCATGATAGCTTGTGAAACTGCTGACATCTTGCTTAATTCAGTTGTGTAAATCCACAAAGAACAGCAGGTCAGCTGATCACGCCATGTACACAAAGAAAATCTGCTGGAGCTCACATTAGAAGTTATTGTGAGCTGTAATTCTTTTCCCTATGCTGATCTACTTCAACCGATCTTAGGGTTTTCCAACCTGCTGAAGTAAAGGGTTCAGTAAAGGGAATCTTAACACATAACAGATTCATTAGAATTAGAATTTAAATTTGAATAATTCTTGGTTTTTCATGTAGCAATATTATTTTACTAACATATTAATGTAGCACAAGGCTCAGTTAACTTTGTACAGAAATAGCTCATATAATTGTCCTTCAAGAAGATACTTTTTACTTTCTTTCTTTGAGTGCATTTCAGAGCCTGTACTTTTTCACTTTTAATGGAATAAAAAAACATCAACGTTTACTGGAGTATTTTTTAACCCAGGTATCTGTACTCCTTAAGCAAAGAAAGTCTGTACTTTTGCCACCTCTGCCCCCTTATAACACTTGTCTCTGGTGGCCAATTCTTTCTCCTTTTCTTCCCCTCAAAGGAAAGTAGAGGTCAGGGTTCACCTTCACAACAATCCCCTGGATGTTATTGAGTACTGACACAACCTTGAACTCTAGCAGAAGGACATAGTAGCTCATCAGCATGCCAACCTGTTAGTTTATTTTGTTAATATTAGTTTATTAGCACTGGAACAAAATGCCTCTCACCTATGTGCCTGTTTTCTAGTTCAAAGCAAAGCATTGCTCATGGGTGCACTGACTTTTGTTTAACCTGTACTGGCTTTATTAGCAAATACTTTGACCCTTCACACACCCAGGCAGACACAGCTGAATGTCATAGTCACTGTTGTGTAAGGCTGCTGACGCATGGAGGAGGATAAAGTTCATTCTAACCTAAAGTGGGACATTCAGTAGTTCAAATGTGTTCCAACCAGGACTAGTAAATGTTTCTTCATGCTGGGCTTTTCTTTAACTCTGAAGTACTTATTTTCTGTAGAGGCAAAGACATTTCAAGCCAAAGGGGAATCAGCTAAGCTTTTCTGTGCACAAGTCATTTACCAATAATAATAACACATTTGTAAGGTGTAATAAAGTTAAACTTTTATTGCAAACCAAACATGGTCACATAAATCTTAAACAATTTTTACAATTTACAGTACATTTAACATTGTTACATACTGTATACATATTTAAGCATACCTTTAGTCATTTTTTGTTGTTGAATATACATTAAAACTAGTACACAGAACTCCAAATATACAAACAAACTTAAATACCGTCAAACTGCATTACAGCAATATTAAAATGGAATGTTCAGTTAAAGTGTCAGCCCGTCCGCGGGCTGCCGTTAACATTACTGCGTGGCAGGTGGAAGACTGGAGGAATGAGGGGGAACTCGGTCGGCGAGCAGCTCTCCCCAAAACATTGCACAACACATCCCTCTTGTCGCCACCTAGCAGCAGCAGTGCGCTCTCTTTCCATCTATCAGCATTGTTGTTTTATGTGCAAAAGAAGACGTGAAACATCATTCGAGTTCTAACATGTCACATGTTAAAGACAGAAGAATTGGATTAACTTAGTGCTACATCTTTCCTCGATAGTGACTTCAACAAAACCAAAAAAAAAATCAGGTGCAGAGCAGATAAAACTCTGATGTTAGTGTCGACACAGTCAAACTCAAATGATGTAAGTTCTGATGGAGAGAAAAAAATATAAAGGCACCTTGTAGAAAAATTAAATTACCCCATCTGTCTCTCTGTAACATTCGGTTTTTAAATAACTCCCTTTTCAAAACACACGGAAAGTACATGAAAAGAAACTAAAGCACCAAAATGAATGTCATCTCCAAGCTACTCATTCGCGCTCAAAAGGTAAGGTCCTCACAGGTGGTAGCAGAAATCTCAAGAGGGAAGGTTCTTTCGCTACAGAGATGAAAATGGAAATCTTCTCTGGGCCTGGTCCGGCCTTCCTCTCTTTGAAAAAGGTGGGAACTTGGACGTGTGCTTGTATCTCGTGGCGTCGGGATCAAGGGGAGCTTTTAAGCTGCCTGTGTGCAAACGACCTCCACTATCAGGAAATAGATGAACAACTGAAGGCTGAAAGGGGACTGCAGGTAGTGAAAGTAAAAGCTTGAGGATCAGAACTCCAACTGGGCATCCTCTTGTGGCAAGCATTCAAGAGTTGCAGAGGATGTGGCAAAGTACACATGTTTAAAGTCTTTGTAGATGCAGAGTTGTCGCGGGGTTAGGTTTCGGAGATGTCCATCATTCTGATGGTAAACATTGAGTGGGGTCACGATGCAAGTCCACGGGCATGCCTCGTTTCATGCCCAATAAGTCTAAACTAGTGTCTATGATAAGTGCCTGTGTTTAAATCCTATAGGTAGGAGTCCATAGATGGGGCATAAGAGAAGCCCACAAAGGCCTCGGCCGCCTCTTTGATGCTGGCTGTGACGAGTGCACTGTCTGGGGAGCAACCGATGGAGCTGGGTACCGGCTCGTCTGTGAACTCCGGATCAAAGTGCCGTAGGTCATTGGGCCCCGTCTGCATGAGAGAGGAAGGAGCAGGGAGACAAGCAGGAATTAGCCAACCTTTAAAATACCTTACCATAGTTGGAAATTTATTAAGTGACGATGTTTCATGCTCTTTAGTTACGTTGTGTAAATACTAAGAGCGGGTACAGTGAAAATTCATAAAGCTGACTTTCTCAGGGCTTAACAGAGTGTTAAAAAAGGGGAGCATACCACATTGGGGTTGAAGGGAGGGGTGATCTTCTTTGCATTGAGGTCATCCCAGTTGATGGGGGTGAAGAATATGTGGTTCTTAATTTCAATCTGGAAAAGAAATGACAAAACAATTAAATGATGCTCGTCACCACGTGTGGTGTGTAAACAATCAAATGAGATGGAGACTTACGAAGTCGTCGGAGCAGCCCAGTCTCTTTGTCCGGTCTTTTTGCAGCAGGCCCTCCAGCAGGTGTCTAGCCGAGTTGGAAATGTTGGGTTTCAGCTGCAGTGGCTTGTTCAGGATGTTGTCGTACATCTCTGCTGTGTTGCGGCTGTAGAACGGAGGCTGGTGGCAGAATAAAAGAGGAAATTAGCATAAATGCCTGTAATATTTTCAGTGTTCCAAATAAGACAACAGTAAATATCTAATTTTATTCCAATTTAAAGTAATGTAATATGATTAGAAGTACTCACCAGGCCATACAGCATCTCATAGAGAACAGCTCCTAAACACCACCAGTCTACTGTCCTGTCATACGGCTGCTTGTGCAACACCTCAGGAGCCAAATACTGCAGAGGGAGAAAAAGAACAAAAGATGATAAGAAATGGTAAGTTAAAACGGTCAGCTATTACAGACAACTGTGAGAAAACCTTAACAGCAGAGCCACACTGAACAGCTTCTCCTTACCTCTGGAGTACCGCAGAAAGTTGATGTTGTCCCATTGGGTTCAATGTTCTCTTTGCAGAGTCCAAAATCTGTGAGAATGATGTGTCCTTGGGAGTCCAGCAGGATGTTTTCTGGTTTCAGGTCTCTGTAGACAATGTTTAGTGAGTGCAGGTATCCCAGTGCGCTGGCGATCTCTGCTGCATAGAACCTGGCTCTGGGCTCGAGGAAGCAGCGCTCTCTCTGCAGGTGGTAGAACAACTGGAACATAGAGGGAAACAGAAAAAAGTGTCTTTGAAACAAGTGCAGAGAGCAGTTTTGTTCCTGATAACTAAACTTGATTACACTGTTAGAATTATATATATAAGTAGGGGTAGGAAATTAATGGATGAAAAAAGACAGAGACAGAAAGGAAACCGGATGGGAGGAAATTAAGAGGCAGGATGGCGACAGCTTAAAAAGTTTGACAAGAGAAGACAGATGAATTGAGGACCAAAGGTGGAGTGAGAGACCGGCAGGATGGAGGGAAAAAGAGAGAAAGGAGAAAAAGAGAGTAAATGCATCCTGCTTCCTGATGAGGCCCATATTTAATCAGCACTGTCTTTGCTCGTCCAACAATCACAGGAAATTAGCTCGATTAGAGGCACACCAAGTCTGAATGGCGCTGCTATTTTTGGCCCACAGTTTTTTCTGCTGTCCCAACCCCCCCCCCCCTCCTCGATGATTTCCTGAGAGGTGTTTCCTTTAGTTTAAAAGAAAAAAAAAACAGAGAGCAGCAGCTTCTATTCTTCTTCTCATGACAGGATATCCCCTCTGTCTGTCTCTGCTCTGTCTCATCTTTGTTTCTGATCTGGAAAGGCATTACTATTCCTTTAAACTCCTCCTCAGTTTACAGGTCACGTCTGGTGCCTCTGTTCCCTTTCGTTTCTTCCTCTATCTCAAAGTTATCCTCTAATTTATTCTACCTTAATTCCAGCATTAAATAGATCAGACTGTCCATCTTTCTACGTGTCAGCAGTTGAGCTAGTAACTCACTTCTCCGCCATTGATGTAGTCCAAGATGAAGTACAGTTTGTCCGCTGTTTGGAAAGAATAGTGCAGGCCCACCAAGAACGGGTGCTTGACATTCTTCAACAGCACATTCCTCTCTGACATAATGTGTTTTTCCTGATTGAAACAAAGAGAGGTGGTTAGGGGGGATGACATGAACACACCTTGCGTGGTATGCTTGCAATTTGTGTGTACGAGTTCAAATTCAAAAACATGTCTGCAAGCACACATACCTCCTTCTTCTTGAGAATGGCCTTCTTCTGTAAGACTTTCACAGCGTAGAAGTTGTCATCCGTGCGATGGCGTGCAAGCAAAACCTTTCCGAAGCTACCCTTGCCGATAACCTTGAGGAAGTGGAAGTCGCTGGGCTTGGCCGAAGGATTGGATGATGGGCCGAGGTTGATCTGTTGGGATGGACTGGGCTGTGAGGGAAGGACAGAGATGATTAAAAAAAGTTGGAGCCATAACATGTATGATAAGCATGAAAACAGAGGATATGCCCGTATATTGCACAATTCATTTTACTTACAGGAGGAGAGGGGTTTGTGTTCATGAGCTCAGGATCCTGAGGAGGACTCAAGTTCAGGATGGACTGAACCTCGGAACTGAAAAACAACAACAACCACACCGAGTTCAAACTTAGTTCATCTCCACACAAATGACCAAAGATTTGCACTAATATGAAAAGACTAACATCATTCCACACATCAAATATTTCTTCAGTGCAGTATAACTAGAATGTTTGGTTGGGTTTCCCAATGTTTCAATCTCCACTCTGAGCGCAGAACAATAATATGAGTCAGATGTGAGTTGATACTCACTGCTTGCAGGCGTAGGAGTTTGTGGCTAGCCTCTGAATGAAGTCGTTCAGACCCATCCTCCTTTGTTTCATAAAAGCTGCAAAACAATGGAAAAAAGAAGACGGATGGAAAGATTATTTACACTGGACTAAAAAGGAAAAAAGCAACATAGAGATTCCACTAATCATCATCATAAATTAAAATCTTGTTGTTATCCATACCCGTGACTAATGCCACTAGCCCTCTAGACTTCGAGTAAGTCAGCACAGGCTCTTGCGTTTCTGTTATGACCGTCATGATGAGTTAAAAAGCAGCTCCGCGATTCCAGACTGCCAAAAACCAAACTCCATCTAGCCCTGGCACTCGCTTTACATAGGGCTACGAAGAGGGAGGAGCTGTCTCTCTCCACCCCATACGCCACAACACTCCATACCCCCTACTCCACCTCCCGGGTGGGCGTGATCCTTGGTAAACATTTAGCTTTGGTAAGTGAACCAAGAGAAGGCGATCGATCCCGTTTTTCGACAAATCAGCGGTCATTGCGCTCCCAACGCGTCATGGCCGCACATCAGCCGTGCTTGCGTCAAAAACATGGACAAAAGGCAGAAAAAAAGATGTGATTACTACTGTACTCACTGTAAAGTTGGAATGGTATTTGCACATAAGTTTGTGCAATACCATTCCAACTTTAACACCCCCGAGAGTAAGGCGAGAGTCAGGCAGTCTGAACCGACCACGAAATAAACACATTTTCAATCTACACACACAAAAACTGCAAACACAAACCCTATGGGCAAATGAAATCCAGATGTATCCAGTAAACAGCCTAACATATGGTGCCACTTAGTGTTTCAGGCATACAGGATGGACTTTGTCTTACAAATGAGTGCACACTAAAACAGAACTGATCGAGACATTCGTGACTGTTCCACAAGTCCCTGTTTATTTCTGTCATTCCTGCACCGTGTGTATTCGCGCTGAGTGTACAGTAAGGTTCAGTACAAATAATTTGATAGCCTCGTCACGAGGACTATCAAGTTCAATTTTTGGCTGTTCCTCTTTTAAAACCGTCGGGAGTGACGCAGGCTGTCCCGGCACACAAAGGACAAGAGGGAGAGCCTGAGCCGAGGGAGGCCAGATGCCAAGAAAAGCCACTGGTAGTGGAAAAGTACAGAGTGAAACTCCTGTACACAGTCAGTCCAAAGTAAAACAGAGACGAAACAGTGTGTTTTTAACTTACCAGTAAGAAAAAAGCAAAGTATTAGAATATGAGGGTTGAAAAAATGTGTGTAACAATGCAGAAAATGATTAGTTTTCTGCGCTGGCACACTTGAAGAGCAGACGGGCTCAGTTATACACGGTTATTTAAGGCACCTGGTTCAAGTTCTATCTACACCCCTCCGTGGAATGTGCGTAAGATGATATCTCATGTGAAGGCCAAAAGCACTTAATCGAGACGCCGATCACTGTGCGTGAGGAGAACGGAGACAAACGCACTCTAAGTACCAAAGTGGCGCCGCACAATTTTTGAAACACAAGAAAAATGCATTTTTAAAAGATCTCAATTCCGTAGTTAATATCAAAAGAAAAAAAACTGCACTGCAATAAGATTCCACAGAAAACAAACCTTTCAGCTCGGAAGTTTTCATTTTGTCTACCTGCAGCATCACCGGAGCTCAACAAGTTGCAAGAGAGACTTACCAAGCTCTCACCTGCGCTTTTAAAGAGACTCTCTATCAGCAAGACAATTAAATAGATATGAGCATCATAAATGGCCTGCATTTGTATAGCGCTTTTCTAGTCCATAGGACCCCAAAGCGCTTTACACTACATTCAGTCATTCACCCATTCACACACACATTCACAATGTGATGGCAAGCTACATTGTAGCTGGGGCGCACTGACAGAGGCGAGGCTGCCGGCGAGGCTGCCGGACACAGGCGCCACCAGGCCCTCTGACCACCACCAGTAGGCAAACACGGGGTTAGTATCTTGCCCAAGGATATTTGGCATGCAGCCAGGATGCAGCCTGGGATCGAACCACCGACCTTCTGATTAGTGGCTGACCTGCTCTGCCACCTGAGCTACAGCCACCCCTAAATCCAGGTCATGGGATTATGGGATGAATGGGAGCCCCCCCCACCTACACCAAGTATGTGTGCCTGTGTTTTCTTCGCAGGACACACTGACACACACAGACATGCACAAACTGTGTTAGAAGCGCTTGCTTTGCATTAGTTAACTATTAAAATACGCATACCTGCGCCGTAAGTGTATAAAAAAAACCCACTGCGGATTTGTAGTTTCCTACAAGTGTACGATCCAAATACAACAGCGATTTTTTTTCTTTCTTTCTTTGTAAAACGATTGCCGGTGTTTTCAAAAGTATACTGAGCGTACTTACACGTCAGAGATGTCGTTTTGTCTTTCATGTGGATGCTTCTATATCCCAATCACTACTAGAACAAAGGTTTGGCTCCTCGGCAGGGAGGTAATCGAACTACGCCGCATTCCTTTTCTTGAAGACCTTCATCCAGCATTTTTTTTTCTTCTTTCTTTAAAAGGGCGGATACGTCCCGCCTCTATTTCCTTCCACTCTCCAAGTTTTGTGTTTCGTTGCATGGTTGCATGACTTTTCTCGAGGGCGGGGGTTTTGCTGCCTTCAAATGCTCCCCTTGAGTTTGCTCGAGTTGTAAGTTAAGCGTTTAAACTTTGAACTTTAATTTAAAAATACCCCGTGATCCTGATGATAAGTGGAAAAGGATGAATGGATGAATAAAAGTGTCCACACAAAAATGCACATGTTTATTTCCACCCTACATTGATATGGATTTAAGGGTAAGGCTAATATTAAGTATGAGCTAATAATCCTCATCATCCATCTGTATTGTATACTTGGGATTGTACTTCCCTGTGACAGCATTACGAAGCTGGGTTATAGTTAAAGGCTAAGTGTAGAAGAAGAATAACATTTCCCCCTTTAAAAAAAAAGTTCATTTTCATATCCAGTGTTTTTCCACCAGCCACCCGAGGTTCACACGCTGCGCTCAGAATTAAAAAAGATGCAGAAATTCACAGAGTTGGCAAGTTGGCCGTTGCCAGTGTTTGGGCCTTTAATTAACCTGTCTATTGATGAAATGCTTTCTCATTATCCTGAGTACTTTTATCTACCTGATATGTTCTTACGGTAGTGTCTTTCATGAATTTTCCCATATTTCTTTTTCTTTGGGAGTCTTTGGGAGTGAGTGAGATAAGGCATCTCAGTGATAAGTGAAAGGAAGCAGGGGAGGTGAGGATACAAATGACAAGGCAGTGATCATTTATTGCAGTTCTGCACGAACTCTGACGTAAACTGCGCCTTTTTCAAAAAAAAAGTTGTGCAATGCAGTTTATGTTGTTTTTATCTTAATTTTTTGTGGGTATTTATTAACAGTGCCTTGGCACACCTGTGTCAGGAGCAACAGGAGCAATGCCGAGTTCTTATCGATTAATGAGCTAAACCTTGGAGCCTGAATATGTCTGCTTTTCATGAAATTATTTAGCCTTGGTCTATTCTGAGAAGCCGTTTTCTCTTTTTTGATCAGCTGCAAGCATCAACATTTATATAGTCGGTTAAAAACAGATTACATAAAAGTTATAAATTCCTTTGCATGTTATGACATGACAACTCTGTACTTGTTGGAGAAACACTTGTTGGCAAGCGCAGCTGTAAGATGTTTCTTGTGGTTGCACACCAGGTTTGCACACGTTACTAGGGGGGATTTTGGACCACTCCTCTTTACAGAAACTCTATAAAACCTTTCAGTTTCAATTGTCATGTTGGAAAATCCACCTTCAGTGTTCTCTCTAAGGGAAGGAGGTTCTCTGCCAAGATTTGATGGTGCATGGACCCTCAGTGCCAAGAAGTCGTCCTGTACCCTTAGCAGAAAAACAGCCCAAAGCATAATGTCTCCACCTCCATGCTTGACTGTGGAGATGTTCTGTGGAGATGTTCTTTGGGACATGCTCAGCATTTCTGACATAGCAGGTCGAGTTGAAGCCAAAGAGCTCCATTTTGGTTTCATCTGACCACACTTTCTTCCTTGCCTCTCTGAATCATTTAGACGTTCAGTGGCAAACTTAAGGGTCTGTACATATGCTTCTATTACATCGTAGCGTGTTACCACTCGTGTCCTTGGTGACTGTTGTCCCATCTGCCTTCAGATCATTAACAAGCTCCTCCCGTGTAGCTTGCAAAGCAGTTTATAACTTTTATGTAATGTGTTTTTTATATCTGGATTTTTAGTTGACGTTCTTTCTCTCTCCATTAAAATGAAACTTCCATAAAAATTAAAGACTGTTCACGTCTTTGTATGTGAGCAAACTCAAATTCAGCAGGGGATCAAATAATTATTTCCCCCAGAGTCTGATTGATATGTTGGCTATTAGGAATCTGCACACTGTAGTTTTGCTCACGGGCACTTATAAAACTACCCTGCCAGTCTTGGTGTTCTGAATCGAACTTTCTAGTCTCACACTCAAAGATGAGAATTGTGCAGAGTCAGGTTGTTTCCATGGGTGACTCTGCAGTTTTTTAAATACAGCCTCAACTTTTTACTGCTGTCTCTTCTTCTCCCTTAAGTCAGGGCAAAATCTATTATTAATCTGCCCACCGCAGCCACCTGATTCACACACTCACACATACACATAACGCTGAGCTGGAGGGCAAAACAAACCTGCAGGGAGTCTGAAAGGACATGCAAGCACCCACAAGCCTGAAGAGAGACCCACAGAGCACACTTTCTAAAAAAGGGAGAAAGGGCACAAGAGTACTTGGAAGCACATCCTAAATTTGCTCCACATGCCCGTCCTCACTGCACCACCAAGAACTGAGTGAAAGATATTTATTACTGAGGCAGTGCAAGGTGCTGTGTGGTAGTGACATCCTTCAACGGGCATTTAATCTACGATTCTGCGTGACACTTCAGCAACACTCCGCGTGGGATTAAAACTGACATCTTTTATCAACATTCGGAAAATTCAGAAATGCCACACAAGTTGAAGCATCTAATATTTCTTCCTTCAAAAAATAGCAAGATGACAGGAAAATGACATACCAAGAGAGAGCTACTGTAGTGCTGAACTTGAAAAATTAGTCTTTAGCAGAATGACTTGCATTTTGTCCTCAGAGGAATGGCTGAAAATATAGCCATTTCTGCACTGAGGGAGAAGATTTAAAAAGATGACGATGAAGACGAAGAAGAAGACGCTGCCTTACCTTCGTCAGGGTGTAAGCATTGATCTTCACTCTGCACTTGTTTGGTCATAGCCAAGAGTCGAATGAAATGAGAGCAAAGTGTTGAGCAAAGATCAGAAGAGAGGAAGAAATTGGAGCGAGGGAGCGGCTGTAACAAAGGTTCTCTCAGTGTTTTTCCTATCTGGCCTGCTTTCGCCTCAGGATTCGCAGGCTGCTCCAAGCTCAGGCCTGAACAAGAGGAGGCTCCCACAATACTCACGCTGTGTGTTTGCTGCCTATGTGTGTGAGACACTAGTATGTTATGTAACCCGTGAGTGGCACTGCCATCAATGCCAAAGAAATAACTGACTCACACAGAGACCCTGTGAGCCATGAAAGGACAGGATGGGGTTGACTTGGTGCAGGATATTAGAGTTGTAGTATACATGGAAACACAATCCTGCTGCCTCATCCCACCCACCTTTAGCATAGCCACACATACACAAAGACCGGCATATGCCCATTTTCATCCTGTTTCCGGCATCTGGCATCCGTTTATTAAATACGCTCATCTCTTTCAGCCTCTCATCCGTCCATGTCCTAATGTCCACTCTTTGTGTGTCGAGGATGGTGAGGGTGCTTGTGAGTAAAGCTGATCTGGTGATGAATGTGAATGAGCCTTGGCGATGAGGAACCAAATGACACTGTTATATAAAGTCCTCGGCTGTTCACAGAGGACAGCTAGGCTTTTATTTTGGACATGGAGGACTGTCAGATGGCCCGCTTGACTATCAATATCGATACCGCATCCTTTGCTTCCCGGTTTGATCTTTGCTTTGATGGACATGTCCACTGGGTCACCTGTGGCATTTGAGGCGTATATGTTTGGCCCTGAAGTTTCCTAATCACTTCCTTGAAGTAAAATGGCAAGTCACTCAATCACCAAAAATTCCCATTTCCTTGAAATGTTTATGTAACTCCAGGAAGACACTCATGATAGTGTCAGAGATGGCATAGCGTTTTACTAGAAAACTGTTACATCACTGTTACATTTTTATTTTTATCTGTGATTAGTAGCTTAGCTGAGAAAAGTGGAGCAAGCTAATCTCGACCTATATATATTTCTATTAAAGGTCTTATTATTAATTTTTAAGGTGTAATACAAATTAATGTGTTCAGACTTTCTTCTCAGTCCTGTGATATCACTTTGGATTTGCAGTGTTATTATGGAATTGTATATTATATTACGAATTATATGCATATATTTGTGTTGTATTTGCAAATATGTGCGTGCTGTGTGTAGGCGTGAGCAGCATGTTTGTGTGTTAAGCGCTGAAAGGCAGGTTGACACAGGTAAATGATGCGTCATACACGCAGGGAAAAAAAGAGTAAATAATAGCTTTAAAACAGACCTTTTGATAATATTGTACATCAGAACAAAAGGAAAATTTGAGAACACGCACCCCCGCATGCACACACTCAAATCCAGGCTTAGCAATTAACATGTTATATAAACCTGCTGCCACAGGGAAAAGCACCATAAGTCAATGTGTACATGCTGATTTATAGCACTAGCATATTTGTGTTTCCAGTAAGGGTTTCTTTTGCAAGTAGTGTTGGTTACATAAGACTGCCCTTATTGAGAGGAGTAAAAAAATAACACAGGCATGGTTTCCTCTGTAAAAATTAGCCAGTCAGATCCCTGCTCCCTATAATTATTATTATTACTGGATCAATCCCTCAGTCTTTGTCTCTCTGCACCGCTTCATGTGTCACATACATCGGTGCATCACTGTAAACGACTCATATGTGACGGTCCTCAACTTTTAAGTACTCCAAAAGCCACTAATTGCTCAATGTGGATCGACAGGATGTAGCAGCATGACAGCGGAGGCCACAGGAACAGCTTGTCACCATCTCCGCTAATTGCTTGGATTTCTATCCATCCGCTGAAAACTCCCATTATTAACAGGCACACTACTGCCAGCCAAAAAAAAAACAAAAAAAACCCAGAATACGGTTCTTGTCACATTTCTTACCTGCAGATCTGCAGCACAGTTGCTGCAGTAGTACAGAATGCAAGTTTACTTCAGGACTGTGCTTAAGCTCAAACAGGCACTTAAACTTCAGATTTAAAATGTTTTGCCGACTATGAAATACCTTTCTCTTGTAAAGGAAAATATATTTTTTTAGCTATAAAAGCACTGAATTTTACGAGGTTTTGTACAGGCCTTGATAAGCAACTATCACACCGCTGTTATCGATTGCAAATTTATCATATTAATTGTTAACTGATCATTTGAAAACCCTTTTTTAAACTATGTGAGCATAACTCTAGTTAAGTGTCTGGTTCATCAGCCTCCACACATTTGAGAACACTTTCAAAATGGCTAGTCATTTTTCTAAAACTCCAAAGTTGTTGGTTACTCCAATGCAAAGCAACCTAAAATCTCAATACGAGAGTGTGTACTACTCCCTTCACAGAGCAGCCCAACTGCCTCAAACCACAGCAGAAAGATAAGCTGCATCAATGAGCAATTGGACAAGAAGAAACAGACCTCTAACAGGTCCTCAGATGACAAAAGTCAGATTTGTGTAGGGAGTAGTACACGCCATTGTACTGCACCTTTAATTCTTAGAACAAAAATATTTGTTCTAAATATTTTGGGCACTACAAATGCTTATGAATGAGAACATTTCTGTATAGATAAAGTTTATATGATAAGCTTTTTGCAAATGACGCACTTTGATTGTCGTCTAATCACTGGAAGGTCACTGGTTCAAATCTTAGCTGCTCCAACAAGTCAAAGTCAAGCAAGGATACAGCCCAAAGAAACAGAGCCTTGAGCTGCCCCTGATGCATTCATCAGTGTGTTTTTGTGAATGTTAGACGAGACATACAAAAAAGTACGTATAGAATTGTTAAAATGAGCTCAACCTTAGCCATTAAAAGCTTATTTCTGCAGTAATAATAAACAACAATATAGTAACAGTCATATAACACTGGTATTTAAATGCAATATGGTTCTTCTTGTGGTTCTTTATAGCACTAAGTGACATTTACGTATTACTTAAAATTTCACTTTCTACACAGTTAATGATAGTACAAGCAAATAATTTAATTGGAAACAGATAGCTCCTAAAGATTCTGTACAATTCCAGTGCAAAGCAGGAAATGCTAAATGTTGCCTTTCATCTGATATTTATTACTTAGAATTAATAAACTGAATTTGCAAAGAGGGAGGAAAGTGGTTCGTGGGAACGCACACACAGAGACACACACGGACATACTCGGTGGAGCCTATGCTTTGGCTATTGTGTTAATTGACAGCCACTGAAAGAAGATAGGCAGTGTGTGCCAAAACATGTCACGCATACAGCCTATGCACTTTGTACTGGAGCTTGATTTGTGGCACAACTGTGAAGCATGATGGAAAATTAAAGTACAGTCACTTACTGTCATTTTGGCCATAAACCAAGGTAGACTTTCACCCAACTGTACACATGTAAGCAACAAGCGCCCGAGAGGTTGTAAACAGAAAAGGTCACTGCATTGTGTGCATAATGATCGGTCCTGAGGATTGCCTCTGTAACTACTGCTTTGCAAGTTTCCACAAAACAAATAAGTAATCTTGGTTTCTGAACAACAGTTATTATCCCAGGAGTTTAGAGGGTGGATCAGAGGGCAAAGTGGTGAGGTAAGGTGAAGTCACAACCTCATTAGGTTTGGACTAAGACGCAACAACAAACAAGTAGAGCAAAATGAAGATTACTTTGGACTTACAGAAAAAAATAAACGTCACTGGCGACAATAAAGAGAAATGAGCTGGGACTGCTGGAGTGGGATGGTGGAAAGAAACAACAGAGGAATACGAGTTTGTGATGTGGAGTCACAGTAGGAAAGCAGAGGGAAAGAAGGAGGAGGCAGGAAATGGAAGAATACAAAACAACAGGCTTAGTTGCTGGTTACTTACTGCTGTCACCAGGGCAACAGTAGCTGTCTGGGTCTGACTCATTGTGGTAGTACAGGTCCATAGCCTGGGGGGAAAATATGGCACCACTTAGAAAAAGCAAGTCAAATACTCAAGAGAAACAAATATAAAAGTAAGATTGTTCTTGTTATTTTAGTTGGTGTTTTAAAATCCATTTTATGGCATACATCTAAATACACTAAAGGAACAGCTATATACTGTAAAATAATATCTATGTACAGTAGAATAACACCCAAGTACAACAAAATAACATCTATCTACAGTGAAATAATCCATATCAAGACAAATTCGATTCATTGCTAGTTGATTAAAAGGTCAAAATCCATTCCTTCCCTTTAGTCGATGCTTTTTTGCTTGATTTGCTAGAATAAAATATAAAGGGGGGAAAATGCAATAAAATAAAGCTAAGCTGTTTTGAAATCATCAGTCTAAGTTGATATTCTTAACTATATAAATGGTGACTATATGAGGTGTGACCTTTTTGACTGCTGGCATTTTAAAGCACGCTGGTTTTCTCCCACACTGATTTAGGCCTTCATTCCAGCTAGCTCCCCTCGACATGTCTTATTAAGGCTGGATTCCCAGTGTGAGACTTCACTGATTCTCTTGGTTTCCTGTTCTAAAAAGTGGTTGGATCGCTTGCTTTAAACGACAGTATAACAGCATCATTGTTCTTCAGTCAGACAGAATGCCAAAATGAAACTCATCTCGTTCAGTTGGGCCAAAGACATTTACAGGATACAAGAGTTGCTGCAGGAAGACTGCAGGGAGAAAAAAGTGCCTCTGAAGCTGATATACTATGCTACATATTGATACATAGAATTTAATTGTTAATGATACTTTGGTGTCTAAATAGCATTTTATTGTTGAGGTAAGATGAGCTAGTCAACTTACAAACTGGAGCTTACATTTGCTTCTAAAAGAGCAATGCACACAGGAAGGGGCTGGGATGACTAGGCAAAAGTAATCACTGTGGATGGGTACACAGTTCTCATACTCTCAAAGGGTACCAATGGGAGTAAAGTATCCACTAACTGACCTACGACTAGGTGTGAAGCAAAATGCAGGGTTTATATAATGGATTATGCATTATATAGCTACGGGGCTTAGTTAATAAATGTCTAATATGCTTTCCAACCTATAATTTATCAATCACATGTATCCTTTGCTTCCATTGAAAGCCACTTTAATTTTTGACTCAAAGCTGAGTTGTATTTACCTCAATATCTGACCATTTCTTCTTCTAAATGATTATTTAACCTGTTCAATTACCCAGGTCTTTCAGTTTCATTGAGTTTTGATGGTCTTTGGTCATCACACCACTTCTAGTCTCTTCCTGTGTGCATGGCTCTTTATAAGTAAGCTTTCATAGAATTTTCTCTATTATTTATTTGGATTTCTGTGAATCTGTTGCTTAAAACAAAAATAGCTAACAACTTGAATGTGGAAATGACTCTTTAATAAATTTGCTTAAAACTCATCTATATTCCAAACATGAAAAATGGGCCCTGACTAGACCAGGCAACAGACTAGAAAGACTAGATTGATAACAATAAAAGGAAAAATGTATTTTTAATGCAAAACCTTTATCTGGGAAGCATAAATAAATGTAATGGAGTCAACATATCCGCATCTGAAGTTGGATGTCTTTTACTTTGTCAAAACATTTCTCTGCATGTGACAGGCAGAAATGACTCACACATACGAGTGTAAACACACAAGTCCCAATAGTAGCTTCTTAAGCTTGTCCCACTTTTTCTTTTTCCACATACAACATAACCGGCAGCATTTGCATCTCAGGGCATTCCCATCAAAGTGCACTGCCTTGTCAGATATTAGTTTTCAATGATGTTGCCGTCTGTCATCAACTTTTCAAAGTGGCTCCTGGTAAACACAATCTTAGCCTACTTTGTTGTTCCACATTGCAGCACGGAAAACTTAGTAGTCTCCCATGAGTGTTTTTTCAAGATCGAAACAAGCCGAGGGATAAGGATGTGTGTGCGTGTGCCTGTGTGTCTGCACAAAAGTTATTCCAATCCCATCAGTTTATTCACTCATTCAGAGGCAAAGCTTTGAGCAGTCTGCCTGTCACATCAGTCATTTTACCTCTAAGTCTTTATATAGCTGACAGTTGCTGCATCTTTCCATCGTTCCTCTCAGACACGAATACTGTAAACAAATATATGACTCACTGTTCATATCCCCTCATACTGTCAACATCTTTCTCTACAGTCTACAATCGCTTCACCATTCATGCTCCTTTCTCATTTCTCCTTGGATTTACACTTGCATCTGTCTTTCTGCCTTCCCCGTTAACCCCCTCCTGACTAACTTTCCTTTTCTTCAGGTTGTTTATTGATTCAGCGAAGGTCTGATGGAGATGTATCCATAGCGATGGTGAATCTGGGGTTTCTGTTCATTAATATTTCATCATATTTTCCAAAAGAAGACCAGTGTGGCTTGTTGAAGCAGAGAGAACAAGGTTGAAGAATTTATTTAATTTTATTTTTTTCTGTGTTGGGATCAAGGGGAGGTAGCGGTCTGTGTAACTTGACAGTGAATCATCGGATGAGGCACATTTAACAGCAAAAAAAGAAAAGAAGCATTTCGACTTTTACCAACAAAGGACTGAGGAACTCTGATCTGGGTTCATTTTAGCAAAAGAAAGATATAAAAAATAGAGTTACTCACAGAACTTCATTTATACCAACAGAAAAAAAATCTTGTCATCCTTTCTTAAACTTAACAGCTTACCGCTACCATAGCTAGGTAAAACCAGTAAACTGTTAATTATTTATTAAGCTGGCAGATAAGAACTTGAGTTCCCTGAATAATTTTGGGCAGTAGGAATGTGGCATGCCCTATTATCCAAGGGGAGAGAGGCAAATATTAAACCATGTTAACTTGTTATACATTTACCTCAGTAGCAACATTTTGAAGCAGGTGAATGACACTTTCATTACATAAAGACGAAGAATGGCGAAGAGGTAATAAAAACTGGTAAGCACTTATCTGGTAAAGGTCCTTAACGCTGCTACAAAGGTGAACTCTACTCTGAATACAAAAGGGAGGCTCAGCAATGCAACTAGTGTGCCCATCAGCATTTTGCACTACAGAGAGTAGGAGTCAAATGATCCATAATAAAACTGTAGGTGCCGTGGAAAACAGATCTTCATGTAGAGAATTATCTTCTAAAATCATGTCAACATTCACGGAAAACACACTGCACCACAGAAAAAAGAAAATGAGCTGAAATTAATGTTTGGGGAGGATTTGACAGAGACCTTTAGAAATCCTGCAAAATACCACAAAGACTTCCATTGCCTACTTTATGGGAGCACTGTAGCAGTAACTACTCCTACTGCCTGGTGGTGCATTTATTTAATCAGTCTTTTCACATATAACATATAGATTTGAAATGTTTTATTTCCACATACAGGTATTATAGATATTATATAACAACGGTTTTGGTAATGATTTCTTTGGAGATTTCCTTAATTTTCCTGCTTAATACACCTGGAATTCCCATCACTCTTGGATCCACTGTTTATCTCAACAAGTTAGCATTTGATGCAATAATCTGAGTAGCTGTAGAATAAACTTGCCTGTGTACGCTGGCGTGGCTGCCAGGTGTCCTCTAGGGCGTAGCTGATGTAGGGCCCGCTGCAAATAGAACACTCCAGCATGACGGGGCTGGCCAAGAGGGGTGAGGCGTGAATCCCCCAGGATGAGCAGCCACACAGGTGGAGGTCGGGCTCTGCTTCCTTCTGCTTGCCTGTACCGTCACCATGATGGCGAGCCAGCATTTTCCACTTCCTAACCTGAAAATTTAGAGAAGTCGTGTTCTTTCATTAGCCAATAAAGTTTCAAACAGAATAATATCCAAGACTAATAGAACTTTATTGATACGCTGGTTATAGCAGTAAAAAACCTGGATAGTTTTACAGTATGACACATTTACCGGTCAAGGCAGTTTAACCAATTTACTAGTTAAATTATGCCTCAAATTATGTGTTTAAAAAAATTGTGAGTGACATTTTTAAATTTGATGGATTAAACTGTACTGGGTTTGATCCATTCATGAATCAAATAACTGAGACTCGGATTTGCTTTGCACTGGATAAACTGAGTGAGTCAGGCTCAGTCTTAGCAGTAATCTTCTCTCTTGTGACAGCTGCACAGTGACACATGCTCCAGAGGACAATTTCTCCACAAACATCCTCTTCTCAATCACTACTTAGTGAGTGGCCAGCAACACTGCCAGAACACATATCAGAAACAGAAATAATTTAACAGCTCTGTCACACACACATATAAAAGTGAGAGGAGGTCTGGGAGAGAAATATATCACACATGTGACAGTGTAAACTAAAGTCAAGGTGCAAATATTTCTTGAGGAAGCCAAATCACACTGATATATGTGCCAGTGACCTAGAAAAGCTCTTATGTAAGGGAAATGTTGCCCTTGGCATGCAGAGTAGACATGTTCAGTGACTGGAGCCATTTCAAATGAATCTTATCAAGGCCTCTATCGGCGGTCACTGCTCTGCTCACCCAACATTACAGTTGCATAGGAGTGCATGAAGAAATACAGTGTGTGAGTGACGTTGCATGTGAGCATATTTGAGGTGAATTTTGCAACTCGGTGTAAAAAAGTTTCCTGTATGTGGATAGTTCAGGTCTTGATTTTAGCTGTTACCCAATGTTAGAAGGAGAGTTCATAATGAGCTGTTTTCTCTGGTCACATACTGTTCCAATGACATTTAGTCATAGTCACTGTCTTAAAGGAACAATTAAGCATTTTATAAAAATGTGTGTTTGCTTCTGGCTGAGGTTTACATAAGAGTGGATGGATACGATTTCCTTATCTGTTTGTTAATTCAGCTAACGCCAGCAGCCAAACAGTCTAGCTTAGCAAAACGAATTTTTTAAAAAAGGTGTGAAATATGTGAAAACAACTTTTTTCGGTAACAAAAGTTAATAAAATCTATGTATCAGAACGTCAGAAAGAGGAAAAATTATGTTTTTTATATTTGTAGAAAAATGTGAGAGAGTCACGTTAGGTGCTGTTTTGCTGTTCTGAACAGTGGCTAGCAAAACAAACAAAAAAAGACTACAAGGAGTAAGTAGCAAGAAAAACAGTTTCTCTTTTAAAAAAAACCCATCTGTCTCATGCACACCAGGAGGACTAACAGCTTTGTGCTTTACAGTGTGTTGTTAAGCTGTGACACAAATACTTCACTGCCAGTGTCGACTTGTTTCAGGTGACCCAGATAAATGGCTACTGAACTTCACTTCACACTGAACCTCAGTAAAATAGTAAGTATGCACACCCATGAATCAGTGTCTTCTTAAAATGAGGTTAGATTCAGGCAGAGAAATTGTACTGGAAATCTTTTAGAGTGGAGGCAAACTGTATATGATTGAATATCTTAACAAATCAAGCTAATAAGTTAGCATTCCAAGTAATGCCCCATAAATTCATGAATTATTACTGTCAGTCTGTTTATATGCAAATTAAAACCAAAAACCTTCAGGGAAAAATATTTGTGTCTCTGAGGTTGTGTTATTTTTGTATTTTGACATAATCAGGCTAGCATTTTCTGTCTTTGTGTTTTTGCTAGGCTAACTACTGTAGCTAAAGACATGAAGTCAATATCAGTCATCTTATATAGTCAGAGAATGTATATATTTCCCCAAATGTGACTATTCTTAGTGATTTACATAAACAGGAACATAGCTCTGTGGTTTTAATAAACTTAAATGTACCATTGTGAAACCAGTTAGAGACTTGTTGATGTATGAAAGGATGTACACATTTAACTTCATATTAGAAAGGAAATGTGATAGACCTGAGTTGTCAGTGACTGAATGTGTGTTTTTGTGCATTTCATCATATTTAATTATGTGCAGTATTACCCTCGGTATGCAAGTCTAAATCGAACGAGTGCTATTCATTCGATTGGACCGTACATGTTTATCATGCATGCTTTTTTATTGAATGGCCTCTATCTGAGCCTCCTTCTGGGGTTATGAAAATTCATGTCCGCAGGGAGTGCATATCACACGCACACATACAAATATATGTATGCCGTTTCCACATTCCCAGTCCTTTCCCTGCTCCTTTGACCTTGTTTTGTGCTGTGACCAATAAGAAAACAGTGGTTACATTATGTAAGCACTCTCCAACAACATCTGTCCTTTCACCTCATCAACTCAGGAAGTAATATTTTCCATGTTTATACCAGGAGACATCAGCTACATAGCTCTGTGAAAACTCAATCTGAGCAATTTTTAAAGCTTCCTGCTTCCTGTCAGCAAGGAGAAAGATGGCTTTGGCCAGTAATAAATTAATATAAAACTGCCTAAAGGTATGCCCTTAAGCCCCATACAGTAGACTTTGCCATGAAACTGTATGATAAAGCTCCAAGTCAAGAGGCTTTTGCACAGCAGATAACAACAGTGTTTTTTGGTGCTGTCAACAGCCAGCCCACGGCTCAGCTCTCTCTCTTGGTAACCCTTTTGTGGCCTTCTCCTGCTTATCCGTTCATGTCCTTCACCAGCTCCCCTCAGTGTGTAAGTCTAAATCGACCTGGCTTAAATTGAACAGCAACGTGAAGACAAAGAAAAATATGTTTGAAAGACAGAACGATAAACCAAGATGGTCTTACATAAAATATCCAATTATAGGTCCCCCAACCTCCCCAAACCGTTCTTAGATGGCAAACAGGTCTTAAAATTAATGAGAGATGGTAGGAAATCTGATCCAAGTAGTGAACAGGCTATGCCTAAACTATGATTCAGACAGTCCACGTGGAATAAAATCACCAAATGTGTGCAATATATCCAACTGGAAATTGAGCCCCAGAGCCAGAGAAAAAAGGAGAGTTCTGGAGACCCGAAATTAAAAACAAGACAGAGAATAATACCACTGTTAAAGAGAGAAGTGGATAAGGAGTAAATTTGGGATTTCAAGATTTGGATATTGACCCTAAGCTGCTTTTGAGCTTTCATCTGGGCTCATTCTAATTTTCAATGGATTTGCTTGAATGCTTTCATCTTGAAATCTCAAGGACTGCGGTGACAAGGTCTCTGAACCCTGTCTTCTTAGCAATACATTAATATTCATGGTCATTTACTATGCCTCAGCCCATGGCCCCTTTTAAAGATAATATAATGCTATCTTTTCCCATTTTTTGGAAGTTTTTCCCCACATTTCTTTATATATTATCTATTGATAACTATACATTTAAAAAAAAATCCTCAGCATTTAAATTAAAATTGATTAAAAAACAAGGTGGCAACATGTCTGGCTGAATTTAAAAATGCTGCTTCGTGGTTCATTGTCCCATGTTGGCTTTTCTGCACCTTATACTTCATTCTGTTCAATAGTTTCATACTTTGTTAAGCAACATTAACTTTTATGTGTTATACTTAAAAAAAAAAAAAAAACAGTGAACCCATGTGAGGACATACAGGTTTTTTTTAAAAAAAACACAGTAAAATAACAACTTCCTGCTCAACTTCCTGACTAAGACTTGTTTTTATATTCATCAGGCCCAACTAATCCCAAATAGCTAGGATAAATTAAAAATGTTTCCCAAATGAGAACTCAGGAGGTTATTTATTTAAAGGTAGAATAAAGATCTGTTGAAGCTACTTTGTTGAAGATAGTTGAAGCTACTTTCTCTTGCAGTATAAACTAGGATGTTTTCTCATAGGACAACAAATATCCAGTTGAAATCTATACATTACACACATAGTGTACTACACAGGGTGTACTAACAGATTTAGGCCAAAATTGAGACACAAATTACAGCAAAATGCACACAATGCACAACAGGAGCAGCTTGTATTTGGGTACTAAGGCCACAGTACAGCACAAAAATCATTTCCAGCTGAGATGAGCATGTTACTGGGAGAAGCAAATGTTTTGCCTCAGTCTCAGGGAGCTACTGAGCCTCTGTGGCACAGCATTTCTGGCTTTAGCTCTGGGACAGCAAGGGGGAAGATGGGATTAGCGGGGTTCTCAGGGTAGATTAGAACAACAGTAATTCCTAAATTCCCTCACAATGAAACAAGGGATTTTTTTTCCAGTGGGTCAAGAAAAGAGGAAGAGATGTAGTAACATGAATGGGAATCTCAAGACAGTCATTAGCATTAACATAATTCAAAATACTTGTTTGTGTCAGTTACTCTTATTGTTTAACCCTGTCTTCAATCGTTCTTTGTTCAAAATATCAGGTAAAAACGTCCTCAAACTAACCTGTCACTACATGTCAAGCAGTCATAAAACAGGTATCTCTTCCTGTGTACCTTGAATGCCTTCAATGTCTGTTCAAACTTCAGAGATTATCAGAATACCTCTTAACACCACAAACAATCTGCCTTACTTTCTCTGCCTCACCTGCCTCTAGTTTGTTATTGATAGATCTGGCTGAATCTCCACAAAGCAAAATTCCCACAGCAGATACAGGAAACTGTAGCCAAGGTATGAAGTGCCTCCACTCTGTTTATTTATCTTTTCTTGGGGCTTGGCAAAGAAAAAAGCCCGCCTGTATGATATTGCAGTAACAATGGAAACAAATGCACTGTGCCATTTTAGAGCATATATATGCATTCACTGTGAGCAAAGATGAGAGATCATGTGAGAAAAGCAACTCCAAGTTTGCATGCCAACCACATTCTTCGCCTGCCAGAGCACTTGGCTGTGGAACAAAAGAAAAGGAAAGGATTAGCAGTTTTCCATTGCTAAGTTTATGCTAAACAGTGGTAGCTTAGAACTGCTTTCCGGGGCCCTGGGAGACTTCCTTTATTTATATGTTAATTAAATATTTTTAAATTGGGGGAGATATTATTAGTCATTGGCATGACTGGTAATAATGTAAAAGTATCAAGGTTGTAAATGATATGACGCATCCTTTGATGTAGGTAAACTGATACAGTCAAAAAAAAGTCAACCAGTTGACTTCTTCAGGTTTTTCCAGGTGAGCAAGCCAAAGCAGGCAGCAAGCCAAACTGACAGCAACTATCTTCATACTGGTGCTAAGCAGGTGTCATATGTGGTGGGGGCTGCTCAGGTGGTAGAGGAGGGTCAGAAGGTCTGAGTTCGATCCCCGAGGTCCTCTAATCTGCAATTTGAAGTTTCCTTGGGCAAGATACTGAACCCTAAGTTGCGTCTGATGTATCCAAGACACTGTGAGGTTGTGAATGTTAATAAAAAAAAGTTCTGTGAATGTATGGGTGAATGGGGCTTGTTGCAGGAAAGCACTTTGAGTGCTCAATTAAAGTAGAAAAGTGCTATATATAAGTACTAATCTATTTACCTCACCCCATCATCATACCTCACCAAGTGCGGCATTCAACAGACTGGTGTGGTTTTAAATTTTTGCCGTCACCCAGATGGCAAAGATTTGTGACCATAGGCTATTCTAAACTATTCAAAAGAGTACCATCAGAAGTTTGGAATGAGAGGTATTTTTCCCCTGGTATTGGTACAGTATGCATGACAAGCCAACAACTTGGAACGGGATTTTGGCTCCCAGTGCTCTCTGTGTAATTCTTTGTATCAAATATAATTGGGCCTTGTGGGTTGTTACTCTTAATTCCTTCTTATTCCCAGTAGTAGCTAAGACCTATATTTCGACAGTAATGCGATTCACGGTAAATGCGACTCAAGCTGGTGAACAGAGGACAAAGTTCAGTAGTTCATTAAGTACACCTAGTTGCAATTAATACAGGGCCAGCAGCCCTGCAATAAATCATGTCATTTTGTTATTTTGTGGAGGGCATTGTTAAAAAAACTGTAAACTTATAAATTTAATTGAAAATGCAGCAGCTTGAGGGTTTCTATCCAGTTTTCACAGGTCACATCCCCCAGCTGGGAGATCAGACTGGAATCCAGAGTGAGTTTGTGTGCCAGTGAAAAGGTCACAAGTAAATCAGTGGAATCTGTCTCACAAGTCATTAACTATCAGCGTCATCAAAAAGTAACAGAGTGTACAGCAAGGGCTCTTCTTAGGTAACACTACGTCAGGAGCCAGAGTCTCGAGTGCAAAGTGCAGCAATAGAACATTTACACTTTAAAAAGAAAATACCACTTATCTGAGAAGTCAGTGTCAACAGCCAATATGTGGGCCTACAACAGGGCCATTTCTACCTCTGAAGTCTGCCAGCATGTGTGATTCAACACCTTACATGCAGCTGTACTCGTGATCACCCCTACAGTCGCTTGACAGGATCTTGCAAAGGAATTAACTCTAGCATCATGCTTCCTCCCTGATCTCCTTCTCTGACTCAGATACAATGCATCAGCATTCGTGGAAGAGGACTTTAGCCCGCAGGGCCTTGTCACTTGCTAAAGGAGAACAGAAAAGGTAGATTTATGATAGACCGCCTCCCTCTGTGGAGAACAAAACGTCACGGCCAACTGACCCATGAGACATTTGCTTTAAAATGCAGATGACACCAGTATCATCTGGGCCGGTACAAAGGTACACTATGATCTAGCTGACTCTGACAAAATATTAACAAGAAGAACTTACTAACTGTCAAATGAGGCTTTTTTCTGGGTCCGAGAACATTTCAAAAGAAACCTTTTGAAATGTGCTTTGCTGTGAGTTAATGGATAGTGAATCCTGTCTCACAGGGATGCATCAGCGTAGATAAATATTACTGTTCTTCTTGACTTCCCTCATCTCTCAGGATTTCTTCGGCCGGCCCTCATCCTTTTTGCTTTTTCCTTCCTTCCTTCCTACTTTGGTCTAATGCACTCTCTCTTTTTCTCTTGCATGAATGAGTTTTGGACAGTAAACAGAAAAGGGAATAGACTGGGCCAGGCGATTCTGGGTAACGTTGGTGTTTAAAACATACTGAGTAGATGGACTTATTAACAATATCACCTGATCAGCTTCCGGAACAGGATGTAAGGAAATTACTAAACACTAATCCCACAGAGCAAATCAGAGCCTCTCTTATGAGAAATGAAGTCATATACAGTGTTAAGCGTTACAAAGTAATGCATTATTGTGCAAAATTAAGTAATCACATTACAGTTACAATTATGTTGTAACTTGTGTTATAATAGTATATTCTTGAGTTATCTGCGCACCAGGTGGATAGAAAGAAAAAAACATCAAACAAACATGCTCTTTTCTCCTTCCTGCGCACTTGCGCTACAGTTAGCTGATTTTAGTTCAGGTGCTGCAGGAATAAAATGGTGAAGTTGGTCCAGCAAGACAACTTTTGAAGACTGTGGACGTTACTTTTATTTTTATTGCACAAAAGGACAGCATGAAGGTAAAGTGGAAACTGCATCCAGGATGGAGCAATTGTATCATACTGCTAACACAAATTTATCTCTTTGCTTACATTTGCACAACCAGCATGCTAATGCTAAGCTAGCCAAGATTGCGTTGTCAGCTTTGTGCTCAAACCTAAAAACTGAAGGAGAGATCTTGTGTGTGTCCTCATTAGGATAGGGAATTGTGTTGGTGTGCGGGACAGTAGCCTATAGGTTTATATAATTACCTGGTAGTCATGAGACAGTGCTTTTCAGGTCATTTTACGGAGTAATGAGAAAGTAACAAGTCTTGTAACAACTTACTAATTAGGTAACATTCAGCATTACTTTTAAGAAAAGTAACAAGTAATGTGTAATACATTACTTTTCGTGATTAATGACAATATATTGCTCTTATATTATACTATTAAACTGTAATTATTTTATACAGTATAATGTTAGGGGCTTTGCGAGAGGACAAATAAGTAGAAGGAAAGAACGGTTTAGGAAACAACAGGGATGAGATGCACTTCTATAGCAGTGGCTGACAATTAGCTCATGGAGGTCAGTTATGATCCTCAATCCTGCCATCGCTGCAGTTAACATTGCATGTGGGTTTTTTCTGTTAGTCAAAATGTAGTCAAATCTCAATGCACAGACGTAATATACACTTTTTCAAAAAACACAAAAAAGGGACCCCTTAAAACTCCAGTACTTGCTTAAGAATTATTCTGTTTTAAAGACTCCCATATGGAAAAGATATATATAAATCTTATAAAGTTTGTATCTGTCTTGTGTGAAACTTGTATGAAAAGCATACAAGAGTGAAAACAGATATAAGATCCCTTGAAAAATTATATAATGAAACTTGTATGTTTTGGATACTTACTAAAACAATATATAAAAGTAATGAGAAAGTGGCCACTTTCATGAGTAAATCATGTAAGCCTTTGTTACGTCCCTCTGCAGCCCCTAATCATCTCAATGTTTTCAGCTGGTGCTAATTGGCCACACCTAGTCAGGTGTGGATAAAAGCATACCTGAGGCAAGCTTCCCGGGGAGCTTACTAGTCTTTGCCTTGGTGGCACTAGCCACTTTAGCCAACCTGATAGTCCATTTTAAGATAAAACCTCTTTTCACCTACACTCTAGTATTCGTCTCCTTTTTTATGTTGCGGCTTTTGAGCCGGGTCGTAACACCTTATATGATTTACTCATGAAAGTGGCCACTTTCATGAGTTAAATCATATAAGTTTTTACTATTTCTTTTCCATATGGGCTTTTTCAGTGTCAAGGTAATCCAGGAGTCACTCTTCCAAACTGTGAATAAATACAACACAGTACTTCCTTAAAGTTCCCTGATCTAAAACTCACGATTAGCCCTTTAAATGAGATAAGATTAAGTATAAAACTTAAATATTAATGAGTTATATAAGATTGTCCATGTTGTGAAATTGTATTTTTTGTCAAATTCTTAGAAAATAACAGTTTGGACAGTTGTTTTGGGGTTTTTTTAATCTATTTATGTAACGAAATTTCAAAGATTTCTGAGAAAACCTGAATAAAGCACATTAGGCACTCTTGAAATCATAAGCCGAGAGAGAGAAATCACATGTTGGGACAACCAGGAGTCACCAAAGGTTCACGCTGTTTTCATTTTTCATTAAGTCTTCATCAAGAATGGTGCAGGCTCGATTTAAGAGATTAGTGGAAAAGCTGTATTTGCATTTAGCCATGTGTGTGCGGGTGTGTGTGTTCGTGAGTGTATCTGGTCGTCTGCTGTTGTGTATACGGGACAGTGCAGGCCCTCCTTATCAGGAGGATTTATATACTTTTGATTTCTGTTCATGCGTTGGCAGTGGGACACAAACGCTGACCTCATCTTCAATCTCGTAATAAAACTATCCTCTCAGCTCTTCTCATCTCTCTCTCTATCACAGTTTTCCTCTGTTTGTGCCCCTCCCTTTTATTTTTCTCTCCAACAATATTATTATATTTCCACCTTTTTCCACTTCTGTTTTCTTACATTCACTTCCCCCACCTTCCTCTTGCTTCCAGTAAGCCTCATTGCCCCTCAATAAAAACTGCTGTGTCATAAATTTAGCACACTCACACTTTATGACATAATCAGCACCATAAAGCTCGGTCTATATTTAGCATCGCTCACAGGCGCTGTGACGGTGGGGTGAAGGTGATGTAGCGCACTGTGTCAAGGCCAAGCTGAGCTACCTGCATTTTTAATGGTACTGATGCTTTGTTATTAGAGGAGGTGGGCATTCTGTCAGCGAGGACTCTCTTGGAGAGAGAACAACACTTAAACTTTTGCCTTTTCTAAACTTATCAATGCAGATATTGCACGGTTCATATTTTACTTATTGCTCTGACCTCTTGTGGGTTGGTTAAAACTTTAATTCAAGTTCAGCACAGCTCATCTGGCAACAAACAACTGCAATGATATTTTGCTGCCAAGCGCAGATTAACAGTTTCAAAAGCCTCTTCTCTGAATGAGAAAAGCTGCAGTAAGCCGGGCTAAAGTTGAACATTCATATTTAACAATGCAGAGCACAAAAAGCGAAGAACAAGGAGCAATGTATCAGACCGCGATAAGTGTCCCGAGAGCGTTTCCATCATCTGGTGTCAGCAGTGACAGCAGTCTCTCAGCGTCATCATCCCACTTTTTGAAGTTCCAGTCTGAGAGAGCTGTCTAAATTGTTGTTTGCTTTGACGGGCTGTTGAAATTTCATAGTGAAGATTTTTCTCATTTAAATTTGAGTCAGGCTGAAGTTGGCCTCCTGGAGAACAGAGCAGCGAGCTTGACGTGCGAGGGAAATGTTTCTATCAGTGTTCCATTTGTTGAACAAGCATCACGCTCTGCCAGTGTTTGGCAAGCTACGCCTGATGCCCTGAGTTGTAAAGTATTTGGACAATGTGTGCAAAGATACAGCACAGTATGCCGGGAACAAGACCAAACATGATGTTTGTGTAGTGTTTGGCAATATTAGAACAAGTCGAATGGTGGAATCCCTCATATTGAGACACATAGTAAGGGCTACTGTTTGCATGCCGTCAATCATTGAACTAAATCTTGGATCAAAACCCATTTTCGACTATGTCTGAAATGTGAACAACTACCACAGCTCAAACACTACACTATAAACAAGCTGTGACTCACCACCGAGCCCCCTCCTCTTTAACCCCAGAGCCACACACAAACACGCACACACCAATTACACCCGCTGAGACACATCAGTACTACTGAAGACACATCTATTGGTTTTGAGGTCAAGAGGTGGAATAGATGGAGAGTCAGCGAAACAAAAAAGCAACACAGGAAAGGGAATAGAGTGCTGGGCAACAATAGCGTGCTGTTTCATATCCAAACACACCTTTAGCATGGTTTCTCAACAAACACAGTTTAGCTCAGTGGGATAGTGATGACTCATTCCCTACTGATGCCCATGGGTCTGGAAAAACACACAAGCAGGGAACCATCTGATGGCTAAAATGATTGATAGGCAGTGGGATAGCTATTGTAATCGTAGTTGCATAACCAAGTACATCTGCAGCAGCATCGACATAAAAGGCCTGCCATGCATGTTTGGGCAAGTCGTGTGTGTTGACAGTTACTTTTCCTCCAGTGCACAGGTGTGAATTTACTTCCTCTTTGGTAAAGATTTTTAACAGAGTATCCGCGTTCTGTGCTAAATGCAGGCCTCCTGCACTAATTTACAGCAACAACAAAGGTGGACTTTGGAAAAACACCCCTTTCTTCAGTTGCCTTATTGTTTATGTTACATAACAGCACTCATGAAGGAGCTTAAAGGGAAAACATGAGGATCACAACATTATCTAGAGTCTTCTAAAGCCTAATTTGGTTTGTTTGTTTGCCTTCGGTGGGACATCAGTGAAATGAGTCAAGTGATGTTCTGGAGTGTATCGGGGATATGCTTCCTGCTGCAGGCATGAGGAGATTTTAGGTGAAAAGGCACCAGGTGAGTGGGCGGCCTCTCCCTTACCATGAAATAGGTCACATTCTTCTTGTTAACTTCTCGCTTGCTCTTTAAATTAACAATTTGTTCACATGTACGAATAAAGCTTATGTGACAGAGACATTAATCCAATTTAGTTTGTCTACAGATGGTGATGATTTTTCTTGTTTCTTGTAATGGCTGTACCGTTTCACACATATTTGATTTAAATTCAAGATTGAAAATGTTTTTTTCCCTTCTGTAAGCTAAAGACAAATATTGGAATTTTATTAACTTTTAATTTTGTGGGGCAGAAAATCATTCTTGTTGAACTGGCACTAGAATTTGGTGCTCAGAAAATTGATTTATGAGATTTTCAAATGTGGAAACATTTTTTTTCTCTTTAGATCTAGAATAAATACATTAAATCCTTTGAACTTCCCCAAATGTCCCCATAATGTGTTGAAAGCGCACACTTAATCTAAAGCTAGTCAAAGTAATGGGTCATAAGTAAACAATGACTTATTTAGTGGCACAAGCCCAAAAAGTTCCACAAAGCTGGTTTTGTTCCTTGACTTTGCGTGGTACGATAATCGATAAAAATCAAAAAGCTGCAGGAATTACAAATTGCAGTTCTTAAATTATGATTCACCTATTGTGTTAAAAAGTAATTGCCCCCTAAGCCTAATAACTGGTTGTGTCACCCTAGCCTGAACAGCCTGCAATCAAGCTTTTGTGATAACTGGGGAATAATCTGTCACATTGCTGTGGGAGAATTTTAGCCCACTCTTGAACATCAACAGCCTGTTTAAGGTCATGTTAAAGTGTCTTGGCTTATATAGTAAACTCCAAAACCTTCATTTTATTTATTTTTTGAGGCATTCAGAGGTGAACTTGTTGGTGTGTTTTGGATCATAACCCTTGAAGCACTTGAGCTTCAATGGCCAGGCATTCTCCTTTAGGATTTTCTGGTAAAGAGCAGAATTCATGGTTCCATCAGTTACAGCAAGTCGTTCAGTTCCTGAAGAAGCAAAGCAGCCCCAGACCATCACACTACCGCCACCGAGTTTCAATGGTGGTATGATGTTCTTTTTATGAAATGCTGTGTTAGTTTTACACCAGACACCAGCTCAAAACTTCCAAAAAGTTCAAGTTTTGTCTGATCAGTTAAAAAGAAAAAATTTTTACAAAGAGAAACTATTTAGGAACCACAGCAATTCAGTGGGAGACCATGGAAAGTTACAGAGTGATGAGCAGCATAGTCCATAAAAGTCACACTGGTGACTCGATAACTAAGCAGTTCCAAACCTCCTCCAGCACTAACTTCATGGCATTGCTTTCCATGGAAGCACAGCCCCTGTTGGGATAATGTGTAGGTGGCACAGTACGTTTGTTCATTGTCCACGTACAGGCAGTCCCTTCATCGGTCAGAAATTTGACTTTTGTGTACTGCATGTGCAAAAGGGTGAGCTCTGTTCATTATTCACACAGTGACATCAACATGGACAAACTTTCCAAATATCACATTGAATAAGCAAATATATGACAGGCCAGAGTGAGACCAAAGATCAAAAGCTAATATTACTTGCACGTTTTAAATGTGCGACCTGTGAAAAACATTGGACCTTTGCTGTAACTTAGTCAAGCTGAAATTTTTTGCTAAAATGTGTCTTTTGCCATATTTTTTTTTACTACTTCTAGTTTTAAATTTCTTCTAAGTAGCTTTTATTTACCAAACTAGATTCTTCTGATACAGTTTCTCTGTAGTCAAATTACCAAAGTGAACTAATAGCTAATAGCTTGGAATTCCAAGGTAGAATTCACGATTAGCGACTGTTTGTTTTTCCATTTACCTTGCAGCCCTTGCTTTTTTCATGGCCACTCGTTTTCCCATTTGCAGGACAAGGTGAGCAGGGCTCCTGGTGGTAATACAGGCCACCCTGCAGTCCTGCATAATGACAGCAGCCATACGGTGATGGGAAGTGGGTGTACCACAGGTCTTCAGCCAGCGGACACTTTGGACAGGAGTAAAGGAGGCCTTTCCCCTGAGCTTTCTCCACACTCACTTTCGGGTTCCTCATCCATCTCCGTACCTGCACAGGAAAAAAAGAACAATATTTATTCTAAATAAGAAAAAAAATGCTCTGATCTGACTTATAACATCTCAGTTTCTTCCTCTGTTGTTAAAGGTAACAGCGCAAGATCTCCACAGACGGAAATGTGCATACAGTGCATATACACACACACCTTACCAGCTGCAACTCATCATCAGCTGTTTGTAATCTTATCCATGATTACATGTTGGCTAGAATGAGATACACACAATGCACTTACGAGAGGCACAGATTGTGTCTCCACTCTGCCACACATTAATCAGAGGGGGTGCACTCACACGATGACATATATGTATTACACACACACACATGCAAGCACACACAAAGACATCTGATGGCGCAAAGTATGATGTTGAGTCTGTCTTTGATGAAGAATGAAAGAACAGCCTTGTTTGTCTACTCCCGGGTATGTTTTTGGCTTTCATGTCTTTTTTCAACACCAGTGTTGCTTCACCGATACTTCGTAAAAGCTGAGGAGAACATCAGTCTTCAAGTGTGCTTTTGTGATGAAGTACCACAAGTCAAACCTTCATGCATTCACGTCATGAGCACGTGTTCTAATTATTACCCTTATGCTGTCAACAAACGCAGCACAAGTCGGTGCACGCAAGAACAATGCATACTGTACACACCGTGCTCCTTCAGTGACTAAGACCAGAGAAGCACTGTCACTTACAGGAAACACTGGTGTGTTTACGTTTGTGTGTGTGTGAGTGTGTGTGTGTGAGTGTGGAGGAAACAAAAAAAAACCTTGGTGAAAGTGGAGAGGAAACCGATAAACAGACAGAGAAACAGAAGGAGATTGACAGTGAGAGGAACCTTGTGAAATTTCATCCTGCTGCGTGACTCGAAAATTTAGAAAACACACACCACAGGCCTGTGGCAGCTGAGCAGCACAGAGTCCAAAATGCAGTAACACACACACACACACATACAGCACACACGCTGAGATCGAACGCCTAAGTCGAAGGGCGGCCTCGACAGCCTGTCAAGGCATGTCGGGTCGAAGAGAAAACAGACTTGGAAAAACACTCCAGCAGGTCAACACAAAAACAAGCCAGCTGCTGTAGGGCTGCCACAGAAAACGGATGACGCACACCTAAAATAAGAAAGCAACACAAGCTTCTTCACACATCGCGAGTCATGAACTGGCTGCACGTGATTGGAGTTCCATCTAATTAGATGAGTTTTCCCTTTGTTGTTTTTGAGATCAGGTTCAAAGAGGTAACGGAATGTGACAGATCAAACAGTGTTCTGTCATACCTGTTGTTCACCGCGCCACGCTGACAGTGAAACTAATTATAGGTGCTGAATCCACCGAATTTGGCACAAAAACACAGTCATCCATCGCTCATTGGAACGTGAAAATGTTAGCTTTTGTTTGGATCACTGAAAAGCTCTGCACGACATCATTGCTGTTACGTATTTGCTCCTGTGTAACAAGTTGTAAATGTTCAAATATACAGTGACAGATAAAAGTACAGTTACATGCAGAATGCAGCTGTATTGACTTTACATTTCTATTCCTTGTTCTGCATGACCCAAGGCTCTGTTTGGACTCATGCTTTCCTTATTATGCAATTAGGATTATTCTGAAGCAATTAGAGAAATAAATAAACCCTGAAGGGCAGCAATAACATCAACCGGGATTCGGGAATGTCCTGCAAGGTTCTGTTTTTTTTTTGTTTTTTTTATCATCGCTTGGATGGAGCAGAAGGGAAGCCAAAATTGAAACCATTTTGGAAAAATTGAAAAGAAAAATGTTAAGTTTACATCGATAGATACTCTGTGGGAAATTCATTGCAGCATAGAGCGCCTGTGGGAGTACATGCGTAGTTGTGTGTGTGTGTGGGTGTTAACGCAATCTGTCCTTATTCACTAGGCGATTCATCAGTAATCCACACCATACTGTACTCCATCTGAGCCAGCACAGACATTTTGGACCACTCATATTCTGAGTAAAAAAACAACAACCAAAAAACAAAATAAAAACACAGCAGTGACACAATCAGATCAGATATGTATGTAAATCTATCCAGTAACCCAGCGGATAAGAAACTAATATGAATCAAGAGCTTAAGTGATTGTTGCTGATTTGTTGCTATCTGGGAAGATGTTCGCTGCCTAAGGCTGAAATTGTGGCAACATGAAGTAAATAACAGCTGCAATCAGCCCTTAACTTGTCATTTGAATTATTTTACTACATAAAAAAAAAAAAAAAAAAAGTTCTGTTGTATCCCCAAAGCAGCAATGTGATTATTGACTGAGTGCATTACCTCTCTTCCACAAGCGGGAAGTAATGTTAGTCATATCCTTCCTGTTATGGCCTGCAGGCACCGCGCGCTGTTTTGTGTTTTGATCTCATGTAAATCGACTGCAAATTATTCAGGGAGCATAATTAAATTTGTTTTTAAGATTGACATGTTTTAGTCAGATTACAGCATACAGTGACTTTTCGAAATCTAACAAAGCTGCGGCAGTCATACACGGTCATTTCTCAAGATGCAATCAAGTATGCAAACTGATTTATTAACGTCTGTGACATGCAATTTACTGATAACTGCCCTGATATGTAATGCAGATAAAAAGCACGTTTTATTTTTGTGCTTGATGTCGAAGTGAACCTTCTGTGCTTGTGTTTAGAAAACAGTACAACATTTGTAAATCACCCATAAAACGAATTATGTGTGTTTTTTTTCTGTTTTGCCCCATTTAGTAAATCTTGCCGCTAGTTTCTTAGGGCTACAACTAATGACTGGTTTACTAATAATTAATCAGTTATAAAACTTGAAAAAGTGTGGTACAAACTATTGTTGTAATATATTCGTTATTGTTTTAAGCGAGGTTTAGGCTAGTGCAGATAGGAAGGGCATTCGGTATAAAACTGGTGCAAAAATGAAATAAGAATGAGCTTTTCATACTGCATACTGGTTGAAGCCTGGGTTGACGATGACTGAAACCAATGCAGTTGACCAGCAGGGGCCCAGTGGATAGTGCGCTACTGCTGAACAAATACAAAAGAGTAGGAGAGGGAGGGAAGGCATGTTTAGAGGCAGTGAGAGAGAAAGAAGGACAGGAGTGTAGAAGCAAGAGTGGGGACTGTGATGGTTTGGACATGTGCAGAGGAGGGATACTGGACAAAAGGATGTTAAATATAGAGCTGCCAGGCAGGAGGATAAGAGGAAGACAAGAGAGAAATTCATGGATGTAGCGAAGGAGGACACGCAGAGATGCTAGGGACGAAGTGATGGAAGGAAGCAGATTATCTGCTGTGGGGATCCCTAAAGAGAGCAGCCGAAAGAAGAAGGAGAATGAGGTGTTGTTCACTTTTGTGTTTAGTTCCCCATTAAATGTAATAACTTAATGAGTACACATTTATTTGTTCAATTATTTATTTAGCTAGAACTTGAGTTTTACAACATATAGCTATGATAGTCTGAAATATGCAATGCAAAGTCTTGCAGATGTTCTGCAGCCCACAGATGTAATTATTCTGCAATTTAACAGTAATATGCAATATGCATAATTCTGATTTATTGACCTCTAGTGAGGGTGACAGTTATAATGTATCCTTGTGAGGTGAACCTTATTAGACAGTGAGACCTAAGTACCGTTTTGAGTTTTGAGTACAGTTTTAAGTGATGCTTTCATAAAAGCCAGGGCACACATTCATTAGACCTACACAAACAAACCATCACAGAAAACATTTAATACGAACCATCAACATTACACACCAGTAATGAGCCTTGTGGCAGCACTGCAGCAGAACTCAGGATATGCTGACTAGATCCTAACCACAGGACCTCTCTTCCACTCAGTGATTTCAACACAACACACACTTGTGGGTCCCGAAGTGCAACAGTGTTTTGGAATACACAAACACGCAAGCAAAAAAAGATAAAAACCTAACACACGCTGTAAACACAGACAAGCAGGGAGTCCAATCTTACGCTTGATTAGAGCAGCTTAGCCTTCACAATGACATCATCTCTGGTTTGCACACACACACACACACACACACACACACACACACACACACACACACACACACACACACACACACACACACACACACACACACACACACTCTGGCTCTGTGTCACCACCTCTCACAGCCAATATGCACAAAGATGCACCCCCACCAAAATGTTGCTTGTTATCCAAACTCACCTTTCTCTTGACAAACTGGAAGGCAGAGCACTTCTTAAAGGAGAAGGCAGTTTTCTCTCCCCCACCTCCACCTCCCACGCCACTGCTTCCCCCTCCTCCTCCTCCTCCGCCGCCTCCTCCTCCCCCATTAACCAGCTTCATGGCCGACACCGGCACACCGCTTGCTTCTGTAGATCCCAGGATGACGGGCAGACTGGCAGACAGGGAGAAAGCAAGAGAAAGAGTTCAATACGGGAACGAAAGCAGGAGTGATGCCTCTGCGATGAGAGGAAGATTTGAGATGCAAGAGGAGAGCGAGAGGCAGCAGGAGGATGCAGATGGACCAAAAACTTGAGGGTGAGACACTGTGATATGAATGAGATTACCTCAAAACCAACCTGTCAGAACAGAGATGAAGACGGGCTGAAGAAAGTGAGAAATTCACAGAAAAGAAAGAGATGGAGAGACAAATACACCGGCTCCTGTTGATGTGGGCAGGAAACAGCATTGTTTACAGCACCCCACACTCAGCATCTCAGTGAATGTCAGCTGTGTGTGAAGTTTACACGTGCATCCACGAGTGTATTTACAAGATGGATGTGTTTAAGCACGGTTCTACAAGTCTAGATGAATGCCTAATTTCTCCATCCCTACCTTTATGCCGTTGCGCTGGCTGGTTTCCCCCGATCCTGCTGCAGCCTGTCTTTTTTTATTTGTTGTTGTCCGGAGACTCCTCCGAAGCCCGGTCCCAGATCAGATGCACCACCAACACCAACAACTCCCAGTTACAAGTGTCCCTCTCTGGGCTAAGCTTACATTCCCAAAAATAGGATGCAGAGAACAGAAGCAAGTCTGAGGCGATGGTGTTGTTAAATAAAGAGCATGTCACTGTGTGATTAGTGGGTGAGCGTGTGCATCCTCACTGGTGCAAAGACTTGAGGTGCACTGTGGGTGGGTGCACAGAGGAAGTCTCGCGAAGTATATGAATGAAAGCATGATGAAGCGTGTGTGTGATGAGTCCAGCTGCAGTCCTCTGGCTCACTCCGGTGCTACTTTATCAATGAAAGGCTCTGCAGCAAGCAGATGCTGCCTCCCCTCCCCTTCTCTTTCTCTTCCCATCTCTCTCTCTCTGTCTCTCTCCCTTCCTCCAAATCCTTCACTGTTTCCTCATCACCACTCTGCCCTCCCCCTTTTTCCCTCCGCTCACTCATTTTTCTGCTGCAGTCAGGGCTGGCTCCTCCCACTCTCTCTCCCTCCTTCACCTCACCTCAGTCCTCCCTTGTTTTCTCCCCTTTTTTCTTAATCTGTATCGCTGAGGACCAAAGAGGACAGTGACATCCATCACAGCAGGCCTGCATGTGAGGGATAATGGTAGTGAACCACTGTTACTGGCTCTTTTTGATCCAGCCGGACATCACGCTCACACTGACACACATCTCATCCCGTCTATGCATATGCCCTTGCCTCTGTACCAATAAGGCAGGAGCAGTTTAATTTCCTGATCTGACACCCGTGTACAATAAAGCTGAATCACTTTCTGGTTACGCTTTCATGGATGTTGTGTCCTGTAAAAAACAAAAAACAAAGCTGTGTTTCTAGTTGCGAGCTGGCTGCTGCCTTTAAAGTAAAACAATAACACGTGAATTATTAACCATTACATACGCTTTATATACGATAGGCTTCATGGCTTTTCGTGTAGCAATTAGAAGCAAATGTTTACTCACTCTGCTGCACTGATGAGAAAATTACTTTCTACTTGACCTTCATCTCGAAATTCATATTGCTCAACGGCATTTCTAGCAGCTAATGTCAACGTGTGACTTGAATTACAAGTAGGAAGAGCTACAAGGCAGTGTTTTTGTTGACCCACCCCACCAACACGATTACCAGGATTATGTTAGGTTAGGGTAAAGATTATAGGAAGTAGCATCCAACACCTGTTGGCTGCCATATCTCCATAGTAGCATCTTAGAAGGTGGTGTTTTATATACACTTATGACAGAAAAGCCAAGCCATGACTACATGAGTGGGTTTTATTTTAGCACGAATGTCATCGTGCTAAAATAAAGACCTGTGCAGTGAGCGTCAAGATGTCATCACATGACATCTTGGCGCTCTTGTTCTTGTACTACTTTTTAAAAGTTTTTATAACTCCAATTTTGTTTCAGAATTTTAAAGCATAATTGGTTGTGTGATATTTTAATTCAATTAAATTTTATTTATAAAGTCCCAAATCACAACCCAACACAACAGTCACCTCTTTAAATTGAAAGGTAAAGACCATACAATAATTGAGAGAAAACTTCAACAATCAGACGACTGCGTTTGAGGAAGGCCTTGGTGAGGGAAGGAAAAACTCTCTGATAACAGGAAGAATCAGGCTCAGAGAATGGCAGCCATCTGCTGTGAGCATTTGGAGGAGACAGGACAAAAGACATAAAAATATTACTGTCTAAAATATCAGATGTACACTCACTGCTTTGAACTAATCAGAGACTAACACATATTGTTTTTGATTGTTTGTTTACATAAAAGAGTGCATTTAGAATAGAATAGAATAGAATAATCCTTTAATTGTCCCACAAGGGGAAATTTGGTTGTAACAGCAGCCAGAAAGACACATATAGAACAAACAGTACACAGGACACAGAACAGAAACATACACAATTTTTCTGACATATTAAAATTTTTACATTAAGGACAATGGTTACTATAAACAGAGTACTGTACAGTTATTAAATTAAATAAAAATAACTACAGATAAGAGGCAAACCAGGTTGTAGTGCAAATCGGTTGATTAAATTATTGCAGTTACAGCGCAGATTAAACATCTATGTTTGTTGGCAGCAGTTCTGATTGTACAGTCTGACAGCTGCAGGGAGGAAGGATTCTTTTAATTGACAGTATAATTGTCTAGGACACACTGTATATAAGAGATGCACAGAATCACTTCACCCATTAGTTAGCAAAGTACTTTATGTGTTTAAAATACCAGTTGATTGTGAAACACACAAGTTTTACTGATTAACTATTGTGTTTATCGGAGAACAATGGTGCAACTGTGTTGAGTGGCTGTATTGATGAAAAAAAAAACATTAGAAAGGAAAGATTAAGAACCAATTTCACCAAAAAACACCTCTGCACTGCGTGCAAATTAAAAGGCACCCTGCTGTACACGTGGCAAGCATTCAGACAAAATGAAACTCTAATTAGGCAGCAAGTGAGTCTGTTTGCCTCAGCTACAAATTGAGAGGGATGCATTTCTTTCTCGGAGGGGAATCAGTGACTGTGCAGAATAATCAAGATCGGTCATATGACTCAGCAGTAATGACACAAAATGGTTAATGATGAAATGAAGTGTGGACTTTACTGGGCTTAGCTTCTACAGATGGAAGGAACATCTGGAAACCTCTGAGCTTTGTTTTTCTTGAATGCCTTCACATTTAATTGGTCTCTAAAATATTCTCTCTGATTGTATATACAGCATAGTTGTTGACAGAGGAAAACAATGGCATGTTATAAAGCAACAGTGGGGAGGGGTTCAGGGTGGATGGCTTTGTCGGCACAGCACTACACTGATTTTTAATAGCTTGTCTGTGTCCTCCTGCTTGTGCGCTCTTGAAGATCGTATCAGAGAGAGGAGACAAATCACACCAGTGGTAATTTAGGTTGAAAGCCTCATATGTAGCACCAAAGTTAAGAGAGATTGTTTATTCTTTGATGTGCATTTTAATATTTGCCTCACTGCATCTAGTCAATAGAAGAAAAAGGGAAGAAGCCTATTCTGGTTTTAAGCATTAAAGCACCAGTGATTTGCTTCACTGAATCCAGTCGGGGGAATAAAGACAAAAACCTAGTTTGCTAAAATATCTCCTCATCCAGAGCTGTAAGGGCTCCAGGGTGCTATTACATAGTCTGACAGCAGCAACAGACTTACATAACCTTAACAGATTCTCACTAAAATATATAGCTGCATGGCACATGAATAATTCTGTGACCTCCCAAAAGATTGTGTGCTTCTCTTATGAATTAGAATCCGACCAATAAATAATTGACAATGGGGCTACTTAAATGTTTCACAGACTTGCCAAAATGAATGCAAAGTCTATAAATTATAGAATTTCCTCAAAGTTATGTGAATGCAGTGAAGTGTCATATACAACCAGGCCCTCCTCCAAAGAGCTTACAGATATTATCGCCTGTGTGGGAGCTGCAGCTCACAAACCCTACATATCACGTGGCGTTCACATGCCTTTTCAAGCATATTATTTACTGAAAGTAATGAGACATTACATTGGAGAACAGCAACTTTCAACTAAAAGCCAAGTGAAGCTGTTTCAAGCCTCTGTGATGGTCAGAGATAATATGCACTTGCGATCTCAGACTGCTAATGAGCTCCACTGGGTATGTTTTGATTGTATATTGAACGAGACCTGGTAAAAGAAAAAGGAAAAAAAAATCTCCTTTTAAGTCTTTTCAGCTACTTTACAGAGAAAAACACCCCAACTTGACTCAAGCAGCACCGACAACACTAAAGAAGTGAGAAAACATTGGGAGCCAATTTTAAACTTTTAAAATGTCAAAAAAAAAGGAAAGAAAATGATGCAGTCTTTTCTGGATATGAGAACAAGAGAAATAAACATTAGTAGTGTAATTTTATAAATGGAAATCATAATCAGCATAATATGTATTTGCCTCTTTAGCATAAAGGTTTGTATGCATCTGCAGGCAGTTGATCAGTACTCACCAGACACATTTCATTATGTGCATCTGTTCAACGCAAATATCAGCCAGTCACATGCAGCAAGTCCATAACCTGCTGACGTTCAAACTAGAGATGGCACGATACCACTTTTTTATGTCCGATACCGATTCTGATATCATAAATTTGGATATCTGCCGATACCGATATGAATCCGATATAGTGTTTTTTAATCAACACAACTGTTTTTTTTTTAAATATCTTGCTGCATTTTGTATAAGTTCATACTCAAGTTTAAAACAACAACTACACTAAAGCTATTCTGTTATACCTGTATGCAAAAAAAAATATTTCATAGTTCAGCAATACTGATCAATCTAATAAACTTAAACCTACACCATCCTCCCTATTCTGGTATTTTAAAGAGTACTTAGCATAAATATTAAGCAACCTAACTAATAGGGTTCCAACTCCCAGCAACAACAAAAATAAATAACAAAATTGCAGACCGCACAGATGGTACCTTCCCAAAGGAAAAAGTACTATAGCTTACTAGGGTATATATATTAGACTTAATAGTTACTATATACAGTAATGGACTTCTATTCATTTTGCATCAAATTAAAACTTTGGGTGTCAGATAATTATTTATTAAAAGCTAGACATTTTAAATGAGAATAAGAAAGAAAAGTATGTCTTTGTGCCCCCTTTTCCCTGTTAATGCCCTATCGGCCCCCCTGGCTAAACTTTGCTAGATCCGCCCCTGCACAGTTACCAGCGTCAGCTACGTAGAAAAAGATCCTGGTGTAGAAAGTAAATAAATTCTAACAACAGCTTATCAAGCTTAAACGAGCTGCTGTTGTTCAGCCGCTGGTTTCCTCTTTCTGGTGCAAAGTGGGCCAAAAGCAAACAAGAGAGACGGACTCGCAACAGAAAGGCCGATCAGCTGATCGTTAAGCAGTTTCATGATTGAAGTAGCAGCAAGAGGAGGCAGTCGCTCCATATATCGCTTGTTAAGCTTGACGCAGGAATGCTTTACAAACATTCAGAGATGGACTTACACACTTGCTTTACTTCTCTCGGGGATAACTTTGTCGGAGATGAAATGTCGGGTTGCTAGCGAAGCTCCAAATGCTATCCAGACCACCGACAGGTCCCGCATGCCACAGCCGCTCTATCACGTGATGCATACTGCTCCGACGTGCTAACGTTCTGAGGCGAGTTACGGCGTGTTGCAAGTTTTGTGAGGTGCTTTCGTGATATTTAATGGATCGGATTACATTTTTTATTTTTCTCCGATATCCGATCCAGTAATTTAGGTCAGTATCGGACCGATACCGATACGTAATATCGGATCGGTCCATCTCTAGTTCAAACAGAACATGAGAATGGGGAGGAAATGAGATTTGAATGACTTTGAAAATGGAGTTTCTGAGTAACTCAGAAACTGCTGATCTTCAGATTGTCTGTGGGGTTTACAGAGAATGGTCTGAAAAAGAGAAAATACTCATTGGCAGTTCATAGAGATGATGTCAGAGGTCAAAGGAGCATGGCCAGACTGTTTCCTGCTGATAGGAAGGTTATAGTAATTCATATAACCACTTGCTAGAACCAAGGTATGCAGAAGAGCATCTCTGAATCTCAACAGAGTGGAAGACCACACCAGGTGCCGATCTTAAACACAAAAAAGAGGATGCAGTTTGGATAGACTCACCAAAATTGGACAATTTCTTTTTAGGATGCTTTGTCATGATATGGGGTTGGTAGGCAGTAGAGTCAGAATTTAGCGTAAACAACATAAAAGCATAGACCGATCCTGCTTCATCTTGATGATTTCAGGCTGCTGCTAGTGGTGTAATGGTATGGGGGATAAATCTGTGCCATATTTTAGGGACACCTCAGTATCAGCTGATCATTGTTTAAATGCCACAGCATTACCTGAGTATTTTTGGTGACCATGTCCATTCTTTTTAAGATCACGGTATTTTAGCATTACATTGAGTTTACTGTACTCAAATGCCTCCATAGTCACCAGATTGTCATGCAATAGAGCACATTTGAGATGTGGTGGAGTAAGAGATTCACATCATGGAAATGCAGCCGACAAATCTGTAAAACTATGTGATGCAATCATGTCAATATGGACAAAAATCTCTGATGAATGTCTCCAGAGACCTGTTGAATGATACCACAAAGAATTAAGGAGTTCTGACGGTAAAAGGATGTTGAAGAGTAACCCAACCAGCTTCTCCGTTTTTGCCCCTGTCCTCTCACTTTTCTCTACTGCATCAAACTCAGTTAATTTCCACTGTCCGCCTCAGCTCTGCTCATACGGTTCCAGGGACAGGCTGACCAGTGACATCAAGTACTGAGCTCATCACTTGGAACAACGCCCGAACCTCGTGACCCTGGCTGCAAGTGCGCATCTTTGCATTGCTTCATGAAACACACTTTCATCCACTGCCTTCTCTCGCTGTCTTCCACTTCTGAGAGGATCCCACTGACTCACTTTCATAGTCACTTTCATAAATTAACCATGTTCCTACTTTGCCTCTACAGGCTTCAGCAAGGAGCATGTACAGTGAAAAGTGCTTCAATTTTACACCAGCCGCAAGTTCCCTCCCATTCTGAAAATAGCAACCTTTTTTTATACCATTGCCATAAAGCACACAGCTTCTTCAAATGTGACTTTCTGGGTGTATATGTGTTTCTGTACAGGAATTCATGCATTGCTTTTTTCCCTACTTTTTCTGGATGTGACATTGTTGGCGTATTCTGTACGCAAACTGCAGCATTTGTTAAGTGTGAATTGTCTCAGGAAGCAAAGGTGTTAGAAGACAAGATTATGAAGAAAAGTATATTTTGCAGAGAGAGGTGTCTGTATGTGTGTGTGTGCATATGTGTGGGTGGGTATGTGTATGATGGTATCAGGATGATTGAGAATAAGTGAAGGACTCCCATCTGCAACTAAAGGCAGACTTGTGAGCAAAGTGAGCAAACAACATTCATTTTCCTTTGACACCCATATTTAACTAATAAATAGGGTGATGAACACTATTTTGGGTGTGATTATTTTTGTCTGTCTGTATGTGTATGTGTGTTTCAGTGTCTGTCACCCTTGCTTATTAGGTTTTAGTTTACCTCAAGGCTCTCCCAGGGCCTAAAGTTAAGCTTACTGAATTCATTATTGCCTAATGAGCAGCACGCACACAGCCACGAGTCTACTGTTGGTCCAAGGTTGTGTGAGTGCGTGTGCATATGTGTTTGTGTGTGTGTATTACATGCGTGGGAGGTAACAGTGGTGGTGCTTGCAAGTGTAGAGAGAGGTTGTGAGAATGTAGTGGCATGTATACAGATCCCCCATGTGCCAAATTGTGTGTTTGTGTATTTGTTTGTGGTGCTTGTTTGCCTCGGTACAGTATTGCGTTGGTGTCTGTGTGTGATGGTGTGCGTAGGAGGGAGTTCAGCAACGAAACTCCCAGTGGGATTGACAATACTGCAGTGCTGAGCTAAGGAGACAGAGGGAAAGAAGTAGAGAGGAGAGAACCAATTACAGTGGTGCTCATCACTAAGCTCAGTCAGCTAAAAATATAAGCAGAAAGTCCATGGAAAGTTAACTATACTTTATCTTAACAAAAAATTATGGTTACCTATTGTGAATAAACTGATCCGATAACAGTTGTTTTCTCAGTGGCTGCAGCCTAATGTATGTTTTTGTGCTATAGATGTCCATTTTAGATCACAACCATAAACCCCTTCCCTTATATTTGAAATATATGAAACTATATATAGTCTCATCTGCATATACTATATATACTATATATTTTTGGCATATATCTATATTCTTGAATTAACTTCAGAATCTTTAAATAGACTTGGGGCACAATCATGTTGGGGCACAATCATGAGAGGAACTACCAGACCCCCGTCATCAACGAGTGCCCAGTGGAGAGAGTGGACAGCTTCAAATACCTCGGAGTTCAGAAAGTTTGTTAACTGTTAAACGTCATGACAAACGCAGGACACGAGCACAAACATCTCACACCAGCTGTCAAGCACGGTGGTGGGGGGCTGAGGATTTGGGCTTGTTTTGCAGTCACTGAGTTGACAGTGAACTCTTTTTTTTTTTTTCTTTTTTTTTTTTTGCCTGTCCCGTTTGGCTCTTTTGCCATCAGAATTGTTAAGGCAAAGAAAGATGCCCAACGGATTTACTTTACCAAATTGACCATCCCAGCCTTGCCGTAATGGTCCATTTGATTCACCTTTTATTGTTCATTTTATTTTCACTTACTGAATACGGGACAGACTTGACTGGGGGAAAGAAGGGGAGAAAGAAAGAGGGAAAGAGAAACAGCTGAGAAGAGGGACGGGGGAGAAGGGCAAAAAACAAAAACCAACAGAACGGGCAGAAAAGAAACAAAAAAAGAAAAAACAAATATATATATCAATCACCTGGATCACCTGCTGAGAAAGAAAAAAGAAAACAAGCAGAAGAGAACAAGAGTAATAGAATAAACAACATCACAATGATATATGGGAATATGACAGTAAATACTAAATATTAAACATTATTGTGCAGCACATAAGATCAACAGAACACAGTGTGCTTTGAGGTAGGAGCCAAAAAGGGTGTAGTTTGTGGGTGTGATCACCCGTGTGTACACCTGTGAGCATGGACGCGCTTGTTTTTTTGTTTTTTTTTAAAGGTTCCTTCATGTAATGATCTGCTAGAGGGTGTGGGGGGGCCACAGCCCCGTCCTCCAGGGCATGAAGCAGGTATGGAGGAGATCAAAACTCCAGACATCCAGAGGCCCCCAGAACACAAGAGACCAAGGAAGACTAACAGAGGGGCAGCCGCGCCACTGTCCCAGAAAGAGCTGAGGAGAGTCCCAGATGAGGGCTCACTCAGCAGCCGCGGAGCAGAAGCCAGGGGGGGTTGCAATGACGCGCCCGTGAGCTCCGCCGGCAGCCAGCCGTGCCTGAGTGACCGAGCCCCAGGCCGAGAGGCCGGGGGCACCCCACCTCCGAAGTGGCCCGAGCGAGCCCCAGGCTCCAGGCCCCAATATGCGGCCGCCAAGGAGTGAGCCGGTGTGTACCTGGACGCCCATCCCCGGACACAAAGAACCACCAACGCACCGATGTCTGAGGGACTCCGCCACTGGCAGGGGAAGTGGTGGTAGGGGGAGATAGGCCTCCAAACCTTGGAGGGCCTAAGATGTCCCCAGAGAGGTGGCGCCTGACACCCAACCTGACATATAGACACAGAAATACAGGCACACACATATACAAACATCCATTCCCACCCTCATGCTCTCATATGCACTTACTCCACACTCAACCAACGTGGAGACAGACATAAAGAGACGCTGTACACACGATCACACTCCCCAAGCGTATTCTACAAACCGGGTCTAGGTACCCTCGCCCCTGGAGGGGGGAACTGCACCCAGACCCAGGTGGTGTTACCCTTTTCCCTGCGGTGGGGGGAGGCAGACCGCCCCGACTCCGCAGCAGCAGGGAGGCCCCACACTCCAGACCGCAGTCGGACGGCCAACTCCTCCTCCTATCCCCCCCGCTCCAGCAGGTCGCAGAGAATGGGGGTGAGAGAAGACTCCAAACCTCCCTCCACCCGCTCATTGTAGTGTTGATGCATGTGTGTTCTAAGGTGCATTTAAAACCCAGGAGGGCTTGGAGCTACCTGCCAGAGAGCAGCAGGTAAGCGCATGGTCCCTCCTGCTAGCCCTCAATGTCTACGTGTATTTAACATTGAGAGGTGGGCAACGACGCCAGGGGTGGGGTGTACACCCTGATGGTACTTTGGATTCCGTGTATCGTGCCCACCCCCAAGATCCTATATGTATGTGTAATGAGAGTGTGAGTAATGTGAATGTCTAAGTTGTGGGATAAAATTGAGGCAGAGGCAGCCAGAAGGGGACGGGAGGTGGCCTCCTCTGCACCCTGGTGACATACCCCTACTCCAAGGTCCTGCATGTGTGGGTGGTTGTGGTGGAGCGGGAAGAGGGAGGCAGCTGGAGATGGGGAGGGAAGGAAGGGAGGGGCAAGTGACCCCTCCCTGGGGCCAGCTCCCCCGCTGACCCCAGTAGGCACCCCCATACTCCGCAACCCGCCAGGGAAAGGGGGCCCAGGCCCATCCAGACCGGGGCCCAGCGCAGCAGCGCCTCCCGGCCCCTCAGAGCCCGGGACAGTCCACCCAACCCCACCACAGAGAAAACTGCACCCACCCCACCATCCACTCATCTTCCAGACTACATAAGACAATAAACACCCAGGCTGAGATCTTCTTCCACCTCTCCTGTATGTCCCCCTCCTGCAGAGAGAGCCCCTGAGGAGAGGAAAGCTCCTGCAAGATGTGACAATCTTCCCCACCAGTTGAAGAGCCCCCCAGGTGGCTCGATGCACCGGCGGCACCCTGCTCCAGGGCTGGGCCCCCATGCACCCACCCGCCCACAACCCCGGCAACACACCAACCAGGACCCAAGCCCCCGAGGCCCGGCCAGGGCCCCAGCCCAGAGACGGAGCGCCCCCAGAACCTCACGCCCATCCCGGACCCACCCAGGGGCAGCCAGGCTACCAGGTCAGTAACCCACGTCCGTCAGCACAGACCCTCCCCTAGCCCCGCTGCACGCAGCCGCGAGGAAACAGTCACCTGAGAGCCAACAGAGCCCCTAACCGGACGTGACCGCTACCCCGGGTTGAGCCCCCCAAGGACAGTGACAGTGAACTCTAAAGTCCAATGTGAGGTCATCTGTCTGACAGATAAAGCTTGGTCAAAACTGGGTCAAATGTGACAATGACCCTAAGCAGCAAATCTACAACAGAATGGGGCCAGTCTAGGCCTGTACTTCAACATGATTGTAATACTGTGGTGGGACCTTAAGAGAGCTGTGTTAGAGTGGGCCAAAACCTTCCACAACAATGTTAGAGACTGGCAAAGTCAAACAGAAAATAATGACTTAGAAGCTATTGAATCATGGACTTTACTTACTGTAACTTGGTTGTTTCGTTTTGTTTTAAATAAATAATGACACTATAAAATGTAACGTTGTTCATCTCAGCTTGTGTTTACCTTATTTTAAGACCTGATAAGGAATATATACCAAAACCAGAGCGGATATTTAATTCAATAATAAAATTAGCAGTCAATAAGACTGTTATCCTCATTTTAGAATTTTAGACTGACAGTGGGGTTAAAGTTAAGAGAGAATTGTGGCTATTACAATTACATTGTGAAAATTGTCACTCGAATAACAAACTGAATTATAGTTAGTGATTTGATTCAGTGTCACTACACAACCATCCACCATCTCTACCTCAGTATATAAAGGAAACATTGCTTTCAGGATTATTACTTAACCTTGGCACTGGAAGTAAAGGTGCAGTGAGGTGCAGAATCATGCATTATGGATTCAATCCCTGGTACCAGAGCTTATGTAAGAAGTTTTATTTCATCATGCATTTCATTTTCTTTTTTTTTTTGCATGTATTAGCACACTCCTAGTACCTGAAGTGAAAACCTCAGATGGTTCAATGATAATGATGATTAATAAATCATCATTCTACAACGAGAAAGATTATTCACAAGTGGAAAATAGGTTACAGGTTAGGTGAATTAACAGAAATGTTTTACACTAAAATGAAATCCAATGCGACTACAGCACCATGTCCTTAAAAATGAACACAGAGCCGAGTCACCCATCATGTTAGCCTGATGCAAATAACTTATTTCATTTTGTCCAACCCACAAGCCCATTAAGTGAAGGAGACAATCCAAATTTTCACCTTTTTACGATCACTTCAGATTGATTGAAGACAATGTACTCATTTCACAAGTTTAAGCAGAGCGGGCTCTGGTATGTTACTGTGTACACTGTAAAATACCAGAGAGATCAAGGAATCGCAGCAACCAACACAGATCTGGGACACAGATAGTCAGACTGCATTCTAAAAGCAAAGTGAAAGTAAATAGCAAACTTTCTGCGCACATTTGCAATCACTGAAGATTTTCTGTATAGCTGGAGTTTGGGCACGGGTGCATCCTCTGCATTTCATATCAAAGGGAGCAAAGACACAAAACAAGTTTAAACATTAAGTCACAATCGATTTGTCAACTTACTTACAGCAATAAGTAAGTAAGTTCTAAGTACATACTTTTTGAACAAATCTATATCTGCTGATGTTACTCAGCATTGACAGACATAAAAAACTGAAAAAAGGCATTTTTATATTTGAATTATTACACAGTGCAGGTAACTGTAAGTGCTAACTGTCAAACATGATAATCACAAGTTTAATGCAGGTCTTAAATGTGAAGTTTGTACATTACAGTATCAATCTTATTAAAGAAGAAAGGGCACAAATAATAAATAAAGACTTGCCTATTTAGTTACTGATTGGTCTAGATGACATAAACTACATGCAGTACTCACAGTTCTCCAGTGCAAGGCTTGCTACTCATGAGCATGGCATCTGTTTTTGCTCAAATAGAAATAATCTAAAAGTATTATTTAGGTGGCGTTGATTAGCATACGAAGCTAAAAAGCTAAAGCTAAGGTAAAACTGTAGCTTGCTAGCAAATTTACATTTGTCTTTGTTCAGCATTTATAGGTCGAGACTGTCAAACTGTAAATTCAGAGGAAATGTAATGCCCTGAAATGTTGTCTGCCAAACAAACAGAATAATAGCTAATTAAATTTGTTTTGCAGAAACATTTCGACTGGACTGTTAAGCAGCAATTCTTTTAAAAAGCTGTTTCTTATTGCATACACATAACTGCAACTCACTTAGTGGGTATGTTGCCATGTCTTTGGTAGTGCATATTCTCAAGTCATCATTGCTTTATCTTCTGTTATAGTGTGGTTGTATCACCTGACACTCACGCGATGTGCATCACCTGATGACTAGCTGTGGTACGTGATTTGGTATGTGATTTGTCTAGTGATGTTTGCGTGTCCCATAGAAAGTGAAGCATTAGGCAGTATAATTATACACAGACAACTTGAAGCTCTCTTTTTGTTTTTAATTCAGCATGTTAGAAAGTTGAAAAAAAGCCAACATCAGGGTGTGTGTGCAGCACGTATTTTAACAGCTACTGCACATACCTGTGTAATGCGTACTGGAGAATGTCAAGGAACAAGCATCACATGAGTTTAATCAGAAGGTTTTCAAAGACATGGCATGCGGAGCATTTGGCTCCAATTTTTAACCAGGTGTTTTAAGTTTTCATTTTCGACTTGTATGACCTGCAGCTGTGAAACTTTGTTCATGTGATAGAACAGGAGCAATGCCGTGCAAAAAAGCAATGTGTTCTAGTCTATTGTTTTCCCTTTAAATAAATGTAATCATTTGCACAATGGTGAAAACATCATATCCTGAGTTACTCTGTGGCTGCAACCCTGATTTAGTGAAGGTATTGTCTAATGTAATTTACTTCTCTCTCAAGTTATTAACTATATGTGTATTAGTTGAATCAGAAGTAATATTAATTATTAATAATTGTTATTATTATTATTATCATTATTATTATTATTATTATTATTATTAAATTGCTAATCACGAAAGAGTGACTATTACTATGACTCACGTATATTGTGTGTCTTCCTTTGCAGGAACTATTTTTCATCAGGGTGTGTTACATTTTAGCTTGCAAGGCAGTTGGTTTCTAGCAAGATTTTCACAGTGGGTAAGTTCAGAACAGTGTTCTGTGTGGGACTACTAACCAGTACAGTCACAAATGCACGGCACGGTTTCAGTGTGACAGTTGACAAAGGTTCTAATCACCTGGCAGGTATTTGTCAAACTGCTTGCAAGGCTCCTTCAGCAGAAAATGTCCTTAAAGAATCGGTGAGAATCATGTACATGCTAACGACATAGCTGGCCACTTGTTAGCTTGGAAGCACCTCATAAAGAGGCAGATTGTTACTCCTCTGCTCATCATATGCTTTGGTTTGTTGGTCAGATTAATGCTAGATTATTGTAGATGGTAACAGACAGATCCTCCAGTCACCTTTGTTCCTTTTGGAAGTTCTCGGCCTTTTCCAAATGATGCAATGGACGATTTCCCAGGCACTGCTGTGCAACAACCAATCTTTGGGTTGCACTTTGTGATAAAATAAGTAATGTTTTTTTATTTGTTTTGTTGTTCATTCACAACAACAGGATCTACAACACACAACTTATTGGTTATATTATATTTCCCTTAAAATTTACACCAATTTTACAAATTTGGAATTTAAATATGATCAGTGCTGATAATTAGTCATGCATCATGAGGGAGCAATTCTCTTATACACTGAAAAAAAGGGACTGGCCATCTCTTGGATTTATGTAAGCATCTTGCATGCATTTAACACAATTGCCTCATGTTTTAAAGTTAAATGTAACTATATAGTGTAAAAACTACATGATATGCAGAAAGGGTGTATTAAATTGTTCATATCATGTTCAGGTGAAGTAAGTCAATAAGATAGCAACGTTAAATCTCGTGAAACCACGCGTGATTTCATCTCGCGGGCTTTGGATCGTGGTTTAAAAAAGGCATCCATCTCAGTCAAGTCGAGCAGCCAACTCTACGTTTTTGGTATGTCTTGATTTTTTGAATTCATTTTTACCATATTTCAGCCAAATGTAGTTAAACGTCTAGAGTGTCGCCATGTAACATGCTAAAAAAGAGCCGTTAGCTTATTTGCTGTTTTATCTGTTGTCAAAGAATTGGCGCTTTTTCATTTGAATTTGTCTTTGGCACAAGAGCCGTAATATCACATTAAACCTAATTACGAGGCACTCATAACATAATTTGGTTTTCTGTGTGAATAGATTTGTCAACTGACTCTTCAGTTACATTGTGTATTTACTGCACCGTGGTGTTAGTGAGATTTTGGACATTGAACAGCTTTAGCTAATATCATCAGCGGCATTATGCTAGCTTACATCCCTACCCCTCCTGCCCTCACCTGCTGTCCTTTTGTTTTTGTTTTTGTTTTTTTTGCTGCACATTGAGAGATGACCTCTATTCTGCATTTCACCAGGAGTCAGCTGATGGATTGTGGGTTCAAGGTGTTATGGTAAGAAAGTATATTCTATTTTCGTTTCTGTAACTTAATTATAATAGGTTTTTTATAATTATTAGGTGCATGCATACTCACCCTATTAATACAACTGAGAGATCCAAAATCTGCCATAGGTTTAACTTATACCTGTATGTATTGCCAGAAAGGTGATTACTGGACTCGCATTAATGCACACTTGAACTGAAATGAGGTTGTAACTTGTGGGTTGTTGGGTTGCAAATCAGAAACAAACATCTTTGGCTTTTTTTTGATCCCATAAGATCTGGAAACACAGTTTTTATTCAACAAAACATTACTGATTAACCAAGCACAGTGCCTGCTGTTATTTCAAAATAATTTTATGTCATTTCAGATAAAATGCAGCATTCCAGTGCATCCCAACCATGCCTTTACAGTCAAGGTTTCTGACGGAGCTGAGTTTCTCTCTGACAGTCTGCTGAAAGTGTTTGCAAAGTGATCGGGGGAACAGGGCACAAAGCTAAAGGATGTAGCTGCCATAATGACAGTAAGAACTTTAAAATTCTTTAACTACAAAGTGTATATGCATTGCATTAGGTCAGTAAAAGATTTTTATGCTACATCCATTGAAACAGTCAACTATTACCTGTGAGTAATGATTCCACTAAAAGGATGCCATAATTTTCGTCATGCATTTACTGGCCCACTGAGAAAAAATTATCTTTTTTAAAAAATAAATGTTCTGGAAACTATATATCCATAAAGTTGATGTCAAACAGGAACTTTTGATATTGCTTTGTAGATGCTGGTGTTGCATGTTGACTGGTTTAAAAAGTCAAGAGTTTTTGTCTGGGATCATTTTCTTCTGTGCTACTGAAAAGTTCACAAATCTCTGTTTTCTTTGTTATAATAGTCAAGGATGACATTAATGCTCGGAGTCCCTCATCAAAGTGCTCCGCATCTGTGTGAAAGACAATTGCAACATCTTGGTGCAGGAGTTCATGGTGAGTGTTTTATGAGTAGATTGTGGCTTTGCAACATTTAAAAATGCATTTAGTTATCCACTTGATCCCTCATTGGACTGGTTAGGACCAGTAGTCCTCTTTAATAATTTGAAGTTCACATGAGGCCTGGTAGTGAACTCGGCCGCCGGCCCTTGAGGCCCCATCCCCACCCCTGTATTAGGGGTCACATCAGTGTGAAAAAACTTTAAATTTGTCATTCTAATGAACAAAGGAAAATCCCACCAATATTTATATTAGCTTTTGTTTGAAAAAATGACCAACTGACCAACAGCTAACCAAATTGTGGGGCTGAAAGTCTAAATTCTAACATCTTCTGAGTGACATAACCTGGATTTCTGATGGTCTTTCTAACAAAAACTAATGTAAAGCATTTGAAATTATTATGTTTTTCACCCTCTCTTAGAAACTCTGTTAGACCATGAATGGCAGCATGGCAGGCCACTCTTTGGCTATAGCTATTTACTATGTTGCTTGCATTGGTTTAAATTACTCTAACATTAGAACTGGTAGATTCAAAAGAGATGAGTTTAAAAAGGAATCTTAAAGAAATGTTTTGTGTTTAACCAGGACTTGACTGAGGCCACTGCACAGATTGAGAAAACCACAATGAACATCTGTCTCCAGAGGATGCGGCAGGCAATGACTTTTCTGATGTTGTTCTTCAAGATCTGGATAACGTGACCTTTGCAGTAGCCATGCTGTTTGGACCTTTTTTATTCCTTCAACATGAGTTACCCATCACAACTCTGCTACACTTTTGAGGTGATTCAATGGGTGGTAATGGAGTTGGATGCAACTCAGCTCTCAAGAAAAGCTCACAACTAAGACAAAACTGCTCCTGCAACGAAGCTCACTGTTATGCATGTGAGGTGACCAGCTCTAGGTGAGAGGACATTTAAATCTCACACTTGTTCTGCTGCATTTTTGAAGCTCAATTCCAGGAACGGATCGCAGGGTTCATTTTTATATACTCTGCAACTGCCATGAGGACGAGCCGTTTTTTGTTGTTGTTTGTTTTTCCTTTTGCTCTGTACAAGTTCTGTTTGTCTGTTTGGCAGCATTTTTAAATTTCTCTTTGTATTTTTTCTTTCTTTTACTAGTGAAGAGATGTAGCATGAACAGTTATACAGTCTAAATATCCCATATGGGTCGTGTGAAATGGTATTTTCAGTTTCATTCAGTTGAAGTAAAGAACGTTGAATATTTCTAAGTGTGCTGTTTTGAACCAAGATGTCACAGTATGATCAGTGCTGTAATTTTTGACAGTCACTGTATCAATGTTATTTTTGCGTCTCTTGAATAAAGGTTTTGACCTGCAAGTGCTAATTTCTTTAGTTATTGGGGTAAAATGGGTAGTGTTAATAGGAAGGTGTTTGCCAATTCAGTAACCTAATTTAATGTTAATGGAAACTAACATTACCTCAAATTGTTTAGTCATAATTGTTGTTTAACTGAATCTTGACGTTAGAGGCCTTAAATAGAATGTTTTGTATTGTTCTTTCCCAACATTTTTCAAAAGAAACAGTCTAATTTCTTTGCTGCGATTGATTCCAGAGAACACGGAAGAACTGACATTATTTAACTGTTGATTTATATAGATTCAGTAGAGGGGTAATGTCAGTTTAATTCTTTACCTACTGCAGTGAAATTAGACATTTTGTTTTGAAAGGTTACTGGTGGATGCCAGCAACCATCTTGGAAGAGAACAATACAATCTGTTATAAGGCCTCCATTTGAAAATTGTGTATTTGATACTAGAATATAATAGCAAAATGTAATTTGAAGATAACATGTAGTATTTAAGTGACCAAGTAGTATTGGGTAAAAGTTATTGAATCGTGTTGGGATAACGTGAGAAAATTGTGAAGGATTAAAATATTCCAAGAGCTCAAATTACTTCATCAAAACATGTTTAAGTCACATTTTATCAACACAAATTGCACAAGTTTATTGAACATGAATAAATTGTGTTAATTTAACTCAATTGTTTAAGTTGCTGCCAAAGCAAAACATCTGTGTGCAACAAATGTCCACCATTGAATTAAGTAAATCCAACAACATATTTTTTTCAGTGTAGATTGATTTTAGTATAACGCAGGGCACATTAACCATAACCGAAACTGTGTTAGTTCATTACAGCTTGTGACTTTGCTGCACTGCTTTTTTTTCTTTGTATACTGTGTTGCTTGAGTGCAATCTCGTCGAAACAGGAGCAAGATAGACACATGGTACGAGATACCTGAGCAGGTGATTCATGTGGTCCACAGATTGAGCAGGGTGTGTCCGGTATGAATTCAAAAGAAACATCAAGTTCCCTTCAGACTTGATGTGGAACAAGGAAAGAATGTGGAACAGAAGGTTATCATTTACCTTTCTGATGTGATCAGGCTTCCAATATAGGACTAAAGAAACAGTTATTATGGTGAGATTGAGTGATATTTTTGTAAAAGACAGTTTAATTCCCTTCCTTGTATTTTTTTCCTCATTAAACTTTAAAATATTCATCTCTCTCTGTATCTCTTTCCCTGTTTAGCAGATGCTATGTGACCTTTTCAGTAATGCAATCCTCAAATGAGTGATTGACAGGAATACGCCTGGAGACTTTGGGACATTATTACCTGCTTACACACATGCATATTTGCATACCAGCTGATGAGTCATGCGTCTCCGAGGACACAGATCAAGAGGCATTTAATCAGATCTTTTCTCGATACTGATCATGCCTGAAAAACACAAAGGTTCAAGTAAAGCCTGCCCTTTTGTTGGCTGCACATATAAACTCCAAATCTGGTGATTTCACTTGAGCTAACAGATGGTTTAAACCTATTGTTATAGTGACCTGATGCGTCTTATGTAATTTATATGAAAGGCTAGAGCAGGATGTTCAGCATCAGGATGTGTAGTCAGCCTTGTTAATGATAATCTCCACACTTCCTCTTTAAAAGCAGGTTCTGGGGATTTTTCAGAATCAGATCATTGCAAATAACATAAAAGTATACTACGTTGTTGTGGTGCGTTATACATTACAGAAGGTTCCAACATTGCAAGGTGCTGCCTCATCTGCATAAACTCCACCTCTGAAGATGTGCCATCTGCCACAGCATAAATTAATTTGTTTTGGGTGCATGAAAAATGACACTGAGCTTGGTGAGCTACCCCTGTATAAATGAATAAACACATTAAAATCATTTAATTTGTAATGAAAACACAATGTCAAGTTTTTGTAACACAAATTTTGATTTTTGATGAACTTTGTAACTTAATAGTTACCAATGTGGCATACAAAGCAGGCTGTAAACTTTCGCACTAGATATGAAAGTTTAATTCTTTTCAGGCATATATTAAAAACTGAATATATCTATCTATATACAGAGCTATAGAATTAGATATTCATTCTTTTGAGGTCATATTTAGATCATCTTGTCTAATGCATGTACTGCATATGTTGTTTTTTGTAGGTGTTTTGTGTTTTTTTCTTTTTAGCTTGCAGTAAATTTTTGTTTAAAAATCGTGTGCATTCATAAAAAATACTGGATTTTGTGATGTCTTTTTACAGCACACATCTGGCTCACAGCTAACAAAACAAAGCACCAATCTGTCTGTGAAGGTTCTCAGTCATCCAGGTCATCGCTCCTTAGACCACCAATCCAAATTTATCCTGTGTTTAATACGTTTCCCATTGTAATTTCTTCTACCATATATGTCCATGCCCAACCTTTAATTCTCCCCATGTCCCTACTCTGTCTCTCCCTTTGTAGCAGCTGTGGAATTCCATCCTTCTAGGAACAATGAGAAGCATTGACTTCAGAGGACCGATCAAGCCGATGACTCTCAGATAAGGAAGTCTGCAGGAGCCACGGGGAGCACACAGACGTACAGGAGCACTATTTACAGACGTGCTTTGTTTCTGTCTTTTGTCTCTCGGGCTGCTCGTGGCATGCCAATCATTTCCCTTTGTCCCATATGTGCCATGGATATGAAATCACAGTTTATATTTACTGCCCCTTATGGCAGATTTCATTCTGTGTTGGATAATCATTACACAAATCACAGGTAACCAGTTTTACCCAGCTATGCAATTTTATGATTAATATAACTTTTGGATAACTTGTTTAATCATGAGGTAATTCATTTTTTGGATTTGGATTTTAAGGGAAGAACCAGAAGCAGAGCTGGTTAACAGAATTGGGTAACCTGCTATTATTAATATTATATAATGAAATATATTTTATCTTATTAAATATTTGAATGTTTTCAAATATGTAATTGTGTTATTATCTCATTAAATATGTATGACTTTCCATCAGCGTCCAATGTGTCAAAATCAATTTAAAATATTTAATAAATTGCATCATTGCATAAAATAATAGCTTAAAACATCTCACTTTAAATAGAATAGGCACACAATAAATAACTCATTGTGATTGGACAAGATGATGTTAAATTTCAGTTAATGAACTGATGCGACGCAACACACTAATTTGACGGTTACACTCATAGACAAAAGTATTGTGTGCTAAATAGTATGTAGTAATGATAATATAAATGGAGGGGTAAAAATATTTTGTTGACATTATCAGGCATTTAATTATTATATATCCTACTGTTACCTCATGAGCTATAGTGTTATTTAATATGGGTTATTGAACTGTATAGTGCTTTTCTACTCTACCTGAGCACTCAATAAATGTATAATAATATAATAATAGTATAATAAGTTGTTCCCTAAAGACAACTGGAAAAGTGCAGTTTTAAGCCAGGACTTATTTGATCTCCCATGGCACCACTGAAAACAATGGTCGACATATTTACGTCTATAATCTGCACACTTAGTGACACATATGATGTCAACCTACTCGTGGACTCTTCTTGCCCAAATGTGTGTCCTTTATTGTCCATTTCCTGCACAAGCGGTCAGCTGCTTCCTATCTGGCGCCACACCAATGACCAGCCACAGACCCCCACATCGCCACGGTAGCACTATTAGGGAGGGTCAAGAGCGGAGGGAGAAAAGATGGAAAACGCTGATAGGAAGAAACAGGACGTTCCCTCGTTCACAGTTGAGCTAGTTGCAGAAACTGCAGCATGATTTTGTGGGGCGACACGCGCTCCACCACTGGAAAAAAAGGTGTGGGATTGTGTCACAGACTGAGTTTGGGAGCTGAGTCAAAAATCCAGAAATAAAAAATGTGGACATCATCACAAACAACTGTTCAGTCTTGTTTGAGATCACTGTTCAGCCAAGTTTGTTGGTTATTAACTCATCTTTTTGTGTCAAAATTGCAACCCGATCTCCCAAGCGAAGTCCAAAAGATTTTATTTCTGCGAGAAAATCTCGAGTCAATGTGCCTGTTTTGGCTGTAAGGCAAGAATTTCAGTTTCATCACGAATGCCCTCAACATGTACAGAGACAGAGAAAGAGCGAGAAAGAGAATAAAAAACAGTTCAAAGTGAAATCCTGATAGATTCTGAGAAAAGATGCGGAGAGCCAGATAAATGAAATACAGGGGATGGTGCTGGAGGGGTGAGTAGATGTGAGAGGAAAGAAAAAGATGAATATAAAGAGGAGGGAGAGATGAAGGCACAGGAGAGGAGAGACAGGGAGATCTGACAGGGCGGACAGCTCTCTTTCATAAAGAGCATTAGATATGAGCCTCAGTCTGTCTCTCCAGGGGATGTGGTGTGGTTTGTCTTTTTTTCCCCCCACCACACTCTCACACAGAGACACACACACACACACACACTTACTTATATACAGTGAGCTGTCAGTAGAAGCTAAAGCTGTTAACCTAGAGCAAACAAGCAAAAAACAAAGCTACTGAGCATTCTGATACATAAAAGTCATAGTTTATTTAGCACACAACCCCAAACTAATTTAACTTAACACGTGGATTAACTTAAGACTTTGATGCAAACTTAAAGGTGAAAACGCCCTCGTATCAATTGCAAATGTCAGCTTTTGGTACCAGTTCCCTCGCATCAACATCTCTCTCCCACTGACACTTCTGTCAAAAGACTTTAAAGCAACTGAGTGACATGTTGTGTTTAGCAAAGTCAGTTCAGAACAGAGCTGCAACTGCTAGTGGTAAAACTATTCCTAAGTTTGTGTTGTAAAGTCCTCCCAAAGGTCTCGGTACTTGCTAGTGTCAAACTATTTTAGGAATGAAACCACTGCAGAATAAATGCTGCCAACAACAAAGGTTTTAAAGGGCTTTGTGCTCTCAAACCAGTTTGAGATGATTTGAGTTTTGTGACATTGTGCGTTATCCTGCGGCAAGATGTGTACAATGTGGTTATAAAGGGATGAATGTGACCTGTGGCTCAATTGGTCAGGTCCTCAAAGTGTGCCAAGACACTATATCTATATCATTACATTACCACGAGTAGTCTGAATTGCTGATCCAGGCAGGATAGATTCATGTTGGGTATGCCAAATTCAGACCCTGCAGGTGAATGTTGCACCACAGGTCAAGGGTCATCAGACCAGGCAGCATTCTTCAAATCTTATTGTCCAATCATAGTGAGCTTGTGCAAACTGTAGCCTCAGTTTCTTTTTCTTTATTGGCAGGATTGGCAGCAATGGTCTTCTGATGTTGTAGCCCATCTACTCCAGGGTTCTATTTGTTGTGCTTTCAGAGATGCTATTCTTAATTGCTCGGGCATAAAGAGTGGTTAACTGAGGTGTGTTCATGCAGCTTATGATAAGAAGGAAACCTAATCAGTTCTAACTCAGGCCAACATTATTAGACTATTTGTAGGCTATGCATTAAATAATTACTACTCAGTATTTTTTTTTACCGAGCCTAGATATGATTAGATATGCTCAGTATTATTCTTAAAAAGTACTGCTAAAAAAAAAAACAGGATCCTAGCAAGCTAAAATTAGCCTATTCGGTTTCAGCAGTTTAGTTAAGCATAAAGCACTTTGTACCAGGACACTTGGTCCTAGTACAAAGATGACACAAATCACGCACAGATCATGTAAAGTCCCAAAATAGTAAGTTTATTGGCAGATGGGTATCATGAAAGGAGTGGAAGAAAAATAGGCATGTGCAGTTCTATTTGTTCCTTTAACAGCACAAACACAAAAGTAAAGAGTGCTTAATGTGTATCATCCTAGAGGAAGGAAACCACTCCATTTGCGATGACAGCAGAACACTGCTGCGAGATCTGGTCAGCCATAAAGGAGATTTTGTGAAGCTTGTGGATAGGGCGTGTGAAGATAACAAGGTATACTCAAACTACACGCACCTGACCCACAACGTTTTTTGGTTAACCAAACTGTGAAAGACAAAGTTTTGAAATTGTCAGGATGCATGTAGTATAACTATTTTACTCCTTTGCTAAAAGTTACCTTAGTGCATAAATATCATTATACAAGTTATGACATTGTCCCTATAATTTACCTGCTGTTGCTGTGCAGTCTAATATTAAACACACAGACAGAACGACAACTAAAAGTAACCTTTGCAATGTGAAATCTGCACTTCTCATAGCAGACCAATGATGCATGGTAAGTGTCAGCATTTCCAGTGGAAGGATTTCACTAAAGGCTTATCAAGAATTGCACACTAGTGTGTCAAGGTCAGCCGTTCGGAGTTGAGTTGTGTGTCCAATTCACCCAACTGCCTGCAATGTGTTATCAGTTGTGCCCTGGATAGATAACCCCAAAAGCCTGAGAGCAAGTTTCCTGTTCTTGGTATTTCCTGTCCTTTTAAACTCCTTTCGGGCTAAAAATTCCACCTAAGAAGGACAATTCATTGCTACTGACCCAGGGAATTTATTATTGCCAGTGAAGTACATCCTGATAAGGGCAAGGTTTTTACCCGTTTATTTCCTTTCTTCACTGTGCAAAGAGCATGTCTTATAGACTACATGGAAAATCACATCAATTTATTCGCAAAGTTGCTGCTAAAGAACATAAAAATAAATATAAACTTTTGCAGAGGGAAAATGTGGAGAGCTGAGCCTGAGATCCCACTGAGAATAACTTCATCGTCTACTGCTTCCTTATTCTCTTTCATCTTTTAGGCTTGCTGTTTTGTTCCCTCTGTTTTACATGCACTTCTTATCTTTACATAGGAATTTTCAGCTCCCTGTCTTACACCCACTCCAACCTATACAACAAGTGCATATTGCTTATTCTTGAAAACGCACACATGCACAATACCGGAGGTGTTTGTGCGTGCGTGTGTGTGTGTGTGTGGGGGGGGGGGGGGGGTTGTTGTTGTTTTTAAACATCATTAATGTACATTTTTAGATCTTTGGGTTTAGGTTGACAGGGTGTATATGTGTATATAAATAAGTCTTTGTCCTGGAGAAATAGTTTGCTGCGTTATAAGAAAGCCCTCCGCAAAGCTAGAACATCTTACAATTCGTCACTGATTGAAGAAAATAAGAACAACCCCAGGTTTCTCTTCAGCACTGTAGCCAGGCTGACAAAAAGTCAGAGCTCTTTTGAGCCAACCATCCCTTTAACGTTAACTAGTAATGACTTCATGAACTTCTTCACAAATAAACTTTTTATCATTAGAGAAAAAATTACCAATAATCATCCCACAGATGTAACATTATCTACAGCTACTTTTAGTACCATTGATGTTAAGTTAGACTCTTTTTCTCCAATTGATCTTTCTGAGTTAACTTCAATAATTACTTCCTCCAAACCATCAACGTGTCTTTTAGACCCCATTCCTACAAATTGGTAAATGGTAAATGGCCTGTATTTGTATAGCGCTTTTACTAGTCCCCTCTAGGGACCCCAAAGCGCTTTACACACCCAGTCATCCACCCATTCACACACTGGTGGAGGCAAGCTACAGTTGTAGCCACAGCTGCCCTGGGGCAGACTGACAGAAGCGAGGCTGCCATATCGCGCCATCGGCCCTTCTGGCCAACACCAGTAGGCGGTAGGTGAAGTGTCTTGCCCAGTGTCTTACAAAACTGCTCAAAAAAGTCCTGCCATTAATTAATTCTTCAATCTTAAATATGATCAACCTATCTCTAATAATCGGCTATGTACCACAGGCCTTCAAGGTGGCTGTAGTTAAACCTTTACTCAAAAAGCCATCTCTAGACCCAGCAGTCTTAGCTAATTATAGGCCAATCTCCAACCTTCCTTTCAGATCAAAAATCCTTGAAAGAGTAGTTGTCAAACAGCTAACAGATCATCTGCAGAGGAATGGTTTATTTGAAGAGTTTCAGTCAGGTTTCAGAGTTCATCACAGCACAGAAACAGCTTTAGTGAAGGTTACAAATGATCTTCTTATGGCCTCTGACAATGGACTCATCTCTGTGCTTGTCCTGCTAGACCTCAGTGCAGCTTTCAATACTGTTGACGATAATATCCTATTAGAGCGATTAGAACATGCTGTAGGTATTACAGGTACTGCGCTGCAGTGGTTTGTATCATATCTATCTACACTCAACAAAAATATAAACGCAACACCTTTGTTACTGCTCCCATTCCCCATGGGATGGATGTAGAGACCTAAAATTCATTCCAGATACACATTATAACCATCCCTCCCAAACAGTGGTCACAAATCAGTCCAAATGTGTGGTAGTGGGCACATCTGCTATATTGAGATAATCCATCCTACCTCACAGGTGTGCCACATCAGGATGCTGATCTGACATCATGAGTAGTGCACAGGTGTACCTCAGACTGCCCACAACAAAAGGCCACCCTGGAATGTGCAGTTTTGTCTCACAGCAAAATGCCACAGATGCCACAAGCAATGAGGGAGCGTGCAATTGGCATGCTGACAGCAGGAATGTCAACCAGATCTGTCGCCCGTGCATTGAATGTTCATTTCTCAACCATAAGCCGTCTCCACAGGCGTTTCAGAGAATATGGCAGCACATCCAACCGGCCTCACAACCGCAGACCTCGTGTAACCACACCAGCCCAGGACCTCCACATCCAGCAGGTTCACCTCCAAGATCGTCTGAGACCAGCCACCCAGACAGCTGCTGGAACAATTGGTTTGCACAACCAAACAATTTCTGCACAAACTGTCAGAAACCGTCTCAGGGACGCTCAACTGCATGCCCGTCGTCCTCATCGGGGTCTTGACCTGACTCCAGCTCGTCGCCGTAACAGACTTGTGTGGGCAAATGCTCACATTCGATGGCGTCTGGCACGTTAGAGAGGTGTGCGCTTCACGGATGAATCATGGTTCACATTGTTCAGGGCAGATGGCAGCTGAGAATGTCCCAGTTCTTGCATGGCCAGCATACTCACCGGACATGTCACCCATTGAGCATGTTCGGGATGTGCTTGACCGGCGTATACGACAGCGTGTACCAGTTCCCACGAATATCCAACAACCTTGCACAGCCATTGAAGTGGAGTGGACCAACATTCCACAGGCCACAATTGACAATCTGATAGACTCCATGCGATGATGTGTTGCACTGCATGAGGCAAATGGTGGTCACACCAGATACTGACCGGTTCTGGGTCCCCAGACCCCCAATAGCGCAAAAAACTGCACATTCCAGGGTGGCCTTTTGTTGTGGGCAGTCTGAGGTACACCTGTGCACTACTCATGATGTCAGATCAGCATCCTGATGTGGCACACCTGTGAGGTGGGATGGATTATCTCAATATAGCAGATGTGCCCACTACCACACATTTGGACTGATTTGTGACCACTGTTTGGGAGGGATGGTTATATTGTGCATCTGGAATGAATTTTAGGTCTCTACGTCCATCCCATGGGGAATGGGAGCAGTAACAAAGGTGTTGCGTTTATATTTTTGTTGAGTGTAATAGACTCCAATTTGTATATGTAAATGGAGAGTCCTCTGAGGTTAATTATGGCGTTCCACAGGGTTCAGTGCTAGGACCAATTCTGTTTACATTATACATGCTTCCCTTAGGCAGCATCATTAGAAGACATAGCATAAATTTTCACTGCTATGCAGATGACACCCAGCTCTATCTATCTATGAAGCCAGATAACACACACCAATTAGTTAAACTGCAGGAATGTCTTAAAGACATAAAGACCTGGATGGATGCTAACTTTCTGCTTCTTAATTCAGATAAAACTGAGGTTATTGTACTCGGCCCTGAAAATCTTAGAAATATGGTATCTAACCAGATTCTTACTCTGGATGGCATTACCTTGGCCTCCAGTAACGCAGTGAGGAACCTTGGAGTCATTTTTGACCAGGACATGTCCTTCAACGCACATATTAAACAAATATGTAAGACTGCGTTCTTCCATTTGCGCAACATCTCTAAAATTAGAAATATCCTGTCTCAGAGTGACGCTGAAAAACTAGTTCATGCATTTATTACTTCCAGGCTGGACTACTGCAATTCATTATTATCAGGGTGTCCAAAAAACTCGCTGAAAAGCCTTCAGCTAATCCAAAATGCTGCAGCAAGAGTCCTGACAGGGACTAGAAAGAAAGAGCATATTTCTCCTGTTTTGGCTTCCCTTCATTGGCTTCCTGTTAAATCCAGAATTGAATTCAAAATCCTGCTCCTCACATACAAGGTCTTAAATAATCAGGCCTTCTTCTGTGGAACCAGCTTCCAGTTTGGATTCGGGAGACAGACACTATCTCTACTTTCAAGATTAGGCTTAAAACTTTCCTTTTTGCTAAAGTATATAGTTAGGGCTGGACCAGGTGACCCTGAATCCTCCCTTAGTTATACTGCAATAGACGTAGGCTGCCGGGGATTCCCATGATGCATTGAGTTTTTCCTTTCCAGTCACCTTTCTCACTCACTATGTGTTAATAGACCTCTCTGCATTGAATCATATCTGTTACTAATCTCTGTCTCTCTTCCACAGCATGTCTTTTATCCTGTCTTCCTTCTCTCACCCCAACCGGTCGCAGCAGATGGCCGCCCCTCCCTGAGCCTGGTTCCGCCGGAGGTTTCTTCCTGTTAAAAGGGAGTTTTTCCTTCCCACTGTCGCCAAAGTGCTTGCTCATAGGGGGTCATATGATTGTTGGGTTTTTCTCTGTATCTATGAAGCGCCTTGAGGCGACTTTTGCTGTGATTTGGCGCTATATAAATAAAATTGAATTGAATTGAATGTATGCCTTATTTCTCAACACCTGATGCGGATGACTTTTGGTATGGTATAGGTATGGCTTTAGTTATTTAACTGTCCCTGGAATAGTGTCTGATATTGCCTCTTTCCTGTTTTACCATAAAAAATGAAGTTTTGGATAATGAATAGAAGAGGCCACCCTTTCATTGGTCTATAGTGCAGCACACAAAGCTGCTAATTCAGGCGTCCTGTTCACTATGATGAAATAATTGTCTCAAGTTTGTTTTGGTGTGTTGATTTTTCATACAGTGCCGCAACAAACAGGAATCAGCCACGAGGAGAAAAAGAAATATAAAGGAGTGTTTCCATTCCCACTGCTTCATCCTGTCGTTCTGATGTTTTCAGGTTAAAAGCAGACATTCAGTTTGCTTTGGCAAAGGATCTTTTCATGGATGAGAACGAAATCTTCACATTAGTCTTGCCCTTGTTGCATAACCTCCATTTCAACTACTTCTTTTTGCGGATACGGCTTCATGTGAGACACATTCACGAGTATAATTGTTATTCTAAGACTGTAAAGATGGATTCTTAATTAGCTTTGACTGTCAGGTCCATTGCACTTAGTCTGGCCTGCACAGGCCATAAACATGAGCAGTTGTTAAAGCATGTCACTGTGAATACTGTGTAAAACACACATTCTTTACAGAGCACATCTCGACTTGGATCAGCTTAAGTTGAAGATTTTGTCCCTGTTTCCCTCACTTAATAGAGCACATTTGCTCCTCCTTTTTCATTTGCGTGCCTTTGAAGAGAGTCTAAAAAGATAACAGTTTTGCTTTTGGGTAAGAGGTGATGGCGCTGAACATTTGAGCAGGAATTTTTAAAATGCTCGTCCTTGCCAAGGAGTTCAGCAGCCTCAAACACACGTGCATGCACACACACACTCATCGATTCTCAAGCACTGATGCACATATACGCACACATCCACGAACACCAAACACATAAATGCGCACACACACACACACACACACAGATGCAATTATTTAGATGCTCCAGCGCTGCTTTGAAATGGAAATGTTTCATCTTTTTTTTCCTCCGTGAAGAAAACAGAAAAACAAAAAATACCAAAAGGATCGAAAATGACATGAGGGAAGCCTGGCACCTGCAAACAAATCACTCTGCAGCATTTGTTCTCCAAAGACAGCGTCTGACTTTGTGAGATGTGAAAGTTTTGCTTGTCAAAGTGCATGTGCGATTTGTGAAAAGTCAATTGTGGTATATTCTGTCATCGCTTTAAAAGCGGTTTAAGAATAAAAATAACTGCTTACTCTAACGAACTGTCGGCAGACGGGACATTTGTTTACCTACAAATCTATCTGTAGCTAATGAGTGTTTTAGAAAGTAGAAAAATGCATCCTGATAGCAAAGTTATTTAATGCAAGTTATGATTTCTAAAATACCCTCGTGCATGTGGACAGGGCCTTACAGTAGGCACTGTGCTTTTTTAGCTCTTCCTCAACAAACTCTAAACAATTACTGTCCAAAGTCCAAAGGATCCAACACAAGACTACTTATTGCCATCTATTATATCATGGATGGCAAACTATTCTCACATTTTTAAAAACAGTATTGTCATTATTCCAAAATTATACCTCAGATCAAATAGAGGGTGAACTTGTGTTAAAGGCTGAAACACATCATCTCTCATTTTTTTGTTATATTTGTGTTTGTTTGTGCATGTGCCTGCTTCTGCTGTGCCCATACACTGGTCTCTGTGAATCCCTAACACATGGCTACACCATTTCCATAAAGTAAAAACAATTACATGTGAAAATAAATGGCCGGGATGAAAAAAGTGGAACTCTTCAAGTATATGACATGAAATCCTGCATAATTTTAACACAGCATCTATGATCATTTAACCCCTAATCTTTTGAGGCACACTCTGACCACACTGGCCGTGGGGCGTGCCCACTTGACTCTTGCGATAAATCTCCAGAAGAGTTTCTTGCTGCTTTGTTAACCATTAAGGGGCACAAATAACGAGAAAGGTAAGAGGGGTGGGACTCACTCAGAGTCATAAATAACCACAATAACACCTGATCAACTTTGGTGCCTCATGAAAAGCATTAGTTTGCTTTTTATGTGTCATTACGCTGCGTCTTTTCTTATTTCATAAAGGAAATGTCGCCACTGACACAAACATCATGACTTCTATGTGCCGTCTTTTTTATTAATACTCTGTTCTGGTCATCCTGCTCTCTCTTCTTCTGTGTGTGTGTGTGTGTGTGTGTGTGTGTGTGTGTGTGTGTGTGTGCAAACAGACCATGGCCATAAAATCTTGCTGCAACATCATTGGCTGAGGCAGCACATCTCTAGGACCAATGAGCAGACAGCGTAGGTCTGTGGACTGGCGGCCTGGTGAAACTACTCAGTGACTGAATCTTGATATGTCAATGCACACACACACACACACACACAGACAACCAGGGCAGGTACAGAGAAGTGGGACATGTCTTGCATACAGAGCAGGCAGATCTATTTCAAAGAGAAAAGGAGACAGAGTTATTGAAAAGAGAAAAGGTGACGTCACTATTATTGTTACTGATTGCTTGTGTCGCCATGTGCATGTGTGTGTGTGTGTGTGTGTGTGTGTGTGTGCGTGCGTGTGTGGTCTGTCTCCTCCTATCATCCTTCCCCTCTCATCACCCCTAACTAATTGACTTCTCAATGTCAGCGAGCATTACTCGCCTTCCTCTGCTCCCATCTCTATATTTCTCTCTTCTGTCCTCGTTTTTCTTCCAAGAGAATTTATTTATTGTCAGCTAAAATATTATTCCACTCCATCATTCTCCTCCCTTTGTTGTTCAGCCATTAGCTTTTCCTCTGATTTGGTAATTATTTTTCTTCTACCCTCCCTTTTCTTTTCTTCCGTGAAGCTTATCTCCTTTTCTTATCTCCTAAATCAGCTTCCTTTCCTCCTCCTCCTCCTCTTCCCTAGCTTTGCACGTTTCTCTAGCTGACTGAGACATTATTTTAGTTTCCTAGGCTGGCGATATGCCACGATTCCCAGCAAGGATATACACATTCATTAATCAGCAGTGTGCTCGGAGAGCCCTTTTACAGCACAACAGCTAATGCATTACCTTAGGTCACGTAGATGATCATGAAAATGATGAAAGAACAGTGGGAAAGAAGGAATAAAGCTCAATACCTCTGAATTAAACTCTTCTCTTAAATTAAGTTAATTTGTTATCCCATCGCTGTCATTTTGTCTGTAAGAATAATTCTGATTGGATGAACACAAGACCACATTTCCACATGTGTAAGAAAACGTGAGTGATAGGAAAAGAGACAGGAGGTTGTTTTTCACCTTCAAATACACACACACACAAATCATACAGTTACATAACAATCAAATTCAATCATTTTGACAGTTTTTTTCTCTACTGCTACTCCTTATTAACATCAAAGTTCAACACGTGTGTCCCTGTGTGCGTGTAGCCAAAGGCTATCGATGCATTACACCGACATTGCATCACTGCCTTGTTTGCATCATGCAAGCAGGACGAATCCCAGGAGGTCACTCACGTCAGAGAAATGCACAAACATGTGCATATATATGCCTGTAGATGTCATAGCTGTTAATAGAGCATAGTGTTGTGGACCAGTTTATATTTTTTACTTTTCAACTCCACCTTCTAACATGACTCATTGTAAAAGAGAGTTACTGTATAATTTTTTAACTTAACACAATAATTAATGGTGCTTAAATTATTTTAGTTATATGGCAGAAAATGTATAATCCTGAACACATCCTTCTGGGGACCGGTCAAACTGGAAGCTGGTTCCACAGAAGAGGCGCCTGAAAGTTGAAGGCTCTGCCTCCCGTTCTACTTTTAAATACTCTAGGAACCACAAGGAAACCAGCAGTCTGAGAACAAAGTACTCTTTTGGAGTGATATGGTACTATGAGGTCTTTAAGATAAGATGGGCCCTGATTATTCAAGACCTTTTATGTAATGAGAAGGACTTTAAAATTCAATTCTGGATTTAACAGAAGAGGAGCTAATATAGGAGATATATGCTCTCTCTTTCCATTCCCTGTCAGTACTGTCACTACAATAGTCTGGAGCAAGGATCGATATTTTGATGATGGTGGATACTATGGATGCATATTGGCAATGCTGTTCTGTTATTTCAAAATAACAGAAAAGCTAATTGCTAATATGTGGATGAAAAGCTTATAACTGACATGCAAAAGTTTATACTGATACATTAATAGCTATTAATAGTAAGGTACAGCTGTGTGTGTTACAGTCGTAGTCCATTTGCCTTACATGTGTAAGATCCATGGTTTGAAACCACTGGGAAAAACAAACCCAGCCTCAATGGGTCATAAGCTAGTGTAGTCATTGGTCTGGATGGGAGGGTTGCGTCAGGAAGGACATGTTGATCCATTTGCTGTGGGGACCCCTTGGGAAATAAGGGAACAGCCAAAGGTACCTTGAAAAACGTCAGACACATAAACATTTAATTTACATTTTCATTGCTGAATTTAATTAAGGTTGAGTTTTAGAGCAATAGTCATTTGATCTGCAACATTACGTCAGCATTATGGTGTCATTTTACCCCACATGATGGCTTGTACATGTACATTTGAAAGTGTTTACACATTGACTGCACAGGAGGGTGAAGGAAGAACCCAAACACAGGACATGTTGCCAGACTGAAATAAAACAAATAGCGGACCTTTACTGGACAAAACAAGCATCCCAGAACGTACAAAGTCCAGTGGGGTGACACAAAGCAGAAAGAAAACACATAAACAATAAGGAATGCACAAAATAATAAATATATGCAGCTGACAGTTGATTCAATGCTTCCTTTATCGCCTCCTATAGCAAAGGATATACTGAACAGTCCAGTACGTTTTACATGACGGTCAAGCAAAAGTGGTTAGGAAAAGCAGGTAGAAGGTATTTTTTGTACCTATTGTTTTTTGACTATCCAGAGCTTATACAATAGAAGATGCAACAAAGGATGAAAGGGAAGAAGAGATCATATATAGACAGAAGGGGACGATGCACACGTGGAGACAATTAAACACAGGTGAAACAAATTAAGGCGGACAGCCAATCACAAAGGAAGGACAGAAACAAAAAGGTAAACAATCCACCTCCTACTCAACTAAACATAACCATAGAAACTAGAAACACAAAGAGACATAACAAAACCAAAAACTAAAAATCGGTGATGATTTTATTGGAAAGGGAAACCAGAGATTAAACCGAATACCAACAGTAGATGATTGACAATAGCTTATTATATGCTTTCAATTGTGTTTTTCCTATGTGCCATCTGGGTATGATGTGCCTGACAATGCAACACAATGAGTCAGAAAGTCTTGAAAATTACAGAGAAGAATTTTTTTTTAACTGACAAGTAATTTAAAGTAGCATTCAGCTGAGGTTTGAGTGGTTGGTTTTCAATTCAAGTCTTCTGTGTTCAGAGGACCTTCTCTTTTATCTAATCTTTGAGTAGGCAACAACTTTCTGGTTGAAAACGCTTTTGTAACTCCAGCATCCCCTACACTTCCCTCTCTGATATCTACAGATTGCTTCAGAAAGATTAAATATGGGACACACACACACACTGTGTTTGAGATAATTTGGGTGTTCTTCGTAATCTTTCCACTCCGTATTGAGCTCTTTTCTCTGCTTGATACATATCAGCTATTACATAAAGATGCTGACTGCTTCACCTTGCAGGGAGCAGTGCTGTGCTGACTGGCTGACTGAAATGCCAAGTGGTGTCACTTGCATGACTTCCAGTGGGTGAAATTTGTGTGAGTGGATACTTTATCCTGTCAGGATTGCCCGTTGGGTCACTGTAGTCGTAAGTTTTACAAAACTCTACTCAGCAGACCGCCAAAATATTTCATACTTTAAAAATAGCACTGCAGCACTACACTGTGTTTATGAGCCTTGATTATCCAAGCACTGGTAATCAGTCATTTCTCTGATAAAGATGTGCTTCTTTATGGAAATTCATTATCGCCATCATCGTCAGTGTGAGTATTAACTGAGGTATCTCAGACGTTAAAATGCACTAAATAAGGAGGATAATGGAAAAGATTCCCATTTTAAAGTGGCATACAATAGCAAATGTTAGGATTTACATTTGACACACTCAACATTTTACAATAGCCATCCTCAAAGAATAGCGTGCAGAGGAAGGGTTTCCCCCCTGGTGCCTGTGTGTCTACTGTCCAGTCAGTTTAGCGCAGGGGTGGGGTGAACAGGGATGGAGTCCACAGGAGGAAAAGAAAAAAGACACTGGAACAGTTCAGACAATGGCTTTGGCCTGCCTTTGCTATTTCAAGAGGCTTCCTCCACATGTGATTTCACCCCAAACATCACCCTCCCGCCTCTGCTAAGTTCAGCTCTACCTGTTTCGTCTCTGCCAGCTAAAATCCACTCAAGATAGGAGAGTGACTCACACAATGGCATGACTTCAGGGCTGAAACAGCTTCCTGGTTGTTGATTTGTTTCTATAGCTCGCTTTCATGCGAATAATAGGGTGTAGAATTGCCCATTTTGGGGAGCAGGAAGTACATTGAGATTTGTGTTTAGGAAAGCATTCGCTAAAAGGGCACTAAAAAGGGTGTAATAAGAGACAGCTACACAACATACACATATGCACACATTGGGACAGTGTCCTCAGCACAGGAAGCCCAGCCTTCTGATGACAGGAAGCAGCCCCTCACCATGGAGACAGCAGTCTGAGCTGGTGTCCTGCAGGTCAAAGGCAGACACACGTACACAGGCAATCTGAAGCCATCTATGGAAGAGGCAGGGAATTAGAAATCTAAAAGAAAGAAGAGGAAAGCGCTCATTTTTATACAGTCCACTGAAGACCACGAACACTTTCACTCACACAGAGTTTACACTGCACAAGCTCTGTGGCCAACACAACTCTGTAAATAGACAAGAGCATCTGACAGGCTGTGAGGGGGTGATCTTTCATCTGTTAATCACCACATATTTTGACTATGTTTTAAAGTGATTCAGTGATTCCTAAATGTTGGTGCTTGGTTTCCCATCCATCCATCCATCCATCCATCTTCATCCGCTTTATCCGGGGCCGGGTCGCGGGGGCAGCAGCCTAAGCAAAGAGGCCCAGACCTCCCTCTCCCCAGCCACCTCCTCCAGCTTATCCGGGGAACACCAAGGCGTTCCCAGGCCAGCCGAGAGATATAATCTCTCCAGCGTGTCCTGGGTCTGCCCCGGGGCCTCCTCCCGGTGGGACATGCCTGGAACACCTCACCCAGGAGGCGCCCAGGGGGCATCCTTGTCAGATGCCCGAACCACCTCAGCTGGCTCCTTTCGATGTGGAGCAGCAGCTGCTCTACTCTGAGCCCCTCCCGGATGGCCGAACTTCTCACCCTATCTCTAAGGGAGAGGCCAGCCACCCTTCGGAGGAAGCTCATTTCTGCCGCTTGTATCCGCGATCTCGTTCTTTCGGTCACTACCCACAGCTCGTGGCCATAGGTGAGGGTAGGGACGTAGATCGACCGGTAAATTGAGAGCTTCGCTTTTACACTCAGCTCCCTCTTCACCACGACGGACCGGTGCAGCGTCTGCATTACTGCAGCTGCAGCCCCAATCCGTCTGTCGATCTCCGGCTCCCTTCTCCCATCACTCGCGAACAAGACCCCGAGATACTTGAACTCCTCCACTTGGGGCAGGAACTCATCCCCGACCCGGAGTGGGCACTCCACCCTTTTCCGGCTGAGAACCATGGCCTCAGATTTGGAGGTGCTGATCCTCATTCCCGCTGCTTCACACTCGGCTGCGAACCGTTCCAGTGCGAGCTGGAGGCCATCACCCGATGAAGCCAACAGAACCACATCATCTGCAAAAATCAGAGATGAGATTCTGAGGCCACCAAAGCGAAAGCCCTCTGCCACTTGGCTGCGCCTAGAAATCATGTCCATAAAAATTATGAACAGAACCGGAGACAAAGGGCAGCCCTGGCGGAGCCCATCACCCACCGGGAACGAGTCCGACTTATTGCCGGCAATGCGAACCAAGCTCTTGCAACGGTTGTATAGGGATCGAATGGCCCGTAGCAATGGGCCAGACACCCCATACTCCCGCAACACCTCCCACAGGACACCCCGAGGGACACGGTCGAATGCCTTCTCCAAGTCCACAAAACACATGTAGACTGGTTGGGCAAACTCCCATGCACCCTCAAGTATCCTGGAGAGGATAAAGAGCTGGTCCAGTGTTCCGCGACCAGGATGAAAACCGCATTGTTCCTCCTGTATCCGAGGTTCGACTAGCGGACGAACTCTCCTTTCTAGCACCCTGGCATAGACTTTCCCAGGGAGGCTGAGGAGTGTGATCCCCCTGTAGTTGGAACACACCCTCCGGTCCCCCTTCTTAAAGATGGGGATCACCACCCCGGTCTGCCAGTCCACAGGTACTGCCCCTGATCTCCACGCAACATTGCAGAGGCGTGTCAACCAGGACAGCCCTACAACGTCCAGAGCCTTCAGGAACTCGGGGCGGACCTCATCAACACCAGGTGCTCTGCCACCAAGGAGTTGTTTAACTGCCTCAGTGACCTCGCCCCCGGAAATTGGCGGGTCATTCCCCGCATCCCCAGACTCAGCTTCCTCCTTGGAAGACGTGTCAGTGGGATTAAGGAGGTCCTCGAAGTATTCCTTCCACCGCCTGACAATTTTCTCAGTCGACGTCAGCAGCGCTCCGCCAGCACTATACACAGTGCAGGTAGAGCACCGCTTTCCCCTCCTGAGACGCCTGACGGTTTGGCAGAATCTCTTCGAGGCAGTCCGAAAGTCTTTTTCCATGGCCTCTCCGAACTCCTCCCACACCCGAGTTTTTGCTTCAGCCACTGCCCGAGCCGCATTCCGCTTGGCCTGTCGATACCTGTCGGCTTGGTTTCCCTTTTGTTCAAATTGCAGACACTTAACAAGGTTGTTATTTAAAAAATGTGCTTTTATTTTCCCGTTCCACCATATTCCAAAGACACACATTTAAGTACAATAAACTCATTGTCATGTTCAAGAAACCAGTTTGACATGACACGGTGTGTCATCCTGCTGGAAGCAGCCATCAGAAGATGGGTACACTGTGGTCATAAAGGGATATGGTCAGAAACAATACTCAGATAGGCTGTGGTGTTTAAATAATATCCTTTTTGTACTCTGGGGTCCAAAGTGCGCTAAGAATATATATCCAGAGGATTACACCACCACCAGAAATCTGAACTGTTGATAAAAGGCAAGATGGATTCATGCTTTCATGTTGTTTACACCAAATTCTGACTGTACTATCCAAAAGTCAAAGTAGAAACTCGAGCCTCATTTTTCCAATCTTCTAAGATCCTTTTGATTAGCCCATAGCTGACAGAAGTGGCATCCAATGTGGTCTCCATCTGCTGTAGCCTGCGTCAGGTTCAATGTGTAGTGCATTAGGAGATGCTCTTCTGCATGCTATAATGAGTGGTTATCTGAGTTAGGCATGATTAAGACTTCATAAATATTGCAGCTTTTTGTTTACTTAGTGTTCTAATTTACCAAGGTGGTGGTTGCAGGTGGCATTGTGGTGTTGTTCATAGCAAGAAGATCTTGATTTGAACCCAGGCTGAGGCCTTTCTGGCCTTGGCATGTTCTCGGTGTATGTGTCTACATGGGTTCTCTCCAGGGCTGGACTGGTAATCTGGCATACCTGATGGGCCGGCGCACTTTTGGGTCGAAGGGTCAGTTAAAAGACCCCTACGCACCAGCCCTACAAGCACTTACAGCAGCCGATTCATTTATTTTTATTACCGGCAATGTCCAATCAAATCTCTTAACACAATCAGGCCCTCTCCTACTTTTGCTTTAGTTCACTAGAGTTTAGTGAGAAAGAAGTGGTGAAAACGTAAAGCTGAACAATTAAGACAGAAAAAGAAAAAGAAACTAAAAATAAATGCAGCGATCATGGTGCCAGAGCCAATTCTTTTGTCCTAGTCCAGCCCTGGTTCTCTCAGCGTACTCTAGCTTCCTTCCACACTCCAATAAATGATAAAATTATAGTTTAAATTATATCATAGGTTTCCAGTAAATGTAAACATGAGTTCCCCTTTTTCTTGATGTCCAGTGTGTGTGCATGCGTGCATGTGTTTGTATTGTAGTAACCTTAGTCCACTGTTCAGTCATCTGCATCAACGGGTGTACACCTTTCTATGTTTACACTCTGGCTCCACGCTGACGCAAACCCTACACACACTTTCCTCATGCTCCCTACTCAAAACCAAAACATTCACCTCCCCCTCCTTTGTTGCCATCCTCCTGCTTTGTCACCATATGCATCCCTTCCACTTTTACACAGTGCTTAACACAAAGTACATAAACATCTGTCATCGTGGACATCAGTGATGTTTTTTGACTCTGTGTTCAAAGTCGTATGAAACGTGACAGCATGCTGCTGCAGAGACAAGTTAATAATCCATCAGGTGGAAGGAGAGTTCACGATGTGGACGTGCACGCATTCAGACCCACCTAAAGCGTCAGAAAACAGAGCACATCAGGCTGCAGTTGGGAGATGTTTAATGGGTGGGTGAAACACAGTGATGGATGGAGAGGAAACTCATAACTCAGTCTTTCCTCTCATCAGTCACACTTGGTGGTTCTAAGCTTATGCCATGGCAGGAATAGCTAATAAGGACATTTGCACACTTGTATTTATTGATGCTCTATTGATGATTTATCTCTCACTTGCAGCGTCATTCTGTCTGCTCAGATTTAAAAAGTGCATTAAAACTCGAGAGCATTTTATTATCCATAAGGGCATAAATCCCAAACAAGTATCCTTTTCTGACTAAAGGATATTTGACAACAATTAAAATGAAAAAGAGCAAGAATCAAGAAAACTTGAGACAGTCATTGACCCTAAGGAAATTTCCAGTAAATATTAAAAAACAATGATTTTCTATGACACTATAACATATATTGACAGTGAATTCTTAAGTCTTTAGCAGTAATATAAACCAGCTTAAATGAAATCTGTGATGCAGTTAAAGGTTCATTTTCTTTTAGGTTATTTAATAGAAAACAGTCTGTACAAATAAATATAGTGTGTCTACACATTGTCCAACTAACTGATGTATTCTTGGAGTTTCCAATGAAACCTATCCCCACTATGTATATAAACTAACCCCACACGAAGTTTATACTTAATGAATTTAAAATACATCAGATCAGATTTTTGGTTCATGGAAGCTGCCATGTTCCCCAACCATATTTGAATAGTGACCAGGAAAGACATCTTCCTTCTGATTAATTGTGGTCTCTGTACCGGGGTAGAGACTGGCCCTGTACATTGTACACCAAAGGTAGAGGAGAAGAGAAGTTGCAGGTGTTGACTTGCCATTGACCTTTAAATCCGTGCCTGAACCTTCAGATTCCAGATATGAGGCATCATACTGACATTTTATCATCAGAGAAGGGGTCCCCTTTACCAAAGAAACAAAAACACAAAGGAAAGAGACAATGCCACCGACATCTTAATAGAATGTCATGCTCTTTCTCTTCACCTAAAGCCTCTTTTTCTGAACTGAAGGCTCTAACACATGAAAATGCGCATTAATTGTGCTGGTTTAGCTCAGGGGGCGAGCAGGCACCCATCTGCCACATGGCCAGAAAGCAGAGGCCTGGATTTGAGTCTGACCCACAGCTTTTTGCTGTGTCCTCCCCTCTCTTTCTCTCCACTTTCTTGTCTTTATTCACCATTTGTATCGAATAAAGGCCAATGCCTTTATTGTAATATGAGCATGTAATATTAAAACATGCTTTATTCCTGATATTTTTGCAGTTACTCATTGTCAGCAGATTAGACATACAGGGAGTGCAGAATTATTAGGCAAGTTGTATTTTTGAGGAATAATTTTATTATTGAACAACAACCATGTTCTCAATGAACCCAAAAAACTCATTAATGTCAAAGCTGAATGTTTTTGGAAGTAGTTTTTAGTTTGTTTTTAGTTTTAGCTATTTTAGGGGGATATCTGTGTGTGCAGGTGACTATTACTGTGCATAATTATTAGGCAACTTAACAAAAAACAAATATATACCCATTTCAATTATTTATTTTTACCAGTGAAACCAACATAACATCTCCACATTCACAAATATACATTTCTGACATTCAAAAACAAAACAAAAACAAATCAGCGACCACTATAGCCACCTTTCTTTGCAAGGACACTCAAAAGCCTGCCATCCATGGATTCTGGCAGTGTTTTGATCTGTGCAGCAGCAACCACAGCCTCCCAGACACTGTTCAGAGAGGTGTACTGTTTTCCCTCCTTGTAAATCTCACATTTGATGATGGACCACAGGTTCTCAATGGGGTTCAGATCAGGTGAACAAGGTGGCCATGTCATTAGTTTTTCTTCTTTTATACCCTTTCTTGCCAGCCACGCTGTGGAGTACTTGGACGCGTGTGATGGAGCATTGTCCTGCATGAAAATCACCAAAGGAAAGGACGTTGCCTAATAATTATGCACACCTGATATAGGGTGTTGATGTCATTAGACCACACCCCTTCTCATTGCAGAGATGCACATCACCTAATATGCTTAATTGGTAGTAGGCTTTCGAGCCTATACAGCTTGGAGTAAGACAACATGCATGAAGAGGATGATGTGGACAAAATACTCATTTGCCTAATAATTCTGCACTCCCTGTACAGCCCTACCTCATCAGGGAGTTGAAAAAATCGTTGACTATACAAAAATAACAGCAGGTTATAAGCTAACATTGTCACAGCTAATGTTAGGCTTGAGTGTCCTAAAAGTCACACTTTCCCTATTACAAGAAAATTGATCATATTCTTACATCATATGACAGTTTATTTACTAAGTGTCACTAAGAGTACACCCACTCCAAAGATTGTTTTATGAATGCCACCGAACAACAGCTAGCAGCAGCTAACACTGGTGATCAAAAGTTAACATAGGCTAACATTAGCTTACCGACAGTTCAGCATGTCTTCAACAACTTACCTCAGTATGGCTGAAAGTTTTACAGCCTCCTCCGGGATAAATGATGGCGGACATCTCTCACCCAACATCGACAGCTGAGGTAAACAGTTGACTGACAGCCTTCCACAAATAGGGAAAAACTACGGAGCAGATCCCTTTCCAAACAGTAGTAGAAACACACCTAGTATGGGGTATATTCTAAATTTAAAGCTTCTGATTTCTTGACTCACTTAGAAATATATGTTCTATAACAGCCATCAAGCTAGGATTCTGCACTCAGATTGGGAGGAGAAAACAACTCAGTTCACTGCAATCTGTAATCTACTGAGATCCGGCTGGAAAAATGTTACAGATACATATGATATGCAGCGTTTGCCTTTAGTTGGATGAATGTAATATAATGTTACAAAGTCACAATGACTCATAAATATCAATTTCCTTAACTGTCTTATTGATTAGTAACATGAACTGAATGTCAAAAAGCTCCTTATCCAAAGACATATTTTTGTCTGACTTTGTAACTATTGTGGAGCTTCTAAAAGATGTTGAATCGATAGCCTGGCCTATAGGTTATGGACTCAAGCATGGATTGACTTAAAGAAAATACGATAATTCACTGTGTTAACAATCAAAAGCTTGTTTGTCACCCTCTGTCATCTAAATGATGAGGGATCCGTGTGGTCGGGTTGGACAGTCCTGGTCAGACTGTCGGTCAGAGATGTCCAGGGACTGTAAACAGACAGAAAGGTCATATGGTGCCATTTCTGTCATGTTCCAGGATAAGTCAGCAAGTCAAAAAATCCTATTTCAAATCGAACTATGCTTATTTTCTTGACTGCAAAACAGATCAGTCCAGTTCATATTACGGCTTGCAGTGGTCTGTGATCTTTGTAGAAACCATTTTCGAATTATTTCAAAATGACATTCCTGGGAAAACTAATGCTGATTCATTGGTTTCAGAAACTTATTCAACATTCACTACCCATCTTCTATTCTCAGAAGTCTTCAGCTCCCTCTTTTCTGTCTCTGGCACTTCCTCTCTTCTGTATGCCTTCCTCTTGCTCTTGCCATCTCCCCAGCAGGTCCTGATGTATCCTAAGCAGAGTCTCCCAGTGGGCCAATACATGTCTACCCTACAGCTGTTGTGAGGGCCCGCTGTGCATCTATAAAGCCCTCCTTCTTGGTGTGTCTCCCTTTGATTATCTTCATTACCATCTCGCTCTCTCTTTATTTAAACCCACAGTTGGTTTCAGTGGCACAACTGATGGCACCCTAGGAAAAGCACTTGGCTTCCTTTTCAATCACTTCTCAAACAGAGGGTTACGCAATGCACGACAGTCAACACATACGCACTCAGAGTAGGCTGGTAAACACAAACAATGCTTAAGGCCAAAAAAATTCAAGGAGAGGAGGGGAGAAGATAGCAATAGATAAAAACAAATACAAAAAAGTCAAAGAAAATTAACGACTGAATATTTTTTGGTGGCTAAATAAATAATCAAAACATTGCTTTTCAAAGTGACAATATACGTGAGCTGTTTTTAAACATTTAAATCATGAGTAGCAGAAAATGTAATTGGTCACTGCAGGAATGCTTTGCGTAAAAATACACGCAACGTTTGATCATGTGAGGAAATTCACTCCAGCCAAGGAAACAGTGAGTGGAGAATGCTTATTGTCTGCCTATGCAGCGCCACTCTAGTGACTGTAGACGACAAATTAGTGGAATGAGGACCATTCATTTTATTTCCCTCCCGGGAGTGCTTAATTGGACATTGTGCACAAATGTGTGTGCATGCATTTAAAAGAGTGTGTTTCATGGACAAGGTCAGTGTAGCAGAAGAATCCCCGGAAAGTTTCCCTTTCTCTGCGCAGTGATTCAGGAAATGCACTGAGACAAGGAGCTATTGTCATGAAAAACCAGCTGCAAGGAGTGTGTGTCCGTGTAAGGTCAATGCACTTTTAATGCTATTGGACTGAATCTGAGTTGTCTGACCAGCTGGATAAATCTTGTATTGATTGTGACAGGTAAATAGTAGGAGTTATGAAACAAACTTGGTCTATGGGTTGTGAAATTGAGCACAAATTTGTAATAAAACGATTCAACAATTCATCGAGTGAACAATCAAAAGTTGAAGTTGGCTTTGTGTTTATCACCCTGTGTCAGCTAAATGACGAGGGATGAGTTCGGTCAGGTTGGACGGTCCTCTTCAGACTGTCGGTCACTGACATTTAGAAAATGTAAACAGACTGACAAATGGCGCCTTTTCAGTCATTCGCCAGGAAGGGTCTGGCCCTGGTTGTGTAGTTAGGCATGTTTGATCTTTTGTGGCCGTGTTCCCAAAAGGTGGTGTGTCACCAGCTATCCAATAAAATGGCAGGAAAAGGTACAAGCGCCCAAAAAAAATGACATGATGTGACAGAAGTTCAAACAAAAGTAGGATGCAATAAAAGAGACATTGTGTTCTTGTACAATATAGCATGCAGTCCTTTTTAATTATTGATTTATACATTTAGTTTCATGATAACTGAGCAAATAGATTTATGACAACGTGATACACATACAGTATTGTGCAAAAGTCTTCTGTCATTTCTTTATATTTTCTTAGGGAAATAGGAAGTAGTTGCAGAGTTTGCTGAAAATTGCTGAGCCTGGAACTTTGATGTTTTCCCTCACACCTTATCTGCATCTTTTCATGTAGTGTGCAGCAGATCATCTCCAGATTGTCTTCACCTCTTCGGTGGTAATCAGGCCAAATAGTAATTTCTTGCCTTGGTCAATTGTCATTTCCAGCTGGAAATCATTTCAACTATCTATGATTTCCATCTTTCTTTTGTGTAGATTTCCAAACACAAACTAGTGAAGGACATGACTTGGATACATTTTAAAATTAGGGTTTTTTTGCTAAGTTGTCTGTATTTACTGGTTGATTTCTTGAATTAGGTGCAAAAACAATCAAACACACACAGAGACAATCCTCGTTAAATGATCAGGTACAAGAACTGGACTGAAAATGAGCTACAAGAGGTGGCTCAAGACTTTTGCACAGTGCTGTACCTATAGACCTATATATACCTGGCTGATTATAGGGGTTAAAGAACATGTTAACCATAGAGTTTTATCTCTGTGGCTGTTTTGTCGGCTGCACCTGATTAACACATCTGAGTTGAGCTTCCTGTGTTTCCTTCCTCCTGTCACCATCTGTTCACACATGCATATGCATACAGTTCCATATGATTTCCTTCAAGTTTTCTTTTTCTGTCATTTTTCCATTTTACAGGCACACTTTTCATAGATTTAATTTAAATGAGGGAGGATTAGAGATGAAACTGAAAGCATTAGCTTGGATGATGAGGTCTTATACGCTCCATATGCATATTTTGGTGTATTTATGTGTGTTTGTTTGTAAGTGTAGACAAATGTCTACCTGGAGAATGGCCTGAGGAATCAGAGGCCAAACCGTGCCATCTGGTCCTACAGCCTGGAACTGACCAGTCAGCATTAAGTCAACAGCTCTCTCTCTCTCCATCTCTCTGGTTCTCCCTTCTCTCCCCCTTTCTGCACATATCCACCCACGCACTGACAGACAGGCCTCGGCTATGTGCGGTCTCAGTGGAGCTCTGATGGCCTTTGTGAGGCAGCCATGCTGGAGGCAACAGGCCCGGCTTAGTGCTCCACTGTGACATGCTGGCTTCGTTATTTCTCCATTCAGCGGAGGATTTGGTGTCATCCTTCCTCCTCTGCGTGAAAAATGAAATCAGGCTTTGTGAGCATTTTTTCCAGTGAGGCACTAACAAGAGGAGATTTATTTTAAAAAAGACTGAAAAGAATATGCATTCAAATTTATCAGTATGCAGCACAACTTGATACTGGGTGAGGCTAACTGTCTTTTGTGGTCCAGACTTGTTTTGAAGCTACAGTGTGCTGATCCTGTATCGTTTTTTTCCAGTATGAAATGTATGATGTCTGTTGATCAAACATGATGTTTGGACCAGATTCTCTGGATTAGCTTGTGACCCAAGTTGTATGAAAATTCTTGCAACAATTTATATTATTAGCTAATGCCTGGTCTAATCAAATGCATTCAACAGTGTAAACCTTTATTTTTTGTTTTGCTTTTGTTTTGTTTTTTCCTGCAACCAGGTTTGCAACAGCAGAAATGCGCACCTCAACACTAGACAACCAACGGGTGACATGTTAGTCGCAACGTCCAACTTTTATACTGTCTATACTCCCAACATACTCTAATATTCAATTTAATTTAATTCAGTTTCATTTATATAGCATAAAATCACAACGTCAGTCACCTCAAGGCACTTTTATAATACTGAAAAGCAACAATAATAAGGAAAATCCTACATACCAGATGATCACCTGTAAGCAAGCACTTGGCGAAGGTGGGAAGGAAAAACTCCTTTTTAACAGGAAGTAGCTTCCTGTAGAACCAAACTCAGGGAGGGCCAGCCATTGGCTGTGACTGGTTGAGGGTGAGGAAATGCCCAACTTTAAGGTAGGATAAACATGTTTACAGCTTGATAGAAACCGTGGCTTCATTCTCTAGCTAATTTTTCCTTGTATAAACACCATACAGAGAGAAACCAGTGTGCCTGTTTATGTTGCATTAAAGTTTGAAAGTGAGTGACAGACACGTGCTGTCACATAGAGTCACATAGAGACTGACTGTCTGAAAGATGCTTGCAAAAGTTGGCTCTGCACTTTTTTAATCTGGTAAGTGTATCACAGGATTTCCTGAGAAGTACTAGTAGACATCTTAATCGAACAAACAGTGATTGCTCAACTGAGTTGGTGCTGTTGAAATAATGTTTTGCTTTTTTTTCTTAAATGTCATTTAATAGCTTTAAACAACATTTAATGACACTGTAATCAGTTACAAAACAAGCATGCTGACCGTAAGACACATTTACTCTTCTGCGATAACAGGTCACACAATGTGAGTCACGTATTAGCAAGTAGCGAGTGTAAAGCACTGTTGGTTTCTTGGTTCAGTGCACTCTACACCCAGCATTTAGTGGGTGTAGAGTCATAACATCTTGCATAGACACAAATAATCTCTACGCGACACGTAGCTATTGTTGCACCCTTTGAATTTAGTGATGGTGTTAGCATTTATGTTTAACTGACCTAACCACTTACGGCTTACGTTTCAACTAAAGAGCAACAAAGTGCATAAAAGCTGCCAAACATTTATTGTGGCTTTTTTGACTCTGGCTCATTCTGACCAAACATGAACAAAAACACTAATTACTTTGGGTATTTTTAATGGTTCCATACAAATTGAGTTCACAGCTGACAGTCGTGAGGTCGACGACTCTCTTAGGCTACGTTCACACTGCAGGTCTTAATGCTCAATTCTGATATTTTTTGATCAAATCCGATTTTTTGGTCTACTTGTTCACACTACAAATAAAATGTGACAGCAAACGCGCTGTAGTGTGAACGCTCAAAGCGGCCCACATGCGCGAAAGAAGACGTCACACACAACGCGCTCTGTTTAGACCCAGAGCAAACAGTATTGTTTGACTGATGGCCCTGAATATAAAGACTTGTTTCGGACTTTACGTTTCCCAATTTTGCTTTAACTTATAAAGTTATTTTGTTATATACATATATCTTTATTGCTGTTTTAGAGAGGAGCGGTGCTTCAAAGGATAGTTGCAGATTTCTGTCAGAATCTGCAGATTATACAGTACAAATAAAATGTTCACGTTTCCCATACTGTCTTCCCAACAGTTTCACTGGATGGCCAGGAAGCGTTCACGACGTCTTCTCGGCTCGCTTCTTCAGCGCTGATAATTGCTGTCTGTCTTGTGTCAGTGACATACAAGACGGATTTAATGCGACACGACCATTCAAACAGCAGTCGCTTTTAAAACATCAGATATGTATCGGATTCTGTACCACATACGAAAATGACCCAAGTCGGATTTGTGACCCAAGTTGGATTTGTGCTGTTCACACTGTCATACCATGATCGCATATGGGTCGCATAGGGTCAAAAAAGTCGGATTTGATGCGCTTTCGCCTGCAGTGTGAAGGTAGCCTTACTCGGCCTTTCTCTCTGCCTGTCTGGAGGAGGGGCGGTTTGTTAGCAACACCGTCAGCACCTGTGCCCAGTGTGCTAGAGTGCTAAAAAAGCCTTCACTGCCGTGGATTTTTGTAGATCCTACGACGTAACCTACATAAGTGGCCGCCTCCCTCACCAGCATTCACACTTTTCTGTGGTGTTTCATGTGTCAATTACATCGTGGTTGAGTTGCAGTGTTTCATACGCGGTGCCAGCCACAATAGAAACAAATAAAATGCTGGGATTTTTTTTTTCCTCCTGGGTCCACAGTTTTTGTTGTGGTCAAAGGCAAACAATTTTTTTATTAATTAGCATTTTGTGCATGTGTCTCCCTTGTTGTCATGCCCTGTTTGTGACACACGGAAGTCTCCACTACCCTCCTTGTGCTCCACTTAAATTTAGCTTTAAGCAGCTCAGGAGTTGAGTGGCATGTTTTCCTCTTCGGGGTAACATGCCTTTATGTTCTTGCTGAGAGCGTTCAGTACTAAGTAACTCGACTCTGCTGAAAACAGTGCTTATATATACTTGATGCCCTCAACACCTACAGGAACTACACACAAAATACTAAACAGCCTCAGCTTCAGGTGCTAACCTTGCCAAATTTTCTCATTATGATGTGACACAATAAGAAGATTTTATTGATACTAGTACTGAGTCACTTTTTACGTCCCAATCAGTCCTCCCTGTGGACAAGAAGTCGGGTTGGCACAGGCCTACACACATCTTCAGTGACAGTGCAACTGTTTTTATCATCACTGACTCAGAATGTAGAGTAGATACAGATAAGAAAGAAAAAGCTTGCATGGTGCTTGATGTCAATGCACAACTGAAACAAGCACACCGCTAACTAAGACGAATAGATAAGCCTCAAGGGGGCATGATTTGGATGATTTGATCAATTCTTACCCGTTCTTAAATCAAGCTAGTTCTTAATTTCCATCCTACTTATACATGAGCCTGACAGCTGGGTGATTACTTACTAGCCCATTAGCTTTTTAGGCTATTTTTCTGAAATCAGACAGCCTAAATGCTTGTGTTAAGTCGATTAACTTCCTGGTATTGATGGTGTTATTAACTGCTGTGTTTTGATTTAAATAATTGTATCATTTACTGGTTCTTTGCCAGTTTGTAGTTTGACTGATCATTTCCTATTAACAGTCCGCATTAGGCATCAAGCCACTTACTACAGCAGTATAAGAAGAAAGACATTTAGGTTTAAGATTTCAGGAGAATAATGAAGCACAATAGGTTACTTTCCACTCAGTGTCAGGTAGATAGGGTTTTGAGGGTAAGATTCCAGACCTGGCATATGCCAGATGGAGGAAAGACGCAAAACCCCCTGGCACTATCTGTGACTATGTTATTTTCAACAGAAAAACACATCATACAGTGCGAAACAGGCTACTTAAAATACGTAAATGATGTCTAGAAGCATAAGAAGGCTAAGTGTGGGATTATGTAAAAAATATTTATCATGTCATCAAAACCTGAACATGAGTAATTTAGGGCAGATCCTCCCACTCTCAACACACACATGCACACACAGTTTCACTCGACAAGACCGAGTACCTGTATGATATAAGTGACAACATGCTTTGTGTTTTTATTTCCATGTTGCGCTCAGAGCTTTCGTGTAACTGAAAGACGGGCAGCATCAGAAACGCCAGCCTACAGCACTGATGACCTCTTACTCTTCTGCCTACCATGTGGCGTGCTAATACTGACATGACTACTTCAAAACTTGCGATAAAGGACATCTGATTTTTTTTTTCTTTAACCCTCTCAGGCTCAAATTAAACTTTTTGTTGCTAATGCACAACCAAGTCCTGCAGTGGTACTTCTGAGTAAAAAAAACCTCATAAAATATGTATGTGGGGCAATCAGGTTGTTAGTTTTTAACTGTTGCAAATCGGCAACGCATGCCTCGAGAGGGTTAAACTGTTATACTCTTTAGATCAGAGGAACAGTCAACAAAACATGTAGCTGGTGAACAATACCCAAAGATTTTCATCGCCCACTAATCATGGAGTGGTTGGTTTGATCCCCAGTCTAAGTGCCAAATTTTAAAACCTGCCCCACATATGTCATCAGAGTATGGAAAAAGGTGTGTAATATTTGCATTTTTTTGTCATCATGTCAGAAAAACAGAAAAAGTGTCCTTTTTTAAGCTTCCTGTTAAATAGGTCAGAGCAGGAACTTTAAATATCTCCCGTTCAGTCTTTTATGAACACTTTCTGCTCTTCAAGCACTTTTTTAATACAGTAAAATCCTGTATAAACATCTAATATTTCTGTGCTGACCTGGTTTCCTTTCATTGTTTGCTCTTCTGCAGCTGACCCAAATGTCTGTGTCCTCTAATGCTTGCCTTGGTTACACAATGCCAGTGAAAACAACTTTAGCTGTTCAGTGATATCCAGCAAGGGCATAAAAGTCTCAGAGATATGGTAATCGTGCGAGATGCGTCTGCCTTATCAGCAGGCAGACCTAATTGCAGTTATGCTGTAGCTGTTTCCGCTGTCCACAGAGTGCTGTATTTGTTCTTGTATTATGGTGTTAGGAGAATAAAATGCTAATTCATCTTCTAAAATGGGTATGTAGGATTCCCAGTGGTGAGATGTTAGTGATAATGAGCAAAACCTATTTGAAGGTAAGAATTATAGCTGTCTGAGGACCGTAAATGCCAAACTAGTTTAGATGCAATTTTTGAACTGTGCTCAACACACTTTGTCCAAACAATAGTCTGGGAGCAAACATGTAGGCTGAGGAAGATCCAAAACAGTTATTAGTACAAATGTATAAAGACCCAAAGTCCTGGTCTACTTCTTAAGACTCTTAAGAGTCTTGGCCATACACACACTGCCTACCTGTTTTGTTTTTCAGTGCAGAAAAATACATCCTGTTGTTCCTGTGCTCATAATAACATCATGGTCTAATTTTACTATTAAGTCCAGGAGCAGATATGAGCTGAAAGCATACTTTAAAAAAAATCTCTTTATTCAATGAAAAAAATGCAAGAAAGTACAAAGCAGATGCGTGCTCAGTGGTAAAATGACATACTGGCTCTAATAAGCATAATGCTGTAATATATAATCAGAACAAACACATCACTAATTCAATTCGTCCAGAAGAATAGATCTAGGCCACAGCGTTCCTGCCAACCACCGTGTACCTCGAGTTCAGGTTTTTTGGAAATATTACCGCAATCCAGGAAAATAAAGCACAACGCCACAGAAAAGCAAGAAGTGCCATTTAAATCTGAGCAGTAGTAGTTCAGCAAGACGCTGTCGCCATGGCAGCTTGGTCTGATTAAGCATTAAAATCTGGGTGTAAAGCGCTGATAACTATATGCACCAACTTTGGACTGGGACAAACGTGGGCTAAGAAAAAGGGTTGAGTTTCAGCTGATGAGTTGAAGCTACTTTCAGTTGCTCCCTGAATTTGTCCAGAAGAAGAACAGGTCTAAGCCACAGCAGGTTGCTCCGTATGTTTGATTTGGCAGATTTTCAGGTTGGCAGTCCTTCCTGACTCAACCGGGCAAACGTACCCCATGGAATCATGGTCAATATTTTAATGTTTAACATTTTAAAGATGTTTAAAATGAATACAAGTACATGTTAAGCATATTGAGTTTAGGTTTAATATGATAAAATGTGCTATATATAATTAAGAATGCAATACACAGGTATATGGGTTAGCTTATTTTTAAAACAAAACATCATTCAGTCCCAGCAGCCCATTCAGGTTTCAGCGTCACATGAAGAGCAAATAACTGCTGATCATTCTTATTCTTCCTGTCTTGCTTGTGAATAGTGTAGTCTTCATGGAGACGGACATGCAGCGCAAACATTTAGCCTTCTGTAGCCAAGTAACACCCTCCCTCCCACTGTCTCCACATACACAAGAGGTTTGCTGGCTGAGTTTGCTTAACCTGCTTGAACTGCAGCATTTTCTCAGGACTCGGCTTCATCTCGGGGCTTTATCTACCACAAAACCCAAGCCGACCAGGCAGTGGAAAATTCCCTAAACCCAAACGTGACAGAAGGCTTTTATCGACAGGGTGTGAAACATGGCAATCAAAGAAAAAAGGAAAACCAAAAGCTTTTAATCTGCAAAATCTGGGACATGCAATAATCCCAGGTCAGTCTCTCTTGCTATAGGTCTCTGATTTTTGTCATGCACACACATTCACATTCTGCTCTTCAAATGGGAACTTGAATTACTTTTGTGTGTGTGTCTGTGTTTTAATTACTAAGAGAGAAGCTAAGAGAAGTTTTCACAGATTTATTGTGCTGGGTTTGAGCCAGAATAGGTGAGAGAACTGCTGCTGGCTGTTACTGTTCTCAGCACATACATATGAGTGCGAAGCCCCTCTGCAGGAGGCCTCTCACATCCCTGCAGCCAGCATGAAAACAGATTGTTTATATATTCTGCTAAATATTGCAGAAAACTTGTGGATATAAAATGGAAGGACGCCACCATCGTTCCTTCAAGTGCCCAGTAACTAAAGTGAAAGTTAAAGGCTCCCTATAAAAGTAAAAATGTATCGATAACATCTTAAACAATGATTTACTCATGAACCAAGCCCCTTTTTGCTATTTTTTCTTATGTAATATAATTATAATGTTTAAGTATCAATCAATCAACACAGACATTAACATTTCCTTTGTTTTGTTTTGGGGTTTTTTTTTTTCTCAAATGGGCATTGGCAGCGTTCTCAAAGTCACGTACGGCGGGGCGAGTCCTTCTACAGCGGGGCCTTTCCTTCTCAATGAAACCTTCACAAAAGGCAAGATGAAAGATAAATCCAGCAAAAAGGGCGGAAACGGAGCAAAATGAAATAAATGCTGACTTACTGCGTTCCCATTCTGTTTCACACATCACGCCTGTTTGGTGGGAGTGTGTGCCAGTGGAAAGCAAGTAGCCTCTGACACCTTAGCCTTACTTTTGGATGGCATCCACTTTGACACTATGTATAGGAAGGCATCAGAGTGTGTGTGTGTGCAGGCATACACCGTGACACAGCACAATACCCGGTCCCTAGCCAAAACACAGAGGGTGGGACCCACACCCTGGCTCTGTGCTAAGTGTCACATAGAGCTCTCCAGGGGACGTGATTGTACACACTTGCTAAAAGGATAGGGCCCCCCGCCTCCCCTCCTCCAGCGTGCCCACTTTTCCTATACTGGCACCACTCCTGAATTGAAAGGAAATGCAACATCACACGTAATTATCTGCATATACGCTGCACCACTGATCAGATGATTAGCATGGAAAGATATTATTATATAATCTTAATTGTAGTGGAGGTCACATCACTCATGTTTAGTTACCTGCTATGTAAAGTTTCTGGCACCCAGAATTTACCTTTCTAAGTTTCTATTAGTATTATTTTATATATCAAAGAGAAAGCATGGATTAGATGTCATAGATGGAGCTTTGGTTCTGTCTCTCCTCTTTTGCTCCTACCTGGCAGCTCCATAGTCAACATGCTTTGCCCAATACTATCCCTCCTCTGAAGATGTCAAAACCAACACTGTCTCTCTAACTTTGTGTCCAAAACTTCCCTTTGAATGGTTGAACACCAGGTATTTAAACTTATTCACCATCATTGCCTCTACTCTTTGCAGCCTCTCCTTTCCACCTACCTCACTCCCATTCACACACACATCTATTCTGCCTTGCCTCTACTTACTTTGTACTGTAAAAGAGTATCAGTATTCATCTTTGTCTCATAATCCTTTAAAAAATGTAAAAACACACACACACACACACACTACAGGTAGAGCACCAGAAAGCAATCGTCTCCACCAGCCCAGTTCTATCTTCAAACACGTTGTCCAATAACCACGCAGGAGAGTCTATTCGTCATTTACTCACCTCTCCTACGTCAGCAGCTGAGAGATAAAAACATGTCTGTGTCAAACAGTTACTTATGAGTATGTTTGCAGACCTTGAGGTTTGAACGGTTTAGAAAAATAAAGACAAATGATGTCACAAATGTACAAGAGACAACAAGTTTGTTAGTAAAACTGTTTCTAACAGTTCGATCAGACCAGAAATGCAGCATTTTTTACAGACCGTGTTACAGATTTTATTAAGACAATGACATCATTGAAAGTAAAGATTAAAAACAAACTGAACTCCACAACCTGCCATCATAACACACTGTTCTGACGAGATTCAGCTACACGTATTCAGTCACTGGGTTTTTCAGCCTGAAGCGCATGGATACCTAAATGTGAATAACAAGATGAGTGCATTTTTCCCCTTCTTTTTAAATATCTTTATGTCATCATGCAGGAAGCATGACAAACTGTCTTTGGGGAAATGGCGGTTCCTATATTTACAAATTGTACTGTTAAGTTTTGGTTGGCTATAGCGCACACAGACACAGATTATTTCTGAAGCTCAAGAGCAGTTTTTGTTGTTTTCATTTGCAAATTTAGGCTTGTTGACAATTCATCCATAAATAATGAACATAAACTGCAATTTCAGCAACTTTATTGGCAAATGGTGGCAAATTTATATTGGATTTGATTGTTTTCTTATATTTGTCGCTCCAGACATTTTTGACTTTTGTATTCTACAAATAAACAAACTTTCCTCTCTCAGTGCTTGATAGTGATACTCTTCACCTCTGTGAAGAAGTGATAGGAATCTTTTCCTCCCTCCCTTCCCACACCAGAGTTCTTCATTCCTCCAAATGGGAGGTTCAGATCTCTCACCAGCCAGCAGTTGGTCCACACCAGACCTGCTTGCAACCGCTGGGCCACCCTGTGAACCTTCCCCACATCCTTGGACCACACTGTGGCTGACAGACCGTAACGTACACCATTGCCCCTGGCAACAGCTTCATCCTCAGTATCAAAGGGGCTGATGCAGGTGACGGGACCAAAGATCTCCTCCTGCATGACACGGGAGCTGTCAGATATGCCTGTGATGACCGTCGTCGGCATGAAGTATCCAGACTTGTTGCGCTGCGGGAGGTCCAGCTGGTCGAGCCCCTCACCGCAGTGAATTATGCCACCTTCTGATTTGGCAAGGGCTATATAGCTACGAACCTTTGGATTTGAAAGGAGACATCAGAGACATCAGACATCAGAAATTTAAACAACAAGTGTTTAGTCACATTCTGCATTACATGTAAGCACCTTCTCCAGGTGTTCTTTACTGATGAGCGCTCCATTTTTGCTGCTGGGGTCAGAGGGGACACCAGTCTTCCACTTCTTAGCCGCAGCCACAAACCTTTCCAGGAACTCCGAGTAAATACTCCTCTCTACATAAATCCTGCTGGTACACAGGCAGACTTCACCCTAAGAGGAGAAGAAATGGAGAAGATAAAAATGGAGGAATTCAGAAAGTTGTTTTTTGACAACCCACCTTAAGACAAAAAGTTGGGCTGTGATTGCCCCCTTGTGGACAAACTATGTTATTACACCCTCAACACATACAGATAATCACACTCCTGTTACAGATAATCACCTTCATTTCATTTGCATTAAGAAGTTCAATGAAAGAAAATTTGAAAAAAAAAATTCCCGTTAAGTATGTATTAAAAATGGACCTTCTGGGCTTTGTTTTACAGTTTTTTTGCACACCGGCAATTTATACATATCAAATCAAACTCATCAAGTTAGGTTGTGACGGATTCTGCAGTCTAACGTATATTAAAAAACACCTACCGTCACATTTCAGTACAAAAAAAAAGATTAACTTTAACACTTCTAAACTGACAACAAACATTTCCAGCTATGATCTGGAGAGCATGAGATTAATAACCTTGTAATAAAGAAATGATTTCTTGAACTTTTCGTTCTGTAAAAATGTGCTTCACTGCTGCACATTCCCCAACAAATTTCCAGTTAAAATAACAATCTGTGGACACAGAAGCTCTAAAGACTCTCGGGCAGCTGTCCTGTCAATTGAGTTTATAACAGAGGTGGGACCAAGTCATTGTCTTGCAAGTCTCAAGTAAGTCTCAAGTCTTTATCCTCAAGTCTCAAGTCAAGTCTCAAGTAATGTCAGGCAAGTCAGAGTCGAGTCTCAAGTCACTGGTGTAAAAGTCCGAGTCAAGTCACAAGTCTGAAACTTTGAATTTCAAGTCCTTTCGAGTCTTTAAAAAAAAAATGAAAAAATAATGTTGCAGTTATGCTAAATGTAAATATTAGACCATGTAATTTTTAAATCTGTGTTTTTCTCAACACATACAAAATAGTGAACTTAGAAAATATACACAAATTGTGAAATTGCACCTCTTTAAAATGCAGCTCAATTAAACCTAGCTCCAAGAATAATTTTCACCGACAGTTCTGAGATAAGCTGCATGTTATTCTTGGATGCGGTTGTAGGACCGGCTTTAAAATCGCATGACAAAAATATCATACATATTAAAAAAAACTGAATCACCAACGTAGCCTGGACAACATTTGCTAGTTAGATGAAGTCAGCTATCTCATCGTAGCATATTTATATGCATATTTATAATTATACGGTTCTTGGAGTGAGTGCATACACTCATGAAGTTTAGTAACTTCCGGTCACTGCAACAAGCCCAGGTACAGTTTACCGACGGATGGGTGCAGGACCTTGAAATGCACCGTGTAGAACGAAAGACCATCGTACGTATCATAAGTTTACCAGTCTCACAAATCGTCTTCATAAATACACATTCGTTAACAGTTTATTAATATAACCTTTGAGCTCAACGGTAATTAATTAGTAGTGGAAATAATTTCTGGTAGCATCACAGAAATGTAGCAGTGACAATAATACTGTATGCTGTAATCGTACTGGGCAATTAGTGACACAAAAAACCTGTTTTATCCTGTGAATAAAAGTATGTGTTTTTGTCAATGTACCATAATAACAGAAGCGAAACGCAATATTGTGTCAGGACAATTCACTATTTATGCACAATAAATAAAGGAGCATAGCGCGACAATTTCTGTTCAGCGCCAGACTTGCTTGTAACCTATATCACCAATTATGTTAAGAAAAATGACGCATTAACTACAACAGCAGACTGACCTTTGTGTAAATGCTTGGAGCAGACTAACCTGTGAGCTGGAGTGTTCTAGGACGTTATATTTGATCTTTGAATGGCTGCAATCCAGGCCATCCGTCGCCTCTTTGTTACTTCGGAAACATGGCTCGAACAATTTCTCTTCCACGACGTAATCCGATAACAACCGATCTCTTTACCCGTCGGCTTCCCGTGGCTGTCATGCGACCGGCTATTGCAGTTAATAATACAACAGCTTCTTGACATTTTTGTGTTTCTTTTTATCGCTGTGTGACTGATTTTAATTGAAAGCCTGCGTGCGCTAGTACCGCTTGCCACGAGTTCCCAGAATCCTTTGCGGTTCTACCCATGAATGACGTCACATTTTCAATCTCTATATAATATGCATGTTAAATTTTATATTTGGGGTGAAATATCAAGTCTTTTCAAGTAAACCGGTTCAAGTCCAATTCAAGTCCCAAGTCATTGGTGTAAAAGTCCAAGTCAAGTCACAAGTCTTAGAACATTTTTTCAAGTCAAGTCTAAAGTCATAAAATTAATGACTCGAGTCTGACTCGAGTCCAAGTCATGTGACTCGAGTCCACACCTCTGGTTTATAATATATAAAAGCCAAAACTAAAAGTGATGGTACCCATAAATAAAATAAATAAAGCTAAACAGTCCTAAAGAAAAAAATATCCTCAGTCACATATTGTCTTCACCTGATTGAGAAAGCTGGATCGGACGGTGGTCTCGATGCACTGGTCTAAGTCTGCGTCAGCAAAAATAATAGCTGGGTTTTTGCCTCCCAGCTCCAGTGAGAGCTTCTTACAGTAGGGGGCGCTCCGCTCGGTAATACGCTGGGCAGTGGCTGTGGACCCAGTGAAGGAGACTAAAGGGACCTCAGGGTGACTAACAAGCGCGTCACCGGCTCTTGGACCACTGCCAAATACGATGTTGACGACACCGGGAGGAACACCTAAAGAGATGAAGACGATTGCAGACCACTGATTAATTTCGCACTACAGTGGTCCCTCGCTGTAACGCGGTTCACCTTTCGCAGCCTCGCTGCTTTTTGTGTATTTTTCCTTTTTTTTTTTTAACAGCGCATTATGTTCTGCGTCCTGATTGGCTGAAGACAATTGCAATCAATCTCGTGCCGTGTGTCCTGCGCAGTACAGAATGCGTTCAGCTTGTCAAATTTAGATAAATCTTCGTTCGCTAGCATGTATGCATGTAAGTTTTCTCCCCAACAAACACAAAAATGTCGACGAAACGTTTTGCGCGGTTTCATTCTATAATACTGGTCTTATTTTTCTACGAAGGTCTGAACTTTGAGTGTTTAAACGAGAGCAAAGTGTGAAAATGTTCGTGCCTGTCTGAGAAAAGTGTATAAAGTGTGTAGTGAGGGGTTTTACAGCCTCAAAGCATCTATAATAATTGTAAAAAAATTAAGTTGGCTCCTTCGCGGATTTCACCTACTGCGGGTTATTTTTGGAACGTAACTCCCGCAAGTAACGAGGGACCACTGTACTCATATCTGTTCATTATTTGCAGATTAAAAAAAATACCTTAATGAGTTATGTTTTTTGCTTTGCTTTAACTCCATCTGCATGACATTGCACTGTGGGTCCTGTAGTCCTACCTGCTTGCTGCATCAACTTGCACAGCATCCAGGCGGTCACAGAGGTCATCTCGCTGGGTTTGGCCACCACTGTGTTGCCTGCAGCGATTGCAGGTGCAATCTTCCAGGTCAGAAGGTACAGGGGCAGATTCCAGGGACTGATCAAACCAGCTAAAAAACACACCAAAGGCCATTTAAGAGCACATACACAGGACAAATGGGTCATCTGAAGGTTTCACTGCAAGCAGCCTAAGTGCTCACCCACTCCCACGGGGCAGCGGATAGTGTAGTTCAGGCAGCCCATGTGGTACATTGGGCTGCAGTCGGTGGTGTGGTGAAGCATGGATGTCGAAAAGAAGCGGAAGTTGTACGCTGCCCGGGGAATATCCACAGTCCGTGCAGCTGTTATCGTTTTACCTACAAAGATTCTGAAGTGAGCATCAAAGGGCAAATGAAGCAGTTGGCTACACATTTTTGAGACAGAGTACAAGATTAGACATTCATGAATCAGTATTTGATTAATAAAAAGTGATTTCTGAGCCACTCATTTCTATTCCTGCATTAGTGACCTGATTTCTAAGGTGGCAACATATAAGACAGTCTAAGCAACCTTGATCTTTGGACTCAGCTTGTGCAAACTCCTCAAGGTTGGCCTCAATCAGGTCAGCCAGTTTGTGGAGGATCTTCGCTCGCTGCTCTGGGCTGCATGCAGACCATTCGGGGAACGCTTCTTTAGCTGCTGCCACTGCTGCATCCACCTGCAGGCATGAGATGAGGTATAAGCAAACTGCACAATTAAGCACGATCACGTCCAAGAATAGAGCTTGATTCCACTTTGAGAGAATACGCAGGATTGTTTAAGTGACATTTTATTGATACACTCTTAAAATCTTAAAAAGCTGATCCTTTATATTAATTTCTAAGGAGTTCAGAGGACTTAAGAATATTGTTAACTACAATAATATGTACACGGATGCATTTCAACAAAACACTACATTTTTGAAGAAGGTCAAACATGAACAGCTGAAGTTAACTGATGTGTTTAATGATTACTTGATTGCTTGCTCTGCAAAGCTCAAAGGTAGCTTTTTCTGAAACCACATTTTATGCAACGCACTAACCTCAAACCTCAAACCTCATTCAGAAAGTTTGTTCTGTTCATCTCTTAAGTCCCTGACACGGAAGAAGTCCCTCGGATGAGTGACAAAAATTTCTCCCAGTGATAATGCAATGTCTAGATGAACACAATAGACTTTCTGGGACTTTCCTACCTGGATGATTAAGCATGCATCAAAACACATACACTAAAATGTACTAATATTGCTGAGTCAAAGGCCTTTAAATCTGACAACAGGATTTGTAATAACAAGCAATCCAACTCAATGCAAAAAATATTCTTGTGCAAATGTTGTGATATTGCAGCTTAGTACAGAAAAAAGAAATTGTATTTAAATAAGACAGCTCTGCAGAGAGCTGTCAGTCCAGCCTAATGCAAACACACAGCAGGACTTATACAAACATGTCTAAACATATGCAAGGATTCATTCAAATCTCAACCTCTTGGTTTTGCAGATGGTTTTAACTTGATCCCCACCTCCTCCTTGCCACTGTCCGGCACTTTGCAGTAGACCTCGCCAGTTGACGGGTCGTAGGAGTCGATGTAACTCCGACAAGAGACGAACTTTCCTCCAATGTAGTTCTCCAGAACCAAAAGTGAGCGCTCTTCTGACGTTTTCGACATGCTTGTTAATTACAGGCGCCAAAGTAACACCAGTTCACTTCCCAGAGAAAACGATGACTGCACGTACTGCTAACCTGACAAACACTGGGCCTCCAAAGGAGGGGCTTACTCTCTGATGATCCTATTGCCTAACTCTTTATCAGACCTTATTCACACAGATCTTTGAGCCTGAAAGAATAAACACTTTTTCTACACACAGTATCTTAAAGAGAACCTTAATTAATATCATGGCAATATGTCTGCTCAACACAAAGTTCAGATAGTTAAGATAAATGTGGCTTTCCAGTGTTCATAGGCAATATTCAAGCATCTGAGTGACTTTAGGTGTGTTTAGAAAAACTGCAGAGGTCTGAAAAGTTTTATGTTTATTCTCACAGGCTGCTTCATATATCATAAAACTGGGTGATCTACTCCTGCTGGTGGTTAAATGAATGAGGTGACAGACACAAAATGTCAGGTATATGTCGCATGACACTATTTACTTGTCTATAAGTTTAAATGGACATTGCATGCATGGCCTCACAATCTTGGATGGGCCTTGGAGGTCCAGGGCAGCCGAGGGATGTCACTGTACCCCCTTAGTTGAATTCTACTGATATACTTCAAATTATAACTATAAATTACACTAATTCATACTTTTTGGTCATAAAAAAAAACTTAAACATCCACACCCCTCATAAGTTTTTGCAGCGCTAGCTCAATTTGATCATTCAGTTCACAGTTTAGTGCATAGGGCTTCTGAGGCAATCATGTAACCGGTATGACTGAGGAGGAGACCAAGAGGATGGATCTATGCAGGTCAGGCTTTGGGAAATACCCTTCATGTCTCTTTGAAACTAAAAAGAGGTCATTCATCAGCTTGCGTAGCTCTAAAGCATGACCCTACTCGCAAATAGCAAAGCAAAAGGAAATGTGTTGGTTCACAGTCAGCCGCCAAGTCCAAACGGTGAGTTTAGTGATACCTGGAGAAGAGATGTCTCTGCTATTTTGCCTTACAGACGGACATTTTTGCACCTTTATAACTGTGGCTATATTTCTGTGACTGTACAATGTGTACATGGTTGTAATCCAACACTGCTAATATCTGAACCTCAATGAAAAGATATGTTTTTTTTTAAACAAAAACAAAAAACATTAACATAATTTACAGCACCTAAAGTGCTTTCAACTGTATTTGTGTACACAACTCCTTGAGGAAGTGCTGATTCAAAGGTGACTGCCCACGAAGCCATCACATTACTCATCCACTTACAGAGAACGTGATTCACTATTATGATATGAGCCAAAAAACTCATACCACTAACCAAAGTTCTCATCGTTTTCCTACTCCTGGTTTTTTTTTTTTTGTTGGTTTTTTTTTGCAGCACATATATTTTCCTGTAAGGTGAGTAGCGTGTCTGCGTAATGACCACTAACATCCTGTGGCAACTAAGCAACTTTCACGCTGAGTTGCTCACTAGTGCAGGATTTCTTCCTGAGGCCTGTGAATGACTTAAAGATCACTTACTGACATGGACACTAGATCCATGAAGTTAAATCCCAAAGCATACATATACAGTTTACACCTATGTAGTTCATTATAATATTTATGTACATTCATTTATATTAATGTAAGTATCCAATCATCCAGTAGCATCACCTTGTACAGTTACTCATGTAGACATGATCAAAACAATCTGCTGAAGTTAACTGAGCATCAGGATGGGGAAGAAAAGGGATTTAAGTGACTTTAAATGGGGCATGATTGTTGGTGCCAGACATGCTGGTTTGAGTATTCCAGAAACTGCTGATCTCCAGGGCTTACAAAGGATGGCCTGATAGAGAAAATATCCAAAGCAGCAGCTCTTTGGGTGAAAATGTCTTGTTGATGTTTATCACAATAACTCTACTTGTTACAATCAAAGTCTGCAGAAAAGAATCTCTGAACTTGCACACTGAACCTTGAAGCAGATGGGCTGCAGCAGCAGACCACACCGGGTTCTAATCCTGACAGCCTTGTTTAAAACCCCACAGCCTATCCCAGAATTGTTGCTGATCATGTCTATCTCTTTAGAATCACAACGTACACATCTTGTGCTGGCTGCTTCAAGCAAGATAACAACTAACAGGTTTTGCAATAGAGCGTCTTTGGGATGTGAAGGAATGGGATTTGCATTACAGATTTGCAACTGATAAATCTGCAACAACTGTGTGATGCTATCATGTCATTGCGGTCTATAAGCTGGCAACAATCACAAGAAAATGTAACAGAATGGACTAAAAGAAGATACTAAGAAGTTACATGGTCATGGCCCGCATGCATTTGTTAACAGTGACAAAAACTGCTGAACATATCGTTCAGCAGTTTTTGAATGAATCATTGTGTTTGTGTTTGGAGAATTCTTGTATACTCGCTCTACAGGACACGTTCGTCCTTTCATATTTCATCTCTTCAGCCGTTTTACCTCAGGGAACGTCACATTAGCACCTACGCAAAAAAACAACCACTATATTTGTTTTTTCCAAAGAGAAAAAGAGAATGGAAACTTAACTCTCATTGAACTTTCACCCTAAATTGTGCGCAATTAGAGGTGACAATGAGTAGGTTGTTCGTCAACATGCGTCAGAGCTTTAAAAAAAAAAAGAAGTGTGTGGGGGTCACAATTGTGAGCATTTTGTAAAATTATTTCACATTATTAAGCCGGCATTTACATTCTAGCTGTGAGACTGTCAGGACAAAAGCCAAGCTTTGTTCAACTTCACATGCAACACTTTTACTGAAGATGGCCCTTCCAGAAAGGTTTGTTTTTCTTGGCTTATGGGATTATAATAACGAAGAGTCACTAGATGAAAGGATTTTCTCAGATGCAGAAATCAAAACTCAAACCACAAGTTGCTGATGTCATGTTCATTTTTTCTTCTTTCTTTTTTTGCACAGAAATGATACAACTCTTTGAACCCCAAACTGCACTCGGATGAGCCTTTGTTTAAAAAAAGAAAAAGAAATAAAGAGGGAAATCAAACCAGGTCTTCAAACAACATCTTTCTGCTGATTTGCAGAAGAAAATCAGTAATAACTCTATTATTGTTTCACCATAAATGAGAAATGCCTTCTCCAAGTAGAAATGATAATTTTCACTTTTTTGTTCTTAAACTACTCCACCCTGGTTAGAGTAAACATTTGAATGCATTAAACTTCATCCCTTCGGTTATTGAAATTAAAATAAAATAAAAATAGTTCTAGTTTTAAAAAAAAGATACTATTTTGCCCTTTAGAGTCCCACATAACGTAACATTAGTTACAATAGTTAATTTTAGTTTTGATTAGAAAAGCCTCATCAAGGAAAACGGGGCAGTGTAAACCCAGTGCTGACCCCTCATGCATAGAAGCAGAGAGGGGAAAAACATGGACTTGTTCTTTCACTCCTTAAATAAAAGTCAGTGTTATCCGATTTATTACAGCTCCTTCAAAAAGAACATAGTTAAACCCATCACTGTGAGATGCTCTGCAGGGTAGGATCGGTCTTTCAGAGTCTAAAGAAAACATTGGTTTAATCAAGTGGAATCAATTTAAGAGCAACAGGCTTTACTGACAGATAAAGGTGGAGTGAGCAGGAGCTGGGTAGTGCGCCTGTATGACTGAGGAGGACGCTCAGCAACACAGAGTTGAGATGTGAGAGCTGGCGGATGCATTGGGAGTTTATTTTGTGACATCTTGCCACACACTTGGTATCTGTGCAGTTAGTGATGTTCAGGGCAGACAGGTGGAGTAGCTGCTACACTGATTGGATAAATGGATGGATGAATAAGACGCTCTGACTCCATGAGCGGCGTTTCTTTGATCTCTCTGAATTGCATTTTGTCTCTGGCTGCATGCAGTCTCCAGAGCAAGGTCAGGCTAGCTGGCTCTGTGTCGGCGGAAATGGTCTTCATTCTTTGATCTGCAGGAAAGAAAAATTAAATGGCGTAAGAGTAATTTATTAAACAGGGGAAGTGGGACTATTTTGCCACAGGATCCAACTCATTACCTCAGTGACAACCCCCGCGGCGATGGTGGAGCCAACATATCGCAGCATGAAGCGGCCCAGCTCCTTATAGTCTTTGTACAGCTCTAATGACACGGGCCTCTGGGTCTGGATCTCCACGATGGCATTCATGCCCTTACTCAAACACCTCAACAGAAGAGACACGCAAGAAGCAGCATGACATGAATTTGAATATTCTAACAAGAAGTTGACTTTATGGCGAAAAAGGGGTTAATATGATGCCATCTTGTGGTGGCATTTTCAGTGGAGAAATGTTTTGTCACTCATCTGACTGACTTCTTCAGTCTCGGCTGACTTCAGGTTTCCCAACATCATAAACAGCATATTTGCATAATGACTGAAAGTAGAACTACTGACTAATAATGACTAACAATGGGCCATGAGGTCAGTTTCATGATCATTAATATGCAAATTGTCATGACCACTGACCAATAGCCACCGGTATTAATCACAGAGAGTTGGGGAATGGCTGCGATCACAGCATTGTAAGATGGTGAAATATGTACCCTTAGGCCGCCTCCTCGATTCAGAGATGGCTCCTTTTCACGTAAATGGCCTCTTTGACTCCCCGCTCAAACCAGCATTCGCCCCTGTCCAGGATGTGTACATGCTCATCATTGAAACAATGTCCACTGGCCTGTAGGTCTGCTTAGGACTTGTTTTCCCTGATATATATATACACACAGCAATCCTCCTGGCAGTTAACAGCGTACACTATATTCCTCAGTTTGCAGCTGGGAGCCTGATCCTTGTGGTGGGCTTTGAAAGCCTTTCCCAGTTTTGTCAAATGTCCAGCTGGGATAACCACATTTACTCTGGGCTTTTTGATATGATGTTCGTCTGCTTCGCTTTGCACAGTGTCTCTGGGGATTGTGTTCGCTCTGTGTAGTAGCATCCTGATAACACCCAGTTTGTGCTCCAGTGGATGATGAGAATCAAACCTTAAATACTGATTTATATGTGATGGCTTGTGGTACAAGTCGACTTAATAAAGTTGGGGAATCCTGCTGTCAGCTGAGACAAAAGAAGTCACTTGGATGATTGGTGAAATGTTTCTCGCACTGAAAACTCAACGTCCAGATGTTAGGAAGCATAAACCATTTTGCATCAATTCCATCTGCTCTGGCATAAATGAAAATGACAACAGGTGCACTGGAGAGGCAACAGAGCTATGAGCATAGGTCCCACTACAGGATGCCCTCCATGCCACCTTCATGGAGTCTGTGATAAAAAAAACTGCACATGAGTTTTTTTAGGACTCTGGCAGCGCTCCTCCTCCTGTTCCCCCTCATACCAGACTTTCTGCTGGGTTAAGGCCTTTCAACGGCCTGTCCAGCCTTCTTTGTAAAACTGCCCGTTGCCTAGCATCTCCTCCACACTATTGAGACTGTGCCAACCTGGGCGAGCTAGCATGAGGCACAACTAAAAGAAAAAAAGAAAAAAAAAAATCAGTCATGAGGGGTCAGGCAAGAGCAATGATCTATGGCCACCACCTGCAAAACCTCCTTTCTGGGGGCAGTTTTGTCGTTTCCGCTCCAGTTGAACACTTCTCACTTTCATTTACACCAAAGCAGCTAAAAATGATGCTTCGTGTTATGTTGTGATGATCTTTTTTTTTTTGAGCAGTGTATGTGCATCTACAGTAAATATCCAAACTACTGTTCGTGTAAAGTTTTGTTTAGGAAAAAGAAATGTCCTACTTAACTAACCACACTTCCCACACATTGACATTAAGGCGCTGGAAGGCAGTACCTTGAACATTTTATTTTGAAGGCTATTCATTGTTTCCAAGTTCAGAGAAAAGCTTCAGCGCTACCATAAACAAAGCAAATAATAAAAAACACTCCTAACAACACAATAAACAGAAACAAAAATGCTGGCGTGCATAATTGGATAGAAAATGATGATAAATCCTTTTCCAAACTCACTTTGGTTTCTTCTTCAGGACCTCGCCGCTGCTCTTGTGTAGAACACTAATTAACTTCCTTATGGTGGCCGGTTCGCTGACTGTCTGGTAGTGCAACAGTACCTACACCAAGCGTGCACACATTTCTAAAGTTAAAGCACATACAACTGTGCAAAGAGTCGTTTCACATAACATAATTATGCAATTGTCATCACTAAAATCTTGGCAGAATTGTTTAGGTGTGTAAAAGCAGAGCTTTGTTGGCACTTACTGGAAAGCCTTGTGTGATGGGGATCTCGATATTGAAAATGAGGACTCGAGCTCTGAATCGAGTGCAAACTCGAATAGGTTCTTTGGGATCACAGAACACACAGCCCATACTGGAAGGAAGCAGCCAGAAAATATGTTTGAAAAATAAAGTACAATAAAAAATTAAAAAAAAACACCCTACAAGCAAAATAAACAAAGTCTGTATTTAATCAAAACACTGTAAACCAGACCTCAATACTTATATGTACTGCAAAATATAAATTATAAATTTCCGTTGTTAAGAAATATTTAAAAATACTCATTCAGTTTTATATTAACACATCCTTAGCAATTAATTCTTTACTTGATCTTAATGATGTCCATGCCAGTGAGTGTCAGGCTGACGTGGTCTCCTGCTGCAGCCCAGTCCAGAGCCTCATCGTGTAGAGTAATTCCTGCAGTGCAAAGAGCACAGTGTTGTTCCCCAACTTGCCTTAAGGTGGCAGTGTTTACCACTCATCCACACCAGCAGAGGCACACAAAAAAGGTCCACATGTAAGCAGACATCAGGCTTACATTTGTTTTCTTTGTGATTTTGCATAATGTACGCGTGTTTTTCTACTTCTTATTAATATCAAACTATTGTTTTTGTGAGATGCTATCAATCTGTTTCCCTTCAGGTTTACAGAAATTCACTATATGGCTGCCAAAAATAAACTTTCCACCTGTGCAGTGGGTGTTGAGTGATGCTTTGTTGTATTAATGTCAAACCATGACTAACAGACTTTGAGATAAAAAATAATTGAGGTCTCATTTGATAGTTTTTAGTACAGATACTAAAAACCGAGCCATATAAGGTTTTTATTTTTCAGCCCACCCTGATGACATTTCATTTAACAAAGACCGGGAGGGGAGGAAAAAAAGCACATGAGTGCATACCTTTGACAGTGCAGGTTTCATTTGGAGGCATTGCCAGTATTTTGTCTCCAGTTTGAATATAACCAGCCTCGATCTTTCCTGTAACACAGAAGCCTGAACCCTGGTCTGGGAAGAGAAAATCCAACGTCAGCAAAATCTCAGCAATCAAACACAAATTGGAGAAATGAAAACAGACATTAAGAAAATAGACATCAAGGGCCCATTTCCATATTTAACGTTACCTTTAAAGACATCGGAGACGCACAATCTGAAAGGTTTGTCTACAGACCTCTGAGGGGCCTTGAAAGCATCTTCAGAGGGGAAAAAAACAACAAAGAGGAAGTAAACAATAAGTAGCGGTAAAATGCTGGTAAATAACATGAGCTGTCCAGTGACCATTGGCGGTGAATCATGTTCTCTGTAAGCAGACTGAGACTGGATGTTGAATGTTTTGAAATAGATGTCAGTTCTATGGAAGCTAAACTTCACATGTCAGGCGGTGTTGCGTGAATCATTTTCAAGTAAGTCACGTCTATTGCAGCAAGCTTACAGTCAGAATGCATGGATTCTGTAGCTTTCATTTCAAGAAAAAAGGTTGCACAAAAACACACTGCTGCAGCTGCATCGTGTAAAGCTGGTTAGATTATCCACATTCAGTGCTAAAATCATTAAATCTAACTCGATGCTGCGAAGCGTCTTAGGTTTTCCATCTGGTGTTTTAACACTCATGCCAACCCAAAGAAAGGAAGTTTGAGTCATTCGATAATTAAATATAATAAATGTAATCAAATATTTAGTCAATTTTATTGTTTAAAGAAAAAAGAAACTTTCAGCTCACACCAGCTGACCTTCCCAGGACTGAACCAGAGATCTTTCACTTGTAAGTTTAATGAACCACCACTACACTATAAACCTTTTATCTCCGGCTGCTGGCAGATTGCCACTCTTGCCTATAGTTTGCATGGAAGATGTCAACTTGCCTGCAACCATTCGCAAACCAAACACCAAGTGATATATAAGTTAAAAAAGTGATGAAAACCAGGAACAGAAAAGATTCACAGTCAAAGTAAAAGTTAGTGCAGCAGGAAGGCACAGCTTTTAATTCAAAGACAAACAGTCTCCACAGTCGGTGTAGGTGGGAGTACTTGAGTCTGCGTCTTCCATGCAAATTATGGGCAAGCGTGGCAATCTCTTAGCAATCAAAGCATTCAAAGCAATTAGAAGGGGGTTTTAGTAAGGCACCTAGCAACTTCTAGCAACTATTGGCCAACTGGTTGGGTAAAACAGATTGTTCCCTGTGGCTCACAGGACCACTCTATAGACCTGTGTGACTGAGGCATATGGAAATAAACAACTTACAGTAAATACCTGCAGCTCTTAATGTGATTATAGGGTTTTCCTTGCATTAGTTAACAGCAAGATGGATTTCAAGCTGTCAAACTTGATGATCTACATATGACTAATTCTTCTTTCTGCATACCTTCAAGAACAGTGAGAGCAGAACTGCAAAGGGGTGAACTTCTTTTGACAAAAATATAAGTGCTGCAAACACACAGGCACTCCAGAATTTAACAGATTTAAGAGAAACGGCAATATATTTAGATTTACATAAAGACAGCTACATCAAGAGTTTAGTCTACTGACTTATGTTCCAATTTATATAAAGCTTTTGAAATATTTAATCCTGCTCTATAACTATAGCTGGGCATAGGTAGTGCAGTCAACCTTCTTAGGAAACAAAACTCGTGACTCATCACGTCAGATCACACATTTAGAAAAGTAGAGAGTGAAAATGTAGCTTGAGTCAAAAGGTAGTAAGCGCTTTCGGCAGCTCGAGACGTGCCACAGTGTATTACCAATCTGCTCCAGCAGGCTCGGCCCAGAGTACCAAGAGGTGAGCTGTGACACTGAGCTCCTGGTGGCAAGGTTTTCTCCTGACAGGCCGCTGGTGGGGATGTAGAAAACATCAGACTCCTGGAAAAGCAGATAAACACGGAATCAAAGAGAGAGAGCAAATATTTACTCACAGCCAAAATATTATACAGATGCAGAGCTATGTCCTCAGACTTCGTGCCAGCTCACCTTGAATCCTGCCTGCTTGAGAAAATGGCCAAGTTTCGAGATGATTTCTTGGAAGCGCTCCTGTTGCCAGTTTACCTGATGTGTAAACGAACATACAGGAAAAAGGAAAAACACAAAGAAACAGAGTTTCCCCTTCAGCACTGCTTTGATATGGAAATGTGTCACCAACATGCCAGTGATTATAGGAAACAAAAACAAAAACACAATCTCACACACATACACACAGTTTCTTAAGGCCTTATTCTCTCCTGTTAAGGTCTTCAACATTCAGAAGGTGTGTATATATATAAAAATTTAACTTCTTTTAGACTGCAGTGCTGTCTATGCAGTCCTGCATATGGTGTCAACCAAGTACACCCGCAGTCTCACAGGGTAGATATACCACCTGAAGCTGAAGCTGGGCAGTACTAGTACAACAGTGACAGGCTAAAATATCAACCCACTTTTCTAAAATTCCTTCAGATGCCAGATATTACATTTCTTTAAATATATTTGCATGTAATGCTTACTGAACATCACACCACCATATTTCAATCTACGAGGCCTGTTACCAGGCCTTTTCTTGATAGATTAGATTTTTTAGTTGCACTGAAATGTGCAGTGTCAACTTTCACAATGATCTTCAAAACTGCAGAATAATTATAGTCATGACACTAACTTCGAGTTTCCTGGTAACTACAGCAATGATGACCGTGCTTCTGCAGTTATTCTGACCAATCGACTCTTTGATTTGTCCATCTATACACAACAGGCCTGCTCTTTCCCTTATCGTTTCCTATAATCTGAACTTCTCCACAATGTTGTTCTTGAACAGAAAAGGGAGATTCTGGGCACACCTTTTGCAACAAAGAAAAAAGATACCTTAGCAGGATTTGCTGGATTCACCCAACGGTGGACAAGCTGAAGATTCTTTTCAACGTTAATTTTTAAACATACCTGCAGGACTGTGTGCTTATTTGTTTAAAACAAACAGACTGCCACTCATATTGTTCAGCTGTAAAAAACAGTTGGTCTTAAAAATGCCTCCACAGTGCTTCGTTTTAGTGCAGAAGGTCTGACCTGGTCCATCTTGTTGACAGCTACAGCCAGCTGAGTGACACCCAGCGAACGCACCAGCAAGGCATGCTCTCTGGTCTGACCACCAGCCTCGAAGCCCGCCTCAAACTCTCCTCTGCTGGCATCCACCACGAGCACCGCCACATCAGCCTGGAGAGAGAGAGTAAGGCGAAGGGGTGTTGAGATTGGCATGCATACGTTTCTGCAGAGGCAGACTTAAAAATAAAAACCACACACTGTAAATTTTCCAAAACATATTCTGTTTGTAACTTTATAAACCACTGCTAATGTTTCCACATTTAGAAAGCATTTGCAATGCTATCAGATTTTAACATGAGCAGCACTGATGCTTTCAGAACAGGTCCTGCTTATATATTGTGCATAAACTACCCTCAAGTCTTAGGGGCTCTTTTTGTTGTTGCTTGTAGTAATTTATATTTGGAGTCATGGCTCTTCTCTGATCCCTCCCTGCCCTTCCACATACACAAAAAACACACATGGAAAGTGAGTAGCAGGGAGCCAATACAGAACAGAGCACTGATGGGGGGTTTAGTACAATTATTTTTAGAATATTTGACTATCGCATGTAAAATTTTATCGTCACGCAATGAATATTTTCCAAGTTAGTGAAAGAATGAAATTTTCCGTTTTTTTACTTTCTGTTGTTATTTTTTCTTTCAGCATTTTTTGAGTTTTTACAGCATCAAAACATAGGCCCAGGAAATTTCTCAGTGTTGGAAAACACATTTAACCTGTGAAAAACTGCAATTACATCAGCTTTCCACCCACTCCACGCATCACAATCTAAAGCCAAAATCTTGTTTTTGTTCACCACATTTTTTTTCCTGTAATCAGTTTTGAGCATGTATATCAAGGGATGTATCAAAGATTCAGTAGCAAAAGTGCACAGACTTAAACCCTTGATGTTTATATGCACTTCCTGAGAAAATCACTTTAGAGAACTGCATGAATGCATGTTGTGCTGAGTTACTTACACTGTGTGAAAATTTAGATTTTTGCCTGCTGGCTCATCTTCTAGCCGTGCCTCCTCCTGTGTCACCATTTCTTTGTTTTAACATTAAATGAAGCCATGTTCTACATTACAGTTTGGACAATTCATGTCGAGTGTAGGCCAGCGTTAAGATACTGCACTGAATACATGCGTCACAGCAACTGGATGCTCTCCTCTAAACTTTAGTAAACTAAGTAAAAATGGCACAGTATCTTATGCAAAAAGAAAAACAGTCAAAAGTTGAAGAGACAAGAAAGAAATTGCAAAGAGAGCATGCCCTGAAAGCCAAATTTATAGCTAAAGCACATTAAATAAAAATAATTAAATCAGCTGACTGACGGGGGAAACCCTATTACTGACATTGGTCATAATGAATGCCCCAAGTGTTTCATGACAAAATATTTTATACTATATACAAGTATAAGCAGGTGGCTTTCTATTCATTTTGACTTAGAAATTCATGTTCTACTGGAGAAAATACATTGAAAATATCCTCCTAAGTACATGACACACTGTCACCTTGATTTGCTTACAGCAGAAACTCCTTAGTCACTACATGAAGAGGTAAATGTGAGGACAGTCATATGGTAAAAGAGAAATTACACGAGCTCCCCAAAGCAGACACAGACAAGCACACCCATGCCTGCAAAAACACCTTGCGATACCAACACCCAAAACCACCGAAGTTATTTCAAGATGTCAGGGTGCGGAAGGAGGGAAAGCGGCCATTTTAATCGAGAAGTTTTCAAAGTCAGAAAAATGTTTTAGGATCGGTTAGAATTGTTTAAATGGTTGAGTCATATTTGCAGCTAACCAATGGATTGAGTAGAGTACAGCAGAAGATTCGATAAACAGCAATCTATTTTTCAGAAATAGGTTACTGAGCACATAGGTTACTGAAATAGGTATTTTTCAAACTGTATCCCCTTCATTATTATTACATTATATTTATTATTCATCTCATAAATTATAGATGCATTCAAGCCACTTTTCAGTTTCTGATTACTAACCTGTACATAGATGTAGCTTTCTAACTTCGTTACTTACACTCATTCATATTCATCTGTAACCTCTTCTTATGAGGTCTGATTTTGTATTTTTGCAGCACTTAAATTTCATCAGGCACGTCCATTTCGATCATTCGTAAACTGTAAATGCGCAGCCCACCAACATCTAGCAACATCTCACTCACAGCCTTGATTTACATGCACTGATCAGGCTGTGTGAAGAGCTTTTCATGTTATACCTGTGCAGCTCCTGTGATCATGTTGGGGATGAAGTCTTTGTGTCCTGGTGCATCCATCAGTGTCACCACTTTAGAGTTTGTCTCAAACTTTGTCATGCCCACATCCATTGTAACACCTCTGAAGCACAAAAAGGGGGGAAAAGCCAACAATTCATTTTTTAACCATTTGATACACTTGGATATGAGAAAATTCTAGATGTTAATAGCGTGCTAAAGTGTCTGGAAGGCCTTATAAGGGAATCCAGATTTAAAGTCCTGGTCATTTCCTGTGTAACTGCACGTCTGGTGGGCGAGGCTCGTAAGTATTACGCATCTGCTTCAGAACTTAGTGATAAGTTGAATATGGATTCCCACCCATGTCACTTTCTGTTTCTGCAGTATTTCGCTTCCGTTTCACTCTGATAATAACAACAGAGTGCAAGCAGGGACAGATTTTTTAACACTATTTTTTTTTTCCATGATAAATGCCTTTTGTACGAAATAAAAATTCCATGTCACGTAGGAAAAACAGCTTTCTTGTAACAAATTAACCCTTTTCATCCATCCAGAGCAAAACTGACCGACTGCATCGATAACTCAACAAGGCTTTTCTAATCTAAAGAAGCTTGAGCAAAAAAAGATTCCAAGTTGAATCTCACATCTTTTAGCATAACAGTAGTTACCTGTGAGCTAATAAATCTGATTTTACCCTCAACTTGGAATGCATATATAGGCAAACATTTTTTGGAGTAATAAATATAATGTTATGTAATAAAAATATGTCCTTAAAAACAATAAATGCACATTTTCTCTGCAAATATAAATTTGCTGATTATTATGTAATAACTGTGCACGCATCTTTCACTTTGTGCGCACTTTCATAGTCAATATATACCTGTCTCTCTCCTCGCCCGTTTCATCCAGAACCCAAGCATAGGCGAAGGAGGCTTTTCCTGCCTTTTTCGACTCCTGCTCGTACTTATGCATGGTGCGTTTGTTGACATTGCCGAGCAGATATAGCAGGTGGCCCATCAGTGTGCTCTTACCCGCATCCACGTGACCTGTAGAGAGAGGACTAGCACTGTAATCATAGCGCCGAGTTGAGGGAGAAAGTCATTCAAAAAGAAAATAGGCTCTAAGGGCGGGGAGTGTTAAAGGACTCTGACGAGGAATGGAGGGAGGGATAGACAGATAAGGAAAAGAGGAAGAATGTGCAAAGAATGATAAGACAGGTGGGAGGACTGAAAATGATAAAACAGCAAAGGGAAGCCACAGATTGGAGAAGGAAATAAGTAGAATTGCACAAGTGGCAAGGGGGGTAGAAAGAAATGGGAAGAAGGATCGAAGGTTCTGGGGGGGGGGAGGGGGGTATCGTGGTAAAACGAAAGGTTTCATAGGCTGTGGGAAACTAGAATCATCTGCACTTCTGAAACTACCAAGTCACTTTTTCTGCTGTAACTGAGAATGAGAAATAATGATTGAGCAACTGAGCTGGTCTGAAGCTCGACTCATTTACTACATTCAACGGTGACATAGGCACAGCCAACCAAACAAGGGCAGCAAGAAGAGATCTTCAATATGATTAACTGCCCAACTGTAAATCGAAATATCAAGGCACTGAACACAGGTTCTAGAATATGAGGGGAAAAACCAACTCTGCAAGAAGTGCCCGATTTAAAAAAACAAAAAAAAGGAACTCCCACTCAGCATACTTTTGGGTATACTCCCAAATTTTGAAGCACTGTGACTGCTGATCTTTCTCTTCTTTTAACGTATAACTTGGATTTGCATGCATTCAAAATACCCCAAAGCGTTAAATGTTAAAGTACTATTTAACTGAGTGGTGCACAAAATAGTTCATAAAGGTGGAGCATTAATATTAGTATATTCAGCCTACCTATAACTACCAAATTTAAGAGAGGCTTGCCCCCTTGTCTCTTCTCCAGCTCAGCTTTGATATTGATGGCCTGCCGTGCCTTCCCAGATGAACGGCTCAGGGTGGGACCGGTCACGGGCTCGTCCCCATTGGACCCTTTAGATGGAGTCTCAGGGCGTTTGGAGGCAGCTTCTGTAGCTGTGACGACAACACCGTTCTCCCCTGTACTGAGAAGAGAAATTGAAGTGTGAATACGCTTCTTTGCAACAACTGAAAATTATGTCTCGCAAGCTCTAATCTCCTTCTAACCAAACAGATCAGTCTTTAGCTTTTGCTTTAAATTAAACCACAATTTTGCTAAAGGCTTAAATCACAGTCAAATAACTTTTTTTTTTTACTGTTTTAAGAGAACAATCTGAACATGACAACAGGGGAAGGGTTAAGTTACCTTGGAACATCAAAACCCATAGTCTGCTTCTTTCCAGAGACGGTCATGCGGGCCACTTTTGGTAAAACTTCAGAGTCCAGTTTATTGTGAGAAGCATCTCTGCTTTTAGCTGAGAAAAATAAGAGACACAAAAAGGCAAACAAAGGCCTCCATGACTCACACTTTCTCCAAGGAGAAAAAGTTTTTCCGTTTGTTTTTTTTCCACTGTGGTCGCTTACATCTAGACTTTTCTGGGCATGCACTAAGATCAAGGTTAATATAGAAATATTAGCTAAACTAAAAGACATTAAGATTCAATCTTTCAACAATTATCAGAGTAAGTGAGTGGAGCAGCTTCAAACCTCAGATTCACAATGTGTCTAACCAGTCCAGAGAAATAATGTCAATATTTATTGTGTTATTAAGTAGATAATGTTTTGTCTGTGAAGGTTCTCAGTCATCCAGGTCATCGTAGTCAAAGGAGATTGCAAAGAAAAGCGTCTGGACTCCTTTAAGTTGCTTGAAGATAATGTTTTACAACACTCTAAAACAACCATGCACACATCAGTGATGTCCAACAGATTCAGGTAATGACTATTTTACTAGTTATGGTTGCACGTTGGCATATTCTTGAGAGCAGTAAGAGTGCAGATTGCAATAAGTTGCACTTTGAGCCTCATATCTATCTGATTGCTAGTTCATATTATGCAGCAGTGAGACTTGTTGAGGTCACTGCTTTGTCATCCCAGTCCCAAATGGCCACCGGTCCCAGTCATATCAACCCGTTTCTGATTCATTTAGACTGGGCTGCACAGCCAAGCCTACTGCACACACTGTGCGTCTGTGCGCGGCAGTGACATCCTGGTTCAGAAAGGGTTAATTTCAGAAGTGGCCGTTGCCTCCCGTCTCCACGTAAATAGATCAGTGTGACACAGCATTTCGCAGAATGAATCTTTTGAAAAGGTGTCACCTCAGCAAGTGCAGCACTGAAAGTGAATGCATCCATTATCACACACGCACACACGACTGATTAAAAAAAATATGTCCATATATGCACAACAGAAAGCCTGAACTGCTACAAGGTGAAAAGGGCCTAAGATCTAATAAACTGCCACTTCTATTAGTCTTTATTTTATGTTCCTTTCCTTGTTGTATCAAAATAGGATAAACTCCCACACAACCCCCCACTGCATTCCTTCAGCATTTCTATAATGTGTTGGAGTGATAAAACAGTGGATATACCTTCATCTTCTAGCTTTTGTTTAGCATGAATTTTATGAAAACACTACAACTCTGTCAATCCTTGCATGTTTATACCTTTTGTTCATCATAAAAAATACCCTGAGGGAAAATGAGAGGAAAGAGGTGCGATTCAACAGAATATTAATGGACTTTCTCTAACCAAACACTCTCTGAATGACTTGCTCTGCATTAGAGAAAAAGTCCCTTTCACTCAGAAACATTGCAACACAAGTCAGCTCACCACACTCTAGTGAGGCTTTTTAAGTTAATGGCATTTGCATACTGTTGATTCCCACACACTTATCCATATCTACTTAAATGTGGAAAAAGGGGACAACCAAAGCAGAGCTTGCAACAACTGAGATAAAAACTGAAAAACTACACTTAAGAAATGACAGGTAAATCTAATCGACAAAAGAAAAAGGTTCAAAAAAGTACCACCGCTGCGATTAAATTACAGCAATTTTAAAAACACCACCGTCATATGAAATCTACTGTTTCAGTTTCACCTGTCCTGCAGTAAGCAGCAACATGAGATGGAAAAAGTACTCTCTGGGGAATTTTGGTTCTTCGTGCAGCTGGGGGCTTTTCTGGTCCTTGTTCAGTGACACAGAGGTTTCTACCACCTGTGTCAACAGGACATCAGGCCACTTGAAAACTTGAAAATCACTTACAATTCTGTATCTAAAGGAGTTGGAGCCCTCTCTAAAATCCAGTCAATTGCAAATCACCCAAAAACCTACATATTAATTGAAATTAGTACAAAGATAAAACATTAAGGGTCAAATTGGGAAATGTTATTGCCTTTTAAAATATGAATGTTAGCAAAATAGTTGAGATAGCAGTGCAAAATAAAACTATATATCATTTTCTTTGGTGTATAAAATCAAAAATATAGTGGAATCTCTATATGCAAGGCCGTAAACCTCATAGCTCTGATCTTTAAGCAATAAAGGGCGTGGCATTGTAGTGCAGGAGTGCTTTATAAATTGTACACCTACCCAATGTTATTGCTGTCTATATGCAGAATACCAAGTACTGAGGACAATGTAAAATCTACAAATACCAATACTGAGCTTCAGGCCCCGAGTCAGGGTCCTTGACAGACAGCCACTGACAGTCTGTCTGTATATAAAAAAAACAGGCCAGCAACCATGATGGTAGAGAGACGGGGTGGGTTTGTGCATTTGGATTAGCTGCACAGCTGTAAATGGTATATACAGATTCTGGACCAGGATCATTTTTCATTCAATCAATCGATTAATATAATTTGACAGTAGTTCAAATTATGGTCAACTGATTTCATTCTTATTCATGTTTCACATAAGAGTCACAACTGTTTTTGGAAACAAGGCTAACACTGCCTCGTTAGAGCAAGTAAGAATGATACGACAACTGGGAAACTCTAATGAATCTACCAATACACACTGTGATTAAAAAAATACATCATGCTCTAAAGTATGTGACAGGTTCTTTGCTTTTTTTTTTTTTTTTTTTAATGTTTTTTCAAAAAGAAAAAAGAAAAACCAAACATTCTGCTGTACTCCTTCAAGTTCTTAAGCAAATGTCAACCCCCTTATTAACTGTGCATGTTGCTTTGTCAAAACACTGCAACACTTTTCCAAACAGGATGGTAACATGAGAAAAATGATTCGGCGCAATATAGCTCCGAGGCGCAGAGCAGGATCTTTTACCTTGTTTGGACTGGTAAGTAAACACATGGTATCCTTCTATCCAGGATTTCTCTATTATAGGGGACCCTTAGTGTGACTGAATGAGTAAGTGAGTCATCTTATTCATGACAGAATAAAGGGAGTACATCCAGGATATGCAAATCAACCCTCCCTTGTCTGTCCAAACACAGAAACGCAGTGCGGACAAAAGAAAAGGTGAGGGGTGGGGCAAAGACTACACCAACCACTTGAGGCCGCTACAGCCTACGAGACATATAAGGTGTGTCGACTTTATATCAAAATATCTAAAGAGAGACAGGGGTGGGAGTGGGGAGGAATAGGGGAATATTTGAAGTGAGTCACCTAACATTTCTGAATGTGCGCCAGTTTCATCTCTAATTTGTATTGTTACAAAAAACGAAAAAAGGGAAATTAGTAATTAAGAATATATGTAAACCAGTTTAAATCTATTGTTAATTACACGATTTCAACCATAAAGGCTGGAATAAAAATCCATGGGGTTCTTCGGTTTAAATTTAGTCCATCTTCTACCCTAAACTTGTGGATCTATTCTCAATGAGACAATCTGGGAGTCAAACTTCATTCATGTTTGAAAAATAGATGGAAACATGAATGAAAAAGAGACTGCTGGTGGAGGCAAAAGCTATGAGTAGGATCTGACCCCTTTCACGATGAGTCATACAGACCCACAGTGTCAGTACCACAATTGAAGATTTCATAAAATATATATATATATCTGCTTCTGTGACTTCCACCTACTCAGCAGTTAACCTTTAGTCACAGAAGCTACTTGAAATTCTCACCTAATGTGTTTTTATAGTTCAAAACAGGTCTATAAAGAGACTGTCTCTGACCTACAGCACGACAACCTACAACTTTAATGTACACTGTGGTTTACACTGTTGTCTAAAAAAAAAAGAGAAATAAATAACTATGTCAATCTATTTTAAGTGACATTATTGTTCAGTGCTTTCTTGTTTGAGGAATCTAGAAGTGAACTTTAATGACAGACATGACTGCACATCTGCCCCTTCTGCAGAAAGAACGCCAAAAGACCCGCATGGAAAAATAAACAAGTCTCTATGCCAACTTTAACAGCACCATGCATCAAGCAGGGTAATGATAGTAACGATAGTGAGGTTTTGAAATGACACACTGTACTGTGGCTGGACTCAAGTACTCACATTCTCAAGGGTTACTGTACATGAGCTTTTACCTTATTCCTGTTCAAACCTACATTTTGAGTCATAATTATATTCACACATTAAGATCTCTGTCATCTGTATGTTGCTCATGCATACAGGACCTTTTTCTGCACTTTTACATTATAGAGTAATTGCCACTGGATGACTTATTTTTCTGCTACAGTGTTTCATATAAAATTAGTTGGAGAAACATTTCAAATCTTAACTACTTTAAGAAACTGTGACTCTTTTTTCATGCACATTTGTTAAGTTATCCCAAAACCACAACTTAACAACCCTCCCACCACCAAAAAAAGGTCAAAGGGTCATACACTACATGTAATGCTTTAAGAATAAAACTACAGAAGTCTTAGTTTAGCAAAAGTTGATAGTGATTGGGAGAGCCTAGAAATCTGAATTTACCATTTATAACAAGCTGCTTAAATATGGTTTTAACAACACTTTATTACAAGGTACACCTTGCTAACCCTGGTTTGGACCCACTTTTTTCTTCAGAACTGACTTAATTCTCAATGGCATAGATTCAACATGGTGCTGGAAACATTCCTCAGAGATGTTGGTCCATATTGAGGTGCTTGCGTGACACAGTTGCAGCAGATTTGTTGAATCCACATCCTAACATCCTTGATGAGAATGTCCCGATCCACCACATCCCAAAGGTGCTCTACTGGAGTGAGATCTGTTGACTGCGGAGGCCACTAGAGCTAAAATAAAACTGATGTTCAAGAAACCAGTCTGAGATTATTTCAAGTTGCTCATGCTCAGTTTGAAATTCAGCACATTGTCTTAACCATGTTTACATACCTAAATGCATTGAGTTGATGACATGTGTTTGGCTGATTAGATATTTGTATTAATGAGCAGTTAAACAGAAGTGTATGCTCTGAATAATATGCAAGGGTTTGCACACAACTTAAGGCTGAACTGTTTGCCAACATGAAAAAAAACCCCAACAACAACAACAGCAGGGGCGACTGTAATCTTTTCTGCCATAGAAAGAGCCTAACAGCTATATTATTAATACACACCTTCTTCTAGACATAAATTTTCCACATTTTATCCCAATTTTTGCAAATTTAGAGCATGTCTGAATGGAAAACAAGCATGCAGCTAAGCAGACTTTGGCATAAAAAGTAGCATTCCGCTAAAGCAAGGCGATTAGTGGGTTAAGGATTTATTATATGACACTCCCCATCTGCAAACAATAACTGCAATAACTAAATGAGATCAAAATTTGAAAAGAAGCACTTGGTCATGTAGTTTGACGGTAACTGCAGTTAGTCTGTCCAATCCCATGTATTGCACTGAAGCCTGGCCATAGCGGGCAATGCTGTTGGATTTATACTGACATGTTAGTATTAGGGGCGGACGTTATAGTCTCAAAATTATATCACGATATTACAGAATTGTAGTGGCACAGCATAAGTCAACTGTAAGCAGAAAACTAGCCTATCAGGTTTTTCCCTGGACCATTTAAGTAGAAAATAACCACTTAACACTTTAACAATAACTCACACTGCAAGAGCTGCACAGCACTGTTACACAAACAAATTCAACCATATTTTCTACATGGGATGTTGTATCCCAGTTTGCGCTTTTAAACCAGTTGCCTAAAGCCCTGCTTTTCCACTGTGTAACCACATCAGTAATTTCCATCCACCGTTTGCTCTTACTGTCGTATGGAGCATAATTAGCAAGTGTTCAGGCAGTTTTTGGTGGAGTCATTTGCTGACATTTGGGACAATCATCCCTGCTAGCATCTCTTCCTTTGTAGAACTTTCTTGTACTTGACAGGTTGTTTCTGCCTCAAGTGGTGAAACACATTTATTTGTTGCTTCCACCTTTAGCTGGAATAGTTTTCTTTCAGTTTTCTTTCTTTCTCAACAACCCTCTTCTTTGTTAGAGGGTTGTTGAAGCAGCTCCTTTTCAAATATTCAATCGAAAGCTCACATGTGGCTCTAAGAAATACCCGAGTTTGTCCCCTGGTTGGATGCAATAAGAAACATAAACGCCTGGCATTAAATTTAAAAATAAATTACTATTATACTTGTATTACAAAACAATACCACATGGCACAGCCCTAGTTAGTATGTCTGCATTGCTCTGCCATCATGAGTCAAACTGAGCTGTCAATGCCAGACTTGAAAAAAATCAAATCGTGATCAAGATACATTTACTGAAATGCAGGAAGATAGAAAGACTAAAGACGCACCAGAGTCTACGCATGTATAATTTAAAAAAACTATATGTTTACACTGTTTACACTGGCAGAATTATAAATTAGCAAAATAAGGAAGTGAGATATAATTACAGCCTATTATATCGTGTTTTACAGAGCTATAATCTTACTAATCCACTTACTAGGTTTGCAACATACATTATTACCACACAGATCTATCACAGTTATTGAGGTCTGTGTCAAGTCTACTGTTACAATTCTGGGATGTGCACATCAGAAAATGATGTAGCCTAAGGCTTGGTGATATGGGCCTATGCATCGAAGAGTACTCTGTTACCTGGACAGCAACTCCACTGCTTGGCGAGGGGGGGGAAAAAAAAAAAAAAAAAAAAAAAAAAAAAACACACACACACACACAGGACCACAAGCAATTAGGTTGTTCGTTGCACGTGCCTGCATACACACAGGCCTCCACCTGACACAAATAAAATCTAATTATAAAATCTTACCACAGCCTGGACCCTGACAAAACTTTAAAATAGAGTTATAGTTACTGTCTCAGCTCATATTAGTAGCTGATATTTGGGACAGAAAAAGAGCTAGTGAGTGCCTCCAAAGATTTTCAGCTACTGGAAACCGCTAAACAGCTTTCAGGCAAAGTATGAGAACCACTCACCCAAACAATTTCATATTCAAAATCACATTTTGTGACAATGATTGCATAGTAAATACTGAACAGAGAGATTCCTTGATTTGTAAGTCAAATATTCCTAACAAAGATTTCTTTATTTATAAGTAATATGTGGTCGTTTAAATGTGTAACATGTTTACTTAGTACAGTATATATATTTGCACGATTGGTATTAGGAAGTAGTAGGACTAGCATGTTAACTCCTGGGAAAGTGTAGCTGTTAACAAATTTGAGGAACTACTGTGCATGCCAGCTGCATGGTTTTTTTTTTGGTTTTTTTTAAAAAGACATTTAGGATTTGTCTTGCATTCAACCACAGCACCGAGGTCAAATGTTCTGAATGCAAAATTTTCCATTTTGCCCTTTAACAGAACACACACCACAAAAAAGACATAATACTGACGCATGTAAGTCCAAGTGCATCTGCTTATTTTTGACCACTTGTTAGAACAATAGTATTTTCCAGAGTTGGCACCACTTCAAAACCATAGTTTGTGCAACATGTATGCCTTGCAAGAAATGCAGAGCCTGTAAAGACACAAAGAGGATTTGATCTGTCACAGCCTTTGTGAAAGCTGTGAAAGTTGAGAGGCTTGATCAGATTTTCCTACGTAGGTGGTGTATAAGAGGCACAGCAGTCTATCGGCTGCTGTGCAGAGTCGACATGTGCTTGGCTTGACATTTTCTCCAAGAGTGCAGCTTCCTGCACAAACCCACACAGCGGCTCCCCTTGAGAAAAAAGGACAAATAGCTGCTGGACAAAACCACTTGCTAATAACAATTTGTTCATCTCTTGATTCCCTGAAAAAAAAAAACATTATAAAAACACTCTGGACCTGCACATTTTCACACAAAACAGACCACAACACGTCCAGGGCATCTAATTATTTCCAAACACCATTTTCCAAGGACTGCAAGCTTTGTACACTGAAAAACCTGTTTAACCTCTAATGTTTATCTTGCTATTGTTAACACTAACTGTCCTTTATCATTTATCATCTCCCTCAGGCTCTCCTTTCTGGAAGACACCCCGGGGGTCCAGTTTACTCTCTGCACCTGCATGACGTTTACTCCTCTTCTACCAACATGAATTCCCACTTAAAACAACAATGAATGAGTAAAAAACAAGAGTGTCAAAACCAGAAATGCCTCAAGACACTTTAGCATAACCGTTTAAAAATGGAAGCTTTACTGCAGATAAACAATGTTTTCTTTATAAAAATGTCTCTTTAAAAACAGGCAAATGCTCTGTTAACTGGTAAAGATACCACTATGACCAACTGTTTATTGTCCTATACTGGCAGTTTACTATACAATTATACATTAAAATAGAGCACTTTAAAATTCATTAGGTAGGATTAGTTCCTTACAACAAGCCAAAAAACGTGTTTAACACACGCACATTCGCAAAAACTGAAGAAGACTAGACAGAGGTTCACTCAGAGCACATAAAGTCAATCATCTTTATTTCGAAACAGACAAATTAACCTTTGGCAGTGTGCGAAGACACCCAGTGTAAATTAAACCCATGTATACAAAACGAAATTAAAATCTTTTACTACAGTATGAACGCATTCACTTTGACTAATTCAGTAAAAGTATATAGTGCTTTCATGCAAAAAAAAACCTGTTTTTCAATATTTAACAGTTAAAAGATTTTGCTTGTCTTTGTGTGTCTGTACGCATATGCGTATGTGTTCCTCTTCCCTCATGGGAAAATCTCCAGGTGTCCTCTAAACCAAAAAGTCAAACCCATGATCTCAAACACAGGCAGCAGTAAACCAGTACAATGGTTAACTGATCCATATTCCAATAGCTGCAGCACACCTGCAAACAAAGTCAACCTCTTTTGTCTTTTGAGGGTTCATGCAGCTCAGAAAAAAGTCACATCTAGAGTATACATGAACTTTCTCTTTGCTGTGATCATAAAAAAATTAAAAAGCCATTGGCCTTCGAAGCATACAAAAATAAGACTACATTTAAAATGAAGGAGAGAAAGCTAACTACAGCAATAAGAAACAAAGATCTTTCTAAAAGTTCCTAAAATACTTAAATTGTTCTTTGAAGGTTTGTTTGGGTTAGCTAAGATTATTGTTAAGCTGCCAGAGTGAATTCATTTCTCTTTGTTCTGTATGTGTTCACTTAAAAAAAAAAAAATACATAAATGCTTGAATAATCTTCTTTCTATTATTTTTTTAACCAGTGATCAGAGTCAGCATGTCATTTTGTTGGACCCAAAAGTTCTTTTACTCCCCTTAAATGAGTGCAACCCTGAGTGCTGCATCTCTGGGTTTAGTTCAGTGATAAGAGCAAAAGGGCCCAGATAGAAGTGGGGTTCTCATTCAAAGCAAGTCAAGTTAGCACCAAGGTAGATGCAACTGAATTAAGCGCTTTCCTTGTGGCTACCTGGTGAAAGCTTTCCGCTGATTAGCACGGACGATGTCATCAGGCGAAGGGGTGTCGAAGCGGAAAGGTACAATCGGCAAAAGTGTGGGAAGCTGCTGTTTGGATTTCTCCTGCGACTGAGAGAGGAAGGCCTTGTAATAACTTCCTCTCCTCTGACCTTTTATTTTTCCCTTCAGTACATTTTTCATCCTCTTTTGTCTTCTGCTAGTCTGAACAGACAGCGTAATCGCAAACACTGATGGTTTTGCAAAAACGGAAACATCCAACCCCAATGCAAAAGCAGCTGGAGACATGGGTGATGGGAGGTCACTTTCAAGCTGATGGAGACCTTCTCCATGTGACTGGGCCATCAGTGAAGTCAGATCAATAGTGTGACCTGGTTTAGGTTGTCTGAAGATTTGGTGGTATGGTCTGTGGTCGAGTTCACACTTGGCACCACCCTCTTTAGCACTCTCTTCTGACATGCCAGTCTTCTCTGGTTTTGCTGGTGAAAAGAGCGACGTGAGGGAGCACTGTGACCCATTTGAGGTGGTTGAGGTTTTGCTTTTGTGTTCAGACGCCATATGTGACAAAGAGAGCTGCTCAGAGAGACCAGGTGGTTGCTTCAGTGCATTTTCTGGAGATTCAGAGCTGAAAGGCTTGGGGGAAGTTGAGAAACTGTTGCTGTAATGCTGCGAGGCAAGCTGGGACAATGAGACAGTGCCAGCCAGACATGGGGGAGTGATGCTAGTTATTTTTGATGAGGAGAGAGCATTCGCTAGTCTTTCAGTGCTTTGTGATTGAGGGGAACTCTTTCTGTTTTGGTGCTGGGAAGCAAGTTCGCACAGGGATAGTGTTTGTGCTGGTGCAGCCATTCCCTGAAACATTGCAGATGGTATGCTGCTTTGAGGAGTAAGGAGAGAGTTACTGAAAGCTGGGCTTCGATTTGAGTGCTCCTGGATTAAATCGGCCAATGTTGGGCTACCCTTTGAACCACCCAGCATGGCTTTGCCTCCAACCCCAACAGACTGCTGATTTTTCTGCACAACAGAGCTGAGACTCCCAAATCCAGGAGGAGCAGCCATAGAAGAGCCTGCAGCTGCTGTCTTGGGGTTGTTTAGCGATAGACTACTGAGTGAAACTGAAAGGATGGAGGGAGGAGAGGCCGGTGATGCTGATAACGTCTTTAAAGATGCCAAAGCTCCCAGTGAAATACTACTCTGACTAGACATAATGGATGCTGTTGTTGTTGCGTTTAGTCCTTTGTTGAATGAGGAAACGTCCAAGCCCTGCCTTGTGTCAGCTACTACTGACCCCTTATTCTTTTGCTCGTGCTCAGAGATGAGCTGTGCCAGACTACCACCACTGCTAACACCTGGGCTAATGTTTTTAAGGCTAAAATCCTGCTTTTCACAGCTGCCGGCATTTGGTTGAGATAAGAGGTCACATAAGCTGGGTGCTTTTAGTTCGGGTACATGTGGATGTGCATGTTTGTGCCCATGTGTGTTGGCTTCATGTGCCTTGGACGTCATGTCTGTGTGAGAAGAAGACAAGCAGGCTCCTTACCTTACAAAAGCCAAGTGCAGTTGTCGAAGAGGAGGGGTGAGGGGGACCACAGAGCAGAAGTCAAATCAATCATATAGTAAAAAAAGAGAAAAAAAAGACAGAAAGAAGGCACTTTGTTAAACATTTGTATCACTATACAAATTTGTGTGAAATCAACAAAGAACACTACTGGCTGTTAGGCTTCCATACACCCAATAATGACACATATTTATATAGAAGTACTAGCAGCAGTGACCTATGTTGACTGCGTTTGAGGAGGAAATGGGAAATACTTATCTTGGAACACCCACCTATACAGAAAATTTTTTTCATAGCTATGAAACTCCACAGAAAACCCAAATCTGTTATACAACCCTTTAAATGCCACAAATTAACGTCCTCCCGGTGTGTTACTACACTGAATCACTCAGGGGTAACAGTTTTTAATCAGTAAAACAATTTTATTTTGACCCACTCAAGGTGTACCTTTGTCAGCCACAGCCTCTTGTTTGGTTCTTTGTGGTTGCGGCGCTTTGTCCTGGTTAGCTCGCTCTACTGTACCAGTCTCTTCAGCTGTACTTCTGGTAACTGGAGCAGTTTTAGTGTCTTCAGACAGTACTGCGTCCAGTGCCCTCTGTGGGTCAAATCCACATTTTATGGCTGCCTGGGTCAGGACTGAGTCCGGCACTGCATCTCCCAGCACAGTCCGCATGTGGTCCAGACAGGAATACAGCTTGGCTAAAGAGTACAGCAAATGTTGGACACACACAATAGATTTGTGATCCATACAAAAAGCACAAATTTTAAAAAAGACATCAAAAGTTTAAAGGACAAAATGAACTGGTGCATGGAACCTTTAATTGTAAAAACACAAAAAACAAGTTGAGAAATGTTTATATTCTGAGACGCAGTTGTGTGCTCAAAAATACTACCTTGATCAAGAGGGTTGAGATTCTGGTTGACAGTAGAGGACACAGGGACAGCCTCATCTTCAAATTCTTCCTCCTCTAAAGGCTCTTCCCTTGGTGCATGTCTTTCTTGACGCGAGTAGATGAACTGATTTGCTAGATAAGCCAAAACCATTTAATTTTAATAGTAGATTATACGTTATCATATATGATGTCTACTTAATGTTACATATTTTCAAACTTAAACTGGAAAGGCAAGCAACTATTGTTATCAATGAGTGTAATGAAAAAAAGTTATTTATTTGAAAATGCAGTGTATGCTTAACTTCAGACAGATTCAAATTAGTCTGCTCCATCTTCACTATGCATCAATGGTAACCAACCTGTTGCTGGTGAAATGCAACAGTAGTCATCCTCCACAGACTGTCCATACATGTCATCATCTTCAAAGTCTGAAAAAAAGAAGAAAAAAACAACACTTAGATGGATACCTTTGCTCATTTTGTTGTGCCTCACAAAAACAGTCGTATACACAATTGCAGTAAAGTCCCTTTATGCCAGCTGTGACTTTGCTTTGTCAGCAACTTTATGAATGCCACTGCACACTAGAAACCTGGAGATTTTCCTCTAATCGCTTAACTCTAAGCTTTATTTACAGATATATTCCGCAAATTTACAACATTGGGAGATTTGAATGTAAAGAAGAGCAAGTAAGGAATCTGGTGTTATTGGCACAAACAAAACACTGGATAGTTAGCAAGCTAGGCAAGTAACTAGCAATAACCTGAGTAAACATTAGTAAATTTAGCAGTTACACACACCTCACATCAAAATGTTTTTACTATAACATTAATCCAAAATGTTGGGTTTGCGTGGGTATTAGTAATTACTGTCGTTATGGGACAATTTACCATACGCTAGGTGCCAAGTGACACGACAACAGTGGGATCTTGCCAGTTAAACGAGCTAGCATTAGCCGCTACAGCTACTGAGTAACTGTAAACTTTAGCTTAGCTGTAAACAGCTAACTGGTTTAGCTCTTAGACGCCTTGCCGCGGCATTTAAATGAGAACCGTTTTTGCCATCCACCTTCATCGTAGTTGTAACCTCGAACATTTCTATGACGAGACATGTTGATTATGCCTCCTCTCTCGGCGCCACTGTTATGTTATTCGGTTCACGGACATGTGTCCACTGCCCAGCGAAGCTCCTGCAGTTGCTGCTGTGTGAAGCTAGCCTACCTTAGCAGGCAGGTCACAATAGATTCGACAGTCACGCAAATACATAAATGTAACCACAACACACACAAAAATAAAAACAAACAAACGTATTTGTTGTAATTACGTCATTTCATCGACGCCGAGCTTCTGCATAATTAAAGTAAAATAAATAATAATAAAAAGTTTTTTTCTTCGCTGACGTAACTTCCGTTTGTAGTTGGCATAAGATCTCAACGGGTTTCAAAACGTTTACGCTGTCAGACCTATATTACACTGGATTTATTTACAGCTACAACTCTGTGCATCCGTCAGAGTAAAGTTCTGCAAGCCTAAAATAGTAATATAAGTTGCACCCCATATATAAAAAAAAGAAACATTGCACGACACTTCGAGTTTAACAGTAAATAATAAGAAATAACACAAACCACAATAGAGAAAGAAAATAAATTATGTCGCAAAGAAAGAGAAAACAACCCATAAAATGGAAAAGTTATAATAAAATTACTCTTTAAAACAAAGTGAATGGCTGGGAGAGGACTCTGTCTGACGGAGATAAGAGTATCACAGGAAAATAAGAGAGGTGTGAGGTGGTATGAAATACAGTCTGTAAAGTGTTAGATTTTCTCAGGTGTTAAGTGTCCATGGTGTGAAGAGGGTGGGGGATGCAGCATTTCCTTTAAGCCCTATAGTCTTTTTGCCACCAGGCATCAGGCACCTATAGCAATGGCTGAAAAAAAGAAAGAAGAAAAAAAATTTGCAGAGCTGGGCCTCACATGTGGTGATGCTCGTTTCTCAGGCTGTGCTTGAATTATATATTTTTTATGTTTAACAGGAACAATACTTGTAAATATTTGCTGCACTGAAGCAGAGTGAAGTTTTCCATTTTGGTAGGACACTGTCATAGAAAGATAGAAGCAAATAGGTGAAGAAAATCAGACCAAAACAAAGAAGTGGGGGAGTGTCTATGTGACTCATATCAGTAATAACTGACCTGGCTAAGTTTTCCTGTAACAGCAAAAGCAAATGTTTTTATTTGTAGTTACACCCCCAGGGATAGCTCAGTAGGTAGAGTGGTGGCCCCATGATCGGAAGGTCGGGGGTTTGATTCCCCTGAACAGCTATCCTGAAGTACCCCTGAGCAAGGCACCGTCCCTACACACTGCTCCCTGGGCGCCCAATAGCTGCCCACTGCTTCACTGAGTGAATGGGTTAAATGCAGAAAGGAATTTCCCCATGGGGATCAATAAAGTACACTTTCTTTCTTTCTACACGGCCTTAAAGATCTGTGGACCTTTAACTGTGAAAAAGGCCTGACAAAATGATAAATAATGTTCTGATTTGCAGTTTTTTAGTCTTTTTCATTTTAACTGTTTCCCGCTTGGATGTTTACGAGGGGGTAACCCTTTTTTCTCTTTCTAAACATAATTGTAACCTGTTTTCAGAGTATTATACCTGGGTGTGCATCACGAGCTAGTGAACGTGATCTCTGCTTTTACAGCTTACTAGGGCTACGTTTGAAAACAAAACAAAACAAAAAAAACAGGACCAATTCTAATTGTTGTCCAGCCACATCTTTAATGATTCATTGAGGTGTCAAAACTCATCATTAAGGCTACAGGGGGGGGGGGGGTTTCGAATGTCATCTTTATGAGAGGAAAGAGTTCGATCATTTGATCTTCAATTTCTGAGGCAACACTTAAAAGGCCAATATATAAAAATCTTAATTCCACAATTTTGCCATCTTATTGGCTTCAGTGCCGATATTTTCAAAGCTTCCCCCCGAATAGGTTGTGCACCGGATGGTGCTGGGACTTTTCCCCCCCGCAGCTCTGTGTTTACAGTGTATACATGAGGAGAAGGCTGATGATTGTCTCTGTAGTTTCGATGACTTACTGCAGAGATTTCCTCTTGTTCCCCACGGTGTTCCCAAACTCCACTTGTCAGAATTGTCAGCGAATCCCGTGCAGGCCTGCGTGGCTGACAGCTGAATCTGACCTTCCTCCACACCGATGAAGTCATGCCGTTCTTTTTTTACAGGGTTTTTTGACCCAGCTCAGGTGTTCAGATTTTCTAGTTTTAAGTCATACGAAGGAAACACCATAATGTTTCAAGCAAACAAACAAACAAACCAAAACTTAATGTAAAAGGGATAATGCACCATGCACTCTCTCAAGAAAAAGAAGAAAAAAAAAACAAGTGAACTGAAAGAACTCGAGCCTGCTCACTTGAACTACTATGCGCATACAAATTTGAATCCCACCTTTGATTTTGGGGTGTGAATGACTATTTTGTCAAAGGTTATCGCCTATGGTTAGGGGCCAACCCATCTGAGCCCACACTACACCTCAAACAAACACTCAGTGACATCATATTTTCCTGCTATCTTTGTACCACAAGAAATCTATAGCCTGTCTACCACAAAGGGGGAGAAGCGAGAAGTGTATATGTGTGCCCTTTTTTTTTAGTAACATTTCATGTGCTTGTTTATCTGCGAACTGGTCTGCAACATGCCCCTTTTTTGGTGTCAGATATGCTTGCAGATGTATGCATGTTTTGGTTTTTTGATGTATCTTATTGCCTCAATGAAAGGGAGGATGATGAAAATGTCAGACAATAATCTGATAGCAGCGATGCAGGTGAAGTTTACAGCATGCATCTGCACGGTGAAATGAAATATGAGGTCTGGCGTGTCTCCCCCTTGCTAAAAATAGAACAGAATAAAGAACGGCTCCTGCTTAGGTAATTGTGAAGACTTTTTCACGATTGATGGCTCATATTGCAAATGGCAGTTTGACGAAGATCAGATTAACAGAGGTTGGTAAGAACAATGGGGGGGGGGAACACACTCATATCGGGAGGGGGACGTCAGTGTAGAAGATGATAATTTGTTTTACGTAAAAGTTTGCCCGCGTGTGTGTGTGTGTGTATGTGCCTTTGCCTGCGCATGCATGTGTGACCCTGAGTGGGTGGAGGTTTCCCCTCACAAAAAGAAAAAATTCCACTTCCTGCGTTTTGAAGTTTTAGCTGCACATCTACATGTCAAAATAAACAACTGCATATGCATACATGTGCAATTGTTGTTCATTGCACAGTTTACAGGGTCACACAGGTGACAGAGGGAACTCTTCCTTTACATCAAAATGTTTCTAGGACATTGTACAAACTAAACACTTCAAACAGCACCTGATGCAAGATGGAAATGGAACATATTGCATAAGGGAGAAGACATGTATGCCAAAAAAAGAAAAAGAAGTCAATTGAAACTAGAGTAGTTGGTCTCTGCAGCATTTCTCTTGCATTGTCCTTGGTCAACATAACCTTTTGAGATTCAAAACAAAACGGAGACTTGTTAAAAAAAAGAAAAAAACGCCACAACTTCAACCAACCAGTCTTTGACACAGTGCTATGCCAAATACGTTGTTTGTGTGTGTGTGTGTGTGTGTGTGTGTGTGTGTGTTTTATTTGCTCCCTGCCACCTTGATGCAATAGAGATGAATCAAACATGCGTTCGTGTTGCAACAAGGAGGTGTGATCATTTCACACCTTCACACAGGATCTGAACACTTGTTTCCTTTCAAGGGCTTTTGAGCACTCGCCGGACAAATCTCTGTTGCCGCAGAGTTTACAGAAAGTCTGATCAATTAATCAGTGGCAGATGAGTGGGATTTCTGAGAGAATGGATTCTGCGCTGATTAAAAGGATTAAACAGATGGATGGACAGATTGCTGGAAGAATGATGGGATCAGAGGATAATTGCTTTGTTTGTTTTTAAACCTGTAAATTATATCATTTTTTTCATCAAATTAAAATAAGGATGTTTGCATTTGTCACACCACCTCGAAATGAATTACCAAACATTTCACGGGATCTGCATGATAGCTCCCGAGAAATGGAACACGGTGGTGTCTGTGGAGTCAAGTGAAAGCAGAGGGTTGCAAATATTGGTGACAACAACATGTACATTTGCAAACAGATTAGTCTGCTGTAATTGTAGAAGACAAAGCCTTTGTGCATGTGCGTGGGGAGGGGGTGAGGTCCCTTTAAAGGTTGGCAGTAGGTACCGGGGAACACTTTACATAATTTTCCAAGGGCCCCAGACATGATGAGAGCGCATTTTCACAGGAACTCACCCTCACCCTCGGGGAAAATGCAAAACATACACCCTTTGCAGTCAGGTGGGCAAGTAGTCCAAACAACTAAAGTACACACAGATGATACATAAAAGGTATTTAAAGTAGCAGGTTGAGAAATTAAAAGATAATCACATTCAAATCCATAAATGCTGAAGGAATGGAAATAGTGGTTTTGTTTTTTTGTTTTTTTAAGAAAACAACCGAAAAACATGTGTTTTGTTTAATTTTCATGTACTCGCTACATTCATTAAACATGTATCAGTAGCTAAAATATGAAATATCTAACAATCGATTAAAAATATAAAAATTCCCACTGGTTTTAGGCATGTGATATATTTTTTAAAATAGACATTTATTCTCAGTTAACAATTAGTAAATATGTAGCTACATACCCACACATAATCACGTTAACCTTTCTGATGTTTCCAGTGCTCACTTAGATGCAAGCACATACGGTCTTCCCGACACTGTGCACAGAATCTTGTAGGATGAGACCATGAGCCATCATTAAAATCATTCAAATGAACCACCCTGTGCACACACTGTTTTGCAAAGGGGGTAGCTATCACAATACCTCTCCTTAACCTGCCCAATAGCACCCATGCAAATGTCCCCAGCTAAAGAGTCAATGGGCTTTGGGCTTCCTCCTCAGCCTTCTACAAAGGAATTTTCATATACCCCTGCTCCTTTCTTTCAGTTTGGTTTCAGATGACTCAAGGTAGTTTTACATATTACCCTCAAAGAAAAAGACACATCTGGGGCCTGTGCAGAAAACACACACTTTTAATTTCCGTCTTTTCTTCCAAGTGATCCCAAACTCACATGAAGGCTGCTTGTTTACTGATGTCCCTGTTTTACTAACCTAGAGTGGCACTTGAATGTTTCTGTGTCCTACAGAATGTTATTTCTGCAGAAATATCCTCAAACCATCATTGCGCTTTAAAATGATCTGTTGATGCTCAGAGAAGGTTACACAACCATCTCTGGAGTTTAGACTTCTTCACTTCACAGTCAGGCAGACAGAAAAAGAAAAAACGCCAGGCCATTATCACCCTTAACAGCAGTGATCAAGAAACAAAAGATCCCATCGCAAGCAAAGTGTGTCACAAGATCTGAAGACCTGTTTTGCATTAGTTAATGTTAATCCTTATTAATGGATCGTCAGGAGAACACTGCACAACAACAGACAGCAAGGAGACAGCCACCGCTTCTGCAGGTTGCAAGACAAGCCAGGGGATCACTGGAAAATGTTTATTTAAAAAAAAAAAAAAAGCGGAGAAGTGTTGTGTTTGCACAGAGGACACTGCTGCTTCCATCTGTGAAACATGGTGTTTTTTTAATGTCAGGGAAAGCTGAATTTAGAACGACACCATTCTGGCTCATGTAGCATAAAATTAGCCCTCTGCACATAGTTTGTCCCGGCAAAGAATGGTTAAATGTAAAAAGTTAAAAGTCAACTACACTTGTATTTTTGCGGGGGGATCTTGGATTGCAGTCTTACAGGATAACAGCTATTTAATTAAAGTTGAATTTGAATAGATCAAAAAGTCATGGTTGTACACAGTGCTAAGAAATAATACAGAGTGGACACTGAGCTTGCTAGGTCAGGTAGAGGACAAGCAGCAAAATGTGTTTTATACAATGGAATAATAATATACTACAACACAGTAATTATGACCATTTTGCTCTGCTCAGCTTGATGTAATCAGCTGATTTAAAGCAGTCCTCATTTTACCCTTTCCAAAAAGATCTATGAAAAATGGGAATTAATGGGGAGCCCTTGCTTGTTAATAACAAAAGTTGGATCTAGAAAATGTGTTTTAGTGTTTTAGTTAAAAAACCTTTGAGAATTCGTTTGGGGAGCAATTTAAAGATAGTTTTAAGTGATTATTTTATTCTTTATCAGATTTTGATCGTCAAGTCAACATGTGTAGCCCCATGCTAAGAAGACTACGTCCCTCTAAATATCCATGACTTTCAATGCAATGCATCAAATATATGAATTTTATACATAACACATTTTGTGGTACACACATTTGAAATTATCCACACTGCCTTTATTTTTGTCTCATGGTTGAAGTTAAGACCAGAAGGGCTGTGTTCATGCAACTTGAGGCCCCTTTTACTTTCAGTATGATGTTCAAATTCACAGGCCCACAATCAGGAGAGTCACAAACACTGTGGCAGCATGATGTGTATAGCAAGGCATGAAAGCAGAAAGCAACTGCTCTCCAAAGAAACACAGCAGCTTTGCAAGATTACGTCCAGAAAGGGTTATATGTAGATAATCCTCAATAGATGGGATTGTTATTAAATGTACAGTAAAGCATTATGTTAAAGACAGGAAACAGTTGATTTACAGTAAAAGCTTTATTTGTGAAAAACAATGTTAGTGGCATGCTTTGGGCCACTAACCAAACCATTTTTTCTTTTTTTGTGCACTGATACACCAATCAGCCAGTTTCAGATGACAATAATGGTGGCCACACCCACACCAAGCATAGGTTCACAAACTCACACATTCTTATGCATGCTCAGAAAAAAACCCATATTTGCAAGAATGAGCCTGAATAATCTGCATTTGCAAGGCACACCTACACATATCACTGGGGTAGGTCATTAGTGGGTCCTTTTAAGTTTTTGATCAACAGCAAAGGGGCTGCATCTACATCATCTACATCTCAAAGGGATTAAACGACTCTCCATCAGCAAAGCACAATAGGTCCTACCATTTAGTAGGTAAATAGTTTAAAATGCATTATAAGCACCCGAGAATACCCCCCCACCCCCCCACCCCCCATTTCTTCACTGACCAAATGGTTTATCTGGGCTCATTCTTCACTCAATTAAGACATGTAACCCTGTGGTAACAATATGAGTTGATCCCCTCAGGAAAGTAAGTTAAATAGGTACAAATTTTCTTTAGTGCTATTATCAGTTAAAAATTACTAAATAGTAAGAGGTGAAATTGTACATGTTTTGTCTTATATGCTACTTTTCCCTCATTTGTCAAAGATCCGTTTCTCCCGAGGGAGACAATAAAGCCTAATATAACATCTAAGACTAGTGCTGTTCATATATTTTCATATATATGTTGTTTTAACACACATAGCTGTCTGTTTCTCACTCCTTTTTGGTATTAGAGACCCTTCAGTTCCTCTTCAGCCTGAATGCAAACAAACAGCTTCAAACTAATCCCAGACATTAGAGAGCTTAAGGATTCTTTAGGTTTTATCACTGGCTGTGTAAACACTGCGGGTGGTTCAGGTACTTGAGGCAAAACTGACAGGACTGTAACTTGTGTACTCAGGAGTTGCCTGCGACGTATGAGGACAACCAAAATGAAGATGAAAAAAATAGATTAAGCAATCTAGTAGGGCACACTTTGAAGTTGTAGTCTACCTCATTTAACTCATGTCCAAAGCTATAAACTGGAAAAATTGTACTTGCTTCACTTCACTGAGCCATGTAAGCACTTTTAGAGGCTGCATTAAGTGGCGAGTTTTTAGTCTACAGTAATGTGTTTGTGCATAAGCCTCCATCAGCCTGTTATTATCATTACTTCTCTGGAACAATAGATTGGTATCGGGTGATGGTAATCACAAGTGATTAGGACAATACGGCTGCGTATGTAGGAACAATAAGAAGACACATTTAAACCAATAAAGCATTAACCCACCCACCCCCCATGAAATGAATGGTTGAGTAGAGACAGCTCTAGCAATTCAGAGCTTCACCAAAACAAACTACACACAATATGTGACAAATGAGTTGGTTAAATAAAGAATAATTCCGAAGCTTTGCGGTATTACTAGGAAATAAGCAATATTGTACAAGCCACGTGCATTAATAAGCGCAAACTCATCCAGTCTGTAGTTTCAATATTGATTATTTTCAGAAAATTCAAAGAGAAGAAATCAACCTAAAGAGGCAGTCATGTGTGGTTTAAAGGCGCCTATCCTCTGAGATAAGTGCAAATAAAGTACCACAAAAAAAGTTTAGTGCAATTGCAAGTTCTGTAACTTTTTTTCTTTTTATGGGCAAACAATAACACAAGGCCTGTTCTATGCTTTATCACCAAGAAACATCTGTGGCACCAAGAGGCACCCTACAAACAGGTAGGCAATCACCACTGGTCTCATTGTAACTTCACTTTCCTTGCATGCCATAAACCTATTTGTATTGTTTTCTTCAGACAGATGCATTTCCTTCTCCTTTTGAGTGACCTGGCTGGTGCGCTTAAGGACACGTTTGAGAAAATCAACCAGGAACTTGTATTACAAGACAGGACCAACTCTCTCACATGCACACACTATATTGGGCACTTATTAAGGAGTCCTGCTGCTTCCCCAGTGTGATCTATCTCTATAGAAGAAACGATCAAATCAATAACTACTAAGGTTCATGACAACTTTTTCTTTTGGCTTCGCTGCTGCATTGTACCCTGACCTGTTCAGAATTATATTAATAAAAGAGCTATTAAACTTCCTCTCCTGAGATATTGCATCATTAGGCAGGTTTCATGTGTAGAGGCTTACAAAAATAAGGTCAGAGATCACTTTTTTATCATACAAAGTAGATCCCATATCGCATTCACTTATTAACCCTATTCGAAGCACATTTCAAATAGGCATCTTCTGGCAGAACGATATGTCATACAAATCCTGTATATTTTCATTATTTTACTTTATACTCTCTCCACTGGGAAGCTGATATCTTTTGCCGTTGTCTTGTGGCTGTATTGTAATTTATTCTGACTTTCATATCCCCCTGAAAGGAAAGGAAACCTGTCACATACACCATTAATAGGGTCAGACCTAAATCCAATGTATTTAATTTGTCCTAATAAATAGAGTGAATGTGACCAGTTAGCTTAGCATGTATTTTATCTAATTTTATGTTTTAATGGTGTCTACTAAAGCCAGTTGTGGTTTTGATAGTAAGGGGTCTCTCACTGCAAAACTCAACATGCTTTCAGGATATATCTACGAGAAACATCACATTTTCTTATAGGCGGCATCTGCTTGTCCATTAAAACTCGGACTTGCTAAAAACTGTAGACAGAGAAATTGTCTTGAAGAAACGTCTGGGGGTCCACAGCCTCAGGCCACGACCGAGAGGCGCCAAATACAGACTGGAGGCGCGGCGTATTGGTGAAGGGCGAGCACAAGGGGCGGGAAGGGGCGGGTCCGTAGAAGCAGCGGTCGCGTTTTAAAAGTGAAGCTGAAAGTGAGGAGCGAGAGCAAGTCAGTGCTGTCTGTCGGCTAGGTGCTTACCGCGTTCACCAAACACCGTCAGCAGACTTTAAGCATGATTCGGCGGTCCAGAAGCAGGTAAGAGAAACACGAGCAACGACTTTGGCAGCTTTAAAGCTTTCATTTCTGTCTCTCAAAGACTCGCAGCTATTATTGTAGTTTTCTCGTGAGGCATTATTTCACTTGGATACGGCGTGAAGTAAGTGCGAAGAGTGCATCCTCTTGCCCTAGCTCGCGCGTGTGTGTTTATATTTATATATATATTGATATATTGATATATGTTTTACTTCATATATACATCATATACATATATATATGTGTGTGGTCAGCCTGTACTATGCGCGAGCCCTTTACTTTTCTCCAGTTGGAGCTGTGGAGCGCTCGCGCCAATGACAGGTGGCTGGTCATCGCTCGGCTTTGACAGTGCTGTGCCGTGCACGCTTCGGCGTGTCTTAACTCGCGGATAGTAAAAACAGGCTGCAAAGCAGTTCATCTGCCACCGATTTCGGCTCTTTTCGATGAAAACTTGCACACGCTACACACACGACTGCTTTCCAGCATCTCCGACCGAGCGCGAGGAGCGATGGATATTATTTTGGAAACCTGCGCTCTAACATTGTACTCCACGCGCACTTCTTCCGCGGAGACCCAATGCTATTTTTCTCCCTTAAATTACACACATTAGGTCTTGTGCGCGAATCTCATGTTTGAGATGTCAGGGATCCTTTTTGAGGATCTTCTTTGCACATACACACAAAAAAGTCACCGTTTACCTCCGTTTACAGACGTGTTTTTATCTCGTTTTGTCCTCATTGTAATTAGAAGAAACTGCACCCGGAGTTAATTTGATTGGTTTAAAAGTAATTATCGCTTCTTTTCACGAAGAGCCGATCCAGCTGATTAATCGTTCTTCTTGAGAGCGCTGTAATCATCTTCTATTGTTTGCTTGCTTTTTTGTTTGTTTCACGCTAATTATCTCATTTGCGCTGAAACGCAGAGGCTGTTGGATAAATTTGAGAGAAGTTGTTTATTTGCTCGCCTCTGCGAGTAGTAGTCACGCATTTGGGCAAAAGGAAAATAAGGAAGATTATGGCGTGTAAATATCCTTCTGTACGCATGCACACACACGCACGTACACACATAGTGGGGTTCCTCTTCACCTGTTGTACTGTATGACAGCACAACTATCTACCTGTCCCGCATTCTGATTAGTTGACCACATGGTGTGTGTGTGTGTGTGTGTGTGTGTGTGTGTGTGTGTGTGTGCGCGCGCGCGAACGTGAACTCTGTGTGCACGTGTGCGTGTGTTTCCGTGTGTGCATGGCTGTGCTGTACAATGCCCTGTGCAAGTTTGAACACGCCAGGGTCACAAAATTATGATCGCATGTGCCAATCCAGGTATCTGTGGAAACTAAAAACACTGGAACCTGTTCGTCCTCCCACCCCTCTCTCTCTCTTACACACACACACACACACACACACACACACACACTCTCATACATGCACACCCCCTGTGGGTGTCTTGGCTAAAAGCCTGCAGCCAAACCTTCAAGAATGACTGGTTTTCTCTCTGTGTTGGAGTTAAGCGAGTGACTAAAAGAGAGGGCTGAGTTTTTTTTAATGCACCTCATAAAGAGATTAATAGGGAGTAGTTTAGAACAAGTAAAGTACTTATTGTCCTATTATTCTTCTGTCTATTATCCTACACTCTTCTTTTTCCACGCAGACTCCACCTCTTTTTAAAATGTTGCCCTCTGTGTGTGTGTGTGTGTGTGTGTGTGTGTCTGCAGTCTGTACAGCAGTGAGGATGACGAGGAGGAGACTGAGATGTATGAACATGATTATGATGGATCATTGCCCAAGCCTGGGAAACGCCAGCTCGGCAAGACACGCTGGACACGAGAAGAGGTATACACACACACACACACACACACACACACACACACACACACACACACACACACACACACACACACACACACACACGTCAATACAGTTCAAATTCTGCTGTTCAATACTAAATATTAGTGACATATTTTTAAAAAATGTACTCTCTTTTTTCAGGATGAGAAGTTGAAGAAACTTGTTGAACATCATGGAGCAGAAGACTGGAAAGTAATTGCAAGCCTATTAACTGTAAGTAGCAGGCATGAGGCCCTGATTTGTCTGCGTGCAACTTCCCATTGTGTGGAGATGATAACAAACTGTATTTTGTTTTTCTCTCTACACAGAACCGTACAGATGTGCAGTGCCAACACAGGTGGCAGAAGGTTCTCAACCCAGAACTCATTAAAGGACCGTGGACCAAAGAGGAGGACCAGAGGGTAAGAGCACACTGTATTTTTGTGGGGTTTTGGGGGGGAGGGTGGCATGGAAAACTGTAAATATAAATGCAAGATTAACTTGCATGTAGAGTTTGTAGTGTGCTTTAGCTGTGTGTTATGTTATAACAGCCATTAGTGGTGACCTTACAGTGTAATTGTTAGAGTGGGCTTTATACTAACTGGATACCACTGAGATCAACAATTACTTTGTGTTCCTGTGTTTAAAGCAACTTCTCTGTAGCAACTCCTGAACTGTGGTTGCACACTTTTACTCACCCTTACACAACATATAACACGTTTAGGAGTTATATTTCCACCCAGATGCCACTGTAATGATTAGCAGAGTGGCTAATGTTCCAATGGAAACTCCCTCACTGCTCACCAGCAGGTGTTCTCAATCAGCTACACTAGCGAAAGATCAAGAAAGAGAGAGAAGGAGGAAGGAAAAGCAGTGCATTTAGTAAAACTTCTGAGATTTTTATGGATAATCATTTTTTTTATTTCTTCTCTCCCTCCTGTTTTCATATCTCTGTACCACTCTACTTCTCCCTCCCCTCCCTGTTATTACTCCTTCCTTCCTCTTTCCCCATGCTCCTCTACTACCATTCACTTCTTCCTTTTCAACACTCTCCCTCCTCCTCCTCCTCTCTTGCCTTTCCTCTTTCTCTCACCCCTCACAACCCTAAAAATCCCCAGGTGATCGAGCTGGTCCAGAAATACGGCGCCAAACGCTGGTCAGTGATCGCCAAGCACCTGAAGGGGCGAATTGGCAAGCAGTGCCGCGAGCGCTGGCACAACCACCTGAACCCAGAGGTTAAGAAGACTTCCTGGACGGAGGAGGAAGACAGAATAATCTACCAGGCGCATGAGAAGCTGGGCAATCGCTGGGCAGAAATCGCTAAGCTGCTCCCTGGCAGGTGAGGTGGAGAGAGGGAAGAAGAGGCAGAAAAGGAGAAGCTAGATGAATCACTGAAACCTTGTTGGTTAGCTGCGCAATGTTGCGGTTAAGAGGCTGAAATGGAGGGGAGGGCACGCCAATAAAAGTGAGCATGAGAGAAAATGGAGTTGTGGACATAGAACGCAAGCTGGGAAAGAAAGGTTAAAAGGCTAAGTTAGGACGTGGGGGGAAGGTGTAGAATGACAGAAGAGAAAACACAGATAAATATGTGGTTATTGTAATTGCTTTGCACTGATAACCTTATCAATTGCGCACATTTTTAAATATGCGTGTATGTGTGTGACTGAGACTTTTCCTATCTCCCTCAGCGTGTGCGTGCGCCTGCATTGATAAAGCTGCTGTGTGCAGCTAGAGGATGTCACATCCCCTTTAAGTTAACACATGTCCCTTATGACCCGCAGGACCGACAACGCTATAAAGAACCACTGGAACTCCACCATGAGGAGAAAGGTGGAACAGGAGGGCTACCTTCAGAACACAGCCAAGAACAGCAGCCCCTCGCTCCCCGCCAGCCGCACTTACGTGAAGACCAACAATCAGATCATGTGCTTTCCCCAACAGCCCGGTCACACGCAGCTGACTTCCAATTTGCCGCTCAGCTACGCCACCTACCTGTCTGACGCACGTAGAGTAAGTGGGCTTTAAACCAGAATTTAGGCAGATCTCCGCCCGCAAGATCTTGCATTTATTAACGTCTGCTTCTTTATCTGTAACAGGTGCACTCCACCCTCTCATTCAATATGAACATACTCAACATTCCCCAAGTCCAGGTAAGAATCGCAAACCTGAGCGGCGATCGAAAGATGGGGTAGATGAGTTGTTTGGATTGAATTGGTGCTCACGCATTTCTTCTGCTCTTTCAGAGACACTATAACGAGGAGGACCCTGAGAAGGAGAAGAGGGTGAAAGAGATCGAAATGCTGCTCATGTCAACAGAAAATGAACTGAGGGGCCAGCCGTCACTACCGGTGAGTCACACTCGGATCTGTGTCTGGATTCAGGAGGGTGAAACATGTGACAGCACAATTTATGTGTTTTTTGGGTTTTTTGACCCTGGCTTTAAGGACAGTGGTTGGACTTGTGTTTTTTGTGTGTGCATGAGGAGGAGGAAACATCTGGGTGGTCTGTTTCTGCAAAAAGTGATGCAATAGGATCTTATCACCATTTCTTTTGGGTTTGCATGACCCCTTGTGCAATTCTCTACTCAACACTTCTTCTGTCGGCCTTTACATTAAAGTTCCCCTTCTCATTTGATCACGGCTGAGCGTTCCCTGCGCTTCTTATATCTGTGCTTCCTTTGCACTCGCTCCTCTGTGCTTTTGTGTTTTCAGGTGATTATTCTTTTCCAGTCTGTAACATTTTTTTCCTCTCTCCAGATTTGTTCGTTCTATCAAAACTGGACCAACCAGAGCTCCATGTCCAACAGCTCAGAAGGTGCTGCTCTGCCTTTACCTCATCACCAGGCAGCCAGCCATGAACTGTCTCTTGACCAGAGCAGCTCAGCTGAGGACAGCGCCCCCACAACACCCGTCGAAGGCATTAACGGCAACAACAGCAACAACAACAGTCCCCACAACAGTCCTGCATTCTCAAATCCAATGCCAGGGATAATGGAATCCATGATTGACTCAGTAAGTATCTTCCTTACACTGTGTCGTGCTATATTATGTTTTTATTTTTGTCTGTCGTGATCAACTGGAACCAGGTGAAGAAGATGCCCTATAAATTAGAAACACAGATATAATAGCGGGCCTTGACCCAGAATTTCCCACCCTTTTCCCAGAGCCTGTTAGCAGTGGGTTCTTGGAAAGTAGCACTCTTAAAGCAGACAGGGTCTTGCCCAATCGGTGCTCAACAACTGCTAAAGAATCATTGACTGGTTTCATGTCGAATGCCAACCCATGTGAAGTCACAAATCTACTCTGTTCACCCTCACAGGTCACATGACCCGTGCTTACACAGTCACCACACAAAACTAGTGTTTGTCCCATTGTTTAGCTTAGCTTAGCGTGCTACACGAGCTGCCTGGTTGTCAAAGCCTTGTCAGGGGTCTTTAATTTAATGTTTTCTTCCTTTTTATTTCACAGTTCCTCAACCAGCCAGTGAGCCCAGAACACTCAGACAATCTACCCTTTAACTCGCCTGTGCCTGCAAGCCTCCTAAATGATAATGAATTGTAAGAAGCTTTTGTTCTCATCACTTTTATTATGCAAACCTGTTATTGTTATATGAGCCTTTTTTAACAGCTGTTTTTTTGCGCTTTTTCTTTCCTCTCTCCTCAGGCTCATGACGCCCAATATGTGTGAGTCAATTCTGGAGTCAACCCCACGTACACCCACGCCTTTGAGATCAGCCTCGACCCATCAGGAGATCAAATATGGCCCCGTTAAACTAATGGTGAGAGACTTTAATGTGTGTATATATCCCTCGGTGCTTAATTTGACATGCAAACTGCTGCTTTGCACACTGCATTGTCCTCGGGACTCACTCGGAGGTTTGTGTTGTTTCCAGAACACCACTTTGGGGCAGCAGATGGTTGGGTCCATCAAGCAGGAGCCAGTGGAAGATGCCATTAAGCATCCTCCATTTAAGAAGATAAAGCAAGAGGTACTTTCCACCCTACATATGCATGTACAGATATGCAAAAAAAAGCATGCGCATATGATGTGAGACTGACATAAGAAGTGTTATTTTGTATCTTAAGAAAATAGCAGACAGGGGTGAAATATCAAACTCAACCATTTGCATGTTGCGGTGACAAACGTGTTGTGTTTTTGTTTTTTAGTTACATTTTGCAACACGTTTGACATCAGCTTAAAGAATAGCTTGAGGTTAATTTTTGCAAGCGAGCTTGTGTGACTTGGTTACAAAAAGAGGAAAATGTGGGGTTTTAAATGACCGTGTTGTGTTTTTTTCCGGGGGTCCTAGGTCGAGCTCCCATGCAAGAGGGGCCACTGCATGCAGTGGGCAGGGCAAGAACTTAACAGGCAGCTCTTCTCCCCCAGTCGCCCAGCTCAGGAAGTATCGGTAAGTTGACATTTGACCTTAAGTCAGACCTCCTTATGTGTTTTTGTTTTGTTTATGTGAGTCCATCAATGAGTACGCACAGGATCAACCCTAAGATCCTTTTCAGTCATTGTACTGTAATTATTGTGTTGTTAACAAGTGTTGTTGCATTTTTCTTTCAGGACCTACTTACAAGCTCACTCTTGAACGAAGACGGACACAAAATCTACCAGCTCCCTCACAGAAGCCTGAATAACCCACTACAGGTGTGTGTGTAATTAAATCATAAATTTATAAAATAGCTTTGCATGTTAACATAAAAACTCATCATCTTCTTTTTTTTCTTACAGCAGCAACAGCTGGGTTCCTGGGATCTGTTGGCCTCCGGGAAAACAGAGGAGCACATACTGGCCTCGGAACACAAGTTCTTGAGTGCTTTCCCTTCAAGGACACTGATGATATAGACTGAGATAAATGCTGATCCAAACACATCAACTTTTCCTGCACTGGAGTTTAAAAAAAGAAAGAGAAAAAAAGCCCTTAGCTCAACCAGGCTAAGGTGTTTAGCCCCCCCAGCTGAAGCAGTAGAAAATGGTTGGAGCAATGGATGGATCAAGCAGATGTTTACTTGTTTACTTCTGGAACACAGGCGTTTACGGCATCACTGGGTTCAAAACTCAAAGAGTTTTCGCTTTCACCTACACTTGTGGAACAGACGGGCGGATACATATTTGCGGTGGTACAGTCATTGGGAGAGGCTATATGCCACTGATTTTTTCACACTTACATTTGTTGGATTTGTACCAACCAAAGACTTTTTTTAAGGGGGGAGGGGGGGTGACTTTTTTAAAGTTTTTAAATTTTTAAAATTTTCTTTGGTTTTATTGTATTACAAACGGGGAAATGGTGACCATGTATGCCTTGGGCTGTATTATTAATTACACATGTTGATAGTAATATAAAGAACAAGCTCATTAATTTATTGATTTTTTTTTTTACATTATGACTTTGTTGCTGTTGTTTTACAATTGGCCAATGGAGCAGTGTTGTATTTCAGAGTATTTAAGCCCTTTTAGCATTATCGTACATCCAAAGTCATAATGATTATTTTCTAACTGACCTCTGTTTTTATTTTGGGTTTTTTGGTTTTTGTTTTTTTTTTACCTTTTTTTGTCCTTTTTTTTAAATTATTAAGGGGTTTTTAATGGGTCTACTGAGAATTTCAAGTGTTTGGTCTTTGCCACCTCATGTAAACACTCCACTGCTGAACAAGGACTGCTCGGTCTGTTCTCGTACCACTATGCAACTACAATTTTTATACTTTTTTTATACAACAGAAAGGGGCCAGCCTTTTTAGTATTACCTGACAACCACATCGGCGCCTTTATTTCATAGGAATTGAGTTTTCATTTCAAGTTTTTTTGATTTATTTCTGGCCTTCACAGTATCCCCCCCAACCGGGAAAACATTCAATGAACAAGCAATTCTTAGAATTTAGATACATATATATATATATATATCTACAGAAAGAGAGAGAATTTATTTATACATTTGAAAATCCGAAATTCATTTATATTTGAAACCTGAGCTTCACCCAGTAAGAGTAAGACCAAGCTGCACTTGAATTTTATATTCTCCTTAAAACTGTGAGAGTAGCAAACACTGATATTAATGCTACAGCCAAAATCCCATTTTTTTAAAAAAGAGAAAGAAATAAACATTTCTTCTGGTGGATTTACACTGTTGTAAAAGTACACTCAACAAGCATTTTGTGTCCTTTAACGAAACTGCAGTAACTCGTGTCAAACACTTAGCACACTTTTTGTAAAAGCATTTACACATGCCAAGTTTTTATACTTCTACTTTTGACTGCCTACTCAATAAAGTGTGCTGTTTTTATAACAACCTTGTGTTCAGTGTTTAATCTCTGACGTTCAGCGTACTAAAGTTGATAGCAGTTCAAACGCAGCTACTCGTGGACAAAAATATATGGAAATAACATTTTCATATATTTAAGCTGTAAAGTGCGAAGTTCAGCCCAAGAAGCCTACGTTCTCAGTGTAAATAGCACTCCAAATAGCCGCACCATTATGTAGAGTAATTATTGCCTTTTAAACTGAATGAACTATTTACCCTCTCCAAAGTGTAATCTATCTCTAGTATTCAAATTCCTCTACGGATTATAGTATTCAAATAGCCCTCGCTTTTGCGCACACATAAACTGATACAAAGGTTTGTTGTCATAAAATTGTGTGGACCATATCATATCATAAAACCTTCTCTCCCATCTGCCGCTCACCAAGTGAGTATAGAGTTTATCAGCAAGCAAAGAAAATAAGCAAATGTTTCCAACCGTTCCCTCTTTTTTCATGGATAAGCAGGGACCACTCAGGTGCATGTCCCAGAAATACAAAGAAACATTTTGTCCTGGACTGCTTTCACTTTTTTCTTTTTTTTTGCTTTGCATAAACATGCTATCAACTCCTTTAAACACAGAAATATGCACTAACATGACTGTGGGCAATGTGAAAATTGTTATATTACTCGTCGCTGCTCGCCAAAAAACGCTCGTAAGTATGAGCTCCACATTCAGTCTCTTGAGGAGACTTTCTTTCCTGTGAGGCCTTAGCAAGCTAAGGGGCCCAGACTCAGACCAGGAGCTATATTTACACCCCCTCCCCATCCACACGTTCTCACATCCCCCACAACACCTTCAGCCACCTGCACCCCCCTCCCAACCTCGCCCTGATCCACCACACTGCCCTTAAATATAGATTCCCATCTCTTAAGTGGTAGTCTCAGAGGGATTCATAAACAGAAATGGCAGTCATCAAGACGGACATATCTAACAGGAACTGTGATATTTAAGACCGGGGCAAACAGAAATAGTTTCTTTGTGGGTGTAAGCATGCTTAGTCCATCCACATGTTCACAATGTTGTGGTTTTTAGCTATTGTAACAACAATGGTTGAAAAAACCCCAGAAATGACAGCAAAGGCCTGATGAGGGCTGCTTGAATTTGAACGACGGGTTTGACAATCCCTGTCAGCAAATGTAGAGTGTGTGGTTTTATGTGTGTGTGTGTGTGTGTGTGTGGGTGGGTGGGTGGGGGTGTCTTGTGGAAAGAGGCTATAGCACGAAGCAGACTTTCACCCTGGGAATTTCACCATCTTCTACTAGACCCCCCTGCCAGAAAAAAGCCCAAACCCCAAACCCCACAGGATTCACAGACACCTGCTTCCACTGAGTGAGAAGGCAGCTGCTTGTGTGTATACTGAATGGTAGTGGTTTACTGATAATAACCCCCCCCCCCCAATATATACTGGGATGAGAGATGCAAGACACAACGTATCTTTACTCTTTTGCAGTCCCCGCTTCACCATTCAACAGACCTCACTGACTAAACTAATAAAACAAACAAACCAGGCTTTTTCGTGCGTCTGCTTATTTCAATAAATGGAAAACTGAGTGTCCACTTGTGACTGTTATCAGAACAGCACTGTCTATCAGAAGAGGTTGTGGTAAGTCATCAAAATACTGGACTGCAGTGCACTTTTGTTGATAGTGAAAAATTATTTATTTTATTTTTTTCCGAGTTCATTTCAGTTCACGTCAGGGTTGCTGTCCCCTCACACAGATCAAACAGAGTTTTATGTAGTTTAAATCATGTAAAACAGAAGAGGAGCTTCAATTGTAAAAAATGCAAAAGTGGCTTGTAAATCATTGCATGTGCACCTACATTCATTTAAGCTCAAAGAGGCTCTTATTGGCTGTTTATGTGGGTCACAGGGGCGAAAACTGCTGTCATAATGTTGCTCTTGTTTCTGCCTGGTTCTGTTTAGGTCAAGTAAAGCAACCTCTAGCTATACCCTTTTTCCATGGTCTGTTTTTTATTGGGTAATTATACAGTCATATTTTAGAATTATAACTGCACTTTTAAGATTTTCACCTGCCACTGAGTCACACTGTTACATTTTTATAAGGTATTTAGCTCTAAAAGTCAAAGCAGAAGTTTACTTACAATGCTAGTGTTGTTTTTTTTTATTCCATCCTCCTTTCCCTTTTCAAATCAAACATGTCTGTCGCAAGCAGATTGGCTCATAAATTCGGTTTGTGTGTCACAATAGATTTATAGCAGGATGTTGCAGAAATGGCGGGCTCCTGAACGTGCACGTGCATATGCACAAAAACACACACATGCCACTAGTTCACACGCTGGCCAGCGTGCTCTGGGTCTGCATAGATTACTCTAGCCTGATTTCCTCATTCTCTTGTTGCTGTTGTGGTTGGAGATATTCAGGCAAGAGCAGCCGCTCCCTGCTGGCAGTGGTCAGGTAGAAGGGCAGGGCTGTGCTGGCTGGGCCTGATAACTACCGTCCCCATCCATGGTACAGAGAAGAGGAGAAAAATGGGAGGGGGGGGGGGGCAAAAAACAACAGAGCTCCATGAAGTTGAAATTGGAGTTCCTACAATTACAGAAACCTGTATGTAAAATGTCACAATGCAGTTTGTGAAAAAGGCCTTTAAAGCAGGTTATTTAGTGGTTATTTGTGTGGAGGAGGTCAGCAGAGATCCGACAATTTACTAGCATGCATAAGGCATAAAAAAATATTAAAACAATCCATGTGTAGACACATAAATTAATTAATAACATCATTTTAATGGGACCATTTTGTCCCAAATAGGCACAGAATGTATATAAAATGTAGATGCAGTCTCTGGGTCTGAAAAATGAAGCTAGCGTGCCCTTGTTCCTACCACTGGTCAAAGGTGGGCGACTTTTCAGGTTGCTAAAAAAGTCTGACGGGAAAATGACCCGACTTCTAACTTGATTTATGACCTCAGCAAACACTTTCTTAATGAGTGTGCAGTCTCAGTTGATAGTTTCATATTCTGTTTGATACAACATGACGTTCAATTTGGAAATTACTGTTCCATTTGTGACAACCTAAGCAACAATGGACACACCTATTCTAAATGAAACAGTTCACACTGGCCAAGTCATTTCACAAAACAAATTTACGGCATTCTTTTTCCATTATTTTTCACCTGTGAATAAACTGATCTGACCAATCAGATCACTGCATTTGGCAACAAGTGCGCTCGTTGTTCAAATAGAGCACCGGTAGTGAAAAGTCATGCATGTGCCCCACTGGCATGTACGAAAGTGGCCTTGACACAGCTTCAACTCCGGGGTCAAACCATGAAATTTGATATTTTTATTTTTCACAAAAAAATCAAACACTTTCTTTGTGTACTTTTGTTATTATAAAATTTCTCATCCAAAAATTTGGAATTTTGTGTCTTACTTTCACAATCCCCCTGGTGTTTATTCATTTCATTTACAATGAACATTCATTTGAAAATGATATGTTACATTTTCAAAAAGGAAACTGGACTCGTGCAACTTTAATCGGTCACCAAGGAGTACCGCCTGGATTAGCTAGGTCAAAGGTTAAGGAGAATACCTCAAAATACCTCCCTTTTCACATGTAACATGTAGCACCTAGGAGTTAAATCCTGATTGGTTTATTTACAACAATTTTTTCTGAGAAAATATTGGGTGACAGTGAATTCTTGGACACACAGATAGGCTTGTTCAACCCGTGTGTGACCTGGAACCACAGGCTCATTGTTGCTGGTGACACATTTAATGTTAGAATCACCAAGTCAGTTAAACAGCTGAACATCCCTTTTTCAAAAAGAAATTTGGTGCTGCTATATGACTACGAAAGCATGCGTGCTGATTTTTTACCTGTATTCCATACAGAATAGTTGTTCTTTTCAGTTATCTGTTTGCAGATAGAGGTAAAGGTGCAGGACCCCTGCCCAAAACAACCGCATTTGGCTGCCATGTGAGGACCATAACACACGGGCATGGATGCTCTATGATATGAGCGCGCTCACAATCACGAAACGCACATACATGCATATGTTCAGACGCAACCAGAACACACAGATTGAGCAGATAGTCGCTGCCATGTGGAAAGAGAGACTGAGGGTGAAGAGATAGTCGGGTACGAGAGTGAGCGAGGCAGAGAGAGAGAGATGGGGAGTGCTGCTGAGGTGATTAGACTCATCTGCAAGTCGCTGTCTTCCCAGATTTGGCTGCCATTCGTTAGGCCGTTTGTTTGTTTGTTGTTGTTTTTTTCAGGAGCAAAAAAATGTATAGACCAATGTGCCTGCTGCAGATAGCCATAAAAAAATAACTGTAAACATTTGAAAAAGTGGGTCAGTACTGCTAAAGCAGTGCCAACGAGGTCAAAGAGCAAAAAACAGACGTTAGGCCATTAGATAAAAGACTGAAAGAGCCGAGTAAATAAATAAATAGAGGGCAACAGAGAGGTGGGCTGTTCATTTACGGAAATGATGAAACTGTAGCCTCATAAAGTTTAAATTCGAAATAGTACTTCACTTAAGGATTCACTGCACTATAAGCTAATGAGCTTAATTTGTTTGATATATTTATCAAACAAAGCTATATTTAATAATATGTAGGGATGTAAGTGTAATTTTGCTATGAACAAATATGAAATTCTGAATAAACGTGAGAGAAAGAATGCCTCGTAAACAATAAATAACACTACAGTACAGCAGTGTCACATTTGCAAGCTGCAAACTGTAATTGGTGTTATTTTCCAATCATTCATATCAGGGAGTCACGCACAGCTACCGTTTATACTCTGCGCTCAGGTCTGTGCCACGCGCCTGTCTCTCTTTGTAATTTTCATAACAATCCGTCACACTGGAGACAAGCGTGATCCGAATCTTTGTATCAAACAGGGCCTTTATAGGTAACCACACACACATACACACGCAGACGCACAAACGCTGACATCCTCGCAGGCTTCTGGTGCTGGAGTGTGGTCAAATTTCTCAGCCTGACAGCAGGTTACCGACTTCCCAGCAACACCCCCCCCTCCACCAAAAACCCCCCCCAAAAAAAAACATGCCATACTTGCACACACGACAGACACTTCCTCTTAGAGCCCATTTTGTCTGCTTTCACACTGGCTCTGTCTAGGTTTTTTTTTTCATTACACACACAGACACATGTGAACACACACAAAGTAAGGCGTGACTGAAAAAAAATGATACGCTTTAGAAACTTGAAAGCAATTTTTTGACTCTATGAATCCAAGAATATGTAGAAACTGCTATGTTTACAATGGTTTGTGTGCGTCCCCATGTGTGTGTGCGCGCGTGTGCTTGGAGTGGTCTGTTTGGGTTAGGGATTGAGAGTGTAGGGTCATGGTGCGGCTAACTTTTTGTCTTGACAACTTCTACTTAACTACAGTATCCCCACCCCACCTGCTTCCTCACACACACACACAGGCGCACACACAAATTTGCTTGGCACAAAATGACATGTTTTCCCGCCCAGCCTTGGTCCAGCTTCCCCATTCACCTGGGTAAATAGAGCAGAAGGAAGGGCCTTTCAATAGGGCCCACCACACAGACCCACACACAAACACACGTGCGCACACCCGCTACATTCGCTACAGCCCCTCCCCTGCCATCACTTCCCAACACTGCAACTGGCCACGAACGCACATTTTAATTTATCCTTAATCCAACATGCGATAAAACACACACACTCGCCTCTCGTCTGTCCGCTCCATTGTTGTCTCTAAGCGATCCTGACAAGTCGATTCACAATGGCACGATCATGCCTGACTACCCTGATTTAGGACACTTGTCACAGGGGTGCCCCAACCATCAGTACAATCTGCCCTACATCCACCCTCCATTCCTCCAAAACACACTCACACAGCCCCCTTCAGATACACACCCGTCCAGTGGGTGTGGTTCAAAGTAATGGGGTGAAAGTGGTGTGCGCGTGTGTGTTTCTGTGTGTCTATCTGCCTGCAAGTGTGATAATTGCACCAATGAGATAACAATCCTCAGACCTCAGGGTTGTTTGTGGTCTGCAGTCCAAAACACAGCCAGGCTGAAAAGGCAAATGCACACACACACAAAGACACACACACACACACTGATAAGCACACACACACTTTCTCTTTGTATGTATAACACCTGTTATGAAACAAGCTGGTGGATAGAGTGGTGACTGTCACATTCTGACATCATCTTCAAAGTTAGACAGCTGAAGCAAGCAAATGCTCTGCTGTACACAGTAGGGTCTTTTTTTCCTCGCTTTGTAATCGTGTATGCATGTGTGTGTGTGTGTGTTAGAGAGACGAGCAGAGGACATATGGGCCAAAAATGCACGAAGAGGGAAACAAAACAAAGAAAAACAACGGCACAGCTGGCGATGAATGCATCGCACAGTTTTAGAGGACAGCGAGTAAGTGCAATGATTAATAACACAGTCAATAGGAATAATAACAGGAAACATGCATTAAAAAGCAACTTTTCAGCCTATCTGTTAATTACACACACTGGGGCATGTGTGTCTATCTATGAAATAACATACTTGTGGTGGCATACTTGTGTGGGGGATATTTTTTGCCACACTATGGGTCCCTTAATATTATTAGTATTATTTAAACCCTGCAGCCTACCTGAGTATTGTCGCTGACCATGTCCACATCTTTGACCACAGTGTTCCCCATCTGCTAGCGGCTGCTTCCAGCAGGATAATGAACCACAAATTAAATCATCAAATCATCTCGAACATCTTGAAAATTATAATAAGTTCATTGTGCTCACATAGCCTCCATTGCCACCAGATCTAAATCCAAAAGAGCAACTTTGGGATGTGGTGGATTAGGAGAATTAATGCAATTGTGAAGGCAAAATGGATTCCATGCAACACTAGCACTAGCACTAGCAAACACTAGCAAAATGTGCCTAATAAAAGGGCTGGTGAGGTGTAAGTAGATGTGGTTTAAGGGCCCCTTTATACACACTGTGGCCTACCTGGCAAATGGCAACATATGACAAAAATGGTGTTTATGCCGTTGGTGCATTTCTGGATTTTTGTAACTTGGCGCGTTGTGTCATGCCCCCGTAGCGGGATTGAACACATGAGTGTAGGCGATCAAGTTCGCTTTTCCCGCTGTTTTAATGATCTGCCAGTACAGAGGCTCCAAGATTCACGGATTATGCACAGGGAGATGTTGTAACAGTCGGAAAGCCTATGACTACCACATGACTTCCTTGGATACTAATGCCCTTCCTGATTTCAAAATCAAACTCCCATCCACTTATGATCAATAACGGTCAGAAGCACTTTTTAGAAGAGCACCAGTTTTGTTTCAAAGTCCAATCTGTGGAGCAAGTAACACAAGTTTTAAGTCCTGACTTAAAGAATCAAAATCCTTTAATTTTTCACCTTTATTAAAACATGCTAAAACACATTATTAAAACACCTAACATATTCTTTTTGACTTCCGAAAAAGTGAGGGAGCATTATTTGTAACTTGCAGTTTTTGACTTCCGAAATAGTGAGTGAGCATTTTTGTAACTTGCAGTCTTGGAATTCCGAAAAACTAAGGGAGCATTTTTGTAACTTGTGATTTTTGTAATCACGAAGCTCATTTTTCCTCTAAGAAAGAAGCTCAATTTTCTTCCCTCTTTGCCTCTACACTCAATTACTCATTAAAACTTTTTAAATGAGATGCTTCGCAAGGTCATTTTATTTACAGCGTGGTAGGGGCATGGGGGCAAGGCTCAACTGAAGGAAAATTGTCATGATGAAAGCTGATGTATTTTTTTTGTCATCACATGTCTTCCATGGAAGGTCACAGGAAGAGAACTAATGCTGACAAAGAATGTGCAAAACTGATTAAGTCTGCATCTGCAAGTGCTCATCCTTACTGTTATTAAATCCTAATAAGACTGACTTTTCCCCTTAAATTTAGAATTAGCGCTGAAAATAGCTGTAAACGGCCTGTGGACAAAACCGTCATCTGTATCTGTCATCATAGTAAAGTTTCCTATAACAGGGAGAGTCCTCTAAAGATGAAAATTACAACATCTCAAGCATTGCTCCTTGTTGGTGTCATCCATACATCTTGTCTCCAGTGGCTGCTGAGTGATGATGTTATCATAGGCGGGGAACTCTGAACAAACACTCTGGAGTATGTGGGCGTCTGTGATAAATGTACTCAGCAATGCAGACGGCAGGTTTTTAACACCTGTCCCCTTAAAGATAAGAGCAGCAGATACCAGGCTGGTGGAAAGGTGTGTTTCAGGGGGCTTATCTCAGCTGATGGATCTTGAAAGTTAATCAGCATGGATGCATGCTGCTCAGACTGATTTGTGTATACACATTGCTAAGCAGATTATGCAATTTAGGAAATTCAGTCGATTAGTCTATTTCTTTATGGGTTTCAAATTTTAAAATTGAAATTTGGGCAATTTTCCCCACTAGGATCATTTTCTCATGTACATCCACCTTGCTTTCAGAATTGCTACTAGATTGTTCCCCAGACCTCTGAGCACTCTGCTCTTCTCTTTTCACATAACTAAACTTTTGTGTAAAGTATTATTGCATGTGATGACACTATTTAGCTGGAAAAAAAATACACGATTACAAGACCTGAAAGTCTGGTGTACGCAATGCGAGTTATCTATCTACCATCCAGAATGCCCACCTACAAAGAAAATCAAGGCTCACTTTTGATGCCATTTAATTTGAATGCACTCGTGACTAGCCACTCTATTCACACTCTGTTCGCTGCTAGCTAAACAGATTATGGCATCACATATAAACACCTTCAACCTTAGCACAGAGTCCTAAATTGGAGCAGTTTCTCTATCTTCCAAGGTTGTCATGGCCCCAGAAAGCTTACCACCGTCACCCTGAAACTAAAGGCTGTCACATACATAGCTGAAGGACTAGCTAATTAACATTTGCCTTTGCTTAGGCACTGGGAATTTCTTGTCCTTCATATCCCAGACGGTAGTTTGGCTTCATCTAGAGTGAAAACACATCAAACTTTCTGAGATTTTCTACCCTTCATCCTGATGACAATGACGGGGGGGGGGCAAGATTGACAGTAAGGAGCTTTGATGGGGATTTTTCTGTTTTTATTAATGCAGGTGGTGCTGTATATAAATCAGAAGTGGCAAGAACTTTTCCAGAGACTTTCCTGAACTTGAACTTGAAATAAAGCAGGTAAAACTGTAGTCTTGAGAGCTTGAAAAGAAGGCACTTGACTTCTCAAGGTTTGAGAAGCGATTTTTCCACTCACCCAAGAGGCTTCAAACAACCGCAACACATGGGGGAGCATTTTTGTAACTTGGAATTTGCCCACCTCAACAGGACAAGACTCAGCTGTATCCCTGGGAGAAAGGATACCCTTTTAAGAATGCCAAAGTGTTTAAATTTTGAACCAAGAAGACAAATGGTTTGAGAGATGAGTAAAGGAGGTCATTTCTTTGCTGAGAATGACGATCGTTGAACAGAAGTGGTGGTTTACGACACCGGCTATCAGCCATCTACAATGTAGTACTGAGATCCCTTCCAGGCATTTTAACCCCCATTCACACCTTGCTTCAGGGGATCTCAACATGTCATGTGATGGTGGGGTGAGCCAGCTCCTCCCAGAGGTGGTAATGCCCACACCAGAGATGGTAATGCCCACACCTTTTTCACATCCTGGCTCATTTGATGACTCACATGCTTATTAGTGTATCATTTCCAAAGGGGAAAAACATCTACTAAGGTTTTATTACCTAGGACTCTCCACCAGTTCTGTAATGTCCACTTGATGTTAAAATTCCCACCTTTACAATATTGAAAAAGTGTTTTTAGCCTGGTACAAAAGCAGTTTTAAACTCTTTTTTTGTCTTCCTTTTCAGTGGGACACTATACAAAGAGATCAATTATTGTGTTGTAATTTAATAACTCATCCATGTAGATACTGCAAGTTGGACTTCCTGAAAGAAATGCTGACACAGACTTGCTGTATATTAGATTTAACATCTATGAAATTTTGTGACCACTGGAGGTAGGTGGATTGATCCAAATATTGATAGTACTGGTATTGGGTCGATACTAGCACTATAATATTGATATTTTCAGTCTATCTTCTGTCCTCTAAGTTCAGCCCACTGGATTGTGTTTTTGGAAATGAAACAATATAACTCACACATGCGCTATGAAAGTTGTCTGAACCTTTTTGTGCTGACCGTCGCGTGCTTCCAGGTCCAAACTGGATCCTGCCATGTGATTCCATTTGTCCTTAACCATTGGGAACTCTCGCGTTAACTTTTATTGAGTGGAAAAACGTTAGCGTTCATCCTCCAGCTTCACTGTGCTAACCATAGCTGCGTAGCTAGCCACCACGTAGCACATCATTCTATACCAACTTAGTTTCCTGTCTTCATTTATGTCGGAAGTGATAGCAGAGCTGTATGTTTAAATTTTAGCAGAGCTGTACATCTACATTTACATTCTTTCAGAAATCCCTCAGTTAGAACATGGTATATTATGTTTAGGTGGAAACTAGTGAGCTAACTTCCTGCTAACATCTAACTCCATCAAATATCATAAATTCTGTTTTCATGGATGCCTGGATGTTAAAATTAATTGTTACACCTGGTAAAGCAGCAACACTGATAATTTTATTAAAGATGAAAGAATTTAGACAGTTTTTAACTCTGAGTGATGCCGGAGTGTTTGTTTGACTTTAGGACCTGAAGCTTAGTTTGGACCCTGAAACGGTTAATGACCTCAGACTTAAAGACCGAATAGCGCATTTAAACAACAGAAGCTGATCTAAAGAACTTTAGAGGAAGGCACATTTACATTACACGTCCCCAGAAAACCAAGTTTCAAAATACAAGAAAACCTGAAAGGTGTGCTTTGTTGTAATTATTGTGGAAAGTAAAAATCACAGCGATTTAGTGGTCATTAAAATGTGTTCAGCTCATAAAAGATCACGCACAATGCTCTCCCCTACATAAGCTTGCCTTAATGAGTTAAAAGCCTTGGTATTGTTACCGGCAACGCTGGCCTTCTATTTGCTTGGTATGGGATACTAAAATTTGCAGTATTGCACAGTACTAGTTTCCACCACTGGTGGAAAAAAACCACTAAATAGAGTTAAGTTGAAAAAGTTAGTATCCAAGCATTTCATATCCAAACACGTTACGTAGCTCAAAATTGCAACTTACTTCAGAGAAACTCTTTTTTTTTTTTTTTTTTAACTTTTTCTTTCTTTACATTTTTCCGTGGCACAAATGAACTTCCATACAGATCCATTCGAGGCTCTGAACTAAATCTCTTCAGTGATTGTACTGTTGGCGCTAACTAACATCCAGGAAGTTTGTGCTTCAGATTTGGTGAGTGAAATTTGATTAATTTATCACTATGCCACTTAATGCTAATTGGCATATACTTGTGCGTTGCATGTATGTACACATGCATTATGTATCCAGCTTGCTAAGCATGTTCTCAAGTGTTAGCTCATAAATTAACACTCCAGCCAGAGCAGAGCCACAAAGCTAACACTGATATTTCAAAGTGCTGAGTTCAAAACCAGAAGGTGACATCACTGTGGCTGTGACATTCCGGTTTTTGCTGTTTTTGCTCCACTCAGAGAGAGGGTTTAAGTTTAAACAGAGAGTAAAATGGGCTAATATGCAATGCCTTAAAATAGGGCTGTTCGATATAACGATATATATCGGATGACGATATAAAAACGTCTATCGTTTCATTTTACGCTATCGTTTGTTTCGTGGTGTCGCAAAATAAACAGTTTACGGCAATATTTTTTCATCATTTTGATGGTCACTGTCGTGGCTATATTAATTTCTTAAAGTTCTCTCTTTCTCTTATATTTTATATAACCACACTATGGACGGACAAGCGCCTGGTTTTATGCGTTGTGGTTAGCAACAACATCGGTAACAGCATCGCGTGTCCGCTTGTTTATGTTCCACATAAACCTTTCACAATAAAGCTCAAGATCCTGCTGAGGCTTTTCAAAATAAACTGAATCACGTGAAATAGCAGATTATTTACGGATGAGAATTAAAAAAGAGCCGCCAGGTGCTAAAAAATAAACCTTAGACTCAAACGTTAGAACAGGCTTTTCCCCGCAGCACGCCGTGTAATAAATACTCACAAAGAAAACGGCGGCCTTTACAACTTATGTCTAAAAATGTATAGTTTCATGCATCTGTTAAAACACTCGACTCCAGCTACACGACGCGCAGCTGGAAACACTTCACGCAAGTCGAGCTGCCCGAGATTCACAGAATATACAGAAAATGTTACATTTTTGTGATTTATATCGTTATCGGGACGATAGAATTCTTATATACAGCCCTACCTTAAAAGATGCAAAGTTTTACAGAATGAGGTAATTTGACTTGTTTTTGCTTCTTATAAAAGCAAACAGTGAGTGAGTGGGTTACAGTGAGTAATGTGTCGAGTTTTGTATTTAATACTGCAGTTACCAGTATCCACCAGAGGAAAAAATAGCATAACTTATTACAGATAAAAAGATGAAAAACTACAGTAATCACATTACATATTTAGTAGCACTTTAATGTAGCATGTTACTGTATTAAATTCAGTAGTTACAGTACTGTTACTGTTATGTACCGATCTTACGTGTGTTACAAAGGTTTTTCCATTATCTCGATGCCATCTGGATAGAAAGAAAAAATAAACAAAACTTTTTTTTCTTCCTGCGCTCTACTATTAGCTGATATTAGTTTGTGTGCTAGCGAGAGAAAATAGTGGTACAGCTTTTGTTGAGTGGAGATATGGCCATTACTTTAAATTTTGTTGCACAAAAAGGACAAGAGTGTGATGTCCAACTGCATCCAGGATAGAAAACACTCTCTCCAAGCATCTTTCGCAGACAGCATGCTAGCGCAAAACTAGTCAAGAAGAAACTGAGTGAATGTCGACCTCAGGCAAGCACCCAGAGCCTGAACTTCATCAGGTAACGAAAACAGTTATGAGCAGTGAGGCTCGCAGCAGTGTAGCCTCTATTACTACCTGTTCGTGTTTCCACAGTTGAATTTTCATCTTCAGTTTGTATTGTGATTGTTGTGCCCCTATGTAAAAACTCAAAGAAATATTTTATGTGTATCCTCTGTAGAATAGTGTTGGTGTGTGGAACTTAGCTTAATTTTAATGAGTAACATAAAAGTAATGTAATGAGTAGTGTAACGAATTACTTTTAAGAACACTAGCACGCGATGTCCAAAACATTACTTTGTTTGAGTAACCACCCCAACACTGGCTTATAATGCAACATGGCAACATGAACATTAAATAGAATTTGTGGTTTGACACCGAGCGGCTCATTATCCTGCTCTCTCCCTCCACATTTCCTGTTACCATCCAATAAAGGTGACACCCCCCAGTATAAAGTAGTGCTGTAAGTAGTGCTTTGGTATTAATCCAAAACCCAATAATTAGAAATAAATACAGGGGGCGGTATTGCTGAAATTAGTACCAATACTTTTAACTTACAATGGCAGCATATGAAGGGGACAGCAGTGTGTTTTTAACTGTCTCTGCAGCACTTTGGGTCACCTTCTCTTCTTTAAATGCGCTATAGGCTATAAGTAATATAGGTGTGACAGTCAACACACAAAAAGTTGGAGGATAGAAATAGAATGCGGATCCTTTTGGGCTATTATTGATCCAAAACCAATACCAGCATTGATATCGATACGATTGTTATTTGGATTGTTTTTAATATAGTCACTGATGAACCAGCATCTAAGTATATGTAATGTGTTTTTGATCCGAGACATGTACCACGATAAAGGTCGATGGGACTGTAAGTCACTATAGAGTTTAAGGTTATTACAGGTTAACTCATTTGCTTTCTCATTTTATTGAGCTCCAAAGCTAGCTGTATGCACACTCCGCTTTAATAACACTTGCTGTGTGCAAGTGGTGAAGGCAGAAGGTTTAAAATGTAGCTGCAGTGCTTCTATTGCTTCTTCTTTCTTTTCTTTTTTTTTTTACGTCACAAACTACTCCGTTACAATGTGAGCCTGACACCCAGGGCACACCTTTAAATATAACAATATAAAATATTTACCTTACCCAGCAGGTGTTTAAGTTGTAGAAGTCACACAAAAAAAGAAAAAGAAAGAAAACACAAGAGTGCATTACTTTCAAACCTTTTTATTTGTTGAGTTACACCATCTGACAACAGCTCGAGTAAAACCCAGGGACATTATACACACCTTGAAAATTTGCTTCACTCACACACACACTCACAGGCAAAACCACAGGCTTCACAGTGTAGTTATCTGGATGCAACACTGGGGTAGTGTGACCAAACAACCAAGCAGAGGCGCCTTAGCTCATCAGCAGAAAAGGAGGGGGGGGGTGTTGAGGTGTATATGTGTGTGTGTGTGTGTGAGGATGTGGAGAGTGTGTGTCTGGTGGTCGTGGTGGGGGGGCAGGATTAAGGGTGTTGGGAGCACAGCCGTGCAAAGAGATAAGAAGTTGTGGGATTGTCGAATCGAGAGACAGAAAGCAGAGAGAACAGATGGATATGTAGACTGCGTGTGTGTGTGTGTGTGTGTGTGTGTGTGTGTGTGTGTGTGTGTGTGTGTGTGTGTGTGTGTGTGTGTGTGAGAGAGAGAGAGGGTGAGAGGTTATGCTTTGTTTCAGTGTTGTCAGCATTAGGAGTTTTGAATTAGAGGCCCTACCACAAAAAAACAAGAACAACAACAAGGAAACAGCACAAAGATATTTATTGTTGGGATGCAGTTTAACACAATTCACACAAACCTTCAATTTTAATAGAGATGTCTCTTTTATACACCAAAAACAAGGCACAAAGCAAAACTACACAACAAAAACTAAGCTATCACATCTCGGACTTTCATCTGATTTGCATACGTGTCATATTTTACATGCATAACAGCTTTACCACATAAAAGAGCGACACTCTAATGAGTTTTCCCCAGAAAGCGAGTTTATTACCTACATCTGTCGGGTTAAGCCCTTATCCACTCACCACGTACCATCTGCTGGGTGCAGCTCTCTACCTTTCTTTTTTATCAAAGAAGCCGTTGGGGGTATTTCCAGTCCTTCCCGGAGTTTTATCCCTGAGAATTCCAGTACAAGCTGGGGAAGGGTTGAAGGTGAGAGGTCGGTGCTGGATAATATTCCTTGACAAAGACAAGAGTTTAGCAAGTAGGCCAGAGCCTGAGTGCTTCTCCTCATAAAACTGATATCCAAATACGTGGTACGGTTTTTAGTGTCCGCGTAGCGCATGCGTGTTAGCGCCATCGCATCGAATGCATGGACTCGAATTATTACAGGGAAACGCAACACTCAAGCTCCGTGGCTACTGCACATCCTGCTTGCAGAGTACTCACACATGCAAATAGACAGATAAGTCTCGCACCTTTTCTTTTATGCACATGTACAGTGGTGCTGTACATGAAAAGAAAAGAAAAAAGATGGCGGGGTGAGAAACAACACAGCAAGAAGCAAAAACAAAACTTGACACCCAAGGCTCTCTTCGAGCGGCCACTCACGTATTTTCACCAAACACACCCGCGGCAGAGCTCAGCTGAAGTAAGCAAATTTTCCTGGTGTTGCTGAAACCAGCTGTGTGTCTTCCCTCACACAATTACTCAGACACACACACGTGGGCGCAAGTACCTGTCACTTCCTGTCTTCGTGAGGTCACGGTCTCGATCTCACACCTGATGGATGTTGGGTGCGCTTTTTAAGAGTGGACCCCGGGGCAGTGGAAGCAGAGGGAAGCAAGATGGGAAAGGGAAATGGAGAGAGAGAGAGAGAGGAAATGAGACGCAGGAACAGCTGCGTGGTTGTTTTTTTTGGTTTTTGTTTTTATGCAAAAACAATCACGACTCAACCTGGTCGCTCTGCCAGTGCGGCGGTGTACAAACGACCAGGGAGGCAGTGCTGTCGTTCGGTTAAAACACCGCTCAGTTGAGAGTTTTGGCTGCTTTTATTACCGGTACCTACCCGTGGAGCGCTTTCGAGAAAGTGTCTGAATGTAGGAAGACAAAATGATGCAAATGACTGCAAATCTCGGCGTGCGCTCTCGCGTCTGTCTCTTTGTGAGTGCGAGGCGGCTTTGTGAGGGTACATTTGGTTTAAATTATTTTCTGAGAATGTGAGGGCCCACATCAGATGCGTGTGCCACATGTATTGACACACGCTCCTACACATACACAGACACACACCCTGTCATAAACAAAGGGTCCTGTGGGAGGAAGTGTGAGAGAGGGAAAGTACCTCATCAAGACAACAACAACAGCAGAGGTGTAGGGAGTGACAGCTGCTCACTGAGACAGACATGAGGGATCACCTCTGTACCATAACAATAAACACGGTATGATTGACTTGACTCTTGACTGACAGACCTGCACACACATCTGAAGGACACATCTGAGGGAGGGCTAAAATGCTACCGGGGGTCTTTTGCACAGTTTTGGACACCTGTTGTAATTCAATTGGATGCAGGGAGGTGTGTGCTGTCTGAGAGACAATTTGCTTTTCTGTCCATGTTAAGCTGTTATTTTTCCCACCCCCATTCTCTGCGGCCTGCTGGAGCGGGAGGGCTAGTAGGAGGAGTTGGCCGTCCGACTGCGGTCTGGGGTGTGGGGCCTCCCTGCTGCTGCGGAGTCGGGGTGGTCTGCCTCTCCCCACCGCAGGGAAAAGGGTAACACCACCTGGGTCTGGGTGCAATTCCCCCCTCCAGGGACAAGGGTACCTAGACCCGGTTTGTAGAGTACGCTTGGGGAGTGTGATCGTGTGTACAGCGTCTCTTTATGTCTGTCTCCACGTTGGTTGAGTGTGGAGTGAGTGCATATGAGAGCATGAGGGTGGGAATGGATGTTTGTGTCTGTGTGTGCCTGTATGTCTGTGTCTATATGTCAGGTTGGGTATCAGACGCCACCTCTCTGGGGACACCTCAGGCCCTCCAAGGTTTGGAGGCCTATCTCCACCCACCACCACTTCCCCTGCCGGTGGCGGACTCCCTCAGGTGTCGGTGTGTTGGTGGTTCTTTGTGTCTGGGGGTGGGCGTCCGGGTACACACCGGCTCACTCCTTGGCGGCCGCTTGTCGGGGCCTGGGGCCTGGGGCTCGCTCGGGCCCCTTTGGAGGTGGGGTGCCCCCGGCCTCTCGGCCTGGGGCTCGGTCACTCAGGCGCAGCTGGGGGCCGGCGGAGCTCACGGGCGCGTCACTGCAACTCCCCCTGACTTCTGCTCCGCGGCTGCTGGGCGAGCCCTCATCTGGGACTCTCCTCAGCTCTTACTGGAACAGTGGCGCGGCTGCCCCTCTGTTGGTCTTCCTTGGTCTCTTGTGTTCTGGGGGCCTCTGGAGGTCCGGAGTTTTGATCTCCTCCATACCCGCTTCACACCCTGGAGGACGGGGCTGTGGCCCCCCCACACTCCCTAGCAGATCATTACATGGAGAAACCTTTGGAATGCAAGCATGCTGATCCACACAGGTATGCACACATGGGTATTCACAGACGCGGACTAAAGCTTTCTTGGCTGCTGCCTCAAAGCACACTGTGCGCTGTCTATCTTGCGTGCTGCACAATATCGTTTATTATTTAGTAAATATTGATATCTATGGCTAGCTAGTTTATTGTGATGGTGCTTTGTTTTCTCTATTATTATGTTGCTCTTTGTTGTTTGCTGTCTCCTCTGTTTGTTTTTTTTGTTTGTTTGTTTTTTTTCTCCATACAGGTGACCCAGGAGTTCTTTTTTTTTTTTTTTCTCTCTCTCTTCCCCCCCCCCTTCTCACCGTCTCTTCTCCCCTTTGGTTTTCTTTCTTTCTCTCCCCCTCTTTCTCTCATTCATTCCCCCTGTCCTATTTATTAAAAAAAAAAAAAAAAAAAAAAAAAAAATGACAAAGGATGAACTGAAGCTCTGCCATCACGTAAAAAAAAAAAAAAAAAAAAAAAAGGCTGTTATTTTTCTATGGAAGCTGACATGTTAGCACAGCAGACCACATTCAAATGATTATTTTCTAGTTATTCAGGGACTAAACCTGAAAAGAAAACTGAAGCCACAAGAGGAAAGCCAAAAAACCTGCAGTCCCGTGCCACTGAGAGCTGAGGGTTGGGTAGCTCACATAGATGGTGTAAAAGATGGCTGTAGGTTTGAGGTCTAAAAAAAATCCCTAACCCTGTATTATTTTGATTGGCCATCCATTAGGGTTGCTGTGGCTGAACCCAGGATCTTCTAATCCTCATTTTAAAGTATCCTGGGGGAAGATACTGAGCAACATGCAGTGAAATGTGTCGTGTCCAAGCTGCAGACAGGCTGTAGACATAGCTGCGCCTGGGGGCCCTAGCCAGGACCCTTACTGGATACTGGGAGGGAATTGAACTTGCAACTTCCCCTCCAAAGGTGTGTGGTCTTACCACTACACTATCCAGTTGCATTACTGTCTTTATTAGAGTACGAGTGTGGAATGTTAGCTTAAAAGTGTTTAGCTGTAGAAAAAAATGGCTTGTGTGAATGGGGCTTGTAGTAAAAAAAGTACACTGAGTGCTCAGATAGAGTAGAAAAGCATTCTTTACCAGTCCTTTTATCCCAGCAGGTCACAACCAGTTTAAAATTGCAATGATGACAACAGCAAAAGCGGTCAGTCCGAGGTTTCCTTACACAATTCACTGATGACAAGCGATATGATGATGGCTCTGTCTATTTTTCTTTTAAATATCATTTATTTTTGAGCAGAGCATTAAGCAAAAAGGATTTAGTAATTTCCTACTGTCTGTTTCCAACAGTAGTTTGTTTCCTACATAGTATAATGTCTTTATAAAGGCATTAAAAAAATAGTAGCGAATCACTTTTGCATCACTTTATAAAGATGAGACATTGTTCTTTTTTTTTCTCCCCCTCTGAATGTAAAAAAGTATTCTTTTATTTCATGTAAGCATCACTAGTATAAACAGACACCGCTCTCGGTCAGACACCAGATGTCTTCACAAAATAACAAAGGCTGGGACATGCTCAGTGCTGGAACTTGTAATTGTACAGGCGCAACACAATGCAAACACTTTTTGTTGCATAGAAATGTTGCTTTGACCTTTACTACTTTAAATTTTTTAGCTGTGGCCCTGCTCTTTTGTGCATGAGCAAAAAAAAGAAAAAAGAAAAAGCCCTGCCCAACTCCACCCATCCTGAACACAAACCACAGAGATACACACAAACAAACACGCACACACACACAGAACACCTGACCACAGTAGGTACCCCTCTTGACCACAATTCATCGCCACGACCACACCTAAAGCCCCTGACTTATTATCAAGACCTATGGCAGTGCTAATTTAGAATTAGCACAAATTTTGCTAATATAGACTGAATATAACTGCTTTGCTTTCATGGTTGGTATAGATCACTATCAGTCAATGGTTTAGTCATTCATCGATTACTAAATTGATAAGTGAAAGTTGTGCTTTTCCTCAGGGGAACTCCCACACTCACATATGCAAACAGGCACGCACCTGTCAGCAGGGAAACCACCTCCAAGGGCATGTCCATAGATAAGTTGATTATTTATTTTAATGCACAAAAATGGGAGCAATAAAAATGGACAGGAAACCCCCGTCTGTTATGTGTTAGCGCTTAAACGGCGTAGAGGTATGTGTCCCGATTAGGTGGTCTTAAGTGTTATTGTGTGGCACGTTAGTGAAGATAAGTTGTAAAGTACAGGTGTGCAACCATTTGGAGAGATAATTTGCTGGGCGGGGAGGAGTTTTTCATATGCAAACACACTCGCACACACATGAGTAAGAGCATCCAAGTAGATAACCCCGTGGCATGCAATTTTATCATGCAGAATGGCATTATGTTTTTTGACCCACAAGATAAAGATACTTCCAACACATGCAGCGTGTTAAACCAAAATGTTTCTAATTCCCTTTGACAGAATCATCCTGTTAAATTGACTTTTCTAATAATCTAAAACCTGTTATCCTTTTTAGTCTGTATCAGTTGCTCATTGTCCATGCCGTTTTACTTCCACACTGTTTCAAAGCTGGTCCTGGAAGCAATCAAAATATAGGCTACCCCTGGGAATACATACGTTGTGTGCCTGTAACATCCTGTGCCCAATGAGGTTTTCTTCTGTCCTTTCTAAGAGTTCAACTCACACAGAAGCAGAGCATTTAATTAGCATGGGGAAATTTGACAAGTGTCTTGAGTGGGCGTCATCATCTACGGTAGCTGTGTCAGAACTGGAACAGTTGACAACAGGAAGTCTGGACATTCTGGAATCACTTAGAAATTCAATGCTGAAACTAAAGGAGTGATCTGAAAGTCACCCTTCAAAGTCGTCTCCTTGTGAAAGTGGCCTCTTCTGACCTTGGACATTTAAAGGCCTTATTTAGCCTTCTGTTTTGAGTCTTTGTAGCAACTAAGATACAACCTACGTAAGTAGCTGACATCATTGATGGCATTTGTGCTTGTGTGTGGTGCATTAAGTGTTTTAAATAACCTGGTGATTGTGTTACTCTTTGGGGGCGAGCATATCTGTCTCTCAAGTTTTTCCACTTCTTTGTATATTCATTCCCTCACATCCATTCCAATAGTTTCATCAACCTCTGACAGGGAATTTGCAGACTTTCATGAATCCTTGGATAGATAAATTCAAAAACTGCAGCAACAAAGTAGCCAAAAATTCACAAGAGGAATAGCCAGCACCAATTAGGCCAATCACAATAGCTGCGGCCTGCATGGGACTGATGTCAACATTCATCACATCATGTTACATCGCAGGTTGTACAGTGTAGATTTCCCAGTGAAGCATAAATCCTCAGAAAAACAAAAGAAAAACATCAACTTCTGTGTCATAATGACACAGTTTTTATGTTAATAACACTAGCGGTAAGAGCTGCATCTGCAGGCACAAAGACCAGTGAGTAGTTTTCAAAAGACCGGTCCAAAGTCATCTCATCATTTCAGAAATTCTATGGTTTTTGTTTAATTTTCTTTACAAGGGGTTGGGCTCATTGCATTCATCTGGTGGGATGAGATTTCCAATGTGGAGCCACTGAGCTGCCTGACTAAGAGCATGTCGTGCAAATGACTTTAACCGTTGTGTCAGTCAGTGTGCCTGCACACAATTTATTTGTCTCTTTTTTGGCCACGCAAACATAATTTTCACTCACCAAATTGGGATCAGCAATCGCTTTTGGTTCATATCAGTAGTAGGATGGAACTAGACGACACATCATATTAGTTTTAGTTTTCAGTCACAGTTTGGTGAGGTTAATACAACAAAATTACTTTTTAAGGCATGTTTACAGGTTTCGTGGTTTAAACGAGTCTGCTGAAAGTCATACAGAAAGTATTTTTTGTTAATGTTAACGCTACGTTACTTAGGTAGCAGCGGCTAAAAAAAGAAAAAGAAATCCGGCAGCATGCAGTTTTAGGAAAACTAACAACTGTCTGCTAGAATGAGGAACTGGATTTTTCCCACCATGGTGTAAGATTGTGAATCCTTTTTTTGGGCCATATTTTGAACTTAATCATGCCACTGTTGTCATTTTAAACTATATGTTGTGTGCACAGAAACTGGCAGCGCTTACCCTCAAATGTGTTGTCAAAGCAGAGCTTTACATGTTTACTTTTTGTTTTCACAGCTCCACTTCTACTTTGAGGGTTAAAAATTATGTTTATAAGTAGGGTAAAGCCACATCTGCTTAAAACAACATACAGACCCTTTAAGGTTTGGAAATTGTTAAATGAAACTTGAGATATTCAAGCTGAAACATAGAATACATGAATATATACCTCAGAGTTAAATCCCCACTTCGAGAGGGTTGGGGCCAGAAACCAGGCTGTTCCTGAATCAGCCAGAGGCAGACGTTTTCTGGGAGGCCTTGGTGGTGATTGCAAAACAGGAAACACGAGGCCTTGATAACTCACATATACAAGGGCAATACAAAAAGTGTGTGGGCATGTTGCTTAGAACACTGAGAGATGGGGCAGAGTGAAAAACAGCGAGTGTATGTGTCACAGCGACATGGCCCTATCTGATGCGTTTGTCTACACACCTCAGTAAGTACAGGATATATACGGGTGTGTGTTTGTGTGTGTTTGTATGCAAGCTGTGAAGCTAAAGATGTGTTTAGGGCTTCACATAGCTGCCAAAAATGATCATGTGTCATTAATGGTACGGGGGCTCTTAGCTGTCAGTCACACTCGAGGACTAAAAAAATAACGTGAGAAAAGAAAAAACAAACATAAAAATGGAAAAACACTGAAAACAAAAGAAAGTGTCAGCAAAATGAAGGGCGCTTATTGAGAAGGATGTGTGCATTCCTGCTGTAATCTCTCTGTGTGTGTATCTATTACTCTGTAATACACATATGCATTCAGCACTCTGCCTTTTCCGTGAATGCAGGACAAGACAGAACTTGCACACTAGCCCGAGATGACTTGAACACACACAATACACACGTGTTGAACCGGTCAGACAGCACTTATTAGTACTTCATCAGAAACATGATAGGGTTTTGTCATGAGGGAGCTTTATATTCTTCTGCATCCTTGAATATATGGCTACTTGTGTGTTTAAGTTAATCGTTTACATCTTGCTTGCTATTCTGTCACACAAACCGCAACCTTAGGATTTTCTGCCTTCTCATTGCCTTTGCTTTAATTGAAGCTTAACATCTGGTGCCTTGTTGCAGTGTTTGGGAGTTTCAGTTATTGTAATGAATTGAAGTAGCTCAGACAACTTGGACTCAAACTTAAGTTCAGACAGAACAAGCAGCGTTTCTGTGCTTGCTCTTGCACCCTGCAGTAACTGGCGCAAAATGCAAACTGCAGGTCAGTTTGTTTGGTACACCTGTTCAACTGTTTATCAACGCAAATAGCTAATTAACCCAAATCGCACTGGAGCAACTCAATGCATTTAGGTGTGTAGACATGGTCGAGATGACCTGCTGAAGTTTTAAAATGAACATCTGGACTGAGAAAAAAGGTGATTTGAGTGACGTCGACAGGCCCGTAAAAGTATTTCAGAAACTGCTAAAGTACTGGGATTTCTCCACAAAACCATCAGTTGGGTTTAGAGAGAATAGTTTAAAAGAATGAAAACATCCAGTCAGTGGGACTGGATATTCAACATTCCCTTGTTGATGCCAGAGGTCAGAAGAGATCAAGCATACCGCTTCGAGTAATAGAATATCCATCCCTTTAGGACCACAGTGGTCCCATCTTCTCGTGCCTGCTTCCAGCATACTGCACCATGTTAAAAAAGCTCAAATCATTTCAAACTGGTTTCTTGAACACAACAGTGAGTTCACTGTACTCAAATGGCCTCCACAGTCCAATCTCAATCCAAAAGAGCACCTTTGGGATGTGGTGGAACGGTAGACTTCCATCATGGATGCAGCAACTGTGTGATGCTATCATGCCAATATGGACCAAACTCTCTGAGGAATGTGTCCAGCAGCTTGTTCAATTTGCCCCATGAAGAATTGAGGTAGTTCTGATAACAAAAGGTACTAGCAACTTGGTACCAGCAAGGTATACCTAGTAAATAAACTACCCATGTATATTGGGAGAGGTTACATCAGTTGTACTTAGTTCCAGCCCATTTCAGATTTGAAGGCTAAGCAAGAAAAGAATTGACAGAAAAAACACTTACATCACAGTGTAAAAAAATGCTAACAGTAAAAGGCTACAATAGTAAATTTGCTGTCAAACAGAAGCTCAGGAGTTCACATTCCTGTCTGGGCAGGCTTGTTTAGGTCCCGGAATGATGTCAGGTGTTTTAACACAAGTGTTGTCAACTCAAGCAAAGAAGTAGATTTAAATAGTAATTAAATCATCAAGCATTATGTTGCATTATTGCTATTTAAAAGGTCTTTCACTGCAGCACTGGACTTATGTGGGTGTGAAATGGAACGGCTTTAACTTGTTTTTAAAAGGCTTTTATTGTGAAACATTTGCAGGCAGACCATATGCCACAACAGCTGTACAGAATTATATTTTCCCCCACCCGTATTTGGAGATCGGCCTTTGTTTGTGCCAGCTATGCCCTCAGCTATCACCAGAGACGAGACTTGAATTGGCTACCTGTTTTTATCTGAGGTAGACAATTTATAGGACGAAAACTAAAAGTCACTGCTGAAAAAGTCAAGAGTGTGAAGCTGCCGAAAAGAGATGAAGCTATGTGTTTTTGGGCGGCAAATCAACAGGTTTTTTATATTTTTTATATTTGTACTTGCATTGTCAAATCCTATATAAGTAATTCTGTTTCTTTATTATGATCACAGTACAGTAGTTAGAGTAATTATAAAATGCAGATATTAAAAACCCACTAGTCTAGCCCCAAGCAGACGCTGGATGTTCAGATAATATTGATCTAAAGCTGAAGATCTGGCATAATGGAAAGGTTTTGTTTTTGCAATAAGGGGAACTTACAGTAGACAAAATTCTGTGGTACTAGTGTTTGTGTGTGTGTATGTGTGTGTGTGGATTGAGGGGGTTCTGTGAAACAGGATGTAGCAGTGCAAATGCCTAAAAACTTTTTTTTTTGAACTTGTGTTTGCACAAGAGATGAAATTGATCCTTTACTGTAAACCTTAGGTCCGTGTTGTGCTGATGACGGGGACTTTACCACAATTTGTCTTGCACCCTGTCGCTCAGAGGACCGAGAGAGTGCCCACACATAAAAATCTCAGTTTTAGATTTACTTTAACATAGTGTAATGTAATATTTTACAAACATGCAGCTGAAGGATAACTTGCCAAATCAACACAGTCAAATGCAAAACTATGCAAATAAGATGCAAACACTGAGTCAGTCCCATAATGGAAATTTTTTTTGGCACTATTGTGAGTGAGTAAATAATGTGAGCTTAGTCTTAAGGTTCCAGCTATGGTTACACAACAACTCAGGTTAAAATAATGAGATAGCAGACTTTTTTTTTTCATTTTCCCCTAAGGGAAAAGAAAAAAACCCCCACTGTGGTTCAGTGGATACACCAAGAGATTGAACTTTCTGTATGGGATTTGCATATTCTCTTTGTGCCTGTATGGGATCTTTCTGTGTACTCCGGCTTTGTCCCAATCCCACAGTCCAAAGACATGGGGAGATTATGATATTACAAGGAATAATTATAAGAACTTTGTCTGTTTCGTCTATGTCTTGTTCAGGGGTTAAGAGAAAGAATCCAGTTGGAAGGATTTTCCAAAGTGTGACCATTAATAAACATGAAAACAACTTTGTCAAGCTATGTTCAAGATTTTATTTTCCTGCTATGTTTACTGAAATCAAGGTTCAACAAGGTTATTATTATAAGCAACTTCTACTAGTTATAGCACTGTGCAAACGTCTAAAGCAACTTGTGATTTCTTTGTATTTTCCTAGGAAAATGACTAATAGGTGTAGCAGTTTATTGAAGCAGAGTTTGCCCAATTCTGACAAGCTTGAAAGTCAATATATGGGATGACCACTTTCATTCTTCAACACAGCCTGAGCTCTCTTAGACAGCTGTCTTGTAATGTCTTTAAGCATTCCTCAGGAATAGTTCTCCAAGTTTCCTGAAAGACTTTCAAAGCTCTTCTTTGGATTTTGGCTGCCTTTTTGTTCCCAGACTGTTCTCACTCCCGAGGCGTCATATACCGACGATTTGTAAGGCATTCCATGGGAATGTAAAAGGCGACTTTCCGTGTTCCTATGCTACGCGCCAGGTTGTGGATGAAATCCAGTAGAACGGCGGTCCTGCGGTAATAGATGTTCCTGCCATGTGTTCCAGCCCTAACCCTAACCTTATCCCTAACCTTAACCACCACTTTAATGACGTTAGATTGCGTTTTCCAAAGCGATTTAAGTAAAATAAACGTACATGTTTCCATTCATTCCAAATGGTTCTCATGTTTCGTCACTTTTACAATCTCGTAATATAGGGACATATTGGGTGCTCGGATATACATATAATATACTGACACCTAGCGTAAAATGTTATGCTTTGGGAGTGAGAACTTATTGTAGTTCCATTCCCTGTCAAAATGATCCCACTGTTTCAATAATACTGAAGTCCAGGCTCTGGGGAGGCCCATCCAGGACTGATAGTGTTTAATTTTGTGTTTTCTTGACAGCCACTCTTCTAATGAAACCATTTCTGATGATTTCTTAAGGGCTTAATTTCAGATGCTGTTCATCTGTTGTAGTTTGTTTGGTTTGTTTTTAGATCTACCACTTCTTCTTTTGTCCTCCACTTGCCCAGTTTCCAGTTTCTCAAAAAAAAAAATGTAGGCACGCACCCACAATATCGAGTTTCAACTAATAGCTCTTTAGGAATAGCTTTGTTAGATTAAAATATTTTATGCTGTCTAACTGTTTTATCTTTTGGCATTTTTTTTACCGATTCAACCAAATAAATGGGAATAAATGACATGTTTTTGTGACAGTCCGCTAGTAAAGATACAGTTTAAATATTGATTCTTTGTTAAGTTGTCTGTTTCGTGTAGAGACAACACTGAATCATCCCTTGAGTTAGGAGCCTTTAAAAAAAATGAATGATGCATAATTAAGTGTCAAATTGCTTAACAAATAAATACATCCCTCTCATAATGATCAGGTCCAAGAACTGGGAATGAAAATGAAAATGAGTGAAAAAGCAGTCGATATCGTTTTGTGGTTTTCATAGGAACTGTTGCTCAACTATTGCTCAAGATCACTTTAAGTGTGACTCCTCGGCAGAAAACATAAACAAAGAGGGGTTGTTTGAGAGTTTTGGACATTTCTGTCTCTCTCTCTCTCTTTTTTTCTTTTTTTTTTTTGCTACTGGTGTTTTAATACTTAATGAATATTTTATTATTTCCATTATGTAACACCGTTTTTCTTGTCACACAGAGGTTGAGTGGGGAAAGAGGGCAAAAGTTCAAAATCCAGGTCAGTCTCAGTTAGAAACAGTGCTGTAGGTGAGTGAGCACTTGTCACATCATCTTCAAGAAGATGTCCCTCTGTCGATGTACCTAAGTTCTGTGGTACAAAAAGCATATAGAGGGATTAAAGATATAATATACTACTTAGCGACAGACTTAGCTCGAAATAATTCCCAAGCGTGTTCCTTAAAAGAGCAGGAAGAGGTGGTGAATGAAAGAAATCCATCCAGATCCAGCTGATAAATGAAGACCAAGAACAGGTTTGACAGCTCTGACTCAATCCTTCCAACAAAGACATGGATGGATGGAGGGAGGCAGAGGGAGAAAGAGAAAGAAAAAAAATGTCACATCACTGGCAATTCCAGGTATATTAGTAGGTCACAGTGAAATATAAACCACACCCAAGTGTTTTTCTTTTTTTATGAACGTGTTTCTATTTGTCTTAATGGCAAACAGTAGCAAAGATCATTTAATCATTAACATTTGATCATTTCTCCGGCAACTTGAGCGAACCACTTGGCATTAATGGCCCATGTCTGAGCTGCACACACCTCACCAGAGAGTTATGAAAACGTTGTGGTCCAGAGGTGGCCAGCTGATGCCTATCCAGCGGTTTTTCTCATGAATCTGGCTCCTAATCCAGCCGCTTGCCAGTCTTGAAATGTCAGATGGTCTAAAGTAAGTGCAGCACACTAAAACGTGCCCCCACGTTCTCCCTTGCAGCCCTATAGCGTCTTATATCTAGCACCACGCTGATTTCCTTTTCTTTTTTTCTTTTTTTTTCTACCTGGACCGAAAAACGCCTGAGGTTTTTCTCATGGGAAAATCTTGGAGAGGTATGTTGCTCCGTGAGCAGGGAGTGAGAGTGGAATCCCGTTTTTCAGGATTTAATCTCACTCCCCACTCATGATCCAATCCCAAAGTCTTCATGACGACTGGCATCGTGTCCGAACACGCCGCAGATGTTAGGAAATTCTCGCTCAGCCGGATTCAGAGGTTTTGGTTGCGCGCAGCACCTTTCCACGACTTCTCGTCTTTTGACTTTTTCTTCTAGCTAAATCCATGACTCACATTTCTCTTTGAAACTCATCCATCTTTTTTTCTGTCTTTTTCCTCAACACAGCAGATTTGGACTCTTCCATACAAAGAAGACACCTACATTAAAGCAATCAAGACAACCCTGATTTCTTTGAATAAAATGCAACATGACAATGCAAAGTGTTTATCATGAAGCCTATAATAGTAAATTATTTACCAGCATTTTTAGCTAAGAAGAAAAATAATTGAATTTAATTGGAATTAGCTGGATAAACAGAAGAAAATGAAAGAATGGGAGTGGAATTAGTAATGGAAAGATCCACTATATCTCCCTGTACATCTGCTGCTACACTATACTTATCAAACTCCCCAGTCAAGTCAAGTAAGTCACATGACTTTCAGTAAGTCGATCACTTCAGGAAGAAACCAGCTTCGACAAGGAAGTAATGTTTCCCACCTATAAAATATATGATAAATGTATATTTGCATGTTTTAAAATGCAGAGAAAGCATGCGAATCTGGATGCGTGCGAATCCTCGTTGTGAAGAATGTAATTCTCGAACAAATAGGAGAAGAAAAAAACCAACAGGTAACACCCAGAGACCCACAATTTGTGCTGTTTTTTTACCCCTGTTTTATTACCATTAGAAAGCACATGAAAAACATTTTATTTGTGACGCACATACATGTGCAGATTCATCAGGGCCCAGGACAAGAAGGAGGCAGCGAGATCGATCCATCTTTATATTAGTGTTTTACTTCATGGGTAGAAGTAAATAATAAATGTGTATTTGTTATTTACTTATGAGAATAAGTAAATAACAAATAGCCTGCAGGCCTTCTGAAGGGAAAAAAAATGAGATGTCACCTTTTGCAAAGCCAAATTATTCATTGGTGCACACTGGACTTTATTCTGAAAGCTGCATTTGCAACTTAAATTATTTAAATCTATTTAAATTAGACCCTGCACATGTGCTACGTTTGAAAATCCAGTTGTTTTTCTTGTATTTTCTTTTCTTTCCTGCACTGCTTATTGTGTATGCACGAGTGCTTGCAATAATCTGATTGGCAGCTGGTCAGTAGCTTGTTTTGCCTATCAAATGCTTTGCCCCCACTCCTGTCTCCATGAGATAAATAATAGGGATTCTGGTGACCCCCTCTGCCCTTTATCTCATGCCACCATGAGGTCAAATGTTCCCATTGACAAACACTGGCTCCTGACGAGGTATCTTAAAAACAGAGGAAAAAGTTGGAAGAATATGACTTTGCATGCCATAGTGTCAATACATTAGATTATAGCCTTTACACCTGTTTAGATATATGGGGGGAAAAGGGGTCTGCTGTGAAATAAGGAAGCTGGGAGTCTGCTCAAAGGCGCTCATGGTGTTTTTTTTCTGTTTACACGCTCCAAAAGTGAAGGAAGTAAGTGTCTGAAGAAACAGAGCTTGAGAGACAAGTTTAAGGAGTCAGGAGAGTGCATTTGTGTGCACTCGAGGGGGCAGGTCACACACACAAATGCACGCACACAGATGAATAGTGTGTGACCTGCCCCGGGCGCACCTGAAACAAACCAGGATGTTTGTGGACTAGATAATATTTTCACTCACATCGGTGTTTTACAGGACAACACTGGTCCCCGAGAGGCAAAGATTGATGTCTAATATGTGTATTTGCGCATTTGTTTATGCTCCAATGCCCATGTGTCTTTGAAATCTCACATCAGACAACATGTGTCATAGCTGTCATAGTTTCACTTTTGCATGTTAAAACAGATTTGTTTTTTTTTAAAAAGGTGAAGAATTTGGTATTAACTGAGAAAAATAAAACCTTTTAATTAGTGTGTCCTAAAGGCTCGAAAGACATGAAAGATTTTTTCATATCAACTTCCTTGTTCCACTTCTCCACATTTCCCAAAAAGAGAAAATGAAACATAACCAGCTAAACAATAAGGAAGATTCCTTGTGTGTGTGTAAAAAAAAGCCACATGTGCTTACACACACACACACACACACACACACACACACACACACACACACACACACACACTAAAAATGCTGAATTACATTTCTTTTTATGTGTCGTTGGTGTGTTTTGTGCATATTCTAACATTGCCTGGATTCTCTGATGCGCGTTATAAAGAAGAATCGAGTCGAACTGTTGGACTCTGGGTTTTTTTTGGTCATGCTTTTAGTTCAGATTTTCAGCATGTGCAGCAAATTGTAAAAGAGGCAAAACACACTCAAATCCCCAGCCTACTTACAACCCCCCCCTAAAAAAAAAAAACAGGTGGAAAGGCGAGTAAGTTGAGCGGTCGTGTGTCCGGATGAATCCAAAGACGAGAGGCTGAAAGCAGGGAAAAGAACGGGGAGAAAACTAGTCGGTAAGCAGACTCACTTGGACATGGCACAACCGCCAGGGTCCTCCTTCCGTCACGCACAGACGCAAACAGCAGGAGACCAAACGGTTCTCTCGAGAAGTCAAGTCCGACTGAACGGACAGAAAGAGAGTGGACAAAGAGGAGACAGCAGGAAGTGAGCGAAGAGATGCATGAGCACATAAATAAATGCACACGTGTTTGCAGACTAACGCGCACGATGATGATGCAAGCAAAGCAGTGTTGCCATAGCCACAATTACACATCACATTTGTTTAGATGGTGTTTTCTGGTGTGTTTCAGTTGGGTTTTCTTCATAAATAACATATAAAGGAGCCGTCCTGTAGACGAGGCTCAGCCGACTCCACCGCAGCTTTACTCGTCGCAGGAGAGGGAGGTTTGTAGAGGTTCTATTGATAGTTTGGAAGCTGGGAAGTAGCTGGTGAAATTAAATAAATTTAAATGTTTTCAGGGAAGCAGTTGGATAAATGAGAGGGAAGCTTCTTTATTTTATGGTGTAATCATCTCACAGAGAACTTCACGGGAGGAAGTTCGATACAGGAGGAACAAAAGCAAAATCCAGCTATTTTAGATGTGTCGCATAAAGTGATAGGTGTATCCCTCTTTGCACACACGGACACACACACCTGCAAAAGCAACACACACACACACACACACACAGACACAAACACACACACCCCATGGCACACGCACAGAAGCAAAAGAGGAAATTCTCGGTCAATGAGCTGAACAATACTTGACATATCTTGATATATTTTTACTACACACTTCCCTTCTTTGTGACAACTTCCCCACGGTTTTCACTACCAGGGAGGCTTACTACTGCACATGAATGAAGAAAGATGTACACACACACTCACACATGTGTGCGCGTGGAAGGAGAGAGAAGGAGAAGAGAGTTGTTTTGCAACTAGAAAGAGGAAGGTACATGTGTCCCTCATTCTTTTGTGATGCAACACAAGCACACTCAGTGAGAGCACACACACACACACACACACACACACATAGCCTTTAGTTCTTATCCAGACTTGCATGCAAAATTTTGTAAAGCCAGTCCTATCGCTTGGGAACATTTTCATCACTAAAAACAAAAACCAACATCATAATAAATAACCCAGGCAAGACCGCGCAGCCGGAGGGGGGCAAGACAGAGCATGAAGGCAATAATCCCTCGGTTCACGCTCACATGCGCACACACTGACCCAGCTCAAGGTGTACACTCCCCCGCCCACTCCCTCAGTCCGCAGTGAAATTTGCATTGAAGTTTGCAAGTCAAATCAAATGCATGGGAAAGTAGCAGTGAGTACTTTAGAGAGCAAACTTCCCCAGAATTCCCCCCTTTTTCCTCAGGAGACTCCCAAATTACATCCAAGAAAAAAAGAGGTGAAGTCAGATTAAAGAAAACTGCTAGAAAAGCATGTCATTCTCTGAGTGGCCGGGGGAGAAGACGCACTTGAGCGTGTGTTAAATGGCACAAAACGAGCTGTGTGTTATTTGGAATTGTTCAAGAGCGAAAACACTGTATTGATGGTGAGAATGAACCTCGCTTCATTCAGGGAGATTCTTGAAATTAAATTACTGTCGCTGTCATTTGTTGCACAAGCTGACACACTGTGGATAACTGGAAATGTGTGCTTGAGGGGTCAAGACCTCCGTGTCCTTTTTTTGTTTCTGTACTCTGTTCACTACCAGTATGATGGAGACCCTCATCACCCGCAGAGTGAGGGCTTTTATTGAACCTGATGTTTTCAGTGTGCACATTGGAGTGTGGGAGCTCATAAATAGACTGTGATGCTATTTTTTTTCAAGCAGTTGATTAGGTTGTATTAGTCAGGCTATGCTACTGTGCAAGAGTCTTGAGCCACCTTGCTTTTCTTTATATTTTGCTTCCAAGGAGCCAAAATGATCATTTTACTCTTGCATAGGAGTTTTCCAGAATTTTCTTTGGACACTTGCTGCTTTTTCCCTCATTCTCAGTTCAATCCTTGTACTTGACCATTTTCAGAGGAATGTTTTTTTGTTTGTTGAGCTACTTCACATTGACCTATGAATCATTAAAGCATAATAAAGGCTCCAAGGGATAAATTGCGGTTATGTCTACATGTAACAGACAACTTTGTTACTAGCATCCTGTTGCAAAAACACATCATTTGTTCCCATTTTTCTTTTAATCGGATCTTTGACAAACACCAAAGATTACGCAAACTATCTACAGCAGATGAATGATATGTAAGTCAGGTCTTAAAAAGTATAATGAGAAATGAATCAGGACCTTCTGTGACTGATGACTGTCAAGGGGTCTGATGGAGTGATGAATTTGAGATTATTTTGGTTCAAATTGTCAACAACAAGTGTCTACAGCCATCTGTAAATCATGGTGGAACCTCTGCCATTTTGGGGGCTGCATTGCAGCCAGTGGTGTTGGGGAACTTATCAAAGGTAAAATACAAACATAGGAAAGTACAGTTAGGTTTAGATTCACCATGTAATACCATGTGAACCTGGCTTTATCGTTATTGAAGCAGTGTGTGGGAACATTTTGACAGAGAATGGAACTAAATGCAGCCAACATCCAAAGAAGAGCTTTAAATGTCCTTCAGGAAGCCTGGAGAACTATTCCTGAACACAACTTAAAGAAAGTTCAGGCCGTGTTGAAGAATAAAGCTTTTTATTTCTCTGTCACCATGACATAATCTGTCAACCAATTACAGCAAATGTGCAATCTTGTGGGACTTTTGTGTAATCTTTTACAATCAGTGTCGAACACACACTATTATAGTACATTGTGCTATTGAAACTGATGTTATGCCACACCAAAAAAAGAAGAAGAAAAAAAAGGTACTTTATTTTCTTTTGTCGTCTAAACCCGAGGCCTTGTTGACTGCAGAAATTACCTATGGAGTACACAGTTGTATTGGCAGGATGGTTAAGCATTTTGGTTATTTTGATCAGAAACAATAACACACTTGTCACTAAGACGGCACGTACATGATCGTTATTTACAAGTTAAATATTTACATTTAAGAGATAAGCGGGACATTTTTGAGCCACTAAAAGACTTTAGCATGTAAAGGTGGCATCTAGTGGAGTCTAAATAATATTGACAGATGTATGTGATGACATCTAATGCAAATGTTAGTGATATTTGATTATTTAACTGTTTTTACATTATGTACAGCAAAGTATTTCAGCTTCATTTGCCGTTTGTTTTTTTTTTTCTTTTAGTTTCACTTTGAGCCATTTTCTGGATAAGTGGCATAAAGACTGCCCAGACAAGATATGCAGCATTACAGTTAGTTCCCCCTTAAAATGAAACATGCCTGCACTTTTTTTTTCACACTGAAGATTGAAGATTTCAGGTAAAGTGTTTAAACGGTATTTGTTTACATGCTTCAATACATTTAAAGAAAAGTGTGACAAACACATGCATTTTTCTACATATCAGGTTATCTTATCTCTTTAGCAACTGTTTGGGTAACATACTGAAAATGGATGTCTGGTATGTCCTCAGTCAGCGTCAGTACAGGAGCAAACAAACAAAAAACTAACTGCATCAAATCATTTACATTGTAAAATTTTGCTTTTGATGGGTTTATGGGGACAGCGCCAATTCTCTCTGATTAGGGTGTTTATATAAGAGATTATATTTAAACTTTTAAACCGATTATGAACAGAAAAAAACTCTTTGTAAACTCACTCACAGGTTGCAGCAAGATTGTCGAAAGTAATGGCAATTTTACACGTATAGCACCTTTATGTGCCTAGCATAGAGATATAAACGGATATAAACATAGAAACCTTTGTAGGTTTAAAAGGCTTTAGGACTTGGACAGATATTGAGTGCAGGCCTGTGTAAATAAAGAGGTTAGAGAACACCTTCAGCTAAACCTAGAAATAGGAATGCGATTGCAGATGATGACAGAGCAACAGCTTCCCCGTGCTTAAAAGTGAAGCCGACGTGATCGTCCTGAAATCTGCAATTCCCTAAGTGGCCACTAGAGGCTGCTTCCAGAAGTGAGTAAATCCTCATGACATGTTAAAATGCTCAACTTTAGCTGTGAAGTTGAGATGTTTACAGCAGTGTACAGAAATATGTTTTGCTCTCTAAAGATAATTTTGCCCTTTGTAAAAACTGAGCTTAAAGTTGGAGCAAGTGGGGCATGCCCATTTTGATTGTACCCATACAGGCAGCTAAATTTGGCTAGGCTTCACCTGTTGAGTCACTGATCTGGACTTCTCCACTGTCCATTGTCCAGCACCTCGGTGGTGCTGATGCACTGAAATCATATGATAAATAACACAACTTGCTGGATGCACAGATGACTAAATAAGCTATAGTTTTAGCTTCTTAATAATTAGTTTATAGCTGCAACTTGCTAACCAAGCTTGCTAGCATTAGCTGGTAAGTAATAAGTCATCTCTCTCCCAAAAAACAGCATTTTAGCAGCCAGATGCTGATGTGAAGGGCTCACATAGCAGCGGGTGATTTATTTTGGCACGTCTGTAGTTCATAGTGTGTATATCACAATCAAGCTGACCTTTAATGAACTGCTGAGTCATGGCATTGTAGTGTGACATCACACCCCGTCTGATTAGAAAATAACGGCACACAAACAACGCTGTGGCTGATTGGGAGAAGGGAAGAAGAATCTAACGGATCAGAAGGAAGATCACGTTAATGTGGATTTGCGAGGTATTAAAAAATGTTTCAGGGTTAAAGATAATGAGGAAACATCATTCAGAAAATTGTTCTAAACTTGTATTTTCCGCAAGAAACACACACATACAACAAAACAACAACAACAACAAAAAGAAAAGAAAAGTTGACTTGAGATTCTGGGGTGTGTTAGAAGGTTTGAAAACCTTTTACCCAATCGCACTACAGAACTTGACCGTGCAAACCCAAAACAAACATTACACTTCCCCCAAAAACTAGACAAAATAAACACGGCCATGCATGGCTTAATCCACAACTAGACACCTTGTTTACAGGAGCAACAATATCACTGAGCCTGTGTAATTGTGACTTTGATAGCAATATGATTTGACTAATGATGCAGATCTGGAAGAACAGGCCGAGCAGGCTGAGCTGTACCTGCAATAACAAGAGGAGGCATGAGTCAGAGGAAGCTGCACGTCTTCCCCCAGCAGGCCACGGGAGGTGGATGCAGTAAAGAAAGGGGAAAAAAATCGCAATGATTTCGAGGGCTGTTAACAACACTTGAGTATAAATAGCGCCATAAAAACTTGTTGACTAAATATTTGAGCGTTTCCATGATGGTTGGTGAGGTTTTTTGTTGTTGTTTTTTTTCTTTTTGAACTTTACAACCAGAAGATGGAAATGAATTGGGCCAGAAAAAAAGGTAAAGGTCCAAGGTCAATAGCAGGTTATAGAGGTGAACATCATACATGTCAACCAGCCAGGAAACCATACGCAGCCCACTTATACACAAAAACACTTTCACTGCGCTCACTCGTCAGGTTTTCTGTGAGCAGGTCCCTCATAGTGCATATCGGGCTGCAGGCTCCTTGCGTGCCAATCCTCTGCTGAGACCTGCGTTAAATTGTCTCAGAACAAAAACAACCAAATTACATTAACATGTACCGCTTAGTCTTCATTTGTTAAAAGCTTTTCATCCGCCCACACGTTCTTACACATATTTGCAGTATGCAAATGTTTAAAAAGAAAATGAAAAAGAAAGAGGCCAACAAATCCAACTCCTGAAACACACACATACTAAATAATAATAATAATAATAATAATTATAATGCTGAGCTCACTGTCCAACATGCAAACACACACAACATGAGAGGGTGAAATGTGGCAGGTGTGTTCCCACTGCGCCTACGGGTTGGGTATTATTTCATCAGATACACATATCTCCACACACACACACACACACACACACACACACACACACAAAGAAAGAGCGAGGGCACAGTCAGAGGTGCCAACAAGTTTGGCTCCTGGTTATTGATCATGTACTTATTTGTTTGCAGTGTGTTTTTTGGGGCCTGTGTGGGGGCGGCTCATGTGAGAGACGTAAATACTGCACCAAAAAAGAAGAAAAATTAACCCTTTACTCATTCCACTACACAGTGTGTTTCATGGAAATCACCCACTGCACTGAGGTGCAGTTTAAGGACAGATGAAGTAGAGTGTAAAGCCCCGAAAACATCGAGATTGAAGCAGATTTTAGCTATGACCTCAATGTGATAACTGTTTTCTTTCAAATCATTGCAAGCAGATAAAGTGCATCGGTAGGTTTACATTCAGGTCTCACTGATTCACGCCCCGCGTATTATTTCATGCACATTTCACCAAAGTGGAGCCCCCTTTGCAGCCACATTGTAGGGGTGCAGCGATCCGTTTATGGCATGCTCACAATGTGATTTAAACGAGAGAGGATGAGACAGACGTGCAAAGATATCTGATAGAAAGCGCGAGTGATAAAGTTCGAAAGGTTTCATTCGCGATAAAGCAAAGAAGGGGCGCGATAGGCTGAGCTGCTGAAGTGACAACTGGGTTGGTCTTTTGTGAAGTTCTTCAGAGCTCTGAGGAGTGAGAGTGAGCACATACAGTAGTGTACAGTATGCTTATTATGCTTCTGGTGTGTTTACGCAAACTGAGAACAGAGCAATGTAAAGGGTATGCTGACCTTTCAACTGCCTTTACGGCGTGGCTTGAGGCAAAACGGAAGAATGAATGTGTCCTCTTTTGTCTTTCCGAGTAAATTTAAAAAGACAGTCACCCCCCACCCCAACAACTCATGTTGGGGTGGGGGGTGACTAGAGGAGTTCCTCTTTTCATAAAAGTGTATATAGACTCATTTGGTCTGTATGATGATAAATATAGTACGTGAGTGAGTGTGACAGTGGGTCAGAGTGAAAGAGTGAGAGATGCTTCTTTTTCTTTTTTACAAGTATGTGCTTCTCTCTGCTGCAGGTGGGCAAAAACCTACAAATAAGAATACAGATGCAAAGGTTGGAAAAGATCACATGAACCTGACACATGAAGTCTAGTTAAAGAAAGAAACAAGGGACGAGGCAGAGAAACGTGGCAAAAAGAGCTTACGGTATAAAAAAAGGGTACTGACTAACAACAGGAGATTAACCCTTTCAGCAGCAGTCAGACACAAAGTGAGACAAGCGCTGAATCCGAACACCGGGTTTCATTTTTCACTTTCAGTACACACATCCTTCACTCTTTATCTTACAGCCGGGAGGCCAAGCAGGAGCTGACTTTACGTTTTTTAGCTCAGTTTTTGCCCCCTTTTTTTTTTTTTTTTTTTGAAAAATGAAGGTGTATCCCATTTAAAGCAGCGATCACGCTTTTGCCAGCTTTGCATTTGGAGGTAGATGGTTATCAGCTCGATGAGGTAATGGAGGGGATGTTTTTACACAAGGAGGGGTAGAATTTAAGGGGCAAAGAGGGTCACTGTTTGCAGTGTCAATATTTACAGTGACAAACACAGAGGAGGAGCACTGACTATGGCAAACTGTCTCTGTGTGTGTGTGTGTTTGTGTGTGAGAGAGAGAAAGAGAGGGAAACACTCAGAGGGAAATACCAGCATGAATGGGTGCCTGATGTCATGCTCTAGTGAGCAGATCATGTCAGAAACACAGCCTCTATCAGCATGTCACCCAGGCCCGGGCCACTCTGGAGTGTGGCGTTGGATAAAGATAAAGTTTAGAGAAGTGAGCCAGGACGGTGTAGTGTGACTGGCACTGGCTGACCAGTGGACTCTGTGTGTGCGCTTGTTTTGCTTTGCAAATTTCAGATATGCAAATAAGGAGAACACAGGTCGCCTGTAGCACCTCTCTGCTGCTCATTACTCTTGGTACATTTCCGTCCTTTCCCCTGTTGTTCCAGCCCATATTTACAGCACTCTCTTTACTCTTCCATTTTGAATACTAAACCCCCCGCATTCATTTTCTTAAGGCTTGTTCTCCCTCCTCACACTTTGCATAGCTCACGTCCTCCCAGCTCCCGCTCCCTTGTTTTTCTATTGTGCGAAATTCACAAGAAAATATGCTCAATTATGCAGTAAACACACCACGATATCGCAATTTGGCAATTTTAAAAGTCTAGATTCTTTCATCTTCTGTCTTTGCCCTGCAACTGCAATAAACACGACTCCATGCTGCTTGATTCTGCCCCATCTTTCTTCTTCTATTTATTTATGCTTTACATAAGAGCTCATAACCCCGAGCCATACCTACATCCCATAAATCATCATGTTGGTTGCCTGGTTAACAACTGTAGTCATACTGTAAACAAAACAGCAGACAAAGGTGCCCTCGTGTCATTGAAGACTAATGGCATGGCATCAAAGCCAGTGAAATTGATTTGTCACCACCTAGTGGTCAATTGTACTTATTACAGCTGCTAAAACTCCCATTTAGTCCTCCCGTTTTCTTTCTTTTTAGAGCACAAATACAGATACAAAAAAACTGAGACCTCGTATGGTTATTGAAAATCTTTTATTATATTGTTCACAGTGCTCAGAGGGTGGTTGTCAGAACACAAATGTACAGTCGAGCAGTCAGAGGACCCGTCAGACACCCCACCTTTCCATATAGAGACTCTTTTCTTGTTTAGACTGCATGACAGACATAGTGCAAACAGCTCTTTAATTTCCAGTTCCCTCTATTAGTGATACAGGATATCGAGAGCTTTATGTGAAAGGTTTCATTCAAAAAATATTCTGTTTAATTCAGCTGCTGTGCTAATAATTATGCACTGTAGTAATAATAATAGTCCATAAGGTAGCACACAGAAATATGAACAATTAAAACTGAGAAGACTCCTTTTGCAGATGAAGAGCATGCAATAGGAAAAGATCCAGATTTCACAGTCAGAAACTGACCGGGAACTTTAAGCTAAAGTATGAGGAGTACTAGAAGAACTGAAAATGGAGCTTATATATTGAAGTCTTAAGCACTGCGGTCACTTTCTCTAGAAATCATTAAGTTACTGCACTATACGCAATGAAGGACATTTGATTATTGGTGAGATTAAAATCTGTTGCGGCATTAAATTTCTTTGTTATTTGCAAACAGTTAGTCGGTTATTGCTGATTGCAGAATACCCTCAGAGGACGTAAATCAGAGGATTCTGTAACATGTTGTTCTACGAGTATATGCTATGTATAAGGTATAAAAAACAGCTGGGTGCGACTGTTATTTTAGAGAATCAAAATATAAATTCACAGACTTCTTTTTCGTGAGATATATTTATGGTAATGTCGATACTATAATTACTCTGGCATATAGACATACAGTACATATAATAGTAAGTAAAGTCAGTATGGCTCAGTTACCCTGTATCAGTGCTAATTCTGAGAGGTATTTGAATACAAGGCAGTCTGAGGCCTTCTGTCTGGACTGGGTCTACAGTATGGCAGTAACGTGTGACTTCAGAATTCAATACTGTTCAGGTAGCATATTTATATGTTTTTTCACTCGGTATTAATGGTAAAAAACAAAACAGATTTGCTCTCGGCAAAGGGAGCAGAACTCACAAATGAAAACGAGGCTGAATTAGTCGGTAAACTTTCTCTGCTGTCACTACATGCAATCAAACAGGCCAGTGTGCGCCAATGCAGTAATGAAACCTTTTCACAGGTGATAACAGTGACATAGGAGCGCACGCCAAACAACAGTGCGAGTCTGAGCAAAGCCAACAGAGTGCTACAGTGAAGACACGTTAATAATTTACCCATTAATAACCAGAGCTACAGATATGAATACGGCCTTTTTCATACAACTCGGCCAGTGACTTTTAACTTTATTGCACATTAAAACACAGCTAGCGCAGCTTTAGAAAAAAAAAAGACATCATAGAAACGTCATTAATCTTACACTTTCTGTGAACATGTCATTACTGGAGCTTTAATTATGCTGTAGAACCATTGTGTACAGAATATACTGCGTGTCGGCTGGGTCGGTGGAATCGTAAAGCTCCTTTGTAGCTCAGGAAAACCCGGGCATCTGTAAACACTGCATACATGTGACAACCCAAACTGTATAGAACCAGAGCAGAGTGCTAAAAAATAGACTGTTTAACAGCAGTGTGTTTGGTAATTGGACCAACCAGTATTTACACACATTTTAATTTCTATGGATGACTCTCACCATTGACATAATACATATTATAAACACCATTTAAACCATATAGATTTTTAGTAAGTATGGCATATACTTCTCTGTAACACTGCAGAATAAATATGAATTAAGAGGTATTTGCAGTTACTAATTGGCCCAAGTCTCTTCATGGCATACACTAAGACAGGATACTGTACCAAGTACAAAAGTCTGAGAGAGGTAACAAAGCAGTGAGATGATGTGTCATAACGGTATATGGGCACCTTGGCCTTGTTTATCCGTTGTACGACCTAATCTGACCCCGATAGCGGGTGAAAGATCAATCAGGAAACAAGCTGCTACAGCACTGTGCGTGTGTTTCAGTATATGCTGGTATGGCTGAAGAAAAACAGGCATACACTGTAAAAAAGCTTCTCCAAAAAACAAAACTCCTTACACAATGTGCTTCACAGACAGACCAAGTTGCTGTTAAGGCTTTGTTGTATATGCTTATAAAGTGAGGTTAGAAATAAATGCACCTATAAAGTTGTTACAAAGAGTGACCGTACCCTGTAAGTAGATGAACACATTGCTGAGATTTTGGCATGTGAAGTGCTGAGGTTGTATATCACAGTATTTACACAGCGTAACATTGCATGAAGACAAACTGGTTGTTTTTTGTTAAAAATGGCTCTCGTTTGCGTTCGGCGAGCGAGCTCGAGTCACAAAAACAAGCATCCACCTGACGGTCAGTGTTCAGCATCTAGCGGCTGATGACACTTTTGTGTATGTGTGTGTGTGCGTATAAGTCAGAAAGGGTATTTATTATCTGGGTCACTCTTTCAGGTTAAAACAGAATACATGTTACAGTTTACTGTACCTTGACATACCAACTTAGTGCTTTTAGTTAAAAACGCACTTCAGTGAAAAGTAGACAAGTGAGACACTTGATTGAAAAAGCATCCAACAGGAGTTCAAGCAGTACAAAATGAGGAAAAAGTAAAGAGCTTAATATATACTGTCTAAATGTTTAAAAAGCATAGTATATTTGATATATTTATATATTCCACCTATTTTTTCATCTATTTTACATCATGATTCCACCACCGTCCAGCTGATTTGTATATAATTTTGGCTTTTTAAAAAACTCTCCCAGTAGCATTGCACAATCACACACTAACATTTGTCTTCACTCATCCTCTTCTGCCAGACTTTTCATTCTGTTCCCACTTTCCTCAGTTAATTTGAAGCACATATTATCAACAGGTTATTAAGCAAGGCATGACTTTGTCAAAATTTGCATTAATTTACTAAGATCATCCATCCTGACTGCGTAACTGTGAAAATCTCCCTCCATTTTCATCATTCCTGCAGCGCTACAATCCTTTGCTCCTGCAGAGGGACCCATTTCTCACGTATCCAACCCAACCCAGTGCTCCCACTTTCAGAGCCGTGAACAAAAGGCTGTGGGAGCAAACACCCTGGAGGACACAACAGGGGAGTTGAAAACACTCCTTTCCTCCATTTATAAAGGAAGATGAAACACCCCGTGAAAGAGGAGGGAGATTAAGGGATGTCTGCTCCCTCTCCAACTTCTCCTTCAGGCTCCTCAGCTTGGGAGCGGCCTTGCACATCTGAAGGTGTGTGAGCACATCGTAAGCTGCTCCAGTTAGCTTTGTTCTTGTGCAGGTGATCTAGCATTGTTTGGCTGAGCAGGCTGGGCTCAGTGAAGCGGTGCCACTCCTCAAACAAGGGCTCCACAATGTAGGAAATAAAACCTTAAAACACACAGACATCTTCTGTTAGGTACACACGGTACGGCATTCGCGAACAGGGCGAAAAGAAAGCACGCTCCCTTTTGATTCTAAGTATTTCCGTATTAGTACACAATAAAAGAAAAATCTAGCCATCACCAGGTCTTAAATGTAGGTAAATACAACCTGAGACGAAAAAAAACCATGACATATTACACCGTCATTATTGATTTAACAAAGCTAAGCCAAAATGCAAACGCAGGGTGATTCAGTATCTTATAGAACAACAATAATTTTTTTTCTGTGTGACTTTATCAGTCTGCCACATCACCGTGGGGGAATTTTGGCTCGCTCTTCTTTACAATAGTGCTTCTGGCTATTAAGGTTTGTCGCCATTCATTTATTAAGGTCCTGCCACAGGTCTGGACTTTTACTGGGTAACATCTTAATTTGTTTCTTTTTCAGCCATTCTGTTGTAGATTTGCTGCTGAGCTGGGGATCACTGAAAAGTTGCACGATTCAGTTTTAGCCCAGCTTTAGCTGACTATAGAATTGGTATACAGAGGAGCTCATCGTTGTTTCAGTGACTCCAAGGTGCCCGAGTCCTTTGGCTGGAAAAACAAGCCCAAATCATCACCCCTCCACCTCCTTGCTGATATGAGTGTGCTGTGTTTCATTTTCTCCTGGCAACCCTTCCAAACAAGCCAAACTTGTTTAGTCTTTTTCTGACTGAACTGTCATGAACTTTAACATCTCACATGCTAACTGAGGCCTATAGAGTCTGAGATGTAGCTCTTGGGGTTTTTTTTTAGCAGTTTTCTGTGGAAGCAGTAAAGATATACTTAGCCCTTTGCAAACCGCTTCTTCCTTTTTGGCTTAGTTTTTGTTTAACAATTAATGACACAGTGAAATATTTGATGTTTTGTAGTTGATCAGATAAACTGTATTAACTCCTGATATATAAAACCTTAGAATTAAAGGGGTTGTGCTTTCTTTTTATTGTACACAGAGAGCCCCTATGAAGTGCAGTTGTGTGTCTGTAAGTGCACTCTAGTACTCACCTATCTGAATGGCTGGGACAGAGTCAGACTGTTGGTTGCAGAGAGGACTGATCTCTAGGTCAAACTTCTTCTCCAGGTCACCTGCAGGTTAAATGCCAGAACTCAGAAAACAGATATAAGACATAATGAAGAGAGATACAGATGTTAATCTCTGTTAAAAAACAAAATACTGTGTATAGACTTCAAACACAGTGATGTCTTTATTTGCAAAAATGACATCTCTGCATAACTAGTAGGTAGTGGTGGCTAAATTGAATACATTTATGATAAAACAACACACATTTAATTGATCTCACATTTAGAGATGTCCTATTTCTTTTTCTTTTTTACATCAATATTGAGTTTTGCTTGAATTTTTTAATTGCTTTGCAAGACAGAAAGAGTATTGCTGTTATTAAACAATGAAATGGTATTTTGAAGAAATGCACATTTGGTTTTAACACTGAATATTAGTAAAAGTATGAACTGATCATGTCACTGATCATTTGAGAAAACCTTGACATAAATTGAGATAAGACATCCTCTCACCCTGTCTGTAGAATTCCTCACACACCCGCTCGCTCCACTGCCTGCTTAGCTCCCAAACCCGACATGGATTACAGATATCTGCACACTTGAGCGCAATCTGCAGGTTTGCAGATTGAAAGAAATGCACATATACGGTAAATGTAGAGAAGGTTTTCATTCAAATTCAGCTTATAATGAAGCTGAAGTCACAGGAAGAATTGCTGTGAGAAATGGAGACGGTGCACTATACCTGCAGTATAAAGTGTCTGTGTGAAGCCAGCTGAAGATCCAGGTCCTGGTTGTCCAGATGTTCTCTGAAGGTCATTAGGAACTCATTTTGTCTGTTTATGTCTGTAGCCAGGATGAGAGAGCCCAACCGCTGTTCAATGTCTCGCCTGCAGAAAAGAGGGAAGCGTCACCAAGATGAAACAGCAAAACATAAACTTTCAACTCCACCTGTAACCGAGCAACAACTGTTTTTACAATAACGTCCTACATGGAGAGCTCCTTGGTTGGCGCTCACATACCGAGACTGACCTCTGACCTTCTTGTGAAGGCTCAAAGACTCATGGTGCAAAGAAACGAGTAGCAAAAATGCTTTAATTGTATAAAGTAGTACTAGAATACTTCCCTCCAAAAGACTTACATAGTGGACGTGAGGCTCTCAGTCCAAACACAGATGGATTTACATTTTAGAGCCATTATATTGTGCAAGTTAAAGCTTAAGCCTGCATATTGTCCATTTAAACAAATGAAATTTTACAGTAACACTTTCAAATATCCAAATCAGCCTGCTATGCTGTATTCGTGTTTGTGTGTTCTTACGACATGTCAGCAGGCAGGTGGGACAGCAGTCCCGACTCTCGCAGCATGCCCACAGTAGATCTCCAGTGGTGACTCTCCAGCACAGATGTGTTCTAGACAGGACAAATAAAAACCAAACTGTGTTTCAAACAGGCCGAGACACAAGGCCCTTCATCCACACGCTGACATCCATCTGCAAACTGGTGTGTACCTGGTAGAGGGATGCCAGGTGGTGTCTGGTCTTGATGAGGAAGGGCTGGTTGACTCCAGGATGGTCCACGTCATGGGCAGCTGCTGCCATCAGACCCAGGAATATGTCCAGAGGACTCAGATGCTCTGCCAGCTACAACACAGCAATGTTTGTTCTTTACACAGGAGGAAGACTTGGACTCATTTTAAAGAAATTTTAAAGAAAGCTTGTTTGCTTGATTGTGAAAAGACACGTGTTCTTTGGAGAATAATACTAAGTCTGACAAGTGCCCAGTTTTCTTATTACTGCCACTTCTTGGGTCTGTTTTTACAGTTGGTACTTACAAAAGAGGCTGTGTATGAGATTTTAAACATTCATGCAGTGGCATAAAAAAACCAAAAACAAACAGTATCTGCGTGTTTAAGTAGCTACTGGCTACACCAGCTGTAGTTTAGGAGGTAGGGCAGATCATCCACTAATTGGAAGCTCGGTAGTTTGATCTCTGGCTGCTCCAGTCTGCATGCCAAAGTGACACCAATTTTCAGAAAACCAGGCTAAAATATGTATTTTATAAATTCACTCAACTAGAATCATTCAAAAGAGAAGGCAAGAAAGAAAATGCACTTGTTGGCATTGTGGGGGCACACCGTAATATGTTTGTTTTTTAAATATTTTATGTGGGCTGATGACTGTAGCACTTTTAAAAACAGCTTCTCAGACTGTAGATAAAATATGTGTGTGTGCGTCTACATAATGTGAGCGTTTTGGTCTGTGATTCTTGTGCTTTACTCATTCAGTAGATCTGAATGTGGTATAAAGCACCTCTAACTTTCATAGCACAGCCTACAAATATTACCTGCTGGAGAAAACAAATTGTGTATCATGCCATTTAAAGTACTTGCAGTTAAAGCCTAGATGTGTGCCATAGCATGTAATCATAGAATATTGACCTCCAGGCCTGTTCTTATAAAGGAATGTTTGTTGTCTATGACACACTGGTGCGTGTGCTGACTGAATTTCATTCAGGGCTTTTACCGAAATAGAAGCATCACAAAGCACTTCACAGAGCAAAAGAGGACACAAAAGCAATTACTGAAAAAAGGGAAAGATGCAGAGAAGCTTAATCTGGTCAGAGGGCTTTGGAGAGTTCTCAGAGCTATGGATTGATGTGTCGTTGAGTCTAAGTGAGCGGGAATTATCCCAGAGGGAACAAAGCTAATAGAATATGTCAAGGAGAAGCTTAGCCTGGTGAGGTCTTACAGTGTGAGTATGACAGATAGAGAGAGGCAGAGCGCATGTGTGTGAATACAGTATTATTCATTACCTTGGGCTCCCTTAGGTAGCAGTACATGGCTTGAGTAACATCAGCAGCATGAACAGCATTGTGATAGGGATTTTGGGAGTGGTAGTCCTCCTGCACCATGCCTAGCAAGGAAAAACACAAGGCCAAACCCTGTGAAACACGACTTTCACACCACTGACCTGCACTACTGTTTTGACTGTTTCAATCTCCATTTGATTTTAAGGGTGTTTTCACACCAACAGTTTGTTTACCCTGGTCCAAGGGTGTCACGTCCGGCCTGCGAAACAAATATATGTGCTAGATAGTTTCATATGTCAATTATTAATGGTCTCTTGGTATGTGGGAGCTGAATCCTCATAGCTTGGATCATAGTCACACCATGGTGTGATAACCACATTCACACCTGCACAAGCAAACTGCACCGCGATAGAAAAAGAACCAGAGTTTGATTCAGAAGGAGTGAACACAGCGGGTGATGTGTTTACTCCTTAACAAGTCCTATAAATGGCTAATTAGTTTTATAAAATTCTGATGACTTGAAATGTCTTTACTGCGATCAGTTTACGCACACAAAGTCCAGACAATGTCTGAATCGGGTCAGCTGGCACTGGATATGATCAGTTTAAGACATAATCTCACTACAGAAAATAATAAATACTTGTTTGTTGTGATTTTACCACACTACTTCCTGCATTATCTTTACATTACACCCAGCACAATCAGACATCACACTGACTTGCACAGTACTAGGAAGCTGGCAGGTGATAGGTAGACAGATAGTATTTTGGCGGGGCATTCAATGTCATTTCCATCGTGCAAAAATTCATTTATACTTGAACCCATAGATTGTGTTTCTTTCCTCTGCTGTGTGAAATTACAAAACGATGTTGACTGTGTGCTCTGTTGCCATAACAACACGTAGCTCATTGTTACTCTGCAGTGTCTATGAGGTACCATTTAGCTTGCTATGGTTACTGGGTTAATATTCACTTACTACAGGAATGTGCGGACTATCACTTTGCCCAGATTTGTTGTTAGTGCTCAGAGTCTCTTTTGTAATGATTTACTGGTTGAGTAAAAAGCAATTGGGAGTTTTCCTTCTCAGCTTTCAGTCCCGCCAAAATAACAGTGCAGGCGCACTTCATAGTAAGTAATGTTTCTATGGAGGCAGGAGAAATAATTATGTGTAAGGACAGCAGTGTTTTAAAGCTGAGAAAGAATTCCTAAGTCGGAAGCTTAAAAAAACTATGAACACTTTATTGCAGCTTACCAAGAAACCTGTTAAGTTTGACCATATCCAGCTGAAAGTGGTGAATGAGATCGTAGACATTGAAGAGATGGCACATCAGCGTCACCAGGCTGTTACCTAAAGCACACAACATTGACATTCAAAAGAATTCATATAACTCAGATCAGTAAGTCCACCAAGTTAAAAAAATAAATAAATCACATTTTACATTTCATATGGAATAACTTTATACAGTGTTTGTGCTGGAAGCATGCATAGAGTGATGGTGGATTGTATCCTGTAGGTGGGGGTCAAAAAAGTTTATGAAAATAACCAATTTAATAATAAATCACCTCACCGTTTGTAAGACGATCGAAGAGGAAAATGTCAAAGTTCCATGTGCCTACTTTTGATAGCATGTGCTAGAAAGAAAGAAAGAAAATTGTCAGACTTTATCTGTTGGGAATATGTGTATGGCTTTGACTGCATATGAATATGTCTGTGTGTTTTCTCACAGCAGCTTGTCCCAGGTAGTCATCATCAAGCAAGTGTAAGGACCTGGGGGTGTGAGGAACTAACCCCCTCAGCAACCTAGAGGCGTGGCAGTATCTCTGGAAGCTCAGGAGACGCTTCACCTTTCTCCTGGTGACGGTCTCTACCTCCCCCTGTTGGGCACTGGCTTAAATTACAAAAAGAAAGAAAATGCATGTTGTGTGAATAGCTGAAACACGTTTTCTACACAAATGGGTGACCTACAGGATTTAAATGGTATGTTGTTCTGTCACAGAAACCAAGAAGAGAAATATTTTAGGTAAAACCCCATCATTACAAAGGGTGGGAATTTCAAAAATAATTTATTCACCAGGAGGTATTTGCCTACTCTTTGAAAATCCCCTCTTCCACCCCTGCTCAAATGACTGTGCATAGTTGTGGTAGACTTGTGATATGAGTTTGCACTGAACCTCCTTCATGAAAGCTGTGGTTGTCTCTGGCTTTGCATGTTTCTCCTGTTTATACAGTAGCATCTAATTTCACAGTGGCACACATGTTTTACTGCTTTGTTTTTTTTCTTCTTGTTATTGTTTCATCATGCTCAGTAAACTGCTTACAGGCACATTGCTGCCACCATCTGGCAGTAGTAGCCTATCACATCCAACCTGATGCCAGTAAAACAAGAGAAATATATATATGTTAAAATCAGAAGCACTCATAAAAACTGTTTGTTTGTTTTTACCATGTGTTGTTAGTCATTAAATGTATTTATAGCTGAAATAAACAGCTTAGTAAAAAGCCAAAAAAAAAAGGGAGGGGGGAATGTCAGACAGTCTTTTCTAGAAGGCCTTTGTGGTTTACAAGGATAGTATTTTGTAATTGTTATGTAACAAGAAAAAAAAACTAAGAAATTTGAGCACTTTCTTAGGTTGACACGACTAACACTGCTTCACACTGATGTACAGTTAGGTAACTGTTTTGAACAAAGAGACTGCTTGGCCTCTGTGAACAACATCAGTGGATTTTAAATCAAAGAAAGAAAAAAATAGATGTGATTAAAGTGCAGACTTTCTGCTTTAAGATAAGGGGGTTAAAAAAAAATTGTGCATTAATTGTTTATGACTTACAGCCACTCTTTAACACAGTTAAAGAGGGGTCAAAAATAATTTAATTCAATTCAATTCAATTTTATTTATACAGCACCAAATCACAACAACAGTCGCCTCAAGGTGCTTTATATTGTAAGGTAGACCCTACAATAATACATAACAATTGACTGACAAGCAGTTTCATGGACAGATGAGGCCTGTTCCCAAATGATACAGACAATATCTGGAGATGATTCAAAGAGATCAGGGTAAGTGAGAGAGCCAACATTAGGCTGATAAAACAAACTTATCACAGAAGGAGCAAAAACTTTAGGAGTGGCTAAATCTACAATCTGGTACATTCTTAAAACGAAGGAATACCAGTTAAGTAACACTCGAAGACCTGAAAGACCACAGAAGACAGTTAAAGTGGATGACGATACAATCATTTACATGGTTCAGAAAAACAACTTTACAACATCTAACCAAGTCATGAACACACCTCTGGAGAAGGTGTATCATTGTTCACAACAAGGTGCAAATCACTGGTAAACACTCAAGAACAACAAGGCAAGATTAGACTGTTTACGACAATATTTTTTCATCGTTCTGATGGTCACTGTAGTGGCTATATTAATTTCTTAAAGTTCTCTCTTTCTCTTATATGTAATATAACCACACTACTGACGGACAAGCGCCTGTTTTTATGCGTTGTGGTTAGCAACAACGACGGTAACAGCATCGCGTGTCCGCTTGTTTATGTTCCACATAAACTTTTCACAATAAAGCTCAAGATCCTGTTGAGACTTTTCAAAATAAACAGAATCACGTGAAAGAGCAGATTATTTACGGATGAGAAGTAAAAAAAACAGCCGCCAGGTGCTAAAAAATAAACCTTAGACTCAAACGTTAGAACAGGCAACCCGCAGCACGCCGTGTAATAAATACAACTTATGTCTAAAAATATATAGTTTCATGCATCGGTTAAAACCCTCGACTCAGGGTGAAGGACGCGCAGCTGGAAACACTTCACGCAAGTCGAGCTGCCTGAGATTCACAGAATTTACAGGAAATGTAAAATTTTTGTGATTTATAACGTTATCGGGAAAATAGAATTCTTATTTCGGGATATGAGATTTTGGTCATATCGCACAGCCCTACCTCAAAGAGTTTTCACAGTTCGGAAAAGAAAAAAGAATCTGACAGGTGAAACCTTGCACCAGAATGATGGGAAGAGAAAAGTATGGAGAAGGAGAGGAACAGCTCATGATCCGGAGCATACCACATCATCTGTCAAACATGGTGGAGGTAATGTTATGGCATAGGCATGTATGGCTGGATGGTGTTTATTGATGATGTGACTGCATGATAGAAGCAGCAGGATGAATTGTGAAGTGTACAAGGCTACACTCTCTGCTCAGAATAAGCCAAATGTTGCATAACTGATCAGACAGAGCTTCACAGTGCAACCAGATCATGACCCAAAGCAAACTCCAAAAACAACCCAAGAGTTTCTCAAGGCAGCAAAATAAGATACTCTTCAATGGCCAAGTCAGTCACCTGATCTCAACACAACAGAGAGGCTTTTCAGTTACTAAATACAAACCTGAAGGCAGAAAAACCCAGAAACAAGCAGCAACTGAAGGTGGCTGCATTAAAAGCCCGGAAGAGCATCTCAAGTGATGAAACACAGTATCTGATGATGCTCATGGGTTCTACACTTCAGGCAGTCATGGGCTGATTTTCACCCAAGTATTAAAAACAATCCTTATATTGTGTGTGATTTGCAAACAAAGTTTTAATTAATTTACATTTGTTAAACCCTTTGAATGAAAACTGAAAGTTTGCCCTTCAATTAAATCTTGACTGTTTGACTTAAATTTCACTGTTGTACCTTTTAGTAGGTGTTAATATTAGACTGAAATACAGAAACAATCAAATACAGTTTATTGTTGTTCCAAGAAAATTTCATTTTCCAAGAAGTATAAAGGAGAATAGTTTTTTACATGTATATTTTTTTTAAATGAGGAGACTTACTTTTTAAAATTCGCAGATCAATCAATGGGTAAGAGCCTCGTCTCTCAGCCAGCAGCACACCAGCATGACCAGTGTTCAGCCTGCCATCAGCTAGATGGAGAGAAGAAAGAAAGACAGAGGGGGTGTAACCGAGAAACATGAATAAAGAAAGAAAGATTTGGGATTATATTTTTGTGGTGGCTTTTAGTGGCACACATACCCCATGAATAATAAGTCTAGATTTCAAGAGGAAGCGCGGAGACGGAATGAGAGCAAACAAGGGGCTGACGGCAATGGCAATTTTATTTATATAAGACATTTCATTGTAAGTACACTCAATGTGCTTAGCAGAGATGATACAAACAAAAACCTGTGTGGGTTTACAATGCCTCAAAGCAGTGAAAACAGCAAAATAAAACTTTACAAAGAACAAAAAACAGAGCAGCCAGAAGGGTTTTGGGAACAGTGTTGTACTTAAAGTAGATAGTCACGATAATCAGCCTCATGGATTCAGATTCAGATCAGCCCCCGTGAAACAAGAGGATCCTTGATGACACAGAAGAACCAGGACATCATGCATCTCATCCGGGTTTGCCAGAGGAAAATGGATTTCATGCCACCTTCCAGCTGTAATGGATCACACTAACACTTTGCCTTTATCAGATTGTTATTGCCTAAACTTTGTGTGTGTGTCTGTGTGTGTGTGTAGCTGAAACTGATGGTTTCAATTGGTTTTAATCTGAATCAAATGTCTGGTTTGTCTTACAACCAAAGATTAATTGAAAGACCTGAACTTTTTTCTTTTCTATTATAAAAAAATTGATTTCTTTGAAGAGCCGGAGTCTTGTTTTTGTTCCTTCTCTGAAAAGTTTTGTTTTATCAGCCTAATGTCTTGATTTCCACTGTTTACACAGCTGACAAATGTTTTCTGGGGAACATATTGATAAATGCCAATGGATTTCAAACAGCAAATTTTCTCCTGAAAGGAATCGAGTGTTTCAGCAAACTGTGTGAACGCTCATCCACAGTCTTGAATAGCCTGAGAGGTCCCCTTCTGGGTTTTCCTTGTGGTTCGAGCATCTATCTGATGGAGAAGGAGCACAAAAGCTAAACAGAGACTCCTAATACTTCCTCTGTTTAGCACTTTGCAATTCACACACTCTGAGGCCAGAGAGGAGACACAAAAGAACTAGGTCCTAAGTCACAGCCAACATGCACACAGATAAAATTTGCACTTGAATAAGCTATGGGTATACTGAATAATTTACACGTCAGTTGTGGGGAACTGGAGCGTATTATATCCCTAAGGTTGCCAAATCACATCACCTCTTTGAGTCTTGCTTAGGAGATGCTAAAAGCAACTGAACTACCTGTTAATGGGGTTTGAGTCACTGTGGTAACGCCCTCGAGTTGCCAGATCTTGCTATGCAAGTTTAAGCTGCCAAAGCGTTGGAGTTTGCAGGTAGATGTTGTGTTTGTATGTGTGTGTGTATGTGTGCTTTGCAGGAAAAAACATATGGCACAAATGTTATAAATCCTGATTTATACATGTAAAAAAAAACAAAAACAAGTGCAGCGGGGAAGTGACTCAGCCTGCTAAAGAAGGCAGAGGGGTCCCACTGGCCTAGTTTTTGCAATAAAAGGAGAATAAGGGGAAGGCCTCTTTGCTCTTAATCCTGTGTTCTGATGCGCGAGGAGAGGAGGAAATACATCTTCTGGAAAAACACCGCAGTCACAGATCATCCTCCTTCTAACTCAGACAAACACAATCACACCAATTCCACCCCCACCTCTCTCTCCCTCTATTCAAGCTGCAGTATTTTTCATTCACATCATTCCAAGTTTTCATTTTCTTCCCTAATTTTTGGCATCTTTTTGCACATCCTCCTCCCTCTCCATTAGTGCCCTCATCCTTCGTTCCCGTTCAACAACTACACCCCATCCCTTCTCAATATGAGCCATCATTTCCATCACCACCTGCTCCTCTTCTCCATCCCTCTTTCTCTCTCTCTCTTCCTTTAACTCCGTGTGGTAAAATAGGTCATTGATTCCACTATGCGCAAAACTGGGTCATTTCAGATGAAAACGTGAATCAGTCGGGAGGTGTTTTATTAAAGAAGCGGCGACGCACATGCGCCTCGTCACGCAAACCATGCTGTTGTGCACATGCACGCTTGTAAATGAGGTTAAATCCCTGATTCCAAATACAAAAACAAGATGGCACAATTGCCACATAGCGCCCACTCACGCGAGCAGACACAGGGGAACTGACAGGAATACATTCACTTGGCTTCCATGAATCTGTGGGTGTTTGTGGCACAAACTGTACTTTGGGGCTGTTCTGAAATTTTAACACATGCATTGCTGTCATATGCAGTGCCAGCATATGACAGCAACCCCCCCCCCCCCCCCCCCAAAAAAAAGCAAAACAAAAAACAACAACAACAAAAGGAAAAACACATTTTAAACACAAAGGGGGAGATGATGTTTTCTTCCACCAACAGCTGCTGCTTTATCTGGATACACAGATAAATACAGTAAACACACTGACCAGATACAGTAAAAACCCACTGGTAATGCTACCATTCTTTTATTTTTTTTATGAGTATGTGCACTTCTACTTCATTGTCTTGCTAAGACTGACATCCAAAACCACAGGATGAAAGTTTATTGTGTTTTTTAAAAACTATCCATCTGTGCTTTGTGACGCTTTCTTTAAGCCCTTGCTACAGTAAATGTCACAATGACTCACAATCACCACTGACAACTTATCAGCAGTGTCTCCACACATTTGTATGTGCTGATATCGAACAGTGCGCAGACAGCCATTCGCCCTCATTAAGAAATCGTCGCATGTATGAGGTCATCACAGGGAAAGTCACCGACAGAAAACAGTATTTCTCCATTTCCCCCTTGCTTGAGTCAGCAAAGGTAATTCCCCACATTATGAATCATCGATTCATTATTAAAAATCCACGCTGTTCCAATTTTAATCATCAGATTATTATAAAAATATTTTCCAGTTGCCGTCAGACTTCAAACCTATTAATTTTCCTTAAAAGGTTAAGTCTCACTAAACACTGATAAGACAAACTGAAGGTATCGTAGAAGAAGCCCGAGATCGAGCCGAAAACACTTCTAAATGTCAAAAATAAATATTCAATAAATACTCAGTCAACGTAAGTTTTTGGAATCACATCCTATGTGATAATGATGCTATGCAACTGATGCTGTGCAACTTTCCAATGCTTTATTACTGTGATTGTTAAATATAAAACACATTGTCCTTAATTGCGGTTGATGCTGAACTTCGTTAGTAAGAGACATAGGCTTGATTGATGATGTCACACGGACAGCTGCAGCTCACAGATGGTAACACAGCTTTATTTAATGGACCCTCTGGCTTTACAGCCCAAATCCCTCATTTCACTGTCTACTCTGCTCAGCTGTCTGAACTATTCTGAACCGCATTTCGACCTGCGTGGCGTACGACCACACGCGCATGTAAGCATACGGCCCGAGGAGTGCTTGTCAGAGACAATCTGTCAAATCTGTCTTGTTAACAGTGAAAACATGGCACGGACTCAGAAGCTCAATATTTAAATAAAAAAAATGAAATGCATTTGCAAAACCACAAAAAAACAAGACCTTAAACTAATTTCAGTGCTAATGGGTGAAACTGAGACGTATGAAATTTGTCTCTCTCAAACTTGGACGCATTACCTTCCACACGTGCACTCCTGTTTTCTGTGTCCAGCTTTATCTCTTCTTCCTGCTCCTTTCCTGATTCCACCCAAGGACTTGCTTGATTTCTCTCTGGCCCCTGAGAGCCTCCCTTGCGTGCTCTCCACGCTGCTCTGAGTTGCCGTATAAGAGCTGGTAGCTCCAGGGCTAGGGAGAGGCCACCACATGTAACAGGAGGAGTCCTGAGGGGACCCCAAACTGGAGAATCAGGAGGCTCCTCTGGACAGACCCCAACATCAAGACCGGTGTCCCGCATCCTGAGATCTGGGCCCCAGAGTCCCTCTAGGACAGGCATTTTGATACCACGCAGGGATAGAAGGATGGATGACAGGTGCACCAAAAAATATCAAACTCAAACAGAGGCTGAAACAGAGGAGAGGGTGAGAAAATATGGTGGTGTTGACAAAGAAAGAGGGAGAAGAAGAGGGAAGGCAGAAGGAGAAGCTCACTGTCAGGTAGCCATGGGTGAGGATGAAGGAGTTGTCTAGATGTAGGACAGTGTAACAGAGACTGCAGGGAGACACGGTATCAGTAAAAGGAAAGTCAGTCGAACAGAAAGAATGAGAGCATAGAGGTGAGGAGTGACAAAAAAGAAACAAAAAGTGAGGTGCCGTGAAAAGCCAAAAAACAAGAGAAGAGAATCGTTGCGTATCCCTCTGTCCCAGAGCCACTGACAGTCTGGTTCTTCCTTCTGCCGCATTCTCTCTTCCCTCTTCAATCTCACTCGCGCCAACCTTGTTGTGTTGTCTAAAAGCCCCTCCTTCCCCCTCTCTAAGCTCGCTCACACACCGTCTCTCTCTGCCTACTAGCCCAATAACAGACCAATAGGATTGTGGGAAACACCGTCGAGCTTCGGTTCACAGCTTCTGTCACATGGTGAGAATAGTGAGACCAAAGCTGTTTGAGGTGAATTTAGGATATATACACAGACGCATCAGTCCCCCGAATTCATTTTCACAACAACGGTAGTTCAAAACATTAAGTCTATTTTTTACAAATTTAGCATTTAAAGGCAGACAAGACTATAAGAACTCACTACAGGCCTACAGTTTTTGTTCAATTATATGCATCATTGTTGGATGGAAACAATAGAAAATACTACTAATATTAAATAATGTCCATTCAACTTCCAATGCATCAAATTACTTAAAAAAAAATTAAAGCAAAGAGAGATATTGAAAATTACAATAACATAAATAGAGGTAGTAAACTCAACCAGACGGTGGACATCAGTGGTGAAGTGAGCCATTAGGCTGGAGAAGCAATCCTATTGGGCTTGGTTAGCTTGTGGGTGTCTGAAGGCAGCTCGTAGGTACTTGCAGGCCAAGTGTGGCTCTGGTAGTAGTTGAAGCAAAAACTCAGGAGCGGAGATCTTTGGTGAGCATGACTTTTGATCAGCCTTGAAGAAATTCGGACAAAATGCGAGGTGATGTCAACTTAGGCTATAGTCAGGATGTGGAAGGAATAATTTTAGGATTTCTTCAATCCCACTGACATAGCTTCTATAAAGGAAGCAAAATTAGGGGGACGAGGGGGCACTGAGGTCACTCACGGTACCAAAGAGGAGTCCATCTGTTAGCTAAACCTCAGATCCAGGAGAAACCATGCAGTGTTTGTCGTGGCCATGGAACGCTGGACCAACTTTTTAGCTTATGCTTATGCAGTAATTTTTGTGTCATTTTACAAGGTTCAGTCTCCAGAGTGGGAGATCTTTCTTTTTTTTTTTTTTTTTTTTTTCTTTAAATCATCAACTCTGACATTAAAAACTTTTTAAAATTATTTATTTATTTACTTTGGGAAAACTTAAGAAGTTGGGATGGGATTTGTATGGCACAGGACTTGGTGCTAATAAATATTTAAACACAGAACAGAGGGAAGTTGTCACTGATTACTTTGGCAGAATATTGACTGCCAAAGTCTCTGTTACCACAAAGAGCAAGCCACCTACCACTGCAGCCTATTACATATTGCATTTTCTAATCAGCACACTGTATTGACAGTGAATATTACAACTAAGTGGACAGATCACCTGAAAGAGTTTACAATCTGCGTCATCAGCATATCAGGAGCTATTTTAAGATTCCCACCTCTACGGGCGCATAGTTTATTTAACTCTTATGCATACAAGCTCTTTTTTTACTAATGCCCTGTTCCCAGGTGCACTGACTCAGTAACAATGCCACAGGAGCAGGATTCAACAGAATACAATTATAAACTTCTTCTGCTCGGGGGTAAAACGAGGTGCATGCTGTGAGTCACCATTCATTAAGGCCTCACTGGCACAGGAACACTTGGGTGGATTTGCTGTGATTTATTGGCTCTGAATTCTTCAGTATAGGTGACTAACCAGCCCTGGGCCAAAACACAGCAAGGGTTTTTGAGAGTGGCAGAAGAAGATTTGAGAAAAAAAACAAACAACCCAAACCCCTTTAAATTCTTAGAAGATTTTCATGTTTTAGAAATGTTAAAAGAAAATGGTCAGTTTTCAAAATTAAAATGAAGTAATTTTTAAATCCGCTAGCTAATGTCCCTAAACTAAAGCTAACTCTCTGCAATCCTCTGTTCGATCAATTCTACCTTAAGCCTAATTCATTCTTTTATCTCATACAACCATTATGCATCATGCAACTGTGTCCCTTCTCTAGCCTAATTGATTTTATTGGCCCAATTGTAGCAGAGACTTGTACTTCAAGACAAGTTCAAACCTCTCTGTTTTATGTCTTTTCAACCATTAAAGACCTGGATTTCCACTGCAAATTGCTTGTGCTGGACCTAAAAAGCTGGCAATGGCAAAACTGCAGAAACACTGTTGTCATTGCCTTTGGAAAGACTTATTACATGAAATTCACTGATGACTCACAAATGCAGCCTATAAATTCTGCCTGTCACGACTTTCTTTTACTAAATAACAGAATATTCAGTTCTCAAACCCACTGAAATGTAGTCTGGTTCTCATAAGGAACCAAGGCTGATGAAGCTCCTCAGCATTGAAGCCCAACACTGAGCATCCTTGATAAATGAGATCACAAGGTTGCTGGTTATCAGTTGTCTCTGTTAACGCTGAGTTTATCCATCCAGCTTTTCAGAACCATAACAGTGAGATAAAAATGTGATAAAAGCAGAAAACTAGATCATAATGACAGCTAAAATTGATGTAGATATTGTTGTTAGTATTTTAGTGTGACTAGCTCCCTAAGATGTTAGAAGCTCTGTTTCTGCAGGAAAAATGAACTTTCACATGGAAGTATCTGTTATTTGTTATCACCTGCTACATTACTGAAAATATATGTATTTCTGTGGCTGCTGAAATCTATTAATCTGAATGAATTTCAGTGAATGTAAGCCAGTTAGATATAGCATGTGCTCCTCTTTACATGCACTTCATTTGGAGGATGCAGTACTAACAGTTTTGGTTTTTCCAGTGGAATTGTTTCCTTGAGAAACGGTCACATGCAGACAAAAGTTTCAACACCCTCGCACTCACCCTCACACACACATGACAGGAACATAGCCTTGAACGCCACGTATCACTTGCAGGGAGTTCGTTCTAAGAAATCACGAGACAAAGAGCATTAAGATAAAAGATACACTACTGTGAGAAACTGTGTGAAGCAGGCAGTGAGAGTAAATGCAGAACAGAGTAATTCATTGAAAATGTATCATTGCTATGTGCTGAGAATATAGTTGTTTCATTGTAGCTTAGATCAGCATTTGGTATTTTGTGTAAAATGTATTTTCTTGTTGGCTGTATTTGTAGTATTTCTCTGTGCTTGCACCAAGAATCTTACTATATTCACATCAGAAACAAATTTCCCCTTAAACATGGAATATTATTATGCTTAGACTAGTGACAGCCATTTTCAGAGGATTGAACCCTTGGACTGTCTATATGTTCACATCATTCATTCATGCAACGGCCTTAAGGAAAATTCTGCAATTTTGGCAAATATGAAATGTGATTACCTGGACTTTATCATAACCTGATTATATCTGAGTATTCAAAGGTCAAGGTCACAGTGACCTTATGTGCATTCCATCCTTGTGGAAAATGATACATTTACATTACATCTGGCATAAATGTCTGTCTTGCTGCCATAAACATTGCACTATTGAATTAATATTTAATTAAGCTTGAATTAATTTTTAATTAAAGGTTACCTTGTACTAGATAAGAAAATCTGTGCCGTGGGTTACTCTTTTTAGCTTGGTTGATTGGAACACTAAATCTCTGTAGCCTAAGGAGAACAGTAAAAATGCCTCTTTTACTTAAAACCACCAGCAAATAAAAACATATCTGTGTCTGATAACTCTCTGTTCAAGTCTGAGGTGTTCCTTTAAGGCAGAATGCTATATCAACATTAATAACACATACTTAAGATTTCATTCAACTCAAATTTTAACATTTGAAATCATTTGTAATCCGTACAGTGAATTTTAACCAGTTGCTCACTCTCTACATATGGCTTTCGTCTGCATCATTGTAATGCATTTCCAGATCTCTGCACGACATGTTAACAGGGGGTAAACAGTGCCGTGGTTTAACCAATCATTATCTATCAGATAGACACAGCTCATACACAACATGTGCACATATAAAAAATAAAATAAGGGGAAAAAAGATGTGAACAGTGTACGTTTTGTAGGTTTTCTAATAAAGATCACTTTATATGGCTGGAAACCACTGACTCTCTGTCCTTTAGATTTTTGAAGGAGACTTGAAGACTGGGTCTTTCTTTAATTTAATATGATTTCTTTTCAAGCCTGCACTCATTGAAACTGCAGTGTCCCCCACATGTTGTCATGTCCCACCCACAGACTTAAAAAAAAAGAATAGCTGATCACACTACAGTCACACGCTCAGAGCAGCATGCAATAATCGACAAACGTCTCCTACATTTTCTGAGAAAGACAAAGATAAAATCTTCTCTAAATGATTTTATTGATCTCAGGCAAACTACTGAAACAAACAGCGACCTATAAAGATATCAGTGCAATTCCAATTTCAAATGTTTTCAAGCATTTCTCCGTAAAACTCAAGCATTGTCAAGGATTTCCCGCACAAACCATGTGAAACTAAAGGGGGTCAAAGTCAGAGCTGTGAACAAAAATCAGCTCGCCTGACTCACTGACTTCTTTCAGGTGTCTTATTTTCTTTAATGGGAACCCCTTCCTAATTTTGAGTTTCCGTTTCCCAAAGAGTACTCTCATCACAGTGTCTGTCTTCTGCCTAGTTATAGCCTGCAGTCATTAAACTAGCCTGTACCCATTACCTATCATTTAGATAGATAAATTGATAGATATAAGGATATATGTATTTTAAAAACGTTAAATAACACAGTGAGTCTTAACAGTGAAAGTGTCTCATATAGTAGCTTTCAAGAAATAGTGCTGGTTGTGTTTTTATAACAGCTACAATGACATTCATGGTGTAAGGGGTTAAACGACATCAGCATTTGTATTTTTAGACACACTGTTGTGGCTACACTTCATCGTCTCATCCCCAAGGTCTAAGACTGTAGTTATGATTAACAGCTATATCTCCTCTCAAGATAAAGCCTTTGAAAACATGGCCTAAGCAGGCTAAGTCCTGCATATGTAGGACTTTTCCAGATTAAAAACACATTGTGTATTGAAACCCACAGAGCTGAACAATGTAGACAGTTTACAGAGATAGCGGAAATATGCATCCCTGTTTGACATAGAGATTATTCTCGGCCAAAGGTCAGTGAAAGCCTGAAACCAAATATCTGAAAACACTATCTTCTACCAGACTACAGCTGACTACATATGCTGTATTTACAGCATACGTAGCACATTGATGGAATCGGGTCAATGATCATTCTTACCCAGCATGCGAACCTGTATGGCATTCTGCTCCCAACTTTTGAAGGCTACAGCTCCACACCTCTGTGACAGAGAGGAATAGGGAAAAGGGGAAAGGGAAGGAAAGGCTGACATTAATATTACAAAGGCCAAAAATATGCACACTGCTATCAATGAACTGTGTTTAGTGAAAAAGGAAACTGTGCTAAAAGCCGCAGTGACCCTACGTGTGAAGCCACAGACGGTTTTCACACTTGTGTGCCACCCCTGCACTCTTTTCCCACAAGCCCTCACTTAAAAGTAAGAGAAATTCTAAATGAACAGTTATAAATGGAAATTGAATTTAAACTAAAAACGAACTAAAGATGATCTATCTATCCAACCATAGCAAATAGCAAATATTTCAGGAGATTTTGGTCTATTTTCATCACATCAGGACACTTCCTGTGTTGGGTGCTTTGTCAAACTGAAAAAGTAATTTGGGGAAGGAAGAAGGGTATTTATTTAAAGATTATTATTCATCACAGTGAGTAAGAGAGGGTAGGGGCAATCAGTGACACTGGCATCTGTGCTTCCAGTAGAGACATATCTGTGTTTTGGCCAAGAATGCTAAAAAGTGGGTCAGGCGGCATACTGGCATACACTGGCAATGATTTGCGCATTGATCACATGCTTCCACATGGTTGGCCCTCACAGCCAGGGGTCTTTAGTCATCTTTTTTAGTCATTTTCTATCAAAGGTGTACTTGTCTCTAATTTAAATCACATGTTTTTTTGTTTGTTTGTTTGTTTCTTTAATAGTGAAAGATGGAGCAGATAAGACTCACAGTACTGTTCTTCTCAACTCCCACCCTCCAATACCTGATACTATTACACTGTTACTATCGTTATTGGTATAACGGCAAGTTAACATTAAGTTTACAGTTAAGAATTATTTTTACAAAAATGTCACAATCCCTGAGTTTATGTAATTGTTTTCAATTATATATTCAGAAAACTTTATTCTCACCCTCCAATTAAACTCAGGCCTCCGTTTAAGACTCTCAGCTCAGATGCTACTGTCCCACTGGACGTTTTTTTTTTTAAATTTTGTTTTGTACTACAAAATGTCGAAGAGTCCCTTCAAAGTAATATGAATGTCAAAAGATTAAAATACCATGACTGTCTTATGAGTCAAAATTGATAAAGCTTGCTAGCAGTGCCACATCTGCCTGTGTACCCTGATCTGATGTCAGCTCTTGAGTATAATTAAAACCCAGAGTCCTGTGCTGTAGATCAGTCAGACACAGCTCGGTACATTTCCCAATTGAGGTCATCTATTTATAATAGCCAGTAATGGCTATAATAGTTATAATGGCTTGACATCTATGTGCATTTTGGAAACGGGTGAGAGGGGACTGGGTACAATGTGGGAACAAACTACATACACACACACACACACATATATATATATACATGACATCCTGCATCGTCCCGGTCCCCAAAAGGAACCGGCCCAATGAGCTGAATGACTTCCGACCGGTGGCACTGACGTCACATCTTATGAAGACTCTAGAGTGGCTCTTCCTCAACCTCCTCCGACCACAGGTACAACATGCCCAGGACCCACTACAGTTTGCATACAAGGCGGGTGTCGGAGTGGAGGATGCCATCCTGTACCTCCTACACAGAGCCCACTCACACCTGGATGGGGGAAAAGGCACGGTCAGGATCCTGTTTCTTGACTTTTCCAGTGCCTTTAATACCATCCGGCCCTGTATGCTTCAGGAAAAACTGAACAGGATGGAGGTGGACCCCTGCCTGGTGGCCTGGATCTCCGACTACCTCACCGACAGACCACAGTACGTCAGGCTGAAGGACATCACGTCTGACACAGTGGTCAGCAGCACAGGAGCACCACAGGGAACTGTGCTGTCCCCTCTTCTCTTCACCCTGTACACCTCTGACTTCTGCTACAACTCTGAATTATGCCACATTCAGAAGTTTGCAGATGACACGGCCATCATGGGGTGTATCTGGGATGATCAGGAAGAGGAGTACAGAAGTCTGGTGAGGAACTTTGTCGCATGGAGTCACACAAACCACCTGCAACTCAACACCTCAAAGACTAAGGAACTGGTTGTGGACTTCGGGAGGTCCAGAGAAGGTCCACTGCCAGTTCAGATAGAGGGGGAGGAGGTGGAGGTGGTCAACAAGTACAAGTACCTCGGGCTGTGGGTGGACAATAAACTGGACTGGTCATGCAACACAGAGCACCTGTATAAAAAAGCCCAAAGCCGACTGTACTTCCTCAGGAGGCTGAGGTCTTTTAACATCTGCAGGAAGCTCCTGAGGATGTTTTACCAGTCGGTGGTTGCTGGAGTACTTTTCTATGCTGTGGTGTGCTGGGGGAGCAGCACAGCAAAGAAGGACTCATCCAGGCTGGAGAAACTGATCAGGAGGGCTAGCTCTGTGGTCGGCATGAAGCTGGACACTCTGGTGACAGTGGCAGAGAAAAGGACACTAAAGAAACTGCTGGACATTATGAACAATGCTGGGCATCCTCTGCACACGGCCATAAACAACCAGAAGAGTCTGTTCAGTGACAGGTTGCTTCTCCCCAAGACAAGAACTAACAGACTTAAAAACTCCTTTGTCCCACACGCCATCAAACTGTTTAACTCCTCTCTGGAGGGGAGAGGGAGGGGAAGTAGGAGGACAAAGGAGGGGGGAACAACTAAGCTGTAGTGCCTCTTCACCTCACTGTACAATACCTTGTGCAATACTTTTTGTAAATAGTCAACAGTGCAATAGACTCAATACTTGAAATGTGCAATTCACTTGTATTTTTATTTTTTATTCCTATTTATTCTATTTATCCCCTTTGTATATTTTATTTATATTTGTTTCTGTATTTATATATGTGTGTGTGTGTGTGTGTGTGTGTGTGTGTGTGTGTGTGTGTGTATATATATATATATATATATATATAACAATTCTGTAACTGTAACTTCGGTCGTTGCTGTGCTTTTTTTGGAAATCGAATTTCCCAGAGGAACCCACCCGAGGGATTAATAAAGTTCTATCTTATCTATCTTATCTTATCTTATGACTGAAAGCAGGTACTCTAGCTAACCTGACAAATCATCTGTTATCCATTATTAAACATGTTCTTACTTTGTTACTCCTTTGGAGCAAGACAGTCATAAGCATGTACCTTGAGTAGGAGGATTTACATCTGATTTAGCGCACATTGTTTACCGTCAAGCAGGAAATGGGTGGAAGGAGGCAAACCAGAGGCAGTGACTGTTCGCTCATTCAGCCCACGTGGTTATGGCATGTTTACAGGACACGTCTTGTCATTTTTTTCCATGATCTCTATGCTCACATCATTACTCATTTCATTTGGCCAGCTTTCTAGTTTAAGTCTCTCTCTCTCTCAAATGCTTATGACTAACACAGCTTTTCACTCTCCTGTACATAGCGGGGAGTCAATGTTTTGTTTTTGTTGATATTTATCCCCCATCCGTTTTGTGCTAGGGAAACAAATGGCAATTTGAAGTGTTTTAAATTTTCGTTACACTATGTTTGAATATTTAGCCAATACAAAATGGATGTGGTACAACATATGAATGGTTGCATCTGTAGCTAAATGTCCACTCGGGTACCAACAGGTCAGTGACAGTCATGGATACAGATGTTTGGACAACAAATAGTTTTAAATTATTTAAAACTTTTCATATATACCACTGACAAATTTCATTAAACCCTGAAGTGGAACATGGTCAAAGAAAACACATATTAAATGTTAATGTTATGGATCAGTTTCTTCAAAAGTTTTCATGGGCAGGGTCTGTGCAGGCATCACTTGTACTAAGTGATGCATGGAATAAAAGAAATAAGCAGTGTGCATAATGATGCATAATAATGCATAATCAGCGTCTATTCAAAATATCAGAGGGCAGAGAATAGTAAACATCAAATCAGGGAATTAATCTAACAATGACAATTTAACAGAAACTAACCCAAAAATTCAACAATTACTCAATAATATCATCTACCAAAAACTTGCTGGTAGCACTACAATGCCACACAGTCAAGAAGTGGGGACAGCTAAACCATCTTCCCCACAATTGAGTAAGCTCCACGCTTCATGGAAAACCATGAGGTGCGTTACAAAGTTCCTGAAATAACTTTTATTGTAAAAACCACCCTCTCTAATAGGCTACAGACCCTTTAGTTAGGATTAGAGTTATTTATTTATAAGGTTAATAAGGTTAAGGTTAATAATTTTCATGCACCTCTTTACCCATACCTTATGTAAATAATTTATGCATATTCAATTCAAGTATCTGCTTAGACATTTATAACTGAACATCTAATACTTAACATATATGCTGTGGCATGTCAGCAAATACCACAAGCAAACCCAGCCAAAAACAAGTCCACTTCACATCTTTCCCCTGCTTGCGTGTGGTCTGCAGTGCCCAGGCTGCAGGTTGACTGCTGTAAATCTGTCAGTACACTGACGTGACACATGGCAATAATACACAAGGCCGAACACTGCAGCAAACACGGCGTACAAGAACAAGCCTGCACCAATAAGTCTTTACCACAAAAAAACACAAGGTCATTATTGGCTTGCTACATGTCGTGCAAACATTTAGTCCATATGAGAATACTAGCATGCTCATCCGGTATTAATGCAACGCCACAGCATGCACCATAAACAGTATTCGCTCACTACAAACTCTCATTTAAGCGCCAAAGACTGTTCACAGGTCGTTACGGTGTAACGGCTTTCTGCCGTTAAGGCCTATTACAAAACAAGTCTGTCTGTTTAGAGGCACGCAGCCGACACAGCTGGGGAAAAAAATCACAGTCTACGTACCTCGACCATTAAACAGGACATTTAACCATCGTGGCAGCTCGCAGATGACAAGTGAACGCTACGGAATCAGGCGCGTGCGGACTGTTTTCATGTCACGGGGGGAGCTCAGGAGTTAATCGCGTACAGCAGGACGAAAGGTGACAGAGTCCGAGCTGACAACTGTTTTAAAACAACTATTTCATCCTCCTCTCGCGGTTGTCCCTCATCATACTCGCGTGGTAAGGATACTGTGGGCTTTTTAAAAGGTGAAACCGAAGTTGCTGTTTTCCCTCTCCGCCCCTGCCCGCGTGCTGCTGCTGTGTGTGTATGTGCTTGGTGAGCCGCAGAGGGAAAGGAGGGGGGCGGGGCGGGTCTTGTTGGGAAAGATCCAATCAGGACTAGGATACAGTACCTGCTCTAATTACGATTGGTCGTTATCAAATAAACAGTGTTTTTAATTTGGAATATTCTAAAATAAGGGTGAGTACTGTAAGTACTACTACAGGATACTGCACAACACAATAAAGCAATGCAGCCCAACCTTTAGTTGTTTACTGGAAGAAATAAGAGTATATATATTTTATACTAACAGTGTAAATGACCTCATTAATATTTGGTAAAGTGTTTTGTAAACTTATGAGTGGCTATTATATTGTTGGAGTGAATGCTTTTATTTTGAAAGTCACAGAGCGACAAGGTGCCGTAAATCAAGTGGCGTAAACCATATGGCAGAAGCGCGAGTTTTAATGCACAGAGAGAAGGTGTGCTCTATGGTTAATGGACGGGAATGGGAAAAAGAACGGCTATTAAGGTGCAACACTGAGTCGAAAGCAGTTTCTTAGCACCTGGTTGATGAGGGAACAAGGTTTGTAACAAAGTTTGTCCTGTAGATATGTATTTTGTTGTTTTACGGAGCATATAGCTGCTGACCGCTACTAAGCATAAAGGCTAAGTTTTCACCCACTAGAGGGCGCTAACGTACCTCGTCATGTTTAGGCAGCGATGCAACGATTTCCCTGTTATATGCAATAATTTACAAGTTTTAGTGTTATTTGTTATGTAAGGTAAGGAGAATTAATTTGTGATTAATGAATAAGTCAAAAGGTTAAAGGTAACACACTGTTTGATTTACTAATAGTCTTTTATTCTGTATGTTGTAGCTCTTACGGTGTGTTCACATACACGGCTGTTTAATAAAAGGATTGTGAACCATCAGTTTGAGAGACCATCTTTTCAACCGGGGATGCTACAGTAAGAGCTTGACCCCAGCTGAGAAGAGCTCCATCCCACGCTCAGCATCGAGGTCCCAGTTCCACAGCTCCACACAAAGTCTTCTGGGATCTGATGGTCAACTAAATTGCCCCGTCCTCAGCATGGAAGCATCTGAAGAAGAGACAGAGTTTGCGGAGGATCCCAAGGCCAATGAGGAAGAGGAGCCTCCACACTCTGTTCGTCGAAGGAGGCCTACTGAAAAAATGCAAGCGTATCAGGAGGAGGAGGCCCACAAGAAAGAAAAACGGCTTCTCAAAGTTTATGATGAATGGAAAAAACAAGTACGTAAAACACGAGAGCAATTAAAAGGAGACTTGACAAACAATCAAATTGCTTCACTCATGGACATGTTAGAGAATGAAAAGGAGAATGTCATAAAGTTGTATATGGAAATTAGAGAAAACATTACTCCCTCGAGTGGCACAAGGCGACTCATAGACGCATGTGAAGCAGTCACCAGAGACATTATCAAGATTGCTCATGAAAGACTCTCAGGGATAGATGACTATGATAGGGACAAGGTAAAGATACGTCTCCGTGAGCTTCTTGAGCCAGACTATGCTCAGTCCATTTACAGTTCCTCAGTCACGCACTCAAGTAAAAACTCTTCTGCCAGTAAGTCATACTCTGCAATGTCAGTAGTAGCTGTTAAAAGAGCAGAGGCTGCAGCAGAGTTAGCAGCCAAAGAAGCAGAGTATGAGGTGTTATTAGAGGAGGAAAAACAAAAGGAAAAGATTCAGCTTTTAGAAGAAAGGCAAAGAAAGGAGCTCGAATCTCAAAGGCGTGAGCTAGAGAAACTGAAGGCTGAAAAGGAGTTAAAGGCTGCACGAGCTAGACTAAGGACCTATGACACTGAGATAAAGAGTGAAATCAGTGCCTCTGATGTTGACTATAGTAACACTGCTCAGAAAGCCCCCACAGTTTCTAATCTCAGTAAAGTCCCTGACAACAATGTAGTGTCTACCTCACTTCCACAAACAGATGTCCTCTACTTAGCACAAGCAGTACTGGATAGTGTTGCATTGAACAGACTGCCAGTGCCAGAGCCCTCCACGTTCACAGGTGACCCAATACAATTCATAGAGTGGAAAGCTTCCTTTACTGCTCTCATTGATAAAAGGAACATCTCACCTGCTGACAAACTGCACTACTTAAAGAAATACATAGGAGGTCCAGTTCGACAAACGCTTGATGGCATCTTCTATAGAAACGACAGCGAAGCATACAGAGATGCATGGGAGCGTCTCAACCACAGGTATGGACATCCATTTGTGGTACAGAGGGCTTTCAGAGAAAGACTGGCAAAATGGCCAAAGATCCAAACAAATGACTCCACAGGATTCAGGGCATTTGCTGATTTCATTCAAACATGTCACGAGGCCATGCCCCACATTGAAGGCTTAAGCATTCTCAACGATTGTGAGGAGAACCAAAAACTCGTTCAAAAGTTACCAAACTGGGCGGCTGCAAGTTGGAATCGTCAGGCCACTCAGTTTATGAAAGAAAGTGGGAAGTTTCCAGGTTTAAAGGACTTTGCCAAGTTCATGTCTTCTGAAGCAGAGATCATGTGCAACCCGATTACATCATTTCAGGCTCTCCACTCTGTAAACTTCACCACAGACACTGGTAAGGGCTGCCAAAAGGACAAAAGGCCCACCTCTAGTGTTCTCCATACCCAGGCGATAACTGAGACTGAAAATAAAGGTCCAAATGTTAAGGCCCCATGCATGTTCTGTCAAAACAACGGACATAAACTTCACAGTTGTCCACAGTTCAATGGAATATTGCTTGAGGAACGAAGGAAATATATAAAGGAGAAAAAACTCTGTTATGGTTGTCTTAAACCCGGACACAGCGCAAAGAACTGTAATTACAGACTTGTATGTGAAGTGTGTAAGAAAAAACATCCTACCTGTCTGCACGACTTCAACTATAACAATGATAAATCAGCCTCAAACCAGCCACAAACTCAGATCAGCACAGAACAGGCTGCAACCACCCTGTCTCTGAATGCAGAAGCCAGTGAACAGTGCGTGAGCACCTCCATGATTCTACCAGTATGGGTTTCTTCAGAGCAACATCCAGGTACAGAAAGGCTTGTTTATGCCCTCCTAGACACGCAAAGTGACACCGTGTTCATTGACCAAGATGTGTCTAATAACCTCCAAGCTAAGGCTACCCCAATAAGGTTGAAGCTCACTACACTGCTTGGTAAGGATGTTGTTGTGCCAAGCGAACGCATCTCAGGTCTCAAGGTAAGAGGCTATAACTCCTCAGAAATGATTGAACTCCCTCCTGCTTACACTAAAGAATGTATACCAGTTAACCGCTCTTACATTCCTACCTGTGAAACGGCAAGGCGGTGGAATCATCTCAAGGAAATAAGGAACGAGATTCCTCCACAGCTAGAATGTGAAGTCGGCCTTTTAATTGGCTACAGTTGCTCTAAGGCACTAGCTCCAAAGCAGGTAATCTTAGGAGGCGAGAACGAACCCTATGCAGTTCGCACAGCATTGGGCTGGAGTATTGTAGGCCCGACATCATCTTATGGTGACTCTTCTAGCATGTCTACTGTGTGTCACAGAGTTGCAGTTAAAGAGCTTCCCCTAGTGACTCCAGCTGATGTAATCAAGGTCCTTGACTCTGACTTTAAGGATAACGACAAGGATAACAAGTCAGTGTCTCAAGATGACATTCTCTTTCTGAACATGTTAAAGGAAGGAATTTACAAAAACACTGAAGGCCATTATGAAATGCCACTTCCATTTAAGGAAATACCTCCACCTGCTGACATCGACATGAACATACCACTTGGAGACCCAGAGGTTAAGAAGGTGCAGGCACTGAACACGCTCAAAACAGAGAAAAAAGGTTTATCAGACAAGTTAACAAAGTTTTCCTCATGGTACAAAGCCACCCAAGCCATAGCTCGACTCATTCGCTGTGCCAAGGGAGACAAAACAACAGGCCACAGTACAGTACAAGAAAGACAAAATGCACAATGTGTTATTCTAAGAGACACACAAGCAAGTGAATATGCAGAGGAGATAAGGTTGCTAAAGAACGGGAAACCACTTCCACACAAAAGTAAACTGTTTCAAATGGACACTTTTCTTGATACTGATGGACTCCTTAAGGTGGGAGGAAGACTTAAAGATGCTTCATTCTCCTCAATACTGAAACACCCAGTGATAGTTCCAAAAGGTCACCATGTCACTCAACTAATAATAGATCATTTCCACAGTAAGGTGCAGCACCAAGGGAAAGGTTTTACAATCAATGAGATCAGAGTGAATGGATTTTGGATTCCAGGCATCAACAAGGCCGTAGCAAATTTTATACACCACTGTGTGAAGTGTCGCAAACTCAGAAGAGGCACAGAGGAACAAAAGATGTCTGATCTCCCAACGCAGCGCTTAGATCCATCTCCACCCTTTACATTCTGTGGAATGGACTGTTTTGGTCCTTTTCTAACCAAACAAGCTCGCAAAGAGCACAAGCGTTATGGACTTCTTTTTACATGCCTTTGCTGCAGAGCAGTGCACATAGAAATGTTGGACAACATGACTACAGACGCCTTTATCAATGCGCTCCGCTGTTTTATAGCCATAAGAGGAGCAGTCAGTGAGATTAGATGCGATCAAGGAAGCAACTTTGTCGGAGCCAAAAATGAGCTACAAGAAGCTTTAAAACAAGTGGACTCCAATCGCATTACCACATTTCTTGCAGAGAAGCAGTGTGACTTCAAAATGCACACTCCTCATTCAAGCCATACAGGAGGTGTATGGGAAAGACAAATCAGGACAGTTCGAAACATTCTGCGCTGCACAATTTCACTTTCATCTGGCAGAATGGATGACGCATCGTTAAGGACATTCTTTTATGAGGCAATGGCGATTGTCAACAGCAGGCCTCTAACGGTGGACAACCTAAGTGACCCAAGCAGCCCAGAGCCCTTGACGCCAAATCACCTGCTTACTATGAAATCAAAGATATCCCTGCCCCCTCCAGGCACATTCATCAAAGAGGATATTTACGCACGTAAAAGGTGGCGGCAGGTGCAGTACTTATCAGAACAGTTTTGGTCACGTTGGAAAAGGGAGTATCTATCCAACATCGCAACAAGACAGAAATGGCACACTCCAAGGAGAAACTTGAAAGTTGGAGATGTTGTCATGGAGAAGATGGATGATCTACCCCGCAATGAATGGAGATTAGCACGTGTAATGGACACAGTAACTGACAAAGACGGACTTGTAAGAAAAGTAAGGATTTGCTTCGGAGAAAGGAAGACTGAGAAGGGACAATGTTCAAGTAAACGTTCTATAGTGGAACGCCCAGTGCAGAAACTGGTTTTGCTATTAGAGACTGTTTAACTGTATTCTAAAGTTTAAGGTTCAATGGAACTATGTGTTATCATACAGTTTAATGGTTACGGGTCATTTCTTCATTAGGAAATCATTATCGCTTCAGTTAATTCCCAGTTAAGCTCTTAATGATTTGGTGGGAGTGTAAATGACCTCATTAATATTTGGTAAAGTGTTTTGTAAACTTATGAGTGGCTATTATATTGTTGGAGTGAATGCTTTTATTTTGAAAGTCACAGAGCGACAAGGTGCCGTAAATCAAGTGGCGTAAACCATATGGCAGAAGCGCGAGTTTTAATGCACAGAGAGAAGGTGTGCTCTATGGTTAATGGACGGGAATGGGAAAAAGAACGGCTATTAAGGTGCAACACTGAGTCGAAAGCAGTTTCTTAGCACCTGGTTGATGAGGGAACAAGGTTTGTAACAAAGTTTGTCCTGTAGATATGTATTTTGTTGTTTTACGGAGCATATAGCTGCTGACCGCTACTAAGCATAAAGGCTAAGTTTTCACCCACTAGAGGGCGCTAACGTACCTCGTCATGTTTAGGCAGCGATGCAACGATTTCCCTGTTATATGCAATAATTTACAAGTTTTAGTGTTATTTGTTATGTAAGGTAAGGAGAATTAATTTGTGATTAATGAATAAGTCAAAAGGTTAAAGGTAACACACTGTTTGATTTACTAATAGTCTTTTATTCTGTATGTTGTAGCTCTTACGGTGTGTTCACATACACGGCTGTTTAATAAAAGGATTGTGAACCATCAGTTTGAGAGACCATCTTTTCAACCGGGGATGCTACAAACAGAGATTCAATAATTACTACACTACAACTACCACATTATTTCACTTTTATAAGTAAATGGATGTCATTTCTGTGTTAACTCTATAAAACAATCGTCCCCGAGTAGTTCGCACATGTTGGTGATCTTAGAGAACAAACAATCTGGTTGTTGCCATTCAGGCCGCGTTTAAACACATTAGTCAAAGTATATTTCAGCATGCTGAATGCTGACATCTAGTGGAATAGAAATATACAGAAACGAAATAAACTGCACTAAAAGTTTGTTGAAATACTTATTTGCAATAAATCTCATACGACTGTAAAACTTGTTTATTTCCCCTTAAGTGGTGCAAAAATTGTAGGAAAAATACATTTGTGGGTTGAGCGGCAGATTTGAGTATGTGAGTTGCACCCATTAAAAATTTGCCAAAATTTTCTCTGCCATTGCCCAACAGCTTATTCTGCTATTGAGTCTTGTTTTAAGTTTCTTTTTGAGCTTCAGCTGCCTGACTGGCAACACCTGTGAGCATGGACCCTGTTATAGCGTCACTTGTTGTCTGCTCCAAGTATGCCATATTTGACTGATCTGGATAGGTCTTGTGCCATAGGACAACTTCAAGCTGGTGTTCTGTGAACACAAGTTGCAGCATTACTTGGAGTGAGCCCAAGTATCATCTCGAAATTGAAGACCGAGTTTCAGATAATGGGAGATGTCACAGGCAGGCCGCAAAGTGGGTGTTCTAAAAAGATGACACCACAGGATGACTGGTTCCTCACCCTGTCGGCACTTAGGAGCAGTAGGCAGTCTTTTACAGATTTTTCAGAATGAGATACTGAGACAATCTGGAACAGACTGCACACAGCCAATGTCCCAACTCACAGGGCTGCAAGGAGGCCTACTATGACTACTCTTCACCATCAGGCCTGTTTGCGCTGCTGTCAGAAACAGAGATGGGCAGTAATGCATTACTGTAATCTGATTACTTTTTTCAATTAACAAGTAATGTAAGGGATTACTATTGCAAAAAAGTAATGAGATTACTGTTATTTTCCTATAAGCACGCTGCGTTACTGCATAAACTGTCATGATTTTGTTTGTGAGAGTGTCTCATGACAATGATGTAAGCACGTGCAATGCCTGTGGCAGCAACAGACGTGAGAACGACCATGCAGCGTTTAAAGCATGGAAGTACTTACTTCCATGTAGTTATGGAACTACTTGATTTGATTTATATTTTGCTGTGTTTTACTTGCATCTATTTAAAAGAGTGAGTGTAAACACAAAACATTATTTTATTTTATATGCTGGAATATGCAGAAAATAGGTTTAAATGTTAAACAATTTCTTCAAGTCAAAAACAGCTGCATATAATTAAATTTTTTGCTTAATGCAATGTGCATAAAATTAAAAGATTAAAACAAATAAAACAATTGTTAGAAAGAGGCTTTCCATTTGATTCAATGTTATATGATGGATTATGCAGAGAAAATAGAATTGGGCTGAAAGGTCTATTGCTTTATTGTGTATTATGGTTATGTATCATGTTTTTGAAAAGTAACGAAGTAACGAAGTAACTAATTACTTTTGAAAATAAGTAATCAGTAAAGTAATGGGATTCCTTTTTTGGAGAAGTAATCAGTAATTAGTAACTAATTACTTTTTTCAAGTAGCTTGACCTACACTGAGTCAGGAAACATGTGGAGGAACATTGAATCTGGATTCTGCCTACAGCAGCTAGATCGTACGTTCAGACTGTCATAGCTTTTGGTGGAGACAGTGTGATCATGTTTGGCAGCATCTCCCTCACTGAAGAAACAAGACTTGTCATAATTGGAGGCAATCTCAGTGCAGTTACATATCAAGATGAGAGTTTGCAACCAGCGATAATCCCATGTCTCTAAGTTCTGGGACCAAAACCTATCCTCCAAGATGACAAAGCTCAGTTTATCAGAGACTACCTCCAGAATTTAGAGTGGAGAGGATGGAATAGCCTGCCTGCCGTCCTGACCTCAAACCCATTGAACATTTGTGGGATGCTGTGCTGTTTGTGCCAGAGTGACAAACAGAAACAATTGGCTGACTTGTGACAAATTCTAGTTGAAGAACCAGAAGCCATCCCACAGCAGTGTGGAACCAAGCTGGTGACTAGCATGAGAAAGAAGTGTCAAGTTGTTGTGGCTTTGTATGGTTCTTCCATATGCTATTGAAACGCCTGTTTGTTAAATGAATAAGTTCTTGAATTGTCTTGTTTCTGCAGACTTCAATCATCCAATCCAGTAAACAGGACCAAACCAGAGTCAATAGCAGATTAAGCTGTTTGGCATTGGCAGGGAAGATTTGGCAAGTTTTTCTATGGGCACAATCCGCATACTCAGTTCTGCTGCTCAACCTACACACTCATTTTCCTTAAAATGTGGCACCATTTAAGGGGAAATAAACATGCTTTCCAAATATATAAGATTTACTGCTAAGAGGCATTGTTATAACAACATAATAATCAACCAAACATAAATTTCCTTTTTGTGCCAAGTTAATTTGCATAACAGTGGATTTAAAAAAAAAAAAAGTAACAAACATTTCATTATAGCTTCTGAAAGTTTATTGGCACTTTCAAACATTAAATCTGTAAAATCATAATTTAGATGGTAGTATGGAGGAAGCAAAACTGAATACACTGACATAAGACACGGACCTTCAAAGTAAAACAGGAAACACACTGACTGAACTTAAGATAAGTAAACTTAGAACAGAGACAGGGGAGACAGAACATTAGGACCTGAGACATGGGACAGGAAGGCACAGAGTACACAACACAGAACACAGGGAAGCCAAATAACATAACCTAAGAACTAGAACTCAGGATATACAATTGAACTAGGGAGCTAGAAATACTAGCACAGAAACAAAACTGAAACCTAACAACCAGGAACTATAAAATTGGACAAGGTGGGATTACACACTATGGCACAGCACACAAGAGAAACGGGAGATAATAGTTAATAATAGTTACTAATAATAGTTAATAGTTATGAGTGCCTCAAAGAGTTACCCATTTTGTGAGCTGTGTTGTGGGATTTCTCTTTAGCGTATTGTCCTTTAATGTATTGTCTTGATGAAATGCTTTCACGTTATTTAGTTTAGTATGTCTGGTTCACACCTCATTCACGCTGGGAAACAGACGGTGAGAAACTGGTGAATGTCTCCCAGGAGACGGAAGCTCACACAGGAAGACTTGACCCCAGAGTGGGGGAGATTCACACAGGTGATAGAGAGTTTTCTGTTTAGAGCCAAGGTGTGAACTGCAACTGTAAAAGCCTTTTGTTCCGTGACAGTGTTTAAAAGGGACCTGAACTGTTCATTGTCAGAGACGACTTTCAGTGCCCCGTGACTGACGTCTCTCCTCATGCATGGGAAATAAAGTGTTGGGTTTTAACTGCTCATTGTGTCTGCAGGCTTTGTTAATAAATTTCCACAACAGCTGTCAGCTGTCTGTTGTTTACAGCAGCAACAGAAGTTACTAAAGAATGCAAAAAGGGGTAATGTGTGACAAAGGACCCATTGTTTAAACCAACAGCACAATCATTGATAACATTAACAACAATATTCATGTGTTGTTGAAATATAACAGCTGAGTTGAATAAACCAAAAGGTATGATTTAACACTTAGAGCCCCCGAGATCAGCCAGTTGGCCAGAAGGAGCGATAAAGGCTGACAGACCAATAACTTTGTCTATCAGGCAGACAGGCCACCTACTCCCTTTTCCTTGTCACTCTTCCTTGAACTTAGTAGAAAACGTCATGAGTTTAAGGAAGACTGTGTAGGAGAATTAACTATCGTTTATAGTTAACTTGTTGTTGAAAATTCAACATGTATCAGCAGGATATGGAAATATACTTCTAAAGAACATTTCATGATCTGCAATACTTTGGCATATTTATTGATTGTCTTCGCGAACAGTGTGAGGGTGCATGGCTATGAATTGTGGAACAGAATTATCTTCTTTCCTGTCATAAAGAATGGTTTCATGTGTCCTCTGGTAAATAAGTTATTAAAGAAAGCATTTAAGCACTTTTCCTAAAAATTTAGGGAATTTTACCCAGCTCTTTTTATGGACTACCATGCAGATAATACTGGGTCACTTTACTTAGAAATAGAAACTTTCATGATATCCTTTTGTGTCGAGCTGACATTTTCTCCTGCGCCTCCCATAACCATCTGTAACACTCCTAGTTTGCTTCAAAGGCAGGGTTCTTCCTGTTTACCTGCATTCCTGTCTGACACACCTAGAAGCTGGTGGTAATCAGCTCACCTCTGTGCAACTGATTCCTTTACAGCTGACGAAATCCCTCACTTCTGGGAAAAGGAGTATAACCTGGAACATTAAGGGAGACATGGAGCAAACATGAGGAGCAAACATGAGGAGACAGGCTGAGGAGACAAGGATGAAACACAAGGAGAGGAACAAAGGAACAGGTAAGTGAGACAGAGACAGAGAGAGGGAGTGAGACACATAGGGAGATCACAAACAGGAAAAAAAATCAGACAGAGAGAGAATAAATAAAGACATGACTGGGGAAACATAAACTCAGAGAACACGACAAACTCTCACAGGAAACACAGGGATGAGACAAAGACACAAAAGGAACCTGACTGTAATAGAAATACAAATAAGCTCAAAGACATAGACTCAAAGAACCAAACTCAAGATTAAACTATATAAAGCTTGAACTTAAATCATCTTCATAATGTAAAGGAAAGAATCATGAATTCAAAACTAAAAACCCAGCACCCTGACACTTCCTAAAAAATTTGACTATTCATCCACAACCTACTTGTGAGACCAAAAAACCCCCCCCAAAAAACATGCTAGAGATGCAAAAATACATGCAAATACATACTGAAGTCAGCTGGCCTCTTCCTGAACTTTGAAGTTGCTATTGATAATTACAAAATGACTCTCTGAAGCATCTAATATATGCATCTAATCCTGCCAGTGAGGAAGGCTATCTTCTTTTTCTCTTATTTGAGATACTGGGGAAGTGTGGACCGTAAACCACATTCATCGTACTGTACACTGTTTAGACAAAAAGAAGAAGTGCGTTTTGAGCTAAACCAAAGTGAGAGTGAGAGACTGTGTACACTTCATTTGAGAGCACATGTTAAATAGTGCATCTTCAGCATAGAGGGAATACCTAGTTAAAAATCTTGTTAAAAGTTAATAATTTTCATAAAAAGAAAATTAGTGCTTTTATATTTTTCATTATTTAAACATAAATTGTGTTTACTTTGTAAAATACAAATATATGCTTTCAACAGAAACAGAAAACTAAAACATAAATTAAAAAATATTAGGAATTAAATGGTTTTAAAAATACTAAAATACAATAACTAATAGTTTTGCATGACGAGCATTTATGTACATATATATCTGTGAATAGCATTCATTTGTGTCATGAATAGTTAGACATGATAGCACGCCAAGTTTGTACGTGTTGACGTACTTCCGGAAAAACGTGTATCTTGCCATTCCACATCGCTCCTATGTAAGGTTGAATTTTAGCTTTAAAAAGTATTTGGTATTATAATATAACCATTATATAATATATTTAACTCCATAAAGCTTTTTTGTTTAATTGCAGGTTGAGTTTAACCTTGTGATCAAGGGCAAACCATCACCCATTACGCCAAATACGTTTACTAGCGCTGCCCACGAAGTAAGGTTTTCATAGGGTTTAGCAACAAACAGACCATATCCAGGACAACATGCTTTTCATAGCAGTATAATAGCACTACAATGCGACACAATGTGATATGAATCATGTGTTTTTTGTTTGTTTTTCTTTTTTTTGCATTCCAGGAACCAGAACCGATGGACTGGACTGCTTACGGTGAACAACCAGTTCCTGGCCGGTAACTTACACACTTTTCTACTTACATTGTCAGTTTGTGTTTATTACATTAAACACACAGTTTGTATTTATTACATTAAACACAAACTGACAAACTTCATTATATTATTGTTGATCTATATTCAGTACCTGTTTGTATACATGCTAGATGTATAACCCTCTCAAGGCAGGCATTGCAGATTTGAAACAACCTGATTACCCCACATACATATTTTATGAGGTTTTTTTTTACTCAGAAGTACCACTGCAGGTATTCTTTTGTGCATTAGCAACAAAAACTTAATTTGAGCCTGAGAGGGATAACCTTTTTGTTGAACTAGTATAAACTAGTAGAAAAGTAGAAAACTAGTAAGCTTAAAATACTCTGCAGAATTAAGCAGATTTAACAGCTTACAATAAGCTTTGAATTCTGCTTTGTAGAATAGACTAGACATTTAATTTTTAATTTTAAGCAAGTTCCATTATGTACTGTTTAAAAATTAATTTACAACATACTGTTATTGCCACTGCTTAAATAAACAGGTGTTGTGGTTTATGCATTTGCCTTTATTTTCCATTCAGTGCCGCTGGACCATTTGTCTCCTCCATGGATGACGACGTCACCCCAATGGAGATAGACTAAAAGGTTCAGCATACCAAAAGGTAAAACATTTTTTTTAGATCAAGCAAAACTTCAGTTGTTTTTCTTGCAATGCCCTTTTTAAAATTCAGACTCAAAACAAATTCACCCGTAAACATACTTAAAGAACTTCATTATGACAGTTGTGGAATGTCGGATCCATGTTTTTGCATAAATATAACGGACAGTAACACCTTTTGCTTAGTTTCAACTTTGTAAACTAATGGATATGAAGTTAAGTCATAAAGATGTGACTTGGATTTGGATTTGGAAGCTGTTAATGAGAATTCTTGACCAGAGTAGAAACTTTCAGGAGTGTCTAAATCAAAAATGTAATAACAAAGAAAAATCCTTTATCAACATTCACAACATGTGGAATATTTTTGTTGAGTCTATAATCACTAGACAACTTAGTGAATGTGATGCTGTATGAGGGTTTACCCCAAGATATTTTTCCTAACCTCATGAACAAAAGGACCAGATTAGACTTTGCTGAAAAACATTTCAAGAAAGACTGCCCAGTTTTGAAATAACACTGTTTAGACAGATGAAACCAACATTTGTAAAAGCTTGTAAAAGAAAGATTAGATTGCAAAATTATAAATCCAGCTAGGTAAAGTACGTATTTGTACAATGACACAATCTCCACCAAAAAGTAATTGGTAATACATATCAGTCTAAATAAATTATTTTAGAATTATTTCAAGAAATCCTATAGCTACTTTTGGCCACTCCCTGATTCAACAGAGGGTACTCCATTTTTTATTTCACAGATTTTTATGCTGGATAGCCTTCCTGATGCAACCCCAAAGGAATTTCTGTCACGGGTTGCCGGGGCAAGCCGTGTGAATTTATCAAAGGACCCAAGATACGGATATGCAGTGAAATGAGAGGGCTTTATTGACACAAAACTCGAGTGATACCAAACAAAAGGAGAGTGTGGCGAGAAACCGAACTTAGACAAACTACACTGAGAAAACTAAAACCTAAACACCAAACCTGAACACGAGAGAAAGCAACTTGTAGGGAGAATTCACAGGATGACGGCAGGAGATTCACAGACACGAAAACGCCAAATAACACAGACGAACCAGCAACAAGGACGAGGTAACACACACTATAAATACACGCGCCAGGAATCAGGGGATGGGAAACAGGAGGGGAACACACCTGAAAGATATAACAGCTGACGAGGCAGGGGAAACGTAAATAGAACACACTGACATAAGACAGAGACCTTCTCAATAAAACAGGAACTTACACATGCAAGGACACGGACTAAGAAACATGGACTTAACACAGGAATACATGGGCAGAACCGAATAAACACTAAACAGAGGAAGAACAGAACCAAAATCACAATAACAGAAAACACAAAACGCTGGGTCAAAAGGACCCAGGATCATGACAATTTGTGTCTCATATTATCTAGCCATCTTTAGTTGCTGCTTGTTTGTGGGTCTCTCTACCTTCAGTTTTGTATTCAGTAACTGAAAAGCTACTCTGTTAGGTTGAGATCAGGTTCGCTTGACCATTAAAGAATTTCTCATTTCTTTGCCTTTAGAAAATCTTTGGCAGCTGTTGCATTTGCTTTGGATCACTATCCAATGGCACCATTAAGCACTGCTCCATCAGTTTTGCTGCATTTGGCTTAATAAATCAATATAAATTAGTGGCTGGGTTCCACTGAGAACCATGCATACCATAACACTGCTTCAACCATGTTTCATAGGCAAACATCCTTTGGATGCTTCTTAGTAATTCCGGTACAGATCATTATTGGTTTCATCTGCCCGAACACATGTTTTTTTTTCCTTTTCTTTTTTTCAGAACTGTGGAGGCCCATATAAATGTTTTCTGGCAAAGTCTAATCTGGTCTACCTGTTCTTTATTGTAATAAGAGATTCCTTCCTTGTTATAAACTGTCTCTATTTTACTTCGTGAAGGTGTCGCATGATTGTAGATTTTGACAGTTATACATGTAACTCCTAAAGAGTGTTCTTCACTTAGTTCAATGTTGTGACATTGTTTTTCTTAACCACAGAAAATTCTGTGATCACCCACTTGTATTCTGTGGTCTTCCAGGCCTTTGGGTGTTACTGACTGGGTCAGTGCACATCTTTTTTTAAGAATGAACCAGACTGATTTGGAAACTCCTTTGGGTTGTGTATAAATGGCTTTAATTTCTACAAAAGTTAATGCAATATTTTTGCTGTGAATTAAAGCTATGGATGAATGGATGTATGGAATAAGGGATACTCCTGATTGTATTTGGTGGCTTTTCAATTATTTATGTATCTGACTATATATAAACAATGTATGATGTTTCTTTTTTCTGTTTTGTATTTCTCACAGTGAAAGAAGAGGATGACAATCATAACATTTCTGCTTGGGCAATTACAGTTGATCCTGCAACAATTTGGTTTTTGTTTTTTGTTTTTTAGATAATTTTGTAAATTTCATTTCTCAAACCCTAAGCTGCTGTAATCAAGTGTTACTATAAAAGCAAGTAGAAGTCAATTTTTTTTAATGCAGCAGCTAATTTCTTCCTGTTGGCTTTCACTGCATGTCTGCCTGTCTACTCTTCAAACATTTCTCTAATTTGCATATAAATGTTATGTTCCAAAGTTTGAGTATAGAGTAAATAACATTTGGTGATAATTTTAGCTATATATATCAAATAGTTTGCAAGATAGTTTATTAAAAAGGCAGTCAACCCACTTTAATGCCATTTTTCCTGCAGATAATGAAATGTGAGGCAATGTTTGAACATGACTATCTCAAAAACTATTACAGATAAATGCCTGATGAACAACTTTTTACTGTTTCATTGTCTTTTTTTTTTTTTTTTCTTTTTTTTTTTGCCTGTCCCATTTGGCTCTTTTGCCATCAGAATTGTTGTCTAAAGGCAAAGAAAGATGCCCAACGGATTTACTTTACCAAACTGACCATCCCAGCCTTGCCGTAATGGTCCATTTGATTCACCTTTTATTGTTTATTTTATTTTCACTTACTGAATACGGGACAGACTTGACTGGGGGAAAGAAGGGGAGAAAGAAAGAGGGAAAGAGAAACAGCTGAGAAGAGGGACAGGGGAGAAGGGCAAAAGACAAAAACCAACAGAACGGGCAGAGAAAAAAAAATGCATATATCAATCACCTGGATCACCTGCTGAGAAAGAAAAAAGAAAGCAAGCAGAAGAGAACAAGAGTAATAGAATAAACAACATCACAATGATATATGGGAATATGACAGTAAATACTAAATGTTAAACATTATTGTGCAGCACATAAGATCAACAGAACACAGTGTGCTTTGAGGTAGGAGCCAAAAAGGGTGTAGTTTGTGGGTGTGATCATCAGTGTGTACACCTGTGAGCATGGACGCGCTTGTTTTTTGTTTTTTTAAAAGGTTCCTTCATGTAATGATCTGCTAGAGGGTGTGGGGGGGCCACAGCCCCGTCCTCCAGGGCGTGAAGCAGGTGTGGAGGAGATCAAAACTCCAGACATCCAGATGCCCCCAGAACACAAGAGACCAAGGAAGACCAACAGAGGGGCAGCTGCGCCACTGTCCCAGAAAGAGCTGAGGAGAGTCCCAGATGAGGGCTCACTCAGCAGCCGCGGAGCAGAAGCCAGGGGGAGTTGCAGTGACGCGCCCGTGAGCTCCGCCGGCAGCCAGCTGCGCCTGAGTGACCGAGCCCCAGGCCGAGAGGCCGGGGGCACCCCACCTCCGAAGTGGCCCGAGCGAGCCCCAGGCTCCAGGCCCCGATAAGCGGCCGCCAAGGAGTGAGCTGGTGTGTACCTGGACGCCCATCCCCGGACACAAAGAACCACCAACGCACCGATGTCTGAGGGGGTCTTTTTTTGTGACAAGTATTCTATATGGTTTATTTTTTGGTATTGTAAAATTCAACTACATATCATTCAGAAATTAAATTGCTGTGAACAAACATTGGACTTTTTTTTCATATTTTAACTAGCCAAAACTTGATGGTAAAAAACAACAAGAGAAAATACAGACTTTTATCTTTAATGGAGTTTGAAATATTTATGTTCAAATACTGAACATTGATGTGTTCTTAAAGAAGACCTGAAAGTGGGTCAGTGGAAAGTTTTTCCAAAAAAATAAAACTGATATGATATTATTGATGCGAACCTAAAATTTCACAGTACTGATTATGTTCAAACACGACAAAATCTTTATGCAAATTAGAAAAGGTCAAGCAGGAAATTTTCTTAACATTGGCTGATTTGAGATTGAATGACCACCTTAAAAAATATGTATTGGTCTATAGGCAAGATGACTTCTGTCAATGATAAAGGGATTTTGTAAATCCTTGTACTTTAAACAAAAATATCTAAAATATTGAAACATTTTAAAAGCGGTACAATAACAAAACCATACTTCTTTAAATCAATTTTTTTAAGCATTGCACAATTACAAACGTGCACTTCCACTTAACACAGAAAGTTTGTGACACACTTGTTTGAACTGTAATTTAAGGCAAAACTCAAAAACATAATTCTGTAATTCTAGTGTAACACCACAAGCATGTTAAGTTGTAACAGAAAAATTACTAAAATGTTCCATAGCAAAGTAGTAAAGCTCAATGACCAGACAGCAGTCCTTCAAAAGTATTCTTCAACTCAGGAGAGTATCCAGAGGAGCACAGTTAGCAGTTGTTCCAGTGTTTACTGACTTGTGTAAGACCAAAGAATAGTCCTGATGCCCTCTACTCATTGGCATCTATGTTTTGTGTGTTCACCATTCTCAATATGGTCTCCCTAGTGGACTTGGGTTAGTGTAATGAACCTGTGTTTCACAATGTTCTCCTTTGCATCAACTGAAAACTGAGGAACATATAAGATTGTGGGCCAAAATGTCATTTAGCTGGCTGAGCTGAATGTCTCAGATTCTAGGGAAGTCACAATACCACTACAAATATCAGATTATATGAAAAGTATCAAAATTATGCATTTTTACCACAGAGAGAAATATCATTCAGCACATTTCTTTCTTATCTCCAAAAATAAACAGACATCCAACCTGCTGGTGAAATATGAAATATGTTTGTGTAATCCAGTTTTTTGTTTTTTTGAACAGGTGTAATTTATTTCAGGTGTCCATAATATCTAAGGCGTCAAAATGTCAAGAATTAGATTGACATAAATTCAGTGAGAAGAATGAAGTCTTTTGGGATCCTACGTAATCAGTCAGAGCAAATACTTCATAATACTGACAAGTATGAAATGTTGATTAAGAAAGTGAGAAAAGAGAAGAAGATAACAAGGCATCCTAAATAAATGACAGTAAAATTGACTATAAGCTGACAATTACTAGCAGGATTTCTATTGTAATGAACATTTTTTTGTGTTACACTGTCATTATTGGTCAATCAGTGTCACTGTGTGTAACCTGTGGAAGATGCAGTGCCAGGAAAAAGTAAGCAGCTTCCTCTTATGAGTGTGTGAGAGGTTTCCCTTTCCAAAATATTGCTACTGCCCCTGTCAAATGCATGCCAGTAGAAACCTAAAGAGGCCGAAATTGTAGTGTACAGTTGTCCCTCGCTATAACGTGGTTCACCTTTCGCGGCCTCGCTGTTTTGCGGATTTTAATTTTGTGCAATATTACATTTTTTTTTTTTTTTTTTACTGTGCATTGTGTTCTGCGTCCTAATTGGCTGTTGACCATTTCAATCAATGTCAAGTTACATAAATCTTCGATCGCTAGCAGTGTGACTCTGAAGTGCTGTACTGTATGTTTGTAAGTTTTCTCCGCAACAAACAGACAATGTCGACTAAATGTTGTCACCTGCGGGTGCCTTCGATTTCATTCTATAATACTGCACTGATTTTTCAACAAGGTTTGAACTTTGAGATGGCTTAAACAAGAGAGAAAAGTGCGAAAATGTTCATGCCTGTCTGAGAAAACTGTATAAAGTCTGTTATAAATTGAAAAATTAAGATAACAACACTTTCATCAGTGCACTTTAACTCTTTAATAAAATAGAAATATCCTGCTAACAGTTGCATAGAATAGAGCTCTATGAATCTCAGAATCCACTCTTACAGATTTCACTTGGTTGAGGTAAGAAGGTAGGGCTCACAAAGTGAAACATTAATGCAGGCAAGCTGCACCGCTTACCTGAAATTCATTATATTATTTGCTTTAAAAGGTGGTTTGCACAAACATATTGCTAAGAACAGTTAAAACAGTTAAGAATCCAATGACAAAAAAAACCTTTGTGTACAAACCCCTTTGTTTACAGCAGCTTAGAAACATACACATTTTAACATAGTTAGCACATTTAAAATCCCAACAGACACAGAGACAAGCACATTGTAGTCCATAATAAGACAAAGTAAGGACAAGCAAAAACACAAGTCAGTAGCTGCAGTAGTAATCCGCTGTGAGGCACATCTGTAGGAGCTGTTGATGCTGATGTCACTCTTTAATGATGTAACAGGTGGCGGTGTCCCCGACTTCGCCGAGGGGGGTGAGGAACCTGCAACAGAAGAGGTGTCAGGTTAGGAACTCTCCTTCAAGCACATCATCATAGGGGATGGATAACATTTTTTAACTTCTCAAAGATCTCAGCGCATCTATGGAAAACAAACCTTAGGTGACTCAGGACTGCCGAAAGGTGAGAGCTCAAGGGAGTTCTCTTTGTCAGAGGAAGTGTTGTGGCGGAGATGGGTGAACTTTTTCTTCAGTGCTTCAGCAATCAGAGCTGCCGGGTCATTAAGCAATGCCGTACCTCCTTTACTGCGCCTCCTAACTGGTTTGCCCCCTGGAGATCTGCAAAACAGAATGAATATGCTTTGTTAGGTGGGGGGGGGAAAGATCTACTTCAAATTACAGGAAAACAAGCAGGAAACGCCAGGATGCTGAACTACTGGTGCAATGAAGAAAGCATTCTGCAGCTTCAGATATAAAGAGTTACATTTTTAATGATTAGTTTTCTTTAAATCTGCATATTTACCTCTTCACTGAGCGCAGTTTAACATGATTTAAGTCCTTTAGAACATCCAGCATGGAGGGCATCCCTTTATTTTCAGACCCCTTGGTCCTCTGGTGACCCTTATCGAGATCTTTCTCATCCTTCCTTTCCTTTGACCCAGTGAAAATGCTAGGGCAGGGAGGAGGAGGGGGTGGTGGTGGAGGAGGAGGAGCCACATGGCGAGGTGTGGAGGTGAGCGCTGGAAGTGGATGGGAAAGGGAAATCCCAGGTGAGGCAGGCTCATTTGGGGATTCAACCAGACCTAAAACACGATGAAAAATAAAACAAGAAAAAAGAAAGAAACACTCGGTTGGTGTTCTGAGAAGATGAAAGCATCTTGAAAAATGGGACAAAGACAAACACATTGTGTACCTGAGGCTGGAGCAGCAGTAACTATCAAAGCAATCTGAGCTCGCAGTTTCAGCAGCTCACTCTCCAGCGCTGTGATCTTCTTCAGAGCTTCTGAATCAGGCGTCTGTCTTACAGGTGGCCCTCCTCTCTGAGCTCGTATGAATGCTGGTTCTGGACATCTCATCACATCTTGATTTACAGTACTTCGCCTTACTGGAGGTAGGTGGTTCCTACGGAGACCCCACATCATTCGTATATTAATTTAATGTCTTACAGTTGTCTGGACAGAATGATCAATGCTGTCCTTTCATCTCACAAACATAAAAAGGTAAGATTCTGTGTAAATGCAGTGACATTAATCACATCCAACAAGACTGCCTAATGAGTGAATTTGTATGTTTACTTTTATGGAATTCAGGGTTGCAGGGAGGGTGATTTTATCTGTGCTGTGTCATTTTTGTTTTTACCTCGTTTTAGCACAGCTGTCACCCTCATCCTCAAACACCCACATGACATCAGCAAAGGAAGGGATGGCTGGTGTGTCCACAATGGGCTCGATATATTCATGGTGCCTATGGCCGAGCAAAGCGACCTGAGGAGACAAGGATAAGGAGGGATTACACGCTGTAAACGAGTACACAAGAGAAATAAGAGTCAAGAGATTCTAAAAACAGTTATGATAACATTAACTTCTTTTCATAGTGAAGCTTTGATTATATTCTATTGCAGACAAGGACAATTAGAGACAGTATGGGTGGTCATTCCTCTTATATTTCCTTAAAGCCCACCAAGTCCACCAGCAAAGCAAGAGGAAAGCTCCAGGGCTGGAAAATGAAGTCAATGCACAAGTGCCAAAAGCTGCAGCTCCTCTTTAAGATAGAAAAGAAGTCTGTAGTGTGGGGACACAGACTGCTATTATTGTTATTATCAACAACAACATGGACAACAGTAGAATGAATGAATTAAATAGTTTTTAATTAAAAAGCTGTCAACATGCCAAATGTTACATTGATCAACTGTAGGGTGACCAACTGTCCTCTTTTCCCCGGACATGTCCACTTTTCACGTTCTGTCCGGGGGGATTTTCGAGATTGATAAAAATGTCCAGGCTTTCCTATATTCCGACAGAGGACCCATGTGTGCTGCTGCTTTGTGAGTTGTTCTACGCTTACACACGGGACAGACAGCGCACAGCAACGCGTGTAATAATGTTTAAAAGATCCCAAAGCACAAATGGATCTTTTCAAATGAATTGCAAAAGAAATTTCCCTCGTATCGACCAAGTACTGGTAATTTTTCTTATGCAGATGAGGCATTATTTCTGTACCATTATTTAATTCAAGTTTTTTTTGCACTTGTTGACTTGTAAAAGCCTATATGACATAGTTTACAATTCATTAACCGCACAGAGAAGGCATCGTTTAAATATGTTAAATATGTTTCTTTAAGCAAGTTCTTCATGACTGAGCCAAGTGTCCTCTTTTTTGGAAATCAAAATGTGGTCACCCTTATCAACTGCAGCTCTTGATTGTTTTATGCATGTACAAGAGAAATGTATTGTTTTCATTGCAAATAGCCATTTGTGTTGTATATTATATGCAACCGTGCATGCAAGTGTATGGACTCATTTAGCCAGCAGTGCTGACTGGGTAAAGTCAAACATGTTTTGTAAAACACAGATTGTACAATACCTGAAACTGGACACGTGGTGTCGGTGTCAGTGGGAGATTTGATCCAATCATCCGCACAATGCTGCGATACTGACCGCACAGCGGACTATTCCACACTGGAACCAGCTAAAATGCACGATGACACAGACAAGACAGAAACATAATGTCGCAACGTCAGATTTAACAGTTCACTGATTCAAGCAACCCACGGATGCCTCAGGAGTTTGAGTATTGCAAAACAAAAGAATGACACAAGTGCGTCTGTGCACATACCACGTCTGGAGGAACACCAAAGTACTCCAGGACGATGCGCAGCACATAAAGAACATCCTCTGCTAGGGACATTGGAAGGATGTTTTCTTGCACCAGCTGATGACTGCAAAGCTCTGCTTTCTGCTGAGTGTCTTGGTGGGAGGCCAACACAGAAAGGATGGGTCTAAGTCACATGCTTGAAACCTGAAACAAAACAACAAGAACAAAAAACCCAAAAATAACACATACGTAAAGTAAGATAATGCCTCACAGTAAAAATCACATATGAAACCAACAAACAAATAATGGTTCAAATATTGATACTAGGAAAATAATAACAATAATGATGATAATGACTATAGTAATCTGATAATCTGTGACCACCGATTCCTTCATCTGCCACTTCTCTGCAGAGGAAACACCACGACTCTCAAACCTATAGACTTACAGAGTTTAAAATATAACGAATGCATAGGTTTGTATTGATAACAAAGTAGCTTCAGACAGTTAGAGTTAAACATTGGAATTGTCAAGGTCAGAAAAACGTTAAACCCATACGAGAATGACCAGGACACAACCTACAACAGCAAAATGAAAGTAAGTGCAGCCAACGGTCGGTTGCTGCCATCACTGATGCTCAGAGACAAATGTCGGTCTCTACTACTGGATGTTGATTCGGCAGCAATCTCTCAGTGTACCAGCACACTGGAGAGAGCATGGCTGACTTTAGGTGTAAGTTACACAGTGTCCTGCCGTTCTGAGCAGTGGGGGCAGAGAGGCACCGCAGTGGAAAAGCTGCGTGGATCATCAAAATTAACGTGCATGACACCTCCGGGATTTTACACGATAAAAAGAAAAAAAAAACATATAGTCGCACTTACCGTCAAAACGTGAATTAGCAGCTACATTTCTCCCAAGCCATGTTCCCAGACGATACTGTAAACTAAATGATATTCACCGAGAATCTGCAGCTTCCCTTTTTTCGCTCACGCGTTCAGATTAAAAGGAGTCTGTAAAGTCAAATAACGCTGCAGCAGCGAGGCGTCTTCTGGTTGGCTGTGGATACAGAAGTAGTAAGAGCAGCCAATAGGGGTGGGCGACTTTGCGGCGTAAGCGGAGGCTAGTCGACCAATCGGGTGATTGCACCAAATTTGTATTTGTGCACGAGCTGCTTCTGCCCTGGGTAAGAAACATTTAGCTACAAAACTACAGTTTAATTATAACTGTGATATATTTTAATAGAATAGCAGTTAAAGTGATTCCCCAATATCTGGTTATGAAGATGGAGCGAAAAAAGAGGAAATGTATTTTTTGTTAAGTTTATTTAGCCTTTTCTCCTAAAGTAGTTAGCTAGCTTCTTTGGCTAGCCACATTCTCAACGGCAGCGTAGCTGCTTGACTTGTTAACATTAATCCGGCCTGTATGTTTGACAATGTTGGTAGTTTTGAAACATTCATTAGGAATTGTAGTATGACCTCACACCGGACAGTTTTGGGATAGGAAAAGCTATTCAACAGCCGCACGTCTTTTACCTAACACTCTTAAGTAGATATTTTGTCCACCACATGCCAAACGTTGAGAATGACTAACTCCTTTGTAAATGTTTTTCACAGTCCGATAAAGTTGTTAAAGATGATGGATGCACTGTCGGTGGTGAGTCAGCTCCGGGACTTGGCTTCTGAGCCCCAGAACCGCGACGTGATAGTCCAGGATCAGGGCTGTCTCCCTGGGTTGGTTCTCTTCCTGGACCACCAGAACCCAGATGTCCTTTTTGCAACTCTACAGGTATGTTATTGGACGGGATTCAGATTATTTCTGAATTTCAATTAGTTACATAGTTTTAATAACATTAGGTTGCTTTCTGTTTTTAAGAGAGAGACCAGTGAAGGTGAAAGCTTTCATCATTGGGTCAAGGCTGGGCTGGAGCCTATCCAGCTGTCATAAGACTAAAGGCAGGGTACACCGTGGACATATCTATTGTGTGGCAGGACTAAACATAGTGACAAATGTTCATGCTCACATTCACAGCCAATTTAGAATTGCCTATTAATTAGATGTAGGATTTGTAAGACAGAATATTTGGAGATTTAGAAGTCTGATATTTCAATATAGCAAGCACTTTTCTTTCTTTCAAACACACACAATGTTATGGGCAGCTGTTTGTTAACTTCTTTACGCTCTACTTCAGCTCTGCTCAGATCCGACTGGCTCCTGTTTGTGATATTCCAAAGATTATATTCCCTGTTAACATATTGCTAAAAGGCAACTTTCCTTTTAGCAGAGTGCCATCTAATGGACAAACTGCTGTTTTACATTTTCATTTTTAAATGGCAGTGCATCAGCAAATAGCTAATGCAAACTCTACACAGAACGTGACAGATGGATTTGAACCTAGGACCTTCTAGCTGTGAGATGTGGCGCTAATCACTACACCACTGTGCATCATTTAAAAGACATATTTTCCATGTTTTCCAGTCTTATTACCAATTAAAGAAGGTTTTTAAAGCTCATAATGTGATTTTTACAGTGGTTGATCTTCCTAATTCAGCCCTCTCAGGGATTTGTCTCCTCATGGTCCTAAAGAAGGAATCTTTGATGTGTTATGTGAAGGTTTAAACCCCCACACTGTGAGCCTTTCTGAAAGCAAAACATAAATGTGATTACTTAGAGGTGACCCATCCATGCCTATTAAGTATACTTGCTTAATTCCTTGGGGGAGAAAAGTCTCCTGTAATCTATATTATGTGCAGGTTATATGAAGCATGTGAAATGGGTGATATGATACTTAATCTAAAGTTGATGTGCACTGATAATACCACTGTTGTGTCGCTGAACTGTAAGCATGGCTGTATATAAATCCCTTCTGTGCTATTTTGTCCTCAGACCCTACGTTACTTGGCTGAGTTATCTACCAACATCCCCACCATGAAGAATGAACTGGGTATGATGGTGAGCTTGGAGAATCTTTTGGCAAGGTGACACACCCATGGTTACTTTTACCTGTGAATAAACAAATTATTTCATTTGCATTTTAATGTGGCTATGTAAAATTTACAGTGATACTTGGCTGCTTTTTCAATGCATAAATTCTGTGCCGTTTTTTTTTTGGCATAATAACATAGTTATAAGTTTGTAATGAAGGTGAGTGTTCACACCTCCAAAGCACATGATTAAATATAACCTTTCTCCATACAGAGATGGTCTCTCTGTTGATATCACCTCTTTGGCCAAGGAAGTTTACGATATTCTCAATGCACCTGCTAATCCTCCGCCTGAGAGAAGAAAGAAACCCCAGTTCTTTCTCAATTCTTCCAACAAGAAGGCCAAGTCCATCACTCTGCACATACAGGGCTTGGACAGCTCTGTAAGTCGACTGCTTTTTACATACAGTTCATTTATGTAGCTATTATAATCACCAGTAAGTTTAATTATGTAATCTCTCTGTCATTAAGCATCGAGGTTTGTGCGAGGAAGCTCTTCTGAAGGTCAAAGGAGTGATAAGCTTCACTTTCCAAATGGCATCCAAGAGATGTACTGTTCGCATCCGTTCAGACCTGCCCACTGAGGTAACAAGCAAAGACAAACATTTACAACCCAACATTTTACCAACAAAGTTGGGATGCTGTGTAAAATGAAAATAAAGTCAAGTAAAACCACATTTTATTCACAATAGAACATATCAAATGTTTAAAATTAGAAATTGTACCATTTTTAAGAAAAGGTAATTTTTCATTAACCTCACACTCTTCCCTGATGTCCCATTTGCAGAGTCTGGCAACAGCCATCGCTGGCACTAAGGTGTTGTCGGCCCAACAAGTGATAAAGAATGAGGCAGGAGAAGAGGTGCTTGGATACTTGAATATACTTTCAGTAAAGAATATTAGGATATGGAAGTGTAAGTTAAAGTTTAACTATGAATTTGTTTGTTTTTTAAATAACATTGTCTTCAGGTTTATATTCCTTTGAAATCATCTGGAGTGGATGTGCCTCAAAACTCAGCCCTGCCGGATTACCTCCCAGAAGAAGAGGAGAGCCCTGTGAGGGAGGTCGATCGAGCAATTTCCCGCACCACAGCCAAGGAAGATTCCAGCGGTAGCTGGTCAACGCTGCTGCCAGTTTCCTCACAAAAACATTTTACTGGTGAATCAGTCACAGGGAGGTGCTTTTAAGACTCATTCCGGTGTATTTAACTTGGATGGACATTACTTGTTGTGAGAAACCACAGCTGAGTCCTGGCTTCTACTGTAAAGTCAGCATTTCAGTTCTTGTGAGATGATCAGATTTTGGGCTAGATCTCTTTTATTGTTTGAGTTGACTGGAAACTAAAATGCTTGAATCATCTGTCCTCATTCGGTGTAAATATTTCTTTCAAATCTGTTTTTAAAATTTCATTTCCTCCTAAAATGTACAGAAACTGTTTACAATCCTGACTGCTTCTTTCTGTCCTGTTTTTAATTGTTGCTGGTTTATGCTACAGAATACAAATGTTGTGTTGTCACTGTACTCTGTTCTGTTTTCTTTCTTGGCTAAAGAGTTTGAAAAACAAAATAAGGTAAAATTACTGAATAGGTAACCAGTTCAAAAAGTTTTATTCATTTGAAGCAGTACAGCTGCAGCAGTTGTAGAGATTTTACTTTTACAATGATTCAGAGAGCTCACCTCATGCTTCCTCTGAAGTAAAGGGCTATATTCAAATCTTTGTGGTAGTAATAAAATATACATTTTTACATTTATAGCATCAAATATATAACAGCATGCCATGTGTACTGCTGGTAATGTCCTGCAGTACATAATCAAGACAAGTTTATTCTTTAGTGGTACTGTTAGACAGTGCTCAAGTCTGAGGACCCTAATGCAGATCATTTGTAGGAGCTGAGTGAAAATGAAGTGTAATGGCCTGCTTCTAGAAATTTAGTAATTTCCACCTTTTGTCTTGCTATAGTGAGAAGTGGTATGAATTATGAGTTGCATTATTTATAACTGCGTGACACAAATATTTGATTCATACTGAATTCAAAAAAAGCCACTGGGGAGTTTGGGCAAAGGGCCAAAACGATTGAGCTCATGAAGCAAAGTCACATCATTCCTTCTACACTATGTTAAGGCCAAGGAATGTCATAATTAGCAGCATCTGTCAAATCCTTGGAAACAAATCTGATTATTTTAACAATAACATCAGTAAATTCATTCAATCCAGTTTGGATTTACTTGGCCAAAAAAGTGGCTTACAGGCAGTGACAGGATGTAGAATAGGTGCAACTGTGACAGGGTTAAAATGTGAATGAATGAAAGGGCATAACTTAATAATGAAGCACGTTTTTGTAAATTTGAACATAAAGACAATGACGACAAATCATTTTATCTGTACAGCAATTTGAAGAAAAATCTGACGTTTATACCCTACATTTTCAGTTTTCAGATGACAGTATGTTCATTTTTGTCATTATTAAACCTAAAGTCATAATACTCCAGCACCTGTTCCACCCCAGTAATAACCTAGTTTAAACACTGTAGAAACAGTAAAGTATATTACATGACATACCTTTTTTTGCATTAGTCTTAATACAACTTCATGCACTGATATTATTCCTGTAGCACACTTTATTTCTCACATTTCTGCAGAAATATTACCTTGTGAGAACCATAAGGTTCCAGTTAGAGACAAAAATTCATAAACGAAGCTAGATTGGGGCCTGAGCTAAAGTCCCATCGCTGATCACAATCTGTCTACAGAAAAATAGTTCAAAAATGTTCAAGTATCACAGCTGCTGACTGACAGCTGATCTTAGTTTTTACATCTTTGTCAGTTTCTCATTCGCGCTCTCAATCACGCACATCACAAGACTATACACACTCAATGCCTCAATGCCCTGCTGTGATTTCAGGACATTCATTTAAGAATCAGGGAAACCTGTGGCTATACACAGAACATACATGATGACCAAGTGTAATCATGTTCAGATACAGAAAAACAAGCTTTGCCCCACAGAGTGCAGGATGAGGGAAGAGTAATCTCTCTCAGTGATGCCCTTGCAAGATGTTTGGAGACACCATCTTTGGGAACAGTGCTCTTCTGTCACAGGAGAGGAAGAAAGGAAGAATCTAGTGCTGAGAGTTGTCCTACTGATTCAGTCCAACAGCTCTGTACTTCACCTCTCTGTTTGACCTCTCCTTCATGTCTGTGGGTGTGGAATCGTCATGTTGCATCAGGGCATCAGGCAACATCTGCAAATCAAAGGTACAAAGAATTTAAAGCACAGGACATATAATATATTTTCTTTATTCACTTCCTTGTAAATAAAATATGATCTTTCAACTTGCAATGCTTGAGCTACTATATTGAAAGTGCAATACTAAGTCTTCATAATCTGAATGAGCTTCTTGGTATGAAACAAAAATGAATAAAACAAAAACAAACAAAAACAGAGCAGCCTGTAGCAGCGATGAAGCCATGTGAGAAACTTGTGGAGGACTGCACCAATAAGCTGTACTCAGGTCTGCTCAATCAATTCTGTGCCAATAGCTTATTGGTGTCCTGGTTTCTCTTAAGCCTAATGGGAAAATTAATTGGTCAGTGATGCTCGAAACAGTTCTTCTTCTTGTTAACTTTTTTTTAAAATTTAAAAAAAAAAAGACATCTTCAGAAGCTTATTGGTGCTCTCCACAAATGTCCCAGTTTCTCATTTGACCCCATGGGAAAATTACACCTCTACTTCAACATAACTGCTTAGATACTTTGAAAGTCCACAGTGATGTCTCTGTACATGCTTTCATTTACAAGAATTGATTGAAGAGTTATTCTGTAAGACTAGAGTTACACATAAAGAAGAAATATTTGAGAAGATGCATCCCACCCAGGATGTCCCGTCCCAGTCTGTAAGACACCCTCATCTTTCAAAGTCCAGCAAAAATTAAATAACTCGATTTTTTGATAAAATGTGATGCCTCAATCTGAGATACCCCCGATGACATCATTTTGACACTGCTGAGGTTTCTTTCATAGAGCTTGCAAAGAGCCCACCAGAGCCTCAGAAGACTGTCACAAAATTTATAGAGGACATTATTCATCAAGTCAGGTTTGTAAAGACAAGATGCGCACACACACCAAGAAGTGACCAGAATGAATGACAGTCTCTGTAATTTTATCAAAAGGAAACTAAGGGAGGAAGAAGAAGGGGGTGGGGAGTAATGGGATATAAATGTAGGAACTAGTGGCTAATCAGAGAGTGGATGCCTTCTCACCTGCTCCCTGCTGGGCTGATATATCGTCTACTCTGCTTAGAGGTTTCAGTAGACCATTCTCTGAGAAGGCTAGGACAGGAACTCTGTTGTCCTCCTGCTGTTGCTCCTCCTCTCCTTCAGGAGGAGACAACCTGGAATGTGAAGGCAGTACAAGCACCTCTTCAAACTCCCCATTCTCCCTAAAAACCAAAAAAAAAATAACAGTGTCAGACCTGATGACATCACAAGCAGTATGGCTGTTGTATATCATGGCTGTTGACTGTACCTCTGGTCAGGATGGCTCAGTGCTGTGGTGTTGGGGTTTGGGGTGGGATCTGGTTGGCTTAAGTTGCCGTTACTATTGTGTCTTGGTGTCTCAGTTGCTGCTGACGCAGCAGGAGAGGTCGGGTTCACTGATGGTGAAAGAAAATCAATCTGGTGTCAGGAACAACAACTGCAGAGGATATGTTTTGACGACAATCTGAAAGATATATTACTGCAAAAGTAATTATAAAAACGGTATATTAAATTACCTGCATTGTCTCCATTTCTGACCTTCTGGTGATGAAATGAAAAAAAGGAATTAATACTCAAAGATTGTTCAGTTGGATAGTTGTTACACTTTTGTTTACTCCATTTTCCCTCTGGTCTTTACCTTTTCAGTTGTCTCTGAACGCCGTGTTCTCTTCATGATCTCCTCAAGACGCTGGAGGGTTAGAAAAAAAGAAAAATGCTTTAATGTACACTGTACCTTGCAATTTATGCGTGTTTATAATGTGAGGTCACGTTACCTTCTTTCTCTCCAGTCGTTCAGCCTCCTCTTTCTGGAAGTGCCTCTCTCTCTCCTGCCTCAGTCGCTCTGCCTCCTCTCTCTGTCGAGCCTCTTCCTCCTCTTTCTAATGTACACAAAAGCATTTCATCTTATTAATAGGTCCATAGTGCTCCAACGTGTTCTCGCCCTCGAGTGTGTAGCAGGCATATCACAGATATACACAGGATGTACTCTCCCATTAAAGCCTGGATGCACCTGGAGCTGCAATGATGGGCTCTCAGATATAAGAGGTCTGTTTTAAAGAGCTTCAAAGTGTGATTTAGGAGGCTGGAATTGGGGCGAATACATAAGCAGTACATTTTTCTTTTGCCTGGAAAGTACAGTTTATGTTCCCTTTGAGAGTTTAGGGCAGCAGAATATATTTGGTTAGGTTTAAAAACAGACTTTTCCCTTTTGACAACATTAACCCTGCACATTGAAAAATTGTGATTCCTGCCAATCAGTGCCCTTACATTGCCAAGAAGCCTTTTACAAGCATCCATATGAAGTTTGGGAGTGAGACGTGTCTCGTAATTTGCCATAACCTGGCGCATCACTGTAGTTATGCTAAAGAGAACATCTGTGTGTGTCTCTGCATCACCATCAGGTCTGTATTTGACACCCCGGGAATGAGAACAGGCTGAAAGTTCCAGCAGCAGACCTGCTGCCATTTGTGGCAACCACATAAAAACAAAACAAGTCAACATAAACATCTGTAATCTCAGACCTGTTTCTGTAGTCTCTCTGCCTCTTCTCGCTCTTTCCGAAGTCTTTCTTCCTCTGCCTTTCTCTCCTCTTCCTCCTCCTTCTTCCTCCTCTCCTCGGCCTGGCGTTGAGCCTCCTCTTCTCTCCTTGCTCTCTCCTCTGCCTTTCGGCGAGCCAACTCCTCCTTTGCTAATCTGGTGAGACACAACCAAGTCAAAAATGATGCAGCCTTTCAGCACTACACACTCCCTCTCATGCACATGCTCACACACAGCCCAGCCTGCACACCTTGCCTGCTCCTCTTGTCGCCTGCGCTCTTCTTCCTCCCTCTCTCTCTGCTCGCGGGCCAGCCGTCGTTTCTCGGCCAGGATACGACTCGCCTCCTCCGGGTCTGTGGTGCCCGCTGAAGGCTTGTGAGCTGGTGGACTGCTTACACTCTCTAGAAGGCATCATAAAAGTTATGCTGACCAGTGTAATAAACTGTAGCTGTGAAACAGGTGAGAGATTCATAACTCACCGCTGGTTGCCGTTTGCTCATTTGAGCTCTTGTTCTGACCCAGTGGCTGAGGTCGAGGCTGAGGAGGGCTGAGGACCTGCTCATCATCCTCCTCTCCTCTGGGTGTTGAAGGGTGGGAACTCTCAGGTGTGATCCTGACAGGACGAAGATTTCCAGGATCTTCTGCCCCTGGAGACTTTAGTAACTTGGGGGTTGGAGGTCGCCCCACTGGTTTCTGTGGAGGTCTGTGAGCAAAGGAAGTATATATTTTTTTAAAAATAGTCATCATTCGAGCATATCAGCAAAATAACTTCCACGTTACATTTCAAATAAAACTGTAAAACTCAATTTCAGCTCAAAATATTCCCCATTTATCAAATGTAACTGACCTGCCAGGAGAGGGTGCTGTCACTTTACCGCTCTTTTTGATTGGGGAAGAGGAGCGCTTGCTTGGGGGCAATGAGAGAACAGGAGCAAGTGGAAGTGTCAGGTTGCTCCATGACTTCCTGACACTGTCACGGTCTTTTTGCCGCTGTTGGTTCAGGAGATACGGTAAAAACAAAAGACAACATGCACGAGTCAAAACAGGCAGTTTTTTTTTTAAAACACCACCAAGTAAGGACCCAGGGAAGCAAACAACACATTATCATCAAAACTGCTCTTCCAGAAAAATGTCCTTTAATGCAACACAAAGGTAACTGGATGGTTTAGAAGGTGCCCTATAGATAGTAGCCACACAATATGATGACGAGTAACAGGGTTAGGCTTAGATTACCTCTGGCACCAAACTCAGAAACAAAATAAGAAAAAACAAAACACATTTAACAGGTCACAAAATGAAAAACAGTCTTTTTAATTTGGAGAAAAAAAAAAAAAAAAAAATCACACTGCATCCATTATCTGTACATTCTCACTGACCTTGTATGAATGACACACCAGCGGTATTCTGGAGTGGGTGAGAGTTATCAGTTCACATGCACAGTGATATGTTAGTGTGTGGGATGCACGGCATACAAGGGGCCTTCTTTCTGAGATCTTAACGGCATAATAAGCTGTCACGAAGCAGATGAACAGTGGATGCAAGTGTGTGTGATGACAGATACTCTAATCTATTGTTTATATTGTTTGATCAGAAACATAATCAATTTGAAAATGACAAAGTTGAAGAAGTAGAAGAATTAAATGTTACTCGGTGCTTGAAAAAAAATGATTTAAAAAAAAAGATTTACGTCAACACGTTCTGTAATATCAGTAGCAGGAAATAATGATGAGTTGCTTTTTGTTCACAAATATTATTTCCCAGATATTTTGTCATGAGCTGATGAAATCTACCTGTGTTGTTCCGGTTGTCCTCCTGCGCGGGGTGTTTAAAGACGAGGAAGCTGCGTCCCTGCTGAGGTTCCTCTCCTGGCTGCGACAGTGAGGCAGTGGCTGTGCCTGCAGGGCCTTGAAGGACATTGAGCCCATGGGGTGGCAGGAAACTGAGCGAGGACACACAGGCATGGCTAGGGTGATGTATAAGGTGGGAGTATACAGTGTTTTTGAAGGTATTGATTGGGGTAGTGTGAGAATTGGTAGGACACCAATAAGTGTTGGATAAAATGGATCACAGAGGAAAAAGGATCAGGAAACAAAGACAGGAATGAGAAGGAATCAAGATGAATAATAAATAAATAAATAAAAAAGGAAAGCCATGGGTTGAAGAAGCCAGCGCAGGATTGAGAGGAATGAGGAGAATATTTATGGTAGGAACAGAGAAGAAAGAAAGAAAGAATTAGTGCTACTAAAAAGTGCAAACAGCTGCGAATGTACTGCAACCATCACCTGGCACTGTCTGACAAAGACTGTCTATGTGATACAAAATAAGGATTTGGTTGGTTGATTAGGGTTAGTAAAAAAAAAACGTAACACAATACGCTTAAAGATATTTAGATCAGGAATGGTTTGCCAAACCATTACTTGCTATAAAGAGTCCCAGTGTTGGAAGCATTTCTACTTTGTCACCCAGTTAGAACAAACTATAGCTATCCACACAATAGACCCAAAACCATACAAAGCAAGCAAGCACACAGAAACAAAAACATCTAAATACATGTAAGAAATGCTCTTCACCAGCTGAAGATGATGCTGAATGTATCAAAGAGGGCAGAATAGAAAAGAGTGAGTGAATTCAAGTAGTTCACCCAGAAGTTATTTCTTTCCCTTAATGTAAACAATGATGGAACACACACAAATGATCTAAAACTCCCTGCTGCTGTGACAAGGCATGGCATCAGTAGAGGAAGATTTCCTGAACAGATCACTTTATTTGTTTTGGGGGACGTATGTGCATGTGTGTCTGTGTGCGTGAGCTTTGGGTGCCTGACACACGCTGTTAAAGGAAGTTTCAGACAGTGTAATGCTTTAAGTCCAGGCAAATCAGATTAGCATCCGAAACTGCTTGGGTCAAGAGACCAAGCATAAAAGAGTATATATACTCTTTTTAATAAAACCTCTGCCTTAGATCAAGAGAATCTTGATCTAAAGAGCCAAAGGGCTTTAAATGTTTTGTTTTATAAAATCAGTGTTGCGTGTTACCTGATTGGTCTCCTGACAGACTCACTGCACTGCGGCTGCGGGCCAGATAGGAGTGTGTTGGCTGCTGCAGGCGGTTCACCATGTTGCTCTCCCATGGCGTCAGTGGAAGGCGGCGCAGTCCTGAACACACGCATGTGACATGTGAGCTTTGATAAGAGCTACAAATACAAACTACCCACTTATTTGCCTAAGCAAACAATCAAAGCAGATTATAAATTATACATATTTACTGCATTTTCCCCCTTTCCCAACACTGTCAAGCATTGCAGGTTAGAAATAAAGTGAATTTGTAAGCATGCACAGACTGCCGTGCCACACCTACACCTTCATGCATCTGTTTAATTATGAGAGGCAGCAAACACCGTGGTATGAAGAGCAAACAAAAGGGCAAAGACAAACAGTGCAAGATAAAAGGACACATGTCATTTTTAAGAAAATGATCTTCAAGAAATTTCAATTTATCTGGGAAATCATTCAAGCAAAAAGCTTTCAGTTTACCTCAGGTAGTTCGGAGAAAAAGGCTATTTTAATTAATTAATCTCCACGGCAACCTGATAAGTAAGCCAATTAAAGGAGATCCGGCACAGTATGAGACAAAACGTGCAGTGCTTTGCAGGTGTCAGCATGCAGGTCAAAGATACATCTGGGCTGAAAACTGTAGCAATAAATGGGTTTTTATATTTCTATTACTTTATATATAAAAACATTCATGTTTGAGAGTTTTTTAGAATTCACTGAGTGATGCTTCACAGTGCCTCAGTGTGCGGTGTCTTCTGATAATATAATAATGGGAACAAGAGCATAATTATAATTTTATGACTAATGTGGGTGCCAATTTTACAGCCAGGATAAAAACAGCATACAGTGTTCCCACAAAAACAAAAAGATTATCCTACTGAGGATTAGAGAAAGGGGTCACGTTAGAGGGGGGTAGAAAAAAATCTTGATCCCTCAGATGAAATGCACAAATGCCAACACGTGTGTGCTGGACTGTGGGCATTTGTTTCAATAATCATAATGTATATTTATACATAAAAGGATATTAGATCAGCTTGTCATGTCATGGTAGGCTCTCCAAATCAAAGTTTCTCTTTTCAGAATATTACATTTAAAATTTTACACTGACAAATTTCTACAAAAGTAACAGATTATTTTACAGTTTCCAGCCCAAGATCTTTTTTGTTGCTTGCAACATAGTCGGAACAGTATAAGAGACCAAAAAAATTTCCACAAGAAACCTGTGTTTTTCTGTTGGCTGGTCTTTCCCTGATGCAGGTGGGGTTTGGACTGAGCTTTGTTTATGACAGGGGAGGAGACTGTTCTCATCTGTAAGCCTGTCAGCAGCATACAAACATCAAATGATGCATGACCCGATGGTTAGACTTCAACAATGACTTCAGTAAAAGCTCAAACTCAGAAATTTGCTTATTTGCTTTCTTGCTGATTACTTCATGCAAGGATTCATTTAGGTCTAACATCTGAAAAACAGACCAAGTCAGCAGTTTGTTAGCTTAGCTTAGCATAAGGCAAATTTTTTATTTACCGGTAGTGTTTTTCAGTTTTATTGTTCTTTTTGTCTTCATTTTAATCAAATAACTTCCTATTTTACTTTGTTCATATTTCACACCGTCTTGGGCCTGTTTAATGGTTTCTGTTTTGAAGTGTAGCTTTATTGTAAATTTGGGAAAAATTCACCTAAAAAGTATGTGTGTCCAATTAAAGGTACAGTTATTGACGTTTTTAGGCTATTTCATAAGAAAGAAATGATAAAGTACTCATAAATATACATTATATAATAAATATACAAATATACATTCATTATTATTCATTATCTTCCAAAAAATTGATGCATTCTCATAAACTTAGAATTAATCCATTTAAAATATACCCCACCATATTTGAATACAGTGACCGAGAAGGACACCTTCCTTCTGACTAATCACGCTTTACCTATCTGGCTGGAGACCGACCACATATGTAGTATGGCAAAGGCAGAAGAGAAGTTGCAGACTTTCATGCCATGGAAGGACATTGAAGGAATATGAAAACAGAATTCTTCTGACATCTAGCAGTGAAAATTTTTCTGCATTGTAATAATATTTCATCTTCTCCTGTTAAGAGTGTTATCTGATTTAAGTTTGGATTCTGGTGTTTCTCTTCCATTCTTTAACTAAGCTATGTTAACTCTCTGCTGGATTTAGCGTCATATTAACTAAATGGGAATGACACGCTACACAATACATAGTTATAACATAAAAAGTGTGTTTCAGTCACATAAACATCCCAAATCTAATTAACTAATCACAATAAAACAATGAGTGCTTTACAGCCTGTCACAAGAGACTACTTCATAACAATGGCAAATTATACAAGATGGAGTCAAAAGCTGACCATTGCCAGTGGATGTAATGAACTGTATTTGTGTGTGTATATTTATTACCTCGATCTGGTGAGTGCAGGAGTGTGGCAGAGGAGCAAGAGAGGCGCTTGGTAATGACAGGGTCTGTATGCTTGGATAAATTCATTGTGGACACTGAGCGCCTATCAGCATCTAGAATACAAAAAAAAACAACAACAAAAAAAACATGACAAATGCATATCAGTTTTATATTGAATTGGTGAAATTTAAGGAGAGAAAAAGGGGAAGAAAGAGAGCTGAAGTCAGTCATCTCTCTGGGTTTCTCTATTTTGGTTAATTCAGGTTAGGTATGAAAAACTACCAACTTGTTGCTAAGACAGGAAAGATATTTAAAAACAGATTAGTGCTAAATGGGTCTTATGTCCTCTAAAATAAAACTAAAATGGCTTGAGTAAATGATCCTGTGCCTGGGGATATAACTTTACGTCACACGTGAACTGCTACATGCGAGTGAAATAGCAAAACTACATGTCGTGCCATTCACACTGGCCTACATGAAAACTAAAGAGAATGAGCTAACACAGTGCTGAACAGTTACAGTGCTAAAGCCAGCGTTCTAACGCCAGCCAGCTAACCCACACAGTGCTTTTATATTCACATTGGGATGTCATTCCGTATCTGTAGTAGAGACTGAAAGCACTCTGCATGTGCTCCAGTCCAGCAAGGTCGAGTGGATAGAGGAAAGCTGACTCGACAAAACCTGGGCCAGGAGGGGAAAGGACAATGGCAGAGAAAACAAAGAGTGTAGAGCAGGTAGAGAGCGAGCCGAGAGTGGGAGGGAGAGAGAGAGAGTTTGAATTTGAGAGCAAGGGGGGGGGGAGAGAAAGAGAGAGAGGCAGAGAAGGGTGTGAATATGCAGTAACAACAGAGGGCAGCGGATCTGAAAAGTTCAAATATAAACATGGCAGAACAATACTGACACGCAGAGGCAGGCAGACATATTTATACAAGAGAGGCACTGACAGAGACACGCATCAGGTGTATGAGCACCAATGCAGAGGGGGAAAAAAATGGCTGTACAACTGACTATGTCTATGGTGTGTTGTGCTGTGTGTTAACAGGTATTGTGTTATATATGTGATATATGTAAGAGTACCAGCTGTTGTGCAGGGAGTGTTTGTCTGCAGAATCCCTCCCCAAGACCAACGGTTGGCCTTCTGTCTGGTTTTCTGGCTCTTCTCCATAGTCCTGCGAATCACTGCCTCATGACGAGCCTACAGTCAAAACAACGAGAACATCAATGGCAAAAAAACAAACAGCCATCCGACATACCAAGTGCTAAGCAAATTCTCTCTCTTCATTTCTTCTGAATGAATGGAGTGCTTTGACTGCATCCAAAGTAGCAATACATGGCAGATAGAATGAAAGAAATGCCAACCTATGTGCTGGTGCTAAAGCTAAAGCTGAGGAACCATAGACACTTTCTAGGCTGTAGAAATTGGAGTCCACTGAAAGTTGAGGTACGGTGGGCATCTGGTGGCCCAGTAGCAGTAGTAGTAGTTTCCCTGTTCTCCTACAGTCCTTGTTTCTAAATTTATAACGTTCCTATAAAATGAAGACTTAGATCCAAACCTAATTTCCTACTAAGATGTAACTCTTTACTCGTTGAAAGCCTACTGAGAGTAACCATTGAAGCGGTTTGAACTGAGTGCTTTCTGTCATATTTCAGGCCTGCTTATAAAATAAAATGACTGAGTGCATCAAAAGTTAGCTACCCTTTGACATCTCAGCTATATACTGAGATGTCAAACCTCATACAGGTGAGGTTGTCAAATATCATCTTTATGGAGTAAAAAGTTAAAAACCTACTGTATCAATAGAAAAAAAACTATCCAGATTTATTATTACTATTTATGCAAAGTCATCAACATGTGCTGCTACAGTGTCATGTTACAGATCTTTGACACATCAATGTTCTAGTTCACTAAATCAACAACTTAATTAGAACGTCAAATCGCTGTAAAGTTAATTACTGCTGGACAGGAAATCTATGACTACTTCACAGATCTGCAATTTTTCTTTACATTTTTTTATACGAGAAAACGAGTGGTTAAACACACAAATACAGTATCCATGTCCCCCCATCCTCCCTGGATGGGTGTTTCAGAAAAAACTTGGAAGCAGGTGGCAGGTAAGAGGTTAGCCTTTGTGTGTTCACGAGTGTAACACTCAGGATGCACAGTTGTGAACGAGGGGAGCGTCAGTACCCTGTCTTCCTCTATTTTTTGCCGACGTTTCTCCTCCACGGCAGCCCGTCTCTTTTCCTCCTTTACCCGCTGCTCCTCCAGCTTTTTCTTTCTCTCCTCAACGTGTTTCTCATAGTGCTGCCTGGCTCGTTCCTCACGGGCCTGCCACTGGGCCTCCTTGGCAGCTGGCGCATGTAAACATGATAAACAATTTGTTTGAAAAAAGAAAACAAAAACAGGCAACTTGCACACAGCACGAAAAGGCTTATAGCAGTAATGTGATGTGTCAGCTGTGGATCATATGAAAAAGCTTTAGCTCTCAACACAACGCAAACGCCTCAGCCCCTTACTTGGGACCAGAGGTGCGACCAGTGTACAACAGTGTGAAAAAAAACCCACACTTAAAACATGAATAAATAGGCAATGACTTCCAAAAAGCCATCTGTTGTATTATATTGGTTATACTGACACACACACACACACACACACACACACACACACACACACACCCTCTAATATCCAAAACACCAGCCTTTCTGAAAGCTGTCCCATGGACTGTCCCATTATGTAACACGGAATCCATGGCAACAGGCCGCCTGGCTTGAACCTAGCCTTTATGTAACAGCCAGAGAAACTGGCACTTCACCACAGCTACCAACCAAGTTCAGTCACAATATGTTGTGGGAAAGACAAAAAAAAAAAAACACCCAAAAAAAGATAACTTTTATTCTTTTCTCTGTCAAACTCACAAGAACGCTCACCATTCTGTTTTTCACGCTCCTCCCGGCGCTCACGGGCCAACCTAAGTCTCTCGTCAATCTTGTTGAAGAGCAGCGAGTCTGCAGCACAAACAACAGTGAAGAATGTTAAAGGCCTGACATAAAACAGTCAATGCTGAGACACGGTACAAACTAATCTCATTGAAATATATGGTAAATGGTAAATGTCCTTAAGGACCCCAAAGCGCTTCACACTACATTCAGTCATTCACCCATTCACACACACATTCACACACTGTAATGTATGTGGGACTCACCTGTTTTGGTGCCAGCATTGTTACTGGGGCTGTTGCTGTTGGTGGTGCGACTAGGTGTAGGAGTGGGTGTAGGGGTCAGGCTGGGAGTGTAGGTCTGCCCAGAGCCTGCAGAGCTGGGACGGGTGGTTGAAGACACGGTGCCATCCTCTGACTTAAAGTGAGAGTACGATGCTGCAAAGAAGGACAAACAAGTGTCACATAATAAAACAACAAAAGAAGAGACAAAGTGGGAGAAAAGAGATACAGAAAAATACAAGATAATAATTGCACATTAGGAAGCACCATCAGAAAGACTTTCCACAGCTCCTCACCCAGAGCTGTAATAAATGTTTTCCCACTAAATAAAACCCATTCAACAACACTTCAACTGAACATTGTGTGTAGAACAAACTGCTGCTTAAAATAAAAATGAACATATTCAACCAAATGCTTAAGAAATAGCAGTTTACCATCAAAAAATTTCAAATGCATCAAAAATCTCTGCAGGTGGTCTCCCCGGCATTTTCAGGCTTTGCTGAGTTGCTTAACAGAAAAACAAAATGCAATAAAACAATATGCACTTCACTGTCTTCCTGCTATTCATAGATGTGGCCATGAAGTTGCAGTGTTTCCACCAAGCTCACAGCTAGGCTATTGATTAATTGCACCATAGGGTGACTCAGCGCTTTCAGGTTAGCTTCCTGGACACAGAGCGTTATACTGGCTCTGATGCAGATGAACCAGACGCATAAATTTACACGGGTAGGATTAGAAAAATTGTATACTATTAATAAATACTGTAGGTGTACTAAGCAAGCATTCAACACAGTCCTTTCCTGTGTGTGGTGATAAGAGAGAGACTCCTCAGTCTCCACAGAGACCAACCTGTCCCACAAACCCAAAGACCAAAATAAATCATCCCCCCTGACTAATCTGATAAACTGAAAAAGATGGACTCCACTTTAATTATCACAGCCATCATGCCCTATTCTACACAAGTCTCTCTATCACCTATTTCTTTTCTTTACAGAAAGAGGACAGGATGGAGTACAAGTTTCATATCTAGAGTTACAGATGGAAATCTGTGTCTCAATGAATTTTATAGTTACCAGTACATAACATTAAGAGTAAACACTGAATCATTTCTCAACATCCTGGCTTTTTTGATTGATTTCATGCTACTATTTCCTTCCAGGCTTGTTTACAGTACTGCGAAAGTGTCTCATTTCTTTATATTTAGTTTCCAAGCAGCCAAACTTGTCTGTGGTCTTGAAGTGGTCTTCTCCAGACTTTCTGAAGGTCTTTTTAAGTTGTTTTTTGCTTTTTTGTTTTGGGTTTTTCCACTCGTTCCCTCCAGTTCTATTACCTGGTCATTTTAGAGGTTTGTGTGTCTGCCTGTTAAGGCACTTAACACTGACCTATGAATCGTTCAGTTTTAAAATCAATTTAAAGTTGTATCTTTGGGGACTTTGTTACTACCAGCTGGTAACAAAAACACTCTGTTCCTCTTTATTTTAATCTATAAAAAATAAAAGCTCATAACAGTCTGACAGGCATAATTGAATATTTTTGCACTAATAAGGTGATTCAAAAACTGCTATTAGTCAAAAAGCTTCGCAGCTTTTTGTGCAGTGAGGACAAAAGAAGTGGCAGGCCTTAAAACAACAACAATAACAACAATGAAAAAACCTACACTAGATTAACAACAGCTGAAAATTACAAAAAAAGCTTGCACAAACCTAATACTGTATTTCCATTTATGTCTGCATGTGTTCTCTTGACTCACTGCAACAATTCCCCATTTTCCTAGCAAAATGTAAGGGCATGAGGTGTGGCTTAAGAGTTGATAAAGATTTGATCAAGGACTGAGAAAAAAATTGAACCTTCTTCCTCCTAAAAGGTAAAAGAGAACATCAGTCTGAACACAACAAGTTCCACTAACTACTACTTTCAAATGCCGTTTTTCATTTGCAAGCTGATCAGTTTTAGTATATTAGAAACAGTTTCCTCCTTTCACTTTATTCTCACTGTACTTGGTAATTTATGATATTTTGTTTTGCAGAAAGTCTTATGAATCTAAACTGTCACTAACGTCTCCATCCAAACACCTCGAGAGGTTTTTAGGGTGAATCACAAAGACCAAGGATGTGAGGGCATAGCTGCAGACGGATTGTATGTCACAGTCTATGGAACATCTACAGAGGTGTGTACACAAGCATTCATAGGTCTGCCCTGCCTCGGGTAGACTGGCATTGGAAGTGGTTTAATATAGGCTATTGTTATGAGAGGAAAGGCTGGACTGGGCCACGTAAAAACAAGTCTGGTCTGTTTATTCTCTTCCCCTGAAATCCCTTTCCTCAAACAAAAGATTCAGTTTATTGAATGATGAGGATAATACACTGAAGTCAGATACTTAACGAGACATACGTGAATGGGCTTTTGGGTAAACAAAAAAGATGGCTTAAATGAGATGAAGTCAAGTCTGAATGAAAGGCCAGGAGCTCCTGCAAATGCATTAAAAGGAAAAGTAATGAGCCTTTTCATTTATACAAGTTGACTTCAAGTTTCATGTTGTGATGGAGTGGGCGTTTTAATGATCCGAGTGGACTACCGCACAATGAGCCAGTAGGCGACTGTCAAAGACCACAACCAGTTTCTTTAATTTGACAGCTTAAATTTATGCACTTCACTTTAATCAGCTGGGAATACTTAAAACTACATAATAAGAAATAACACTTCTTAAAAAAGTCAAGACAAGAGAGAGACACTTTCATCCCATGTGAAATTAAATAACATTAGCAACTCCTCCAGGGTGTACCGCGCCTCTCGCACCCAAACTGTAAGTAGAACAGTCATCTGTAGGAATAAGTATGAAAAGATTAACAATTGGTCGGTTTAATCAATTAACCACACTCTCACAGAAATATTCAGAATACAAAGAAGAAGAGAAAAGAGGATTGCCTCTTAAACTATTAAAAAATTACTGGAATAAAGGAACTGAAATTTTGACATTAACAATGTGGCCCATATTTACACAACTTGATTTACCTCATAAATATTTACTGTAACTCCGAGCTAGATGTCCTTCAGAGCATTTGCAGATAAAAGTAAATGGAGAACGAATGCATTCCTTCAATTCCTATACTTTGAAAAAGGTGCATGCATGTTGTACAATATAGTTACGAAAAGCAGTTAAAGCCTTTTACTTATAACAATCAGTGGAATTTGATAACCAGACAAAATTTATCTCCACATCTCTGGTTCATACATCTTCTCATTGTTTCCTTTGTTCAAAACATTTTTCCAGATGACGCAGTGTCATGATAACATCGCAAATCTGCACTGTCTGTGTTTTTTCAGCTGAAAATATTACAGAAAAAATACTAATATGTTGGACTTGTGCAGCTTATATCCTCTTACTGCGTCTCACAGACTCACCCATCTGTTGTAGAGGTCATAAACCGACAAACCTCAAATAACAGCGAGCATATTTGCTTGTGAGCAATAGACAGCAGCTTAACAGCCTTCGCAAACACACCAAAGTCAGTTTCATGTGTGACATAATTCCACTTCCCAGTAATAAATGTCTGGCTACACTCATGTCCACCACCTTTTGCTACACTTTTATATAAGATTCTTTCATATTTTCAACCAACTGTTAACCAGGAACATAAGAATCTACACATACTAAACCTGAAGTCATACAAAAGTCTAGATTCAAAAGATTAGGACAGATGTACAAAATATTTTGGTTTCACTCCAGCTGACGTGATTTTAAGCAATGTCTTTATGAGTATGAGTTCTTAGTGTTTAAATTCATATTAGGCTAACACATATCCTTTTGAATCTTTGGTAAATGACCTGTATTTGTATAGCGCTTTAATTAGTCCCTAAGGACCCCAGCCCATTTGAAGCCCATTTAGAAAAAAAAAGAACATGGATCATCTGAACTGACAGCAAACACCTCGTATTAAAACTGACACTATGGCAATGGTTTGATCTCAAATGAAATATTCGAGGACAAAGCCAAATCCAAAGCATACTGATGCTGGTGCTTTTGTAGTCCTGTTCATTCCCAATTAAGTACCTTGTACTAGATGAGTGTGGATTTGGCAGCAAAAGTTTAGGACACAGGTGACCCAATAGCTCAGAGGCTATGGTGCTAACCAAAAGGGCTAAAAAAAACCCCAAACTTGCAGCTAAGTCCCATATTTCAACTCCTAGCAAACAGGACCATTGCTGCAAGTCAGTCTTGTCACTTCCTTTCTTTTGTGCGCTGTTTCAATAGTTTAAATAAAGGCAAAACAAAATTCTGGGTTTAAGGCTTTACCTGGATTGTGGTTCATAATTCCAAGATTGCACCTGCTGAGCTCTTGGCAAGCATCCCACTCTGACTAGTCGAATCGGAGGACCAGAAACCACATTCCTACTTCTTGAAAGCATCTTTCACTGAAAAGAGTGACCCAATGAAATCCATGTTGCAGTGAGGTGGAGGGGGGGGGCAAAGAGGGCAGTCAAAAGAAATCCATCCAAAACTCAACTGTTTCCAGAGTAAGAAAAAATGGGAAGTGAAAACGAGAGGGTGAGAGAAAGAGTGAGAGGTCAGCTGTGGTCGGTGTCACTGCTGCTGAGAGCCAGTGTGTGAGACAGGTTGTGGCAGCTCTCCAAACCCCATCCTTTTGTCCATGTGTATGCATGTATATTTGTGTAACAAGAGTATGTGTGTAACAGAGAGTGATACGTGAGAGTGTCACCGTTTAATCTGCCCGCCCCTCCCTCCGTTCTGTTGCTTGCATGTATGTGTGTATGTGCATGCACGCTCCCCACCCCCAATCTATCTGCATTCATTGCCAGTCAGATTAAATGGTCAGAGTTAGCGATTAATGCTCCGCTGTCCAGGCCAGCGGATAGCACGCTGTACGGCTCCTTTCCTTCCCTTCAGCCTGAGAGGATAAGCTGCTGCTAATGCTAAGCTAAACTGTAAGCCCCAACCACCAGAGGGAAAAAAAAAAAAAAAGGGGGGGGGGGGGGGGGGCAGGGATGGGAGTGTTCCTTTATAGCTCTAGGAGAGGCACTCAGGCCTGGGTAACAGGTGCAAGAACGCTGGCTTCTGCTGCAGGGCCAAGCTGCAAATCAGATCATGAGAGGAAAACTCTGTCATTTAAAACTGGAAAATTTTGAATGTTCCCATCTTCAAAAGTTTTTGTTAGTACAAATTTTTGCTCGACAAATTTTCACTGACAATAGAGCAGGGGTGTCAAACTCAAATACACAATGGGCCAAAATTCAAAACTGGAACAAAGTCGCAGGCTAACGTTAATATTTATTGAAATATATTTATTCCTCCAGATATAAGAATGAATCTTTTCTTATGGACTCAAACACGTTTTGCTGAAAAACTGAATATGGAACAAGCAAAACTTAATACTAAACAATATATATATTAGCTGTATAATACCAGTAGGCCAGCTCTAATAGCAATTTGGTATGGCTTCGCGGGCCAAATGTAATTAGTCCGCGGGCCTAGAGTATGCATACAAACCAATGCCCTCAAATAAAGTCATCTTGTTTACTATTAACAATCAATGGCAAATGAAAATCCACACACTTCTTATAGCTCCATCAACCATTTGACTTGTACATGAGTAATGAAGTCCATACCATTACTGAGAAATTACAGGCTAAGGTCAAAGTAGAAAGAACTATTTGAGACAAAACAAATCAGTTTAGTCTAACAGTCGTGTGTTGAATCAGTCCAATCAACAGCACCCACCATGTCTTCATAATAAAGATAACTGTGAAAAAAAGCAGCTCCTTCACAATTTCAGACTTCACAGTAAACCCAGCAGTTTTCTCTCCTTCCACCTGTTTCAATCATATCTTACATGTATGTTTGCTCCATGATGCAACTACACATCCCTCAGCATGAGATGGTTGGATTCAAACAGGAAATGCAATTATCTAGAAATGAAACTAGCCACTTTGTCTTGTTCCTTATATATAATGTGGCATATGCATGATTTGTAGAGTCAGTCTGTAATACTACACTACTTGAAGAAAACCATCTAGCTTTGTTCTTTCTACTAAAAAACACTGGTCACAGCATCATCTCAACATTAGATAAGGCATGAAATTAAATCTAACACTATATCTTTCTGAATTGTGTGAAAAGGGAAAGCTAACGTGTGGCACATTTATGCCTGCTCCAACTGTAATAGCATCCCGACTGCTCTGCTTACTAATGCATTTAGATCACATGTACAGTGAGCCGCACCTCCATTCTCATCTGCAGTCCTTGAGTCAATCTTGCCCTGTCAGCTGATTTTCACTCACACAAACAGTAAAACTGTGCTTCCTCATCACACCTGTCAGGCGCCTGTCTCTGGATGGCTGCGCTTCACAGTTTTAGAGGAGTTTTCCTTTGTAAAAGCAAACTGTGCACAAATCAAACAATTACTACATATTGCTAGGGGTATCAACTCCTACCTCTTTATTCAACATCATTAGCCTTGCATGTAGACACATTTGTCTTTAATGGACCACATTTTCAGATCTTTCTTTAAACTGCTGCGACTCTCTGGAGTCTGGTTAAACATCTCTGTGCCCCAAGAGCTTCTCTGCCCCAGATAATGCTCGCTCTCGCTCTCACACACACACACACACACACACACACACTCTCTCTAACATTTTTGTCAGCGCAAACATCACAGTATTTAAGGGAGAAAATGTAGTTTACACTGCTCTCATTTTCTTTTCTCATTTTCATCCATACCTTTTGTCTTTCTCTTGCAAGCATCTCTTCGTCTCTGTACCTCCTCCTCCTCAGTGATGGTGAAAAGTGCTGGGATAGCTGAACGGTTACCTCGCTTCCTCAGCCTCCACTTCCCTTGCAAACACCCACCTCCACCTCCTCTTTCCCCACGTCCTTTACTATCTGGCATTGCCTACCCTGTTGCTAACCCTTGAGCCCCAGCCTAACTCACCCAACCCCGTCCCATCCCACCCTGTGATGCTGGGTGAGGATGGGAGGTGGGGGAAGAGGTCTGTCCTGAATGCCAGAGGATGATGATGGACGAGGTCACCCCTAAAAGCCACCTTCTCTAAGACGTAGGTAGCTAATAGCTAGTGCTAACAGCAATTTTCTTCAGGTTGCTGCTCTGACTTTAAGACAGCAGGAAGAAGCGACAGAGAGAAGAAACAACATGAGTAAGGAGATAGGGGAAAAAAGGCGGTGGAGATGGAGGAAAGTAAATGTGGTGGATGAAGGAGAGCGTGGAAGAGACAAACAGAGCAGCTCATTGAGCCAAGTCCATACTCCCTGCAATGGCATAGAGAGAGTAAAACAGAGTGAGTGAGTCTCTTGTAGGATGAGCTCTTGCAGTCTGGCTTAGAAAAGAAGACTTAATCCACAAGACTGGCTTGGTTGAGAGCTGTAAGGATTGTGCTTCTTTTGACTCCCGAGATGCCGCCTCTGCTGTCACTACTTTTACTGCATTCCTTTTTCTCCTGCTTCAGCTCTCCCTTGCTAGGTCTATTGTGTGAATGCAAACTTGTCAGAAGAATCATATCACCCAGGCAGTGACTGCACAGAGCACACACACACACACAAACACAGAGTAACTGAGGAGAGCGGGGTTTGTTAAAATATTCAGTGCGAATCCAGTGGTGGAAGTTGAGCCGGTGCTGGCAAAGGGTTTCCCTGACAACAGCAGCACATGGACCAGTGACGCATGGGAAGTGAGAGAGCAGAGGACGGACACGCTTTAATGTGCTGTACACAGTCACACACACAACTAGGGATGCACACACCAAATCAAATATTGCAGTACAGGAGCTGCTTCTGTGGAAGGGGTGTGTACAGAGAGCACATGGTATATAGCCCCACCCCACCATCCACTTAAAGAGCCATCAGCCATTTAGGATGCCACGGCGATGTACGATGAGCGAGAACATTCATATGTTGCTGCAGCTTCACAAGAATGCAGAAGGAACAACACGCAGCACATCAATATTTAACCAAGGAGCATTATTGTAGTTGCACTGCATCTACAATAATGTTGCAGTGCAACTTTATTGTTGCTTGGCTCTGTAGCCAAATTCAGAACCTTTAAAAGGTGACACAATATGGCAGATGCAATGAAAGGGAGGGTGAAATAAAAGGGGGAGTATTTCAAACTTTGAAGGCCTGGATAGTAACAGTACAAACACCAGGCTCAACTTGTATTACTGTTAATGCATCCTTGAGCTAAACTAATATGGAGATTAGAGAAACAAGTGCGATAGCTTGCATGCTGTGAAAAGCAACATAGCCACTAAAGTTACAACTCCACTGTTTCTTTTACTTTATATGTACATAAGAAAAAGCATTAAGTATTTCCTAAAATAATTCCAAACCACTACCTTTTCCACTATTCCTTTACTATATAAAGGAATTCAGGACAAGTCCTGCTGTCTCATCTCCTCAGAGAGCTCACACTTCACAAACGCACACATTCATGAAAGAGCAATCTGATCTTTGTCCCTGCAGGAGAGAGCAATGCTGTAATTCTACACTCAGACTTTAACCTGATAGGATGGGTAACACACCCTTCTCACACCTACTGAATGTGTGTGTTAGACACAGACATTTGAAGAGAATGGACATTTGAATACAGTAAAATGAAACCAAGAAAAAAAAAGATTTCGTTTATTGTTAAGTTTAATTGCTAACCCTGGGTCTGACATGTTGGGGGTCCTGAATGACATAATGTTTGACATAGTGTACAATTAAAGTATAACAGCTGAGTTGTATGCAAATTTAACCCAGAAGTATTGAGTTAAATTTCTAGAAAATCCCATAATGTGTGATGGATGGCCAAACTGACAGCGAATCTGGGAAAACACCGCAATCACCCACAGAAGTAACTTTTTGTGCAGGCAGAATGCAGGGCAACTCATGAACAAAGCAGCAAAAAGGATGATTTGGGAAGCAGGTAGTAATGACAGGAGATAAACCACATCTTAGGAACTTACTTTCTGATTGGATCAAAGCTGCAGTACCTCTTTATAAATACAGAGTTAACAACATGTATTAATTAATCTGTGCAGTGTTACAATGCATGGATTAGAGGCAATTGGCAGTAATTTTTTTGTGAGCTGCAAAATAAATTTAAAATATGAATTCTTTCTTTTAGTGTCTCATCCTCTGTATCTGTATGTATGACTCTTGGTGGCTTTAGTTGCTGTCTAACTGCAGGTCAAGCTAGGTCAAAGCAGGGGACATTTGTGGAACAGCTGAGCTTAATGCTATGTAATCCTAAAGTAAGTAATCTCAACTCATTCAAATCAATAAAAGGTCATGCCCACCGTGCACCCATTCTGCCTACGATATAGTTGTCAGGGCTGCTTGTGTCGCAGTACGTGAACATAATCACTCTTACTGTAATTCATGCAGCAATAATTCTTTGCATACTTAACTGGGTTCCAGGTCTTTATAAAAGCACTGGAATACTGTTTATGCAACTTTCTGTGTGCTATAAGGGACTCTCACACCTATCCAAACCCTTCATCTAAACTAATCTACTTTTTATACATTTTCAAGAAAAACTGAGTGAAGGTGGTGACCTTTGCCTGGATGCACTGTGGATTAACATGAACAGATACTTTTAACTTCTGAAGGCAGCTTTATATAAGGGACACACATTTAAATGAACACTAAATCACTGGGATTTTTGCTTTCCACAATAATTAATTAATAATACACCACACATCTTTAAGCTTTTCATGTATTTTGAAATTTTCTTTTTTTGAGACCTGGAAAGTAAATGTACCCATGTCTAAAGCACTTTGGTCAGCATTTGTTTTTTCAGCGCACTATTGCCTTTAAATAAAATAGATGCAATAGTCAACAGAATAAAGTTAAAACATTTTTCATAGTGCATAATAAAAAATTTTTTCATTTCCAAAAAATTCTTAATTCACTGGACAGAAAAACGTATCGATCTTTTCATGCTAGTATCGATCTGATACCAACACTTAGGGTTGGTCCAGATACTATCGATGTTTGGGTCGATCCGCCCACCTCTAGTTATTACAGCTCTGCCATTAGGAGTGAATGGGAATCACCTGCTATATCGTTACTATTTGAGGAGTGGCTAAAAGTGAAGCAAAGGGGTGTAAGATACGGGAGATCTCTGCCCTTTGGCAGCCAAAAAACCCAACATACTTTACATACTTTTACAAGATCACTGATAGGTGACATTTCCGGAACTGACAGGCGTACAGTTTGTATGTGTTGTATTATTTCTCCAAAGACATTATACACACATTGACCTACAAGCTAAAAATGCACTTATAAGGCGACGTGGCCATTTTAAGTTGTAAAAATGAATAACGAGAGTATAAATGAACATGTTTGGGGTATTAATAAGCCAACTCAAAGTTCAAAAGAATATATAAATCCACCTGTGAGAGCCAGAGAACAAAGCTGTAGCCTAAAGACACATTCTATCTATGCCATCCCGAAAACAACCTGCGGCTCATTTTCATTAATTCACCTGTCACGTCAGCTGAAGGTGGATTTCGACGAAGTGACAAATTGTAAGCAACAGGTGTCTGCCGAAGCTCAAAATGTCTACCAGCTACAACACAGACTCACAAAAAAGGGGTAAAACATAAATAAATAAATAAATAAGTATTACAGCAGCTTACGTAACAAGTCGTGTTTGGTAAACGTAAAGTAACCGGTTGGGTGAGTTGGTTGATAGTTAATCCCACTCCCGTGACCGACCGGCTCCGAGTCTCTCTTTAGCTCAGAGTCAGTGTTCAAAAACAGACCCACTCAAGCACCCTTCAGTACTTCACACAACTGTTATTCCCCCTTAAGAAGAAGAAGAAAAAAGTTTTGTCAAAGTAAAGTTTCCTGTTGGTGACAACTCACCTTGGGACTCCGGAGGAGATGTGTCGCTGCCATCCTGGTCCGCCATTTCTCCTGACGTCAGCTGAGAGGGATCAGCGGCAGGAACCCGAGGGAATGATCCTGAGACACACCGGGACCGGGGCCCCTCCCACGGACAGGTGGAGGGGACAACGAAGACCAGTATCAGATCAGCAAAACAAACTAGAAACTAGTAAAAGTTACATGAATGTGTAATGAGTAAACTTTAAACTACGCGACTTAATTTAATTCGGACTGCATAAACCTCACATAGATCCTGGGCAACATATAAATAAACCTTTAATTGAAAAAAGTTTTTTTTTTTTTTTTTAAGTAAATCCACCTGAACTTACCCTGAGTTTAAAAGGAGAGGTTTAGAAGGCAGAAAGAGGCGCAAGCGAAACAGGGTGCTTAAGATGAAGTGTTGTACTGACATCTGGTGGCGGTAAGGCAAAGTGTTGCTCGATAAATGTTGAAGATAAAGCACACGCTGTTATTCCAGACCTGTCATAGCTAGTCAACGTAGAATTTATGTTTTCAGTCAAACTTACACCATAATACTTTTCACATGTCTAATCAGTCATCCGACTAATCAGAAGACACCATATTAAGAGTTGGTATGGAGAAAAAAATAATGAAATCTGAGGCTTTTTGGTCCGCTTTTCTACGTTGTAGAACATAAAGAAATGAAAGATATGACAAAAATGACTTTAATAGCTGAAGATTCTGGCTTCCTGCATTTTGAATGTGGGTTTATTTACCTTATTTTTGTTACAGCCTAATTTAGTCTTTGAGGTTAATAAAATAAATAAAAGTCGCATTATTTTCATTACAAACAGTTTTATGTATCACACATCTGGAAACAGCTATGCCTTTTAAACTGGCAAAACACAAATCCAGTGTTTTCTTCTTGTGTGCACAACAAATATACGGCACTGCCAGCAGAGGGAGGCCTCGTCTTACATTACAAATATTTGATTCATTAAAATTATGTGTTTTTGTATGCGTTTAGAGCTCTCTCGTTAGGTTTTACTGATATATCAATAAATAATTATAAATCACACGGTCAAACTAACTGCAATTTTATGTCTGGATAATTATACCTGAACATTAGTAGATATTTTTCAATTAAGCCGCATTTTTTGAGTCATTAAAAAAAATTAAACAAAAAAAAATGCAAAGGCAGACTCATTTCATAATCACAACATGAATAAAACACTTCTAACCAGCCCCGCTCTATTTGAGGCTTTTCTGTTCATGGCTGAATCCATGCCAGTCTCTGCTCATATCGCTGCTATTTAACAGACTGTGCCGGCTTAGCCCCCTCTCTGGACCCTCAGTAAAGTGCCTGCTGATTGGTGCGCAGAAAACAGCAACCATGGCAACCAGCTGTTTGGCAGTTTCTCTGTTGGAGGAGATGTGGAGGGGGCGCGGCTGGGGGGGCACATTAGCCTATAGGTATAATCACATACTGACAGACAGACATATAAACACACACTGCAGCATCATTCTTTCCAGCTATCTGGTAGCTATATTTATCCAAAAGGTTTGACCCAAGACGCTCAACAGCCGGTTTTTGTTTTCAGTCTACCACACAAAGGCACCACATGCATCTCTTAAATTACTGTTTAAGTCATGATGTCTGATTTATTTAGCTTGTGTCCTGCTTTTCTCAGAGACCTGAAAAGCCAGTATGGGTGGTGTTCAGGGTCATGTGTGTTTGACTGTGTTCACATGTGTATGACAAAAGCACCTCAAATTGTTTAACCTTCAGATTCTCACTACATAGAAAAAGGACTCTGGTTGCTCATTCACATGCATGCCGCTTCCCTAAAGATTACCAAAAAGCACCACTGAACGACACAGGAAATCATTCCTGCCTGTGGCCATCTCCCTGTACAACGCATCCACTTAACACACTGTTTGCTGCTACAGCTACACATGTTTCTTTTCCAACTATTTATTTATAAGTGACTTATGTATGTATGTATGTATATATATGTATATATTGTACTATTCTTAGTTAGCGTATTGTCTGTCTTGTCTTAATGTTGGTTTAAAATGGAGCACTGTAACAAAAAATAATTTCCCCCAGGGATCAATAAAGTATTCTGATTCTGATTCTGATTCTGATTAAAGAGCGAGGGACATAAAGGATTGGGTACGTATGTCTGCGTGACCTAAATGTGGACAAGATTTGAAGCGACTGGTTCATTCTAGACGTTCACACTTAGAGATGCTGATCCTCTGTTGATTAATTCTCATGGCTCTTCATCCACGGCTGTAATCAGCTAAGGGTGGCTGCTGGGAAATAAGTAGATCGAGGAACCGATTAATGCAGAGGACAAGCTTTTGCCTGCCATTTTGATTCATTTGTAGTCCTGTGCGTTTGTGTGTGGATATAGAGCCAGTAACATCAGGGTGGGAGTCAGATCACTTTCTTGATTAATAAATTTGATTTAAGCGGAAGAATCAACAATCCAGAACAAACAGAAGACCCATAAAGACCCATGGTTTTTGATATTTTTTTATTTTCTGCCACATAAGCGACAGTCAACATAAAATCTGAAAAACACGTCATCTACTGCTTTTGTTTACGTTTCAAAATTGACTTTGCCTAATTAAAATTGTGTAACCCAGTGAAACTAGCACACACAAGTCCTTACACGGACCTTGAATGTTCAACATTTGACAGAACGGTTTGACTTATAGTGACGATATATGTTTTTGATGGTCCTTTGACAAGGACAACTTCACTTAACCCAAGCTCCTTTGAATTAGTCATCATGCCACAACACTGTGCTACTTTTCCATTTGTATTTACAACCGAATGAGTCACTAAATAATGAGATACTGGTAACTGCAGTTCTGAGTACAGGTGAAGTCAGTGTTGCACTTCTACGAAGTGCTGAGAATCTGGGATGTTATGAGGTAAACAATGCAAAAGCTGCATAAGTTTATTTCAAACCAGTTGGCAGAGAAATGCTCCTGTGTTGAGGATAGTAACACATCACAACCTACAAAAAACTTAACAGATTAGCAATGGACACTCATAGCTTAGCTGTGAATTTTCACACAGCTCCCATAATTATTTTCTTGTTTGTAGCACTGCTGTGATTTTTTTTTTCAAAGGTTATTGTTTGAAACCTGTTGGTTGTAAAGTGTCAGACAGGAAATCCATTATCACAGAGAGGGGCTATGATGTCATATAGCTCCTTGGTTGTGCTTGAAACAACTACTTTATGTGGCATGTATTTACCTGTTTAACACAGATAATACATAATGTATAAACATTTCTTTACTTAAGTGAGAATCGACTTATATAATGTTTATAGAAAGCAGTCTTTGTCCCAGGAAAGGCTCTTACAAACCTTAACGAACTTTTTAAAAATGTAAATAAAAACAGAATGCAGTAAACTGAATATCTCACAAATCCATATTTTATTTACAACAGAACATAGACAACACATTAACTATTTAAACTGAGAAAATGCACTATTTTCATTTTATGATTGCAGGCAAGTAATTTTAGCAGCCAGACTCTTCTACTGTTCTTATATGCAAAGCCTTCCCTGAAAAAGACATCGTCTGGACCTGCGTATACTTTGCAGCTTTCATAGCGCCCTTTCAGATGTGCAAGTTGCCAATTCCATAGGCACTGATGCACTTCCATGGGGAATAAGCACTTTAACATTAATGACAGGAAGTAACCAAAAAAAAAAAAAAAACCCTGAAAACTGAGACAGGGCAATACAGTTGGCATGAGGAAATGAAGAACTTCGTATCAGAGTCCAGCCTGAGGGTCATGACAAATAATAAAAGAGACACCACTTGGACCAAAGCATACAAAATTATTAACCAAATAAAGTAGAAAACTGTAGTACTCCATGAGGTTTGCTAATCAGTGTTCTTGGTGTATCAGTATCTGGATGGGTTACTGAATGCTAAGAATGCCTAATGTTGTATAGAATAAAATCTAAAACAATCAGGCCAAAGCTAACCGAACAAATAACACAATGAATTGTCTCCCTGAATGGAGAAGAGCTGAAACAGTCAGCTCTTAAATGCTTCAAGGAGACTGGTCAGGTGCTTTCAGTTGCACTGATTAACCCCGCCTACCAGGAACTTGCAAGACAACTCACAGGGACACATGGGGAAAAACACAGCGGGAACTGGCCAAGGGAGAGGGCTGTTACACTCAAAACACAAACGGGATCAACAAAGCCAACCGATATTAGGACCACGACATGCATACAGGTTTTGCATCTTTAAATGTATAAACTTCTCAAACCTTAGCAAATGACACTATTTAATAATGTTTTATTGGTTTCTACTATAATATTTTCAAAACGTGTTACCCAGATGGTAACAATGTAAGATATTTACCATGGCAGAACCATGGCATGTATGCCATGGGAAGCCTTTACAGGTGCACAAATTAGTGTGTGTGTCTATGTCTGTGTATGTGTGCGTGTGTGTGTCTCTGTGTGCGTGTGTGTGCACTCCTTGCACTCCTAGATTTTTAACTCATGCCTTTTGCAGATCTTTGTAGAGGATAGTGAAGTTAATGTGCTTTGCAACAAAGCACATTACTGTAGCAGTGTAATTGATGTTTTCTTGGAATATACTTTGACATTGCTGGAGTTTTATAACTGACATGAAAGCACATGATTAACCATTAATTACTTCTACTCAGATATCAGTGTTACCTTTGACTTGTTTTTTTTTTTTCACTTTTGGCTCTTGTGACTTTTAAGTCACCATCTGCTTCTTTGTGTCTGGCGCTGCTTTTTCTTCAGTCACTTTATTCTCATTACTTTTGTAGAAGTGGGCAGAGAGACAGGACCATCTCTATATAGTAATAAACTATTTATGACACTTGCCAAACAAGTTTAAGCAGGTTTAAGTAGCTCTGCTGCTTTAACTTGCCGTGGGACAACTATACTGTTGTTTGTTGGCCACTGTCTGAATTATGAGGAAATGTGGGTCAATCTTATTTTTTTCCCTTTGATTAAATATTTTACTTTGATTCTTTCAGATTAAATGCTATTGCTGTTATTTGTGCACTTGTAATGATGCACTAAGCATGTATTCTACCTGGTTTGCTTAATGAAAATAACCTCTTTATGTGTCTCTATCTCTACATAATTCACTAGAAACAGATGGTATCATGAAGAATGATCTGTCCTCCCTCCTGTGGATAGACAGATCACCCACCAGGATTCCCCCCATGTTGTCTAAATAGACTTGGCCTGCCTGAGTGTGCGCGCACACACACACGTTCACGGGGTGGGTGGGGGGTGGGAGGGGTTGTGTTCTCATATGTTTATGAGAACTTTTACAGCTGACCAATCCCAGCCCTCTGAATGAAAGGGCCAATCACAACAAAGAAAACAAGCCTAAAAAAACAAGTAGTTCATGCACAAACAGGCCAGCAGACATATGGCTTCTAAATAGTGCTATTAAATCTAAATCCTTGAGTTAATCCCCTGGGTAGTCGCAGAAGTATTGTCTATACTGTGTTTATAACAGCAGTGTTTATCATTAAATATTCATAATACTCCTCCACGATGATAATATCTAGCGGTATATGTTCTTATGAATTGCAGAAGATGCACAAATGAGCATAAATGATCTCCATAATTATGTCAGACATCATGAGAGTCTGTCTGCTAAGTTATTATTAATGCACAATAACATTTTCACTCTCATCATTCTACAGAGGAGTATACACTTACAATGTCATTGTAAGTAACAAGTTTGACTTCCTTTTAGCTCCAGAACTGCCTTAATTCTTCATAGCACAGATTCAACATGGTGGTGGACACATTCCTCACAGATTTTGGTTCATATTGACCTGATAGCATCACACAGTTGTTGCAGATTTGTTAGCTGCACATTCATGATGTGAATCGATATCTGTGACAGTGGAGGTCATTTGAGTATGCATGCTGCAGCAGAAACTGAGAATCATCATTCATTTTCAAAACAGGCTCATTTTTTTTTTAGGTTTAATGAATTCAAGAGGCGTTATTTCACATAACAGACATCAAACTAATTTGAACCTGAATGGAGGGAACGATAACTCATAAGACAGCTCAAACAGAGTGTTTTTTAAAATTGTTTTATTCCCTGTTTCGCTGCTTGTGTTCGACGTCAAGTCACGTACATTCATTCAGAGTTACAGTTAATTATATTAAGTATACTCTTAATATTATTTTATTGACAGTGATGTTCAGTTAGCTAAGTTACATCATAGAAACATAGTCCAAATAGCTACTTTTTACGTTGATACTATGAGTACATTTCAAATCCTGTACTTTTTTTTACTCAAGTAAAGGTGTTGACTCAGTATTTTAAGTTTTATCAGAGTATTTTTAACGCAACTATTTCTGCTTGTAATGAAGTGTTAGAGATGTTCTTCTGAATGCTTTGGTTGTGATGAGTGCTTATTTGAGCTGCTGTTGCCTTCCTATCAGCTCCAAGCAGTTTGGTCAGTTACTCTGACCTCTGGCAAAACTTCCGCTTCTTCAGAACGTCTGCTCACTGGATGTTTTCTCTTTTTTGGACCTTTCTCTGAGACGGATGTGTGGGAAAATCCCAAAAGATTAACAGTTTCTGAAATACCCAGACCAGCCTCTCTGGCATCACCAACCATGCCGTATTGAAAGTCTCTTATATCACCTTTCTTCCTCATTCTGACAGCTTGATTTGAACTTCAGCAGGTCATATTGATCATGTCAACATATCTAAATGCATTTGGTTGCTGCCATGTGATGGGCTGATCAGATATTTGGGTTAATGAGCAGTCGAAAAGATGAATATAATAAAGTGGCTGGTGATTATTTTTAAATGTCTTTCCTGCAAAAGCATTCGTTGCAGTTAACACCACTTTTTCTATGTTAGATATATTTAGATATTGCATCTTTAACACAGCTGTAAACCTTAAATGTAAAATATACTCAGATATACAAATTGGCCACTTTGGAAACTGTGTTTATTTTTTTTAAATATACTTGGGCAAAATACTGAATCACAACAAAACTGCTCTTGCGTGTAATCTGAAAAAATGTGATCGAGAAGACAAACCAACAAAACGCTGTATGAATTTCTCATTTGACCTGTAGGCCAAAGTGGGAAGTGTAAAGCAAGAAATAAGGCATGGGAAGGTTGCAAGAACTTCAACTTCATCCATTAAGTACGTCTGACTGATAATGCTTCTGTATGTATATTGAATTTTAACTACTTTTCAGTACTTTTTTAAGTATTTCAGACTGTTGCATTGGTATTTCTTCTAAAAAATATTGTGTAAGCATTACAGTGGTGTAGTTATTAGCACTGTTGCATTGATGCATGGTTTTGAGTTTGAACCTCTTGCTGGCTACACTTGGGGGGTTTTCCTTTCGGTACTCCAGCTTCCTCCAACCAAAGATGCATCTTCATTTAGCAGTTAGAAAATGGATGATGACTCTCCTGCCATTCCCTAACATACAGTGGATACTATTTTTTTCTTTATACTAATCTCATCTATACCAGCTAATGTATTTTGAACCTATTCTTAGTAAAACTGGTGCACATGTACAACAGCAGGTCATACTCATTCAGCCAAATCAGCTCTCTGTATTTGCCTTGAGCCATAGTAGTAGTAATAGTAGTCACAATGCACAAAATTAATATTTCAAACAAAGTCTGTGTGCGTTTGTGCACACTCACATTTTTTATGCTTAAACAACAAGAGTTGTAACATTTTATTGGAGTGGAAAGTCGAATGGACGTGGTGTAGCGAAATTAAAGAGTTTTCCCATAACATGCATTGCAGGATTTACCACGCACACATGTGCAGACTGTGTAAGTAGAACACATGCATGTGTGTCATATAGTATTTATAAAGTGCAGAAAGGAGGTTGTTCTCAGAGATTTGGTTGTACTTACTGTTGAAGAAGAATAAAATATTCAGTAAGCATCCAAAAGTTACTCAGATTGAGACATCACTATCTAAGCCTCTTCATGCATTTCTTCTTTTTAACAGGGTTACTGTGCATCAGTTAATCACGGTGATGACAACAAGAGAAACCTGCATGCTGTGCCCTCTTTGCACAGAATGCTGGTCTAGTGTGCAAAGGATGACAGAGAGTCATGAGGGCAACAGAAGAAAAAATCAACCCCCATTTTCGTACTCCCATTCGGTGGAATAAATGATGCTGTATGACTGAATTGCCTGTCATGTGAATGAATGAACAGGCTGCAGCGGCGTTACTCCCTGCACCAGCATTTCTCTGATGGTGCTGTTAGGTTCCACAGCAGTGGGTACACGATGGGATCTATCTTCAAGCTGTGGAGAATTGTGTCACTCCATCTCCCATCTCTTGCTCCACTGCACCCAGGGATATCTATCTTTTTATATTCGTAATATTTTCCCCTTCTTTTCTTTGTGAAATGTTTGCATGAAAGACTACCGAATCCACAGAGAAGAAAGGGGAGGGGGAACGTAGTGAAGAAGAAAGAAAGGTAGAGGAAATTATATGATCAACAGAGAGAATGGCAAATGGGAAGAGGGGGATGGGAAGACTACAGGAGGGTCTTTACAGCAGGAGATATACTGCACTGTATTCTGTTGTACGACTTGAAATGCACTCCTCAGAAAACACAATCTGGCAACAGCTCGCCGAAATGACACATCCTCCTGCTGGTGTCGTTTAATTTCATACATCCATACAATTTCCCTGTTTGTGTCAAACAGCTGTCTTCCTTTCACATCAGCGTTAATATCGTAAAACGCCGTGACCAACAGCAACTTGTGAGCACCGTGCTGCTGTGAGATTTGCTGGTGTGCAGCCAGTTGACTGAACCGGGCAGGCTGACTGGCAGGGAGGGAGCTCCTGTCTTTAACTATTCTCCTCACATTCACCTTGCAGTCCCAATTATTCAAGGCAGCGTGCACTAGCACTCTCTGCCAGCCAGCCCCAGCTGTGAAAAGTGGGTCATGGAATTAAAGGCACACACACACACGTGCAGCAGCACCAGCAATGCATGTGCAATTCTTGTTCTTGCAGTGAAATCCAGAGTGGCTGCTTAGAAATATGTTTTAATGATTCAAAAGACCTTCATTGTCACGCTCTTTGCCACAAAAAAAAAGCTGTTTTAACATTCATTAAATGTGTCTCTCTGGCCTCTATTCTTCCACCTGACTTTCCTTCAGAAACAAAATATACAAGCCGAGTGAAGGCATGCTGACATGTTCCCCCCAAGATACAAGATCATTGCAATGATCAATGTGTAGACTCTTGCAGATCCCTTTTAAACAGCAGCTTTAAATCTGTCTCTTATATCAATGAACAATTTCTACCTAGCAACAGTGTACAGTAGGCCAGTGGGCCAGTCCATATGGGGCTAGAGAAAGGCTACTCGTGCGCACATTGAGCAATAATGTCATACCCTGATGAGCCCTTTACAGAGTCAGACAGCGTGCAGGCGTGTCCTACTAAACTACTGCCACACTATAAGGCATTGAAGGGGAGCACATTGGGCACCATGATGCTCTCATATGCCCCCACGGTTCCGTGACAGAACTCTCAGATCTCAGCACATAATGCATAATGACATGGACACGCACAGATGCACATGTACAAATATAAATGGGCATCATAAATATGGAAGGACCCTCCTGCCTGGTTTAGGGAGATAACATCTTGTAGACAATACCACTACCAATAGGGAAAGACTTCTCAGACTTTAATATTTCTAAAAATAAAATGAAATAGTTTATATTTGATGCTGGAGTTTTATTTAATATTGGGCAGGCTATCAGTCCTTATGCTAACTACGTTCTTTATTTAGACTTTTGTGTTAATTTTTCTCTCAGCTTAACTGAGACACACTTACGACAGTGATGGAGAGATCTGACACCAAGCAAGATATGATGCATGACGTCAAAGCTTTCTTTACACGGTCATTCTCTTTTTATAGTTACTTTGAAACTGGAGCAGCCACATCCTTTATGCAGTTTACTAAACTCCTTTTACTAAAATGTAGCTTATTGTGCCTCTGTGTGGTAATCTCTGTGCAGTAGTGTGCTGTTTAAACCTGATGGCAAACCAACCAGTTAGGGTTGGCGAATGGTTGCTTTCAAGTTTGCGTTCCATTTCTTTCCAGTTTCACTTCTGCTAGGCAAAAATTTAGTGAGTGTTTGCAGACAAGTCAGCATCTTTCACACAGACTGTAGATGACCATGAAACCTGCTAGCAAACAATAGGGTCATAAGGATGTTTTGCGAGTAGCAACATATATGTCATAGCCAGTGACTGCCAGTAATCTCCAGCATCTACCACAATTCACGCTTTTCCCTCAAGACTGGTCGTTGCTTGGGGTTCACTGATCTGTTTTTAGGCCTGGTGACTGTGACTTTAGGAGTTGATTTCACAGTTTCTGTCAGTAACCGCTCGCTAACTGGTACACGTTTCCCTCACGACGACCAGTCTCCAGGCCTGTGTGACTGGGGCCATAAGTAATCAGTGACGTTGCAGTTGCTGTATCATCTGCATAAATGTTAACACCTTCTTGTGCTTTGGAGACACTTGGGAATGGATCTTGCTGCTGTCTGGTTCTGTAAAAAACTCTGAAAACACAGGTCTTTCAGTCAACTGCCTATTGCATAAAAATTTACTTGAAAAGGAAGTTGTGATTCAAGCTGTCATTGGAAAAAATATAAGTGTAAATAAGTCTAGGTTATAGAAGACTTTTACCATGCTAAGAGAAGCTAACAGTTAATATAGTATCTATCTAATAAAGAGCAGTGTTTCAAGAGAAAAGACTATGCAAATGGTGAAATGTGGCTGTAATGAAACATACAAATGCATTTTGCATGTCAAGTAAAATGAAAACTAGAAGTAGAAGGGAAGTAGAAAAGAAATAGACAAGTAGAAACATTTTCTTAAACAGTACAGAGTCATTCTGCATTTTTATTATCGGCAAAAACAAACCACACCACATTACATTTTAAAAAGAAGAAAGCTTATTGTTGATGTACAGAACAAAACTGCAACTGAATAACATTTTTGTATCATAATAATAATAATAATAATAATAATAATAAAGGTATAAAAAAGGAAAGTGTTTTACTTTGTGAAATAAAAACCTTTAGGCCAAGAAAATGTTCCCCTCAACATGCTACTTTAAAAACACATGCAAACATAGAGCTTTCTATATATGGACACTTTCAAAATACTCTCCACATGAAATCCCATAAATAATAAAATATCTGCCACTTGCCCCTGAAGTATTTCTTGACAGAAAATCCTATAGAGTACCTTGATATGAATCTCAGTAGCCCGTAATGTCTCCATCTTCATGGTTTTCCTCCAAATTCACCGAGCCAGAAAAACTCACCATTGCTAGCTTAGAGTGATGACACGTATCCAACCCAGTTCAGACAGAGAAATAGAAGATGCAACTCTGGAGCATCCACTCCATCAGTCAAGAGAGACAGACTTCTTGCAGACACATTTCTCAGTCACCAGTCAACAGTGAAAACGCCTTTTATAACTTAACCAAAGTCTGGGAAGAACATCAAAAACAGCACCATTTTTTAAAATTTCCTGGATTATCTCCAACGTGACGTCACGTTGTCTCAACACAAAAGGTTTTACAAAGTCATACATGGTAGCTATGTCAAAAAAGTTTTGTTTTTTTTTAATTTTTGCTTGATTATAGGTCTATAATATACTCTTCATCAATACCTTGTCTCTGTTGTTAGCATGCAAGAGGGTGCTTTGCAAGTGTTATGTTAAACTAAAACATTGCCCTGCTTTTGTCTTTGGCAGCTGTGGGTTTATACTTTATATCAAACTGCAGGTTTTAGTCTGCACCTTCCTTTTTTATACGATTAATTATTCCAAAATGAAACTGGGCACAACCCTGTAAGGGATTCGTGATTGTACCAGAGATTTTTCAGTGTGTTGCTGAAGGGAAATTTACTAGCAACAAAACAAATCCACCTCTTAAACCTGCTTATATTCAGTTGTAACACAGTTTTCCTGCAACATGAAAAGAATTACTAAAACTTCTGAGCCCACCCAAAGATATCTCTGTAGTAGGAGCTGCGGCAGACTAATGCCTCCATGATGTTTGACATTTTAGGATCCCAGTTTTGGCACACCTTCTGTCGGCAAGTTAAAGTGTCAAGTCCTCCGGGGTTCTTATGCCACTGTTCTTACGCTTTCAAGTCGTCAGTAGTTTAAGTTCAGTGCTGAGTAAAAAGTGGACTGATCCTGAATGTCCTTAAAGGCAACATCAACCGCTATTACAGAGACAAGTTAGCAGAATTAAGTGAACCGGGTGTAAAAACGACTACAGTGTTTGGGTGCTGAGCTTGAATCTAAACTACCAACTGATATGTATTCCAATAAGGGAGATCATGAACATGTACAATGACGAGCAAAAGGCTGCCAATCATACAGGTTTTTGTAGTCTCATACAGAGAGCTGCAACACCCATCATGCCTTGCTGTGGTGAAAAGTATACTAGGAGACTGGGTAACAAAAAAAGGAAAAAAGAAAATCTTGATATGATTTTAGCACTGCTTGATAAAACGTTCCCACTCTTTCCAGAATTTACACATCACAAAAGACGACGGGATTAATGTATTAATGTGTTGTGCTTTTAAATGAACTTGACACAAGACCACAGAGCTCCCTTACATTTGCAAGCAATAATGGAGTAGGGATAAAGAGGGTGACAAGAACTCAAACTCTCGAAGACCACATTTCAATCACGTGAACAAGAAATGGCAACATACAGTACTTTAGAAAAAAAAAAAGAAAGACGCAACAGCAAAAAACCTCCGTAAAAATAGGACAAGAAAAAAAAAAGATCAAGAAGCACTGTGTTTAAATAGTGCTACAGCTAATTTCACACCTACTGCAACTATTTTTACCACCTCTTTTAAAGTTTTTGTTGGCGTTTTATTCTGTATGGCTGTTTGGTTTGTAGGAGTGGTTTAAAAAGCTTACATGGCTCTGACACATGAAGTTAGGTGGTGTTTGTATTAAAGCACAGTTGCAGTTCTGGCACATTCCAGATATTGTGACTATTTAAACATTTTGGCTCTGCTTTACTTATGTACCTTTCAACAGTCAAATATTATAATACACCTTGTTATTGTGATCGTGAAAAGAATGACTAGTGCTATATTCATGGATTATACAGCAGATGTTTGCAGAACAGTTACTGATGTTTTGATAAATTATTCTGTTTAATGACAGTCCATGTATGGCGGGCTAAGTAGGAGATGACGGAGTTTATGGCTGATTGATGGTTGAGCCATTATAGGCCCTTCTTGGTTGGAGCGCTAAGTTTTCTCATTCCCCTTATCCTTGCGAGGAGCTCACGGACAAAGTTCTGTAGGGAGAAGAGGAAAAAATGATTTAAACAGACACACACACACACACACACACACACACACACACACACACACACACACACACACACACACACACACACACACACACAAATCGAGCTTAAGCAATTATCAAATGAGATTTGCATCAGAAGGCCATAATTCAAATCTATAACATTTCTTTAGTTTCTGTTTGATTTTGCAGGCTGAATCCTGAATCCTTTGTCTAATGGCTTAATAAATATACAACTGACAGAAAACAGGTTATACACACAACCATATTTACTCTGCCGAATGACCTAATAACACAGTTCCTAAAGATACAATTAAAAATTGTAACAGGTAATTGCAAAGTTATTTGTTATGTGTAAACACAACAGTGATTCATTCCTTGAATTGGTGCTTTTTTTATGCTTAGATGATTCATAGGTCTGTGTTCAGCAAAAGCAAACCAAAAACATTCCTTTGAAAATAGTCAGGTATAATGACTGGACTAAAAATAAGTGAAAAAGCAACAGGAAAACTTTGAAAGACCTTCAGAAAGCCTGAAGTACTGTTGTTCAAGACCACTTTAATTACAAGGAAATCTGGTTTATTGGCACCGAAACATAAAAAATGAGTGGTGGCTAGAGTCTTAAGCGTAGTACTGTAGGAAAGGAAAAAAAGAATTTGTACCAAACAGAAAACAAACACTGGCCAACCCCAGTCATATGGGTATTGCTTTTTAAGTCACAAAAAAGAAATGCCAGTTTATGAGGCAATAAGTCAGAAAAGGATGGAAGAAAAAGATTCCTCATCTTGATCTAATGGCTCTATAAAAGTCTGCGATGGTGCTGAAATATAAACCTCACAATTGTAACAGAGGTGACACTTATCGTGCCCTAATTACTGATACCTCCCTCCTCTTGTCACTCTCTTCTTTTCCTCCTCCTTGATCTAGAGGTCTCATCTATCCTTCACCATTTGTAACAGCTTCTTTCATCCCCTGTCATTCTCTCACCAACAGTGCTCTCTTTCTTTTACTTTCATCCTTTCTTCATCATTTGCTTCCAATTGTCACAATTCACCTTCTCTCTCCATTGCCTCTGCTTTTCACTGTCCTTAGTCCATGTCATCTATGTGGGATTGTGTTCAAAATGGCATCTGGGCTACTCCAGACTCGAGGGATTACAATCTGTGTGTGTGTGTGCGCGCGTGTGCGAGTACGGATGTGTAGGAGTGACACGTATCAGCAGCTGTCAACCTGGCTGAACGTTGCTGTTATCTCAGATGCCAGTGACCTTGACATTTTTTCAACAGGCTGACCTAATGCCACGCACAAACACATGCAAACAGTCACAGATGACAGATGGGCAGTCCATGTTGGGCAACATGGCCGTATGTAGAGGTAATGTGATTGTTCTGCACCACCTTTAATCACCAAAATAGCTTAACCCTAACTCCCCCAACCCAGATACTTGAAAGCTTACCCGCACACACCCATTCGCACACTCAAAAACAAGCGCCAGTGTGAACAAAGTTAAATTGTGTGTGCTTGTATGTGTTCTGTGTAGCTTATGGGCCCATCTAACACTTGTTTCATTCAGGTCAGGGTGACAGTAGCATGAAAATGTGACTTTACAAATTCAATACTGCATGTGCGGATCAATAATTTCAGGTCACTGATCTCAAGCAGTGGACATGGAAAAGAGAGCTTCACCGGAAGACTTACCTCTGTTGGTTTGTAGCAGTCTATTAATGATTCCTGTGTAGAAATTGGTAAAGGAAAAACAGAGAGTTGTTTAGGGACATTTCCCAGCACTGTCTGTGTTGGATTGGTTGGTTAGCTTTTGTTGATATGGAAAACCGCGGTAATGTATTCAGACAACATAAAGACTGATGATTATGTATGTTTGACATCAGTCTGTCTTTGAGGACAGGTCCACCATACAGTAGAGCCAACAGAAACAGGATACCATACAAAGCAGTCACATGGAAAATTTGACTTTAAGGTGAGTGTTTCCATTATGGAACAACTAGGGTGAACTCAGGTAACCTGGGACAATTTCTGGTTAATCACTTCGGACACTAAGAAAAAAAAAAAAACCCTGTGTATGACATTTAACTGTGTTGGATTGGTATAATAGAATTTTACTGTTTTGAAATTTGGGCTGTCCCATAGTTTTGACATTGTTCAGGTAAAATGGGCCGACTGACTGCCAAAAAATGGGCCAGTCATACATATATATATATATATATATATATATATGTATATAGCCTCCCTCGAAAACATCCTTTCTATCACATTTCTGTTACTTTCTGATCCTCTTTGCTTCTCTTTGTTCATTTCTCTTGTCTACATTGAAACATTGTCTACAATGACTAGTCTGACATTCTTCAGTGTCAGACTAGTGATAACTAGTTTGACGCCAATATCTATTACTTCAATATCAACACACCTCTTTTACCCTCTAACGTATACATGTACAACTGTGTTCATGTGTACATGTTAGTGTATATTTGTATGTATTTATAGCTAAGATATATACAATATATACCATAGATGAGATGCATGAACCATAAATGTCCCATTTTACCTGATAACCCCACTTACCTTATTTCGCCTTATTTCATCTCCTATATGAGATTACAATGTATTTTCTGAGGACTTACAAATGCAGCCCAAAGAACATACCTGCAGTTTGCTGGCTCTCTCGTCATCACTGTTGACCTCCAGCAGGTCATCGATATCTATCTCTACCTCGGGCATCTCCTCCTCCTGGAACACAAAGACACTCTGGTTTACTGAGCAGCTCAAGCAGAGGAACTTGTGGAAGACGAGCACATAAATATGTGAAGGAGTAAATAAGAAATTAAAACGGAAAACAAGAATATTATACACTTATTATACACAGTTTATACAAACAGTGTGTCTGAGCCTCTGAACTTCAAGCTGCAAACAAGCTGAGCATATTTAGCATTTAGCTTTTTGGAACAGGCATCATATGGAAATGTCATTTTACTGTGGGTTGGTCCATTTAGTGGTTAAAGGCTGTTTTCAGCTCAGTGCCACTTCAAAGGTCCGCTGTTTCACTGGTTCATTTTATTTACCCACGGACGGCGCAGGGAGGATCAAACTGTTCCTCCCAGCTACCGCATGATGTATCATCCAAATTCTTCCTTTTGGGTTTTGAAGCCAAAGTGTCCATGTATATACAAGCAGTGGCCTTTATCAACAGCCATATTAATTGCAACAATCTGTGACTATACCACTCCACCATCCCTAGAATATATACAATTTCCATTTCAGATTATTCCCTATAATTTACATCTAATGCCAACGCTCATGTAGGTCACTGCACTCTTTTGCACAGGAAAGACTTTGTGTCTTAAACCGGTAATTAGTGTTTTCTCTTCCATTTACCAAATCTATGCTCTTTCTCTAGCATCAACAAAGACACTGTTGATACTGGATTAATATTTTGGGCATTTGCACATTAATTAAAAATAAATAAATAAATACATAAATAAAAGACTAAGAATCTTTATCTACTACATGTTCATTAAAATATACCCCCAATCACCTTCTATCAACTGCCAAGTGTTAACTTTTTGTCACTTATATGGAAACTCAACACCCAAATCTCCATGGCTTTCAGATTTCAAGATTTTGCCAACCCTTACCTACTGAACTATTTGTATGTTAATAATTTATTTCTTTGTAAATTAAGTCTTTACCGGCCATAAAATTTAAGAGACAGCTATATGATGAACTTATAGGATATCAGTGCTCTTTTTTTTTTTTTTACCACTTTATTGAACAGTCTTGGTGAAGGTTCACTGAAAACATCTTTATTTTCTTTTGTACTATATTACTGTACTACACATCACACTGGAAGGCTATAATGCTATGATACATTCACATGAGCCTGGCTCAGGCTCTATTATCAAACCCATGGTTTTAAGTGAATGTGACTTGCAGCCTTAATGCCTTTCTCATCTAATGCATACTAAACAACATTCCTTAGTAGTCCTCCATAAAAATTGTAGGATGATATCTATCATTATTTTTGCAGTAAACTAAAATTAATAAAAGCGACTAGTTCTTTAGTTGCACGCGTGTTTGTGTAAGCCTCCCAGAGGACTCTTGTGTAAGGTGAAGCCTCGAGCATGCACTGGTATTTAGACACAGGGACAGGAAGATGGAAGGATGGCTTGATTTTAGCTCTCAGCATTAAAGCTCAGTCACTGCTCAGTTTTGCGTGGGTGTTTCGATATGCACAGAATGAAATTAGATTACAGTTATACCTTTGAAAGTAGCCTGCAAGACAAAATGTACATTCCAAGAGACAAATGTGCTGCAATATGCACACATTTGACTACTGATGAACTAGTGCAAATGTATTGCGTGTTCTTGTTTTAGTTAGGCAACATATACACAAACATCCCATCATAGCACCCATTTACACAGTCAAAAAAAATTCTACCACATCTTAAACAGGCTTGATCATATTTCATCTATATTTCATCTCAAACACACTTGACATTCACACACACACGTAGACACACACACAAAAACAAGGCTACCCCACCTCGATCCTTACTCCTGACAGGCATTTACACAACCTGCATTTTAAGCACCTCTTTCTCTGAAACGTCTTAGCGTGAGGGTCTCGCTCTGAAATCCTCACTCGTTGAGGAAACTGAGAAGAAAGGTAGCAAAGCCGGGAAAGGGTCAGAATATGTCAAAGCCTGCCACCTATTAGCATATGAGTGTGTATGTGGTGGAACCACAGAACAGAGGTTGTGTAAAAAATGCTAATCATCAGAGGAGATGAGCTTTTTCAGACTGCGGAGTGGAAGGATAAATTGATTTAGATGAAGAGGGAAAAAAAAGTGAGAAAATTGAGTTAATGTGAGGTGGTGAAATGATGGTAATGTTATTGTGTGTGTTGTCCTGCTAAGCACAAGCACTGATGTTTGCTTGAAACCTCAAGATCAGAATACTTATTTGTGTAAAATGATTATTTCCTAAATCTGCAATGCAGCATTCTTAGCTAGAGTGGAAGTAACTGACTGGTGAAATTCACACGATTTGGTTTGGTAATCAAATATTTCTTTAAAACTGATTATTGAATGTTCTCTTAGGAAACTTTAAAAACATTGTTGAAGTTTGAACTCACCTCTCCTGATGAGGGCACTCCTAAAAAGCAAAAACTGCTCATTGGAAAAACAAAAAAGTAATGGTTGTCTAGTGATAATTTTTCTGCAGTAGACTAAATGGTCACATCACTCTCATTCGCTCATTGTCTAATTCTTCATAACTGCACTTAATTGTTATTGCACGAGTCTCCTGGTGCACGAGTCAGCCTGTCTTCAAACAATGGCAGCTTGCGTCAGACTCACTGCAATCACTCCCAGACAGATTTGCAAATAACCAGTCTTATTTAGAAATGCAGAGAGATTTGAGGAATCAGTTGGAGTCAGGCTGCAACCGGCTGCAAAGTAACGCATATGTTGTGTTAATTGTGTGGAATTTCCCCAGCTGTGGTGTACATGTGCATGTCCAAACTAAATTATTTTTATCCCCAGTAGGGATAAAGCTGCAAGGAAACTGACATCCTGATCCAGAATAAATACCTTTGAGCAACAGATTTGTGATTTTTGCTGAGTTACCACAGTTAGTTGGCGTATTGTCACAAACAAATTCTCATGTAATTGCCCTTTTGACCCCAAATGATACCAGACTGATTCCATCTTATTGCTGTTTTATCACCATCTTGGTGAACCAAAGTTGCCTTGAAGACAGAAACTCTCTGCATGTGGTGGCAGGGTTGGCCCCCACCTTTCAAACAACCACTTCAAAAGGCAACAAGATTTCAAAATCACTGCACAAAGTTGCAATAATTTTACTAGTACCAAAATCTCCAACCACTGTTTTCCTTAACTGCACCATTATTGAGGCCCAAACCGGCAAACCCGGCAGCATCAGGGTGCCAGAATTCCAGGAATCGCACCCATGTTCCCACAGATTTAGCAGCTGTATTAAGGGGAACCACATGATATTAGCCAGCTGATTTCAAAGATGAGATTACAGCGATGTTATATTACAGTGATTTATTTATAAATCTTAAAAAGAGAAATTAAGTATTTACAATATAAGCATATAAGAGAGGTCAAACCGTTCAGTGCCAGGCTTCCTCTACATTTTGCATTTTTTTTAAAGCTGAAAATAGGTGACAAAAAACTCTGCTCAGCTGGTCCTTAAGGAAATCTTAGACTGTTCAATATAAAAATATTCTTGCTGTTGTCTCTAAAAATTTTAGACAAAGGCTGGGTTTCATAGCCTTAGTGGAGACAAAACCTAAAAGTTCAAATCATCAAACATGCCTCCTTCCTTGGAAGGTCATGTTGTTTACACCTCACAGCAGCTACCTGCAAATTCAGACGTGTGAGTGGAGTGCAGAGATCATGGCCTCGGTCAGTGTCGATGAGTTTGTGTACTGTGATTTGCTGGTTTAACCTAATAATAAACATGAAAGCATGAATTCGAATGAGTAACAATGTGAAAGTGAAAACGTGTCAGGATCATAAATTTAGCAGACTGACCTACTTCTTAAGATGTTTGAGGGCAAAGGACAAGTCTGTCTGCCTGCCTGTGTGCCAAGCTATCAATCACTCGCTTCACCCTGAATGCTCCGTGTGGGTTTGTGTGTGTGTCCCTGAATATTCCACTTGTCAGCAGGCACTCCGTCACCCCCTGTCACTGTGATTGGTGATGACTAAAAACACGGCCTGCTCGCCAGGCGTGACTGCAGGCTATCGCCAACAAAATCCCGGCTCCTACAAACGCGCACATGCACCCACGCCGGTTTTTGCTACCATCAATCTTCTACAGGGAATCACTCACCACTGGGCTTCGCATTACAGTCCCTAAGTGTATTAAACACACTGTGTAGATGGTGAGAATGGAAAAAACACGCTCTCACACCTAACACACACATTGAAGATGTTGTCCTGCTAGATGATCGCGAGCCTAAAATGGCTAAGGTCACACCTGCTGCTACCGGGAATATAATTTTCCATTTAACCAGCATACAAAATGACAAAAGGCACAATGGCAGAGAGTGACAGGCAGCCACAAAACAAACAGAAATGTGAAAAAATGGTAAGTGCTGTGAAACTGTGAACGCCTGTTTATGCACAAGAGGCCTAGATTCAGCATTTTTCACAGATGACGGCTGGTTTTTGTTTGCATATGCAGAAGGGAGATATAAAGATGACTAGAAAAAGAGAGCGAGAGTTTGTGCGAAGAGGATGGTGTGCGCAAAAACAGATAACAAGGAGCAGTGTTTGTTGTAATGAAGGCAACTCTGTGAAGACGACGTGTGAGAGCCAGCAGGCAAAACAGAGGCCGAGAGAGAAGCGGAGAGCAACACTGCCAGCCTGTGTGTGTTTGCTGCGTGCAGAGATGCAGACGAAGTGAGGCATGCATGTCTGCCAGACTCATATTCACCGACAGCTAAACAGCCAGCAGCGTTTTCAGTCTGCTTCATCCGCAATGAGGTGAATCAAAGCTAATGTAAGCGGCCCAACCCCGTGACTCAACGCAAACTCTATTCAGACTACTCAAACGTTTTCTGCGAACAAAGAGTTAAACTCTGTTACGGGCGATCGCTTCACTCAGCCAAGTGATTCATAATTATTCCTATTCATGGCCCACTTTTATGAACTAGATCTACCAGTTACATTGGACAGAAGCAAATCCTACTTGAAGACATAATTAACGAGTCACATGAAACCGCGATCGAATGTTGTTTCACTTTAGAAATATTCTGTTTGAGGAGTAGCACATGACCTTTCGTGAGTTTTTCAGCTGAGCCAGGTAATGTCTCAGTAAGGTTGCTTTCAGTTCATCCAAGAAACAACACATGATCTGCCACGACTCTGCAATAAAGCAAAAGGAAGACATGTTAATGTATCCTGGTGTGATTCAGCAGACCACTCTTGCAGGATATGCATATCCTCCTGGTCAGTTTGATTTGACTTTCTGTTCGGTCCTGTTATCACAGATTGACAGTGTGGTTCAGCTGCCTCATTAAACACTTCAGTCAAGTCTTTATGTGTAGTGGCAACTGATAATGGATAACAGCTGAGAGTATTTTCAAGCATAGGCTTCTCTGAAATGGAAATATTCTAAGGTAAAACAGAGTCAAACTCACAGACGATGAGCACTCAAAGATATTTACACAGCCAGCAGCAAACACGCTCACAGAGGAACTTAGCAGCTGGAGTGCAAGATCTGCTACCCCTTGGGCCACATGAAACCTCACGTTGCAGGTCTGGATCTTTATGCTTATTTTTATGGCTTCCTGCTTGCTAGCTTAAATTCAAGCGTGGCGTTATGATAAAATGGTGCCACTGATTATTATAGTGCTGTTGCATCATCGCAAAAAGACACTTTACCTGGAGGATCATAATCCTCAGTGTGCATGTGTGTGTAAAAGAAAGAGAGAGAGACATAGATCTGCTGCAGTACAAAGAGCTCAACAACGTTCAGTCTCCACCCTCAGTGGGTAACACGTGCAAAAAAGGTGGCTGACATTGACTGATCCCTCTCATGTGTTAGCCGATATTAACCACACAAACACGGGCTCAACTGGATTGAAAGAGGAGTTATGTAGTAAATAAGATAATACCACCGCCTCTTCTTTAATCACTGCTCTGTATGCATGTGATGCAGTGCTTATAACAGAGACTGACAGGAAGAGCTGGTGGGAAAGGAAGAACGTAGGAAGAGTTTTAATCGTGCAGAGATGCTAAAACCTTCACCCTGTATTGTAAACAAGGAGACATGTCTAAAGAGAAGAACAGAGAAGAAGAATAAGCAAACGTTAGACCAGTGAAATAACAAATGCACTTGTTTGTTTCATTGGTATGAGTATCATTTCTTTCTTGATGATGTCATTACATTGTTTTATTGTTGTCTGACCCAGAGAATGTGGATGGAAATTAGCTTGCCTCTAAATCTGGTACAGTACATCTCTTCTCTTAGGAGACTAATGGCTTTGTAAATTTTCCCTGACAAATAAAAAGAAAATACAAATACAAACACAAGGAATGTAGGCCTGTGTTAAATTAGCAACCACGCAGAGATGAAAGAAAGGGGGGAAAAGGCAGGAAAAATGTGAAAAGAAACAAAAGAGACCATGTACGAGACTGCTAATTACAATATATAAGAGCCGATAATAAGATACAGGGAGATGGGGAGCGCACAGATAAGTGGGTCACTTGTGATGATGATGATGCAGAATGCAAGGAAGAGGAGGATTGCGCAACACTAAAACCTCACAGCTCAGCTTTCTTCCTCTCTTTGCTGCCGAGCGCTGTCACATCAAAGCGAGCAAGAGCTCAAGGTGGGATGAATTCATCTTCAGAGACCGCGTTAAACCGAGTAAGAGACACTACAGTGTGACAAAGAATGCAAAGAATCACAGGGCAGGGATAGGACAGGAAACATAAGGAAAACAGGGACGGGAGAGAAGTAAAACAACTAAATACAAGGATTTTCTTTCAATGCATGGGGAAAGCAAAAAGTTACTTGGAACAGTAACCAATAAAGGCCGGCTTCTCCTCCGTTCCTGCATCCCTCGCTTCCTAACTCACCCCCACCTCCCAGCACCTTCTTCTTGCCCTCCAGCGATGCAATTTGCTGAAACCATACAGCATAGATTATGTGACTTCGCTGGGTGAAGTTAGCTACTGCAGCAAAAGCTCTTTCCCACGCTGATTCAGCTGTACTCCGGAGGACACAGTATATCAGAGAGGAGAACTGTCAGAGAAATAAGCTTGTGGGGAGGAATTATACTCAAAGGAACTTTTCAGTTAAAAATAACAGATGATCGTGCATACTAAATTTAAGAATCTCGTTGTGATGTAAATGTCCTAATCATTCTCCCCCTGATGTTTCTCCACTTTGGTGTTGTAGTAGCTTTTATCTCCATGGCCAAAACTTGATGTTGAAGCCATGTCCTTGCCCTGTTATGCTGAGTCTCCTCTGATTTCTTTTTTTCTGTGTCATAAATGGTCTCTCCCTTTGAGTTTCCACATATCACTCTCTATCAATTAATACATCAATACCTTTGCAGTTTGGAAGAACTAGTCCCCCACCCATAGTCTTTAAGGTAATTGCTCTAATTTTGTATTCTGTGTAGCTGCATCATGCCATATGATTCTATGATTTACACTGGAGTTATATACACTTTTATATATATATATATACTACTGGCTTTAGCCAGGTGGGCATTGCTTTTTCTCAAACAATCTCAAAATTCTGTCGTGGATGCAAATTTTGGTGACCTTTACGTTAGGCACGGGCAATGAACAAATACAAATGGACAACGTAACATTGCATTGCATGTCATGAAGATGAACATAATACATAGGAAAACCAGGAGAATTTGTATTTCTAATAAATCTTTTTTTAATATATATACATATAGATGTTAATAATCACTATAAGTGTGACTACGTTTGTAGAAAGTTTCATTCAGATTGGCTCAACTGTTGAGGAGGAGATGAAGTACATGCAGACATATATACATGCATACATGAATAGGTTGGTACCATGACTGGTAACACCACTGTTTGTGACATTGCTACATTTTGCTCTAACTTTGCAAACAAAGCCTGATGGATAACTTTGCCATGGACCATTCTCCACATTTCTCAAACTCTCACCTATATTTTTTATCAGTTGAGAAATTAGCCTTACAAATCGGCAGTTTTGTTGGTTTGTTTGGGCTTTTTCTAAATGTTTGCAAGTCATGTGACTGATATACTGAGGTAGCTTCATCAATGAGGATCTTTTGCTAAATTATTATTTTTTTAATGACACCAAAGAGACAAATCTGGAAACTCGTTACGCTGCCAGTGTTAGGTCAAATACATCATATTTGAAGTTATCCCCCCTCTTGGACTGTAATCATTACCTATGTGTTTGAGGTCATGGAATATGGTTGGCGTATGAGTACATTAGGCTGATAAAGCACAATTAAAAATAAATAAATAAATAAAACCATGTTAGGATTTAGTATTCTCAAATGCTTGTTGCTCTTTTAATGCCAAATGGGCCATTTGAATCACTTATAAGTGAAAGCCAGAGACATTAAAATACCCGGTGACAGGGAGAAAGAGGCGACATTTAACCTCAGCTTTCCATACCAACCTGTGCTTATATAAGAGTTTAAGATCCTTTCCAGAGGCTATGCACTTAAGGTTAATAACTACCTATGCCTTGAATCCTCCTTTAGAGATGTAGGTGCTTATCCATCTACATGGCTGATACATAGATAATCTCCATTATAGCTCAAAAGATAACATCATCTGCAAAAGACAGGGATACCAGCATGATGTCATCACTAAAGTCTAGGTGTTCCCAAACATCAGAGGTAGTTACACAGAAAAAAATATATACTTTTAATGTTTTGTCAAGAGCCTTTAGGTCTTCTACCTTGCACAGTCTCTTCTTCAATAGCCCAAAATACTTACAGCATCAGCTGACACACAAGCCTTTTTACCCTATTGCTATACAAAATCAAAATACTTAACATCACCCTTCCTCCCCTTTGCTTTAAATCCTGATTTTAAAAAAGAGAGTAAAAATTACAGTAGACTGTCAAGCATGAAAATGCCAGTGCCGGTTTTGTGACTTTATTTCACAGTTTTGTGATCCTGCACAGGATTTATTTTACTGTATTTATCAGGCAGACAGTTTCTTCCTGAGGCTAATGGGTCAACAGCTGGGACCCATTTGGACCTTTGCCCTGAGTGTAAATGAGCACTTTCAGTCATTCTGGATGTAAAACATCATGAGCACCAGGGGCAGAAGCAGCCATGTTGCATATTGGCCAGCTATTTGGGGAGTATAATAACATAGGGTTAAGAACTGATAAAAATAATACACCCTCTTTGTTCTAATTTTCTTTCATCTCTAGTGCTTGTTTTTCAGTTGCATTAACTGCTTTCAAATGTGCAATGTCATGCAGCACATGCAAAGGTAGACAAGCCACACGCCCATATATGAGCACACGCCCATGACTTTGAGAGTCAAAACAACAGTCTTCCTTTTCTGCATATTTCCTTTTCTCAGACACGTGCGAATGACGACGGTATTTTGCATCTTCTCACTGTGCCAACCAGATAAACTGAGTCAGTGTTTACATATAGCCAGATTATGAATTGATTTGGCCTGCTTACAAAGAAACCACTGATTAACTGGATCATCTTGGGATGGGAGGAGATGTCATAGGAAGACAAGAACATCAGTGTGCGCGTGTGACAAGTCAACGCCTTTTCTTTTCATGGTCTCAGCAGCTTTCCGTTTCCCCATTGCTGGTTGCACATTTTGCAGCTGGTTCTCCTTAGTCTCTTCTTTTAATGATCATCTTTGATCAGTGTTTGGGTTCAAAGCTCAAGCTTAGTAAAATGGAAATTACACCACTACTAAACTAGGACTGAGATGCCTTGTATTTGTCATTTTTCTTCTTGTACCACTACATGTTGGGATTCAATGGCTACATTTGTAAGCAGTCTAATTCAAGTTAATAACCTGAAGACATTTAGCCTCTTTTCCACTAGTATCTACTTGGCTCTACTCGACTGGGGTTTTCCATTAGGTGGTAGTACCTGGTACCAGGTACTTTTTTAGTACCTACTCAGTTGGGGGTTCCAAACGAGCTGAAAATGTGATGTCAATAGACTGCATGCCAATCATCGTCAGGGAGTGACATCACTGGATGAGTCATGAAAGCAACTCAACTCTGAAACCCAGCAACTAGGAAATAGCTACATATACACCAACACTGAGGTCCAGTGATACGGTGCAGATGTTTACCATCAGTTTAGCAGCAGATACACCATCGCCTGATGTCCTCCATTGTTGTTTTGTGTTTGTGTCGCATACAAACGACATCACAAGACAGGAAGCGCTGCTGTATCAAACCCACCCACAATAAGGTGGTAGTCAATCGTTGTGGAAAACAACTGAAATGAGTATGGAGTAGAGTCGTGTCGAGCCCAGAAGGTGCAAGTGGAAAAGAGGCATTTGTCATTTCCAGATCTCTTTATTTTCACCTTGTCCACATTTATTCTTCATATGTGTATGTGTACACATATTTAATATCTGAAGTTATGATGTTGGTGGTTTCACTACTAAGGTCTTGAACAGATGTTTTGCTAGGAAAGGCAACCTCTAGGTACCGTGAGGACAGAGTTGAGGAAAGATGTGGAAAACATGCAAGCAGACCAAAAAAAAAAATGGGATAAACCTGATTATAGGTCCTGAAGCAACAAAGCAGCCCTAGACCATCACACTACCACCACCATGTTTCACTGTTGGTATGATGTTGTTTTCATGAATTGCTGTGTTAGTTTTACAGCAGATGTAACAGGACTCCAACCTTCCAAACAGCTTAACTTTTGTCTCATCAGTCCACAGAATATTTTCCCAAAACTCTTTGGGATCATCAAGATGTTTTTGTTTTTGGCAAATGTGAGACTAGCCTTTGGGTTCTTTTTGGTCATTAGTGATTTTTGTCTTGGAACTCTCCCAGTCTCTTTCTTATTGTTAAATCATGAACTTTAACCTCAACGGAGGCGAGTGAAGCCTGCAGTTCTTTAAATGTCCTTCTGGGTTCTTTTGTGACCTCTTGGATGAGTCATCACTGTGCTCTTAGAGTAATTTGATAGGCCAGCCACTCCCATGAAGGTTAATCAAATTCAAAGTTTTCTCCATTTGTGCTCACTGTGATTCCTTGGAGTTCTAAAGCCTTAGAAATGGCTTTGTAATCCTGTCCAGACTGACAGATATCAATGATTTTGTTTCTCAGAGATCTCTTAGCCTCCTTCACTTTGTCAGACAGGTTCTATTTAAGTGATTACTTGATTCAACAGGTCTGCCAGTAATCAGTCCTGGGTATGGCTACTCAAACTGAACTTAACTTTCAAAAAAATGTGGTTAATCACAGTAAATTCATGCTTTGGTAAGCTTGGATAACTTGTTGTCCCTTAACAAATGATATCAGACAGATTAGTGTTAAGGTGTTCGTACTATACAAATACTATACAAATATAGATAAAATGCATGATAAACTTTCTTGGCTTCCTCCATCCATCCATTCGCTTCTGCTTATCCTTTTCAGGGTCACGGGGGGTGCTGGAGCCTATCCCAGCTGTCATAGGGCAAAAGGCGGGGTACACCCTGGACAGGTCGCCAGTCTGTCGCAGGGCTAACACATAGGGACAGACAACCATTCACACTCACATTCACTCGCACATTCACACCTAGTGGCAATTTGGATTATCCAATTAACCTATCCCCACAAGCTTGGCTTCCTGTGCAAGCTAAATTATACTATGGCTTGCTTGTATTTATAAAGAAAGCAATACTGTTTAACACACCACATTTTCTTTCTGCTCAATTGCAGTATCCAGATGAAAAACATAATCATAATACACGATTTTCAACAAACCGCAATTTAGTAATTCCTCGAGTTAAAAGCAACTTAAAAACTCTGTTATATTTAGAGCATCTTTCAAGTGGAATAATTCTATTTATAATTTCAAAAATAGCTTAAAAGCCTATTCAAACAGCTTTGAATTATTGCAAATATTGTAAGAGGGCAATGTCATTTGTAATGGAAATTTGTGTATTTTGTCTCAGTGTTATTGATATTTATATGTTCATATTTTCACAACTGTGAAACCTCACTGTGGATGTAATAGCCAAATTATGCAGATATTTTGCATTCACTTTATTGTGTAGCATTTTATTTGATTGTATTTGATGGTTTGGGATTAGCAACCGCTGTTGTGGAAGCTAATGGGGTTCCTTATAAATAAACAAATAAACAAATATCATCAATTAAAAATGAAACTTTGTTTTTACTCTGGTTATCTTTGTCTAATCCCAAACTTTGTGTGATGATCTGAAACATGTAAGTGTGAATAATAAGAAAGCAATCAGGAAGAGGGCAAATATATTTTCACAGCCCTGGGCAGGGTGAAGCCAGTGCTGGTTGTTCGACCTGGTAACAACAGGTGAAGACTGCTTGCTTTTTCTCCTCTTTTCCTGTTAGCTTTTTCTGTTTGCTTGTCAATCACATCTTCCCTGGGTTAGGTCACAATATACTTCAGCTGTATTACGTACTGGCACGTATAAACTTTTACCATAGTACAGATGTATCAGTCCCACCTTTCAACTTGTAGACATGTGTGATTAGGATCAATAGGAGACTTAAGAGACAGATGGTAGAATAAGTCCTGGTGAGAAAAATAACAGAAATGAGGAGGCGGAGGAAAACAAAAAAGCAGATGGGGTCAGACTGCACCAGAAGTTGACATGAGAGTGAGAAATTACACCAGGATGGAAACTATAGAGGGAGAGAAAAAAAAAAAAAAAAGCAATAAAACCTTCATGCTGAGTTTTGCTTTTGAAAAAGACATTTGATACCTTTCTGCAGCCACTGTGTTTATAACTGTTTCAACAGCTGGTGTTTAGCTGCTTGCTAAAAGGCCTTCTTGTCAACACCTCTGATTTGTTTAGCAGCGCATGCATGTGTCTGCAGGTGGTATGCGAAATGCGCCAGCACGTGGTTGGACACAGACCCCATCGGTTTCTATTTTTGCCCGTGTAATTTGAATGGAAGATAAGTAAACACAACAGCGACCTTCCTCGCCAGATCCATAAACACATCAGGGTCACTCAGTAAAACAATTATCCAATTTACCGGTGAAATCTCCTACCAAGTGGGTCTGCCAGTCTTGGCAGTAATGATTTACTAAATGGGGGTCATTCTGGATTCAGGTTTGTCCCCTTTTTCCTCCTTCTTAGACCCACCTTCTTGTATAATCTCGACCTTTCACAGATTTTAAAAAGCACATTTGATCGGTGTGAAACAGACCCAGAGGTTGTAGCAAAGATCACCAGTTTTCAGAATAATGAGGCAGTGCAGCCCAGCCAGCATCCTGCCATCAATCAGAGTGAGACCTGTTCGATTGATCACTGAGGGGAATCACATCCATCAACTGCTGTGGGTGGTGAATTCACATTTTCACAGGCTTGCAAAACAGAAAATAAAAGACCCACAATGTTAAACTAGTGCCGGTAACTGTTTGTGTATACATGCAGTATATCCAGTAACTTCAGTGGTAACATAATGCTCCTGTCTTTGTATATGCCGATATGCGTGTTCACCCTCTGCATGGTATTGCTAAACCTATTGAACGCCACTAATGACTTGGCTTGAATTGCACTCCTTACTTCTCCTCAGCAGCTACCACACGAGGCTTGCACGATATAGTATATGACTGTTCCTGCTTCCCAATGTGGGGGGAAACACACACAGATACACACATGCACAAAAGGCAAACGAGAAATGTTATAGAGAAGGTCACAGAAGAAGCAGAGGGAGGAGGGGATAATGATGCAGACGGAGAGAGATAATGATGTTCTTTTTTTCTGCCAGGAAGTTGATGCTAGGGGGACAGAATCCAGATTCCACTGTCCACTACCAAAGCACACAAAGGCCGCCTGGGGACCCTCCTACACAAAACAGTGTAGAAATTAAACAACCGCTGTTATTGTGGTGATGAGAAAAGGAGCAGGAGATAGAAACATTAGTATTATCCAGAACAAAAATGCTTCTTCCTCAAGTGTCCGTGCTCCATTTCGTCTGTACACTGACCTGTGAGTGTATGTGTGTGTGTCCTGATGCTTATCAATGCATGGAAAGTACCCCCGACTGCTCAGCCATGGATATTATGGCCCCGAAAAGCCCACACGGCCTTATTCACACCCATGGACGCAGACATAAACACACACAAGGCCTCAGGGCCAAGTGTTGTATGCTGGCAGTGTCTGTGCCTGTGCACATGAATGAGCTTCATTGAGTGGGGCTCTATTAAAGCTGAGCCACGGAAAAGTAGGGCATTACAGTGTCTTTCTCCCCTTATTCTACAGCATACGCCCCCCGAAGAACACACACATTGAGCTTGGTACGCAAGCCAACAACATATTTACTGCTCTAGCAATCTGTTTGTCTCGGTTATTCTCTTCTTCTCTTACACACCAAATAAAGGCCTAAAGCTTCTCCTCATTCATCGATTGCTCTCAGGTGCTCTCAGACAGACGGTCTCGTCACTGTGCTGACAAACTCTGCCTTTTAATCACCTCGGCGTTAATCTGCAGTCCAACGGCGTCTACTCAAGTCTCTGACTGTGGGAGAGGCTACGGCATCACACAGTTAATCGAATCTCAATCATGATTTTGGCGTCCTGCAAATAAACCCGCACAAGCCAATCACAGCTGTTCCCTGCACCACGGAGCTTGACGTTTCTTTGACAAGTCTGGTCGAGTACTATGTTAGAGGACAGAAATACAACAGAATTGGAATATTTGGCACAGCAGAGGCTGAATCCCTCAAAGCAGCTTATCATCTGCTGTTGGAAATACTTTAGATTTTGGGCAAGTGATGTAAACCAAGGAGCAATAAAAGAGTGCTGTAGAGTTGCTGCTCCTAAATCCCAACTGCACTTTGCTCAACATGGATGAGGCTGTGTGACGGTCAAATGCTGCTTGGTTGACAAGTGGGCCGGAACAGGGAAGGAAGCAACAGCAGAACCACCAGAAATGCATGAAACAGCATGAAAATAACACACAGTGACTACAGTGGAGACTGTTCACTGTTTTTAACACTCGGTTTCAGCTGTTTGAATGTTACATATAATGTTATATTTGCCCTTCTGGCTGATGGACCAATAACAGCACCAGCAAGAGCGGCCAACACACCAGCCACACCACATGCCCCCTTCAGGAAGATTGTGGTTCAACTGCTGTTGAACCATAATCTTCCCTTAAGTTATTCGACTGGGTGAAAAGACGCCACCATCTGCAGTGTAATTAATGCATGAAGGCCAAGAGAAACAATGCAAAGTGAATCTAATAAGCACTGTGAGAAACGAGGGTTTCAGGAAAGTGGTCAAGTTACTGGACAAAACACATGTTATTTCCTATGCAAAACATTGCCAGGGAGCTATAGAGGGGTCTCAAAGCTGTCTTTGTTTTGAGTTTTATTAACATCTATTATGTAGAGGCACCGAATAGAATGAAAGACTTTATATTTTGCTTAATACAAATGCACTTACCAGAGGTGAATAAACACTGTATTTGTCTGCAAAGATGCTTTAGTTAACAGGAAGCAGTGCCATGTTGACTGGATTTTGTTTTAGGTTATTTGTGTTTTGCTTATTTTTTGACTTCTAAGAGATGCACTCACTTTAGGTGGGTGAGGAGGGCTAATTTGGATGCATTTGTGCATTTGCAGGAATGTCACACAAAATGGATATGAAAGCAGGGTTATGTTTTCACAACTTTGTAATAAAAAAACTTTTGTCGCTAGCATAAATGAATAATTTTGACTAAAAACTGAATATTGATTAAAAAACAAACAAACCTATGATTATCATTTACGTAATAATGGTGCAGCCCTAGGAGAGGTTGTGGGTTAAGTGTTTCATAGTGTGAACTTACATGTTAGCAGTTCCATTAACACTTCAAGCTTTAATACTTTTACACATATAAAGTAATATAACAGTGAGTGATTTCTTTGGGCACTACAATGAGCCTATAATATAGTCAAGGCTTTCACTATATTAAGAGCTGCAGTGGGAGCACTTAGGACCTCAGCTTTCTAGCGCCTCTCCCTCTTTGGGTCATCCCCTCCTGCTTTTTTTCTCTCTGCTTTTTCTCCTCCCTGTCCTTTGAACACCAAAATGAACAGAGGCAACGTGTCCCGGGAGAGCAGAGGGGAATCCATCTCTGACAGAACTCACCTTCTGTTATCCTCTCACCCAAAGAGGAGGCACAGAGGGAGAGAGGGAGGGGTGGAAAAAGACAGAGGCTTAGGGAATAAATATATATATGAGATGAAGCCAAAAAGGCAAATTTGATATTTTGATATCTTGTTCATTTTAAGATTAAAGGTTGGTTTCAACATAAGAGAAAATATTCGCCTGTCTCCTTAGAAGTCCGGTAATACTCTCCTGTCAGCCACTACCGGAGTAACTTATACAGAGAGACTGGAAAAGAGTGAAAACTAGGGGCAGCTGTGACTCGGGAGGTAGAGGATCGTCTTCCAATCGGAAGGTCGGTGGTTCACCTGCCGGCTAGGCTGTGTGCGTGATTGGCTGAATGAAGATTTTATAAAAGGTGCTTTGAGTGCTCAGTTAGAGTAGAAAAGTACTGCTCAGTTTACCATTTAGCTATCAACAAGCCAGCTCCTCTCCATATCAGAATTTGGCATCCTGCATGGCTAAATGTATATCTGGTTTATTTAATCAATATAAAATCAAAGTTGCAATATTATTACAGCACAAGTTTCCCATGAATGCTTACATTTTCATTTTATTGCTTAAACAAAGGATGTCTTTATATGTTCACTCCTGGAGGTGCTGGTAGCTGGATCTTAGACATGCTGGAGGATCATCAGTACTTAGTTCAATTCTGATGAGACGGCAAGGTTTTCCATGACACACATTTTCTCCCTTTACTGTTTTCTAAACAATTTGTCTTCCAGCTACTAAGCAAGCACTGTGGCAACAGTTACAGGGAACAAGTGAAATTCTCACCAAAAACATAATCTTATTTGTTCTGAGTTCACCTTTCTTCCAGTCCATTACAATTCAGTATCACCACATTACCACACCGCCTACACAAACTTGCACACGCATACCCACACCTCTGTGATGATTGCTAGTATCAGGTTTTCTCATGAAACCGATATAGTGGCTGACCTTTCAGCTTGACCAGCACGCTCAAATCAGTAGCCTCCACTTCGATTTATCATCCGTGCACACACAAACACAAAATACACACCTTGGTCTATCTTGGGCCCTGCTCTTGAGGTGTTAACAGGCATGAAGGGGGTGTGTGTGACTTCATGCTTACAGTCATTTGAGCAAACATCAGCAGCAAAGCCATAAGAGCCTGAATGAAATGAACATGAATGCGCATAAACACAAAAAACTATTTAAGCCCAGATTTTCCTCAATGATTAATTATTTGAATATATAAACCTTGGATTTCATCTATTTCAGTTCCACCTTATGCAAAATAACTGCTTCATCTTTATGAGGGAAAAGAATATTTTTTTCAGTGTTGTGTGAAAGAAAGCATTGAACAATGCAGCAGAGTGATACTGTGTCAAAATAATGGAGAATATTGATGTGTTGGTTTCATTTCATTATCAGGCCCGTGTCTTTCTAACACTAGTCAACAACACCGATCTCATTCCAGCATCCAGTGTGACATCAGACTGGCAACAACACCAGTGAGCCAGGGGATTACCATGTGATATTATCCCATTTGCCATGTGAAAGACATGACATGAGGAGGTGTAAGGCTGCTGGGAATATCTTTGCTGAAATCTACACTGCAGGGACTCTGTCATTAAACTGAAGTCGACCAAAAGCAGTGTTTTCTTAGAAAAGTGTTGAATTCTTTCTGTCTGGAAATCACGAGAGCTTGCGTACGTGCTTGATCTACTGTGTTTTCCTGTTTATCTAAATATCCATTTGCATGAAGCAAATCACAGTCCAAAATACAGATCGGTGCTGGGCCAGTGCACTCCAGCCGTCGTCAAACATCAAATACTCCAGTCACCTCTGTGTAGATCAAGCACACCTGCTGATGACAGTCCGACACACAGCCAAAGAGCTCGGATGGCTTTGAAATTGAAACTAGTCTGCTCTCAGGCAGACTCTGAGAAAGCCAGGGATGAACCAAAGCAGAACCATAAAAAACAGAAAGCTTGCAAACAAAATGACAGCTATATAAATCATACTAAGGAACTTCTATGTGCAGAAGGCATGCATGAGGTCTATATGCATTAAATGTGGGAAAGAAATAGCAGAAGAACAAACTACTGAAAAAGACATTATGACATTCAGCATCCTGCTGTAATTTTAACAAAAGTTTCCTTTCTGCATATTCACACACATACTGCTCTCAGATTTACTGTTAGAGTCAACATTCTGCATTCATTAACAACCACATGCGCATCTACAACTGCAGACATGAGACATACTCATGTCCCCACACCTGTACCTTATGTTTAAATAAAATTCAGCTCCTCTGTGTTGCCTGATTCATGCACATGTGCATACATGCTCGCAGACCCCTATTTAGTCTCTGATTGGCTGAGTCTGTGGCGACAGGCATACTGTAAGGCTGTATGTGTGTGCATAGTTGTGGAGACCTTCAGCTTGAAGGTGTGGGGGAATCAGAGTCAGAGGAGCTGATTGGCTGTTAACGAAAGTCACGGTATCAGCTCGTCCTTAACCCACTGCCCTTCTTATTTCCCCCATCCCCCAGGCCTGGCTCTGTTCACTTGGACATGACTTATAGATCGGCTCTCTTTCTGCACCCCTTTCGTCCCCCACAACGAGTATTGTGGCAGAAATTTGCCACAATACTGGTTTCCAGCGCGTGCTGTCTGCGCACGCAGCTCGCGGAGAAAACTACCATCACATCATGAGCCTGTGAGGTTTCGCTCTCGAGGATGGAGAGGTAAATGCACGTGAGGTGGATGGATGCCTGTTACATGGGCTGATCTCACAGCGGCGTGTGAGGATGAGGTTACTCGTTCGACACACACTGAATAATGAGACAAAGCGCGTCTCGGTCGTTCATGGCCAACGCGGCTGGTGCGTAAAAAGCGCAAACGTGCGGTTTCTCTCTCGCCGGTCTCTCAGCCTCGTGGAGTCAGCCATCCCTCTTTCTCTTTAACAAGGGAGAAAATTACACGGGACATGACACATGAGTACCACACAGCTTTGTATCTCCAAGCCAGCTGGTATGAGTGCGGCAGAGCACAGAGAGACACCGGCTAAAATATTTGGGGTCAGATGAAACATGGACGTACTTTATTCAGGTGCCATTCTTGTAAACGCAGTGAACCATCTAAAGTGATAGAGTAGTCCGGCTGCTGCAGTTCTGCCTAATCAACACTGAAACTGAACATAAAAAGCAAAGTCGACCAAACAGGAGAAATGTATAAAGCGGTTTCGATTAATCGCCTTTGAAGGCGACAAAAAGATAAGATTTAAAAACACAACCTCTCAAAGAACAACAAAGCAGCTATGCAGGGCCACTTTTTTTCATCCAGGGCTGTTCATTGTCCAGCCGTCTCGGTGACAAGAGCGCACAACCGTGTGCGGCTTTGGAGTTTCTTTCGACTTACCTCACAGTCATACAACACGCTGAGCTGCTCGATGATCCACTCCTCCAGGACAAGTCTTTTCCGCAGCTCTTTCCTGTCGTACTTCACGGTCACTTTGCCCTGCTTCTTCTGGACCGTGTCTTCCCCATTGATGGGTCCGGACCCCACGCAGCCCACTCCGGGCGCACCTTGGAAGAAAACGCGGCTGCCGGCGGTGGGCAAAGGGGCACTGGTTTCGGTGCTGGCGGCCGACATAGCGAGATGTGCAGGAGTGTTATTAAAGAAATGTGTGGATGGAAGGGGAGGACTGCGGTGCCGAGTGGGGACTGCGTGCTGCACGGCAGACGGGAGAATGGTGAGGAGCTTTTAAACAGCTGCTATTTAAAGCGCAGCGCCGGAGACAGGCGAGAAGGCGGAGCGAACACTGCAAGAAGTGAGAGGCTCTCAAACCAAAATATAAAGGTTGGTGACTGTAATCTAACTGGTCATCCTGCTGTTGGTAAAATTGCAGACAAATGCGTAAAAATGTACCATTAGTTGGTTAAAAATGAATAAATAAATAGGCTTAAAAGATTCAAATTAGATGAATGAATGTATTCATTTTTGCAGCGTACAAAGCGAAGCCCCTCAGTGGTGCTTCATCTTCGCAGATGCAGATACTGAGGGTCTTTCCTCAGCGTTGCTGATATTTCTCAAATATATTTTTCCAATTTCTAAAGTAGGGTTTGTAAAATTTTGTGGAATATAGAAGTAGGGAAGTCGTCTGAATATTTTCCAACTCAGTACAATTCTGAACTCTTTTGCGTCACCTGTCGGACATAATAATAACCTAACTTGTATTTTAATACATTTATTTAAAATAAATTTCTCCCTTCTTGTGTCGAAAGTGATTGTTTCTATGTGTGTGTGTGTTTTATATATATTTTTCTTATATTGGCAAATAGAGTGTAATGGACAGGATTTATGAGGGCGTTATAAATAAACTAAAGAAATGGCCTATCTTGCAAGCGTGTGCCTTATTGTGCCCACGTTATAACCAGTCTTGTCATTTAAAATATATTTGCAGAACTGTTATGTTGTATTTGTTACCATTTCTGCTTCCCCCTTTGCCCGATCTCTAATTAAAAACGCATTTTTATTGTAAATGAGACGTTTTAGCTGGATTAATAAAGGATATAGTTCCTTTCTGGCTCCGAAATGACTCGATATCATTCACGAGAGATGTTTTTGACCTACATTTTTAGATTATAGGCCAACAAGTCAATTATAACTCTATTAATTTTCACTTTTCGGTACAACTAGCTAGCTTTAAAGTGCCCAAGTGTATTTTTTGCTCCTTTACATGTTTGCTGAACTGCTTCATAGGGTAAAAACCTTTTTATTAATTAGATGCTGACTCTATTGTTCAAATCAAATCTATACTTTATGTTTTCCATTTGGTTTCCCTGGATTGATAAGTTTGAAAATAAAAGCATTCAACATTGTGAGTGTCAAAATGCATCATGTAAGTGTAGAAATATTTCTGTTGTGGGAAAACAGGATAAAATGACTGTGTTTGGGGCTTGATGATGAATCTGATCTAAAATGAACTCGTGAATGTCAGAAGAAGATACAAGCTTGAGTGTAATACTCTGGTAAAACTTCATAATGGGGGTAATTACTGTATACATCTTGGATGTTATCTACACTCAGAATATCTTTTAGTATATTCTTTGGGAACTTGGTTTGGTCTTGGAATAAGCAGTCTATTACAGATATCAATGACATGTGTTGGTGAAACACTCTCTGTACCTGCAGTTTGGTTTTTCCAAAAATGTAACAAACAAAACAAGGACACACATATTGATCGCTGATGTCAACTCCACTGTGTAAGGTTCTTCCACATGTTCCACAAAAACAAATAAATAAATTAGGCGAGGGAAAAGATCTACTTACTTTTTCTGTTCTCCAGCCTCAGTAACTTTCACACAGTAACATCTACTGTAATATTTAAACCTCTGATGAAATCTCATAAGTGTTTGCTTTATTTTGTTACCACGATTGTTTACACAGAGTTTGTAATTGCAGAGAAATACTTTATTTATTTTGGGCATGTCATTTTCGAGCAGGAAGCTCAGAAACCCCTTTGGGGCTTAACAGGTTAATTAGGCCTCTGATATTTATTTGTGCTAATTTATAGTTAAGTTAATGGAAGAAAAATGAAAGCTTAGTCTACTGTTAGCATATTTAAATCTAAAGAAGGTCATCAAAAAAGCCAAACACCATTACAAAAAGAAGGTAGAAGAACACTTCTCCAACTCCAACCCCCGACGCATGTGGCAAGGACTCCAGACCATCACAGACTACAGGACCACCAAACCCTCCCCCGCATCCTCTGATGTCTCCTTCCTCAACGAGCTCAACAACTTTTATGCTCGCTTTGAGCGAGGGAACCCCACAACCACAACCAAAGCAGACGTGACGCCAGACGACCACCAACCTCTGACTCTCTCCCCCACCGATGTAGGAGCGGTGCTGAGCAGGATCAATGTCCACAAGGCTGCAGGTCCTGATGGCATCCCCGGGCGTGTTCTCAGAGCGTGTTCTGGGGAGCTTGCAGGAGTGCTGACAGACATATTCAACCTGTCCTTGGCCCACGCTGTGGTACCGGCCTGCTTCAAATCCACCTCCATTGTCCCAATACCCAAAAACTCCAACCCATCTTGCCTCAATGACTACCGCCCAGTAGCACTCACCCCCATCATCACTAAGTGCTTAGAGCGACTGGTCCTAGCACACTTCAAATCCTGTCTCCCCCCCACCCTGGACCCCCACCAATTCGCATACCGCCAGAACAGGAGCACAGAGGATGCAGTCTCCATCGCACTGCACTCTGTCCTCTCACACCTGGACAACAACAACATCTACGCCAGAATGCTGTTTATAGACTTCAGTTCAGCATTCAATACAATCCACCCCTCACAACTCATCAGGAAACTGACAGACCTGGGCATCAGTTCCCTCATCTGCAAATGGTTACTGGACTTCCTGACCAACCGCCCCAACATGTCCGGCTGGATAACCGCTGCTCATCTACAATCACGATGAACGGTGTACCACAAGGCTGTGTGATGAGCCCTTTCCTCTACTCCCTCTTCACCCACGACTGCAGACCTGCTGATGGTTCCAACACCATCATTAAGTTTGCAGATGACACCACGGTGATTGGCCTCATCAGTGACAACGATGAGGCCGCCTACAGGGAGGAGGTGGATCGTCTGGCTGAGTGATGCGACACAAACAACCTGCTGCTTAACACCGAGAAGACCAAGGAGCTCATCGTGGACTACAGGAGGAATGCTGACCCACATCCACCCATCCACATTAAGGGGACGGCTGTGGAGCGTGTGAGCAGCTTCAAGTTCCTGGGAGTCCACATCTCCGAGGATCTCACCTGGACGACCAACTGCTCCAAGCTGGTCAAGAAGGCTCACCAGCGCCTCTTCTTCTTGAGGACTCTGAGGAAGAACCACCTGTCCTCAGACATCCTGGTGAACTTCTATCGTTGCACCATCGAGAGCATCCTGACCAACTGTATAACAGTCTGGTACGGGAACTGCTCTGCCTCGGACCGGAAGGCGTTGCAGAGGGTCGTGAAAACTGCGCAGCGTATCGCCGGAGCACCACTTCCTGCCATAAAAGACATCTACAGGAAGCGGTGTCTGAAAAGGGCTGGGAAAATCATCAAAGACCCCAGTCACCCATCACATGGACTCTTCACCCTCCTGCCCTCTGGGAGGCGCTACAGGAGCCTCCGGACTAAGACCACCAGGTACCGGAACAGCTTCTTCCCCACAGCTATCAGACTCCTGAACTCTGCCTCCTGACATCTGACCCACGTTAACTCATGGACTGAACATACACACACCCACAATGGACAACTCTACCCTCAAACACAATAATAACATGGACTGAACCACCACTCACAACCACTAGCACTTTATATAGCCTCTGTAGAATTATCCACATATCTCACTTATCTTAACTGCACTACTGTATAGCTCTGTAATAATCATTCTGTACATACGATAATTTTTAATCCTACAACCGTTTACAACTTGCATAGTTCCCATTTCTGTATAGCTGTATATCTCAGATTCTGTAAAGTTATTTATTTCATATTCTGTATAGTTTTTCATATTTATATCCTGTTCATAGCCTGTACATAGCTTGTACTCACTACAGCCTGTACATACTTATAGTTATAGAATATTCACAACATACTTCATACCGTGTACATTATAACATACCATAATAGACCCATTTCTGTAATATATTTACATATCTATATTATTGCTAATATTTATTGTAATATATCTATATCACTAAAGCACTTCTGGATGGATGCAAACTGCATTTCGTTGCCCTGTACCTGTGCATGTGCAATGACAATAAAGTTGAATTCTATTCTATTCTATTCTATTTATTTGAAAGGGCATTGTGTTACTTTGTCTACATAGTAGGATATAGATCACAGTTATTCATCAGTGCAGCATTTTCTGTAAACTCAGTAAAGGTCTGTTACTGAACTGAATTGCAGTAACCACCAGAGGGAGCAGCATGTGTAGATTTGAAATGTCAAATTTCCAAATGTTGCTCTCTGGGAGACACTGATATTGTGAATGATTTAAAGACATGGTATAAACAGAATAAATTCCAGTGATGGCAGGATCATGGAGATGACAAAATGAAGCAATATTTTAATTAGTTAAAATATCATACTTCTGTTTCTAGGAATACAGTACTGTTGCAGATCATAAAGCATAGACAGACAAAATGAGAGCATTTTGATTTTTTTTTTTAAGGGGGATGGAGGTCAATGTTACAAACTATTCCCCACAAATCAAAGTCCAGTATTTTCTTTATTTATTTCTAATCTGGAAGCAAAAAACAGGAGTAGAAATAATAATCTATTACTCCTAAAACAGCAACAGTCATAATATTCATCTAGCAGTGCATATGGTATTTTTACAACTGCAAGCACTGCTGGAAATGTTGCCTCACACACTCAGGTACGCTCATGTCCACATCACTATCCAGCAACATTTGTCACCAAAAAATGGACATTTCCCCCCTTTTTTCCTGGAATTCTATGATTTCTTCCAATATCATGCTCACATTCCCACTGCTAACCCATTTAGTAATTATATGCTTTGTTCTATTGTCATCATCGTTTTGTGATCCGTTTTAAAAAATGTCCTTGAAAAAGGTTTGAAATCTCTTTAGCAAACTGTTTAAAAACACGGAGCAAATGTGGACTAATCGCTGCTGAGTGCTGTGATGAACAATGCGAACTGTTTACTTATATTTATGGGATTGCAGAGATCAAAGTCAAGATTTTTTATTGGTTGTTCTGTGTTCTGACTCTTGTGTCACCGGTGACTTTGAAACTTTTACAGGTGAAGCATTTTCCATTAAAGTTTGAATGAATTATAGTGACAGAAAGAGGCCACAAGATGGTGCCAGTTTTGACGTAGTAGATACCACCCGTTGGCTGTTTGGTTTACGTTCGCACCACTCCACGAGTATTGTGCATAAAGTTTAAAGTATTCCTCAGGCTCATGATTTCTTTTTCCTTTGTGGCTGAATTAAAATAAATTAATTTAAGGAAACTAGGGCGAGTCTTTCATCAGTAATTGATTATTTAAAATACTTTACTGCCTAAAGTCATAGGTGTGAGTGCGAATGTTTCTCTGTCGCTCTGTGTTAACAGGCTGGCGACCTGACCGGGGTGTACCCCACCTCTCGCCTCATGGCATTGGGATTGGATTCAGCCCCCACAAATTAGATAAGTGGTAGAAAATGGATGGATGATATAATACATACCTGCCTGATCAACTGAAGTATAATATTGACCAAACTAGCAAACAGTTACCAGAGGATTGTACAGTACATCTAATTTAAAGTAAATCAGTGAACTGTCTGTGAACCTTAGACTTAGATATGAACAGACTGAAATATCCACTGGAAGTGGAATATTAACCTAGTGGGACTTTACACGGATTTAAATGTCCTTTATGTTGGTCCCAGTGGATGACTTGGTGGTGGATCTGTGCGTTATTTCATTTTATAGCTGACCCTGAAGCTAGTGGGCCATTTCTCAGTACGGCTGCTCTGACTCAGCCTACAGCCCCCGCCCCGATAACTGTAGTAGTGTTTCACAATCAAGTCTGCGTTCCGCTGAGGTAAGCAACACAAAGGGCAGGTACCCGTGGCCTTTTCTCTGCACTCCAGTGAGCATGGCTTTCCTGTCCGTGTTCACGCCTGTTCTGGCGGTGGTTTTATGCCTGGTGATAGGCTTCGTGCTGGTGAAATCATGGGACACAGAGACCACTTCCACATCTCCAGGCAAAAGTAAAGGGGCGACAAAAGGGGAGAAAAGACCATGGGTGGACCAGGACTTACAGGACGATACAGAAATCACAGCAAAAGAAGACGGTGAGAGCTGAGCCTTGTAGTTCGCTGTGGGGCTGAACTTTTTTTTTTTTTTTTTGGTGTGGTTGGTTGGGTGCATGCTTTAGAGCCAGTTGCATAATGTTCAAATGTAGGTCACAACTTTTAAAATGCAATGTAAACTGAACATTGAACACAATAAAGAATGTGGTTACCGGTTTAAAATGTTTCGGCAAAGGTTCTGCGTGGATTCAAAAAGAGTTTTTTTTTATTGGTTGCCTATTACATAACGTTCCTCTGTTGTTTTTCACATGAAACTCCACAACTTGGCAAGGCGAGTAACTGTATCCTCACATGCTCTTTAAACTGAGAAAATGTATCATTTAAAGAACATAAAAATAACTCATTATGAATTTGATGCCAGCAACACATCTCAAAAAAAGAAAAAATACTTTGAGAGTGGAGAAACAAAAGACTGAAAAAGTAAGTGGTAATAAAAAGAAACAGCTGGAAGGACATTTTCCCATTGGCAATGGACCAGTAACACCATTGGGTTTAAAAAAGAGCATCTTAAAGCAGCAGTGTTTCCCAAAAGTAAAAATGGGTGAACCAAAAAAACAAAAATAAGTGTCTGTAAATTGTTGAAAATTTTCACAAAATTGTTCCTCGAGTAAAATTGTGACAAATTTGTATATCTTAATATAACTAAATTGAAATCTCTGCATGCAAGGGACATGGCTGAATATAAGTAATGCCAGTGCATTAAAAGCAGGCATGATTGTGTCACGGAAGTCACTGAGAAGAATTGCAGAAATCGCTGTCTGTTCTCCGTACTTTCCACAAATGCAGGTTGAAGCTCTGTCATGCAAAGAAGAAGCCAAATGTGAAAGTGATCCAGAAACACTGTCTTCTGGTGTAAAGAGGAAAGTGACCACCAGGGTTGTTATCGGCACTCAGTTCAAAAGCCTGCATCTCAGATGGTGTGGAAACACATCAGTGCCTGTGAAATTGGCAGCTTTCACATCTGGAAAGGCGACATTCTTGCTGAAAGGTATATTCAGGTTTTAGAGATGTTCCAATTCAGATGGCGTCTTGCATATTTCAGCAAGAAAATGTTAAACTGCATCCATTACAGCAGCACAGGTGTAGAAGACTCCCTGTGCTCATCTGGCCCACAGTTCCCACATGGTGGAATACTGTTGTTAAAAGCAGACGGGATGCTACGCAGTGGAAAACAGGAACCTGTCACAACTGTATTTGAGACATGCTGCTGTCATCAAAATTAAAATAACCCAGTATTTATCATGAAATAGTAAGATATGTCAGCTTAAACATTTCGTATGCTTTGCGCTCTTGTGAATAAAATGTGGACTTATGAGATTTCCAGATCATTGCAATTGATTGTGATGACTTTTTACAGTGTGTCCAAACTTTTTGGGATTGGAGTTGTATTTTATTGGTATGTCTTTCTGTCTTTCATCTTTTATAAGATGGTGATGCTGATGATGATTGGGGGGACAGCACTGAAGAGGAGAACCTCACACAACTGCCTTATTCACCGCAGCGATACCCTGAGGAGACAATGCTGCAAAGGTCCAAGGAGTTTTACACTTTGATGAACCAACGGAGGTCTGTCCGATTCATCAGCCCGGAGCCTGTCCCACGGGAAGTCATCGATAATGTCATCCACACTGCAGGCACGAAATGTCATTAAAACATAATTCACTGGGATTCACCCTAGTATATTAGTCTGAGCTTCATTTTGAAGGGTTTTTTTTTCTTCTCTTCCTGTTCTTCACGTGAGCAGGTACAGCACCTAGCGGAGCACACACAGAACCCTGGACGTTCATTGTGGTGTCAGATCCAGATATAAAGCATCAAATTAGACTGATAGTTGAAGAGGAGGAGGAGATGAACTACCGCCAGAGGATGGGGGAAAAATGGGTTCAGGATTTGGCCAAATTGAGGTAAACATGCATGCAAGAACGAACATGGATAACATTAAATTCACAACTAATTTTCAGTTAATATCTTCCAAAGTAAAAAAAACACATTTTCTTTCTCTTTTCCCTCCTCTTGTAGGACAAATTGGATTAAGGAGTACTTGGATGTTGCTCCATATCTGATCCTCATCTTTAAACAGACCTACGGGATTCTCCCAAATGGCAAGAAGAAAACGCACTACTACAACGAAATCAGCGTGTCCATATCCTGTGGGATCCTCCTGGCTGCATTACAGGTCATAATTCAAATCATTTGAAACACTTGGGAAAGCAGCTCTTCTCTCTCTCATAAAATCCAAAAATGTAGTGCACAAATCTCACTGTTTCTCTCCGTCTGCTTCATCAGAATGCGGGTCTTGTTACCGTCACATCTACGCCCCTCAACTGCGGCCCCAAACTCAGACTTTTACTTAAACGCCCGGCGAACGAGAAGCTGCTGATGCTACTTCCTGTTGGTTATCCTGCCTCTGATGCTACTGTGCCTGACTTGAAACGCAAGCATCTGGATGATATTTTGGTGCATGTGTGAGAAAATGAGATGTCTTCATCAAATTCTTTGCCTGTAGCTGAGAAATCAACCAAGCAGATGCCTGATGAGAATTAGAAGTGCTTTCACAGTAGAGAGAAGCAGAGAGTGAGGCTTCTTTAGATCAGTCTTTAAATGTTTAAGATAGACAATCAAGAGAGGATGGCATGAATCTTTCATAGCTTACTAATTGCTAACCTAGCTTTTGAAGGCAAAGTAGTGAACATTTGGTTGGCTTATTTGGGTTTAGCATATTTCTATCATGCAAATTTCAAATAAATAACCAGCAAAAATTCTTTGATTCCGTTCTATAAATGTTCCTCTGGTCTCTGATTTTCCAAACCACACACAAACAACTGAGGAAAGTTCATTTACAACAAGATTTGGATGAATGAAGAACAGGTGGTTGCTCAGTTGAATGCTAACTGCAATAGCAGTGTTCAGTAAGCACCTGCATAGGGGGAGAAAAGAGAATGAACTGTAAAATTGAATTAGTTCCCAGAACCTGATGCAAACTTGTTGCCTTAAAAAAACTAAGTACAGCTTACTTAAGAAAACTAAGTTAGGGCACCTTATTCATTGTGAGTATAGTCCAGCCATGAGCCTTAGAGTATTTTTGTGGGAGATCTTATCTAGAATTAACTTTTCCCAAATACTGCATACAATTAGAACACTGTCATTTATTTTGAGTGTTTGTAGTGTTCCTTAAAAGGTGATTTCACAAGCCCTGATGAACAGGAGAAAGGTCATGCAGTCTCAAATTTCCATTCTTTTGACAGCTGGGAGGAGTTTGTCATGAAGTCCAATTACTCAATGGAACTTTGGATAAGATGCCTATAAGAGCTTCCTGTTGCATCTTATCTGTGTTGCGAGAATTCTTCTCTGGAGTTCTGCTGTGAGTTTTTGTAACACAGAAAGATTAACAAAACAAGAGAGCACAGCAGGCTGATTTTTGATCGCAGCGTTTGGCCCTAAATGTTACTGTTAAACCTTTTGTCTGTGCTTTCCATGCCAAGATCTCATATTTTGAACTTGGTCTTTTTGACACCGATCTCCATATCAAAAGCTGAGATTGTTTTATCAAGATGTTGCGCCAAGATAGCAAGTTGTTTTCCTTTTCCTGCAATCTGGAACACACAGGTTGGTGATTTTTCTTCCTCCAGCCTCCACAGATCTCTCCAGGTATGTGTTGAAGAGTGCTGATGAGAGCAGGCATTAACTTCAACTGCAGAACAGAACTGGCGAAAGAGAAAAAAAGGTTACAAAATCTCTGAGTGGGTAATATTTGGAGAAAATATAACACCCACACACTACCTTTGTGAATGTTACCTACAAGCATACTTTAACAGGTAAAATGCAGTGGCAAACCGTCCTGGCTTTATGAGCTACAAGCATACTCTGATGGGCAAAGTTAAGTGGCAAAACGTTATACCTACTTAGATTTGTGCTGGAATTACTCTGTGACAGCAGAAATGTGCATAAACTACTTACTGTAGGACGTTTTGCCAAAGTAGGATGGTTTGTCAGAACACCGTCTTACCACTAATGTATTAGTTAACTCACAATTTTTTTTTCTCCAACTGTCTCCCTATCGCTCTCTCTTTCTCTCTCTAACTTTCTCCCAGTGTAATCCAATTTTTTTATTATTATTTTTTGGGAGGTAGTATGTTCCAATATCACTGACACTTCTTGGAAGTCCTTTAAAAAAGAAAAAAAAAGATACAAAAAAAGATACATTATTCATCATTTGTGATATTTTGCATTTATTCTTGATGATTGGAATATATCCAGAGTATGTTTGTATATGCATATGTGTATATGTATATGTATGGACATTGTACCTGATAAATGTCAGTCGGAGTGACTTAATAAATGCATTAGCACTAAGTGAGACTGTATGCTGAAGTTCTATTTAAATATTTATATAATTCTTTAAAAATACATTCCAAAACATAATAGGCTAGAACAAAAAACAAAAACCTGAACAAAGTGCCCAAAAATGTAAGCAATAAATTGCACAAATTGCTGGATGTAGCAAAACGCAATGAATTAAAATGAATTAAAACTGCAAATATGTAAATTGATCTATAATCACTTTTATGTTACACATAAACTACTGACAATTAACTAATGGTTCAGACTTTACAGATCCTTCATATGAAGTCATGTCATACACGGGATGTTTACATAGCTAAAAAAACAAATAAAGACACCCCCCCCCCCCCCCCCCCCCCTCATTTATTCAAGCTCAAAAAGGAAGAACATGGACATGAGTAAGAAGAAGAGGCCTCACCAGTCGCTGTTTATCCGGGAGAGTGAAGTGGAGAGGGTGAGCAGCTTTAGGTACCTGGGCGTTCACATCAGTGAGCACCTTACCTGGACACTGAACACCACACAGCTGGTCAAGAAGGCTCAGCAGCAGCTGCACTTCCTGAGGAGACTGAGGAAATTTGGGATGTCTGCCAAGATCCTCTGCAGAGCATTTACCATCGCAGAGTCCAGAGGAGAGCTGCCTCCATCCTTAGAGACCCAACACGGACTGTTCACACTTCTGCCCTCGGGACGAAGGTTTAAAAGTGTGAAATCCAGAACATCTAGACTCAACAACTCCTTCTTCCCCACTGCTATCAGACTCCTGAACAGCTGACCTACCTCAACTGCAATTTTCACATCAGGACAATTTGCACACTAAGTTCTTTTGCACATTAAGCTCCTTTGTACATCCTTTTACATTGACAACTGCATACCTCACTTTTCTTCATTTACATATTTTGTACTTATTTATTTATCTTTCTCTATTTTTTTATCCTTATTTTTACCTTATTTATCTTGTTCCTTCAACCCTACCTAACTTGGCATTTGCGTATGGACAGCAAAGGAAGAATTTAATTGCACAGAGAAATGCTATTTCTTCTGTACACATGACAATAAACACTTTGAATCTTGAAACCATTCACACGCTGATCTCCAATGCCACCGCTAGGGGTCGCTAACGCGGGGAAGGTTTTAAAGCATTAAAAGAAGAAGGCAAACCACATTGCGCAGGCGTACACCACGTACACCGATGCATCCATAGCATCGAGCTCTCTTGGCTGGATTGCTAACGGTCTGTCAGGTATCACACATTGGGCTTGAAGGGGGAAGAGCAGCGGTGGAGAAGAAGGGCGACCTAAGCGCCGCTACGAAATGGCCGGGCAACAGTTCCAGTACGATGACAGCGGCAATACCTTTTTCTATTTCCTAACGTCCTTCGTCGGACTTATTGTGATCCCGGCCACATATTACCTCTGGCCCCGGGATCAAAATGCTGGTAAGGCCTGACTGTGTGGCTCAGTGCTAACTGAGCTAACTTAACTGTCTAACTTAACATGAAGTTTTCTGGCGGTATTTTGGCTCGTATACGGCTACCAGCTGGCCACGATTTAGCCTCCATTTGGGTCTATCTCCAGGAGCTTTGCAGTGAAACCCAGCGACACAGGCGCCTGGAAACATGAGCTAACAGCACAGCTAAAACACCAAAAGCCAGCGTCACTCTGGCACGCGCTTAAGCTTTCCTTTGCGCTTTTATTGACCTCCTCTTGATAGCTCCCTACCTTAGCGAGACTCTATGCTAGTCCACAGAATGCAGCCAGAATAAGCTGTTATATAAGTTATGGTAGCAAACTTTATGCAGCTGGTCTACTGGGAGTAGCTGACTGGGAGAATCTGACTGGCAGGTAAACCGGTTATCGTAGTGACCTCAGATAATTTATGGAAGTTAATAAACACAGCCACTAAACTCATAAAATCATTATTTGTCCATCTTCTGCAATAGGATTGAAGATGGAGAAATACAAAATTCGAGCTGATTGAAGTAAACAACATTAATAAACCCTCCCCCTGGCACAGTAGTGGCTCTGTGCAGCCAGGCAATCTCACTGAATTGTTGCATTGTTGTTATGCATACTGATTGTGGCTGTTTTCATACTGCTAATGTGCTTCCTCTTGTCTCAGAACAACTGCGCCTAAAGAGCCTACGGAGGGTGCACGGCAGGTGTCTGTGGTATCGGCTCAGGCTGATGAAGTCGCAGCAGAGCATCGTGCCAACACTAAAGTGAGTCTGCTGAATTGAACTTTGGGTTTGTACTTATAGTAGCTCGTCCCACACGTGCTTTTCTTGTTGTTTGGTGGATTTCCTCAGCTTCCCTTTCTAAAGAATTTTTCTGGAGGTAACATCTATGAAAGCGAATGTCTTATTTATAACTGGTTCGAGACTTCAGTTATGAATGGGACTCTATCGTGCGTTACACCGAAGCCATAAGAAGTTTTAGTTTGAAGTCCTTCATAACACTATCTTTGTATTCTTTACAGGGAAGATTCACGGATGTAGTGAAGGTGGAATTCAGAGGGTTGGTGTGGAAGCTAGGGCTAGGGTGACAAGGAGGCATATGATTTGCTTTGGTGACCGCTAAAGGGACCAGCTGAAAGAGGATCACGACTTGCATATAAATATGTTGACTTATATTTGGACAACACTTCCTGGACAGTATAATAACAAGCTTGCATGCTTGGTTGTTTGCCTACTTGTTGAACGTCACATCGCTGCTGTTATTTAGGATTGACTAACCCAAGCTGTTAACACTGTGATCACTCAGACATCGTCTCGATACTGTACCTGTTTCTGACAGCATATAGATTCACTCCGATGGTTTATGCAGCTTGACACAGAATGTGTTGCGGTATATGTTATGGTCAGACTGAATATTCTCTTTCTGCGTGCGTATAAGAACTTGCTTTTGGCATGAGTGCAGTTTCTGTTGTTTGCATGTGACTTGTGCTGTGGCTGTAAACATTTAGCTGCACTGCTTAACATTTATCTTAACATCACCCTGTCTTCTAAGAGCTGTTTATTCGCTCTGCGTGGTTTAACAGCTTCTTACTCCCACTTACTCCTCTCTCGCGCCTTCACTAGACCCACATCCTGTATTTACGCCCAGTATTTAACAACTGGCATTTATAAAGCCTTCCCTTGCTTGGCTGCTCTTCGTACAGAAGACGGTGGAAGCACACAGCTTGTTTACCGAGGTGGAAAAAATCAAAGCGATCATCTCAGCCTCACTCTCAAAATCTCAGTATCTGTTTCCCTCTCACAAGTGTATCATCGGGATCGTGTTTATTATAAGAATCCATCATGTATTTCTCTGGTCGAGCAACTCAGACAACTCTGGCTAGTGAGCTGTCGTCATGGCAACAGATGCTGCAGAGCAGGCCACAGGTTTTTGTCATTGTCATGGTAACAAGTTCAACTTCAACGCATAAATATTAAACAAACAACAATGTCAGAACGTGGCATGTCCTTGTGTTTGGATGTGTTGGGTTGAAATTTGCTTTTAGTGTTTCAAATTATGATAGAATGTTTGTAGCTTTAAATGGTAAAGATCATTTCAGTTGCAGTGTTATATTAATGTGATCTAGTCATTGGAAGTGTTTCTGAAAATGACAGATGTCTCATGTGGGCTCTATAGCCCAGATGTTTATTCATGTTTCCTGTTTGTGTGCTGACATTTTCAGGAAAGCAGCCTTGTTATTTGGGTGGCTCGTGTTTTTGCTGCTGGCCTACAAGGTGTCTAAGCTGGACAGAGAGTACCAGGAGTATAATCCATATGAAGTCCTCAGCTTGGACCCGGTAAACACACACAAAACAAATGGTTTATTGCAAAGCCACTGAAGTCCTTAATGTTACATTTTTATTTTTTGTATTACTTCCACATCTCACTCAAGCTCAAAACGTGTCTTTCTGGATTTCTGGGACTTCTCAGTCTTCTTTAAATTAGGGCTGATTGTCTTTGTTACCTACATTACATGTGGTGTATTTGTGTTTCAGGGTGCATCGCTGTCAGAAATCAAGAAGCAGTACCGTGTACTGTCACTCAAGTATCACCCCGACAAAGGTGGCGATGAGGCCACATTCATGAGAATTGCTAAGGCTTATGCTGCGTAAGTATCATTGTGGTTTTGACTTTGTTCATGCCAGCCAGATTACATCTTCTAGCCCAGAGTTCTAGGTTGATCAAATAATCAGTTTTTTGTTTTTTCCCCCCCTGCAGTCTAACCAATGAACAGTCAAGGCAGAACTGGGAAATGTATGGAAACCCTGACGGCCCAGGAGGTAAGTGAAGCTTCTCTAATGCACACCAGTTTAATGCATTGGTGAACCTTCTCCACTGATGCTGGTGAAACAGTTACCTGTTAACTTGTAGTAAATCATTTGAAACAGCACAGTCCAGTAAGAGCAGGGATGATACGAAAAAGAGTTTGCTCCACTTTCACACACACTCTTTGTCTGTGCGGCTCCACTAATGGAATGAAAGCACACTTTTGGATTTCGTAAGTGGAGTTTTCTAGTTTTAGTTTTTTGAGGAGGCTTGGCTGCATGCAGACAAACAGGGAGGAGAGCAAAAAAGAGACTTTGTGCTATCTTTAAACAGTCACATCATCTGAAAACAACTTGACTTTTTATTAGCTTTTTAAAACTGTATCCGGATTTGTACACAATTATGATGCACAGAACAGGAAGTCTTGATCCATTATCTATTCTCTAGACATTCCGGCCACACCTGAAGCCCCAGAAAATTAAACCGTTGCCTCGAGTGTCTGAGTCATCAGACTAGCTGATTACTTCGATACTGCCTTCACTGAAGATCAATTTTCAACATGGTAGAACAAGATTGTGATTAGATTACAGGTTGTCCCAACAGATTCCCTGCCAACTTTGCATTCAGTTACTGAGCATCCAAATCATTTCCACACTGCGGAGTCATCTTCACCTGCCATTCTGTCTTCTGTTTGCTATTCAAGTTGCACATCAGGGATCAGTAGTGCACCCAGTGAGCATCACTCTCATTGTGTCACTACCAGCCATGGTAGACGTGGTGTAGAAAAGTTTAAATGAGCTGATTATACTGTTTCATATGCCAATTTTAGATCATCAACAACACAGTATCATTAGATTGCTCACCCTTACAAGTAATGTGCGACACAGAGGAGTGCTTTTGCAGAAAGATTGCTTTCAGCATGTATAAAGGGAATTTTCCTGTTTAATTCCATTGCCTCTTATGTCTCCCTTTTCTAGCAACCAGCTTTGGCATTGCCCTGCCTGCCTGGATTGTTGACCAGAAGAACTCAATGCTGGTATTTGTCCATTATTTCATTGTAGAGTTAACTGATAAATCTCATTTGTGATTTTTATTTTTTCTTAATAGCAGAGAGCCCCTATATTCCAAAAAACCATACTTTATTTAAAAAAAAACAACACTATGCGGGCTATTGTAGATCAAATTGAAAGACTTGGTTGGATCGAACTGCTTTATTTTCATTTTATAGGTGCTGTTGGTGTATGGACTTGCCTTTATGGTTATCCTTCCTGTTGTTGTGGTAAGTGTTCATCATGATTTCATATGGAAATAAAAGCCTTGTATTGTTATAATCTGTGTTTCTCATACTGGTTGTTCTTTTTCTTTGTACTTTAGGGGACATGGTGGTACCGCTCAATCCGATACAGTGGAGACCAGATCCTCATCAACACTACCCAGCTCTTTATGCATTTCATGTGCAAGACACCGAATATGAACATGAAACGTGAGTTTCTGGTTCACATATTCGGAAGTTCTGTAGCATTGCACATGCTTTACTTTATTCAGCAAAGGTTATGTTGATATAAATTCGGTCTTCTTCCTAATTGCATTAACAAATTGTAATTTTGGCTGACTCTGGCCTCCAGGGTTAATCATGGTGTTGACGGCAGCACTCGAATTCGATCCTCGCAACAATAAAGAAGCAACCATAAGACCCACAGACAACGTTGAAGTGCCGCAGGTAAAAACAGAAGTTTGCTTGTGTGAAAGAAGCTTCATAAGAGAAGAAACTTGGTTTGAGGGGGGTGTTATGTCCAGATGTTGTTTTGGAGATGAAGAAGGAAAAGAGCGTTCTCATTGCGATTTTATTTCTTGTGTGATTGAAGTTCATTGCCAGTAACCCAGAATTCAGCACGCAACGTGGAAGATGATATTTTTGTACAATACAGTATGTTATAATGACTGCCTCCCAACTCTCCCGTAGTTGATCCGTGAATTAGGAAATATCAATGTGAAGAAGAAGGAGCCTCCGTTCTACTATCCCTACAGTCTGAAGGCCAGGGTGTTGGTGTTAGCTCACTTGGCCCGCATGGACGTGTCTGAGGAATTAGAGGAAGGTAGGACACATGCTGAATGATACTCACTGGAATTTTACATTTTTACTAATTAAGCTTGTTTAATTATTTTATTAAAAAAAGAAATCGTCAAGTAGATCTGGCCTAGTTGTTCAAAAGATTAATGAAGCCTCATTTATCAGGAGCTAATAAATGAGGCTTCATCTTAGAATAGAATATAACACAAATAATAATATATCCTTTTCTACATCAGATAAACAATGCAGCGCTTCATTCAGTGCTTTTGATAAATTTCACTGGCTCTTTAAATAAAATGTTGTATGTTTCTGTTCCAGATCAGAGGTTTGTGGTGAAAAAGACTCCAGCGCTTCTCCAGGAGATGATCAATGTGGGCTGTCAGCTTATTTTTATGGCCAACAGCAGAGGTTTGCATATATACTACACATTATTACAGCTCTTTGACTACTGTTATACATTTTTTTTTTAGTTCTATTGGTGCTACCAACATCATGAAATCTTTGTATACTTTTCCATAAATGCTAATGTCTCTCCTCAGGTTTCAGTGCTCCTCGCTTGGTGACCATAGAGAACTGTATGAAATTGACCCAGATGATAGTGCAGGGCCTGAAGGAGTCAAAGTCACCGCTGCTGCAGCTGCCTCACTTTGAAGAGGAGCACCTCCGATACTGCATTTCTAAAAAGGTATCTAACGAAAGTTTGCATGTGCCCGCATACTGTGTGTAATATAATGGGAGATAAAGATGTTTTATGGTCGACAGGTCACGTATTCTCTCACTGCCATCCTCTTCCTCCTCCCTACTTTAGTATAAGGTGCGAACCCTCCAGGACTTGGTGAGTCTGAAGGACTCCGACAGACGAAACATGCTGCGTTTCCTTGGAGAGGAGAAGTACGACGAGGTCATGGCTGTGCTGGCCAGCTTCCCTCACATCACCATGGATATCAAACTGCAGGGTCAGTCCTTAAAAACACACTTTGTTTGTTCATAGCAGACCTTTGATAGTCTGATCTGCTGTTTTTTTTTAACAGACTGTTCTCTGGCCATTAGTGCTGTATATCCATTAACCTCCTAAGAAACGAACTCTTTCATGGCATGCATTTTTAATTTCTCTTTGCTATTTGGGCTGATTGGGATCTGATGAATGTAAAAACAAAGAATTGCATGATTTTTTTTTTTTCTTTTTTTTTTTTTGTACCTTATTTTCGTTTCTGAGAAAAATGAGATCCACATATGAGGATATTCGCTTTAAATTTTGATAGAACAGTGACAGCATAATGTCCTGGTAAGTGGATATCAGGCCCTTGTAGAGTAACATTTAGTATTTTGGTCTAGACAACCCAAAATGCGATGTCCACATATGTGGACGCCAGGTCCTAGGAGGTTAATGTTGCTTTGGTGTGAGTTGCTCATTTTTTAAATTTATTTATTTATTGGATGTGTTGGATGTAAATATGGAACTGTGCACACCCCAAGTGTGAGGAAATGCCATTGACATCATGACATTGTTACTGAACAAATCTTGTTGTGCGGAGTTTCATGTAGGAACCTTTTCTTTCTACCAAACTACAACTGCCAACAGTATCACTGTGCAGAGTCAAGCATCTGTCTACCTGTGACAAGAGGCTCATGCTTGTGGCAGTGTGACAGGCTGTAGATGTTGTCATGTCTTGTGGGGGCCTCAGGGGAATGGGAAGCTGTAACCGGAAAGTGGGGGGGGGGGGAGTGTAACATAAACTCACTGACCACTTTAATAGAGACATCTTGTGAGCATTGGTTTGGACTCCTTCGTCCTTTAGAACTGACTTAACGCTTCATGTCATTGACTCAATGCTGGGCTGCACATTCATGATGCTCCTTTTCACAATCTCAATGGTGTTCTGTTGGTTTTAGGTCTGCTCAGTCAACTCATTGTTATACTTAGTAAAGAAATCTGAGATTATTTAACCTTTGTGACATGGTGTGTTGTCCTGCTGGAAGTAGACGTCAGGAGATGGGTACACTATGATCATACAGGGTGGACATGGTGAGCAACAATAGGAGGCTGTGGTGTCTAAACAATGTTCAGCTTGTGCTAAGGGCCCTAAAGTGTGGCAAGAAAATATCCCCCTGCACCATTACACCACCAGCAGCAGCATGCGTCCATACTTTTGTGTTATTTACAGCAAATCCCAATCCTAACATCTGCATTGCGCAGCAGAAGCAGAGGCGAATCAGGCCATGCAACATTTTTCCAATCTTCTATTAGCCCATTTTGCTGAGCCTGTGCAGGCTGTGTAGCTGCAGTTGTCTGTTTTTGGCTGACAAGAGTGGCACCCTCAGTCTTTTTTTTTTTTTTTTTTTTTTGCTATCGCTCATCAGCTTCAAGGTTCAGCGTGTGTGGTGTGTTGAGAGAAGCTCTTCTGCATACCTTGCTTGTAACGGGTGCTTTATTTGAGTTATTGTTGCCATCCTATCAGCTCAAAGCAGTCTGGTCATTGTCCTCTGACCTCGGGCATCAACAAGGCAATTTCTCCAGGAGAACTGCCACTCACTGGATATTTCCTGTTTTTCAAACCATTCTCTGTAAATCCTAGAGAGTGCTGTGCATCTGATCTGAAATACTCAGACTTGCCTGTCTGGCACTAACAAAGTCACTTAAATCACCTTTATTCACTAATTCTGATGCTCAGTTTGACCATACATGCCCAAATCTACTGAGTTGCTGCAATGTAATCAGCTGATAGAATATTTGCATTCATGAGCAGTTAAACAGGTGTACCTAACAAAGTGGATATCGAATATTTGTATATTTTCTCATTTTGGTAAATGTTTCTAAAGCTGATGCTTACAAAACCGACATAAAAAACAAGGAAGATGCATAATTACACTACAGGGTAGGGGAAAAATATGTTACTTTGATATCGACTTCAGTTTCATGTTACTGTAGATGTGGAAGATGGATTAATGAAGAAAAATTATGGTTGTTTCTGTATGGCTGTAAGAAGAAGCATTGTAAGCTTTAGTGCGGTTTGGCTGAACTGCTGATCATTTAGAGTTTTATCTTTTGGCACAAGTGTGCACATTATGTTTTTCTGTGTTCAACTTTTAGACATTAATGTTTTTGGGTGGTTTTTTTTGCAGTCCTTGATGATGAAGACAGTAGTAACATCACGGCAGGCTCAATCGTCACAGTAACCGTCACCTTAAACAGGAAACGGATGGCGGTAAGAAATGTTTCCGTGTGACTCAACACCTACGCAATAACTTGACGTAACAATAAGTTACTAGAAAGCAGGTTCTGCTGCCTTGCACATGCACTACTGTGGATCACCATTAGAGTGCACTGTTGACTGAAAACATGGCTGGATAGCATCAGTTAACTCTGCTTGTTGATGTGTGTGTAGGACATGTTTGAACAAGAGCAAGAGCCAGTGCCGTGTCAAGGAGATGAGACTGCCACTACAGAGGAAGCGGTAAGATCACACATGCAGAAACCATTTCGGCTCAGTTTATGTTCAGTTTGCTTGGGCAACTTAAAAGCTGTAAAAGTTTAATGGTTCAAAGAATCATGTTCACGTTTTCTTTTTTTGTGTGTCTGATATGAAGCAAGGAGACACAAGTAAAGCCAAACCCAAAGTGTGGCAGAACAAGAATAAAGGGGCTAAAAAGACAGCCAAGTCCAAGAAGAAAAAGTTAACCAAGAAGAAAGCCACTCCTGCTCCTGCCAAAAACAAGCAGGCCAATGGCACCGTGGCAGGAAATGTAAGCAGCCACTCACTCAGTTAGTTACACCTGAATTAAACTAACACCAGCATCCACCTACTGTCAGATGATTATTTAAAACAACAGTGCTTTCAGCATAACTTTTCATTATTGATACTGGTGTCGCAGGAAGCCGCAACAACAACAACAACAGCAGCAGCAACTGTGGCGACAAAGGAGGAAGATGATGATGGGTCAGACAAAGGCAGCGAGTCAGACGAGGGCGAAGCCAACAAGGATTCTCCGAGCGAAAGAGACGAAGACAGCGACAAACAGAGCGACACAGAAGTCGACGAGATGGCTGGCGACGACGAGGAGGTCAGAGAGCGTTAATCGGATGCATATGTCATTCGTAGGTTTAGCAGCAGGAGCTTTATCACTTAAAAGCCTATAGTGTTAAGGTCCAGCTGATAAATGGAAGGGAAAGGCTCTATCCAATCTAACCGTCACTCTTTTCTCCCCTCCCTGTCAGGAGTGGGAAGCGTTGCAACAAAGCATCCAGCGGCGAGAGCGGGCCCTGCTAGAAACCAAGTCAAAGGTGACACACCCGGTCTACAGTCTCTACTTTCCAGAGGAGAAGCAGGAGTGGTGGTGGCTCTACATTGCTGACCGCCGAGAGCATACCCTCGTCTCCATGCCCAGTCACGTGTGCACGCTAAAAGACACAGAAGAGGTGAGATTGCCGCACTAGAATTTTAACTGACACACAGGAAGTGAGCGTGTGCCTGTGCCAGATGACTCTTTGGAGAATTTGGGATCTTTTCATAGAAATAATTTGACGCGGTGACATCATGGTCGATAATTTACACTTAATTAATCAGCACAATTGTTATTTTAAATTGTATGATTTTATATTTTATATTGTTATTGTTTTTGATTAAAAAAGTAGAAATGTACACGATCATCAGATCCAGCACTGTACAGTCAGTTCATTGTGTTTGTATCAAAATACTTTGAGTATCGTTTGGATTACACAGTAATGCATGTGAGGTAAAAAGGTCTTAATAAGTTAGTGTGTGCTTATGTTTCTTGTAACCCCTTGCACATGCTGTTGCTAAGCAACCCTTTGCACTTGTGTCACTTGTCATTATTTCCTCAGAGTAGTGTGTGTCTGTGTTTGTTTTGCACAATTTGCACCACTGATCCTGGTGCTCAGCAGCACCAGCACAGACTGATGTGAAGGTAAAAGCTTAACAAGGCCGTTTTTAAGCGTGCATGACTGGCCACCCCCGCTCTCAAGGATGGTAATAAGAGGCGTTGCAGGTCACTGTCAAGAAATCCATTAGCCTGTCACTTCAGCAGTTCCTTCTGTTGTTTCTCGCTGCATGACTGTTAATACGCCGTGCTTTCATCTCTGGCCAGGACAGTTAATAGTGGCTATGATCACAGCTCATTCTCTGCTCGCACGCTGAATAATAATTAGGTTCATTGTGCTCGTAATGAGCTGTTTTCCATATGTAATTGCGCAACATAGTAATCATAGCCTGAGGCAATGTTGGTCTAATATTTACAGTTGGACCCCATCATCGTGCGGCAGTTCATTTGTAATTACCTACCACGCTGTGGCCCTCTGCTGCTAGATGATTGTACATCATTGGTGACAGCAGATTGCAGAAGTTTATAATATTCACAGCGTTTGTCCTTTGCCTCCTTTTGGTGCTTGCATTAGTGGTTTCTATGGGGATGGAAACAGGTCGGCTTTGTTTACATGGAGACTATTGTATTTTCGCATCAATCGCAGGATTTTGGCCACAATCCAGCATTGCAGCTATAATTAATACAAAAAACAATAGTGCTCTGAGTCATACAGTTATATACTGCACATTGAATGCTTCTGTGATTAGATTTGGTTAAAGGGAGTTTTAATCTCTCTTTTACACCATCAAATCAAGAAACATGAAATTAACATGTTTATATGTGTGTGTGTGTCTCCATGGTTTTTTTTCCAGGTGGAGCTCAAGTTTTCAGCCCCCTCCAAAACGGGCAACTACCAATATTCTGTTATCCTTCGTTCTGATTCCTACTTAGGACTGGACCAGATCAAACCACTCAAGGTGTGTATGTGTGTGCCTTTTTATTAGTGTGTGTAAATGGGGGGGCCTTCCGTCAGCCAATCAGTTCAAATTGTCCGGGATATGATGGGTTTTCGCTACCAAAGTGGCTGGAATAATAAACCCACCAGCTGCAGCCAAATGTAGCTGAGGCTCACTGAACAATGGTATTGATTGCTGCCAAGATGTTAGGAATGAGGGTATTGACTGCTAGCCAGAAGCAATATGATTTGTATTGTTGTAGGCAGTTCACTTTAAGTGCACTTAAGGTTTGGTGTTTCTTCTACCGGTCAAGAATTTATTTATTTCATAGCTGCTCACCTTTATCTTAAAATGCAGGATCTTCAAATCAATGTTATTCAAATTAGACTTTAACCTAATATGAGATTGGTTTCATTCTGAAAGCATGTGGTGCTTGCAGTGGAAAAAATGTCAATGCCAATGTCGGATAGACATACTATAAAATGACTTGTTTAGTACCTAATTTTCATCCAGTATTTGGATGTGTATTTAGATGTTCTACACAAAAAAATGTGTAGAACATCTTTGAATGGGGATTCTGGTTGGCACTACATCTTTTATATATATTTTTCAATGACCTTGTGTTATATGAAAGTTGTCAGCCATTGTCAGTGGCCGATAGCGCTTCTGCAGGCAGAGAGGAGGTTATCCATAATAACCATAAAGCACAACATGTGGGCCAAGCACTAAATGCATAAATTAAATGATGCACTGGCGAGAAAGAGTTAAAACACTTGCAGGCTCTTTACTAGAGCCTAACAGAGAGAATTTTTAAGACTAATATATTTAAAAAATCAGATATATTGGAGAATATATACTCTATATTGCCAAAAGTATTAGCATGCGGACTTCTAACAACATTTTTTAAAAAACAACAAAAAAAGGGGGTCACTCTCACGAGCTCACGGTGTTTTGATACAGTGATGGCACAAGTCCATTCGTGAAATTTAATCACTACTAAATATTCCAGTCAGCTGTTAGTGGTTTTATAACAAAGTGGAAACCACTGGGAAAGACAGCCACTTAAAATCAGAGCGAGGTCAGATAATTAGTTGGCTTGGTGTTAATTTACTTAACAGCAGATATAATACTGACTCTGATAGATCAGCAAATATTGGCTGATATACTTCATACATTACACCAATATTTTTAGCTGCTTCCTTGTCACAAGGGGTCGCCACAGCAGGTAACTGGAATTAAACCAGCAACCTTTTGCTTAATTGACATTTTAAATGCCGTAAACCAGGAACCGCTGCTGTACATTTCCTAGATTCCCATGTGATCCTTAACATTTCATGTAGGTGCACAGGTCATTTTTCCCAGTATTGTGTTACAATATTTCCTTATCGGTTTTCCAAGAGCATCTTAAGTCATATTGAGGCACATGCTAGCATTTGTAATAATCTACAAATCACCTTAAATAATATGCACAGACTCGAAAGTGTTAATTGCAATGATGATAACACAAGTGCTTTGTGTTTGTGCAGTTGGAGGTCCACGAGGCCAAGGCCATTCTGGACAACCACCCGCAGTGGGACATCCCCGACACAGAGGAGGAGGACGAGGAGCAAGAGGACAGCGACGGCATCGAGGAGAGTGAAGATGACGATGAGGACAACGACTGAGCGCGTGCGTACGCGCTCAGCCCTCCCCTCCCTCCTCCCTTTACCCTCTCATGGACTTGGCCACACATTCACTGCTGACCCCGCTCAAGCCAGAAAGCAGTCAGTGAGGAGCAGCGAAGCCACAAACACTCACAGAGTCACCGGGGACAGTTTCTACACACAGAGCCCTCCTCCATTTAACCTTTGCAAAGTCATGGACTGTGACCTGAATCCCGACACCCCGAAATTCTCTTTTCTACAGAGACTTGTTTATTCACTTTCCGCTGCTGGCGGAAGAGAATTCTGTGAATACTAACAGGCCTGTTGTGTGTGTGTGTGTGTGTGTGTGTGTGTGTGTGTGTGTGTGTGTGTGTGTGTGTGTGTGTGTGTGTGTGTGTGTGTGTGTGTGTGAGAGAGAGTGAGCGGGTGTGCGTGCGAGTGCGTCAATGGTATGTAACCTTGTGTCTTTGTACAGGTATGGCAAATGGACACACTGTGGACTGGAGGATCTATTGTTAGAATTCTAATTATTATTATTATATTGGCTCTTTTCTTCTTTTCTTGACAGGGAGTGGGGATGTATAACCGCCAATTCCATCTGCAAAATTAAAAATGCTGATCTCCGTATGGAAATCATTCTCAACACACTTTGCTCCTGTTTTTAATAATGCTCAGCACCATAGCAGTGATGCTTTCTATTGTACATTTATACTGCAGAAGCACGAAGTTCAGTCCTGCTTTTGGACGTCGCAACCAAGTCAGCCATTTGGGATATTTACTTTTTTGGGGATAAGATACTGATGTCAAAATATATATAAATGTATTAGAGAGAGAGCGTTACATATTTACTTACCTTATCTCAATCTTTTTTCCTTTTTTTTTTTTTTTTTTTTTTTTTTTGCTGCACATTCCAGTGTGTACTCCTTGTCTGAAAAAGGCCTTACGAATACAACTAAAATACTGCAACATACAAGTCCTTGGGTGCTATGCACCACTGGTTCCTGAGAGAGAAGTAAAAAAATTTTTCTTGTGTAAGAATCTTTAGTGTTGGTTTTCTTTTTATTTGATAACCTGTAGCTCATAAGTATTGGGATACATATCACTGATTTTGTCATCACAATACCTCCCATAAGTACAGTTATTTTGCAGTTGTATGTGCATTGTGAGTGTAAAAGTGAGTATGATATCCCCGTTAGAGAGACACACACAGCGCTCATCTGGGGAAAAAAACTGTTAAACTTGCTTTTTGTTTTTTTTCTTAAGCAGAACAGGCTTAGGTTTGCAGTTACTGCCATGTCAGATTGAGTAGTTTGGTTTTTTTTTAACCAAACCTGGGAGTTTTCCATTTTTCTGAGGCACACAGAGCAGCTCAGGCTCCCACTTTCATTGATAATTTTTCCGTTAATCATGTAATACATAAATGTGTGTCCGGTTTTGTTGTAATCTAACCTTGATTTTTACATGTGTTAGACTTTGGGAAGGAAAAAAAAAAAGAACAGAGCTACTTTGAGTAATTCTGTGGGCTCTTGCTGTATCCTGGCAACTTGGCAGTTTCAGTAATGTGTAATCTATCACCACAAATATCCATACAGTTGTGTGTTTTTTGTTTTGTTTTTTTGTTTATTTTTTTATTTTTTTTACAGTGCTTACTAGTGTATCATGTCAGTGTGGGAGAGATGAAAGTTGAAGCATGCTCTCCTCGCACCACATACGCATTCACACAATCTCACATGTGCAAACTATACCCATCTGTAGTTGTGTTCAGAGCAGGTGTGCGCTAACAAGTAATATTGTAATCTGAGTATTTATCACTCTGCAATAGAATGTAGCATCAGTGATTTATGCTGTGGGGGGAGAATGCAGTGAGGTAAAATACGCCATCCCACCCATGACAGACCTTATCCAGGCAACTGGCCGGCAAGTTGCCTCAGTTTGGACAAATGACTACCCAATGATTATCTGCCACTTTTGTTTACAAAGGAACTGTCATTGTAAATGAAAAACTATATTATTTGTATTTAAAAATCATTTCAAATAAAATCTTTTAAATGAGCTGGTTTATTATTGTATGCATTGAACAGGATTTAATTTTGTATATATTTATATTTGTAGTATTTGGTCTTAAAAGGAATATTGCGTAACTTATTGCAGATTGACGGTGTTAGCTTTAGCTCAGGTTACTAAATGAACCTGGTAGCTAGAAAGTAAACATGTGACCACTTTATATAACATCCTCATTTGCATAATGAAGTGAATATGTAAAAGAATTATGTGAGAATAAAAAGGTGGGCTGATAGTTTTGTATTTCTTAAGTAAATACAGAAATAAATATATTAATATTAAAACGAAAGTAAACCCAAATGAATTTGAAAGCCAGTTAAACCTAAAATGTCTATAATCAAATAAGGGCTTCATTTATTGTCAAGCTGTGCATTTATTATGATAATTTTCGTACATTTGTCGGCATAAATACACTCCATTTTCAGTGAGTGCCACTTGTTTCTGGAAATGTAACTAGTTACTTTCATATCACTAAAGCACCGAATAGCTAAAATCCTGTGGCCTAAATGACACTTGATCACCAACTGCCACACATACTGGTTTCCTGGAACAGGTGGGAATTCCCTGTCAGTATAATTTGCAAATTTGGAGTCAGTTATATGATAGCATCGTGATTTGGATAATATCAATATGTAGCCATGTGTAACGGCACTGTGGGGGTAAATTATGGTTACATCAACATGAGCCTGACAGAAGCCTTATGAATATTTAAAGCTACTCAGGCACGTAAAATGTTAATCAAATGACTCATTAGACCCGTGTCGGTTGTTTTTGTCTGGACTGGGCTCACACTCCCGCACTCCATGCCCACCGAGGGGTGTTTTTGTGTTGTCAAAGGGGGCTGAACCTCTTCAGTTTGAGTGCTACTACTTTATTTACCATGCCATCTCTCCCGCTCTCCTGAACCCGGTGGAGATAAAACGCAATAGGCAACAGCTTTAAGGCCAGATAGGAAAATTATGCACACCAACAATTCAGTCGCACTTTCCCCCTCAGCTTCCGCCCTGCAGGATCTTTCAACTCCTGTCTCTGAAAAGCATCGGACGGCGCGTTAGGAAGGTGAAGTCTGCCGCTCTGCTTCCCGCCGGCAGCCCACTGAGCTCGCTCGCCTCCCTGCCGCATCTGCAGGGGTGGAACCCGGACTCGTGCCCCCCCTCCTTTCCCGGTGTTTGTGCTGCATCTGATGCTGCACTGTGTGCTCAGCCAGCCTGCTGTGGAGAAATTGATTCCCCGCTGATGAATCAACCGCTTCGACATAGGTAAATAAATCCTACTACAGACTCGACCCTCTCACATCCTGACGTTACTGGACTTAGAGCGCACAAACGCACGGGTGCTAATTTCATTAGTCTAACCTGCAAGGTCAAAATACACTCACACTGGGCCAACAGAGATCCGATAATTATATTAAAGCATTGTTTATTACAGGATCATGCTCCTTTGATTGTCCTTGTATTGGCAAGATAATGATAAACTATATATATATATAGCCTGTGTGATATATTAATGGCAAAGTAATTATTTTCCCATCATGCATCACAAAGGTTGATTGCAGTGGGGTGTGGGCCCCCATGTGGGCCCCCATGTGCCTACCTTGCAGGCAAACAGCTTTTTTTTTAGTGTAAGTGGTAACGCATAGCTCTTCATTTGAATATGCTTTCAGTTATCTGTTAATCCCTTCATCAACTAAAGGAAAGAAGTAAGGATGACTGGAAGGAAAGCATCCAGTAATGAAGGCTTCACCTCTGCTGTCATGACTGCCTGAACATCTTGGAGTTTTTCTTTAGGGTTGAAGCCAGGCCAGCTTATCTGACTGAAAATAAAAGTTTAATACGTGGCTGCTTCACTTAGAGAAGCAAAGTCTACAGAGTTTCTCGTGCTGTTCCCTTTTATAAACATGCTGACCCTGAGCTAAAAAAAAACAACCTGTACAGCGGTGGGTGGAGAAGCCAGGGAAGCCAGGGCCTGCGATCAATGACAGAAAGTGTAATTAAAGTCGTCATTGTAGCAAATCTCCACTGTGGACTGCTCGAGCTCAGTCTGATGATTTAATGCCTAATTGTTAAAGATCACTTAGTGTTTTAATAGAGTACAGAAGGACATTAAACTCTCAGCTTTTTTAAAAAAATAATGAAAAGATGGTCACCTGTGAAATGCGTTGGGAAATGTAGACATTGTGGTTCTTTAACATTAAATACACTATTTTTTTCCATGTATATATATATATATATATATATATATATATATATATATATATATATATATATACACACACATAGTCCAAAATTCCACATTGGCTACCAAAAAAAGCTGGCAACGCTTGGCAGAGCTGAAAATTATTTTAAAAAGTTATCTTTTGATTTGGTTTTTAAGCTTTTACATTTTCCAAGACAGCAAACCATTATTTAATACACAAACACAATAATCCACTTCTGTTTCTTCTGTCTTATTTTCTGGTGAGATTCACTGGCAAATCAAATAAAATACAGATACCTTCTTTGAAATTCCACGCTCTTAATTTACATATTCAGTGTTCTTCTTTTGAATATCAAGGCTTTTTGTTCTACCATAACTCATAAGCAATAACGTATTTTGGTATCACAGGGATTCTTTACAAAAAAATATAATCTCAGGCTCCTTGTGTGAAAAAAGTAGCAATTATAATCTTTTTAACTTTTACCTATTAAGCAGCTTGTGGGGATAGGTTAATTGGATAATCCAAATTGCCACTAGGTGTGAATGAGAGTGCGAATGGTTGTCTGTCCCTGTGTGTTAGCCCTGCGACAGACTGGCGACCTGTCCAGGGTGTACCCCGCCTTTCGCCCTATGACAGCTGGGATAGGCTCCAGCACCCCCCGCGACCCTGCAAAGGATAAGCGGAAGCGAATGGATGGATGGATGGATGGATGGATGCATGGATGGTATTAAGCAGCCTATTTATGGATGTCTTACTCTGTTAAAATGGATGGGGTGGATTTGCAGTGCAAAGGGATGGAGTGTGACACTCGTAAAGCACGAGCAGCACGTTTGATGATTATGTGCGTGAGCAAAGCCGCAGCCTTTAATCAAAAAAGACCTTTTTTTAAAAAAAATCAGAGCCTTTCTGGTGCTTTTTCCATCGCTACATTTGTCTCGCTCATGGCTTACCTGAATAAGAACAGCTGTGTGTGTGTGTGTGTGTGTGTGTGTGTGTGTGTGTGTGTGTGGTTCTGTCTGTGAGTGTATAATTTAAAAAAACAAAAAAATAAACCCGGCAGCTACACTCCTGGCGAAGCTCCAAAACACAATGTTTTGATAGAGTGACAAGGTAAAGCAGCCTGCTGCTCTTATGGGACCCAGATCCTGTAGACAGAAACAGAAGCATTCCCCTGTGTGTGTGTGTGTGTGTGTGTGTGTGTGTGTGTGTGTGTGTGTGTGTGTGTCGGTTGCACTGCATTTCATCAAATCTGAAGGTTTTTTTTCCATTCGAGTTGTTTCATGGTGCATGATTTGTGTGTGTGTGTTTGTGTGTTTTTACAATAACTATTTGATGTTTCACATTTTTTTTTGTAAATGGGAATTTTGAGGTTCATGGCAGATTTTTTCATCTGCAGCCTGATTGAATCCGACAGTCCGACACTGAAGAGTGTTTTATCGTCTCCCACTCCTTTTTTTTGTTACTCTCTTCCTCCCCCCCTCCCTTGTTGTTTTTCTACATTTTTCCTTTGTTTTTTATTCATTAATTTAAAAACTAAACAAAAAAACATTAAATAGCTGGAATTTGTTTGTGCTTTTTCAATGCTCCTATAACATTCATAGCACTTTTTAACCCTTTACCCCTTACTTGGAGTAACCCCTGAAGCTCTTTTCTGAGCCAAGCAATTTCTATCACATTTCAGACCTGCTGCCTTTGGAAAAACCCAGAAACTATTCTAATGGTTTTCAAACTACCTCTTTATTAAATATATAGTGAGGTGTCAAAACCCACCATTAAGGGTACAGGTTAGGCTGTCAGACGCCATCTTTATGGAGGAAAGAGTTAAAGAGTTCAATCATTTGAATGTGCCTCTCTCTCCACGTTGTCCTCCTCCCTCTCTCATTTCCTTGTCCAGTTTTTATCTGGTCTCCTCCTTTAACTGCCACCTCTCACTTCTCTTTTTATTTTCTGTCATTTCCACTCAGTCCAAACTGCGCTCTTAAACCCTAAATTAGATGAACCCCATTACTGACTTTAGTGATCTGGTCAAATCTTCATCCAGCGCTACGTGACCTTTTTCATGTCATCTCATTTTTTTTACCCCTTTTGCTTATGTTTTCATGAGAAATGTTTGACAGATGCTGAGGATGTATTAGTGTGAGCACTTATACAAACACACACGGTGTACCCTAATGCTTCCCTTTATATTTATGGTTTTAAGTCAAACATCTTGACAGCTACTGGACTGAAAATCTTTTTGTCCAAAGTGCCATCATTGGGTCATTTTTCAGTTGATGCTCTATTTTTGGTAAAAGCGTCAGCTGTACTTTGTGTTCAGTGCTCATTAGCAAATATAAGCATGCTGTAATGTACACGTCAGCATGTCAAGATGATTGTCGGGAGGAGTCCTGTATAACCTCGTAGCATGGCTGGAATGACTGTTTCAGTTGCTCCTGTTTTTTCCCCCTTTCCCTGCACTTTAAACTTTTTTCTTACTTTCTGATTGTTTAAATAGCTTTAACTCAAACATGTTTGTCGAGAGAGTTTTTGTCCTTCTTGTTGCCATGGAATTTTTTTCACATAATTTCCTCTGGGAATAATTCATTACAGATCCTATAAAGCATGGATATTAAACATAAAGTCCGGGGACCGGAACATGCCCAGGAAAGACTTGAATCCCCACACCTATGGCTTTAGAAAATGTGAAGGAAGGCATAAATTTCAGACTTTCAGCAGTGTTTTCATATGTAGTTTTTCCTTCTGATTAAGACTTTTCTATTAATACTGCCCCCCCCCCCCCCCGCCCACACACACACACCGTGACATCCCTATTATAGAGGGTTCAATTCAATACAGTTTTATTTATATAACTTTATATTTCAAGGACAGACCTACAACAATAGAGAGAAACCCCCACCAATCAGACAATACCCCTTTTGAGCACTTGGCGACAGTGGGAAGGCAAAACTCTCTTTTGACAGGAAGAAACCTGCTGCCATCTGCTGTGCCCGTTGGGAGTTAGTGGAGGGAGAGAGACAGGATATGAGTGAAATGCGAAGAAAAGAATTTTACAAGGACTGTACACAAAAATCTTTTTTGCTGATGTTCCTTATCTCGTTTTGTTTGCGTCTGAAGGAAATGACTTTCCTCTCTGTCTTCTCCTTCCCGTCGAATCGCTTGAGGACGACAGGGAAGATTAATTACAATATGTTTATTTAGCAAACACAGTCACCTTGTAATATCTGATTGCAATTTAAATAAGTTAATTTTGTCACCAGGCTTAGGATATTTATGACACTGTGACGCTCTCTTCTTCCTCATCAAATTGTATTTGCTGATAATCCATAGAGCTTTGCAGTGCCAGTCTTTGTATAAGCATAAGCTGCATATAATTAATATATTTTTGTGATTAGACTGATTGGTTTAGAATCCCTGCTAAACTTCCATTGGTGGAAGTCCATATGGAGCCTTCAGGAAAGCAAAAGCAGCTAAAAATTGCAAGGATTATTTAATCTAAGCCTGAGAGCGATAAATATAACCAGGTCCTCTGAAATAGCAATTAACAAACAACACACAGAAAACAAGATCTGCTCTCAGCGTGGGGTGATAATATGAACATTTCCATTAAGTCTACAAGTTCTCGGCTCCGCTCTTCCCTCTCATTCGCTTTTGTTCCATTCAGTACAAAGAAGACTAAAGCCACGTTAGTTCACATTAATCAGTAATCCAGCACCCCGGAGGCTGAATTGCATTCGCTTTACAGCATAAAAGACAAATTGTTCCACATACTTTTATCATTAGCTAAGCCATATTCTCCCATTAACTTCCAGTTTATTCCTTTGACCTCTGAGCGTGCACTAGTATAATTACCCAATCGGCATCCCAATTAATTTTTGTGCTTCTTCTGCTCACTCTGTCCATTTCTGTCTTACTCCATCTGTCCTTAAGTTGCTTGCTCTTTTCCATTTCCACACTCATTTTTGGATTCAAAGGTCTAAAATTAATTTTCAGAAGACTTGATTAATGCTGACAAATGGAATAATGGAAAAACTAAGCGTATCAGCCACATGTACACATGATTATTTCTGTGCGTTTTCTTTCTGCCGTTCCAGTGTGGTGCATTTTGCCCTCACGCGGTTGACTTTGAGGGCATGAGACTGCCTGGCACCCTCAGCAAAGGTGTGCGTCTGCACCTGCGTCAAGATCGACGTGACCACAGGGGGCGCAGTTGCTGGCATCTGGTTAACTTGGATCCAGAGTCAGAGTCAGCCGTGCAGAGTATGAAGATCCAGGACTCCGACACACAAAGTACGAGTTTAACAGTAATGTTATGATTAGCTAGAGTGGAAATCAGTACAAGATCTCAGTAGATCAGCAGTTTCTGAAATACACAGACCAACTTGTCTGGTACCAACAATCATGCCACATTTACAGCACTGAGTCAGTACCATGTGATTTCTTATTTACATAAAATGTTATGTTAACAAGCAGGTGAAAAGGTATACCTAACAAAGTGGCAGATGATTGTATATCAAAGACAAATATGGATGCTAAATACGTAGAGATTCAACTCCAGCCATTGCAACAAAAATAAAATGAAAAAATTTGATATTATTCATAAAATCTAGAATTTTATATAATAGAAATGCATTTTATAATATAATATATATTATTAAGGTCACACAAAGTAGACAGACATGACTGGGAGTATGTTTTACATTCTCCTATTACCTTGTGAAGCAGAAATGCATAAAAAAGCAAATTTGTAACAATAAGAAGGATATTGGAAAGATGTCCTGTCAGTTTGTGTCACATGTTATAAATAATTCAACATCTACAAATATTTTTGAGACCACAGACCACATCTAAGCCTAGTTTTACATACAGATGTGTGTGTACAGGTGTGTGGCTTAGTCTATGTCAGAGAGCTCCCCCCTCCAAGACCACCGCCATGACCCATAGTTGGTGCAAAGAGCAACACTCCCCACCTCCACTTTTCTCTCTGAAGTGTGCTGTGTAGTTAGAAGGGCTCAGCAGAGATAAGGAGGGGCAGGCGGAGTGTGAGAGCTCGCCTATTTAATACACGCATTGTTGTTTATCCTTTTATTTATTCCCACCTTATCACACGACGCTGGTGCAGAATCCGATTTCACTGTCTGTTACCATGGTGACGCCCTGCCTGAGCTGTAAATAAATTCGGGGGGGGGGGGGGGTTATATTGTTACACTGATTAGAAAACACATACACACATATACATAGACAAAAACACACTTATACTAATCTATTCTGCTGCCAAGCAAGGGTATGTTGTCTTACTGCACTTATTATATGCATGCATTTAGGTTTGTGTGTGTCTGTAAGGCGGTGATTAGACTGTTTGTTTATGTGTGTGTCTAGGTGTGCAGTTTAGTGAGGCATAACTATAACTCACTTTATTGCTGTGTCCCCTCTGCGTAAGTGAAAGCGGATACAAATCTCCATGCCCCGAAGCCAGTGATTATGTTATGCTAATCACTGCTGATCGTCGCTGCATGACTGAGTCTGTAACACCAGGCTCCCTCCAACATTTGACTTCCGATGTCCCTCAGCAGGAAAATAAAATCGCATGCAGGGGTTCACTGATTGCTTAATTGTTTTATTAGCCATAAACAAATTAGGCTGCGATCCCAACCGTATTGTGTTTGGGGGTCTCGGTGGGAGTGGTGGGTCCCGTGCAATGCTGAAAATCTTTCTGCTTGCCTGCAAAAAACCCCCCAAAAACTGGCGCTGTCTCATATTGACTCGGTGAGTGTTAATGGGCTCCCACCCCTCATATCCAATTCTTTTTTAAGTAAAAGATGATTATCTGTTCTGTCTCAGTCTGTCTATGTCTCTAATGTGATGTGCCGTAATGAGACAGGACTGATTGAAGAGGGACATCAGGATTAATCTCACCGCGTAATTACTTTTATGATTTATGGCTCTCACTTCTGCGCACTCAGGCCATTACAGTGCGTGTATGTGTACAGTTTTACAGAGTATTTGTCCTGACCTTGCTGTTTACTGTCGTTGTTGTTTTTTATTATCACGTAGACTTCACCTGGCACCTAATATTCACTGTTAAAACATCCCGTGAGCGAAGCTTTGCAGCCGACTCTTGACAAATCTCTTTACACGCTCGCAGAGGCCGCGAATGCAGGCGCCCTGCGTGCGTCAGGGATTGAGGCTCCTTCTTGAAAGGTTAACCTGCTTCTGATTGAGTGTTAAAACCCCACAAATACAGCTTGGAACGGGAACCGGCATTGCAACCAGGGCGTAACTAATCGATATGCAGTGAGGGGAAAAGCCCGAGTTGGTACACTTGTAACCTTTAAGAGCAAATAAGCCCTCTCGAGCCTGCTTTCTTCTTCTTTTCTTTTTTACTTTAGAGACACAGACAAGCCGTTGGCTGGCCCCTTTTCTTTGTCTTTCCATGTTTGTTTTCTTTTTCATTACAGATAAAACAAGAAATGCGTTACATTAGCTGACATAGAAGCCAAAGAAGACTATAAATGAAAGGAAGAGTGTTGAGTTTCTGACAGCAGTGTGATCTTTTATCGCAACCAAAAGGGGCTGTGGGGCTTCTGCTGGAACCGTTTGATGTTTACAGGGAAAATTGATCTCTTTACCTTAAAGCCAGTCTGCATAAGCTTCATGGATTCAAAAGTAATCAGGCAAAGGAAAAACAAATAGCGAGATATTCCAATTTTGGTCTGGACTCTTTAAGAAAATAATCTTCCTGTGCAGAAATTTCTTCTCCAAAAATGAAAAAACAGACATTTTACTGTGTGTAACTCATACGCTTGTAGCACAAAACAGTGCACAGCTTGAATCCTTTGTCACCCGCTCTAAGCCTTCTTTTTTGTTGTTTTTTTCTGAAGACAGGCAAGAAGAACCCCGAGATGCAGCAACTGTAATTACATTACTGTCCCACACTGCCACACACACACACACACACACACACACACACACACACACACACACACACACACACACACAGTGCTTTGGGCTCAGCACGTCTGCCGGCTGCCACGGGATGTTAGAGGCGTGTTGCTATGGCGACTGAAAGGGGACACACAGGAAGGGGGTTAGGGTAGAAGAGAAAGAGGAGGGGGTTGTGTCGGAGATTGAGGAAGAGAGAGAGAGAGGCACGCGGAGTTGCCGGTGTCTTGACAGTCAGTGTGTGGCAGCGGAGGACAGCAGCGGCAGACTGCTGGAGCAAGCGAGATCTGTCAGAGGAGAAGGGGGGGGACATCCATAAATCTGCTGCTGAGGTGAGGCATCACAGAGACGGCAATTAGCACAGACAGCTGTGTGCATGGTAAGTAACGCTCAGCAGGTCACTTTGAAGCTTTTTCTATTTGAGGAAAAGAGAGAGAGAGAGAGGATGAAAGGCATCGTACGTATTCACGTGGTCTGTCTGCCTCTGTTCCTGTTTCTCTCTCTCTCTCTCTCTCTCTCTCTCTCTCTCTCTCTCTCTCTCTCTCTCTCTCTCCCCCTCTGCAGTGGCAAATACTTTGCAGACTGCTGTCTGTCTGCACTGGAGTCAAGTTGCATCAAGGCGTTGTTTAGCCATTTACAGAAATGAAAGAGTAATGTGCCGCTGACCGGGTAAATTGGCAGGAGAGCTCTGAGAAGTAAAGCACAGAGCTTCGTGTTCAAAGGCAAAGTCAGCTGATTCTTTTATATAATAAAAAAAAAACCCAAACAAAATAATATGGATTGATTGATTGAGATAGATTGAGAGAGGCAGTGTGGATTAATGGCACTCAATCAAACACTTGAAAGTACTGCCTGTGCGTGTGTAAATGTGTGTGTGTCTGTGTGACAGCGCACTTCATTGATTGTTTGATAGTGTGTGTGGGTGTTGTGGGTTTCATTTCCTATGTTTGTGTGTCTGCCTGCTTGCGGGGCTTTGTCTCTCTCTCTTTCCCTCTCTCTCGTAGTGCAGTAATGATATTTATTGCAATCTTTGCAGCTGGAGGGTTGGGGGGGAGGGGTGGAGTAAAGTACAAAGCTTTATGTGGCTTTGTTTCTACTACTTCCTATATTTTTGGTGTGTTTCGAAGGAGGGGGGCGGTGAGTGTGTGTGAGTGAGCCTCTGAGTTTCCACTGTGATTTGCAGCTGAGCAGTGTTGCACGCTTTTTTAAAAGCTGCCACTTTGAGTTTGATAATCTCTCCCGCTGTCTCTCAGGTCTGATGAGTTCCTTGTCCGCCGGCTCGGAGATGCAGGCTTCCGCTCTCGACCCCCAGTTCATACCGGGGCCCCAAGGTAAGGTGCCTGGCAGGAAGCGAGGACGCCCTCCTATCCGAAAGCTGGAGTTCCAGAGCCACTATGTTGAAACTCTGTCACCTCTTAAGGTCCCGAAGAAAAGAGGCAGGAAGCCTGGCTTTAAGGTCAGTTTAATTTTTTAGTTTAATCATGTAGATGGGCATTCCTTTAATAGAAGAGGGAAACCGTGTCTACACAGCAGTGCAGGAGTCTTTGTTGGTACAGCATACGATCAGTACTGAGTATAGGTCATCTGTGTTTTGAGGCTGCTAATCTATACGTATTTCCCTGAACCCTTGGTGGTTATACATACAAACCACTTCCCTCACATATGTGATCAACAACTGAAAATGCTTTTAATGCATTTTTCTTTTTACACAGAGTGCACTCCGTTGAGTCTTCCTGTGAGCAAACACAGTTGAATTTTCACACAGTTTTCATGTTGTCATGTTGTGTTTTCATTCCTTTGAATGACTAAGGCATTTTCTTCCTTGTGAAACATATACTTAACCTAGCTTTCATTCTTTATTTTGCTCGAATGTCTGTATTCATGATGGCCCACTATTTTCATCACCTACAGCGCTGGGTAGTCTTAAGGCAGCCCTCATTCCTTGCTATCAGCTGAAAACTTGGCATATGTCATCGTGGTGTGCAGTTAATCCTTAAAAAACTGTGAAAACTGGACAAGTGGATGACATAAGAAGCAGTGGTAGGCCTAAAAAACTATCTGCAGCTGATGAACAGCATCTGAAAGTGATGTCTTTAAGAAATACGAAAAATTCCAGCCAATGACACTGGACCTGAGAGATGCATCTGGCACTTCAGCTGCACCATCTGTTGTGGAAGGATTGCTGTCATGAAGTTATCCTTAAGGAAAGGAAACAGGTAGAAAAGGCTGAGGTATGCTGACTGGCAGCCAGTGGTAACAGGTCTTATGTAGACATTGATCCAGATGTCTTGAAAGACAATGATCTCAAACGTTCTGCAAATGTAGTAAAAGCATACCTGGATAGATAAACAATCAACAGAACACCATGAGTCATGGATTGGCCTCCCCAGAGCCTGGACCTCAAAATCTTTGAAGCAGAGTGGGATCATCTTGGCTGGGAACGCATCAAAAAGCAGCCAACATCCAAAGAAGAGCTTTGAATGTCTTTCAGGAAGCCGGGAGAACTATTCCTGAAGACTTCTTAAAGAAATGAAAAGAAAGCTTGCATATGAGAGTTGAAGGCTGTGTTGAAGAATAAAGGTGGGATTATAAGCTTATCAGAATAGTAGAGAATCAATATTTTCCTTTATATACTATTTCCATTTGTATTTCCAAAGTTTTAAATAAATCGTTGCACCTATAGTTTCCATGTTCCTAGCAAACTATTAAGAAATTATGGGTGGCTCAGTACTATATAGTACGTGAATGAATGGAATACCGTATCCCATGCTCATAAATGAGGTGTCTAAGGAACATCTTAAGGGAACTTCTTAAACTTTGGCATAAACATTCAACACGCATAACCATCAGTAATAAATTTGCCAAATTGACTGTGAGCTCACAAAACACGTTTTTGGGCATAAATTGAGAGTTTTCATAGAATTTCAAAAAGGATAAAATGATGAAGTGATGACATCCATCCATCCATCCATCTATCCATTTTCTTCCTCTTATCTGGGGCCGGGTTGCGGGGGCAGCAGCCCAAGCAGAGAAGCCCAGACCTCCCTCTCCCCAGCCACCTCCTCCAGCTTATCCGGGGAAAAAACAAGGTGTTCCCAGGCCAGCCGAGAGATATAATCTCTCCAGTGTGTCCTGGGTCTGCCCTGGGGCCTCCTCCCGGTGGGACATGCCTGGAAAACCGCGCCCAGGGGGCATCCTTATCAGATGCCCGAACTACCTCAACTGGCTTCTTTCGATGTGGAGGAGCAGCGGCTCTACTCTGAGCCCCTCCCGGATGGCCGAACTTCTCACCCTATCTCTAAGAGAGAGCCCAGCCACCCTTCGGAGGAAGGGTATTCGTAGTCTCATTCTTTCGGTCACTACCCACAGCTCGTGACCATAGGTGAGGGTAGGGGCGTAGATTGACCGGTAAATTGAGAGCTTCGCTTTTACACTCTGCTCTCGCTTCACCACGACAGGCCGGTACAGCGTCCGCATCACTGCGGCCGCTGCACCAATCCGTCTGTCGATCTCCCGCTCCCTTCTCCCATCACTTGTGAACAAGACCCCGAGATACTTAAGCTCCTCTACTTGGGGCAGAAGTGATGACATTTTGTATGAAAAAAGTTAAAGCTGGTAAATGTATCTCGGTATTGTAAGTTGTGATTTTTCTACACTCACCAGCCATTTTAGCAGGTATAATTCAGTTGTTTGTTAAGGAAATATTCAATCAACCAATCGCTCAACACTAGCTCCGTGCTTTTAGCCATGTAGAAATGGTTACGCCAGTGTGAATGTTTGCACCAAAATTTGGTGTAAACAACATAAAAGCATGGATCCATGCTATCTTGTATCAGCATTTCAGCTTGTTTTTGGTGATGGAATGGTATAGTGCAGGGGTGGGCAATTCCAGGCCTCGAGGGCTGGTGTCCTGCAGGTTTTAGATCTCACATTGGGTCAACACACCTGAATCACATGATTAGTTTGTTACCAGGCCTCTGGAGAACTTCAGGACACGTTGAGGAGCTAATTTAGCCATTTAACTCAGCTGTATTGGTTCAAGGACACATCTAAAAGCTGCAGGGACACCGGCTCTCGAGGCCTGGAGTTGCCCACCCCTGGTATAGTGGATATTTTCTTTGCAAACCTTTGGCCCCTTAATATCAACACAGCCTACCTGATTGTTGTTGGTGACCATCCCTATCCCTTTATGACCTGCTGGCTGCTCTGGGCACCATGTCACAAAGCTCAGATAATCTCTAACTGGTTTCGTGAACATGACAGAGAGTTCACTGTACTGTAATGTGGTGGAGCAAGAGATCCACGTCATAGATGTGCAGCTGACAAGTCTGCAGCAACTGTCTGATGCTCTCATGTCAGTATGGACACAAGTCTCAGAGGAATGTTTCCAACATTGCTGAATCCATGCAACAAGGAATTAAGGCAGCTCTGAAGGCAAAAAAGGGCTTAACCGAGACTGTATTTAATAAAGTGTTTGGTGAGTTTATCTGTTGTGGTTGCCTGCCTGCTTTTAAACAAAGCTCACAACAAGATGCTTTTGTCCTCAGCTGTAAATCTACAGTAATGGGCTTTAGCCTAGCCCATTAACCAGACTTTATAGTATGTGCTGCATTATAGGAACTCTACAGCTATAGCTAAGGACTTTCTTTCACCCATGTCAGTTTTCAACATGCAGAACCTCTAATTAGCGACTGCATGTGTATGTTCCCCTGTAGCTGAAGCCCCGGATGGTGATGTCCCCTCTAGCCAATTCTCCTCCCAGCAGCACACCAGAGCCAGAGATGGGCTCCATCCCACAGGACGCTGCCATCGTCCCCCATTCTGCCACACCACAGGTCCTGACAGGTAAAAAGACACAAAGACACGCACAGTTATAATGATCAGTTTTTCCATAAAGAAGCTTGGCCATTAATAATAACAATAGTGGAGAAATAAGCCATTCATTAAAGATAAACATACATATTCCAACATACACATAATCAACCATACGGTCTCACATTCATTCACACATATGCATGCAAACAGATGTGAACTATGGCCCAGAATAATAATAAGAACGATTGAGGGAAAGCTAACCAATGGTGGTTTTTCAAAATGTGATTCTCATTGTGCATTCACTGGTTGAAGTGATGGTGTGACTTTGTGGCCTCCACCTTCTTTTTTGTTTTGTCTACTTCTTGTATTATCTCCCACCCCCACAACCCCCCATCCTTTACTACTCTGCCTTTGACTTTAATTGAGGGGCAAGATAAAATGCTTCTGTCTATTTTTTTTCCAATGTGATGTTTCATTTTTGTTCTCTAAATACACTAGTGACTGGTTTTCCCTAATTTATTTATCTAATTTAAACCACAAGCATATGTGGATTTATTTAGGATAAAGGGCTCACACCTTCACACATAACCCAGTTACATATTTTGTTTTCCCTTCCAATCTTCCCAGCCTCTTTTCCTTAGTTGCTTAGAAAATAAGATTTTTAGAAGTACGAATCTTAAATATTCTTTTAAATAGGAAACAAAAGTCATACAACCATGCTTTCTTTCATTTTAAAAACATCTTTCCCACCCTAAAGATTAGCCTTGCTTTGAATAAGCAAATATTTAAAGGCTGCCTTTAGTGTATTTAAGGTTAGAGGGGGGAAGTCTCATGCGTCAAGGACCAGCCGTTTGCTCTTTGTTCATGCAAATCATGAAAAGTGTTTGATGTCAGACTGTAGACACAGAGATGAAGTGCACATGCGCATATGCATGCAGACAAAAAATCAGCACGATCCCCGTGGTGCCACCCAGACAGATATTGATATTTTTTTTCCTCCAGTGGAAAAAAAGCATTTCAGGAGCATCTATGTATATTGGAAGTATACATTTCCTTTTGAGTGACTAATCTTCTAAATCTTATTTTTAACACGCACATATATATAGTATGTGCCGCAGTAATACGTTATGATGTAAAGATCAAAGACGACTTTTTAGCTGTTGCAATGAACTCGTAGATATGCAGCAAAATACTGCTTATATATCTAACTGCTTATATTTGAAAAGTATCAAAATACATTCTGTAGGGCACATGTGCCTTATTGTGTGCATGTGGGGGTGTATAATCCTTCAAATTTGCATGCCCAGATCTTAATCATAATTGATTTTTCAGAACACAATAGCAGTACATTTAACCTTTGCATGAGCATAATGCAGAAGTAATGCAAAATCATCTTAGTAGCATATTTCAATGTTATAAATCTGTCATTAGGAAAATCTGTATCTGCCTGGTTCTGACTTAACTAGCAAGCATTTACATTATTGACAAGCTGAAAAGCTGGCACAAAGGGAGCAGACTCTGAGGAATTACTGACTATCTTTCATCCATTTCAGATCCATACAGTTACAGACCGCGGGGGCTTTAATGCAGCTTACCTAAAGATTAGCTTTGTATTTATTATACAGTTCTTTCTATATTATTCTAGTCTGGTGAAAGGAAGCTGTCTAATATACTATATACACCCAAAGGCTTTATACTGGTCTGAAAATATAGTAAGATATTAAGAATCTTTTTTTCTTGACTCATTATAAATTTCATATGGTCATCACAGTCCTTCTACTTTTTGTATCTATCACCCAGTTTGAACAATACAGCCACACTTGCAGTGTTTTGAGGCTATACATTGAGCTTTATGCAATGATTTTTAAGCTATAATAGCTTGTACTATGTTCAGCATCTTTTTGCTTGTTAATATCAACTAGCGCCTAACACAGTCTAAAGCTAAGGCCAACAGGAAATGTCATTAGCTTTTTAATTTAACCTTGTTTTTTTGCCATTGCCTCAGTGCAACTCAGGCATATCAAGCTTTCATGATAATCCATGAAAGTCGTTTCATTCAGGGTTGTTAGGGTACATCCTCTGATAACCATGATGGGATATCTCACAGTATAATTGCAATGGTCATGTTAAAAAAAGAAACTTTTTTTTTTGTTGGGTTTGGCTTTAACAATGCCACTTCCTGTACTTCCCTCCCCAGCGGAGACGCCATTGGCTGATGATTTTTTATGTGACCCACCGGTGGACTCGAGGCGCTATGCTATAGATCCCAGTGATTCTGCATTCAGCGTCACGACGTCACAGTATCAGATGAAGCAGTCCTACGGTTACCGTGGCAGCAGTTGCTCTGCTACAGCAGGCATGTGCAGACAAGCGTCAAGCCCAGGAAGTCACCAGGAAGGAAACAGAAATGGTGAGGCTATAAATTATTGCCAGGTGCACTTCCATGCACATCACCTGTGCCATTAGTGTTGGTTTATACTTGCATTGTAATTATGTTATCCATATCTTTAGAGATGAAATTATTTAGACCAATGAAGGCCCAGATCACTCTTCATTCAAGAGATGTTTGCATTTATTTTCATATGCATTTCTTTAACATCTGCCTACATCTATAGTTGTGCTAGTTTACAGCATAATAATGTCATTTGTGGTGTAAGTGGTTTGGGATGGGTTTCCATCATAGATCTGCTCAAGTAAAGTCACACAGTCAGGTGTGCTGTAGCTTTAGTGTGAGAAACCCTGGAGTTTTTTAGCTTCAATATAACTGAATTTTGTGCAATGCAAAAAGATTAACCTGAGACCTCTACCGAAATATGCTGAGATCAGCAATCTCTGGAAGACCCATGAGAAGAAGCTTGACATAAGTAGTACACATGCTAATACTGCCTAAATTCAGTGTGACTCAAAGGTAACACTTTGTAAAATTGTAATATACAATTTTTAATTGTCGTTTTCCCTAATTGGTTAGCCTAGGAGGTGACAGTGTCTCTGTAATATTTCCTTCAGACAGAGCTAGGCCAGCTACTTCTAGCATTTTCACAAGCATTGTTTTGCCGACTTATTTTGAAACGATGAGTTGAGAATTTTGGCCGACGCCATCTACGTTATTCGAAACAGGAAGTAAGGAAAGAAAGGGGTTGATTGGCTGAGAAACCAAGTATTCTGCTCAGTAACTTTTTACTCACAAGCTAAATTACACCCTCCTTCATCATCTATGTAAATCTAACTGGGTGAAATTTCAAAATAAAAGACTGCTGCGCTATTAATAAAACTCAAAACTAGCGATTGAGACGTTATCTCTTAAGTGTTTACAGAAGCCAAAAAAAACCAAAAACCCAGATGAGCAGTAAAGGCTCTTTCGCATCACTTCAGAGTCTATAGACTGTGTTCTAAGTTCTTTTCAGGCAACATTATGAGATCATCAATTTTGTTTTTGTTTTTTAGAATAAAAATTCACCCTGCCTGTCCTCTTTTGCTATCTAGCCTACAGCCCGATGTCAGAAGCTGGAGAGTGCAAGCGTCCTGTTGGTAAGGACCCTTCCAGCTGGGGTGTGGAGGATGTGGTTTGGTTCATTAAAGATGCTGATCCCCAAGCTCTGGGACCCCATGCGGAAGCATTCAGGAAGCATGTAAGTCCGACCCGCTTAATGCCGTGTAACTTAAATACTAAATGTACTGGAACTGAGCTCATTTCCCAACATGCACTGGGGCACAGCTTACAAGAAGCAGGGTATGCTTTCTATTTAAAAATCTCTTATATGACAGCTGTAGCTCAAATTATCTGTCACCCAGTGCCCTGTGGTCCTGAATGTAAATGAGCTGAAATGGAAACTGCATGAATATTATTAAAGAATTTTTAAAGTGCACGAAGGTTTGTCCCCGAGCCTTTTAAATAAGTCACTGTGCTGCCTCCATTTCTCACACAGCACTTGAGTGGAATATTTAAAGTAACCCTTTTTTTCCCATTGCTTTACAACTATATCTTGCTATATTCCAGGAAATAGATGGGGACGCCCTACTTCTTCTGAAAAGCGAGATGATGATGAAGTACCTGGGATTGAAGCTGGGACCAGCGCTCAAACTCTGCTACCACATCGACAGGCTCAAGCAGAGCCGGTTGTGAGCCGAGTCCTCGATCGCCTCGTTAATTTTTAAGAGCAACGAGTCGGTGCCGATTCCCGAAACCTTTCTAAGTCATCAGCAATACATCACGAACGTCTGATCCAAATATATGCTGGCTTTTACTACATTTACACCACACTTTGTCCACAGATTGGACACTGTGACTGTACATGTTAGGACATTTAAGAGCTCAAACAGTTATTTTACTTTTGTCTCTCTTTACTTTGTACCTGAACTGCTATAGATTGTAAATAGTTTGTCGCCAAACAGATGGCAGCTACGGTATATTGAAGTACGACCTGTAATAATAATTTTTGAGCTTGGGCATTGTTAATTTGTGCAGATCATAATCACTGGATACTGTATTATATCATTATAAACTTCTAGGGTGCTTTACCTCAGTAACACATTTAAACTTTACAAAGTCTTGCTGCTGGACTTTTAAGATAGTCCATTTTATCCTCACTTGGTCACGTTTATCCAGGTTAAAGTTGGTGACATGACTTGTAATTAATAACTCAAACTGTTCATTAAGTCGATTTGGAAGTCTGTTGCAAGATAATCTAGAACAAAACAGCGCTGTTACTGAGCCATTTTGAGAGCACAGTTCTCAAACATCTCTGAACTTTAAGTGCACACTTGTTGGCCAAGCAAATGGTTTATGTGCCAAAGACTTGACAATACAAAGTGTACATTTATAATACTGGAATGTGTAAAACTTCATGAGAAAGGAGTGATAGAGCTCATATTTGGAAAAAGTTTTAAAAAATAAAGAAATAAAGAAAGAAGTGATTTGTTAACGTGAAGATTCTGACCACAAACCACACCGGAGTTCGAGTGAAGCGACCAAGATTTTTTACCAGTCGTAGATGTCTGTAATCACACAGTGCTCATAATGACAGGAAGGAAATATGACTTCTTTTTTCCACTGAGGTTGCAATGTAGCATGAGACAAAGCGAATTTAATAAACCTCGTACAACTGGGTGCTCACCGAAACAGATACTACCACTACAATCACTACATTTTACAACATATCTACTCGCAAACTTCACCTCTGTGACTTCCTTCAGGTTACATTCTTCTCATACGTTACCTCTTCAGTCATTTAGAATGGAGCAGGATTTCATCCCTTAACTGTTAAAAAGGGAAACTGCTGTATGTAAAATGTCTCGAGCATTAACATTTGGGGGTTGTTTTTGGTTTCTTTTAAACATTGCCATGTCAGAATCAGGGCTATGCAGCCACCAAATTCAGTTTTCTTGTGTGACATTGTACAAAAGGTAGTCATACACAGTATTTGTCAAACTTGGTTAAACAATGCCTTTTTTAATGTGTATAGTACTTGTTACTTACTTTAATTTTTTTTTTTTTCAATGCTTAAATGCTTTGTTTGTACAACACAGACTGATTAGTACCTTTTATGATAAAAAAAAAAACAGTTTCACTTTATCAAACTTGATTTTAAAGACATGCAAGAAATGAACACAAACATTTAGCACATGAGCTATTTCAACAAATTTAAGAATCTCTGGATGTTGTCAATTTTTGAGTTAGTGACCTATGTTAATTGAATTTTGATGTTCTTTACTGTTTGATACTTAAATAAACCTGGCTTTATTTTAATCCTGTCTCTTATTTAACTGGATTTTGTGCTGTTAGTTAACATAAAGGATGAAAGATAAAACTGTGTTTATTTATCTGAAATAGGAGCTGTATGGTAAAACAGACAAAGCAGGATGTATCATAGCCAAGGAACTGAGAATATGATATTTCTGGGATATCAGCATGTATAGAAAATTACCAATGACAGAAATAATACTATCAATTGAATTTATTTAATTGAATTTCTTCTCTTTTTTGAAAACCAATTGTAAATATAAATGTACAAAGGTTTACAAAAAGTACATTTACGGGATGAACTACTGTGAAGTGAGGCACCTATAATACATCCACTGAAGCTACTCAGCCATGGAAACCCATGTCATGAGGTTCTTGGTGCACAGTTTTGTGTTGATAGTAATGCCACAGTTGGTTTGAAACTGCTTTTATTGAATCAGCAGAGCGTGGATGACTTTTACACACCTCAGCACCCGGTGACCCAGCTCTGTAACTTTATGTGGTCTGCCACGTGGTCTGGCTGACTTGCTGTGGTTCCTAAACACTTCCACTTTGCAATAATACATATTGCAAAGTAGACAGAACTGCACTTTGCAAATCAAATGATCATGTTCACATATGGTGCAAAGGCTAGAATGCACTGGTGCTGCAGGTTTTATCCCACAGTATCATAGAGCAGTTAGAATATCAGATTGATTATCAGCCGTGTTGGTCAAGTTACTTGAAAAAAGTAATCGGTAGCTAATTACTTCCCCCAAAGAGTAATCCCGTTACTTTACTGATTATTTATTTTCAAAAGTAATTAATTGCTTAGTTACTTTTTAAAAACACGATTTACAACCTGAATAGGTGATAAAGCAATAGATTTTTCAGCCCAATTCTACTTTTTCTGCATAATCCATCATACAAAATGTAATCAAATGGAAAAGTCTCTTTTTAAAACTTGTTTTATTAGTTTTAATCGTTTAACTTTATGCATCAAGCAAAACTTTAATTATATGCAACATTCTCTGACTGGAAGAAATAAGCTTAATATTTAAACCTATTTTCTGCACATTCCAGCACATCAAATAAAATAAAATAATTTTTTGTGTTTACACTCACTTTTTCAAATAGATGCAAGTAAAACACAGCAGAAAATAAATAAAGTCAAAGACTAGTGGTCCTGTTGCTCTATTTTCACCTGTAAAGCAGGAGTAGGGTAGGCAGAGGTTTGCCCTGGTGCAGGTGAGCCGCAGCGGTCAGTTGAAGAATCCGCGAGTTTATGTTTTTGTCACTTTTTATGGAATCAAACTCAAAATAAGGTCAGTACTTCCACGCTTTAAACGCTGCACGCTCATACTCTGTCCCACACTGGATATATTATCCATTGTTGATCTGCACACAGCTGTTGTCACCAACGTCGCAAAAGTAATTGGATTACAGAGATGGGCAGTAACGCGTTACTGCTTATCAGTATTTAGTAAAACCTTTCGCTGTGAAAACAAGCTACAACAAGCAACCACAAATTGCTTTCCAATTTTCAGATTTTTTTCTTTGCACTTTCAATAACTAATATTACTATTATTACTATATTACTAATAAGTGTTCATTTAAGCTGTGATTTGATTGTTGATATAGAAACACATGATAAAAACTGAAAACCAAACAGGTCATTTACAGATTCAATTATAAAAAGAAAAGATTAATCAATTATAGCAGAGGCTAAAAGCATCACAAAGGGAAAAATTCACAAACCTCAGCGACACAGGAATTGACTGCTACATTCACATGTCACTTTATTAGGTAAATCTTGCTATTGCTTTTAGCTTCGGAACAGCCTTAACAGTTCATTGCACAGATTCAATAAGGCGCTGAAAATTTGCCTCAAGATTTTGCTCCATGTTGACATGATAGCATGACAAGATTTGTTGGCTCTAGATCCATGATGCAAATGTCATACTCCACCACATTCCAAAAGTTGCATACCTTGGTTGTGACGATGAGTGGTTATTAGAGTTACAGTTACAGCTTGAAGCAGTCTGGCCATTATTCTCTGACCTCTGGCATCAACTAGGCATTTTCACCCAAAGAACAGCCACTCACTGGATATTGTTTTCTTTCCAAACAGAGTAGCGGTGTCTAAAATACTCAGACCAACAACAATAGCACATTCAAAGTCACTTAAATCCCATTTCTTCCCCATTCTGATGCTCAGTTTGTACTTTACAATGTTGTTTTGACCATGCATACATACCTAAATCCATTCAGCTGCTATCCTGTTATTGGGTAATTAGAAATTTATATTAATGAGTAGCTAAACAGGTGTGCCTAATAAAGTAACCACGAGTCTATGATATTTTGAAAAACGTATCTAGAAATTAAAAGAAACACTGTAGTAAACACTTAGTCAGTATTCAACACTTATAAGAAGAATGGTCGTAATAAAGAATTTATTTATTTAGTTAATTAAGTATTTAGGTACTTAGTTGCTATTTTCTCAACTTTAGCTTGTCTGCTAACCTTCTGCTACACACTTCAGCCAGTAGGTGGCACGCTTGAGCAGTTAGCTAATTGCTAGTAAACCCAGCACAAGAAGAAGAAAAAGACTCGCAGGAGTTCACTTCCTGTATTAAGATTTTCATGCTTCCACAAATGTGTGCATCTGTCAGACAGAGGTGAACATGGCAGACGTCTCGGAGAGGACACTACAGGTCGCCGTTGTGGTTTCTTTCGCTGCCGGCTTCTTGGCGGGGTGGCAGGCAAACAGAATGAGGAGAAGGTTTCTGGACTGGAGGAAAAAACGACTCCAGGAAAAGCTATCAGAAACACAGAAGAAACTGGATTTGGCTTGAATGGTAATGCCATTTATGACGACACGCTGTTGAGTTACAGAGCTTAGGATATGTCGGTTAGTAAAGCTTCGAGTGGACCAAAGTGATGCGTATTATTTGCTGTTATTTGCACAGTATCGCTGTGATGAATTTATATACGTAATACAAGTCACTGTTGTCACAGTTTGTTTGTCTAAAAATGTGTCTTTCCTGTAAGGTCTGCGGTATGAGGCTCTTGGATTCTGGATGTGGATCCTACACCATGTTTGTGACCGAGGGAAGGAAATCTGAAGATGACCTACCTGTATGCTGCACTACCTGTATTTGTCTGCCACGCCTTTCAATTTAAGACTCTAATTCACTCTAAACCAGTTCCATGAAAATGGAAGCAACAGCATTTTGTTGTTGTTGTTCTGCTAACAAAAAGGGAGTGGTGGCCCTGTCCCCAGTGCTGTTCTCTGCCAACATGTCTCCATCTCTGTATTTGTCAAATAAATTATTTTTTTTTCCTATGTTGAAAGTCGTTATTCCACAATGATGTTCAGGACTTCAGATAATGTGGTGATATATTATTGAAGCTGGCACTACACTCTTACAACTTAAAAGTTACCTAAACTCTATTACAAATAAGTGGGATTATAATTTTCTCCTTATAGCATAGGAACTCACAATGAAAGGAAAACACGCAGCACTCTTTCCTTCAGCCTAGTAAACTTTTACTGACGTTTCTATCGATAAAAATTTATTATGTGAATAACTGCGCCATCTGCTGGATGAACGCCAAAGTCACCTTAAACAGCTCCATTGGGAGCCATGATTACACTAATTGATTTTTTTTGTGTGTGTGTCATTTTGTCCAAGACTCGGGAAAGGATCAAAAGGCAGAGGTTCATTTAAAATACAGTATTATGCAAAATTTTTCAGGTACCTGTCAGTTCTTGATATTTTGCTAGTAAAATGGGAAAAGAGTGCAGCAGTTTATTAGCTAAAGCAGAATGTTTACAATTTTAATAACGTGGAAAATCAGTATTTGGTATTTGGTCTTTGTTCTTGTTCTTCCTAAAGAGCATTCAAGGCTTTTCTTTGGGCATTGGCTGCCTTTTGTTCTGTTCTCTGTCAAAATGAACCCCCACTGGTTCAATAATGTTAAGGTCCGGGCTCTGAGGAGGCTAATCCATGACCGATAGTGTTCCACTGTGTGTTTTTCTATCCAGGTATGCTTTCATTCTTTTGGCAGTGTGTCATTCATAATTCCATTAATTTTTGACAACCTCTCCACAACACCACTGACTGAAATGCAGCCCCTCCACTATGTTTTACAGATAGCTGTTGCAACTCTATGTTGTACCTTTCTCATGACCTCCTACATAAATACTGACAACAACTTCAACCAATAATTTTAGATTTGAAGGCATCTTTCTATAAGATACCACTGATGGCATAACTCAGCCTTTTCTCCCTGTTTCCCTTCCCTAAGAATGGCTTCTTGACAGCCACCCTTCCACTGAGACATTTCTGATGAGGCTTCAGTGAACAGTAGAGATGCCAGATGGATCTTTCAGGTGCTGTGTCACGACTTTGCTAGGTTTTGTCTTATTACTTTGGGACATAAAATTGCATGAGTGTGTATGTGAGATTATTTACGACATAATAGCGATGAACACTGGTTAAAACAGCCCCTGAAAAAAATTCTGGGGAATCACTTCTCATATATCTCCACATAACAAGCACTACTTGATTTTACTGACTCGTTGTGTAATAACACAGATTTTTTTCTTCTTTCTCGTTTTTGCATTTTTCCCCCTGTTATTTGATACCAATCATGTATCAATGGATTACTCACAGAAAAGATGCAAGAATCCAGGATTTTTCCTGGATTGGGGAATCGAAATGGATTTGCATTTATATAGCAGTTCCTAGTCTAACTAGGAACTGTAGTCTAACTCAAAGCACGTTAGACTACAAGCTGTTATTCTATTTGATAGAAATCTAAAGGCAAACTCATAACTGGGAAAAATACTAGAGTCGCTGTCTAGGCTGTAGACGTTGATGGCGATTCAGTAACACAATTGCTAAAACCAATTAAGTTATCCAAAAGTATGACTATTACTGGGATAATATGGTTTACACACCTCAATACGGCACAATTAGCCATTTTTACAATTGTCATGGTACCGTACTGAGCCCCGGTGTCCCTGGGAGACATAAAACCTGGAGTAAGTACAAGCTAGTAAAACTAGCTCCTGTCTGGTGAACAGCATCTTCAAAGGTGCAAACTACCACAACCAGCCACAAAAAATTATATCTCACATCTGTACCTGTGTTTTGTATCTAAATACACATTTACACCCTTCATGTTGATTTGCCATGACTTCCATTGGCCTGAAGTTGTGCACCCTCACAGCTTATCTATAGGTGGTGCTAGTGATCTTTGTTAGTTCATGCTTACAAATCAACTTTTTGCCTACAGCATTCCAGTCACTGGCTCTGAAATGAGATCTTGTGAGCAGATCTCTCTTTTTCATCATCACCAGTCTAGTGGGCCTATTACTATGTCTCAACAAGCTTTTGGCAAGACTTTAAAAAGTCCTTTTTTTCCTGAAGCACTTCATCAGTGGCTTGATGAGAAAGAAGGTGGAGAGGATACTGAAGGGGGATCAGGAGAGGTTAAGCTGACAGATAAATGTTTAAAAAAGTGTTCTCTGGGTTTCAACTATTTGGATGTCTTGGTTTATTTATTTGTCTTATACAGCACTCAGAAAAAATATACTAAACATCAAAATCCTTCTGAATCTGCCTGGGCTCAGCATCAATTTGTTCTGTGTGGAGATTTTAAGAGATTCATGTTAAAAGGGATACAATTAACGCTAATTTCTAAGGTTGGCTTTTAATTACCTTGATTACTTTAATTAACATGCTAACTCTAAAGTTAGGGTTTGGGTCATATACTATTAAGTTAATGTGAAGCTTTTAAATTAAGCTGTGTAAAACTATCAACACTCCCTGTATAAATTATTTTTTAATGATTGCAGTGATTTGCAAATCTCACAAACCCATATTTTATTCACAATAGAACATAGGAAAGACATCAATCAATCAGCTGGCTGTTTAAACTGAGACATTTCACTATAGAAAAAAAACCCATTAGCTTATTACTTTGGTCACCTTTGTATCTGGACATCATACTTTTTGTTAATGTTGATTTATTAATCATTGTTGCCACTCCTGCCCATCAAGGATTAGGTCCACTACTTTATTGTGTCTTATCAGGGGATGAAATGTGTTAGTTTTTTCTTTCTTCTTCAGAAAAGAAGAATATTGTGCTATTTTTCTCTGACATAAGATGCTACCTCCTCCTTTCATTTCATGAGGCGCCAAATGTTTTCAGTTGATGCAGGCAGGCCAGATCAGCACCTGCACTCTTCTACTGCAAAGCCATACTCTTGTAATAGATGCAGTTTAGCTCTGTTTTGCTAAAATCTGCAAGGTCTTCCCTGAAAAGACGTTTTCTGGATGGGAGCTTATATTGCTCTAAAACCTGTAGATATCTTTCAGCATTGATTGTGGCTTTCCACCAATACTCCTACACAGAGGTGTGGACTCGAGTCACATGACTTGGACTCGAGTCAGACTCGAGTCATTAATTTTATGACTTTAGACTTGACTTGAAAAAATGTTCTAAGACTTGTGACTTGACTTGGACTTTTACACCAATGACTTGGGACTTGAATTGGACTTGAACCGGTTTACTTGAAAAGACTTGATATTTTACCCCAAATACAAAATTTAACATGCATATTATATAGAGATTGAAAATGTGACGTCATTCACGGGTAGAACCGCAAAGGATTCTGGGAACTCGTGGCAAGCGGTACTAGCGCACGCAGGCTTTCAATTAAAATCAGTTATACAGCGATAAAAAGAAACACAAGAAGCCGTTGTATTATTAACTGCAATAGCCGGTCGCATGACAGCCACGGGAAGCCGACGGGTAAAGAGATCGGTTGTTATCGGATTACGTCGTTGAAGAGAAATTGTTCGAGCCATGTTTCCGAAGTAACAAAGAGGCGACGGGTGGCCTGGATTGCAGCCATTCAAAGGTCAAATATGTCCCAGAACCCTCCAGCTCACAGGTTAGTCTGCTCCAAGCATTTACACAAAGGTCAGTGTTTTTTAGTAGTTAATACGTCACTTTCATAACATAACTGGTGATATAGGTTACAAGCAAGTCTGGCGCTGAACAGAAATTGTCGCGCTATGCTCCTTTATTTATTGTGCATAAATAGTGAATTGTCCTGACACAATATTGCGTTTCGCCTCTGTTATTATGGTACATTGACAAAAACATATACTTTTATTCACAGGATAAAACAGGTTTTTTGTATCACTAATTATCCTAATATTTACAGATGAAGACTGATGAAACTCTGCCTCTCTAAGATGTTCTTTTTTCATATGTACTCAAGTGGATTAGTTGAAAATGGTTCCTCCAGCTGTTTCTTTGTTGTACCGCTTGATTTTCCAGCCTTATGTTTCCCCTGTAACAGTTTTTATTATAATGCACTGTGTGGCAGGCCAGGCAGGACCCAATAGCAGGACTCAGAGGGAAAAGGATTAACTGAAAGATGCAGATGAATTTAGAAACTTAATTACACACAAACTCAGACAAAGAAGAAAACTATGAGCTAAGAACTAAGGAAACTGGGACCCTACAAGAAAATACAGAACTTACAGAAGACACAGGGACACACATACACAGACTCAGGCAACATAAACACAGACTGATGAGAGAGGGGATGCAAAACTGAACATAATACATGAGATGGGAGACTATCAAAATAAAATAGGAAGTAACGCACACAGAGACTCAGACTAAGACACATAAACTTGACACTGGGACTGGACCACAAATGAATCAACATGAAAGGAAAGGGAAACCAGGTAGAACACAGAAAGACCAGACAGACACAGGAATATGACCGGGAACGCTACAGATGACAACAAGAGATGCTGATGACAAGACAGAGACGAGACCAGGAACAGACTAGACACGAAGGAAATCGTGTCTAGTCTGAATAATCACAAGACCGTAATAAACGCAAGAAAGGGGTTGACAACAGTTTCTCAGTTTAAACACGTGATATGTTTTCTATTCTACTGTGAATAAAATGTGAGTTTATGAGAACTGAAAATCATGGCATTCTGTTTCATTTACATGTGATATAGCTTTCCAACGATTTGGAAATTGGGTTGAAAATACACAACTTACTGTGGCTACATTAAGTAATCTGGTTAAATAACACATTCATTGCCTTTAAAAATAAAAGCATATTTTTTTCCTTTAGTTTCACTGACTTTCAGTTTATATTCACTGAATGGTATAGCCTTGTTTTTAAGGGGACAAAAGATGGATGACAGCTTAGCCAGAATTAAAAAGTGTGAGAGACGGTAATGACAAATGGAGAGGAAAATGAGTGTCATGGAGGAGAAAGTGTGTGGCTGTGGGTTTTTTTCTTTTTTTGTTTAGTTCCTTTTTTGGGGGGGATGGTATTCTATTGAGGATGTTATTGGCTCTCTTTGTCTAATGGTGTGGCTAAATTGTGATGAATAGCTTTCTGGAGTGTAGTAGTCTCTCTCTGTGTGTGTGTGTCTGCATGCCTGTGTAGACGGGGACTGTGTTTCCTTGTTTATTCTGTAGTGAGCTGTGCATGAATGTGTGCAACAGCAGTACTGGCATTTATGGTAGAGAATATTTTCAGTGAAGGCCAGAGGGTTTTGTGAGCACAGGAAATGAAGAAGCACAAAGTGAGAAGAAGGGATGGAAAAAGTGGGAAAGAGTTTACATTGACTGCTATGATTGATTTTATTCTCCTAATTGGCAGGTAGACCTTACAGCCTATATCCTTCATCCATATAGAGTGCGCTCAGCGAGTGTCATGTTTAATAAGCTTCCTGATTGACTTTCTGGTTGTGTGATTGTGCCCTCTGGCTACTGGGAGACTGGAAAACAGGGAGAGGAAAAAAAGAAGACTAGGTAAAGTCCGAAAGATGCAGATGGGATTTGTGGTGTATTTTGAAAAAAGCAAAGAGTCTGCAGCTGTACTACAGCAGCTGTTCTTATGTCACATTTGTGTCATATGGGAAGAAGGGTAAAGACTTCTTTCTGGTTCCTGCCAGTTTTCTTGTACTTCTGCTTCTCACACATCGCTGGAGATATATTCAATAAACATTGACAGAACAAGGCAAAAAGACATAAAACGTTAGCCACATTTTTTCAAAAGGCAATGCCGAGATTGCAATATGAAAAAATGCAATAATCTTTAAAATTGCCATTTTTCAATCTAGCATATGTATTTATTGGATGTGAGCACTGAACTGCCTTCAGCATCACATCTGGTGTCAAGTGTTTAGGTAAAAGTAGATAAATCCCATCTTTATGCTGAGTGTTTGACATTGCTGATATTTAACATCTAAAAAGGTTATTTAACCAATTTAGCATGCTAGTTGCTAACATCTGCTAAAGAGCGCTAAACACTGAGGTTAATTAAAATAATCCTAACATGTTTTTTAAGAGCTTTTCAAAAGAAATATTTTTTATGCATTCTTTCATTCATTTACTATGGACAAAGCCGTTGCGTGTGCATTTGTATGTAAATGAGCAGAAAAACATACTTTTTCTAATGCTTTTAAAAACAGCTCATAGAAATATAAACGCAACACGAGTACATAAAACATGAACAAACACCTGAGCTTCCAGGCTTTGCCAAGCCTTAATCCAATCCACCTCACACACCAGTGAGTGTTTGCATGTTTATGAATGACTAGGGCCATGTCTCAGATAAATACTCACACTGTGCGTTGGATGCTGCAAAGATTTCCATTTAAATTGTGATGTGATTATGTCTCACTTTATTTGATCAAGGCTTATTTGCTAACATCCTCTCCAGAAGGCTTTTATGTAAAGGGAGATAGCGGCAGTATCTCCATCCTGTTTGACAGTAGAGAAATGACTGTGTGCAGGGAGATTTCATACATCACATTTTGCCTTAAGTGTTTAAGCCATAAAAATAAATTAGCACTAATATATTTATTTATCACAGACATCAAGTACAGTAGTGTTTTCTCCACATTATTAGTTCTTTTCTTTCTTTAGCTTTTTAGCTCAGTGAACTGAAACTAATTTCTTTATCCACATAAAGTTAACTTTAAAGATAATAATAATTGATAGTCTTTTGATAACATTGATAATTTTTCAACACATTTGTGACATTAATACAAAGGTTCATAATTTAACAATTAGCTAATAAAAACAACAGTCATGTTTATGATTTTCAAAGCTGGTGTATAGTAGCAGAGCATTAGTTACATTAAAAAACCATTAGCTATTTATATAAATTGTAACAATTTAGTATTCAAGATTCAAGATTCAAGATTTAGGATCTTGAATATTAAATTGTTACAATATTTCACCTTTTAACTGCTTTACAGATGAAACATTTATTTATTTATTGCCACTGTGATGCCACATATTACCTGTAAACTGAGGAAAACTGCACACAAGGTAAAGACACCCTAAAACAGAGCCTACTTTATTATCTATTTTACTTACTTACTTTTTTCTGACACTGCTGGAAGAAAAAAAGCTGATGCCAGCAGTGTAAGTGAGACAACCTTAAATATCAAGTGTTAATATGATGGGTCTGTTATTGTTAGACATGGATTTTATATCACACGCAGTCATTAATTTGCACACATTAATACGGTAAGCACTTTCTAGCCGTGGTGTGAACAGGTGCATGTGAAATGAGCGCTGGCTCCATTACTTTGAGATTTTGACTTCACCAAAGAGCAAGCACAAACAGCGAGAAAGAATACAAACTGGAAACAATTTGAATTTTTGTTTTAGATGTTGTTGGAGGACTGCTTGTTTGAAATGAATCCTAGCAGGATCTTTTGTTTTTCCTGTCAACTTACTGTTGGCAGGAAAGTGTAGTTGTAATGGAAGGAGAGAAGTGGTCGTGGCACTCAAGGTTTAGACCTTCATTTCCCACTAGAAGTGCCCATATTAAATGGATGCACTCAAGATGCTCTGGTAAAAGCATTAAATGAATGACGGATGTTTTATTAAACTATATATGGGCATGGTTTGAGTTGTCCACCCATTCACAGCCTCTCAGCTTTCTATTTTACTTCTGAATAAACCTGAACAATTTGGACACAGTCAGCAGAGCGTTCGTTGTTTGTGCTTTTTCAGAAGAAAACATTTTGCTTTTTGCTTTTCTTTTGTGACTTTAAAGCATGAGCCACCACCTCTCCAAAAAAGTAATTTACATCTACTTCAGAACAGCATCAATGATAGAAGATCTAAATGAAAAAGCAGTGAATGAACAATACATTTTGTTGTATAAATCGATGGGCCAAAGTTCCCAAACTGTTGTAGAGTGAGCATGCAAATTTCACATTGCTGAATTCAATATGAGCCCGATCTTTTTTAATGGCTTGGATCAAGGCTGTTTCGCTCTGAGAGAAAACATATTCATCTATGAAAGCCATTAGGCACCGTATTCTTAAAGCGATAGTAAGAAAAATACAGGCAGCCATGAATTATTGCAAAAATACATGTGCCGATGAAGGACACAAGGTTTTGAGGCTGACTTCATAAAAGGCCAATACAAACTGACAACATGACCGAGTTTCATTCATACACTGCTGAGTTGCTTCCTGTCTAAGGCGCCCGTTCTTATTCCTGGGGTGTCAAAAAATACTCTTTTGCCAAAGCCACTGGCCTGTCTCAGTTGTGTGCAGAGAGCATGACACAACAGTTTATGGTATTACTGAGACCAGTCTGTCACTCCCAAATTGACATTTTTCAATGTGCAGGGCTTCTGTTGTGAAGGTGTATACTTCATAGCACTAAACAAGTTGTTCACTCACTCCAACCAGTGAGTGAGCAAAAAATTAAAATTGAGTCAAAAGCAACCAAAGAAGTGAAAAAATATCCAGATGGGACTCAAACTACGGTGTCCTAGCGACAACACTGACGGTGAGTATATGTCAGCTCATGCGGTGTCAGGCTAACTCTTAAACAATAATTTATGTAACAGTCCATGAAATGAAGGCAAACTCCTTTTTCTAACTATACATGCAAGTGTGATGTGAGGACAGCTTGACAACAGCAGGTACTGTCCTTATGTACTCACAGCTGGCCAGAGACAGTGTGCCATCCAACTGTGGCTTAATTGAAACTAATGTGGTAGGATCTAAACACACTGACACTCCCAAAGGAGAATCCATCACTTTTAATGTATTCTGTTTTTTTTTTTTTTTGTCACATTTTCACACATTTGACAGAGACTCCCTTTTTTTGGGAAAGTCACATTTTGACTCACACGGTATCTTTTGTTCGGTGACTGTAGGCCAGAAAAAATTAACCTTATAATGTGGAAAAGTGCACATCCCAGTGTGAAAGCTGGTGTTTTCAGAATTACACACACACACACACACACACACACACACACACACACACACACACACACACACACACACACAGTTTCAAAAAGGCCAATACACAAAGTCAGCTTGTCGGTGGAAACTGCTTATTCCAGCCGATGGAGTGTATAATTCCAGCATTGGAATAATAATGATGGCATTGTAATTCAGATGGATAGTGAAGAAATTAGATTCTGGGGCTTTTTGCATATTGTCATTATTGAGTTCTGCACCATTCTCTTCGTGAAAGTGAAATGAATTGAGAGATGGGATGGGTTCACATGTCTAACGTACTGATGCGACCCACAAGTCTCACCTTGCAGCAATTTGCGGCTCTGAAATGAATCTAAAGTGCATCTTAATCGTGTTCTGAAACGAGACGGTAACACACACAAACACTCACAGACTGGTGTACATGCACATGCTCAGAACGAGCTTGTTGCTATGCACCTTGAGAATACATGGCTGCTATCATATTAAACAACCCGGCAATTACAGAGAGAACAAACAGCATTTCTTTACAACATTTCTCATAATGCCACTTCAGAGTTCCCTAATTGTACTCTCTTTTCTCCAGAAAATAATCATCACTTTTTTTCTTTGCTTTGCCCAAAAAGCTGAATTTCTCAGTCTCTTCAGCAGTCAGAACTGTCAAGCGTCTCTAAACACTGAAAATCTAAGCGTCATCTAAAGCCCAGAAAGAGAGGAATTATTCTCTTTTACGCTTCCCTTTTCTTTCACTCGAGGCTATGGGATGGCCTGTGGCGAGGGTTTAGCTAAAAGAGAGTTTCCCAGCATGGATCAATAAAGTTTTGTGTTATGATTATTATTACTTAAGGAAGTTTGCTACCCTTTTTATTTTTATTGCGGAAGAGGGAAGTAAAGGCTCCCTGTCAATAATTGATCTCAGCTTTGAAGGAGCAGAAAGGATTCTTGTGGTTAAGGTATTTATTAACCATGGTACTATTCTGAGGGCACATATAGTATCTAAAAGCTCTACGCTGTGTATCACGGAAACACTAACTTATATGACCTTGGATTTGGTAAATTTAGTTTATTAACATCACCTGGAGAAATTAAGAATAGTTCCTAAAAAAAAGAAAAGAAAAGAAAAATAACTTGTCTCTCTTTGAGCTGAAACTCTCAATCCTGCTGGATAAGCTTAAAAAGTACATTGCATCATGTCTAAGTTTAACACTTACATATTGTTTGGGTCAAATTTAATTCATTTTAGCATTTAGCAAAAGTTCCCTAAAGCCTAAAAATTAATTACTTTTTCTAAATTGACCCATAATACAAAAAAGAAAATATTTTAAACCAGTGTACAGGTGCTACATTTTTCTTTTACACTGAAGCTTTCCGAGTCAAATTTGATCTGTATCTGTGCACGCCATGTCTGTGTGCATTTTTGACACTGACACTTGACAGTGACACAAGAACTGTTTGTGTTCCCATCATATTCGCCCAGGTTCCCACAGGAACAAGCATCTGCTGGTCTTTGAAAGAGGGAAGTTGTAAAACAGTACAGTGGAGGAAATAAGTATTTGATCTCCTGCTGAATTTGTACATTTGCTCACTTACAAAGAAATGAAGAGTCTCTCATTTTTATGGTAGTTTTATTTTAATAGAGAAAAAAACAGAATATAAACAAAAACTCCAGAAAAAAAACATTAAATAAATGCTATGAATTGATTTGCATGTAAATGAGTGAAATATGCATAGTGAAATATCCCCAAGCAGAACATGACTTGGTATTTCTTGGCAAGAGCAGCAGATAGATGTTTCTTGTAGTTGGTCACCAGATTTGCACACATTTCAGGAAGCATTTTAGCCCCCTCCTCTTTATAGGAACGCTCATAATCCTTTAGGTTTCTTGGCTGCTGCTTGGCAACTCAAAGTTTCAGCTCCCTACACTGATTTTCTGTAGGAGTGAAATCTGGAGACTGGGTAGGTCATTCAATCATTTGAATGCTTCTTCTTTAGTCACTTGTTTATTGCCTATGTGGAAGAACCATCTATGACCCATCTTCAGTGCTTTGGCTGAAGGAAGGAAGTTCCAATCCAAGATTTCATGGTTCACGTCCATTGGATCCTCAATGTGATGAAGTCATCCTGTACCACAGAAAAACCTAACATAGATTTGTTCTCAGATTCATATGGTCAAACAGAACACAATATCATGCTATAACAGATGTTTTCTCTAAAACACAGTGTTGTAAAGCCTAGAAAATACATATTCTTCCTCTTCTTATGAACATAATCATCCATTCATTTGTGTCCAATGGGTAAGTTATGTATCCTAAATGGATCCGTAGTTCAAAATTAAATTTAAACACTTATTATGACAAAATTGTTGGTCTGGATGAATATCCAACCAGACCACTGTCAAGACATGAAATATGAAGAGCATGCCAGGGTTAAACCAATGAATTTTATCTTTTAACAGTAGCATAGGAAGCATAAATGATTCACAATAGCCCTTGAATCATGCAGCCTCTTTTTAGATTGTAGAGCCCCTTCCTTAGTCACTGACATCAGCATCGCCAATTTTACAAGCCATTAGAGGACCCACTCTGCTGCCAGCTTTCTGGCAAATGATTTTGCAGGTGAAAATGTGTGGAAGTACTTCTAGATTAGGCACTGGAACTGGCACCTTGTCGACGGGTGTCATTTACTGCTGTCGTACAATACATAGAATATTCCAAAGTTGCTCATTGTACCCATAATTGATCAGTTACAGGGCCACGAAGACTGTAATAATCTGCAATAACTGTAGTGTTTACTGTTGTGTTGTGGACCAGCAATGGGCAGAAAAAACCCCACACATGCTGTCCAGTGTTCAGAGGTCTTGGCACATCTCTGAAGCACCATCAAAATGCATCTGCTACACAAAATCAGAGTGCAACAAGCAGAATGGTTGGGCCATGTATTTCATATATCCACAGACTGCCTTCTAAACATAGCACATTTTGGCTTTGTGCCTGGTAAACAATACCGAGGACACCCACCAAAGCGTTGGATGATGAATATTTTGTCTAGCCTTTCTGTATCTCTGGAAACTCACAAAAGACAGACTTTATTTTAAAATCTCCAGGTCAGGGACTTTATGTCTACATGCCAAGGGTTCATCCACTCGATCTTTTTACACCTCTCTGCCTCCCGAAATGGCAATGTTCTGTCATCTGTATCAAGCCTTCTTTCGAAGTCTGTTAACTCATGCCACCGTTCTCTGTAATCAAGTCACAGAAAAGAAAATTGAGCCGGTGCTGCATAAGTATCGACAAATGAGTGAAAGGGAGATTGGTCCCAATTTTTCTGCTTTGGCAGCGTCTGTTTTTTCCGATCCGTGCGTGCCATAGGTCGTGACAAATCAAAACGTAGTTTGCGCTGATTAATTCTAACAAAAAACGAAATTGGAAGCTGCACGAAAAAGGCGCAGCAAAGCAATCAGCTGGGCATTCGGTTAAGGGTTAATTGAAATAGAGTAGGCAGGATGGTATTCAGTTTACAACCTCTAAATCACTGGAAATCCATCACCTGTCACCATATATGCTACGTTAAATAAGTGTGAGGTACTAAGGTAGTTCTCTTAACTTATTAAAACTCAACTCATTTTTTTGGAACTTTTTAATAACAGTGAGAGAATGTATGAATTTTACCCCTTTAACTTAATTTCATTTAGTTTCCATTTAGCATCCAGAGCCCATTGCCTTGTTTTGTCTTGCCACTTGTTTAAGGCACTGTTTAGTTGGATCAGTCGTGCATACAGAGGGAGAAAATAGAATTAATGACCCTAGGGGTAAATAAATGAATTTTGGCATTCACCTCTCTCTTTTTCTTGCTCTCTATTTTGCCACACTGCTGACAGTTTAATCAGTTCTTCATTGAATGATTTAATCAACCTTTAAAAAGGTTTTTTTTTAACTTCCCAACCCACTCCACTCAGTGAACCCTCTGATGGTACTGACTGTAATAAAATAAAGCACTCTCAGTTTGTTGAGGGAATATGGCAAAATGACTTTGAGCAAGGATACATTTGAGAAAGTGATGAATAATACCAGCCTAATGAAATTCTTACAAAACCATTTGCATCCCTACCCCGCATTCACACATTGACAGGGAACACCTCTCAAGTACGTTTCGTTCATTTGGGAAATTTGTAAAGCTGAAACTCTCTCAACTTGGACCTTGAGGGCAACCCATTTTGAAGCGATAAAAGGTTGATCGTAATCAGCGTTGCCCATTTATCCACAAAGAGTCGCAGTTTAATCAGATCTGTAATCATACTCAGACATAATTGTGTTTGCCAGGGGGGATGAAGACACTTTGCGCCCACTTTGGTTTCTCAAAGTAGAACTCTTAATGGTGTTTTGCAAGAAAAAAAAGAAAAGAAAAGTTGACAGTTGCCTTCACACCTTTACTGCTGGAGGATAGACACGGAAGCAAAAAGATGATGTTTCCTCACAGCGGCATAAAGCAATGCTAAAAGCCATTCATTTCAGCTGCAGCCAGCCTTATTGCCCTCTTTAATCTTCTGCCCCTTTTTACCTTTGATCTTACATTTCTGACTTTCCAATCCTGTTCTGGTGCAGCACTTACACCTGCAGACAAAAGAGGGGAGACAGAAACTGTTTGGCTTTTAGTGAAAAATTCTAGACATATGCACAGCAAAAAGCACAAACACAAGTTGTGTACACACACGGAGCAGTGCACTATCATCTGCAGAACATCTGCTCGCCATCAAATGTGGCATCAAAGGCTGCTTGTTACTAGGATTGCATTAGCTCCCTGATGTTTCAGCTTTGATATGGCATAGTGTTACTTCAGCAAACAACAAATCCTCCTGCTGCAGTTCCTGAATGTCTGTGAGGCTCAGTCCTTCATGTCCCAACAATACAAGTCTCTTTCTGGCTGTCTGGATAATCAAATGAAGACAGATGATATGCCAGAACTCCTGCAAACATTGCCTCTTACAAAACTCTAAAGTTAAGGCTGTATCGGCACGCTCAGTACTGCATGCATTTATAGCTGGTCGTGATTTTCCTAAGAGTAGGTGAGCTATGGCATGCTTATCAATACTGTCACTTGAGCAGCAGAAATGTTCTGTTTGCCTCCTCACTCAAGGCGCTTAAAGGTGTTCGAGTGAGATAAGTGGAGCTGGAGTTTTGTTTTCTTGGGGGAATATCGCATGTCTCCTTGTGTAGAAGAATCGTCGCTCTCTTCCTGTCACTATTATCTAAAGTAACTTAGTAGTTATATATTTAATATGAAATTAGCAAGCGATATCACTTTCATTGTCTTAAATGAAAGCAGTTACCCATTAGATTATTAGTTTTTCATAAAATATATGCACCTGGACATTGCGCGACCGTTTGTTTGCATAACGGTGAGTTTGGTTTTATAGCTTAACTTTAATTTTTAGTGTCTGTGGGGAAAAAAGTGTCTTTCTCGTGCAGTTAAATGTAAGTGTTTCTCTAAATATGATTGAAGAGATTGGTCTGCTGAAACTCAGACTTCAAGTATGTCAAATGCCTTGAGACGTCTGCATTACTCAGATCTGTTTTAATGTCCTTAATTTTGCTAAGTGTGCCATAATTTTAATAGGACAAACTTGAGAGCCTTTAATTCAAAGTCATGATCTCCACCGTACATATTTCCATGCACACGGACCACATCACATCAATTTATGTTATGCAATCAATATGAAAGCCAGCTGACTTATCTTGAGGTCCTTAAGGATTCTCGTAAAAAACAAAACAAAACAAAAAACACACAATGAACTGAGTCAAATTCTCACATAAAAGCACTTTTCTTCTTTGAATGCCAAAAACATCTTGGGTGTGAGTTAAGCTTTTATTATGAGGCTTAAATGCGACGAAAGTTTAGGTTTAAAACCAGAGCAGGAAAATAAAAAGTTCATCATCTAATTGATTATCTTAGAAGAGAAAGTCTGTCTTCATTTGACACTAGCTCCTTCAAAGTAAAATAACTATTTACTAATTCATAATATTATTGTCATGGTCCTGGGTCATTTTGACCAAGCGTTCTTAGTTTTCTTGTGTTTCTTGTATCTTGTTAGTTTGTTATTTATTCTACGGTTCCTAGGTTGTTCCGTTTAGTTTATTGGATTCCCCTTGTGTCTCTGCCCTCTGTGTCTGTGTTTATATTGTGGTGTGGGTTCTCGTGTCGTGTTTCTCTTTGTGTTTTATTCTGTCATGTTTTCCACGTTTCCCCAGCGGGTCATGTCTGTGCTCTCCCTTGTGTTCCCTAGCTTCCTCGTCTGCCTCTCCTCCACTCCCACTTCATGTTTCCTGTTTTATTGTGAAGGTCCCGCGTTTTCATGTTTATTCTGCTCAGTCCAGCCTCCCCTGTCTCATTATGGTTATTCGTATCAGCTGTGTTCCTCGTGTGTTCTCACTTCCTTGTTATCCCTCTGTATTTAGCGTCTCCCTTAGTCCTCTGTCGCTTCCTCCCTCATGCTGTGTGTTTCCCAGAGTCTCCCAGTTTTGTTTTGTATTGCTTCCGATTCTGCAATAAAGCAGTGTTTTTGATTTCACATTTTGCCCCTGTGAAATCTGCGTTTGGGTACTCTTCTCCTGCCTGCACACAGCGATTCATGACAAATTATTATTATTATTTAATCCAAAAATAAACAGGTACAAACTAATATATGTTTATTTATTCTGTATTATACCTTCATGCAACTGTTTTTCTTAATTTATAGTGTACATATTATTTTATTAATGTAATTTGCACTACTCGTACACAATCTCAATCTTGCTTTTGTTTTTGTAATCAATTTAATTTTTTATTTTCTTTGATTTTTTTTTTATCACTGTTGTACATATAATTTTTTAGATCATCATGATTTTGTCCACAATCACTTCCCTGTTCATTTCTGCATTTAGATTTTTGTAAGAACTGAACAAACAGCTTTGCAGCTTTTCATTTAAGCTACATAAGTGAACTCCCTTCCAACAGCAGATAATAGTCATAAAGGTAAAATTGAGGGAACAAAATGGGACTTCACAAGTCACCGTCTATGCATTCACTCTATGAAAAATGTTGATTTTCATCTCTCTCTTAGCTATAAATAAATAAAGAAAAATTAATAATAATTAACAATGATATGCATGACTGCATTTAGAAAAATGTGTTCATGTGAATTCAGAGGACAAGGATTTTTGGATTTTACTAACCTCATATTTCTTTAAATGGTTATTATTTATCACTTTGCATGCATGTGGTTTTAGCAATTTAATCTGTGTGTGTGTGTGTGTGTGTGTGTGTGTGTGTGTGTGTGTGTGTTCTTGCATTAGCTGTTCATATTGAGTTGGCGGGTGACTCACAGTATGAAGAGAAGCTGTCGTATTATGACTGTCTCACACACACACACACAGAGCGGATATGTGAGCACATCAAACACCAGTGCCCTCCAGGATCTCTTTCGGAGTTATGTATTGTAATTACACGGCTCACTATGTCCTTTATCATGTGTTCATTTTTGCATTCATATTTCAGTATTGACATACAGTAGGCTAGCCACGGTAGAGCCAGATTCATTTTTTGTGAGGCTGTCAAACATGGATTACCAGCATGTCTTCACTATAACACATGAATCTTCTACTAGCCGTCACACTCAGGGTGTTTGGTCTGTCACACCGCTGCCACCAGCGTACGATGCTTGTATGTGCGTGTGCACATATGGAGCAAAAAAAAAAAAGCATGTGGGGGATTTGTTTTTCTTACATGTTTGTTCTGAGATTCTTCCCAGCATGATTTTCATATCTGGAAAACGAGCTCGTGACAAGATGAGGTCGGACTAAACATTCAAAACTTTGAACATTTTTTTGTTTTTGTCTTTTCTGCCTCTAACTTCTAATAAATTGTGCAATATTAGACTGACAATTTTTGTGAATTTGCCATAAAAGAAATTCGTTTCAAAGATGGAATCATTAAACTTCCCTAACACACCATCATCAGGCACTTTCAAGTAGTTTTCACTCCATTTTTTTTTTCTTTTTTACTCTTTGGCTACTTTGTATTTCATTCCTAAAAATATCTAATATGTCAATAGGCACTTTTCAGCTCTCCACAAACAAATTGTACCAATGAGGCAGAACAAAATATTCACCAAAGCATCGCAGACTATTTTTCTCCCTAGAGGTGGGAGCTGCTGCCTGCAACATCAAGCACCGGAGCAGCACCTAAAAGAGACAGACGAAAGCAAAAATGATGGATGCAACACAGAAACGGGGGGTCTAATTTTCCCTCAGCGTGCACTTTGTTTGCCCAATTAATTTGCTGTGGTTCAGACATTTTGCTGCAGTTAGAAAGACAGTATATCAGGAGGGGGAAAGGAGGTGACAGACCACTATATTTTGTTATACTTTGTTTTTGTTTTGAATATTATAACATGTGAGTCTGCATGCGACTGTGTCTGGACTTTACACGCTTCGCTGGGTTTGCTTTTTGATCTTGTAATTCACTGTCAACGAAATGCATGGATTACCTGGTAAAATTTTGGTTTTAATTTTAATCTGCTTTAATTTTTGTTATGAAATGAAACAGGCAGGCTGTCACTGCTGCCTCAGTGAGTGCGCTTTCTAGATTTATGCTATTTGATTCCTTGTGTGAAAACAATGATTATTTCCGTTTGATCGAAACTGGCTTGGGTCCAATGTCTTTTGACTGCAAGAGAAAAACAAAGAGGCAGATCAAACTATATTTAAATATATATGTGTGTATATATCAAAAACAAATGCAATCATGCATAATTGTCCTTCCCACAGGACACAGTGTAAATTACTTTTTAACATCCATTTAATGAGGCTGTAGAACGAAAATTTGTTTTAATGTCATAAGAAGAACTGTCAGTTTTAAACATCATTAAGTGTTGCCAATTTGGATTCTACTGTACATCCATCCATCCATCCTGTTAATCACCTTTCCATTTCAGTCATGGAAGTCTGCCTTTGTAAAGAAGCAGGGCACACCTGGGACAGGTCATCATCACAGATTAAAGAATCCACTGAAGAAAACATGAGCAGCAGTCTTTGCAGGCTGAGTGTCTCTGGGCGTTTGTGAGCCTTGAATTGAATGTTTTAGTGATTTTAATAGCTGAATGAATCATTTAATTTCTCTTGACAAATTAAGAGACCAGCCACCCGGTTATCAGTATAATGCACCTGAGCAAATGAACAGTTTCTAATGTATTAAAAATACTTTTAATTAACATTCTTACAAGTAGAATTACAATCATTCATATTTTGTAATTGCTAACAATTATGATGCATTTAATGGTAGCTGGACAGAGTTTTTGACCCTCTAGAGAAATATCTAAGAACTGTCACCAAAAGTCATAAGATTTATCAACACAGACATGCAAATGTTACATGATTCCTGAAAAAATGGCACCCAAAACAGTGTCTTCTTTTAACGATTTTGGATGCACAACAGTCCATTAAGTCCATTAGCTCTACTTAGCTCTACAAATTACATTAATATTTCCAACCTTAAATAAGGTGAATTCTCTGGTGACATTTGCTTAAAGCTGATCACACATTTCAATAAATGCAATCATTTTAAACTAATACAGACAACGTCCTAAAACATGAATACAGCTGATGAGAGATGCAAACCTGAATGCAGCATCAGGCAGTAACACGAAGAAGTCTTGGACAAATGAAGATCTATGTAGCTAGAGAGTGTGCTGTCAGAGAAGACATCTCGCATGAGAAAATCTTACTAATTAGCTGCTGATACTACACACCTGCACAAAAGAAAGAGGCGAGCAGTTAAGTGCCAAACTCTGTTAAACATTGCTGAAAACATTATTTTTAGATGTTGGGAAAAACTTTTAAATATTCCCAGTAGTGTTTTATTTTGTGTTGCTGTTTATGGACATGAGGCAAAATAGAGTTTGTACATCAATATTTGGTATGACCACCTGTATTCTTCAACATAGGCTGAACTCTCTTGGGCAGGTTTTCTTATTATTTCTTTAAGTAGTTTTCAGGAATAGTTTTCCAGGCTACTTGAAGGACATTCAAAGCTCTTCTTTGGCTGTTGGTTGCCTTATGGTCAATTCTCTGTTAAGATGATCCTACACTGTTTTAATAATGATGAGGTTGGGCCTCTGAGCAGGTCAATCCATAACTGATAGCGTTTTGGGCATCATTGCAATAATGAAAAAGAAGCCGTTGCCAATCAGATGCGTTCCAGATGGTAATGCATGGTGGATCATTCTACATTAATAAATCCATCCATTATGACAGCATCCCCTACACCACTGGCTAAAATCCGGCCCCAAACTGCAATCGTGTTTAGGAGATGGCTAACGACATTCACTGACGTACCTCTCTCCTCCAACAAGTTGAACCAAAATTTTTAAATTTGGACTCATCACTCTATTTTTTTTTAGGTCTGCCGCTTCTTTTTTCATCCTCCACTTGTCCAGTTACCTCAGATTTTTGAGGACAGACTGCACACCATGCTGTGATATGCCAAGTTTTCAGCTAATAGCTCTTTTCTATTTTATGCCTGTCAAACTGTGTTATCCTTGGCATTTTTTGTAGATTTATATGAAGAAATTGGAATTGAACAAATTATGTGTTTTTGTGGCAGACTGCTAGTGCACAGCACTGGCCTTTTTTATACTTGAATGATTCATATGTCAGTGTTAAGTTGCTTAACACACATTTCTCTGAAAAAGGGTCAGACGCAAAGACTGAAAATGATTAACCGAGCAGCCAATGTCCAGAAATAATCTTTAAAAGGCCTGACACCTGGAGACCTGCTGCTGAAGAGCAAATGCAAAATCTAAGGAAATGATGGGTAACTTGAAGCTTTTGCACAACAATTTATTAGTTTGTTCTTTTTAAGTGACATAATTTGAACTTTTGCTTTTTTGATTTATCACATAAATATATTCATTCAAATAACTGCAGACTCAAGACTGTATAGCAAACTAAAAAAAATAAGTTCCATGAGGATGACATCAAGCCAGTTGATGACTTGCTCAGTAATAGTAAAACCATGGCCTCCCACAACCTGAATACCCTCAACACATCTCTTTTTCTTTATTGCATTTGTGGTATGTTCAAGGGGCAAATGTAAATAAAGTTGTTTTGACATTACCTCAAAAGCTAGTGGTACAGAAGTTTAGCGAGCAGAAAACGAAGGAAGCTTTTTTAAGGCATGTAATTTAAAATACAACTTTTCAAATAGCTCAATAAAAATCAGCAAACACAATAGTTTCTGTGTACTTGGTCATACAGTGTGTCTGCTGGTTAATGGGCAGTTGCTGTAGTTCTCAGGAAGAGGGAAAAAATGGTTAATGTGTGGAAGTCGTTCAATAACTACAGGAGAGGAGGCCAAGAGATTATTGTCAAATGTATGAACCACTCAGGAAGGGAAATTTGATTAACTTTTAAGGGTATGAATTAGACTTTTAACATCTTAGGTCTAAAAATTTATTTGAATGTATCAACAAGGAATGCTGCAATTACTCACATCAGTAACTAAAACATTAAATAATTTGGTATAAGTCTATATGAAAATGTGCTTTGCAAAAATGTCATCAGTATTAAGCAATACTTTTAATAAGCATGCTATTCTAAAACTGCCAACATGCTTTAACAACACCTTGTGTTTTTTATATATATATCAGCCTCCCTTCTCCTGCTTTCTTCTTTTCCTCCAGGCCCATCCCAGTGAATTGTGCTGGCTATTGATTCCCCCGCAGAGGATGATTAGCCCTAACCTCTGTCAGAGCGCCAAGTCAGGGCAATGATAATACCTTCACTCAATGCACAATAACAACTCAGGTGCCCCAGGAGCAACTGCTAGCAGCTCAGTGCACGCTAGCATGTTAATTTGCAGAGACTTGTGATAAATGCATGCTGTCATTCTCCCTGAACAGAGTTAGCCTCTCAGCAGTGCTGCAGTACCGTCGATCCGATAAGCTACATCAAACAAGGGGATTTGTTTATGCAGCACTCAGATATATCGTATTGGCTACACATAACATTACATTCCTATACGAACCATTCTAAACAATCAGACAGCAGTCATAATCTTTATTTTTCATTGGAAAGTCCCACTCAGTCCTAAATTTTTACCCCTAGATTTGTACATGCCAAAACATAAGCAAGACTAATCATAGGGGGGGGGCAGATATTTTAATTTAAACATTCTATCTTTCCCCTCTCTCCTTCTCTTCCTCCTGACTTTACAGGAAAGCTGAGCAGTAGATGTGTCACAGTGTAGAAATGCGTTCACTGTAACTGCAATAAAGACGCTTGCTGCTGGTGCATCAGCCTATCCATCATAATGAGCAGACTTATGAAGACCTACACTGCATATAGACACAGTGGCTCCCACCAGGTATTAGTTGTCTAGACATCACATATCCAGACAAGTGACATGTTCAGACCTTCCCACACTTCATCCTTTTATTCAGAGGTCACCGACTGATTTGATAAGCACGGAAATCATTTCAATAGCATTTTATTGCTTTTGCAGAAGATATCCACAAAGTAGAGGCGATAGACTACTAATCTACTATAGTCAGTACTTTTTTTTGAATGAATGAATGAACACATTGTGTTTTTATTCCCCTTATTGTCACCGTTTTGTGTCAAAGCTACTCTCAGTAGCCCCTACCATCCACAAGACGACTGCTGCAAACGGCAGCAAAACACAGGGCTTCAACATTTACTGAATTTGGACAAATGTGCTACATGCTGCGCATTGAAGTTGCAGTGTAATGGGCAAATGCAGGGTGTTGGTTTCTACACAAAGACATACAGTACAAAGCGGATCTGCTGGCAGCGCTGGCAGCGCTGGCACTCGGCGTCAAAATGAGGCTGCAAAAAGAAGAGAGGGAGGGAAGCTTTTGAGAGGAATTTTTGATCCTCTTGCTCTTACAAAACACCACAAATACCCAAGCGAGCTCGCAACACAACAGCACGCATGAGGGCTTTATTTACTTAAGCTGAGTGACACACATACACCCCCCAAAAATGGTGACACCGTGGCAAGAAAGGCACCTATTTCTCAACCTTGTCCTTCTCTTTCTGTGAAAGAGAAAAGCACCTACATACACGCACCCCCTAATCAGTGATTCTCTCTTGGAAGGGCTCAAACATCTAAAAAGGAGACAATGAGATGATAGAGGGGGAAATAAAATGGGGGGGGGGGGATATATAAAAGCAGATTTACAAGGCCTGTTCCAGCACCAGTCAGCAACTTCATTCTTTCTGAGCCACTACAGCAGCGACACAAACATGCACACGTACACACATGGTCTATCTCGCCGTGTCACAAACACACACTTTGATGTATTTTTCCCCAGATGTATAAATAAAAAAAATCTATGGATGTTGGTTCCCTGTTTCTGGTGAAGAGGACTTTTCCCCACCTCTCTCCCCAACACTATGAGGACATGTGAGAGGACTGAGTGGCTGTGTTTAGAGGGAAATCTGCAGGAGAATGCAGCAAGATACAGAGAAATGATACCAAGTGTGGGTTTTTCCCCCCTGGTGCACATCATTATTCAAATGCACAAGCTGAGGGTAAATACACAATACGGGTACAGCATAGTCGGAACATCCACCTTAACGATTGCGCATCTTGATCCGTGACAAAGTTTGTTGATTTTATCGGCAAGTTGACCTTTAAAGGAAATGTGTTTTTAATTCACTGCACTGCAGAGGCTTTACTCTGACCAATAAAGAGATTTTAGCAGAAAACTTCTCTGACATGTTTCATTAATTCAGAAATCTGTCTGTACTGACATAAGGAGCTATGCGTTTTTCTCTGCAGAAAACTCAAATAGTGCTTATTTATCGTACAGACACACAGGCCTGATAAAAAAGAAATATATATACGTACATATATCTTATTTCTTTCCCAGCGTTTTCATCTCTGAGGCCAGGCATGTGCTTCTGTCTGATCTTTGCAGTTTTCAGAGATATAGGGATCAGATGGTTTGCAATTTTTTATTGTGTGTGTGTGTGTGTGTGTGTGTGTGTGTGTGTGTGTGTGTGTGTGCGTGCGTGTGTGTGTGAGCTACACTTTAGTTTCCAGTGTTGAGATTACCAGTCCCTTTTGAAATGAAAGATTGAATCTCCTTTCTTTGAAATGAGTTTGCAAATCACTTTCTTAAAAGGGTCAAGACATGTTTCAGGAGACGTTCATGAATAAATAATAGGTGTTTATACTAGCATCACTCTTATCCAATATTTATGCAGCATGCTCCTCGTGTCAAAATAAAAGTCCCGTGGACAAAGGCAATTTGTGATTCAATCTGCAATATTTAGCACCTGGCACTGGATGCTGTAAATTTGCTGAGGGAGTGGCCAACACGAAATACAAATCAAACGCACAGTTGTCTCGGGATCATGTAGGTTAAAACTGTGCTGTGTTGGGCTGAATAACAAAATGATTTCAGCCCTCACAACTGTCACGCCACGCATCGACAGTATGTGTGCTTCGAGAGAAAAGAAGCGAAAACTCCTCAGACATCAAGTGTAAATGTATAAATTTTCAAGTTTCTAATGCTTGTTACGATGCACACTTCTTAAGTTTAATTGAAGATGGGTGGGTAATGGTAGCTGTGCTTGCATCTCATGGAGATATAATCTTATTATGATAGCTGAGGCCAGCTGTCAAGAATTATTCTTGGATATGATAATCGCTGCAGGCTCAAAGTTTACATGGCTCGAAAAGTTTTAATCCTTGTTAGAAATGATCCAAGTACAGGATTTATCACAGTGGGGATTCCATCACGGAAATGGGTGTCAGAAATGTATAAAGTGAAAACAGTACGCAGCTCACAGAGAAACGTCTCATTACTCGAGTGTGGTCTGAAGTTTATTCGTGAAATCATCAAAACTACTCTGTAGACATATAGTTATTCACAGTGATGATCTGAAATATCAGGATGTCTGCTGCATTGCTACATTGTTAACATAATATACTAATGCTTCACAGGTATAATGTTTCACACAGTTTACCGAGGCCTCTGAAACAGCAGTGACTCCAAAAGACGGCTACTTTTAACTACTCCTTCACTCACAAGGAGTCGTCAACTTCAGGTAGCTCTGCATCGATGATTTGAGTGAGTGAATGAGTCAGTAGATGCTTGCCGGACATCACCTTTGCTAATTTAAGTAAGTGAACTTTCGACTGTGTTTGTGACAGAGCATTTGAATCCAGTTATATCATAGATTATATGGTTTGCTGTGCTGCTAATGGACTGAAACCTGCCAACTAGCATTTTATTTGTATGTTATTTGCATGTATTCGTAGGTATCCATACGGTTTATGGTTATAGGCCTGAATGATCTGGAATGGCATTTCAGCACTTTCAAGTACTGAGCAGTTAAATTTGGCAGGTTAATGCATATTACTGTTGAGTTAATTTTCAGCACCCTGCAGCCTGGCGTTGCTTGCAGTTGATGACTTGCTCAGTAATAGGAAAACCATGGCCTCCAACAGCCTGGACACCTTCAACACATGCCCTTTTCCTTATTGTCCCTCTGGTATGTTCAAGGGGCAAATGTAAATAAAGTTCTGGTCACAGTACTTCAGAAGCTAGTGGTATAGAAGAGCATAAACTGAGGTTGAGATATTATTTTCAAAAGTAAGGACCACTTAGCAATTGAAATTTGAAACTCGAGGGTTAAAGCTTAGTTGTAATGTATGATTTTGAGAGGGGTTTTTTTTCTAGTTGGAGTGGATCTTATAGGCTAGATCAGCATTCCCTAACCTATTTTGCGCCACGAACCAGTTTATGTCTGACAATATTTTCACGGACCAGCCTTTAAGGTGTCACGGATAAATACAACAAAATAAAGCCAGTACCAAAAAAAAGAAGATTTATTCATAACACACGGGAAAAGACCCAGGGAAACCAAGTTAACAATAAAAATGATTACAAAAAATAACGATAAAAACCCTGAAAACCATAAATTTCACACCCAAACCTCAACTCTCATGGCCCGGTACCAAACGACTCACGGACCGGTACTGGTCCGTGGCCCGGGGGTTGGGGACCGCTGGGCTAAATAATTGCTGATATTTGCTAATTTTGTATTATCCAGAGGTTGCATGAAAATACTGCACGCTGCAGTTTAATAGTGCAGGCTTAACTGGTTAGTTATAAGTACTGAGGTGATATTTGAATTAGATTGGTGCAAAGCAGACTGCAGTTTTGGTGTGAGGTTACATCAAAATTAGTAGATGATGACTATTATTCACCACCTGAATGCTATCTCTTAATCTAGCTTTGTGCTGTCTGGGAGTTGCAAGTAATGATAGCTCATGTAATCTCTGTTTCTTGTTGAATTCTGTTGGCCAAATCCACAAAAAGGATAGAATATCAGAGTGGCAGCACAGGTCAGCAGATTACAGCCTGTAGTTTTAATGTGACTTATTTCTAAGCAATTCTTTTCCACATACTGCACCGCTACACCCGATCTTAGGGTTCCCCCACCTGCCAAATCCCCCTTTAATCCCGTCTCAGAACCTAGCACCCCAACAAATAAATTACAGCACTATACATAAGTATAAATCTGGCAACTTTTTAACCATATAGAAATGTTGAAAACTAAAGGAGATGCTGCTGAATCAGATCCACTTGTACATAACATTCAAGCAGAAGACTTTTTCTGTAGTTTGGCTGGGAAGTACTTGGCACTGAAGCCCTGCTAAGTTCACCATTATTTAGTCCAGACTATTATTTAGTTGAGAATACAGCTCAGATGGTCTCCCGGTGGCTCTCCTTCGGCTTGTTCAATGTCTTTTCCCACCCCCTCTCCAGCTGATTTGGCCTGTAGTTGTTGCAGGCCTGCGTGAGTGAATAGACCCTCGCCTCGTCAATAAAACAATCATTAGAAGCAGATTGAGTTTGTGTTTGTGTACCGACAGCACATTGGATTTGGGGGAATGGAGGAGAGGAGTGAGGGAGAGAAGGTCGCCGATGGTGAGATTTGCTATTTTGATGCATGTTGCCTGAATATGTCTCATCCAATTTAAATACACTCATTTCTTTTCACACATAAACAGAGAAGATGATGTATCAAAAGCACAGTATATTCTCAGAATTAACAGCGCACATTTCTCAAGCAGACACAGTCTTTCTCCTCAGTTTTCTTTTCCTGCAACAAATGTATCCGTATCAGCAGTCTGTTATGATTTGAATAAAGTAGAGGCAAGCCTGCCCACTCCTCAATCCTTCTCCGTTTGAGACTGAGCTGCGAGCTGCAGAACAAGACTTAGTCAGTGTTTAACTGTGACTTTGCAGTGCTTGAAATGCAATCAGTTCCACTTCCCTGTGCACTCTGATCCTCAAACAGGTAGCCAGCGTCACTACAGCTACTGACACTCATTGTTAGGGAGCAACAGCACAGACAGGAAAGACTAGACGGGGTATTGCAAGAGTATTCCTCTCTCCAGAACTATGCTTATTATAAAACACAACATGCTGTTAGGGATGGGACTTGAGAACAATCTATCGATTCCATTATCAATATCTCTTATCGATTTGATTCCTTATCAGTTCTCTTATAAATTCTCATTATATTCTCATTGGCTCTGAGAGTTACCACCATCACGAAGCAGCATATCAAAGACATTACATTTGTGCAAAGTGATTGCATGCTGTGTGGTCAAACCTTTGTGGATGTTAGAAGTATTTCCCTTCTTTGTTTTGATCAGTGTTGGGGTCATGTATTATACAAATGACACAGAATGCTTTTCTTCGAAGTAATGGATTATGTTACTTAATTAATCCCACAAGAAAGTAATTCATTACATATACTTGTCAAATTACTTTTGCATTTCTCTATAAAATGACCTGGAATGCATTGTCTCCTAATTACCATCTAAACAACACAAACTTAAAGGCTACAGGTCCCCAAACCAACACAAATCCCTATCCTTATGAGGACAGGATATGCTCTTTCTCTTAGTGTTTAGGTAAGAACACGACACCAGCAAAGTTGGAAACCAGCCAACAGAGACTGTAAAGCAATCTCCACAGTGATTCTACTTTAGAAATGAAAGCACTTTACACAACTTGCCTCATTCACCCATTCACACCCGCTTTTTTGTATGGTCTTTCTATGTAAGTGTATTAGACGATCAAAGTATTAGATGATGCAATCAACATGGCTCTGGACTTCCCAGGAACCTACGCCAGGATCCTGTTTGTGGACTTCAGTTCAGCCTTCAACACTGTCCTTCCAGACCATCTTCAAGGCAAGCTTTCCCAGGTGAATGTGCCTGATCCCATCTGCCCGTGGATCACTGACTTCCTGACGGACTGGAAGCAGCATGTGAGGCTGGGAAAGAATGTCTCGGACTCCCGGACCATCAGCACCAGCTCCCCTCAGGTTCTTTCTCCTCTGCTCTTCTCCCTGTACACTAACTGCTGCACTTCCACCCACCAGTCTGTCAAGCTAATCAAGTTTGCAGATGACACCACCGTTATTGGACTTGGACGGGAATGAGTCTGCCTACAGGAGGGAGGTTGAACATCTGGTGTCCTGGTGCAGCCACAACAACCTGGTGCTGAATGCCCAGAAGACAGTGGAGATTATTGTGGACTTCAGGAAGCACACAGGCCCACTCCCCCCCATCATCTTGACTGACACCCTCATCACCACTGTGGACTCATTCTGCTTCCTGGGTACCACCATCACCCAGGACCTGAAGTGGGAGCCCATCATCACCTCCATCATAAAGAAAGCCCAGCAGAGGATGTACTTCCTGAGGCAGCTGAAAAAATTCAACCTGCCAACACGGACGATGTTGCAATTCTACACTGTAGCCATCGAGCTAGTCCTCACCTCCCCCATCACCGTGTGGTATGCTGGAGCCACTATCAGGGTCAAACAGAGACTGCGGGGTGTTGTGCGCTCTGCTGAGAAGGTGATTGGCTACAGACTCCCATCTCTGCAGGACCTGTACACCTCCAGGACACTGGGGCGTGCAGCTCGGATCACAGCTGACCCTTCTCACCCTGGACACAGTCTGTTTGACCTGGTCCCCTCAGGCAGGAGGCTCCAGTCCATTCGCACCAGAACCTCTCGCCATAAGAACAGTTTCTTGCCCTCTGCTGTTGGACACATGAACAATAACCATATGACTGTTCGCACCACAAACACATGACCTTACACTGTGTCCACTGCAATCATTCCATTTTTGCACTGCTCACCACCTGCATTCATGTATATATCTATCTACTTAGCACTTTTAATTTAAATTTTTATGTTTATTAAGCGTTGTCTGACAGTATGTTTTGCACTAAGTACCGCAGCAATTTCCTAATGTTGTAACCTGCTCAACATTTGGTAATAAAACCCTTTCTGATTCTGAAGTGCTTTTTATCTTACATTCACACGCATTCATACTCAGATGGATGTACTGGAGAGCAACTTGTGGTTAGTATCTTGCCCTAAGATGCCCCAGAATATTTGGTATGCAGACTGTATCATCCTTCCGATTAGCAGGTGACTCCTGACACTGAACCAGCTCCACTGATATCTGAAGAAGGAAGTGAATCCTTTTCTGTCAAAAATGTGTGTAATGGCAGGAGGCCCCTTGGAAAATTGACTGTTTTTCCTTTTTTTGTATTATTTATTTTGTAATAATATTACATTATAACCCACATAAACAAAGCCTGTATTGCTCTGCATAACACACTGCCTATGTCTGGTAGTGTGGTAAGAGCTTTCAGTAAGCTAAATCAGATTAATGAGACATACTTTAGTTGCCTATGCTTTGGTTGAAGTTTGGTAAAGTCATATAAGCTAATTCTTCATATTATAAATATGATATATTACAAATAAAAGTGTTCAAGCAGCAAAGACTTCTTGTGATATTGTGTTAACACACAGCTGAATGCTCCAGACCAGCAAACTGCCAAAAAGTCTGTTTTTATAGAGGTGCTCAAACTTGCTGATGGTCACTTAATCAAATGCATTTGATTAGCAGCAGCTGGCTGCTACTTATCCTCTACATTTCTGTGGAGGCAGCATAAGTGTACTTAGTTGTCCTGTGAAAAGTCACTTTTTCACATTTGTTTCTTGGTCTTCGTGACTTTTTAAACATTTTTACATAAAAGAAACTAGTTTATATTAGCGGAACCTCACAAACTCATAGAAAATATAAGCATCTAACTTGAATTAGCATAACACTAGCACAAGTCAAGTTTTTATGTGGCTCTTGAGCATTTAAATGTTTCATTATAAATTTATCTGTCTGCCATCGGATGCCGGGTCGACTCCAAAGAGCTTTTTATGCTGAAAAAACTCTAATGAGAGTGCTAACACCCGACTAAAAACTTACAGGCTGTAAAACCCAGAACAATGAGCTGAAGGGCACTACTAATGCAACCGAGGTGTGCAAAATTGCTGAGTGGGTCGGGTTTATCACTACAAGCGACACCTTTCACATTATTTGATCTGTGGTTAATATAAAAATATTGATTACTGAAGCTTGAAAGCACCTCCAAGGCTTTCTTGGGAGAACATGTTTAATCATGCAGTGTGGTGAAATGTATGTCACAAATCAAATCAACCTGCACTAATCCATACAGTGTCTAAATGTCAGAATTGATAGACATTTAATTTTATTTTTGAAAAATGCTTCAGCGTTGATGTCATTCTGTAGGCTGTCTAAACGAGGATCTGGGGGTATGTAACCTTGTTCAAGTTACATAACAAATCTGACTTTTTTATCTGAGTAGGTGAACCAGCCTTAGGAGGAAGGTTGTAACTGTTGTAATGTTTTATTCATGGGCATACATCATAAAAAAATGTTCTGCTAGAAAGTGCTTTATACATACACAAGATACCTGTATTTCTTGCAAACGATCTCCCCTTGTTTTAGGGCATCTGCCATGTTAAATCATTGAGTGAATGTTGATTTTTACTTTGTCCCCAAGCAGGCTTTCTATTTCATTCTTTAGCATGCTTTTCTTCTTTTTTAGGCCAACAAAAGAAGACCAAATAGGGCAGAGAGCATACTCCACTTGAGATATGAAGCTGTCTACAGTGAGCATTTCTGACGCTCCTGTTACTGCAGTGCAACACAGTCAATGGTATGTGTCCAATATCAGTGTTTGGACGAGTGCCATTTCTCCCTGTTGCCTCTTTCTCATGTCCCATTTAACGTGAATCCAATTTTCACACTTAAAACCATCTTGTGGACATGACTAATGTGTGTCCTCAATCTAAGTAATATATGTCTGTGCGGATGTAATGGGCTTCAGGGAGAAGACATCCAGTGCATAACGGCAGTCCCGAGCGAAGATGTACATTAAACATGTTCATTTATTTCCTTTACGAATTGTGCTATCTGTTCTGCAGTGTGAGCAGGGAAGCTGGGAACATCTGTTCATTTTTGGAATTTATTCACTGACAAGAAGCACCACTAGCCTGTGGCCATGTTTGTCTGCGTCTTATGGTGGTGACTGCAAAGCTCTTGGTGACACAGATGTACACATTTACTGTCATGAAGACTTTGAAGTTGAAATTAGATACAAAGCACAAAGAATGGTGTATTCTTACTTATTTATTTCTTTTTTCCACCTTCACACCGTTTTAAATTGTTACCCTTCAGCTGTAAAAGGCTGATGTGGAATTGTTGTCTCCCCGCCAGGTGGGTGGGCGGCATGGACATCCAGGTTTCTGAATGCAGTAACTTGAGAATGAGGGTACAAAGGATGTTCAAATTGAAACCATAGGTACATATACTAAAAATCTTGAATTTTAGTCTAAGTGACCTTGACCTAAAGCAGCGGTCCCCAATTTTTTTTGCGCCACGGTTTTCACGGACCGGCCTTAAAGGTGTCACGGATAAATACAATAAAATAAAACCAGTACCGGTACCAAAAAAAGAAGATTTATTCATAACACATGGAAAAAGACCCAGGGAAACAGAGTTAACGATAAAAACGGTAAAAAATAATAATAGGTCTGAAGTCAAGTTTTCTGAAAATCCTGTGATGTGTGTATTTTGAAATTGATCCAATAGGTAAGTGTACTAGTAAGCTGAGGCGTAGCACTGCTGGCCGCAAGTATTTTTTATGATTTCATTAAAAAAGAAATCCTTCTCCAATATCAGATCCACAGACTTAAGTGATATACAACCCAACCATATATGATTATGGTAGAAGATACCTTATATTGGTACAGATATACAAGACCATTTGGCAAGCAGCACCACTCGCTTCCCATCTAATCTGAAAATGCTGACTGAAAGTGTGCATTTGTCAGTGGTTTTATCAAATGAGTACATTCCTTCACCAGTATTTCACTGAGATATGCCTGTGACACAAACAGCAAGCTCAGTTAATATGTTGCAGTATCCCAGAAAAGCCCCCTTTTTGAGTTATCAAACACAACCCTGCACTTTATCTTCCGGCCTGTTCGCACAAAACTCAATAATTTCCAAAGCCACTATTAGCCTCAACAACGAGCTAATTGGAGGCTGACCTGCTGATTGAAAAAGCATACTCAGCGGTTTCAAACCAAATTCTGACAGGAAATATAAAGCTTAATTATTAGCTGTCAGCTGTCAATAATTTACAGATGGGTGACGTATTAAAGGACAAACTTGGCAAGTTGCTGTTCCGTGCACTCAAACAACATGAACCGTGGCCCTAATTAACATGAAGCAATGGTTTTGAATACAATGTAACTGAAATATCAGACCACAGATATATTCTGCGATTACACAGTATTAACATGTAATCAAACCAGTATATCTGAAAACACTGCCTACCATGTTCATGTGCTTATAGCTCCAGATATCTTTAAACAAAGATACCAGTCCTATTTTTCTCTGGTATCTCATTGTCTCCCATATGACTTCTTTATCTGCTATTGTAGATGACTTTTGCCACAAACCAAATCCACCACACAATATTGTACATTTCAGACCATGCTGCTTCAGCAGACTCACTATAGCTAAGAATTTTCTTTTATATATAGCTGGTCTTTTATGTCCTTTCACGCTACAGTGATCTCTGAAAAATATCCAGTCTGCTGCATTTCTGATCACAACAAGGAAAAAACTCTGTCTTTAAGGTGGTGCTCACTATTTCCTGTGGGATTTTGTGGCTTTATTCCACCAGTCTACCTATGTCTGCCATCTACCACTGAGCTCAAGTTTATTAAAAATATCCAGAAACATCTCATTATGCGGTTAAAATACTGTTAAGCAACAGTATTTCCTGTTTTAACATTACAAGCATACTTGTCTCAAAAACATGCAAATCAAAGCAGTTTTACAGCATCAACTAACTAAAAGTGTTTGTTAAAATACATTTTTTTCAGATTTTCTAAAACACCAAATGCCATTCAGCATCCTAAATCTATTTATTTGAATTGATCTTATGTCAAATCCTTAAACAATTTTGACCTAATTTGATACAATTTGCAAATGTCATTTGTTGTTTTTGCAAACCTCTAAACACATTCACACTCAGTTAAACACACTTTCACCGAAATGCATAATGGTAACCACAGATGGCACAAGTTAAACATAATTACAGCACACATGTCATTGCTTGCATAAAACAGAGCAAAATTGTTCAGACTTGTTGCAAATGATGCGATGAAACAATTATATGAGCCAGTTCAGGGCACACAAACAGCAGGGGTGAGGAGAAGACTGATTCTAACAAAGGATGGGAATATTCTTAGAAACAGAGGAGGAAAAGGAGTGTAAGAGGGGGGGGATGACAATAAGAAGAGGATGAGGGGAAAAGTGCAAGATCTATTTTAAGTCACATTTGAGAAGCTCTGATTGACCACATTCATGTCCATGCAATGACAAATAAGTATTTATTTATTTATTTATTTATTAACCTTTATTTAACCAGGAAGATCCCATTGAGATTAAAAACCTCTTTTTCAAGGGAGACCTGGCCAAGATAGGCAGCAGCAGATGTCTCACAGTTACAGAAATTACTCAAACACAGGCAGCAACAACACACATGCAACAATAAGTGAAAGAATACAAATAAAATTCAAATAAAATAAAAAGTCAGTTAAAATGACAATCAATCTAATTGAAACAGTTGCATGTTATGGACTTGGCCTCAAGGATTCGTAGTTTAGATTTAAAAGCACTTAATGAAATGAATTCAGTCATTTTCCATTCCTTCTGCAGTTTGTTCCAGGCCGAGGGTGCTAAATGGACAAAAGCTCTTTTACCAAGTTCAGTTCGGGCAAATGGAACAGAAAGCAACAAGTAACCATGCGGACGAAGAGAATACCGACCAGCATGTTTCATTACAAGCAGGGAACATATATAAGAAGGCAGCAACCCAAGTATCGCCTTATATATAAAACTGTATAAATGAGAGTTCCTCCGACTTACCAAAGCAGGCCATCCTACCTGAGAGTATAACTCATAGTGGTGAGTCTGAAATTTACAGTTAGTGATGAACCTCAGACAAGCATGATACACAGAATCAACCATTCGAAGACATTGAGCAGAAGCATTCATATATAGAATATCACCATAATCCAGCACAGGCAAGAATGTTGCAGCAACAAGCCGCTTCTTTGTATTAAAAGAGAAACACAACTTATTTTGAAAATAAAATCTCAGTTTTAACTTCAGGTTTTTCACAAGATTCTCTACATGTGGTTTGAAGGTAAGCGAGTCATCAGTTAAGATTCCCAGATATTTATAGGTGTGAACCAACTCTATTTTATTACCTTCAAGAGTGGTTACTGATGGGATTGTTTGGGCTCGTCTCCTTGATTTAGAAAACAACATGAGCTTTGTTTTGTCTGCGTTGAGAATAAGTTTAAGCTGATGTAATGAGTGCTGGACAGCAGAAAAGGCTTTCTGCAAGGAGTCGATGGCTTGGACAAGAGTTGAACCACAGCTGTAAATAACTGTATCATCAGCATAGAAGTGCAAGTTTGCATCTGGCACATGTAGACTAAGATTGTTTACGTAAATGATAAATAGAAGGGGACCTAATACAGAACCCTGTGGCACTCCGCTGTGCACTGTAACAAAGTCAGAACATAGACCGTCAGATTTAATGCACTGAGTCCTGTTACTGAGGTAGTTTGAGAACCATGCCACTGCTCTCTCAGAGAGTCCTGACTGGAAGAGTCTAAGTTTTAAAATACAATGATCAACAGTGTCAAATGCTTTTGACAAATCAATAAAAAGGGATGCACAGTGTTGTTTTTTATCAAGTGCAATAGTAATATCATTTACCACTCTAATTGCAGCTGTGATAGTACTGTGATTCTTCCTAAAGCCTGATTGATATTCAGATAAAATGGCATTGATGTGCAAAAACTCCTTTAACTGCTCACACACAAGAGCTTCAAGAACTTTGGCCAGCACAGATAGATTAGATATTGGTCTGTAATTAGTTAACACTGCTGGGTCGCCCCCTTTTAATAGAGGAACAACAAAAGCTGATTTCCATACTGAGGGAATTTTATTCATGTCCAGTGTGAGGTTGAAAAGTGTTGTGAGAGGCTCTGCTACAAAATCAGCTGCCAGTTTCAAGAAGTAAGGATCTAGTAAGTCTGGCCCTGGAGATTTTCTAGGATCTAACAGTTTAAGAGCTTTACAGACCTCCCGCACAGAGAAAGGAACAAAGTTAAATGGCTGACCAGTGTACACCGGAAGGTTTGTGCCAGATTTTACAGAGACTGGGTTCAGAGAGTCAAACAAAGAGCCAGAAGATATAAAGTGCTTGTTAAAACAATTCATAATCTCCTTCCTATCATAAACAGGAACAGAATCCTTAAAAACATAGGTGGGTAGAGCGTGGGAGCTTTTACTCACTGAAAGAGACATAATGATTTTCCAGAACTTCTGTGGATTATTTAGGTTTAAGTAAAACCTGAGCACTACAAACACAAAAGACTCAATTTGTGTAACCTCTTGCAAGTATCAAGCACGCTTTTGACAGATGACATGCAACGGCAGTGAGAAACATGATAATATCTGGCAATAAAACTGAACCTCCTTATATCTATGTGTGTGTATGTATATATGTATGTGTGTGTGTGTGTGTGTGTGTGTGTATAAATGGTAAATGGCCTGTATTTATATAACGCTTTACTAGTCCCTAAGGACCCCAAAGCACTTTACATATCCAGTCATCCACCCATTCACACACACACTGGTGATGGCAAGTTACATTGTAGCCACAGCCACCCTGGGGCGCACTGACAGAGGCGAGGCTGCCGGACACTGGCGCCACCGGGCCCTCTGACCACCACCAGTAGGCAACGGGTGAAGTGTCTTGCCCAAGGACACAACGACCAAGACTGTCCAAGCCGGGGCTCGAACCGGCAACCTTCCGATTACAAGGCGAACGCCCAACTCTTGAGCCACGATATATATATATATATATCTATATATATCTATATATATATATATAACTCCAATGGTCTTCCTATAGAACGATACGGTGCTACGTCTAAACCCTCCTTTCTAGGAGTTAGTTACAGTTGCGTGTCATTTGCATGGAGAAAGTAAATTTGTCTAAAACTACTTGCCAATTTCTCAACAAGTAGCAGTGAAAGTGTGAACAGTGTGATGCAAGGCTTGCATTTTACTTGACCTTCAAAGTAAAAGTTGAAATGTGTCGGTGCAGCTTTTATTTTAAATGGAAGGGAAATGTCCTACTTTTACAGATTGCATGTAAAATGGACTGTTGCATACTGGGAGGTGTGGAAGCTAAAACACTGGCATGAGGGCCTCATTAAATTTGAAGTGGCTCAGAAAGAGAAATTAGTTTTCTTTTAAATGTCATCAAAATGAAAAAAAAAATCTGAATTCTCTTTGTGTTTTCACCATTCTTTTCTACAACTCAGACAGGATGAAGTTTGGTTCTTTTAAAGAGAACTTTTTGTTAAAAACTCTACACTGAACTCTCTTTACATGTGCTCATTTAGAAAGCGTAGGCATTCAGTTCACTGACTCAATAATCACTGCTGGAACCCAATTACATAGAATTCCCCAGGTGGTAACACAGAGTCAAAAGTTCACACACAGAGATCTCAGGATAGATGGATAGATAAAAGCCCTATGGGTTGGTTCACTTTGTTTTGGAATATTTTCCCTGCTGCCCTGGGGGCCATAAATGTAGCCTGTGATATGAAAGAGCATATCTGCCTTGACCCATACCAGAGACAGGTTGGTGAAACAGAATAAATATAATTTATTTATTGTTATTCATCTTAAATTAAGTTAATTATATTAGAGAACCTATAATTCCATTTGATAGTGCCTTTAGTCATGATCCCACACCATGGACTCTTTTCACCCAGTTTCCTTGGAGGATGTTTCTGAAATGCTAATTCAAAAGAAACCTTCAATGAACCCATTTGTGAAAATGTTTACTCTGTTGCTCCTTCTGTGGTATCAGTGTTAAATTTGACAGCAAATTTTGATTCTTGTTTCAGTCATAGTCTTTTGTTAATACGTTATTTATTTTCAGACATAATTTAGACAACTAAATTCTTCTTTTTAGTAGATATCATTAGATTATAGTACACCAAATCTAAAATTGATTCAATTGACTAAAATATAGAGTGTAAAAGATCATCTTTTCTTTTACTTGACCCATTTAAGGATTATTCCTGATTACTTGGAATAATTCTTGCTGGGATTATTGCAATATATATATATATATATATATATATATATACATACATACATACATACATACATACATACATACACACACACACACACACACACACACACACACACACACACACACACACACACACACACACATGTGGTTTGCCTCCACCAGTGTGTGAGAGTGATTGAATAGTGGAATTGTAATGCGTTTTGAGTGTCTAGAAAAGCGCTATATAAATGCAATCCATTATTTTTATAATGGGCCAGCACGGTGGCACGGTGGTTAGCACTGTTGCCGCACAGCAAGAAGGTCCTGGGTTCAATTCCACCATCAGGCCGGGGTCTTTCTGTGTGGAGTTTGCATGTTCTCCCCGTGTTTGCGTGGGTTCCCTCCGGGTATTCCGGCTTCCTCCCACCGTCCAAAGACATGCAGTTTGTGGGGATAGGTTAATTGGATAATCCAAATTGTCACATTGTGAATGTGAGTATGAATGGTTGTCTGTCCTTGTGTGTTAGCCCTGTGACAGACTGGCGACCTGTCCAGGGTGTACCCCGCCTCTCGCCCTACGACAGCTGGGATTGGCTCCAGCGCCCCCCACGACCCTGAAAAGGAAAAGCGGTAGCGAATGGATGGATGGATATTTTTATTATCATTAAAAATATTCAGCGGTCATTCTTGGCTTAAGAAAAGAATAGCTCTCAGCCAAAGTAATCCAAACCATGCAGCTGCATATTGATGATTAACCTCATTTTGTGCATCTGATCATCTCAAGTTTGGCCTGTTTTTGCAGTATTCTTTCTGCCATACGATTTGTGATTCTCTGCCCACCCCTTGAAATTATTTTTTTTTTAGAGGAAAATTTTAACCCTCATCCTCTATCTTCTGTGCTAATGTGTGTATGTTAACCTAGCCATAGCTCTCTAGTTAGCCACCAGGTAGCACATTAATAAATGTCAGCTAGCCAAACTTCACTAACCTTTCAAATGTTGCTGCTATTTAGTTTTGCATTTGTGTTTATGTCCAAAACACCAGCAGAGCTGTATGTTTGAATTTTTGGTTTTAGAAATGTTTAAGTGAGGGTATGGTATATGCTACTATCTTTAGATAGGAACTAGCCAAAGGTTAACTTCCTGTTAACTTTTATTTCCATTAAACCTTTAAAGCCTCTGTTTCATTGATGCCTGGACATTAAACTTCATTATAATACTTTGGGGGACATCCACATTGATGATTTTATTGGAGCTGAAAGAATTTGGACTGTTTTCAACTCTCAATGGAAATTTGATTTTGGGAAGGAAAGTTTGGCCCCAGAGATGGCTAATGATATCAAACCTAAACTGACAGTAGTGTTAAGAATTTTTTAGTGTCTAATTTTTTTATAAGTTTTATTTTCATGTTTCTCTCCCATAGTTAGTCACTTTAAGAACAAGACATCTATTATAGTTACTTCACTATTATTTATAATAACTATTCCTAATCTTGCTCTTCCTCCTTCGCCTTGTCTATCAACCCTTATGCTAAGTTCACACTTCAGCCTGATTGTGCCTCATGAACCTGAAAGACTAGCATGTAAGATTTATTTGAGCGTCCCATTGTGGTTCCATCTGCTCGGTGGCTCCATGGGCACAGAGGGATAAGCCAGCAGTGGTGGGGTTTTTTTGGGTTTTTTTTTATATCACTCAGTATCCTACAGTACTATCAGCATGACCAAACAAAATAGAAATGATGCTGCCAGTGTAGCTCAGTGGAACTGTGAAATGAAGTAGACAGACAGTATCTTGCAAATGCTTTGGTTGTCTTTGTCTGTTTGCTTTTTTGCCTTGCTGGTTTTTCTTTTCCAATGACACGTCCTTCATCAAAGATGGGACACATCAAGGTTAATTAAGGTGAAATGTGTAGCTTGCATGTATTTTAGTCTTGAAAAGACATGTTTTTATTACTATTATTTTATCATTATGTTGTGGTATTACATGGATACAAAACAACCCGAGAAAGTCGTTTCTGATCATCGAGACCTTACGTTTTGAGTGGGAGAAGCGTTTTGTCACTCATCCAAGTGACTTCTTTAGTCTCAGCTGACTGCAGGTTTCCACAACCTTATAAACAGTAAATTTGCATAGTGAAGAAACTAGCACAGTTGACTAACAATGGGCCATGAGGACAGTTTCATGATCATTAATATGCAAATTACCATGAGCACTGATCAATGGCCATAAGTATCAGTGACATACAGGGGAATAGCTGCAAGCATAGCATTGTAAGCTGGTAAAACGTGTAGCTCTAGGCTGCCTCCTTGGTTCAAAGATGGTCTTTCCCTTTTCACATAAATGGCCTCCTTGACTCCCAGCTCAAACCAGCGTTCCTCCCTTTCCAGGAAGTCCAGATTCCAAGTGTTCTGAATGTGGTGAGTATGCATCAAAGCAGTTGTTAGTATTAAAATTAACTGTCAATTGTTCATGTTTTGGTTTTTATTCTTTGTAGTTGTTTTAATTCACTCTCTGTTTTCTTGTCTCTTCCTTCATCTTTCACTTCCCCTGTCTTTTACTTCCTGTTTTACTTTGAAGGTTTGTTTTCTGAAATCTACGTCTAGTTTCACTCTTTACCTCAGTTAACTGTCAGCTAATTGTCATCACCTGTATTAATTACATTCAGTTGTGTCACATGACCCAGTGCTGAAGGCAGTGCTCAAGTCTCTGACCAATTGTAATCAGTTGCCATCTTGGTACATCAAGCCAGCAATAAAACAGAGTCCGTCTGTCATCAGTCTCTGATTGAATGGGGTCAAAGTAGCAATTGCATGCAATCTGTTTCTGATAATACAGTGATTAACTTTGATAAGTCAATGAAAATCACAAGTCTGTTGCCATCTGTCGAAAATCTGTTGTATTCATACACAGAAATTTACATCAACTACTTACATTCAGAGTCAAACAAGAAACTCTCAGATGTAAAACACAAATTCCTTCATGAGTTGGAGATAATTTATCTGAATTTCAGGAGCGAGACCACACCTCATACATGCCCCTTCCAGTTCTCTGTCCATATATGATCTCTGCACTGCAAGCTGTTTGTTCTTGTTTTTGTGCCTCATCCCCCCTCCCTTTTTTCAATTTATTCACTTCTCATTAGTACATGGGGATCTGTCTGGCCTGGGAGACAGTGCCAGTCCCCCTCTGAGGCCTTCCCAAACTGCAGCCTCAATTTATGCTCATGCCATCTGCCAATAAATATTAGAAATGCCATCTAACCTAAATGAGGTTGCAGCTAGTGAATAGTGAGGTATTTGCTGCAGGATAGTGACTTAATTACTTAATAGCATGGGTTCTTGAGAAACATCTTTTTATATGGGAATATAATCAGAGTATTATTGCATTCAGTCTAAGTTGGACTGCAGTTGTTTGGAGACAAGTTGCCCACCATGAGGCATCCTGATGTCCTATCGCAAGTTTCAGTCAGCTTGCAAATGAAAGTGGTTGCCCAGAGGCAATTGCATGATCCTCTTGGCCAACTACTTGCAATCAGTCAGCAGATGTGAAAAATTCAATGCAACAGGTTTTTCCTAGTTGCAAGGAGGTTGCCATCCTATATATACACTAGTGTGACTGAGGCATTGCTCAAAACATTTGTGCATCTCCTATGGGTTGCTCTGTGTTTTCCTTCCTTACCTATAATTTATGATTTCTTTTAGTTCCAGTTCCACTTGACATGAGGTTTGAGTTTACTGTTCTGTTATTGTGTGAAAACAAGATAAATGTAAGATTTAGGTGATTGTTTAGAACTGCTAAATGACAGAAAAGTAGGAAATATGTTGGGATTTATTCAGAATCATTGTGCAATAAGGTACATGCGTTTCAGGGATTTTTTTTCGAGTCTCTTTTCTGAAGCTGCATACTGTGAAGACGGTTTTTAAGTTTTTGATGTTGCGTTTGTTTTTGTTCTAATTTTGAGTGGCTATGTGTGTTTGTGTGATTTGAAAACACTGGTTTTGAGCACAGATAAAAGTGCTTTGTGGATCACTCAATTTGTGAATAATGTTTGAAAATAGTTTTTTTATGTTTATAATTTTGAGAAAACAAGTGGAAGGTTTCAGTAAATGTTGCTTAGCAATTGTAAAAAAACTATAATTTACGGGAAATGTTTGGGGACTTTCACAATCGCTAAAGTATAAATATGAATTTTCTGTCTAATTTAACTTGGAGAAAAGTGACTGTGGTGGAGGGACTCAGTTCTGTTCAGCTCCTGGAGGAAGAGATAAGAGTGACTGAAGGAAACAGAGCCATTGAGAGAAAGTCTGACTGATACAGGTGTTTTACAGCATGTGTCTTCTTTATCTGTATTAGTGTGCTGAAACTTGGTACAATGAAGACACATTACAGAAGGGAAGTGAAAGCAGAACAACTCATTTTGATTATTGTTGGATTTATGAAAGAGAGCCCATATAAGAAGACGGATCACACAGGCTCCGATGACCTACAAGTGTTTGAGATGCCCAGCAATGTGTTGGTTTTGTGGTGTGTTGAAATGACTGTCAGTGACCGCAGCTTACCCGTCTATATTCTGTATCACAAAAGCAACTTGGCACAAAAGGCATTTTTGCACTGGTCAGCTCTTGGACATCTGCTCTTTGAACGCATTGCTGGTGAAAAGTGTTGGAACTAGGTGTTGAGTTGGTTCCTCCATCTGGAAAAGTATCTGAGTGCTGCATATCTCAGCTGATGGCAGCACGACACTCACCAGATTTTGTAATAAGGACTCATTCTGTGTTCTGTATCCTTTGCCCTAATGTACATTACTGCCTTCTATTAAAGTGGAGGATGTTTCTTAATTACCACATTATCTCAGCTCATAAACTAATAGTACTTTGCCTGAAACATCCTGCTCTTTCTACCTACTGCCTATTTTTGTATTTTTCTGACCCCAGTTTGCTGCATACGCAGCCTTGAGCCACCTCTGCTTTTATTGTTCTGCAGTACTCCTGTATACCCTATTCCCAGAACAGAATAATGAAATGGTTACATTTTTTTCAGTAAGCCCTGGATTCACAATAGATACAAGTCATACTGTCTATGCAAGTTCTCTTACTGATTTTATCCACATTATCAATTTGATGCCCTATTGATTATTTCTAGTACCATTTAAAAAGACGAGGGGATTTTGTGCACCCTACTATGATGGTTTGTATACACTGTTGTAATAAAGCACATTTGATTATGCTAAATAATCATCTGACTACCCATTTTTATAGTGTTTGGAATTTGAAAAGCCTCTTGAAAATGTTATCTAAAATCAAACTGAATACATTTGTAGTGTCCAAAAGCACTGGCATGCTGCTGGGTGCTCTGAATTTCATGAAAAATTATACTAATGTACTTCAAACAGAAAAAAAGCTCTAAGATCTTGTTTTTAAAAAAATATCAATTAATGCATATCATTTCATATCATATTAAAAAAAACCCACCCTCAATAACTTTCTTCTGAATTTAATAGTAAACCAAATGTCACTGATAATCCTACCATCCTTTTGTAGTGAGCCTGTTAAGAACAATTACCCTGATGAAAAGACTGAGCTGATAATTGAGGAAAACTGATAATTGTATTTTGGATTTGCTTTTCTTTCTTTAAAGAACATTAAAGAAGAAAAATGTCAATGTGACTTATTTGAAGTAGAGGAGTACAGAGTAAACTACAGAGTAAACTAAAACATTTTCCCTTCCAGGTCTACTTCATGTGCCCCTCTGGGCTTCTTGGATTTGTGTAACTCTCCATTTTTTACTTAAGGTATTAAATGATTATATTTTTAGTAACAAAATATGTGCAAACATTGCATTGATGCACAAAATCTTGAATTTATTATAAGATATATTTTTCTTCATGCATCGGTATCATTCACAAAAAGGAGGTGTATTATAATAAGCAAAAAAAAATTTAAAAAAACCATATGGTTTTTTTAAAGTTTACATAAGTTTATATAACTTTCTGCTGTGTAACACTCTTCTAGTCCTATTGGCAGTTATGTTGGCTTTTGAGCCGTGTGATTGTGTATTTGTGTAGCAACATTTTTTTGCAGCCTATGCACAAATCAGCAGGTAATTTCCAACACCTGGCACCAGTTGAAGCCAGAGGCCAGGCGCCCCGTTGCTCCTCCATGTGCTCTGTGCAAGCATCCAAAGGCCCTGACCACCAGCACACACATACATACACCTTGTTCTACTTGGGCAGGGCCACTTGTTTTTGAACAATTACTAAAGCTGCCAGACGGAGTGGGGTTAGATTGGATCTATACCAGCTGTCAGCCTGACAGTTACCCCCAGCAGAGAGTTCACCAACACTCTGGACTAAAGCATGAGGGAGTGCTGTTGCAGTCTGAACTCTCTAGCCCTTTCTCAATCACAAGCTGCACAAAACTTTTCTTACTTTCTCTCTTTAGTGCCATTATTTTTCTTTTTCCACTATGAGAACTGTTACACTGGCCAAAGACTAGAACAAAAAACACTCAGCCACAAGAGGTGGCTGTGGCTCAGGAGGCAGAGCACGTCACCTTCTAATCAGAAGGTTTGGTGGTTCGATCCCTGTTTGCTCCAGTCTTCATGCTAAACATCCTTGAGCAAGATGTGATTGGGTGATTGAAAGCACTTGCAAAGAAAACCAGTCCATTTACCACATTGTAGTCTCACATTGATTTCTTTTTCTTTTGCTCTTAACCACACCTCCAAGACTGTAACCACAGTTTGACAACTTTTCCTATAGTCTAGATATTGTGAGATTATTATATCATCTTATGCCACATTATACCCCTAATTAAAGATTGTGAAATCATTATGCAGTTTTAGTTTGCATTATACTCCTGACTTAGAAGAAGGTGACAACTATCAGATTTATTAGACTGATTTGTATTACATTAGAGTGCTGATTTATTGTGAATGAATTACATTGTTTTATGATGCATTATACTGCTGATTTATAAGAAATACTGTTTTCAGAGAATTACGGCTTTATTTGTCTGATTAGAAAGAACAAAACATACTGCACAGGAAACCAAGGTCATAACTTAGGCTCACTGAGAGAGAGAAAGAAAGTGGATGTTTAGGTGTTAGGACTTTGGAGGGGGGCTGAAGCTATAAGAATGTGAGAAATGGTCAGACACTTTGAGAACTGGCGGACACCCTCCTGTCCACATCTCCCGTCCGGATGTTTATGGTCGAAGTGTTGTACGGAATAATGAGAATTGTATGGAATAAAGAGACTGTTGACAACACTGAGTGTTGTTCTTCCTTCAGCCCAAAGATCAAAGAATTGGGATATTTAAATATATATATATATATATATATATATATATATATATATATATATATATATATATATAGCTTTAATTTTAAAAATAAAGGGAAGAAAAGCAACAAAGTATCCTACTATTATCCTGACATTATGAATGGTGAAAGGCGGCTGATGAGGACCACTTTGGCTACGTTCACACTGCAGGTCTTAATGCTCAATTCCAATTTTTTGATCAAATCTGATTTTTTTTTGTGTGTGCTTGTTCACACTACAAATAAAATGTGACAGCAAACGCGCTGTAGTGTGAACCCTCAAAGCGGCCCGCATGCGCAAAAGAAGACGTCACACACAGCGCGCTCTGTTTAGACCCAGAGCAAACAGTATTGTTTGACTGATGGCCCTGAATATAAAGACTTGTTTCGGACTTTACGTTTCCCAATTTTGCTTTAAGTTATAAAGTTATTTTGTTATTTACATATGGCCTAATAATGATCCTTATTGCTGTTTTAGAGAGGAGCGGTGCTTCAAAGGATAGTTGCAGATTTCTGTCAGAATCTGCAGATTATACAGTACAAATAAAATGTTCACGTTTCTCCAACATTGTCTTCCCAACAGTTTCACTAACATCTACACTGGATAGCCAGGAAGTGTTCGCAGTGTCTTATCGGGCGCTTCTCCAGCGCTTATAATTGGCGTCTGTCTTGTGTCAGTGACGTAAAAGACGGATTTAATGTGACTTGACCATTCAAACAGCAGTCGCTTTCTAAAACATCAGATATGTATCGGATTCAGTACCACATACGAAAGTGACCCAGGTCGGATTTGAAAATATCAGATTTGTGCTGTTCACACTGTCACACCATGAGCGGATATGGGTCACATAGGGTCAAAAAAGTCGGATTTGATGTGCTTTCACCTGCAGTGTGAACGTAGCCTTAGTCTCATGGGGGCAGTAATGATTTACCCAAATTTGCTAATTATTGTACACGCTCCTTCTGGATCACTTAATTACAACCCCATCTTCTTTCTTATAATTTTGTTTTCTTATAATTTTGAGTAATATATTTCATTTTCTGAGCAAGTCTTTGTTTTCTTAGTTTCCTATGATTTGTCATTTCCCACATTTTTATGAAATTCTTTGGTCCCTCTGTCATACTTTTTTATTCATACCCATATTTTTGTTCTCTCTCTGTGTCAGTTGCTGTGATCAACAGGCCAGGTCTTCCCAGAGGCCCCAACAAACTCATATCAATAATAACACAGATGATGGAGATCTGCTAGGAGGAGATATTGATTATTCCCCCCCCTCTTACCTCACTCTCGGTCTCTGATGAACCAACAGAAGCATAACAAGAACCAAAATAGTGTAGGAGTGCAGAGTTTCACAGAGACACAAAAGAATACATTTATCAGCAGATTGTGTCTTTTTTTCCATCTGAACTTCTTGGGATAATTTTAGGATATACCTTGGACAATAGTGACAGTGGCAATTGTAACACACTCAGTTCCTCAAAGCAGAAACAAGCTAGAGTAATTGCATTGACTCTGCACATGCTCATTATGGTTCTCTCTCTCTCTCTCTGTGTAGGTAACAAGTGCAGTCTTACTTCCTCCAGAAATTCTCAAAGAAGTGACTTTCAATATGCAGTATTTTTCTTCTGTTACTTGCAGGGTAGATGACTCAGTTTAAACTTACATCACAGTTCTATCCTTCTGTAATCTGATTTTTTTTTTTTTTAATTAATGAACAACCCAAGCTAATGCAGGTCTTGCTATCTAGAATGGTTGTATGATGTACATATATATATGTGCGACCAAAATAAATACACACACATATATATATATATATATATATATATATATATATATATATATATATATATATATATATATATATATATATATATATCTCTTAATACCTGTAGAAACTGTTCTTGTTTCATTAGTGTCAGTGGAGAATTGTACTTAGTAGTCAGTATAGACTTTTAATGATATAAGTTTGCATATGATAGAATACTGCATGATGACCTTTTGATGACTTAGACTGTTGTTCACTACAAGACTTGTTCTGTTCTCTTTTATAAGTTTCTTCCCACAGCGATAATAAGAGCTGAACAAGCGGTTTCACTCCCAATCAATCAATCAATCAATCAAGGCTTTATTCGCCACGTGCAGGTTGCCCTGCAGTGAAATAGGCTCCTGGGAGCCCAGCATGAGTAGCATGAGCATGAGGCCAAGCCAGCTCCAATCAGCAAGAACCCTGTTACCATGGTTCCGAATAGGTAGATTTCTTCAGCACTTAGGCTCACCCAACCCCAAACTTCTCGTTGAGAAAGGGGTGTCAATTGCATTCAGGGACCAGTTGATCAAATCCATAATTCCTCTTTTAGGTTTTAGAGAACAGACTGTGAGTGTTCCAGGGAAAAGTAATACAAAAAAACACGAAACTAGACAAGGACATAAGAGGCTAAGCAGGGAAGCTAAGGGAGAGGAGGAGAGGAGGAGAGGAGACCGCCTTCGTCAAGAGCAAGAGCAGGTGCTGAACACTTCACTCCCTAGTGGGAAGAGGGGCTGCGTCCTTCAGAATCACACACACATACACATCAACATTCCTACAAGTGCATTCACTGTATTCACTGTTGTATTACCTTTGTATATAAATAAAGACCAGAGCAGGGGCAGAGCGCGAGTCCCTGAGCCCCCACTCTCGGGTGCGAGCGCTCTGTGACCGCCCTTGCAAATAAAAGCTGCAGCGTGTGTGTTTCTACTCTCTGACTCTCAGCTGAAGAAGTGTCTTTAGAATACATCTCTTGACAATTAGATAACTGAAGGATAACTCAAATCGCTCAATTAAAATCTAGTCACCACTAGAATAGTGGCCAATTTTTCTGAAAAATAGAAATATATTTTTCTCTTAAATTCACAGCCTACAATATCTGACATCTAAAAAAAATGTAGGCTAAGCATTGTCAACGTTATTGGATACAACTACATTGAGGTAAACTGTGCAGAAGAGTGTTTCCTTGTGAGCTGCTTAGTTGCAAATATTTTGTTACAATTGGATCCATGAAGGGAGCTGTTGTAACACTCAGCTCCTGGCATTAAAATTAATATTATAGCCTTGCCTTTATTATTAAGAAAGATATCAGTTGCGTTATTTGTTAGTGAACATTTATATTTATGTTCATTTTTTCAAAAGGTGACAAGTGTATTTTAAGTTGATTCTCTCACTACTTATTAGATAGTCACTGTGTACCTGCAGTGCAGGAATGCATTTTGTTGGTATGATTTACCTCAATTTGTCCTTTAGAAGAAAGGTCACTGTAAATCAATACAAAGTTGTTCTAATTGATCATTTTTGTCCCATTGATGAAGCATTCTGATGGTAAAAGTGCCTTCCACAATGACAAAACTCCCATTCAAAGGGCATGAGTTGTGACTGAACAGTTGATAGCTAAAGCCCCAATCAGGCCTGAAGACCAATTAGTGAGCCCTTGGCACATAGAGGTTGCTGGAGCTGGCAGTTTCAAGATAAGGTATATGGTGGAGTTATGCTTGCTAGCACATATATAGCAAGCATATATGCCTGTAGTTTGCATGGAAGATCTTGACAGTAGCAGCTAGAAAGCAAAGCAATTGCATGGAGATTTTCAGTGCAGCATTGAATACCTCTGTGCAACCAATTTCATCTTGTAACTGCCAGCAACCGTTCATACACAGGTTGTTTAATGGGTTGCCAACTGGTCTCTAGGCCTGTGTGACTGTGGCCTAAGACACATTGTTGTTGCTGTGCTTTAACATATCAGCCATTAGCTAAACAGTGAATGAGGCAAATAAAGAGAATCTGGGTTGACTATATGGACCTTATAAATTCGTGTGAGTGGGGAGCCGAGGATGATGAATTAACAAAAAGATGCGTTTGTGTGTGTGTTTTAGTGCCTTAAGCCCCATGGCTAGTGCACTAATCCTACCAGTGCTTCCCTCAGCTTTTCTCATGGACCACGGAAAGAGCAGGATGAGCTTACAATGCGGGAGCCACAGGAAACACTCACTCATAATCTAACAGAAGTATTGGTGTGGAACCTCTCCTGGCTGACAATATTGCATCGAAAAGTGATTTTGTTCTGCAGTTCTGAGATTAGACAGTTTGTCTGCACGGATAGCAGAAGAAGGGCGGTTTATAAAACTTGAATTCAGGATTTCTGAGCACTGATACATCTATTTGAAATGTATTGCCAGCAGTGTGCGAGTGTGTGTATGCGTTTGTGTGTGCAGAGAAAAAGTGAACCGATGGTGAGATACATAGATAGGGGGACGAGCGAGGCTGCACTGGTGTGTGGCAGGCGGGTTATTACAATAATGAGGATGGATGTGTTTATCATGAGTTGTGTATCCTATTCCAATTCTTTCCTCCCGATCTTCCTCCATCCTTCTTTCCTTCCCTGGCTCACTTGAGTACCTCCGCATCCTACATCTGGCAGGCTGGGGCCTCATCTCGACGCTCCTGCCTCACTCGCCTCTCGCGGACGGTTTGTGGGTATGTGTTACCCTTTTCTGCCTGCAGCACTCACAGCCATCCCCTCCACCTTTGAGGCCAAGGCCAGTTGCTGGTTTGGTGGGCTAATGGGGTGTGGAATTTGGGCAAGAGAAAAAAGAGCCACTCCACGTTTCAGCGCATTCTCTGACAGGGCCCCTGGCAATGCCCCTCCATCTCCCTTACTTCTCCATTCTCACACTCTCATGTTTTTTTCCTGTTGTTTTTAGCCTCCCTTGTCTAAGAGGCCGAGGCGAGAGAAATCCAATTTTCAGGGCACCTTCTTTCACGCATCCCTGTGCACATCTATCCATCTGTCCATCCACTTCTGAGTCCCAGAGCAGCAGATTTCCTCCACAGGTCATTGCATCCTTGGAGGATTAGGACATTTGAGTGACAATAACAGACCTAGAAATAGCTCTTGCAAATTGTGGAAGTTGTTAAAAGGTGCCAGACTTCTATTCTAACCATATTAAAACTTTCTGCTGTGGAGGAGGGGAAGAAAGTGAAGAAGAACAAGCAAAATTAGTGAAAAAGTTCCAAAATGCATCGTATGAATGGTTGTTTCTGACAAATGTATCAAACTTTCAGATTTGCTTTCATTTCACAAGATCAAAAGAGTCCATCCGCCAAGCATCTAAATCAGAAATACTCTGAGTCTGCCTTGGATGCGCTTCACACATTTAATGATGGCCTGGTTGTTTTGAAAAGGGCTGTTGAACTAAATTGAATGGGGCATGGTGGGTCCGGCTGACTGCTCTGCAGACAAAGGAAGACTCTTAAAGGAGAGGGAAAATCTGATACGCAGCGTCACCATCAATTCAATGCTCCGTATTAAATCAGGGAATCTGACTGAAGAGAGTGACATTTAATCAAAGTGATCATAGGGTCAACAGATCAATACTGTGCAAATCCTCCTTGCAAACAACACCCTGTCACTCACATTCTCTCTCACGCACACGCCCTCAGATTGATTTTCTCTTTCTTGGTCTCTTTTTCACAAACTTTGTACCAGTCTTTCACATTTACTCTGTTTTCACCTCTATACTCTGTCCCAGTCAGTCAGTTAAGTCAGCTTTACTGGTTCAAATATTTGCTCAATGGCACACAAATAACAGAAGGAATGGTTCCTAATTGGCAAAGCGGTTGTTAGAAATGCTACACTGTCGCTGTCAGAAGTGATCTGACTAATGGCACCAAATAAAGTTTGTATTAAAATTGTCCTCAACTCTCTCGACATGATTGAGCGAGTTATTGGACTGAGTGCACATGTGTGTTTTTCATATGTTATTTTCCCAGAGATGGCTTCATTTCCTGAAATGAGCGCTATCAAGCCAAAGCAGACACTGAAGCACTAATCAGTACCTCTGTGATTGGCTTTGGGTAATCGTTAAAGAAAATTGCTGTGCTTTTTTTTTTTTTTTTGATTGAGTCAAGAACTGAAACACCCTTGAATCCACTGCTTGAGATATTAGTGCAAGCGGTTTGTGTCCAAAAAGCATCCAGATTACTACAGTTTTAGCTTCTTTGCAGTCCTTGAATTATACTTCTGAAACAAGTGGATAATCTTCCAATGAGACGAGACGATGCTAATGTCAAAACACTTGCTTTGAGTTTACTTATGACTGACGTAAAGTGGCAATTTCTTGCAATAAAGAAAATGAGTAGACATACAGTAGTTACGTGTGATGACTCAAGAATGGCTTTAATTATATCTAAACGGTTTATTATTGTAAAAACTAACCTAAAGTTGAAATAACTTTCACTGGGAAATCTGCAGATTTAAATGTGCAATTCTTCTCTAAAAGTGAGCAGCAATGCTGAAGACAGTGTGTGTAATTTAATCAAAATTCTAATTTAGCACTTAAGTACTTAGTACCTACTCAAAGCGACTCACCATGACTCAACTCGGATCGACTTGGTTTTCCCTTACAATTGAGTACCACCTTATGTGCAATGTTGTTGTTATAGCAACGTGTCCGAGTGTCCTGTGGCATAATTAATATGCAGCACGAACGCTACAACAAAGGTGGACGTTGAGGCAACAGTACACCATCAGACTTGGGGGACCATAGCATTGTTTTTTGTAGCATTTCCCTCGTTGCCAGGTTTGAAAAATGGGGTCTTTGATTTTTGTGAACGAGACGCTCTCATGACTCATCGAGTGACGCCACTGACCAGCCAAACCACAGCCTCAATTCGTGTTCAAGCCATCTGCCATTACCTACCAGAAATGCTGTCAAACCTAAAATGTGGATGTGGTGCCAGCTAGTGAATCTTAGTTTAACATGTGGTGGCTAGAAGGTTGTGGAGTGGTTAACTCTGTAACCTCACAACAAGAAGGTACTTGGGTTAAACCTTCTCTGTTTGGGATTTGAATGTTCCCCCAGTGCCTTTGTAGGTTTCCACCTAAAGACATAAATGTTAGCTGAATTGATGATTCTCATTGGCTCTGTCAGGTCAGTGGAGTGCTTGAAGCATGTACATATAGGTAAACTCTGACTTGCGGTCAGTATGACTAGAATCTCCAAAAGTTGAATCTGTTCATCTGGTTGTAGCGTTTTTGTGGGAGAAACGTTTCGTCACTCATCCAAGTGACTTCTTCAGTCAACTTTTGGAGATTTACTTTCCTGGATGATTGAGAATGCATCAAGACATATGACTAGAATGTGAGTTCACTAACATCACTCATGCAAAGTAATAATAAAGGCTGATGGGACATCAGTCAGACTTCGAAACCTAACATGCGTTATAAACACAGTGGAAGATTTTCTCAGGTTAATCATTTAAAATGATTGTGGCTACCAAAATACTTAATCATGTTTGTAACATATTACCTTCTCGTTTATCCTCCAGAACAGGGATTTCAAACTTATTTTACACAGGGAGCCTCATACAGCCCATTTTGATCTGAAATGGGCTGGAGCAGTGAAACTTCCCTCTGTGTCAGTGTAAATACACTAAACTACACATTTAATCCTGATATATCTAAACATAAGAAAAAGAAGAGCAAATTCAACAGAATGTCTTGTTTTATGTACATGATAAAGACGTTGTCCTGTAATTATAAAACAGAAAGTTCTATTTTTTTCAGAAATTTCTATGTTGGGTAGTGAAAAAAAATTTGAACATTTCTGTCATTTAATTGTTTAAACATTACTTAAGTACTTTGGTGTAGTATGAATACCTGTAGCTGCCGTCATAGGCAACTCTCGCATTTAAGTTCATTTTATTAGATATGTAAGGTTGAAACAATTAGTAGTTGAAATATTAAGAAATAAATCAATAGTAATTCATGTTTTGTTCATTGGATTTATATGTTTAAATGTGTTATTTTTACTAATTGTGCAATTAGATAGGAACCTTTTCTATAGTTCCGTCTGTTGTTGCTAAGAGGGTATTTTTGGCTGGCACACTCAGCAAGCTAATTGAGACGAGCCACGAGGTTTGCACGTCCACAGTAAGATAGTAAATAGTAAGATAAATAAAAGAGTGCCTTTTTTGGACCTCCCCACGATGTAAGGATTAAAGTTTTATTCCCTTTGAGTGAGGCCAATGAGGTAAATGTTTTCTTTTGTTTATTTTCGTTGTATGTAAATATGCTAGTGTTGCGTGATATTCTAGTGCAATTACCGCAGTGTGAGGTGTAATGTGTATTTTATTGATTGTTTTGTTGGAATGTTTCGCCATATATAATGCTTAGGGGCTTTATTAAGAATATTCATTTAAGTTTGTATTTCTTTTTAGTTCTGACGGCATTGTATCGGCTGTGGTTGGACATCATTACAAGTTAAGGCATGTCGAAGAATCCTCCTGTCCGAAATAAATGTCAGTTAAAACACAAGGAACAAGTTGAGCTTTATTACGACTCGAGGGGAGTAACAATACCTGTGGGGGAGATCTTTATCAGTAGGAAAGCTTCGGTTACTGTTAAAAGTCCAAAATGTATGCCATCCTTCACATTTTTCAAACTCCATCCAGTGGGCTGGATTGAAGTCTTTGCCAGTCCGATTCTGGCCTCTGGGCCTTATGTTTGAGACCCCTGTCTAAAACTTTATATGGGGTTTAGCAAAGTCACAAGTATGGACTCTCTAGGTAACATGAACGAGAAGCCAAGATTTTTCTAATTTAGTGTTGAGCTTGTTGTGTAAAGTCCTTTGAGTGGTCATTAAGATATATAATATATAAATAAATGCCAGCCCATACCATATTTACATCCACTTTCTATGCAGTAAACTGATGTTTCACAGAAAAAGTTAAATATCTGAAAGTATATTACTTAGGTGTAAGTCTGCATCGAACAGGTGCCATCTTTCAGAGAGTTTAGCTGTCATGGCATGATGTACCATGTAATCATCCCTTTGAACTCTTCATTATAGTTATTGTGCTATTTAAGTGCCACAGCTGACAGAAAAGGTTGCCCTCCCTCAGGTCTGTGCCAGCTGATGTGGAATAAATCAGCTCTGAGTCTACAGTTCACATGGAAATATAGGTGCATGCATGGGAACAATTGCTACTAATCACCCGTCAAACATAACGAAAGTTTGTTAAAAGATCTTCACTCTCTACTCCAGAACTTGTTGATGAGGATGAAGAAAAAGCTCGCCAACCTGATGAAACAATACGATGGGTATCTAACACAAAATAAAAATAAAAACGGAAGATAATACAAATACTGCAGGTTTCACTGTCACCTCGACAGAGGCCGGTAACAATCACTTTAAATAACAGTTATGAAATCATTACTGTTATCTCTGTGGGAGAGTGAAAATGAAGCATGACTGTAAGAGTAAGAGAGAGAAAGAAAATGAAGATTTTATTCCAGAGTGAGTGAAGGCTCATGGAAAATTGTTTCTGAGCCGCTCTAATAGAATGAAGAATGGAGAAATATTGATCATACTGGTTGCTGAAAAATCTCTCCTTACTCTGCCATCCTCACGCTCTCCTCTTCTCCACTCTGCCTTTCTCTCAATTTTATCCTTATCTTTATCCTTGCATGTGTGTGTGTGTGCAGATATTTCTATCACCAACTGATAGCAGTAACTGGGTACTGCACAGAGAGGACGATTTCATTTCAGTGTAGATCAGCTGAAGCCAGACTCTGGTGGGGAAAAACATTTCTTAAGGCTTCTGGTCGATCGAGCAGTATTTTGAAAGGAAAATTGATTTATAAATTTTTAACCAGACTGTGATGGAAAAACATTATGTATCAGATTTTGGAGGGTGAAGACGACCAAGGATGCACCCCATCATTACCCACGTGTGTGTGTGTGTTTGTGTGTGTGTGTGTGATGGGTAATAGAGAGTAATAGCCTGGCCTGTGGAGAACTGCCCTAGCTGTCGCAGGATGATGACAGATAAAGCTTCGTGTCCCCTGATGATGATGATGGCATTAATGCATTCACAGTCCGTTTCCCCTCACTCTGAGATCATCACTCTGATCTCCGCATGAAGGAATGAAGGAGAAGGAGTGCTGATGTGGGCTGTGTATGTGTGTGTGTGCGTGTGTGTGTGTGTGGGTGTATGTGTGTCAGCAGCAATGGTGAGGGTGTAGAAGGAGAGAGGGGGAGGTCAATAACAGTCAAACATTATAATATTAATTCCAGCCTCTAGTCACAGTTTCTCCATCTTCAACTTTCCATCCATCTCTCCTCAGATTGCAGAGCTTAGCCCACCTTCCTGCCTCTCACTCACTTTTTCCTCAGTAGGAAGGGATTAGTGGTCATTAGCTGGGGACTCTGATATAATGAGGCTCATCTGCTCCCACATGAAGGACAGTTTAATAGAGAGTGAAAGCCGCTTCCACTGCCTAGGGGTGAGCACATTAACCCCCGACTCACATTCAGCCTTATGGACAACTCAGGGGCTCATGGAGGCCGGGACACTTACAAACACTTACATAAACACACTTGCTCATAATGTGTTTTTGCGGGGTAAATGTGCAAACATCACCTCTGGCGCTTTCACAATGGAAGCCCATGAAAACGAGACAAAAGTGTGTTCCAGCAAGATCCCGCGTGTGTTAGCGCAAACACGCATTTTGCAGATGAGAATCCTGCATCACAGACGTTACACACATCATTATACACACGCGCAAACGTTCATTTGCTGTCCCTTCTCTCACTGTGAAATTTATTTCTTGATATTACCATCATGTCTCCCTTCGGTTCATTCTTTCGCTGTCTGAGCCAGAGCTGTAGGTGTGTGTCAGGAGTCTTTTCAGTTGCACTCGTGCTTCCGGCTGAGAGCTCTATCTCCTGTGAGAGCTAGTGCTCTGAACATGACAGATAAGGCCTCTTCAATGCCACGGCATCTACCATAAGCCAGCAAATCCAGGCACACAAACACACGCACTCGTACACACGAGAAACAGCTGGTGACACGTATAGCTGGATGTGTATAAACTGTAAAGTGTGTAAACAGGTGCTTAAGCAGACGCACATACATATAGCCATGGGTTGTGACACACAAAACAACCCTAATTTAAAGGCAAAAAAATGCAAAAATATTCACTCCTACCGCTGTGGTCCAACAAGCATCAACAGAAGCATTTACAGCCTTATCCCAATGCAAATAGCATGTAGGTTTTGCTCATATGCTCTGGAAACCAATAGGTGGGTATGAGAGAAACCAGAAATGCCAGATGGTAACTATGCGCGTTTGTGCAAATGTGTCTCACTTTGAAATGTAAATGGCATGAGTGGATGTGCTGCCAGGTACACAGACAGAGTGCATGGTTGGGTTGGGGGGGGGGAAGTGCGCCCGATGCTTCTGTGTGTGATGAGACACTTAAATGGGTCTCTGTACTCACAGACAAACGTTTGCAGCTGGTAAACCCACAGGCGCCTTTGGACTGAAAGAGCAATATAACCTGCCAAAGATATTTTTCAAAAGTTTTGACTGAAGGGGCATTGCCCGGTTGAACACAGACTGGAGATTTCAGTCAGATTTAGTGTAAGACTTTGTGCTGAAAGTAATTTTTGTATATCTGTGGCTGCAGCTCTATATGAGCCAAGGGGATTGAAACATCCAGCCCTGTATAACTGGAGGGACTGAATCATCCAACATATATCAGGGCTGATACATCTAATCTAAGTTGTGGTGGGTGGTAATGGGGTAAACTCAATTTGCCGCCACAAAATAGGTATAGTGGAAGCCTAGGAACCCGCGGTAACCAAAAGATCAATCAGAATACGGTTATACATATGTGGCACCACTAAAGAAAACAAACTAATGCCTGGATTGCATTCAGCTCGGATGTTTTTGTACTGTGTAACAATTTGTACTGTTCAACATTAAAAAATGACTTTTAACTGAAGGAAGCTGGGAGTAGTTGATGGTTGGACATACAAAGAACAGGACTCTTTAAGGCTTTTAGTTAAATATTTACACATCCTTGCTCTTTCATAAACCTTTACCAAATGACTTGATAGCATCACACAATAGCTGCACACTGGCCGGCTGCACATCCATGATGTGAATCTCAAACTCCACCACATCTCAAAGGTGCTCTGTTGGTACGAAAAGGCACAAACTTTCTCAAGAAAATATCCCCCACAGCATTACTTTACCAGCACCAGCCTACATTGTTTATACAAGGAAGGGTAGATCCATGCTTTCATGTTGTTTACACCAAATTCTGACCCTACCATCTGAGTGTTGCGGCAGAAATTGAGACTCATCAGATCAGGCAGTGTTTTTCCAGTCTTCTATTGTCCAATTTTACTGAACCCATGTGAATTGTAGCCTCAGTTTCCTGTTCTTCCCTGACAGGAGTGAGACCCAGAGTGAACTTCTGCTGCTGTAGCTGACCTGCTTCAAGGTTTGAGGTGTTGTGTGTTAAGAGATGCCATTCTTATTCATTGCCATTCTTGCCATTCTTTCCACCTTGGTTGTGGAAAGAAGTTATTTGATTTACTCCTGGCTTTCTATTGTTCGAAGCAGTCTGGCTATTCTCCTCTGACCTCTAACATCAACAGGGCATTTTCACCAAGAGAACTGCAGCTCACTGGATATTTCTTCTTTTTTGGATTATTCTCTGTAAAACCTAAAAAAAAATCTCATGAGGGAAAATCCTAATAGATTGTCTTGCACCAGCAATCATGCCGGCTTTGCTCCGAGTTCTGATAATCAGTATGAGCTAAAGCAAGTCATCTTGACCTAAACTTTTCAAATAGTTAGATTGCTTTCTTTGCACTGATTTGGACAGCATATAATTTATCGTGCTTTTGGCATAATGACAATAAAAGATTCTGATTTTGATGCCCAATAAAGTTTCCAGTGAGTTTTTTAAAGAAAGTATATGTTATTGATGCCCATGGGGAAATTCCTCCCTGCATTTAACCCATTTACTCAGTGAAGCAGTGGGCAGCTATTGGGCGCCCAGGGAGCAGTGTGTAGGGACAGTGCCTTGCTCAGGGGTACCTCAGGGTAGGTTTAAACCACCGACCTTCCAATCATGGGGCTAACACTCGACCTACTGAGCTACCCCTGTCCCCTAAAAGTGCATCGATAGTTCATTCAACTCATTCATATTGATAAATATTTTAGTGTGTTAAACACCTTGAAGTTCAATTTCAACATTTTCTTGTTAACAAAAAAAATTAAATCTGAAGCAGCTAACAATCCGATTTATCAGAGTTCAGATTAGTGAATCCAAAAGCACAAATCCAAAGGCAAGGTCATAAAATAGCTTTTCACACTCAAGGTCCAAAAATAATGAAGATACACGAACACTGAAATATTAAAAGCAACCTATTACCTATTAAAAGCAAAGGTACTAGGAAAAAAATGTTGGTCTGACAAGTGACATGGGATTTGTGTGGATGGAAAAATCAAACTCTGGGACTATAACACAAGTTAGAGCACATGGGGAGAACCCACAGATCCACAGAGAGAACACGCAAACTCAAAACACTGAAAGGCCCCAGGTGGCCACCAGATTTAAACTCAGGACCTTCTTGCTGTGAGGGCACAGTAACTGCTGTAGCACTGTGTTGCCAGTTTATAGTTGTTGTTATTTTTTTATTTTTTTTATTTTTTTTAAAAAGTAGATTACTTTACATAAGCGTAACATAAATTTTAGTAGACAGGCTTGTGAAAAAATCCACAGTTTGTGTCCAAATCTAGTTGAAGATTCATCATAAACAAAACAAAAACAAAACACAAGAAATTAAAAAAAAAAAAAGATAGCCACCATGTTGCCATGGTTCCTGTGTCTTGGGCTCTTGGTTTTATAGTTAATTATTTCCTTTTGGGTTTTAAGGTTCATGTTCTGTATTATTTAATAGCTTCTGTTATTGCGTTATTTGGTACTTACTTCTGATGTACTCCTGATGCTTGGCATTAGTTCCTTATTGTTTTGCTTCTAGCTCTTAGTTTAGTTATAGATGACTCAAAGTTTATTAGTTCCCTTAAGCATTCCCATTCTTTTTCTTCAGCTTCATCTTTGTGTTAGTCTTTATGTCTGTCTTGTTCCCCTTGTGTCAAGCTAACTGTATTTCTCTGTGTCATTGCTCTTCCCTATTTATTTTGGTAAATGTTGGTCTCTGTTCAACTTCCCCATCTCACTGGGTTCACTAGTTGTCTGGAGCTGGTTTCCCCACCTGTTCCCACTTCACTCATTACCTTTTATATAAATTATCTTAGTTTCTCCTTGAAATGAAATGGGGATCTGTCGCAGATATGCATAAGCAGTATACTGCAGATGTAGTTGAGAGGTCCAGTTTACATGCACTGGCATTCATGTAATACTTTTCTAATCTTATTGGCCACTCAGAGTGCCAGTTCATGCATACAGACTCCCATACAGTGCCCCTGTAGTGTCACACATAGATGGATAACCCTAAGCCAGTGGGTGACTTATATAAAAATTTAACCCCAGTCACAACGACACCGAAGTTGTTTTTGTACCAGGCTGTAGACATGTTTACTTCTATGATAAAATTGGGTGATTTAATATCGGGGTTGAGAGGGATTAGTTTTCTTTTTGAGTCAGCCTTGTGGTCATTTAAGAACTAAAATCTTTAGTGTTTGTCTACAGTTTAAAGCCATAATGTTTGCTGCTTGATCCTAAGTACTAACTTCCAACACTCTGTCTGATTTTTAACCCCTACTTAACGACTCATCTTAGTCTCAGTGATGCTCAGTGGCGAACAGAAAAGAAGGGAATGTTGTGATTTCTTGACATTAATATTAGCACTACTAACTTAGTAAAGTAACAGTTACTTTTAAAGGTGAATCTGAAGGAAAACGGGGGGGTGGAGCTTGAAGTCTTATTTCAGATCCTTTATTTAACAACATGCAAGGCGAGGAGGGACGCAAGTGTTCATGTTTCATGTCACGAAACTGTTCATGACATGAAATTGTTCGTTTACATACAGTAAAGCACGCTCTCGATGTAGCACATGTCACTAAGGAATTGAAGTCCTTATGTGTCGACTGTACTTAATGACTCCCTACTGTGGTTAAAAGAGGAAAACTGTGTAAACCGTTGAGAAAATGGTTTGTTCTCTTTCCTTTTGCTCTCTCAGAGATGACCTTGTACCATTATGCTGCTTGTTAGCCTGCTGTGCATCCTGGATAGCTCCCTTAGATTGTGTGCGCTGCTTGGATCAATACTGTTGAATGGGGTGGATGCCACTGCTGTCAAACATGCTGCCTGCCAACAGTGCCATCTGGAAGACCAAGGAAAGGACTGTCAATGGGTGAAAAAAAGCCTACTGTTGTACAAGATATGCAGACTACATGTACAGATACGCAGGGGATAAAATTCTTCTCAAAGACTCCTCCTGGCCTGAGATAAACTCTTGCATGTTTTTTTCTTCTACTAGAGTTTGTAATCAGTTTTCACAGAGCAATAAAACTCAATTTTACTCCAATAGATAGAATGCTATAAGAGTCATTGAGTCTCATATTTGACCTTAAATTTGCAGCCCTAAAACTGTAAGTGTTCTGCTGCTGGAGTGAGATACTACTTTGTGTTTCACCTATAACTGATAAAACTCTGAGAAATGCCTTGAAATCTGGGTAACGAATAAAAGTTCTCTTTGCCAGAATGATGTTAAAAAAAAAAAAAAAAAAAAAAAGACAGTGTTTAATGTAGTTATGTAATATAAATGTCAAAGTTTAGCATTTTTATTTTATTTTTTGCTGTGAGGAAAATTATTCTGAGATTATTCCACAATATATAAGATGCACTTGTTTGCAGACTGGTGAACTTCCTCCTATATTTATTACTGAGGAGCCTGCCTCTCTAAGATGCTCTTTTTAGACACAGTCCGGCTACTTACCTGCTGCCTGTTACCCTACTTAGCTGCAAAATGTTCCACCAGCTTTTCTTTTTAGCACCACTTGCTTCTCCAATCTTTTGTTGTCCCTCTTTCAGCATTTTAAAGATGTAGCTGCCATCAAATTCATCCATCCATCTTCTTCCTCTTATCCAGAGCCGGGTCACGGGGGCAGCAACCCAAGCTAATATTTTTCTTGAAATGTTATATTTTCCCAGTCTAAACAACGGAAATGATTTCTAGTTTCTATTGTGAAAAAACATGAGATTATAAGATAATCAAATCATTGTAGTTTGTGTTTAATTACATTTCAAAAAGCAATGCAACTATGTCAGAAGTATAAACCATAGAGACTTTAGGCTGTACTGGATGTAAAACCAGTAATAACTACAATATAAGGGGGCAGTAAAGTAGTCCTCCTTTCTTCTCTTTATGTATGAAGGGTGCTGGATGAATTTGAAAGCATCCTGGTGGCCTATTCCCACATGGGGTAACAGGGTAAAAAAAAATTTTTTAAGGGAATGTAAAGTGAACATGTCTCATCCTTCATCTGTTCTGTCAGCTATATATTTTTAAACATATGCAGTTAAGGATATTGAGTCAGTAATAGTACTAATGGCTATAGTTAAATTGATATTCACTCCACCAACTTTCCTCCCCTTTCTGCTCCCTAAATAGGTTACCTCTCAGGCAATCACACACAAGGGAACAGTGAGTTCCCCATGAGTGTTTCGTCCTCCCAACTTAACTGCATCTGCTAAGACTGAAACTTGTTTCAGCGAGGAAGTAAAAGAATGGGCGGAGGGAGGCTGGAACGGGTATTGTCTAGAAGTAGGTCAAAATGGCTGTAGCTGCAACTATTTTCGCCAGAGACTAGAAGACGGGGGATCAAGGGATGGACTGGACTCGAGGCGTGGACTTTATGGGGAGGGAGAAGAACAGGATTAATGGTAAAAACTGGACTCTATGAGGAGGCTAAAAAATATGTGAACATTTAAAGCACACCTGTGCCCTCTGATAAGATAAGGAATATGAAAGAAAAAAGACAGCCTGTTATCTAATTAAAGAGACCGAAAGCAGATGACCAGTCAAAGGATTAGATAGTTTCAAATAAATTTCCCGCTTCTTATTTTCAGTTCAGTGAAATCTTTAGCTGATATAAGCCGTTTGCCTCTGTTTTGTGTTTTCTGTCACTTTGGAGAAAGTGTTGACGCCGACAGAGGCCCCTCAAACTAAGTCCACACTTTCACACAAAACGTTTTTTTTTTAAACCATCCCGCAGCTGTGTCTGGAGATAAGAGCCAAGACAGAACCTTTTGAATAATAACACTGAGGGACTCTTTATGCATTTTTTGTGTGTCTCTGTGTTACACTGGAATTTATACAGCATGCATTGCATTTCTGTGTGCTCTGCTGGAAGTGGGAGCATTGGCTCACTTCATTCTCATGTTGTATACTCAAAAGAGCAGTTTTAGGGCACTTTTATTTTACTTCACTGCTTCGTCCTCCAGACATTCAGACATTTGGCAGTTGTAGGATTTTATATAGTTCTAGTTTTCTGGGTTTTGGCTTTCTTCTAAAAAAGTAGTACCTGGGGAACCCCTTTCCACAATGAAGAAGTCTGAGTGCTGTCAAAGAGACATTTCCCCTCACAAGTTTTTTTGTTCAGTTGGTTTAATTAAATTTAAAGGTCTTCTTCTAGGTAAAGAAGTACTGCACTACACTTAATAAGTCCCAAAAAACTGGCACTAACATATAAACCAATATTATGCTCATTTTCAATGATGTAACTCTACTAAGAACTTTTATCACGAGTTCTATAGACATATAGACAGACTGTGAAGAGGTAATTGCACCCTAAACCTACCAACTGGTTTTGCCACTCTTGGCAGGAAGAACTGCAATCAAGCCTTTGTGACCTTTTGACATCTTCTTTGCATAATTATTTTAACCCAGTTACATGTGAGGGTTTTTGAACATGAATGACTTGTTTAAGATGATCTCAAACCATCTCAATCAAATTGAAGTCTGAACGTTGACTGGGCCACTCCAACCATTCAGAGATGGACTTGCTGGTCTATTTCGGGCCATCGTCCTGCTGCACAATCCCAGAGCAGAATTCATGGTTCCATAAATTACGGTAAGTTGTCCAGTTCCTGAAGCAGCAAAGCAGCCCCAGGCCATCACACTACCACCATCATTTTTGAGTGTTGATATTATGCTTCATTATGAAATAATGTGTTTACGTCAAATGTAATGAGATTCAAATCTTTTTAACTTTTGTCTCGTCAGTCCACAGAATAGTTTCCCAAAATTATTTATTTCTTAGGCAAATGTGTGTCTCCGTGTTCCTTTGGGTTAACAGTGGTTTTCACCAATTTTTTCATAGTTTCTTTCTTATTGTTGAATCATGAACTCTGAACTTAACTGTGAGGCCTGCTGTTCTTGAGATGTTGCTCTGGGTTCTTTTGTGACCTCCTGGATCATCATTGTGCTCTTGGAGTAATTTTGGAAGGTTGGTCACACTTGGGAAGGTTTCACCACTGTTCCAGCTTTTCTCCATTTAATTCTCAAATGGTTAACTGGAGTCTCAGTGCCTTGTTAAATATCCCAGTTTGTTGATCTTTGGGCTGAAGGAAGAACAACACTTCCAGCAGTCTCTTACAGCCTCTGGTGGCCCCCACCTAGTCATAAAAACCTAAACATCCACATGCTTTCTATCTCTCAGTGAGCCTAAGGTATGACCTTGGCTTCCTGTGCAGTATGTTCTGTTCTTTTCTAATAAGACAAATAAGGCCATGGTTCTCTGAAAACAGTATTTCTTATAAATCAGCAATTTAATGCATCATAAAACAATGTAATTCATTCACAATAAATCAGGAGTCTAATGTAATACAAATCAGTCTAATAAATGTAATAGTTATCACCTTCTTCTAAGTCAGGAGAATAATGCAACCTAAAACTCCATAATGATTTCACAATCTTTAATTAGAGGTATAATGTGGTATAAGATAGTATAATAATCTCACAGTCACACTTGGGAAGGTTTCACCACTGTTCCAGCTTTTCTCCATTTAGTTCTTAAATGGTTAACTGGAGTCCCAGTGCCTTAGAAAGTGATAGATATCGGTGATTGTGAAAATTGTGGCATGATGTGTTGCTTTTTGAAACCTTTTAGCTTAGTTCATTTTGTCAGACAGGTTTAATTTAATTTAAGTGCTTTTTTTTAATTCAACAGCTCTGGAGTAATCAGGCCTGGATGTGTCTAGTGAAATTGAACTCGGCTTTCATACCTTCCCACAGGGTCAAGTAGATTTGGAAAGCTTTTAAATGAAATCATTATTTTAAAATTGCATTTGGTATTTACTCAGTTTTTCTTTGTATTAACGTGTTTGCTTTTAAGTGTGAAAAATATGGGAAAAACTCAGAAAGGGGGAAAATACTTTTTCATTGTACTGTGTAAACCATCCATCTTTGTGTCAAAACAGACAAAGAGAAAAAAACAACTACAATCCCATAACTTTTTCTGATAAAATCAAACAAAACAGTTTTGTCTGTCCTGAAAAATAGAAAGTGCTTTTAGATTGCATGCACAGCTAGTAAAATTAATAATAGTGCTGTGTATTCAGCATGCACTACAGCAAAAAATAAAAACAACATATAAAGACGAGGCAAGTTTACGTGATTTATTAACAAAGGCCCCCAAAGGAGATGATGGAATGGGCCGAAAAAATTGGAGCTGGAGGTGAGCATCTGGGGCTAGTGGGCAGGTGGGGAAATTTCCTTTCAGGTGGTGAGTGGGAAGGTAATTCAGATTATTTTCTGAATGTGAGTTCTAAGTCCAGAGAAGTTACCCAGAGAGCTTGGAAACAGGAGACACAGACATTATTCTGGCTGTCACACCAAGGAAGACCTGAAGCAAAGAGACAAAAGGTGAGGATAAGTAAACAGAAAACAGCTAAAAAGCTGAGCTGAGCCTGAACCTGTTACCACTTAGAGAAGCTGTGGGTGAACAGCTGTTGGCAAGGCTGGGGTATTTGAAGAACACGCCTCCAGGAAGACCTCATTGAGCCATTAAGACCTGCCCACTCACACTGAAGGGCAGAAGCAAGAGAGTGAGACGGAATCAAAGAGAAGGTGGAGGGTAGAAAAGACAATAAGTCTGTGCCAACTAGCTGGGGACCATGACACAAGAACATAAATCCAGTGAAACCAGCAATGGACTTTCCAACCCCCACCTGTTCTCCTTTCTGAATCTGCTGATTATGAAATCTCCTGAGTTCTCTTTCTACTTTTGCCTTTATTGTCATCCCACAAGCAAGAATAAGGTTGATTGCAGCCACTCAGTCTCACCTCCTGATCCTCTTCCTTCTTATCCAGGGCCTCTTAAACAGACATACAGACACATTTAAACGATTGTAGATTAGTATATGGAGGACCACGAGTGCCAAAATAAATGAAACGAATGCATAATTAATTAATTAATTAATTAAATGGTTTCAATAATCAAATAAAAATGGAAAATAATATTTAACTAATTCAATATTTAATGAATTAAATGCATCATTAACTATTTAAAATCAAAAGATTCATTTATAAAAATGTTTTAAATAAAATGAATTGCTATTTAATTAGTCAGATATTGAATTATTAATTAAATTATAACATTAAATATTGACACACTTAACTAATTATTTAATTGTGTGTTTATTTAATTCATTTTGGCACTAATGGCACAATCAATAAAGATTGCACCGGGTGTTTTTGGTAATATCTCAAACTGTGTCTGACACCTGTCATCTCCAGTTACTATTATTTATCACAAGTGGTGTGCAAAGCTGTATTTAGTGTGTGTTTAGTTTGAGGGAATGTCTTTCAGTGTTTGCAAAAAGAGTGAATGAGACCTGCAAATTCTGTCAACCTTTTGTGGTTTTGACAAAATGGCAATTGATTCAATGAAAAGTGTTTAGGACTGAGTTACTGAGTTGGTGTTTTAGCAATTCAGAAGAACTAAGTTGATTTGGCAGCACCAAAATACTCGGCAACACGAAAAAAGAGAAAGCAAGCTGTCTTTCAAGTGAAAAACAAGCTGCACCACGGAAACATATAAAAGCTTTGAAGCAGAAAATCTGTCTTCAATAACAATCTTCCATCGAGCATCTGCTGGCGTGTGTCACAAATGCCTCACTTCTACTTGATTTGACTGAGTAAAACTTCCAGCTCATGCAAAGCCGAGTAAACACTTTCCTGTGCTGATATCAACCACCCCCTTAAGGAGTCCCCTGCACAGCTGAGGAACCATTTGTGTGGGCTGCAATGGCGTCACTCCTTCAGTCCCTTGGTTCTTTGCAGGCGAAACACACTTTACTCAAATCCTGATTAGTGGAGTGTTCTCCAGGCACAGTCGCATGGTGGGATAATACACGCTGTCCACGAGGCTCATTCTAAATTAGAATTATTTCAAATTAGACCAAAAGCCCTTCGTGTGCTGTAAGATTGCAGGCTGCCCTTTCTGACTGGTAATTTTCCCCTATTCTTCCACTGGCGCAAAGTGGCTCAGCTATAGGGAGAGATTGTTTTTCAGCAGATGCAATCAGTTTGTGTGCATGTGAGTGCGTGTCTGAGTGTGCGCGTGTTCATTTATCATCTCAAATGATCCTAATCAAGTCACAGCAAAGTGGCCTGGGACCCCGGCTGCTCCGACAGTCTCCATGATTACAGTGAGTGTGCTTCAGTGGGATATAAAGGCTTTATTTATTAACACGTGACACATGACTCATATGTATAGGCAAGCTACAATATCACACACATTCACACCCACACACAGTCACTATGGCTCCTGTTTTCCAGCAAGGTATTGCACGGCTTAAGAGCTGTACTGCTTCTCTAACAGCAATCTGGTCCACCCCTACCTTCACTAATCTGCAGCTGCTTAACCACACACATACTTTCATACTTCAACAGCACCTCATCTGTATTGGAGGTTTGTTAAAAGATGCTATCTCAGCAAATTCTGATATAAAAACAAAGAGCTTGAGGACAATTTCCCTCGTCTCACCTGTTTATCTATCACACTGCTTTCCTATTTCTGCATGTTTTTTTTCTACAGGCATAAACTCTGCACAGTTCCCTGTGGCATGGTGCAGGTTAAAGAAAGGACATGTGAATATCAGATTAGTTACACATAGCAACACACACACACACACAGTCACAGATAAATGCATACATATGCACAAACACTTCAGACTTTAATGACCCAAGGCAGAGGTGTCATTTCTTATACATATGCGTGACTGGAGTGTGTGAGGAGGACAACAACAAGTTGTGAGTGGGAAAAGAGAAGAGAAGAAAAGAGAAGAGAAGAGAAGAAAAGAAAAGAAAAGAAAAGAAAAGAAAAGAAAAGAAAAGAGAAGAAAAGAAAAGAAAAGAAATTGGGAGAGGGAGGGTGAGTAGACTGGAGAGATGGAGACAGGAGGCTCAAAGTTGTAGCTAATTAAGGCTCTCTAGTAAAAAAGAAGAAAAAAAAGAGAAAAGCTCTGGACATAGCATTGAGGAAGATGTTATTAAATCATAGCCAGTGGTAAGGGAGAGCATGAAAACATTAATGCACAAAGCACCGCCCAAGGCCTATTGGCTAGAGTTAGATTTAAAAAGTAACTAATATGAAAAATTAATTAGGGCTCTCTTACCGTTTGGGGAGGGGTGTCTCCCTGTCTGCTTGAAAAAAAAAAAACGAAAGCAGAAACAAACCTCCAGGTGACCAAGCCGACAGTCTGAGCGCTCCGACATGAAAAGGAATATCTTTATTGGTTAATTTAAACCATGTGACCCTTTCTAAAAAGTAGCAATTCAAGCTTGCTGTATTTGTAATGTTACAAGTTGAAAACAGAAATGTGTTATTAAGTTAAACAAAACCACCAGTGATAAAGTGAAGGTCGAAACGGACAGAGCACAATCGATTATTGATAAGCTGTTTATGTGAGGAACTGAAATATCACATGACCAATCTTACGATCTGCTGCGTTAAGCTGTCAAGGTCTTTTTTAATCTTATCTTGTTAACTTTTGACATCACTGTAATTAAACAAGGATAGAAGCCGCGATGCTTTTCGGTATATTTCTTCAACCTCCTTGTTTTGGACTCGCTGTAAACACAGAGAGTTAAGTCAGCAGGAGTCAAAGTCACCTGTCAGAGTCAAAGGAGCAGATGCAGATAAATGTTGATTTTTAGGGGAATGGAAAAACAAAACACAGGAGGGGATATTAGCTTTGTATTGTGTTGGATGGAGGGTGAAAAACAGGGGAAAAAAGAAGTCTTTCCACTCCCTCTCTCATCTTTGGCTCTTAGTGCCACAGAGGCTGATGATCCAAAGAGCTGCTCCAGTATGCAGGGATAAGCCGTGCCACTTGGATCTGTCACCATCACAGGGGGGAGGAGTGGAGTGGAGGTGCGGGGGTTCTGAGAGACTGGTGGTGGGAGGCTAAAGGGGAGCAAGAGCAATAAAGATGGCCTAACACTCATCAGAAATCACACCATTCCTGGTCAGGAAGCCTATACAGCCCATCATGCACACTGATTACTTGTTGATGATATACTCCCAGTAGTGCTCGGGGTGTTATTCGTAATGGTATGAAAATTGAAAACCTCTTGCATCTGCATTTTCTCCTCCTTTTATTCTTTTTTTTTTAATAAAATACATTCTCAGGAAGTTTCTTTTCTATGGCTTGTGTATATCTCACCACTGGCGTGCTTTCTGAATCACTCAAGCATAGCTGCAGAACACGCTTTGGTGTTTTAAAAGCTAATATAAAATGACACGGCTGAACTAAACCGTTCACTCTCAGAGAACCTGGTAACAGTGATTATGTTCTGTTTTTTTTCCACCCAGGAATTAGGCTTGATTGTAATTATGGGGCAGAAGGCAAACACCCCCAAGTCTCTTTATTAGCAGCTCTTTAGAGGGAGGGTAGCAGCTCTTTAAGTATCACCCAATGAAACAGTTTTGATGGTCTTCTCAGTATATATGAATATACATATATACTTTATTTGGTGCATAGTCAAGGTTTGGATGGGCATGAAACTCTGTCAGTTGAATCATAAGCATGAGCTTTGATCAGTTTTTCAAAAACTCTTTATGAAATTTAAAAGACACGAGGAAGAAACCAGAATAAAAAAACATAAAGTTTGTGAGTCCAAGGTCCATTGCAACAACTTTTCAAAATATCCTCACAAGACGTTAGAAATAAATTATACATTCAGCTGTTGCTTTCAGTTGATCACTTGTATTTTATCAGGCATAAATATTTTTTCAGAGTCATACTGTTTCAGAGCTCTGTGTTGATTGTCTGTATATGTCACATGTAGCACCATGGTCTTGGAGGAACGTTGTCTCGTTTCACTGTGTACTGTACCACTGCATATGGTTGGCATGACAAAAAAGCCTCTTGACCTTGACCTTAACTGATTTGGTGAGGAAATGTTAAGTTAGATCTGTATTGAATGATACTCAACTGGTTTTCAAGGCATGTAAACTCATTAGAGTTTAGGTGCAGAATGTCAGACATGGCATGTACTTGCTTACATCAACTATGAAAATGTGCCGTAATTAAACACAATTCAACATAAAGACAATTGCTCCTGAGTGCCGTTCATTCATTCATTCCCTCACACTATTTCATGATACATGAGACGTGCTTCTGACTTGCTTCTTCTCTACAGAAAACATTATCCAAGTTCCCCAGATTGCAGCAGGTACATTCACCGTAATGATGTCCATCCATTCATCTTCTTCCACTTATCCAATTCAGGGGGGCTGGAGCCCATTCCAGCATGGGGAGGGAGACTGGGCACACCATGAACAGGTTGCCAATGTGCCAAGGGGCTGTCACAGACACAACCATTCTCACTCCAATTCACACTTCTGGACAATTAAGAATCACCAGTTAACCTAATGTGTTTGGGAGGAAGCAGAGTGCCTGCAGAGAGCCCACACTGGAAAATGCATGGTGGAAAGGAAAGGAAAAAGCAAAGCAATACTTTAAAATACAGTATTAATAGGGTTACAGTTAACGGGCACCTCTGACATAGACCTAAACTGCTGTTTTGGTCTATGTCAACTCTCATGGAGAAAATGGAGGATATTACAAATAAAAAAGGGAAAATTGGTAAACACTGTGCAATGTTCTTTATTCTACAATGCATCACAAAATTACTTATAATTAAAAATAAAAGCTGAGGTGAAAAAATCTTTAATCGCAGCTACCTATTTTAAACCCTATTGTGACACAGAAAACATTAAGTACAGAGCGACAGCACACATTACCGTGCAATAGCAGATCTGAGATGCTTGATGGTGTAAACGGGCTGTGCTATGTACTTATTCAGCTTTTACTAAAGAACATACTGGTGGTGTTTTAACTATCCATTCTGTATAACAGACAAGAACAGCCTGGAAAACCTATTACTTCTAATACCCAAATAATGCTCCGTACCCAGAAAGCTTTGGGAAAACTGCTCCCAAAGGAGAATGATACAGTGTATCTATCATTTATTCTCTCGTCTCTCCTGTGACACTTCTCATTAGGCACTCGCACCACGTCAGAGAATAACAACACTAATAGGAGTTGATGATCAATGTCACGGTTCTGGGTCCGTTGGACCCAGTATTTTGAGTTTATTGTGTTTTGATTTAAGTTTGCATCAGGGATTGTGTTCTTGTTCTCTTGTCGTGTTATGGTGATGAATATGATGTCTATTATGAGAGTTCCATGTTTCTGTTTGTCTGGGTTTAAGATGTGGGCTTAGTTTCATATGTCATTTCCTGTCTGTCTCTCTATGTCGAGCCTGCGTGTGATGTTTTATTGTGAAGGTCTGCGTCTTATGTGAGTGTTCAGTTTTACCTCTGTCTCGTCTTACGGATTATTCCCAGCTGTGTCCACCACCTGTGTGTAATTCCCGTGTTTCTCTGTGTGTATTTAAGTCGTGTCCTCCGTCATTGTAGTTGCTGGTCCGTCTGTGTAACCACCGTGTCTCGCTCGTGTGTTCACCCTGCTGTTAACCATCGTCTACTTCTGCTCGCCCTGCTTCATGTTCATGTTCTGGTTTCTGCGCTATAGTTTAGCTGTTTCCCTGTATAGTTTAGTTCGAGCTCCATTTGCTGTTTGTCCTCATTTTGTGTTCAATAAACCACCTTCACCTCTCCACTACTGCCTGCGTTTGGATCTCCCTTCATTTCCTCCACACGGCTCCTCTCACTCGCCGTGACAATCAATCCTAATTGGTCTCTTCAGAGCGCCTGTCCACTGTTTGAGGATGTGACCGTTAGCTGTTGCCTCAACACTCTAATGAACTATTCATCTAGTATCAGCGCACCGAAAAGGTCAGCCCCCTCATATATCACACCGGCTACCCACAAACAACGCAGATATGCACTCACGCACATTAAGACATTAGCATGGACACAGATAAAGGCATTTGTATCTGTATTAAACCCACGTTTCCTCCAGGATTGTGCATTTTCATATAAATGACACAATCTCATGCAAATGTGCACGCAAATTGGAATGCATCACATGCATCCATATCTGCACCCAAGACATCTTAATAGTGTTAATGTCAAATATTATATGGAGGAGCATGTTGTCTATACGAGCGATAACAGGGAAACATGTTCTTCGCACACGGTGTACTGAAAAAGTGGGAGAAAGCTAGGCAGCACACACACACACACACACACACACACACACACACACACACACACACACACACACACACACACACACACCAGTCTTGGTATGTGTAATACTGAAATTGGGCATTTGTTAAATGTTCACGTTAACCAGCTGTTTACTGAGCGGGAACATTACCTTGTTAGTGTGGGTGGAAAATGCTAATCACAGCAGCAAAATGCTAATCGTGCCTTCTTCAGGTTGCTCTGCAATATGCACAGAGCACAGTAATGGCACTGAGATATTATGTACACACCGTATAGTCACCTATATCCACACACACACACGCACACACACACACAAAATGACATAAAAGGGAAAATCTTGCCAAGCACAGTGGGCAGACAGTGTGGCCAACCATGAAAAGAAACCATCAAAGATGGAACCTGCTGATATAGAAAAGAGAACATAGTCATGGGTTTGTGTCTAGACTCTGTGTGTGTGTGTGTGTGTGTGTGTGTGTGTGTGTGTGTGTGTGTGTGTGTGTGTGTGTGTGTGTGTGTGTCAGCTGATTTCCACAGCTCTAAGGGTGAAGCTGCTTGTACACGCTGACTATAAGTCAGGAGTTCCGTTTCTGCTTCGATGGTTAGAATAAGGCTTTGGTTTAAGGGAAAGCTGTTCCCAGATCTGTGTCCATGAAGGAAGGAAATCCTCCATCTGACTTAAACCCCCTCAGAGCTCTCTAACACACACAAACACAGACAAAGTCGTCAGTTAATGTAATGCTTCAGTAGGATAAGCATCAGGCCTTGAAGGCATGACCAGCAAACAGGCTGTAGGTTTCTTTTACTGCAAAGGGGGAATGGAAGGAGGGAGAAATAAATATTACTTGACAGAGAAAAAGGAAGGTGAGGGCATTCTTCTGACACCATTCCTCCTCTCTGGCTGTCTTTTTGCCCTCCCTGTCTTTCCTTTCCTCATTTTAATTTTCATCATTCTGGATGTAGCAGCCACCTCTGTAACCTCTGTCTCGCTCCTCTTCCTTCTTTCTTCCTGCTCATCTTCACCGTTCTCTCTCTTCACTCCTCCTCTTTCAATCTTTGAACGCTTCAGCACACTAACTTCATCTTTCCATCTTCTACGCCTCATGGTATGTGCTCATCAACACCCTGCGCTGCTATTATATTTCTCTCCGGCCTGCTCTTTTTGTGGCTGTGAAAAGAGCAGCAAAAATAATTTTCACAGAGCTTTTTCAATATGGAGCTGCTTGTATCTGGTAATTTTCGCTTTTCTGCTTCTGCGATGCAAATGATACATCTGTGTATTACGTGTGTGTGTGTGTGTGTGTGTGTGTGTGCGCGCACACATGTGTGCGCGCGTTTGCAAAAGAAACAAAGACTAGAGGAAAGAAGAATGAATACTTGTAAGCATCTGTGTGAAAGCACTTCCTGCTGCAATAATCAATAGTCAAGGGCTCACATCAAGCTTGGATATACTGCAAGCACAATTATTTGCCAAGTGGATATTTTTTATATCATTTCTACCCACATTTCCAACTTTGAACCCTAAAAAAATGTAATTTACTATTGGTTTCAATTATAATTATGTTTTTGTTTTTAGGGAAAGTGTGGCCTAAAGTAATTAATGCCTTTTATGAATGTGTGCATAATTATTAGGCGGGCTCATTACCTCCCAAAATTGGGCAAAGAAACAGATTTTATGTGTCATTTAATGTTTCAGATTTTGATCCACCATGTAGTACCATCTGGAAAGTGTCTGATTAGCAACAACTTCATTTTTTCAGCAGCAACTTCATTTTGGTCCCAATCCGGGTGTGTGATGGTTGCTTACTTGGGGAACACCTGTCACCAGGATCCACTGTGGGAGAAAGGCGAGTCAGCAGTGTCAGAGTTTTTCCATGTCTGAATCTAGGTTGCTCCCTAATGTGCAGAGTCCGGCTTCCATCTCCATTCCCGACACAACTGCATACATTGATGCTGACGTCCTCTGTTTGTATCCAGACAAAACTCTCAATCAGAAACAGTTGTACAAGTCTGCTTACCAAATGGACTCGGCAGACCAGGTTATATGTGTGTGTATGTATATATATATATATATATATATATATATATATATATATATATATATATATACACTCAACAAAAATATAAAAGCAACACCTTTGTTACTGCTCCCATTCCCATGTTGCACTGCATGAGGCAAATGGTGGTCACACCAGATACTGACCGGTTCTGGGTCCCCAGACCCCCAATAGCGCAAAAAACTGCACATTCCAGGGTGGCCTTTTGTTGTGGGCAGTCTGAGGTACACCTGTGCACTACTCATGATGTCAGATCAGCATCCTGATGTGGCACACCTGTGAGGTGGGATGGATTATCTCAATATGGCAGATGTGCCCACTACCACACATTTGGACTGATTTGTGACCACTGTTTGGGAGGGATGGTTATATTGTGTATCTGGAATGAATTTTAGGTCTCTACGTCCATCCCATGGGGAATGGGAGCAGTAACAAAGGTGTTGCGTTTATATTTTTGTTGAGTGTGTATATATATATATATATATATATATATATATTAGGGGTCCAACAATACTCGTATCGATATTGAACCGTTCGATACAGTGCTTTCGGTTCGGTACGCATGTATCGAACAATACAAAAATTTTATTTAATTTATGAACTTTTCTCCTGACTCATTGAATCTGCGTTCAAATACTCTACTCGAGTGCAGATCCCCTGAGCGCAGCGCAAGCTAGCAAGACAGAAGCTAAGCTTGCTGCAACATGGCAACTGCCTCAATGCTACCCTAAATTGAACCTCCATCCATCCATCCACATCCGCTTTATCCGAGGCCGGGTCGCGGGGGCAGCAGCCTAAGCAAAGAGGCCCAGACCTCCCTCTCCCCAGCCACCTCCTCCAGCTTATCCGGGGGAACACCAAGGCGTTCCCAGGCCAGCCGAGAGATATAATCTCTCCAGCGTGTCCTGGGTCTGCCCCGGTGGGCCTCCTCCCGGTGGGCCTTGCCTGGAACACCTCACCCAGGAGGCGCCCAGGGGGTATCCTTGTCAGATGCCCGAACCACCTCAGCTGGCTTCTTTCGATGTGGAGCAGCAGCGGCTCTACTCTGAGCCCCTCCCGGATGGCCCAACTTCTCACCCTATCTCTAAGGGAGAGGCCAGCCACCCTTCGGACGAAACTCAAGGATCGTTGAGTGCGAGAGGAACTGACCTGAAAAATAGGATCATGGCCAAGCTTGAAACCTGGATCCCCCGTAGCCGGTTACCAAGATTACGTGAAGTACCCTCAGAAGGTCTGCTAGATGATGTTAATGCAGCACTACGGGCAATACCTACAACCACGATTACCGACACTAACAAGCTGATCTACAATACGGCAGCAGTGATCAGTGAGATGCTTGGCTACAAGTTGAACAGCGACAAGGGGCAGTACCCTCCATGGAGAAGGAGGCTAGAGGGCAAGATCAAAGTAGCACGGAGGGAGGTTAGCCAACTAACGGAGTTGCAGAAAGGTGCGACAAATAAGGTGCCTAAGAAATACAGCAAGCTGTCCATTCCTGAGGCCTTGGAAACTGCCAAGCAAAGACTCACAGCCTTGGCCAGCCGCTTGAGGAGGTACACTAGAGAGATAGAAGGCAGGAGAATAAACCAGCTGTTCTCCGCAGAACCAGCAAAGGTGTACTCTCAGTGGCAAGGGAACAATAAGAGAACAGCACCACCAAGGCTGGAGACGGAGCAATACTGGAAGAGCATATGGGAGAAGGATGCAACCCATAACGGCAATGCTCAGTGGCTAGAGGATCTGAGGGCAGACCACAGCGACCTCCCTGAACAGGGTCCAGTAACCATCACAGTGGCAGATATCCAAGAAAGGGTCTCCAGTATGAAGAGTTGGACAGCACCAGGGCCCGACATGGTTCACGCTTACTGGCTGAAGAAGCTGACTGCACTCCACGAGCGTCTGGCAGCACAAATGAACCAGCTGCTAGTTAACGAGAGACACCCGGAATGGCTAACTGAAGGCCGGACGGTCCTGATCCCCAAGGACCCCAAGAAGGGACCCGTCCCCTCCAACTACCGACCAATAACCTGCCTCAGTACTACATGGAAGCTCCTGTCAGGCATCATATCGGCTAAGATGAACAGGCACATGGGTCAATACATGAGCGGGACACAGAAAGGAATTGGCAAGAATACCAGAGGCGCAAAACACCAGCTACTGGTAGACAGAACAATCAGCCGAGACTGCAAGACCAGACTGACCAACCTGTGCACTGCCTGGATTGATTACAAGAAGGCCTATGACTCAATGCCCCACAGCTGGATACTGGAATGCCTAGAATTGTACAAGATCAATGGGACCCTAAGAGCCTTCATCAGGAACTCAATGGGGATGTGGCGTACAACACTAGAGGCTAACTCCAAGCCCATAGCACAAGTCACCATCAGGTGCGGGATCTACCAAGGAGATGCTCTGTCCCCACTGCTGTTCTGCATAGGCCTGAACCCCCTCAGTGAGATCATTAACAAGACTGGCTACGGATACCGACTACGGAACGAAGCAGTTGTCAGCCACCTCCTGTACATGGATGACATCAAGCTGTATGCCAAGAGTGAACGAGACATCGATTCACTGATCCACACTACCAGGCTATACAGCAATGACATTGGAATGTCGTTCGGACTGGAGAAGTGTAGCCGGATGGTAACAAAGAGAGGGAAGGTAGTCAGAACTGAGGGGATTGAACTACCAGAAGGCAACATTGCAGACATAGAGGACAGTTACAAGTACTTGGGGATCCCGCAGGCGAATGGGAACCATGAAGAGGCCGCTAGAAAAGCTGCAACCACCAAGTACCTGCAGAGGGTCAGGCAAGTCCTGAGGAGTCAGCTGAATGGTAAGAACAAGATCCGGGCCATCAACACGTACGCCCTGCCCGTGATCAGGTACCCTGCTGGGGTAATAGGCTGGCCAAAGGAGGAGATAGAAGCCACTGACATAAAGACAAGAAAGCTCCTTACCATGCATGGAGGGTTTCACCCCAAGTCCAGCACCCTGAGGCTGTACGCTAAGCGGAAGGAAGGGGGCCGGGGACTGGTGAGTGTCAGCACCACAGTCCAGGATGAGACAACGAACATCCAAGAATACATTGGGAAGATGGCCCCAACTGACCGAGTGCTCAGTGAATACCTCAGGCAGCAGAAACCCAAGAAAGAGGAGGGAGACGAGGAACCATCATGGAAGGACAGGCCCCTGCACGGTATGTACCACCGGCAGATAGAGGAGGTGGCTGATATCCAGAAATCCTACCAGTGGCTGGACAAAGCTGGACTGAAAGACAGCACAGAGGCACTAATCATGGCAGCACAAGAACAAGCTCTGAGCACAAGATCCATAGAGGCTGGGGTCTATCACACCAGGCAAGACCCCAGGTGCAGGCTGTGTAAAGATGCCCCAGAGACAATCCAGCACATAACAGCAGGGTGCAAGATGCTAGCAGGCAAGGCATACATGGAACGCCATAACCAAGTGGCCGGCATAGTGTACAGGAACATCTGTGCCGAGTATAACCTGGAAGTCCCGAGGTCAAAATGGGAGATGCCCCCAAGGGTGGTGGAGAATGACCGAGCTAAGATCCTGTGGGACTTCCAGATACAGACGGACAAAATGGTGGTGGCTAACCAACCGGACATAGTGGTGGTAGACAAACAGAAGAAGACGGCCGTAGTGATCGATGTAGCGGTTCCGAATGACAGCAATATCAGGAAGAAGGAACACGAGAAGCTGGAGAAATACCAAGGGCTCAGAGAAGAGCTCGAGAGGATGTGGAGGGTGAAGGTAACGGTGGTCCCCGTGGTAATCGGAGCATTAGGTGCGGTGACTCCCAAGCTAGGCGAGTGGCTCCAGCAGATCCCGGGAACAACATCGGAGATCTCTGTCCAGAAAAGCGCAGTCCTGGGAACAGCTAAGATACTGCGCAGGACCCTCAAGCTTCCAGGCCTCTGGTAGAGGACCCGAGCTTGAAGGATAAACCGCCCGCAGGGGCGTGCTGGGTGTTTTTAGGGGTGCAACGATATTCGTATCGATATTGAACCGTTCGATACAGTGCTTTCGGTTTGGTACGCATATGTATCGAACAATACAAAATTTGTAATTTATTTTATCAACTTTCCTTCTGACGATGCTGTCTGTGTTGAGCGCTCAGCGAATCTGCGTTCGACTACTCCGCCTAGGCTCGACAGTGCAGCCTAGGCGGAGTAGTCGAACGCAGATTCACTGAGCGCTCAACACAGACAGCATCGTCAGAAGGAAGAGCGCAGGGCAAGCTAGCGAGACAGAAGTTAAGCTCGCCTTGTAACATGGACCTCCCCCACCCTCATTCAGATCTGGCGTTTGGAATTATTTTGGTTTTCATGTGACGTATGACCCTGAAGGTAAGCGAGTCATGGACTAAAGTAAAACAGTATGTTGGATGTGCCATGCAATGCTCAATTACATGGGTGGGAACTAGTGTGTTAGCGCAGTTAGCTCGTTAACGTGTTGGCCGTCTAGCCCCATGCACGGGGCGATCGGCGGTAGCTCGTTAACGGAGATTTGCCGTGTTGTGGCGTTAAGGTCATTTCAACGAGATTAACCTGAAAGCACTAGTAGGAACACAACGAATATGACTGCACATTTACGCCGACATCATCCTAGTGCAAAGACAAGTGGAAGCAGAAAAAAAACAAGCAAGCATGCTACTAACTTTAGCCGAGTCATTTAGACAGCTGTTTAATATGTTGCTGAGAATATAGCCCAGAAGAAGCGGATAGTATAGCTTTTATTTTGGAAAGAGACATTTCTCTGTAATAAACTCTCTTTTCCAAAGATGAGTGATTCCTCAATCAGATACAGGGCTTGCAATATCGCTAGCCCAACGTCCCGGTGCTAGCGATTTTTTCAGTCGGGGTACCAAAATCTATCTCTGCCCTGCCCGTCGGGCTATTGTAGGAAGGAAAAATATATGTCAATGCTTTTGCATTCTTTCGGAAATGTAGCTGGGTAATTATGTCATTGGCATCGGTGAGCCACTGTCAATATGTGACATATTGAAATCGCGTTTGAATTTGCGCTTGTTTTTTTGCTTTCACTTTGCAATCGCGCGAACTGTGTATAGAGAGCGACAGCACTGACATGAGCGACTGCACAAACATGACAAGTGAAATCTCCCGCAGCTTAAACATGTGAGAGGTTGATCGCGCAGAGAATCGCTGAGCTTATGTGAGTGCGTGTGTAAAAGCAGCAGGATTTATATTTGACTACGATGACCTGGATGACTGAGAACCTTCACAGACAGATATATATTTTAGTTCTGCTGAGCCAAATAAGACAGGTCAGGGTGAAGAAGTGACAGCCAAAGAAAAGCTTAACACAAAACGGAGAAGTTATGACAAATCAGACTATAAGGCAAAAAGAAAGTGCAGCTTTATGGTTTCATGGACAAAAGAATTTCTGTGGTTGCAATATGACGAGCTAAATAACCAGGGCTGCACATAAGTGGTCCGCAGGTGCGCATTCGCTGTCAAAATAAAAAACACGCACAAGGGTTAGGGTTAAATTTAAAAACTGTACTTTTGAGTTAAAATATATATTTATGAATCGCTACCTTATCGTGGTGGAGGGGTTTGTGTGTCACAGGGATCCCAGGGGCTATGTTGTCTGGGGGCTTTTGCCCCCTGGTAGGGTCTCCCATGGCAAATTGGCCCTGGGTGAGGGACCAGACAAAGAGCGATTCATAAGACCCTTATGAAAAGGACACCGAGGGAACAGTTTACCCTGCCCGGGATAGGGTTACCGGGGCCCCGCCCTGGAGCCAGGCCCGGGGAGGGTGCCCGAGGGCGAGCATCTGGTGGCCGGGCCTTAGTCCATGGGGCCCGGCCGGGCACAGCCCGAAGAGGAGACATGGGCCCATCCTCCCGCAGGCCCACCACCCGCAGGAGGCGCCATAGGGGTCAGGTGCATTGTGTGCCGGGTGGCGGCCAGGAGCGGAGGCCCTGGAGGACTGACCCCCGGCTGCCAAGACTGGCAATAGGGACATGGAATGTCACCTCTCTGGTGGGGAAGGAGCCTGAGTTAGTGCGTGAGGTTGAGAGGTACCGGCTAGATATAGTCGGGCTCACCTCTACGCATGGCTTGGGCTCTGGAACCAGTCTCCTGGAGAGGGGCTGGACTCTGTCTCAGTCTGGAGTTGCCCCTGGTGAGAGGCGGCGGGCTGGGGTGGGTATCCTAATATCCCCTCGGCTTGCTGCCGGTACGTTGGGGTTTTTCCCGGTGGACGAGAGGGTTTGTTCCCTGCGCCTTAGGGTCGGGGAACGGGTCCTGACTGTCATCTGCGCTTATGCGCCGAGTGGCAGTTCAGAGTACCCAGCCTTCTTAGAGTCCCTGGGGGGGGGGGGGTTGGAGGGTGCTCCACCTGGAGACTCTGTTGTCCTGCTGGGAGACTTCAATGCTCACGTGGGTAACGACAGCGAGACCTGGAGGGGCGTGATTGGGAGGAACGGCCTCCCTGATCTGAACCCGAGCGGTGCTCTGTTATTGGACTTCTGTGCTAATCACAGTTTGGCCATAACGAACACCCTGTTCGAACATAAGAGTGTCCATAAGTGCACGTGGCACCAGGACGCTCTAGGCCCTAGGTCGATGATCGATTTTGTAATCGTATCAGCAGATCTGCGACCATATGTTCTGGACACTCGGGTAAAGAGAGGGGCTGAGCTGTCAACTGATCACCACCTGGTGGTGAGTTGGATCAGGTGGCGGGGGAAGACGCTGGACAGACCTGGTGCACCTAAACGCGTAGTGAGGGTGTGCTGGGAACGTCTAGCAGAGGCCCCAGTCCGCGAGATCTTCAACGCACACCTCCGGCAGAGCTTCAACAGCATTCCAAGGGAGACTGGGGACATTGAGTCCAAATGGACCATGTTCAGCGTCTCCATTGCCGAAGCTGCTGCATTGAGCTGCGGCCGCAAGGTGGTTGGTGCCTGCCGTGGTGGTAATCCCCGAACCAAATGGTGGACACCAGAGGTGAAGGGAGCCACCAGGCTGAAGAAGGAGTCCTATTGGGCTTGGTTAGCCTGTGGGACTCCGGAGGCAGCCGACAGGTATCGACAGGCCAAGCGGAATGCGGCTCGGGCAGTGGCTGAAGCAAAAACTCGGGTGTGGGAGGAGTTCGGAGAGGCCATGGAAAAAGACTTTCGGACTGCCTCGAAGAGATTCTGGCAAACCGTCAGACGTCTCAGGAGGGGAAAGCGGTGCTCTACCTGCACTGTGTATAGTGCTGGCGGAGCGCTGCTGACGTCGACTGAGAAAATTGTCAGGCGGTGGAAGGAATACTTCGAGGACCTCCTTAATCCCACTGACACGTCTTCCGAGGAGGAAGCAGAGTCTGGGGATGAGGGGAATGACCCGCCAATTTCCGGGGGCGAGGTCACTGAGGCAGTTAAACAACTCCTTGGTGGCAGAGCCCCTGGTGTTGATGAGGTCCGCCCCGAGTTCCTGAAGGCTCTGGACGTTGTAGGGCTGTCCTGGTTGACACGCCTCTGCAATGTTGCGTGGAGATCAGGGGCAGTACCTGTGGACTGGCAGACCGGGGTGGTGGTCCCCATCTTTAAGAAAGGGGACCGGAGGGTGTGTTCCAACTACAGGGGGATCACATTCCTCAGCCTCCCTGGGAAAGTCTATGCCAGGGTGCTGGAAAGGAGAGTTCGTCCGTTAGTCGAACCTCGGATACAGGAGGAACAATGCGGTTTTCGTCCTGGTCGCGGAACACTGGACCAGCTCTTTATCCTCTCCAGGATACTTGAGGGTGCATGGGAGTTTGCCCAACCAGTCTACATGTGTTTTGTGGACTTGGAGAAGGCATTCGACCGTGTCCCTCGGGGTGTCCTGTGGGAGGTGTTGCGGGAATATGGGGTGTCTGGCCCATTGCTACGGGCAGTGTTGGGGAGTAACGGAATACATGTACCGCCGTTACGTATTTAGAATACAAAATATGAGTAACTGTTACCGTTTAAAAAGGTGGTATTCAGAATACAGTTACTTTGTTGAAATAAATGGATTACACTGCGGTACTTTCCTGTTTCATTTTGTCGCGGGTCAGGACTGTTTGGGTTTTGTTTGACAGCTACGTTCTTTCGTTCCAGGCGGCAGCGTTACGGTTGCCATGGTTACAGGGCGACGCTCTCTCTCTCTCTCTGGGACTGTGTGTTTCCTGGGTGAGAGAGCGCCTTTTCGTTGTTGTGCTAAGCTAACAGGCAGAATGCTACAAGCATAGCTCTAAAGAATGTAGCATCATGGGCAGTATAGTCCGTGTTGCAGGGAGAATGCACTGCCATACACGTTATGTGTCTGTGAGCGCGAGGAGGGAGAAAAAGGCGAGTGGAAAGGTACGAGTTGTCGTCGAGGAAAAACGGGAGCTGGAAGCATGTAAATATAATAATAACCACTGCAGCCAAGAAGAGAGCCTGACGAGCCCAGTTGTAAGTAAGCTATTAAGACTCGACTGTACACCGTGTTCGTGTTTTCCTCCGAAAACAATAAGTTCCGTTGGAGCAGTCTTTCAACGCCTCTCTCTGTCTCTCGCAAGCAAAGTTGACCCACACAACAAAGTAAAGCTATTTTTCGGCTATGAGCCGACAGGGACCCCGCCGTATTAGTCAGAGGTCCCTTTACTACAGTTCGGAGTCGCGGACCTTCAGTAATAGTAATAAATCACACAGCAATAGTACATTCACGTTGTTGTAAAAAGCACGATAATATATTAAGTAATCCAAAGTATTCAGAATACGTTACTCTCATTGAGTAACGTAACGGAATACGTTACAGAATACATTTTGGGGCATGTATTCTGTATTCTGTAACGGAATACATTTTAAAAGTAACCTTCCCAACACTGGCTACGGGCCATTCGATCCCTATACAACCGTTGCAAGAGCTTGGTTCGCATTGCCGGCAATAAGTCGGACTCGTTCCTGATGGGTGATGGGCTCCGCCAGGGCTGCCCTTTGTCTCCGGTTCTGTTCATAATTTTTATGGACAGGATTTCTAGGCGCAGCCAAGTGGCGGAGGGCTTTCGCTTTGGTGGCCTCAGAATCTCATCTCTGATTTTTGCAGATGATGTGGTTCTGTTGGCTTCATCGGGTGAGGGCCTCTAGCTCGCACTGGAATGGTTCGCAGCCGAGTGTGAAGCAGCGGGAATGAGGATCAGCACCTCCAAATCTGAGGCCATGGTTCTCAGCCGGAAAAGGGTGGCGTGCCCACTCTGGGTCGGGGATGAGTTCCTGCCCCAAGTGGAGGAGTTCAAGTATCTCGGGGTCTTGTTCGCGAGTGATGGGAGAAGGGAGCCGGAGATCGACAGACGGATTGGGGCTGCAGCTGCAGTAATGCGGACGCTGCACCGGTCCGTCGTGGTGAAGAGGGAGCTGAGTGTAAAAGCGAAGCTCTCAATTTACCGGTCGATCTACGTCCCTACCCTCACCTATGGCCACGAGCTGTGAGTAGTGACCGAAAGAACGAGATCGTGGATACAAGCGGCAGAAATGAGCTTCCTCCGAAGGGTGGCTGGCCTCTCCCTTAGACTGCGGTCTGGAGTGTGGAGCCTTCCTGCTGCTGCGGAGTCGGGGCGGTCTGCCTCCCCCCACCGCAGGGAAAAGGGTAACACCACCTGGGTCTGGGTGCAGTTCCCCCCTCCAGGGGCGGGGGCACCTAGACCCGGTTTGTAGAGTACGCTTGGGGAGTGTGATCGTGTGTACAACGTCTCTTTATGTCTGTCTCCACGTTGGTTGAGTGTGGAGTAAGTGCATATGAGAGCATGAGGGTGGGAATGGATGTTTGTATCTGTGTGTGCCTGTATGTCTGTGTCTATATGTCAGGTTGGTTGTCAGGCGCCACCTCTCTGGGGACATCTCAGGCCCTCCAAGGTTTGGAGGCCTATCTCCCCCTACCACCACTTCCCCTGCCAGTGGCGGACCCCCTCAGACATCGGTGCGTTGGTGGTTCTTTGTGTCCGGGGATGGGCGTCCAGGTACACACCGGCTCACTCCTTGGCGGCCGCTTATTGGGGCCTGGAGCCTGGGGCTCGCTCGGGCCACTTCGGAGGTGGGGTGCCCCCGGCCTCTCGGCCTGGGGCTCGGTCACTCAGGCGCAGCTGGCTGCCGGCGGAGCTCACGGGCGCGTCACTGCAACTCCCCCTGGCTTCTGCTCCGCGGCTGCTGAGTGAGCCCTCATCTGGGACTCTCCTCAGCTCTTTCCGGGACAGTGGCGCAGCTGCCCCTCTGTTGGTCTTCCTTGGTCTCTTGTGTTCTGGGGGCCTCTGGATGTCTGGAGTTTTGATCTCCTCCACACCTGCTTCACGCCCTGGAGGACGGGGCTGTGGCCCCCCCACACCCTCTAGCAGATTATTACATGAAGGAACCTTTTAAAAAACAAAAAACAAGCGCGTCCATGCTCACAGGTGTACACACGGGTGATCACACCCACAAACTACACCCTTTTTGGCTCCTACCTCAAAGCACACTGTGTTCTGTTGATCTTATGTGCTGCACAATAATGTTTAACATTTAGTATTTACTGTCATATTCCCATATATCATTGTGATGTTGTTTATTCTATTACTCTTGTTCTCTTCTGCTTGCTTTCTTTTTTCTTTCTCAGCAGGTGATCCAGGTGATTGATATATGCTTTTTTTTTTTTCTCTGCCCGTTCTGTTGGTTTTTGTCTTTTGCCCTTCTCCCCCGTCCCTCTTCTCAGCTGTTTCTCTTTCCCTCTTTCTTTCTCCCCTTCTTTCCCCCAGTCAAGTCTGTCCCGTATTCAGTAAGTGAAAATAAAATAAACAATAAAAGGTGAATCAAATGGACCATTACGGCAAGGCTGGGATGGTCAGTTTGGTAAAGTAAATCCGTTGGGCATCTTTCTTTGCCTTTAGACAACAATTCTGATGGCAAAAGAGCCAAACGGGACAGGCCAAAAAAGAGATAGGGTGAGAAGTTCGGCCATCCAGGAGGGGCTCAGAGTAGAGCAGCTGCTGCTCCACATCGAAAGGAGCCAGCTGAGGTGGTTCGGGCATCTGACAAGGATGCCCCCTGGGCGCCTCCTGGGTGAGGTGTTCCAGGCATGTCCCACCGGGAGGAGGCCCCAGGGCAGACCCAGGACACGCTGGAGAGATTATATCTCTCGGCTGGCCTGGGAACGCCTTGGTATTCCCCCGGATAAGCTGGAGGAGGTGGCTGGGGAGAGGGAGGTCTGGGCCTCTTTGCTTAGGCTGCTGCCCCCGCGACCCGGCCCCGGACAAAGCAGATGAAGATGGATGGATGGATGGATTTATAATTTTAATAAATGACAAATTAAAAAGGCATGAACATTTTTTTTGTATCGAAAAAATATCGAACCGTGACACCAAAGTATCGAACCGAACCGAACCGTGAATTTTGTGTATTGTTGCACCCCTAATATATATATATATATATATATACATATATATCCTAATAACCATGCACATTTTATGTCAAAAACTCTTTTCCTTTGTTTACCATTAAGGCTTCAGTTACATCAATTGTATTGATTGAGGAAATTGTATTTGCTTAACAATACTATTAATCCAGCTGAATAAAACTTGCCTGATAAGTGCACGTACAGACTAAACAATGCACATTTATGCATAGGATACAAAGCTAGAGAAGAGCAAGCTTTACATAAGGAATTTGAGTTGTGAGCATGCCCAAAAAACAGACACATTGGACAGAAATAAAAGCACCACTGCATAAACATTTCCTCAGGCAAGACCTTTTTCCACCCCTATTTCTTTTGTCCTCTATTTATTGATCATTGCACACACCACTGAGACAGGTTCTCCCCGTTTCACTGTCTTTCCATTTATTAATAGAATACATGGTACAGCTCAGTGCTTTGTTCCATATGATGGACCTCTCAGGAGAGTGTAAATCAAATACACAGAGAGGAGATGCAATTTATAAAAGAGGCTGCAAGTCTGTATGTGAAAGTTAATGACTGTGTACTTCAGTAAGCAGGAGACATGTGGAAGCCCTAAATACAGGAAGCTGTACAGCAGTTATTGAAAAGAGTGAGTACCCTTACATTTTATGCATCATGAGCATGTGTAGAATATTCAAGTATAAAGTTAAAATGTATAACGTGACAGAGAGAGCAATGGCAGTAATGTATTTAGATATAGTACCGCCTTCTATAAACTAACAATTTGATAAACTTATTAAAGTTTTAAGATAGGAACATCTTGCCATCACTGAAAACCACTACATCACCATAGGCCTGCATAATTTAAAGGGGGAAAAGGTATGCAATTTGTTTATTTTTTATTACAAATTGATTATATGTCTCAGTTTCATATCCACCTTAAATCTGCCTGGACTTGTGTTTGTCAATCAAGTCCCAGAGGAATGACAAAGTCAAAGCCACAGGATATTAAAAAGACACATACTGTAAACCCTTCTTGTGACGCATCTCTCCAAACACTTCCATTATATATGGAAGTGTTTTGAGAGTGGTGTGAAAGATGCTCTTGTGCTCTATTTGTATAGCACCTCTTATGAAGGTTAGAATAGATTAAACTGCTTTGCCAATAATGAACAAGCCAACAATAAGATGGAATAATTCAACACTGTACACTATAGCTAAGTACTTAAAGTCAAAATAAGAGCACTAAAAGTAAATAACTAAAATAAAGTAAGACGTGAGAAATATTGTGATTGCAAATAAAAATTGCAAAATAGAAGTGCAGGGGTAGACATACCTGCAGCAAGGGAAACTGAGTGTGAATTATATGCTATGGAATAAATGTAATGGATGGATCTGTTCACAGAGGCAAATGATATAAAATTATTCACATTCACATTGTACAATTTGCATGAAATTAATTAGTTAGGAAAATCCCTATAGCATTTTGGGTTCTGCTTACACATCTCCACCAAAAGCTCCCATTGTTGGCTGAAAATAGATCACACTTTCCCTGAGCCACTGTCTAAATATATGCATAGACGGGATCTACAGACCAATGCTGCACACATGCAATCCAGCATAATTGTATATAACTTGTAGTAGCTACAGCTAATGTCAGAAGTTTGCATACACACATCATGCACATGATTGTCATGCTAATTTGAGGTTTTTAATGATTCCTATGAACTCTCTGTGAAATGCACTACACACAGGTCTTTATCACCAGATTCCACATTTATTTATAGTTTTCCCTGGGTTATGGTTGAGCACAGTCTGACAGCTGTCGGTCCCAGCTGATTTCCCTCTCCCCCGCTTCTCTCCGTCTCACTATAAAAAGGGAAGGAAACCACCATCAGTCCAAATCGCCATCAGCTGTTCTCACCGGCATCTCCAGCACCGCCCCGTTGAGCTCACTGCACCACTCCTCCCCTGCAGCCGCGCCCGGGACCACACCTCCGCCACACTCTCCTTTTTCCAAGGTGGAATGGCTGTACAGCGTACATCTTTAATGACTTTAAAAAACAAGAATTGGGTGCAAAAGTTTGAGCTGATTTGGGATTTTCTGTAATCCACACAAAAAAGTATACACATAGACTCAAATATATACACTCACTGGTATTGGTGGTGAAGATTCTACAGTGTCTTTGAACTTGAGAAGATGAAGGCGTATTTTTAACATCTCATGATCATGACTGACTACAACTGTTAGTTTCTCTTTGCCAACATAAAAAGGATTAATTTGACAGCAATCACTGGATTGACAAATACTCAGAACAATGGAAAAGTCCAAGAAATACAGTGAAAATCTAAGAAAGAGAATTATGGATTCACACAAGTTAGGAATGCTTCTTGAGCCATTTTAAACAACTGCAGATTACAAGATCATCTGTTCAAACAACTGTATCTAACTACAAGTTATTTGAACATGGTAAATGGTAAATGGACTAATCCTTTTATAGCACTTTTCTACTCTCTTGGACCACTCAAAGCTCTTTATAAAACATGGTTCATTCACCCATTCATATGAGCACTTTGGGGTTTTTTTTTCCAGTGCTTTAGTGCATTTTATCTAACATTTACACACATTCATACTCTGATGCAAGTATCAGAGCGCAACTTGGGGTTAGTATCTTGCCCAAAGATACTTGGTATGTGACCAAACCATCAGCTTTCTGATTATTGGATGACCTGCTCTTCCTCCTGAGCTACAGCCAGCCCCGGTGGACAAGCCAAATGCCTTCTTGTAAAGGGTTTTATGGTCAGGCAAGACAAATATTGAGCGATTTGGTCAAAAAGAGAAGAGATATGTTTGTTAGACTAAAAGTCAGACTTTCAAACCTAAAAGCACTACCAGCTGCCAAGCATGGTGGTGGTAGCATCATGCTTGGCTGAATGAAGGATGAAGGAATAACCTCCAAATTCTTCAGCTTCTTTCAGCTAATTGGTTGAAACTCGGACACAGCTGGGCATTCCAACAGGACAATGATCCCAAACACACAGCAAACCTGCTTTTAGAAGTAAAGTAGGGTAACATTAAGCTTCTGGAATAGCCTTCTCAAAGCTCTGATCTCAATTTTGTGGAAAATTTGTGGACTATGCTTTAAAGTTGGTCCATTCTGAGAAAAACAAACAAGTGTCAAAGAACTCTTCCAATTTAATCGAACAGAGTGGTCAGATATCCAGTCAGAATTGTGCCAGAAATTCATAACTATCAAAAGAATTTGGTTGAGATGTAATTTACTAAAGTACATTTAAATTCAGTAAAAGGACTAGTTGTAGCCCCATTATCAGGGACTACAACATTTAGTCCTTTTACTGAATTTAAACAAATATTAAAAGTGGAAGTGTATGTATATTTTGAGGCCTATATGTATACTTTTGACCCTATACAACCATTCCCTGGTGAAAAAAAAAACACTTCAAAGAAATCATCAAAAGCCCCAAATCACCATGACATTCATGCCAATGAGTGTATGCAAACATCTCACCACAACTATACATCAGAAATTAGTCTACAAGCCCTTACAGCGCCATATGTGTTTTCAGTTTATTCTGGCAGATCAAAACTCAAAGTTGGACAGGAATAAGCTGGGAACAAACCATGAGCCAACATATCAATAAAATTCACTGACATGTAATTGGATCTACCCAAAAAGATTAACTAGAGTTGTCAGAAAAACATTGTCTGTATACATTCAGACTGTCTTGAGAAGACTTCTAATGAAAGAAAAGTGAAAGCTCCACTCTGGGTCAACCAGCGGTGCAGAGAAGATTAAAAATCTAAACATGTGAACTAAACATTTACTGCTGCTGCAGATTTAAGATATCAATTACTGGAACAGCAGATAGTATTCTTTGTGTTCATCATATGTGTCTCCATAAAATACAATCTCTCTTTTCTCTCTTTTTAAGAAGGAATTGCTTTTAAATATTATGTTGCGCACTGGAAAAAAATTGCAGCAATATTTAGCAGATGGACAACTCCATCTTTTCACCAAGGTAAAAACTTTATTGTGAATGCCTTTTATTTAATTTTCCAAAAGGTCAATCTTCGTTTCGGCCTCGTTTGAACACATAAAAACTAAGAATCAAAGGCTGCCTTTCATAGCTGTTTCTTTGAGATTCCCTGTACTACCTCAAATAACACCACCTCTGCAAGAAATTAAAGGTAATAGCAAATAAGTGAGTTTAATTGAAGATAAATATTGATGATGGGCGATCGTGGCTCAAGAGTTGGGAGTTCGCCTTGTAATCGGAAGGTTGCCGGTTCGAGCCCCGGCTTGGACAGTCTCGGTCGTTGTATCCTTGGGCAAGACACTTCACCTACCGCCTACTGGTGTTGGCTAGAAGGGCTGATGGCGCGATATGGCAGCCTCGCTTCTGTCAGTCTGCCCCAGGGGAGCTGTGGCTACAACTGTAGCTTGCCTCCACCAGTGTGTGAATGTGAGAGTGAATGGGTGGATGACTGGGTGTGTAAAGCACTTTGGGGTCCCTAGGGGGGACCAGGCCATTTACCATTTAAATACAATAAACCCAAAAGGTGAAAAACATCACTGCAAAAGAAAAGAAAAAACTCAAATTAAATCCCAGGTTTTTCTGAGGGCTGTTCTTTCAGCCAAAGATCACATGCATGCCACGTCGGTCTGGTAAAAGCAAGAAACTGATTCTTGTTTTTTACTGCAATATTCAAATGGTAGGTTCAAAATTTTATGTCAATATGGACCGAAATCTCTGAGGAATGTTTCCAGTACTTTGTTGAATCTATGTCACAAAGAATTAGGGCAGCTGGCATTAGCAACATGTAACCAGTAAAGAGGTCATGAGTTTGTGTAGCTGTCCAACTACTGAGCTTGGGGAAATTGGATCTCATCTACGACTGGTTTTAATAATGTGTTCTCGTCTATTTACAACTCACCATACCAATTAACATGTTTGACATTTAATAAAAATTTATCTGACAGGTCAGATTTAGATATTTTTTTCTTGATGCTGGCAAAGGTTTAATCATCAGTCAGCTTACAAGAACTTTTCAGATTTTTCCACAATATATACAATCTAAATATTTTATATTCTAAGCGTATTTCCTCTGTGAATGTATAAATCCTTTATACCATTTGTCATTATATAATTCTCCCTCAAGACATAGTTGTTCTCTACAGTGCATCTTAATTATTGTTTACGTTATAGGTCATTTCACGGATCTTATCCACCGCTTTGTTTTTGTTTGTTTTTTGCTCACAATTAGATTTTTGTAAGTGCAGCTTTGTCTTTGCTTGTCATCTGGAATTTTGCCCTTGTGGTTTTGTTTGGAGGGGATGCTTTCCCACCACTTCCTTACCTTTTACGACCGAAGTGCAGACTATTGAGCTCCTGTTTCTGTATGCATCACATTTTATAACAGTGGATTTCATTTCTCGCACAGTAGCTTTAAATGTACGTTATTCTCTCTGCCTTGCTTTTGTGTCAACAAGGATATATTACCATTCAGAGCTACTTTATAGCCCATTTCTGCCAATTCTTTTTCATTCTGTTATGGTCCTACAGTACTTACCTATCTTTGTTCTCTGAACTGTGATTTCTGTAAGATTGGGGGAACTACAAATACAAATGCCCTTCAGCTGTAACATAAAACAAATCTCAGCCAATGAAGTCTGTGTGAAACTCTGTCGAACAGCTCCTTTTTTCTAATCCCATTTTTCCTGTCTCTGTGCTCTGCTGTTTGTGTTCCTTCATGTGTAAGTAACAAATGCTCACTCAGTCATAATTACTGCTAATAGCTGCAGGATCTTCTGCCCTATAAAACGCATGCGTGTGAATGCTTGTGTAAGAAACAGAAGTTCTGCTGTTGACAGCCTGTCAGAAAAAATTAAAAGCTCTACCACTGAGACCAACTTAAAAGATCCACTGTGCACTGACTGAGGGTAGGTGTGTGTGCCCATAAGCATATATCATTCAGCCCTTGCGCATGTGTTTGTGACTGTGTATGTGGGTGTGCAAATTCTGAGGCATATCAGCTCTTGATCACTAAGCTTTCACAAAGCCCTCGTAAATGAAACCAAGATTCTATTTACATGAGGAAATGTGAAGATCACCTATCTCTGCTGCTCTGCTGTATGTAAGAACACACATTCACAAGCACACATAAAACACACACGCATAAATCCCCACAGAAAATAAATAAATAAATAAATAAATAAATAAGCAGCCAAATGAAGTGACAAACCCCAAGTGAGGAAGGATGTACAGGCAGTTCAAGAGATTCCAGTCAATTATTTGATATAATGAAAAAAATATACAGTTGATGATAATGTGTACAGTTGAGGGCAAATAATCCAATAACTATAGGCCAGAGGATTCAATCATGTGTATGTGCGCTTGTGAATGCAACTATAATTGGGTTTTGATTGAAACCCCTCTAACCCAAACAAAGTGGGTCACACTTTAAAGAAAAAAGAAAAGATCAAGTGTCTGGTTTTGGAAAGTTGTCAGAGTTGTAGCATTGAAAAAGCTAAATGCAGTGCTAGCCAAAGCCAAACTAGCTTTTATCACAAGTTTTGAGACATCAAAACAGTATAATTTATAGCCACAACTCAAGACTTGATGGTGCTTCATATGTATTTATTATGCATGTGGTAGATATTATGATACAACTAAGAGAAAAATTATCATCCCTAGTTGTATCGATATCCCAAGTTTCAGTACTGCCAGACTAAATAGTGGCACTAGTACAAAATGTTAAATTATAATCCCTCCTACATGATCAGGAGTTGAGGAACCAAACTATAACTCAGTTGTTATAAAATCATCTTGTTGGCTATAGCAACCACATACTAACTGGCCAAAATGACCTATTTTTTTTATATTTTTCCACCTATAAATCCATTGTATAATTTTTATTTCAACCCATTAACATTTCATTTATATCCACAAGACTTCAGTTATGCATGAAATATTATGATGCCATCAAGTTGCCTGGCAACCACCTAGCAACAGGATAAATTGAACTTTTTATGCACCTACAAATCTACAACATCTCATAAAATCAGTTTATGATTTTATTTCCACAAAAAAAAAAAAAACTACTCGTTTATTTCTGCAAAAACTGAATTATACATGCCTAGCAACCACATAGCAACAACCTAAAATGACCCATTTTTATTAATATATACAACATCTGCCACACTTTGTTTTTGGTAACTTTCCCCAATGTGATTATGTATATCAAGAGCATGAACAGGCCAAACAATGCTGTATGTAGCAGGATTGTTTAAAAATTCCAGAATTGTATTTTTGGTCATTTCTTAAAATGTTTGAACATATTTTGTACTTAATGATGTGCACTCACAGTTTGAGATACAAAGAGTCTCAAATTCTTCTGCCGAAAGGTTTCTATAGCCTCACCTAAAAGCCGAGCTAAAGGCAAATCCTTTCCCTTGTTAAAACAGGTATCATTTTCCATAACTGCTATATTATGTGTATTGATGAGGGAACTCTGAGCTTTTTAGATGTCATGTTATGAACTATGCTTTCCATCAGGATCTTCATGCTAATGATAGAAAGCTGCTTCAGATGACAGAGATAACCAAGATCAGAGGTCAGAGTCGGTAGGGATTGAGCAGACCAAAGAAGCACCAGCAGTCACATTTTACTTCCAATGTGTATTCCCAGAAACAGTATTGTATGTAATGTTGAATAGTGTGGTCTTGTACTTTATAAGAGCTGATGTACAGGCAAAACTGAATCTTCACTCATGCCTGGAAAAAAATGATACTAGACTAACTTTCTCTACTTCCTCAATTTTCACACAAAAACCTCAGACATTTGAAGAAGAAACAGGATAGGATTATATTTTTCCCATCATCAACAGGAAATAGATGCTTTAGACACATTCGCACTAGTGGAAATAACAAGTGGGGTTTAGGTTAGGGAGTTGCCTGGACAGAGTCTGCATTCATCAGCACAATCTGACCTCAGTGAGGAGCTGGAATTTAAAAAGCCAGTAATGTCTCATCCAGCAGCATGGGACATTAGCATTCTCACTAACTCAAAAATTGAGGGATGCAATGCATTAGTGAAAACGCCTTTGGATTAAGTGCATTTGAAATTATCCATTATATGTGCTTATTTCAGTCCTCTGACTATTTAGCAGCATAAGTACCAGTCAGTCATTTGTTGACTCATTCTTTCTTTTTTTCTTTTAATTCAGTGAGTGAGTGGGCAGTGGTAATGGCTGCTCTGTGAAGGTTCAAGTCAAAAAAAGACACGATGCAGTGAAGAAAACAACAAGTAAAACTTACAACAAAGAAAGTGCAACAGAGCATACTGATCCGTGTGAATCAACCGTAAAATGGAAAGGACTGGATGTTTTGAAAGAAACAGAATCTGTGTTTTTGAAAAGATGATATTTACAGCAAACATCTTGGATCTTTTTTCTTACTCAAGGATAATAAACCAAAGTAACACAGCAAGGAATATGTAAGTCTGAATTTCATAGTTGTGGGTCTGGTGTTTGTGCCAGGATGCATGCATTTAAGTAAAAGTAAAGGAAGATGTTCTTTTCACCAGGGTAGTCTATAATTTGCCTGCTTTAAATGACGAGTCCTTTTCAGCATGCATGGGCAACCTGGGAATTAAAAGAAAAGGCGAAACAGATACTTGTAATTGGGCATAATTACCGCCACCCGTCTGACGAAGCAGAGCCTTGCTGCTGGGGAGGTCAAACACATTTAAATGCAAATAGACGCTGCTGCCAACAAGTATAACTTTCAAGTTTAATTTCACCTTTTGCCTCGGCTGTCTGACAAGTGATGACCTGTCTGTGTGCGTGGAGAGATTAGGACGTCCCTCTGTGACTTTCATTTTGCTCCTGTGCCCGGTCTTTTTTAAAGCCTAGCAGTCAGAGTCTGTTCAAATGGACACACATTCATTAGCTATGCTTTACTGAGCTCATATGATTTCCAAATCTGAATACGTACTCTCTCATTTTATGTGATCAACCACCATTACAGCTGACAAACTCAAAGCACTTCAGCTTAATGTCGAGTTATAGCCAATAAATGTCTTTCACCTGGCAATGCATCACTGAACCTCACTGTGTGTATGAAATGTTACATTTGTTTGCATTTGTCATTTATTCAGAAGAAAGAAGATTCCACGTGTTAGCCTGTCAAACAATGTCTGAATGTAGACATTTGACTCTAGAAATAGAGTCAAATGTCAACAGTTACTCTATACGAAGGTTTTGCTCTTTATTGATCTGCATTGGGCCTTACTGAACCACTTTAAATACAGCTTGAATTGTAAAGGAAAAACTTGTTAAATACCCATTTATTTAACTATTTTCACGACCACTTCCCTCTTATGTAATCACTCCAGATGGTTAAATAAATGGCTAAATAACCTGTAGGCTATCCCAGCTGACAATGGGGGCCTGGTTAGACATTTATATAGTCATATAGAGAAATAAAATGCCTCTTCCTTCATTGGTTTTCTACTACCTAAGCCAGCGCCGCCATGATTTAATTAAATGCCAGTTTTATTAATTTAAGGTTATCTTTTCACAAAGGGAGCATGAAATGACATGCAAAAAGCTTAAACATCACTGGCATGACACCCTAAATGTGCTTAAAAGTCATGTGCTGTGATTTAAAAGTCATTTTTCTTGTTGGTTAATGATTCGGAAACAACACAGATGGCCATTAATGCAAAGATTTAAAATCACAGCTGTCATCTCTCGTAGAAGGAGGTCAAGGTGAAAGACAAAAAAAAGATTAAGGAAAAATATTTAATGATAAACTTTATTTTTGAAAAAAAAAAGTTTTATGTTTATCTGCTTTATTTGATCTAACGTCTTAAATAGATACATCCACTGATCCTTTTTATGACAATCCGTGTTGAAGAACAAAATCATTTAATTGCATTTTCTAAAATAAACTATTTTGGTAATTAGTTCATTCGTCCCTTTGCAAAAATGCTGGTTTCCTTTTTTCTTTCTCAACAGGTGATCCAGGTGATTGATATATGTATTTTTTGTCTGCTTATTTAGTTGTTTTTTGGGTTTTTTTGCCCTTTATCCCTGTCCCTCTTCTCCGCTGTCCCTCCTTCCTTTCTCCCTTTTGTTTTCCTCATTCAAGTCTGTCCCGTATCTAGCAAGTGAAAATAAAAAATAAATAAAATAAACAATAAAAGGTGAATCAAATAGACCATTACGGCAAGGCTGGGATGGTCAATTTGGTAAAGTAAATCCGTTGGGCATCTTTCTTCGCCTTTAGACAATAATTCTGATGGCAAAAGAACCAAACGGGACAGGCAGAAAACAATTTTTTTTAAAAATGCTGGATCTGAACATGTATTTGGATATCAATTGGTTAACGTTATTGAAAGATTAAGTAAAGAGTAAGCTGCCACTGAATGAGGAGTGCACAGGTTTGGGCCCAAATGGACTGGAGGCAGGCTTAAATAACAAAAAGTGGGTCTTTATTCAGGCTAGAAAACACTATAAATATAACAAAGTTCAAGATGTTTAACAAAAACTCAAAGACACAGGGGAGCATCTTTTAAAACCCTATGTCCCAGGCTTAGATGAGCTGATCTGAAACTTTTAGTAATCCAAATTCCAGATTGGATGTACCAGCTAATTGGGAATTGGGAATTCTATGGTTCTATAAGTCTATAAGCATTAATGTATGGTTCCAAAACAGGGTACCTATTTGTACTTGTGGACATTATATCAGATTTACAAATGTTTAAGCCTACACTTGAATTTTCATTTTATGTTCATTTAATAGAAAAACAACTGTAATCATCACAAGGTGGGGCAAATTAATCCAGATAACGGGAAGTTACCCTCGCTATTTTGAACTTTGAAAGTACTGGAATGGTTTTACTCATTCTAGTACTTTCATAGTACTTTAGTTATTTTTTTAGTTATTTTTTTTTTTTTTAGATTATGTTTCACTGTGATGCTAATTTTGGTGGTCTTAGTCAAACTTAAATATGCTGTAATTTGCAATTCAAGGCTGAGGCTGAGTTTGAGTTGCTGTTTAGTGTTTTCTAGGTATTACTGTGTTTAGGCTTACATTTGTGTTTACTGTATTTTCAGATACCCGTTTGTTCCCTTTATTACACTAGTATTGTCAGTTTTAGTTTTAATAATATCGAGTTTTAAGATATATGATGTGTTCTGTTTCAGTTTTCTAATAATATTGTTGTTGAGTTTCTGTGTTGATCTTGTTATTCCTGCCTCCCAAGTGCCTCTGTCACTTTAGGTTTCTTGTCTCTGTGCTTAGTAATCATCTTTCGGGGTATTTCCTGTCTTCTCTGGTGTCTTGCTTGAGTGTAACTCCCTCCGTCACTGTCTTGATTGTCTGCACGTCTCATTTTTCCTGTCTCCACTTCCCTAATCACTCTCTCTGTATAAATAGTCCCATCTTCCTTGTAGAACTTTATCTATAAGCTGTGGTTCCCCATGTGACATTTTCAAAACAGCTTTCCTATTCTATGGGAAACCACTGTGAAGATTTAAGAATGGGTGAAATATAATCATGTTTCCATCTACCAGCCAGGAATCTAGCAACAGTGTTTTAAACCATCTGTAATTGTGATGATTAATGGTTTCCTCAATCCAACATATAACAAACTGCTGTCATCCACCCTGGATGTAATAAAAGCATAGATGACTTTGTCAAGGTTGTTGGTAGAAAAAAAAAACTTTAGTGAAAAATCTTAATTGGAGAAAAAAACTGCCTTTTACAACTTATTCGAGCTGCATTTCTGTAAATCAAAAGAAAGGACATTGAGATTTTTTTACGTTTAAAATATGATGAGCGAGATAAGAAGGAGTTGCAGATTGCGTAACTGCCTGCCAGTGACTCACTAACAGGTTTACTTGATTAAGCTTTATTTTGATGGGGGTTTAAAGAGAGCCATGTTTTGCTGTGGCTAAACTGCAGGTTAAGGAGTTGATGTCTGGCTTCAGTGGCAGGAATATCCGGGTATCATCAGTGTAGAAATGGTAAGCAACATGATGTTTTTTTTAAATACAGAATGAAGTGGCAGCACACGCGATGAGGTACACTACACGGCAAAAAGGTAGTGTTAGCAGAGTAGCTGCCAGTGCTGACACAAAGGGACCTGTTAGTTAGAGAAGACTTGCACCAGTTAGGGGCCATACCACAAATACCAATGCATGTACACTGCAAAAGATGTAAGAGCTTGTGATCCACTGTATCAGCTACAGCAGTGAGATTCGGTAATGTGTATACTGTACAGCACACTCACAAGCATAAAAAAAACATAAAGAGATCATTAAAAACTTTGAAAAAGCAGATTCTGTTCTGTGATGGAAGCTGAAAATCCTCATCATTATTGTTATTATTATATAAGAAAGACACAGCAGAAACAGGTTAGAGATTGGGCTTGAAATTGATGGATCTGTGGGCAAAATATGTGAAAAACGTATTTTAAAAAATAAGAAAGAATAGTAAACAAAACTGATTATACTGAAGGGGATTGTGGTTCAGTATGACAGTATAAAAGGTGATTTTCTACGGATCAAACATGCATGTTTTACATCACACCCATCACCAACACAATGAGTTTAGACTATGTACCTACAAAAACAGAGATATGCACAGCCAAAAGCTAATCTACTCAGAACATGCAATCTGTGTGGCACACTGAAACTTGTGCTCTGCCTCACAAACACACACACATTCAGACATTCTGCACCACAAACATCACACAAGACAATATCTCCTGGGATATTAGAAAGAAGCAGACGGCCATACAAAGCTGAACTTGCTGTCTGTGGGGAGCATCCGTAATGAAACTGCATATGCATACAGTAGCATAGGCCACAGACTGACTGAACTGACAGCAAAACAGCAAAAAGCATGACAGGCACCGCACGGCAAGAAAATATCACAGAAAGAAGAAAATAGGATGCTGAAAGAAAGGCGGAGAAGTGATGTAGGACAACAATAAGGCACAGGAAGATGGGAGAGAGTCACAGGAACATATAGGTCTCCGTGCAGAGAAATTCAAAGTAAAAATTCTGATCTTGCAAAGGTAAAGCAAAAACAAAACAAGATGCCATGAGGCGAGGTGTTAGACATACACTCAACACATCAGCTGGCTTGTGAGAAAAAAGACTGTCAAGGATCTATCTTGGATTAACATGAAAGACTTTCTGAAATTTCACAATATTGAACCTTTGAATGAAAAATTGGTGCAACAACATTCATCAAAAGCATTTTTGAAAAAAAAAAAAAGGTTGTGTCCAAAGGCAAAACCCGCCCTATGACTCCGTGTTCCTGGGGGCCCACAAACAAAAAGAACGACAACAACAAAGAAAGACACACATCAGAATTTTTTTCAGAATTAAAACAACATTGTGGTGGGGCAGGGGCAACAGGTACCTAGACGCTAAAAGAAATGCTAAAAAATTTTAAGATAAATAACAATGTTTGAGTTATTTATTTATGTAAATATTTTTCTGGTGTCACAGCTACACGTTTGTCTGCTATTTTATGGACTTACATGACAAGCAGAATAGTTAACATTAAAATAAGGGAAAGAGTCTGGACTACCCTTACTCCAAATGAATCCCCAATTTTGAAAAAAGTTGGGACACTGTTTGAAATGTAAATAAAAACTGAATGCAATGATGCTGTTGTTTTTCTCATAAACCCTGATTCTAAAAAAATATTAAAAATTCCAAAATATCAAATGTAAAAACTAAGAAAATGTACAATTTTAAATCAAACTTGAGGTCTCAACACAGTAGATAAGTTGGAACATGTTTATCACTGTGTAGCATCGCCTCCTCCTTTAACCCGAGTGTGTAAACGTCTTGGAACCCATGAGAGCAGCTGCTGAACATCTGGGACAGGAATGTTGTCCAATTTCTATGTCTGATATAGGATTCAAGCTGCTAAGCACTCCTTATGATGTGCCAAATGTTTTTTAGTTGGTGAAAGGTAGTTCAGTACCAGCCATCCTGCTGTAAGAGCTGCAGTATGTGGCTTAGCATTGTGTTGCTACAGTACAATATGCAAGGACATCCCTGAAAAAGACATCATTTGGATGAAAGCATTTGCTGGTCTAAAACCTCTGTATCCAGATTCTGAGACCCTGGTGATGATATCACTGTAGATTATGAAAATCTTATAGTCTTAGATTGTGGAACATTATTCTCTTTTTTGTTGCTTTTGTAAATTGTAAATTTGTGCCTATTTTTATATCTATGAAACTCTGCCCCTCTGAGTTGCTTTTGTAATACCCAATCCTGTTACTGAGCTGTAGGTAACAGTCAATTGCCAATTACCATTATTAACTGTTTCTGTTTAGTACCACTTACTTTTCCAGCCTTTTATTGATCTTGTTCCAGCTTTTGAGATGTGTTCCTGGCATCAAATTAAAAATGATATTTTCTATAAAATAGTAAATGTTTTCTACATATTACGGTGAATTAAAATATGGGGTTGTGAGATTTGCAATTATTTTGTGGAATTGGTGTTGTATATTGAATAGAAGTGAAGTGAAAGCAGAAAATCACCTGTCAAAGGTGGCAAATAACGAGTACAAATACTTAGGTGCAGTTTTCAGTTGTCTATACTTTACTTAGGAAGAAGTGAAGAACTGAAGAAACTTCTCGGGTGAGAGGTGAAACGTCTTCAAGCAACTTAAAGAAGTCCAGACGCTTTTCTCTGCAAGCTCCTTTGACTACGATGACCTGGATGACTGAGAACCTTCACAGACATATACTTTACTTAGGGATTTTTTTTATGCTTTTCACTTTTACTCCCTACATGTTAAAACAAAAATCTGTACTTTATACTTCTTACATTTTCAAAACAGGCACGTCACTCTTGCTTTAACGCATTTGAAGGGAGTTATTATTTTGTCACTGCGAGCCTCCAAACATGAAACTGATTTGAGCCTAAAGAGAAACACATGAATGGTAATCCTGTTCGTTTATTAATCAAAAGAGGATGTCACATAAAAAGACATGACGTATGCCAAAGTCAGGGGTTAAAAGTGGGCCAGTGTTTTGTTTTCTTTCCTTGTTTTCTTTTTGTTTTGTTGTTGCCACAACACCGGAACAACTGCAGATGTCCCTAATTTGGGGTTGCGGTACTTCACCATCTAGCTAGTAGGGGTGAAACGATACACAAAATTCACGGTTCGGTTCGGTTCGATACTTTGGTGTCACGGTTCGATATTTTTTCGATACAAAAAAAATGTTCATGCCTTTTTAATTTGTCATTTATTAAACTTATAAATATATATTTTAACTCAAAAGTACAGTTTTTAAATTTAATGTTGCTGAAACAAAAGCAATTAAAAAAATAAATATATCTCAGGGCTCTCAAAATTTCAAAATCCCTGGTAGCCCTTCGGGCAGGGACTCTTCAGTTTTTGGTAAAACTGAAGCAAAATAAAAGCAATACTATACACTTCTTTTGGGCTATATTCTCAGCAGCATATTGTAGCGGGTCAGGGCTGTTCGGGGTTCTGTTTGTACAGTTATGTTTTCTTTATGTTGCCATAGTGACGGGTGACGCCCTCTCGCTGCGACGGTGTGTCCTTCCGGGGTCAGAGGGCGCCCTGTGTTGTTGTTGTTGCTGTGCGGTTGCCGCGCTGAGCAGTTAGCTAGCGGCAGTGTTCTTCGGCAGATGTCAATAAACGGCTGTGCTCCCTGGCTAGCTCACGGGAAGCAAGACCAAACGACACCTCCGTCTCCTCCTTGTCTGAGCTCGCCACAATATTAAACATATCAGGTCCCCATAAGGAGAATCATGTGCTAACGGCTGTCTAAATGACTCGGGTAAAGTTTATAGCATGCATGCTTGTTGTTTTTGTCTGCTTCCACTTGTCTTTGCACTAGGATGATGTCAGCGTAAATGTGCAGTCATATTCGTTGTGTTCCCACTAGTGCTGTCAGCGTTAATCTCGTTGAAATGACGTTAACGCCACAACGTGGCAAATCTCCGTTAACGAGCTACCCCTGATCGCCCCATGCTTGGGGCTAGACGGTCAACACGTTAACGAGCTAACTGCGCTAACACACTAGTTCCCACCCATGTAATTGAGCATTGCCTGGCACATCCAACATACTGTTTTACTTTAGTCCAGGGGTGCCCAATCCCAGTCCTCGAGAGCTACCGTCCTGCAGCTTTTAGATGCATCCCTACTTCAACACAGCTGAATCAAATGGTTTGATTACCTCTTCAGCATGCCATCGTGTTTGGCAAAGGCCTGATAACAAGCCATTCATTTGATTCAGCTGTGTTGGAGTAGGGATGCATCTAAAAGCTGCAGGACGGTAGCTCTCGAGGACCGGGATTGGGCACCCCTGCTTTAGTCCATGACGCGCTTACCTTCAGGGTCATACGTCACATGAAAACCAAAATAATTCCAAACGCCAGATCTGAATGTGGGTGGGGGAGGTTCAATTTGCCATGTTGCAAGGAGAGCTTAACTTCTGTCTCGCTAGCTTGCCCTGCCCTCTTCCTTCTGGCAATGCTGTCTGTGTTGAACGCTCAGTGGATCTGCGCTCGACAGTGCAGCCTAGGCGGAGTAGCCGAACGCAGATTCACTGAGCGCTCAACACAGACAGCATTGTCAGAAGAAAAGTTGATAAAATAAATTACAAATTTTGTATTGTTCGATACATATGCGTACCGAACCGAAAGCACTGTATCTAACGGTTCAATATCGATACGAGTATCGTTGCGCCCCTACTAGCTAGCCCTACAAAAGAGGAGTGAGCATAAAGGAACTGATTTTTATTTTTTAAGTGGCAGGTCATCAGCAAACACACAAACTGTTTGTGTGCAGTTTGTCTGCACAGTGTGTTGCTAGCTAAAGGCCCAGCTGCTCTATTTCATGGGGAGAGAAAAGAAAGAGGATTAACTTCAGAGATGGAGAAAGATTAGAAAGACGGGAAAGGAGAGGAAGAAGAGAGGTTAGATTTAAAGGTAAGGACTGCTCATTTAAAGCTTACATGCAAGTCCTCGTGTTTTTCCTTATTTTTCTTCAGATTCAAGCTGAGCATATATTAAAAAGAATCACACTGATACTATTTTATTATTATCTTACTATGGCACAAGGTTCAGTTGCAGTGGACCACTAGAGGGCTCCACTCAAACCCAGTGTACGGGAAGTGAGTTGCTGCGTTTTGGGGCACGGAGGAGTTCAGTTGTTGCTAGGTGAAGAATAAAGTTGGAGTGAGAATTGAGAGCTCTCGTGTCATCTCTTGCTTTACCTCCACACGGTTAGCTTTGCACAAAAATAGAAATGTCCCTCACTTTGAGTACATTTTAAAGGCTGTACTATTTTTACTTTTACTTTAGTAGATACATTGAGTCGCAACTTCAGCTTTCATTAGAGCGTTTTTAACAGTAGTATTTGTACTTCTACTTAAGCACAGAATATCTGTACTTGTGCCAACTCTGAAAATGACTTCTTTTTTTTAAGAAATTGGTGCATTAGTCATACGTCTTCTCATTATATTTGGCTGATCATAAAAATGCTCAAATCATCAAAACTGTAAAACAACATAACAACAAAGGACATTTTACACATCTTAGCATTTTCCATGGCCAAGCAGCTCCTGTAATAGTAATCTGTAGGTGGCCCATACCATACAGTGTGTGCTTTGTATAGCATAACAGTTACCTGCATTTTCAAACAACAATTCAAAAGTAATCTCTGATAAATGTTCGCTCCACCTTTTTGTGTTTTCTCTTTGCCCTTGAATATTGATTGTTGTTCTCTTACCTACAGGAATGTTTTTATCCAGGATTGGAATTTATTTGAATTCATTTAATTTCATACAACAACTGCTTAAGGTATCACCATGTAATTAATGTTGCCAGCTTGTTTTCAAGCCCCTATTCCTTTAGTCGGCTTCCCTGATGCTCCAGCTGTACTGCTGTTTGAAAGTGTCTGCAACCAACAGAGTGAATGAGGGAAGAAAGAAATAACGCTTATGTTTATATTTTGTTTACTGCAATCCAGCTAACCTTTGGCTCAATGGATAATTTTGCATAATTCAGAACTCTGAAAAGTGTAATTTCAAATGCCTCCTGCCTTTGCATCGGGATGGCTAATGTTTCCACAGTGAATGCGACACCATCACTGAAAACTACTGAAATATTCTGAAAAAGATGTGCAGTCTTTCAGAATACTCATGGCTTTATTGTCTGGGTAAGCCAGTATTCACCTTTTGTGCTTCTTTTTGGTGGCATTCACTGATTGATTTCTTATTCTGCCAAGTTTTCCCCTCTTTCATAAATTTAACAAAGGCTCCTTCACAGAGTGAGAGGAAAAGAGAGAGAGGGGAGGAGGGATTGGGGGAAAAAAAGAAGGAATGAAGGTATAAGAAAAGTAGAGAGAAATTGAAGGATACTGTGTGACATTGCCAATGGTTTTTTAAAAAAAGTGTGTGTGTGTGTGTGTGTGTGTGTGTGTGTGTGTGTGTGTGTGTGTGTGTGTGTAAGGGGGGGATGGAAAGGATGTGTTGTGGCAAGGTTCAGGGTAGGAAATGATCATGGGAAGCTGATGGAGAAGGAGAAGGGGTGATACTGCAAGAGCCAGACTAAAGCTGCAAAAAGGCAGGGCTTTTTAGATTCAAAGCACATGGTATATCCCAAGATTATTGACTAGAAATGTCAGCGAGGAGAGCGGATGCATTCACAAGTAAGACGCTTGAGGGAGAGAAGGAAAACGGAGACGTGAACTGGTGATTGTTAAATGTGAATAAAGAGCGATGTAAACACAGAAAAGTCAGTGGGATAGAAAAACAAAGAGTTAAGGATGTTGAAAGGAGGTCAAGAGTAAGTTGGAGTGGGCTGTACACAAAGATGGAGGGTAAAACAGGAAAAGGTAAAACAGATGGTAGAGGACAGGAGGCAGAAGAGAGGGGAGCACTCGAGACTTTGTCTTGAGGAGAATATTATAGCTGCACATGCTCACATTGAGAGGTAACCATTAACCTAAAGTCCAGCTTGTAAATATCAAGGGAGGCTATGCTTGAATGTAGTCCCAACGGTCTGTATGTGTGTGTGTATGTGAGAGAGCTTGTGCACCTGTTCATGAGGGTCTGCATTTAGCCTTCAATATTTTAACAGGCTATGCGAAGCCTCGGGGGGGAAAGAGGGAAGCAGGAGACTCCTGCATTGTCTGTCTAGAATAAAAATCTATTCAGGCAGTAAATGTCTGACCTTTTTCTTTCTCAGTTCTCTGCCCTGTATTTCATCATCTTCTCCACTCGTTTTAAGGTGCACAGGCCACAGGACTTTTGAATCATATTGGTGTGTTATAAATCGAAATCTTGAGGATTTAAAGGCATCTTTTTGCCCTAAACAGCAGGACTGTGTCACTACAGGTCTGATAGTTATCACCAGAAAAAGTCTGGGATTGTAAAAACACACACATTAAAAAACCATTAAAACGAACCTCTTTCGATACATTTCTGTTTGAAAAAAAAAGAAACAAAGCAAGCAGTCATTTGTAGTTTATGATGAATCAAGTCGTCTGTGTGCTCAAAACAAACTAGTTCATACATTCAGCCACGGCTTTGATTGTTGCCTTTCAGAACAGCCGTAGACTTGCAGTCCTATAACTGTTTTGAATGAGATTCAAAGATTTCACAGCCTATGCAGAGACTTGTGTTATTGTGATTCAGGCAGTTTGGGATGTCTTTCGTGTTAAATGGGGGTTTGTTGTAAATGCGTAATACTGGAAAAAACACCAAACACAATTTAAAGTGTCTACTACCGACACTTCTGATGACTTGAAAGTGTTACACCCAAGCAATTTAGCTCTCTCTTCAGTCTGATAGCGCTGGAAGATCGGACCAAGTTCAAAATGGGGTTCTTATGTCTGCTTAGGGTTTTTTTGTTTGTTTGTTTGTTTTAAGTGGTCGAGTGCAGTAGGTCTGTAGGCTTTCTCGTGATCTTTTGAAATTTTTGAAAGTCCTGGTACCTGACTTTTTTCTGAGGACTTTTTTTATGTCAGTACTTAACACTGACATGTGATGGAATACAAAGGCACCTAATTCAATGGATAAATCAGTGCTGTGTCTTCACTAAACAGACAACATAGCAAAGAACCAATTTTAAATCGTGTAAGAAATAGGGGGAAAAAATCCTGACTGAAAGCCCTGACACAAGATCTGAGAGATGCAGTTGGACCTTCAGTTGATCCATCTACTGATCAATGAAGCCCCATTAAAAACTGTCCGAGTGGAATGGTTGCTGTCAAGAAGCCAAGTATGCCAAATCACCCAAGAAGTGGACTAAAAATGTGCGGCAGCAGGTTTTACCAAGCGATTAATTCAAATTTGATTTTTTTTTTTTTAAGTTCAAATCATCTTCAGTATGTGTGGGGAGGGCAGGAGAGATGTACAACAGTGAGTGTCTATAGCCATCTGTAAAATACGATGGAGGCTTTTTCATGACTGGCCTCCCCAGAGCCCAGATCTCACAGAATTGAAGCAGTGTTGGATCATCTTGATAGAGAATGAAACAACAGACAGCCAACATCCAAAGAAAGGTTTTGAATGTCCTTCAAGAAGCCTGAAGAATTATTCCTGAAGGTTACTTAAAGAAATGACAAGAAAGCTTGCCTAAGAGAGTTTACACAGTGCTGAGGAGCAAAAGTGGGCATACCAAATGTTGACTTTCAAGTTTCTAAGAAATTTTAAAAACTCATTTTTTTTTCTTGAATACTTTATTTCCATATTTCATTAAATTATTTCACCCATTTCTTATTTGATAAAAAAAATAAGACATTGGGGTAACTTAAGACTTTTGCTGTATATTACTGTATATTATGATACTGGATACTGATACTGTATATCAACTCATGTGTGATCTTCCACAAATTATTCATGTTATAGCAACAATGGAAAATGGGAAGAAAATAGAAGATAATTCATTATTATGTGCAGATTTGAAATAAGGGCTACTGTAACTGACATGTCAGTGCCATCTTACAGCTATCAGACGTAACATCATGACCACCTTCCCATTATTGTTTCGGTCCCACGTTTGCTGCCAAAAGAGTCCTGACCTGTCGAAGCACGGCCTCCACTAGACCCCTGAAGGTGTGCTGTGGTATGTTAGTAACAGATCCTGAAATCCCTGTATGTTGAGAGGTGAGTCATCCATGGATCACACTTGTTTGTCCAACACATTCCACAGATGCTTGACTGGATTGGGATATGGGGAATTTAAGCCAAGTCAACATCTCAAACTTGTTCTGCTCTTCAAACCTTTCCTGAACCATTTTTGCTTTGTGGCAGAGTGCATTACCCTGCTGAAAGAGGACACAGCCACACTAATCATTGTTACTTCACCTGTCAGTGGCCATAATGTTATGCCTGATTGGTTTATATCTGTATGTGCATGAAGAGATTTTCTGTAAAAATCCATTAACAAAAAAATATACATTCACATTTTGGTTTTGTTGATATTGCATCAGGCATTAATGGATCACCATTTCACATATCTACTCAAAACATCTTGAAGTTTTAGTAGCAGATGCTGCAAAGGGATTTCATTCTCCCCTTTGTAATCTGAAAGTCGGGTTCTGTCAATAGACCTTACATTTTAGTAAGGTACAGAATGAAATCTCCATCGCAATACACAAAATACATTATATAACATGTTGTTTATGGCCACCTGTGTTCAGCTTAGTACCAGAGTTATTAAGAGAAACATTATCTGAATTTCTTTTTTTGGATATTTTTGTCTACTTCTTTTCTGTTTTAACAGCAAAAATGGAGCAAAATACAAAAGAGCACCTGCATTTATTATGCTCTGGTGGGCTTATGTGGTCCACTGTAAAAGAAGTTGAACTCTTTTTCAAACCTGAAAAGAAATTCATTTTTTTTAGCATTTATTTCATTTCTTCTGTAGCACCAGCTTCTTTGAAGGGCATTCCTTTTACTGGTAAATTTGTTGCTTTCTGCATGGAGAAAAAACACACAGAACCAGATTTCAATAACTTCTAAAAAATAATAATAATAATACACAGATTAATAAATGTAATTTTAACCTTCTCAGTTAAAAAAGGTGTTTTAGGAGTTGTATTTATTAGATTCAAGGTTTATGTATATCAAAGGAAGTTTGTGCTGTTATCATGCACATGTCAATCTTCACTGAGCTTCTGGTGGTAAGCTAAACTAAACTGAAGTTCTCCTTGGGCATAGTTTTGGGCTCTTCTGTTTTAAATGTACTGAGATGGAAGAGAAAAAGCAAATAGTTTGTGAACGCATATAATAGTACTTATGAGGATAAGTTTTAAGATGCTTTAAGACAAACTCTTTTGAATCTGTTGCAGCATGTTACTTCTACAGCACAGTGGCTTTAATTTCTTTACCTCGAGTCCTCAATCCAAACTCAGCTCCTGTATTATTTCCCTCTCTGTAGAATCGGTGCTTTCTGTGATCATACAGTGAGCAAAGGTGACAAGTTGAAACTGTTAAACGATTGTGAAAAGCAGAAAGCTGTGCACCTTTGTGAGAGTGACAGACTGACTTTTTCTCGCTGCTGCCTTTTTTGCCCTTAAAACTCAAAGTATTCGTTCTACATCTTTTGGAACAGTATTGAGTACAAAGGTACAATTTTACTAAATGGTACGTAACTTCGGTAATGTTGCTAGCAGAAGATGGCTTCATGTTTTTTCAGGCATTGAGTTAAGGCAAGTAACTACATCTACTCTGTATTTTTTCTCAGATTGAGGTCATTTTTGACTTCGTACCTGTCTCAGTCATACTCAAAGGTGTTCTTTGGCAGCAGCATGTGATACACTGGTTTCTGGCATTAGTGAGATGGGGCTGTCAATCACAACGCATCATTTTTCAGTGTGCAGAGTTACTGTTATGTAGTTGTATATTTTAAGAAAACTGCCGTCTTTATCTAACACTAACCAAGCAGTTTTTAGTGCTAAAACCTAAACAGCAAGTGAAAGCAAGGGGGAAAGTGAGGGGGTTAAGCCAAGTGCAATACAAAAAAGATCAAACGGAGGCTTATAAACATTCAACTTATCCCACTGCTAGAACTCCAGCCTCCTAATGTGGACTTTGTAGGTCTAAAAACTGGACCTTTATTTCTCAGCAGCACAAAATCTCTGCATTTCATCCTTGAATGCACCTGAAAGAGAATTTTTGTAAAAAAAAATTTAAAAAGCCACACATTTATTAGAGGAGGTGGTGCACAAAGCTTAAAGTTAAAAGAGCAAAGGCTCATTTACCCCAGCAGTTAAATCGTTTTCACTTAATTGAACCAAGGGATTTTCTGTCCGAAAAGTACATACCTGCAAAAGTTAACCATCAAGTTTAACTTTGGTAAACTGTAATGTGCGAATCTGTGCTATTGATAGGTAGAATTGATTGTAACAGTCCTGACCTTTCAGGGGACTGAAGATCATTTTGAATTGGAGAAATCCCATTTATATAACCCTCCACTGGGTCTGAAGTGCTCAACAGGAGGCCAGGTTTGTAGACAGTAGTGACTCTGTAAGTGTTGATGCTTTGTGTTTCTGTTCCATTTGCTTTTGTTGCTTGGATTCAAGTTTTTGAATAGATATTTTACATGTTTTCAAACAGATTAACTACTGTTAAAGTAAGCCCGTAGTTCTCTGGTTCTGCAAAATGAGCAGATGGTAGGTGCTGATTATCCCCATTTTTTTATGTATAGCAGTGTTTTATGGAATCAATACCGAGGATGGTAAACACAAAGTCCAAAATAAAATGCTGCTGAAAAAATATACAGAAAAGCATGATGAAGAAGGTACAATGATCCAACACAGGTTTAGCTTTTGAATTTATTGCCTCTGTGGCTGGAAAAGGGGATTTTACTAGTGTGTGCCTCATGACACATTACTGAGCCACTGGGGCGAGATTGCATCATAACCATCACAACTTTACCACAGGGATATACTGGTAATTCCCCAGCAGTTTCCGGCCTTTAATTTATCTTTGTGTGCCTGAGTGTGCAAGCATGCTTGGCTATGAGTAGGTGTGCACTGGGATGTGTAAGTGCATGTGTGTGTACAGTCTCTAGGGCCCGCAATCCATAACGGCAATGTTCTACCTTACTCCTGATTGGAAGCCACTAAATCATACCTTATTTTCTTCCACTTCTCGTTTCACACACACGTAAGCACTGCACACACACTAATCAAGGCTAGGCAGCCATTGTAGGAGGCAAAGGTCTGTAAGGCTGTTTGATAGCAGATTAGGCTGGCTTGTCAGACAAGGCACCAGGCCACACAGGAGGTAGTCACATGCTGAATCTATCCGCACACTCATACAGTCACGCTGTGAAAGAAATTCAGCACAAACATTTTTGAAGCCAGAGCAGTAAAGGTAAACCTGTTTGTTCCAAGATGGTTGTGATGTGAATAGTGCAACATAACTCCATAGCAATTAACAGCAAACAAAGTAGCGCTCTGAATAAAAAAGGCATCTGTTTTTGAGATTCAAGCTGTGGCAACTGACTTTCAGTCCAGGCACAAAGAACTTCAGCACAGATTGCAAGGGGTTGGAATTTGTGGAAATCAGTATGTTATCAGTAAGCTTGGTAGCGGCTGGCATGACCAATCTTATCATCAGTGCCTTTGCTTGTCTGCAAAAGCTTCAGCACATCTGCCACAAAAAGCTTCTCCCAAGGGGGAATTCAGTGTCCTTTGGCAGATGGTGCAGAATTGGCTCAAGTTAAATACACAGCACCTCGAATTAAATAAACTTGAGAGGAGATAACACTTTTGCTTACCGTGTTGTGCTGGTCCAAGGAGAGCTGTGGCACTGCAGAAAATACTTAAAGTGACACAGGGCCAGTGGTATACGTTCATCGTGGTGAGATTTGTGCAGCCACAAGCTATTCATAGTACGCAAAGATGATGAAGTCAGTTATTAACAGGTCTACCTCATGTAGATATAGTGACATTTACAGCATTATTTGGATAAAGAAAATTATAAATTAAAAAGATTGGCTATGTTTTTATTAAATTTTCCTTATGGATGAGTTTGTGGTAGAAAGAAACTATAGACTTATTCAATAATACAGGCTGTGACTAAGGGTGTAATTCCCCAAGAATACAATAGAATTTAAATGTATATTACTTTAAATTGTGATTGTAAATATATTTGCCCTCAATATTTAGCAGTATATACACTAGAATAGGAATTTAAGAATTCTAGTTTTTACAGGGAAGTAGAAATAATTATACTGTAAGTAATTTTAAGTAGTGTGTATGTAATTGTGTGTAACTAATTTTGAGTTGTGTATAACTCCAGGTTTTTTAGAGCAAAGGAGATTTCAGTTTGTGACAAAGTGGGTGAGAACGCCTTTTGTCCAGAGTTAAAAACTTGATATTCTTAGTTAACATTCTTGTTTTGATTTAGCCATATTTATTCAATGTATTCTGTAGTAGGGAAACGTGTATTATCCTGGGTTTGTTTATGTCTTGCATTTTTACAGACTATACAATGTAACATCTTGGTTTAAATCAATTCTGACACGTTAATATGTTATTTATTTCAACTGTTAATTGTCTGGTTTGAACACACCTTACCTACCTGTTTTTAGGAACAAAAGGAGAAAATGTAGTTTCACTTCCTGAGGTCACAGGAAGAGTAAAGTAAAGTAAAATTTTATTTATACAGCATTTTATAACATAAAATCACAAAGTGCTTCACAGAAGCTAGAACAGGGGTGGGCAATCTCAGTCCACGAGGGCCGGTGTCCCTGCAGGTTTTAGCTCTCACCTTGGGTCAACACACCTGAATCACATGATTAGTTCGTTACCAGGCCTCTGGAGAACTTCAGGACATGTTGAGGAGCTAATTTAGCCATTTAAATCAGCTGTGTTGGTTCGAGGACACATCTAAAACCTGCAGGGACACCGGCCCTCGTGGACTGAGATTGCCCACCCCTGAGCTAGAACATAAAACAACATCAACCAAAGGCAAGTTTAAAAAGATGGGTTTTTAACTGTTTTTTAAAAGAACTGACAGAGTCTACAGATCTCAAATTCAATAGAAGAGAGTTCCAGAGTCTGGGAGCCACAGAAACAAAAGCTCTGTCACCTTTTGTTTTTAATCTAGGATGCTGGACAACCAGCAAGCCCTGGTCACAAGACCTCAGGGACCTGCTGGGAATAGGGAAGAGGGCAGGTGAAGAAAGGGGAGAATCCTTGTAATTTAATAAAGTTGATTTTAGAGTGTGTTTATAGAGAAAATGATTTATTGTTGTAATGTGTATTGATTACACCCTAGAGTTTTTATTGCTAGTAAAGAGTAGCAGTATAGGATTGAGTAGGGAAATGTTTGTCTTACCTACGTAATGGAATAGTCCGGGGGTGAGGTTGTTTGGTTAAGTTGACTATTTAAACAGAAGAACGCAGGTGTTCGAGGAGAATGGACCAGGTCAGTGCAGCTGTGTGCATGTGAGCTTAATTTCCATTTATTTAAATTCAGTTATATTTATTTGTACTGAGTTAACTATGGAGTTGATCTTCTTATTTTTTTTATAAATATTGTTTGATAACAAAAATGGTGAATAAATCACTCACTACACTGGACAGCATCTGTCTCGTGCCCTTCTTTAGCCGCTTGGGTCAAGTTCTACCACACAGTTATACTTTGAATATTTTTTCATAGTTGAAGTAATTTGGGCCTGCCATGTTTGCTGCTGTTGATATTTTATTGTAAGTAGGAAAAGTAGAACGGTCTTTGTCACAATATACAAAACAAAATGAATAGTGGAACATCCATTTTTCCACTAAAATACCCAGAAATTATTCACTACCTAAAATTTCCTCACAGTAGATATTCAGTAGAAAGGCAAAGCTTGAAAATGCTTGTCACTGGAAATGCACTGTGGTGAATGATACAATAATAACAATAATAGTCAAATTCAAGCCAATAAAAAAGTAAACGATGAGGTGGGAATGAAGTTCGTTTGTGAAATTCAGTGAAATCTGTGTCATCACAAAATGAGAGCAACTAGTATCACCAATCTTTCTACAATAAAAACCTAATTTGTAATTTATATGCATGAATGCTAATTCCTGTTTTGCTATCAGGAAGACTTGCTGAGTCAAACAGCTGACCCTTTAGCCATTTAAACAGTCAAACTCATTTGAATTCATGATTGAAGCGCTCTGTAAAATTCAGCTGATAATAATAATTATTCCGCGCATTTAAAATGTAACATAACATTATGTGGGTGTGTATTTGTATTTGTGTGTATTTTAATATGTAATAACATGGCTCATATCTTTTTGATGTTACCAAGAGTACATATTGAGATCACCATCAAAAGTTGACTCTGGATTGGCTCTTATCACACAGGAGCTGATTAATATTATGCTAAAACACGCTGTAAAGGCTATAATTTTTCTAGTGTGACCTCTGATGGCCTCTTGGCTCTAATTATTAAGGCTGAATGGACCCAAACAGAGAAGCAGTGTCACTACGTGAATATGTCCTTCAACCACCATCTGGAGCTCTCCTCTCAGTCAACACTTTTCACTCAGCAAGCATTCGGTCAACAGTTTAAATCAAACAAACAACTTTATTGACGGAGATAACAGAAATAAATAAATAAAAGTCGGTTAATGTGCGTTAATGGGCTGAGAAAACAGGATGATGAATGTGCTTTGGTTCAAAACAGCAGATGAAGATAATTACAGTTAAGGCAACTGTTCTCCGAGCGTTAATTATTGCAACCTTTATTTAACTGGGTGAGAACTGCTTACACACGCTAACACTGAGGGGCTGCCAGCTGGAAGCCGCTATCTCAGCCGTCCTATAAGCAGTTAGCTGGGCTGCTGGTGCGAATAATGGTTTAGTGCCGTGCTCGTTGGCACTTTGGCACTAAAACATTCCATTTTCACCTTTCCCGAGATTTTAATAAATAATAAATTGTAGATTTTGGACTCACTGTATCACCTTGTTTATTGACCCCTCAAATGTTAACCAAACAAAAACAGCCATTCCATATTTTCACCCTGGAATATCTTTCACAACAGTTGCATCAGGAACATACAAATTGGGCCTGCAGGTCCACAGTTAAGGCAGGTATAGAATCTGTGTTTGATTAGCTCTCAAACTTTTTCTGGCATGCACCTTATCAGAAAGTCCACCAGTGGGGGCCACCCCATAGTTTGAGAACCACTGGATTAGTGTAACACAAAGTTTTGTTTTGTTTTTTGGGGGGCTTGGAAAGTATAATTGTTCCTCCTGTGTCAGTGCGATGGAGATTAAGACAGAAAAAAAATAGAAAAGCTAGCAGGCTGTGTTTCACTGGGTGTGATCATATTCTACAGCTACAGTTGCACACAAGAGAGAAAGAGCACTGATATAAGAGCTGTGTCCAGGAAAATGACCTCTGCTTGACCTCACTGGTACTACTCGCTCTCTCCCATAAAAAAAAGGGGGGACTCACATGCACTTCTGATACACATGCTTTGGTGGGGTTGCTGATGTTGGCACATTTGTGCTCTGGGACAAGAACTGCTTCATTGGCACTGATTACTGCTTTATCCTTCCCCTGCAAACACTGGCCAACATCACCCTGCATACCAATGTACAACACCGACCAGAGAGGGTGAAAAAGAGGGGATGGGTTGGCAGCGAAAGACAAGGGGGTGGGGTCGGTGGGGGACAAGTGATGGCCTGGCCTGCTTACTTTGATATGAGCAGACCAGCAAAAAGAATTAACATCATTACCTTCTGCTACTATTGTGCATTAGATGCATCAGTCTATAAATCAAATCTGTCTGAAGATTCCTTCAAGCTCAAAAACTCTTACAGGGAATTCAGAGAGTGTAAGATTACTGTGTTCTGTACGTATAGCAAACAGCAATTTGCGGGGAAATGGATCGAATGACATACATTTAGTATAAACTCGGTGTGAGAGAGATATTTGTGGGAATAGAGTTCATGTACTAGATAGATTTTTTCAGTTGTGTGACTTTTGTATTACTGTAGGGTCTTTACCTCGCAATATAAAGCGTCTTGAGGCAACTGTTGTTGTGATTTGGTGCTATATAAACAGAACTGAATAGAATTGAATTGACCGTTTGTTTTGTTTTATGACACATTGGTGTGTTGTAACTGTTAAGCTGTTGCCATTTTGCATTTATCTGCCATCTTGCAGTGAAACAAAAGCAAAAGTGGCATTTAGCTCACCAGCAGTGATGAGCAGTTATTAGAAAGCATGATTATTTTGCAAACAATGCAGCATTATCTAACAACGTTATTCACTTATAAATGAAAATTGGTGCTTGTAAACACTAAAAACACACATTTGATTTTTTTCCCCTCATTTTCAGGTTTGTAAAAAACAACAACAACAAAAAAAACCTAAACAAACACCATTTTAAAGTAAATTCTATCAGTAGCTAAATAGTTATCATCTAGATGTGAACTCGTGGAAAGGAGGCCCTGAAAGGTACAGGTGAGTAGATGGAGAGCAATCAAAGCACATGCTGGAGCTGGCTGGAGAACAAAGCTGAAGCTGATAAAGGGAGCAGAGAGCAAGACAGCCTGATGAGTGCTGACTTGATGGTAAAGTGTGGAGCGCAGAGCAGGACAGGCAGGCTTTATCTAGTGAGATTAGATGGCAAAGAGCTGGGTGAGGTAACAGGCACAGTGATTAGTGAAAGAGCTTTTCCTGGGACATACAGTTAGGTCCATTCTGTTGAATAAAGACACTTCTTTTTCTGGTTTTGCCTCTGTACCCCACAGTGGATTCTAAATCAAACAGTCAATATGTCATTGAAGTGGTTACTTTCAGCTTTAACTGATGGGGTTTCACAAAATCTCTACTCAAATGGCTCAAAAATAATTGGGCTAACTAACATAATCCGAAATATAAGGATAATTGTTTTTGAATACTTGAATGAAAGTCCTTTGCACTGAAGTCTAGAACCCATAATAATCACAAATGCTGTTTCCACCCTTGAGATGCTCTCGTAAGCCAAATTCAGTTGCTACTTGTTTGTGGTTTCTCTGCATTCAGTTGGAACTTCAGTAACTGTAAAGTTCTGTTGTGCTGAGATCAGGTGACTGACTGGGCTCCTGAAGAACATCCCATTTCTTTGCCTTCATAAACTCTTGGGTTATTTCTGCAGTATGCTTTGGATCATCATCCATTTGCAATGTGAGGTGCTGAGTTTTGTAGCATTTGGCTAAATCTGAGCAGAGTACAACCCTGTGCACTTCACAGTGTATCCTGTTTCTTCTATCAGCAATCCCATCACCAAAAAATACTTGTGACCCAGAACTATTCAGGCACTTTTTAAATGTTTTTCAATCTAATCCTTTCTATTGTTCAGTGTAACTAGTGATTTTTCTCTTGACTGTAGACTTTGACAACAAAACTGCCTCAAGGCTGTTATTAACTCATTTTATCTTAAATATAGAAATAATTCCATCATCATCCACTTTTACCAACCACTGTAGTGTTTGGAGCCTTTTGTTTTCATTGAGCTGGTGAGTGTATTCATTCTTTTTTTTTAATGTACAAGGCTCTTGGTTACTAGCTACTCCTACAGGTTCTGATATCTCTTTGATAGATATATTTTGGACTTTCAGCCAGTGGCACTGGCATCTATTTATAGTTAAAAGTTATAAAATAGAAATTCCTTCCTGATTCCACTTCAGATACTGTGTCTCCGTTACTGTTTTTTTTTTTTTTTTTTCATGAAATAACAAGGGAACAAGTCTTTTCTGGCAATGATACTGCTTGTCTGTTATCCAGTTATTTTTGAGCCTCTGAAAATGGAAGACTGTGTTTAGAATTTGCTGTATTTCCTAAACATGTAATCCTTTTTTAGCTGAATTTAAATTCTGCAGTAGTTGTGCACAGAGCAAAACTTGCAAAATTTTTTGGAAATTGTTGACCCAACTGTAGAAGCAAAGATTAGTAACTTAAGTAGTCAGTCTAGTCTTAGACTTGTACCTTTTACATACTTGTGTGTTTCTTTTTCAGAGCACAATGACCCTAGCAGGACTAGGAGATGTTGAATCTGCAGAAGTTAACATCTACAGCCATGGTTCAGATGTGTCAGATAGGGCCTCCTGAGTGACTCACAGTCTGCTGCCTGTGGAGAGCAGATAAAACCTGAAGGAGGACCTACTTTTCAATGGAATACAGACAGAGTTGGAACACACTGGATCGCGCACACCCGCCAACACACAAATATAACGGTTTCCAAGAATATATTCGCTGAAGTTTTCTGATAAAATACAGCTAAAATATATATATATAATCTCAAGATGGGACTAAACTGTCTGTCCTATGTTTGATAATAAAAAGAAATCAGAAAATAAACACAAGTGACTGACAACAAAATCTAACGATCACAAACACATTCATAGTAGATGGACATTGTTGCACAAAAACAAACAAACACAGTGCAACAAATGAAGTTGTTTTGTATCACAATAGGAGCTCTGGCTGTATCTGGAGAAACACTGAGGGAGAATTTCTTGGAACTGGTGTTGTACAGAAACACTTTTGCCAATTCAATTCTTCATATTGGCAAAAGGAATGTTTCGTGACCAAACTATTCCAATTTCTTCCCTTGTTGAATTGCAAGATGTCTTGGGACAGCTTGATACCATATGTGACTGTCTGGACATGAACCAGGGTCTTCAGCCAATAAAAGACTCAAATGTTTAGACATTTCTGTTAAAGCTATAATGTCAAACAACCAAAAAGCAACTAAAAGCAACCGCATTCGCCCTGTTTATGCCCTTTCCGGAAAAGAACCAAACTCTTGGCTTTGTCTTTTAAAGTAATATCCATCCTCTCTAATTGTTTGTCTGTTATTACTTGGAGGAACAGATGCTTGTTCATGATGGCAAACATTTTCTATTTATGGCACAATTAATATGACAGGACAGCCCAGCTGATTTCCAGCACCTTTTTTTTGTCTGCATATTTAATCTGCATTTTTGGCTCATGTACAATATCTCGTGACAATCAAAAGTAAGGTAGCTGAGAGAGAGATAAATTAGAAAGAAATACAGATTGTAATGCTGTTAGAGCAAGTCTGCAGTCAGAGACAGTCCCACTGAACTATACTGCGCCTATTTCTCCTTTCTCATGAGAAATAGGTTGTAAAGTGAGGGGAAAAATTGACCTTTTGCCCCGCTTAAAGAAGAGACACATATTACTGATGTTGAGTGGATGACAAAAACTAACGGAGTCAAGTTCGGTCAGATGTGTTTCAGCTTGGATTAGTTGACAGACACCATAAAACAACATATGTAGCAGTGACTCCCAAAGTTGGCCACACAGATTGTGGGAGAAGATGCTAAATAAATGTGTTTGTTAGGTTGCACTTTATAAAACAACCCATAACTGAGGATGTAATTTTACTCATATTAAATAGAGTTCAATGTATTTTATCTGAAATTAAAATGAAGTTATTCTGGTGTCTCTACCAGTATTTATAGCTACTTATAAGGGGGTAGCAACTTAAGTTTTAAAGGAAAGAAGAAACAGAGTACGTTGTAAGCAGTGTTGGTCAAGTTACTTCCATCCAGCCATCCATCTTCATCCGCTTTATCCGGGGCCGGGTCGCGGGGGCAGCAGCCTAAGCAAAGAGGCCCAGACCTCCCTCTCCCCAGCCACCTCCTCCAGCTTATCCGGGGGAACACCAAGGCGTTCCCAGGCCAGCCGAGAGATATAATCTCTCCAGCGTGTCCTGGGTCTGCCCCGGTGCCTCCTCCCGGTGGGCCTTGCCTGGAACACCTCACCCAGGAGGCGCCCAGGGGGCATCCTTGTCAGATGCCCGAACGACCTCAGCTGGCTTCTTTCGATGTGGAGCAGCAGCGGCTCTACTCTGAGCCCCTCCCGGATGGCCCAACTTCTCACTATAAATAGTAATTAGCTACTAATTAGTAATTACTTCTTAGAAAGTAATCCTGTTACTTTACTGATTACTTATTTTCAAATCTTCTTTTAATTTAGTTACTTTATTACTTTTTAAAATATGATACATGACCATAATACGCAATAAAGCAATAGACATTACAGTCTAAATCTATTTTCTTTGCATAATCCATCATATTAAATTGAATCAAATGGAAAAAAAAAGTTTAATTGTCTTATTAGTTTTAATCATTTAATTTTATGCACATTGCATCAAACATCATTTAAATTATATGCAACATTCTCTGACCTGAAGAAAGTTTTTTAAGATTCAAACCTATTTTCTACATATTCCAGCATATAAAATAAAAATTTTTTTGTGTTTACACTCGCTCTTTCAAATAGATGCAAGTAAAACACAGCAGATAAATAACATCATCATTCAGCGGCAGTAAGTACTGGCGCTCTTAAGTCTATTTACACCTGTTTAGCAGGAGTGGGGTGGTGGAGGTTTGCCCGGTGCTGCAGCGGTCAGTGGGGGGATCCGGGGGTTTCTCTGTGAATTTCACTTTCCCATGACAGTGTTCAAGGTGCTTGCTCTGATATAACGTTTAATTTTTCACTGTAAGAAGTTTGAAGTCGAGTTAAAAACTAGATAAGGGTAGCATAACAGATGTTTATGATTACACAAACATTATGTAGGAGTAAGTAATGGATACTAAGTATTGATATGTAAATATGAAAATAACACAAAACAATGTAATATTTTAGACATCCACATATATCAGTTCCAATAACCTTAAATGTTGTCAATAAAAACAATGGCATTAAGAAACAGTTTTAAATAGTTCTGTATATCATTACTATCACTTTGACTGTCAGATCAATCTATTGGCCATGAAGGAGAGGTCAAAGGTTAAATGTGAAATAATATTTTAAATCTTTATACAGTACTTTTTATATGTTGACTTTACACGCCACACTTGTAAGAATTATAGTTATAAGGCTTTTTATCAATTTTCAACTAAGAAATCGTTAAGTTGACCTTGAAGACTTTTGCGGATGTAAGTCAAACTTTAATGGATTGTAAACATGACCCCCATCGACACAGTTTTATCAGAATTCTGTCAAAACTTTTTTGAGTTATTGTGTTTACAGATAGAATGACACACACGTACACAAACGCTACCAAAAACGTGACCTCAGTAGTGAAGGTAACTATGAAATTTGATTTGGAGGTTTAAGCCACTTTAAGCTTTTAACCTCCTAGGACCTGGCGTCCACATATGTGGACATCACATTTCGGGATGTCTAGACCAAAATACAAAATTTTACTCTACAAGGACCTGATATCCACTTACGAGGACATTATACTGCGACTGCTCTATCAAAATGTAAAACAAATGTCCTCATATGTAGCTCTCATTTTTCTCAGAAACAAAAATCAGGTTAAAAAAAACAACTGGTAATTCTTTGTTTTTACATTCATCGGGTCCCAGTCAGCCCAAATAGCAAAGAGAATTTAAAAATCCATGCCATGAAAGAGTTCGAGTCTTAGGAGGATAATTTAGTGTCTCTACCAGTAAGTATTTACTGGGCTGTGTTATAAAGTGCAACTGCCTTTACACTACTAATAAAACATGGAAGTATGTGAAATAACTGCCAGGTTAAACCAAAGCACCAAATATCACAAGACTGAACACCAAGCCAAGCATTTTAGGCTTGCATTCTTCACCGCTGTGAGTAATGAAAAGAAACCACAATGTCACAATGTTTCTCAGAATATCTTCTGACAGTATAAAGCTTGTTTGGACAACTTAGGACACTTCTTCACTTTGCTTCACTACTTATTTATTTTTTTCTGAAATGTCACACACTGGAGTTGCTTGTTTTTCTTCATTACTAATAGTCAGTGTTTAAAAAAGCTTTGTGTGTGTGTGTAAGCAAAGGAGAGATTGTTTTTGTGGTATGTGGGTGTAAGGTTAAAATAGTTAATCTGCAAATGTTTGAGAACCGCTGCTGTACTGTGTGATATGTAAAAGATAAACCGCATCCACACAGGAAGGATTCGCTCCAGGGTTGCCGAGGTTACTCTCTAATGTTTTAACTACCAGGTTACATGCTAGTCAGACGTTTCCTGCACGCTCATTGATAGACATTTCAATTGCTTGCATGGAAGTTGGGAAAAGTTTAACTCTGGTCCTGCCCACTTTGGCGGCAGCAGTTATTGCAACTGTAGCCGCTTGACGTTTTCAAACGTCATTCACATTCTCTCCACTTGTTAAGTGATTTTGTATCAGCCCTGCTTCCAGCTCAGAGTGTCAGTGACTGAAGCTGTCATGTTTTTAACTGACTACTGCAATGCTCTGTGTCTGGTTTTACTGAACAGAAATGAGGCCCTAAAAATAACAAGTACTCATTCTTAGCTTCTCAGATATTTAAGCTCAGTTTTTGAAAACTCTTGACTTGCAAAACACCCCATGGGCTCATGATGTCCCAAGCACCGAACATATGAGTACATCATAAAAGAATTCCTCTCAGGCCTTTCAGTGTGGCCATTAAGCTTAGGATCAGGATGTTTTCATGACAAGTAATACAAACCATGAAGCCGCATATTAATGGCTAGCCTCTTGTTATGGATGTATCAAATCAGATGTTCTTTTAGCTTAAAATTGATCTGTTTTCAGCTTCTTCTTCCTGACATATATATTGGTGTTTGTTTCTGCCCCTCTGGGACCCTCAATATAAACTTTCATTGAGAACAATTTCTTCAGTCTTCAGTGTGCTAATATGTTTATATTAGGCTAGCAACAACTCAGTAGCTAGCCATTAGGTAACACATCATTATATGTCAGCTGTAGGAATATAAAATAACTGTCCAATCTTCAATGCTTTTTTGTTTTCCATGTTTGTTTATTTCCAAAGTTATAGCAGAGCTGCAGGCTCTAGTTTTTTAAAAATGCTTCTGTCAGAAGCAATCTTAAATGGAAACTAGCATGCTAATTTCCTGCTTAGACCTGACAGCAGCCTTCGACACTGTTGATCACAACATACTGTTATCCCGCCTAGAACACTGTGTCGGTCTGAAAGGTACTGTTTTAAAGTTTTTCCAGTCCTATCTGGATAACAGGAGTTTTTCTGTTCACCTCGGTGACCTGTCATCTCCCAGAGCTCCTTTAACTTGTGGTGTACCTCAGGGGTCCATTCTAGGCCCCCTGCTGTTTATTCTGTATTTGCTCCCTCTGGGCGATGTGCTGCGCAAACATAATGTGTCCTTCCACACCTTTGCTGATGACATTCAGATCTACCTCCCTCTGAGGTTAGACTGTAAGGACTCTCTGCAGCCGTTATTCTCCTGTTTGTCTGACATTAAGACTTGGATGGCTCTTAACTTTCTACATCTAAATGAAAGTAAAACTGAAGTCATTGTGTTTGGGCTTCCTAAAGACCCCGACCTTTCCTTTGATTTTATGGGACCCCTAACTTCCGAATGTACTTCCTCCATTAAGAGCCTCGGTGTTACTTTTGACAGTGCTTTTAAATTTGATAAACAAATCAGCTCCGTAGTCAAGGGATCTTTTTATCATCTACGGATTTTAGCTAAAGTCAAGTCCTACCTGTCCAGGAACGATCTAGAAAGGGTGGTCCATGCTTTTATTACTTCACGGCTGGACTACTGTAACTCCCTTTATGCTGGTTTAGATCGTTCCTGCCTGCATCGCCTTCAACTGGTGCAGAACGCTGCTGCTCGCATGCTGACCGGCTCCAAAAAGAGAGACCACATCACTCTGGTCCTCTGCTCTCTCCACTGGCTCCCAGTTGCTTTTAGGATTGATTTTAAAATTTTACTGTTGGTTTTTAAGGTTCTTAACGGTACTGCACCTCCTTACCTGGCAGAGCTTCTTAGCATTTACCGCCCCAGGAGATCTTTGAGGTCAGCAGACCTGATGCTTTTAGATGTTCCCAGGTACAGACTAAAGACTAGGGGAGAGAGGGCTTTTGCTGTGGCTGCACCCAGACTGTGGAACAGTTTACCTCCTCACATCAGATTCTCCACAAGCCTTGGAACTTTTAAAACTGCTCTTAAAACTCACCTCTTCTCATTGGCTTTTAGCAAGGTTTAACTTATTGTTTTAATTTATTGTTTTATCAGTGAGGTGTTTTATGTACTTGTGTTTTATTGTATTTTATATTTGTATTTTATTGTACAGCACTTTGGTCAGCCTCGGTTGTTTTTAAATGTGCTTTATAAATAAACTTGACTTGACTTGACTTGACTTGACTAAAATAAAACCTCTTTTTCAGGAGGACCTGGGAGAACAACCACCTTGGTCATTATATTGGAGCTGAAAGATTTTGAACCATTTTGGCTTGTCGATGTTCCAGTCTTGTTGGGTTGCCTAGGTAACCCTATAGTATTTACTCCCAGGTCGTTCGTCAATCAGCGGTATCCTTTGCTGTCATTGGTAGCCACTTCAATTGCTCTCCTTAAGTTAAGAGAGAAGCTGATCTTGTGACCCACTCACTTTGTGCCACCAGCAGTTATTTCGCCTCTAGTGACTTTAAATGACCTGTGGTCTCTGATCACCGCATCGCTGCCAATGTGGACACAGCCTCAGTTTTCAAATCTAGCTGCTGTCAATTGCTGACACTAAGCTACCCCATCCAAGGCAGATCCTGAACTACCAGACAGTTTGAGTGCTTTTTTTTTAAATAGCTATTCCTAACCTCTCACCACTATTCACAGAGGTATGGTACCTTTTAAACTGGAGAAAAACAAAACAGTAAGCCCACACATCTAACCCCTCACTAAGTCACTGCTCATAACAACTGACTCCAGTCTTCATGGACATCTATAATGCTTCACTCAGCCCAACAAGATACCTGCTTGCCTCAAAAATTCCAAACCTATTTCGAACTCAAGAAGAATATCTAACATTAAAGCCTACAGGCTTGTGGTCCTGACATCGCTGGCAATGAAGACATCTGAGCACAAATTGGTGGCACACATTAAATTAGTCACAGCCCCCCTGATGGATTCGCTACAGTTTGCATACTGTCTAAACCAGCCTACAGATAATGCAGTCAACCTGCACTTCACCTTATCTGGAAACCAAATATAATTACATAAGAATTTGACTTGGTGATTTCAGTTCCGCTTTTAAAACTACAAACCCTGTAAAGCTTTTCAGGAAACACATCAGCACATCAATTTTCCTCTGAGTCCTTGATTTTTTTTTTAAAGGGGTCAAGTTGTAAGATTAGGCTGAGTCCTTTTTACCTCTTCTCCCTCTTCACTATTGACTTTATATCAACAGCAAACTCTTTCAGGACTTTAAAATATGTGGACTAATCTCAAAAGATAGAAGAGGAAACACAGGTTGGAAGTGGAGAAGTCACTGAAATGGTGCGGGAGAAATGAATGAAAATAATGACATGGGTTATCAAACATAACCTGGAAAATTGCTAAATGATGTTCCCCACTAAATTGTTTCTTTCTTATTCTAGTGCCATTACCAGTTTTTGGAGGTAAATGAAAATTTATAAATTTTAATTTCAGATAAAAAACAAAAAATCATATTTCATTCTAGGGGAAGTGTGCCCGTCACTGGCTGTATTATAAAGTGCTGCCAATTCTACACTACTAGCTTTGTGACATAATGTTGATAGTCGTAAGGTCATTAGTCAGGCATGCTTTGCAGTTTAGATTGGAACAGATAAGCACAAGGTTGAATCCATGTTGGCTTTCATGCTTTAGAGAAGGCTACAAAAAGGCAACAGTCACCAGACACTTTGTTGGTATCTGACCAGATTATAGTTGGTATCTGACCACTGTCCACAACTCTGCTGTGTCTGATAGTTAATGGTTGTCCAACCACCATTGGACAGTCTCTGCCCAAGGGATTAGTTTCACAAACATTCCATGGCTCGCCACCATCCACCATGCACAGAAATCCTGATTCATTGCGTTGTAACATGTCTTTGAGCAGGTTCCTTTGAAACAATGTTGTCAGCAGAAATACTGAGGTTCAATAAATGTTTAAAAATGTATGATTTCTATACATTAATGTAGCTACAGTGGAGCCACGGTAAATGTTTTATTTTGTGCAACCAAGTGTATAACTATGGAAAGACTCAAGAATCATTGCTATCAATTTCCAATCACTAGAACATTATGCTCTGATTAAGGAATAATAATCTAGAAGAAAACTTCACAAGGATTATGGATTTTGATGATGATGTGTTAATGCCTACCGTCTGTATAGTCAGAAATGATATGATGAAAAGATATAACTGCAATGCATACTCATATAATCACATATTTTCATATTTTTCAGGTGATATAAATGACCGAAAACGGCAGCAGTCATTTGTGTCTGTCTTAGTATGATTAGCGTTCCTTTAGCGACATATAAGATGTTACAGACCAACATCATATTGCCAATATCTCCCAGTAACTATAGGTTGACAAGTTTAAGGCTGAAATAAATACAAAGTGATTATATTAATTACAGCAATAACAATCCCAAATATATACACATGTAATACTGATGAAGTAAATAACTTTCATCCAGCACTTACATGTGGGACATGGTACAGTATGTCACAAAGACAGAGAAGGTAATTGCTGAGTAATTTTATGCAGCTGCAACCTTTATGCGCTGCCTGGCTCTTCTGTAGAATGGAATGTTTGGCTCTTTACGTAATCACTTAACTGTTTCTTATACTGAGCAGGCTGTCTCCAACAACTACAAAAACCTGGCACCCAAGAGCAGTAGTAATTTTACCTGACACTGCTCTTTAGCTGACCCTGGTCTTTGACCTGCCTGGAAATGCAGAAGCAAAAAGATTATTCTGTCCGCGGGGATCAATAGAGTATCACAAAAAGCTTACATTGTATTCTCCTCTACCTTGGTGTTTTAGTTGAAGCGAGAAACTGAGAAAAAGGTGATCTCTTATATGCTATTTTAGTCATTTAAAGGATAAAATCCTAAAATGCCACAAATGTAGCAAATGATATACAGCATGCAGGTCTTTAAAATGTCTTTCCATACCCCACAAGAGCAACTCCACATGAACACAAACACCTTTTGTGCCTCAGGGGTTTATGACTTGATGTAGTGTTGTTTCTTTTTCAAAAGACACTCCATTTATATTGCATATATTGAAAACTTTCTCAGCCTCTTTGTCCATAATACTATGACGCATTTGTCACAATTTGCAGGGGTACAGCACTACAGGATCCATTAGTGGGATGAGCTGCTATATGTACTGTTGCGCTGTTGTAACTACAAAAGACAGACATGCATTTGTGTGCACACTGGTTTGTGAGTCTCTCATCGTTCACATGTGAGGTAGACACGACTCCATTTGTACATAAATTTGTGGACAGTTGGCCGCGAACATGTGTGCGTCAGTCTGTTTTATCTGCGTGGTATGGCACCGCGGCTTACATGATTTAGCTAGTAATTAGAGAATAGAGACGTATCCAATTATTGGGGTTATGAAATATCACCCTGTCTCAGTAGTTATTCCAGTACTGTCTGCACCCTGCCATATTATTACGCCAGCTGCATATATGATTAGGTGTGTGCATGTGTGTGTAAAAGAGAGAGGAAGAGAGAAGAAGATAGTGAAAGAAAAAGAGTACAGTATATGAGTCTATCTAGAAGAGGCGGTGTCTACAAAGGAAACTCATTTATGCTCAATGTAAATTATAGGTGGCAGGACCACATGCTTGTAGGAACCGCAGCCAAAGCTGTTGCACACAGTCCCATGACACCTTATGTGTGTGTGTGTGTGTGTGTGTGTGTGTGTGTGTGTGTGTGTGTGTGTGTGTGTGTGTGTGTTTTGGTGGTGGTGGGGGTGGGGGGGGGCAGCATACTTGAAATGTAGCAGCTATGTTTTAGCTACTGCATTTCTCTAACTCTCTAGTACATAAAAACACACAAAGGGCTACATAGTGTGCATCATGAATTGCACCACTCTGCTTGCAGCTTCACTGCAGGCGATCCATCAGATGCATGCACTCTTGCTCTCACATGGCAGGCTAGACACACAGGAGGAAATACATGTGTGACTGTGTGTGCCTGCCCTTTATTTGTGTGGGTGAGAGTGTGTAAATATGTACAATCATATCTCACTTAGTGAAAAAGCCTCCACTTGCTCTGCCTGTCACCAGCGGAAACAAAGACCAAGGACCGTTCAATATTAGCAACTGGAGAGCTGCTATCTCCAGCCATCTGGGAGAAGAAAAAGAAAGCTACTCTATGGATCTCTCCAGATGCTACCAGAAAGCAGATTTCCAAAGCAGAGGTATACAGAGAAAACATTAACTCCATCGAGAGGGTTTGATATAAATGGCAAGATGGCTATCTGTTCTGGGAGGTGATGATGAAAACGGAGACATCACCGCAGACTGGAGATGGCACAAGTGTACGCACATTTATTTTGCATGCACAATATGCAAGTATACAATATAATATGCAGAAAGTGAGCCGGGTTGAAATTTGATATGATTTTCATTTTAGACATATTTTGTTCCTAGACGCAACATCAGTGCAAAGTGAAATATTGTAGACCTTGTATTAATGTCTCTGTAGGCTCCTTTGTTTTCTTCCTGCCTTGCACACACACACACACACGCGCAAACACACACACACACACCTGCCTCCAGCCCCTCCCTTAATGGTCTCTACCAGGCACACACTGACAGATATGAGAGTACAAGTGATGCAGTGTAGTGAAGCAGGTGAGGCATGCGGAAATAATTTACAAGATGCTCATGGGAACTGGAGGGTGGGACTTACTCCTGTATTCCGGAAGAGATGTACACATTTGTCACGTCCTGCAGTAACTGTATGGATATGATAAGGATGCAGTTTGGGGAGTATTTTTTTTGAGATAGCAGAAATGTTTATAGAGCACAGGAATCTGAACTTTTCTCATATATTCCTCATGAGGCATGCGAGTTGTTATCGCAGGTGACTGCTGCCTTGAACTTATACGCGGACTCCGCTGATCATGTAGAGAATTCCTCAGCTCTCTGACAACAAAAACCATGCCACGGTAACAGTCGCCTATCGCCGCCAGCCGCCCTAAGCGCCCCTAATTGGATCATCTGATTGACTGGCATACTCCTCGGCATTTTTCATTGGCAGGGCGGTAATGGAGCCGTGACTGTGCTCCAGTAAAACAACCTAAAGGCGGAGCGCGGAGGGAGAGGCGGAGCTCTCCTTGGTACTTAAACGGAGGTGGCTCTGGTAGAAGTGAAGCACGAGCTCACGACAGCCGGACCGCACAGTGAGCGGTGCGAAGAGTAAGGGATAAGAGTGAGAAGAAAGGGGAAAGGAACAAAAAGAAAGAAGGAGAGCAGGGGACTGCGCGGCCCTCTGTACTAATGGACCACAAGGATATTTAACCGCTTGCCCTGGGAGCGCACAGGTATCCTCTTCCCTCACTCTCTCTTGCCATGCGCTATGCGTAAAGGCACCAGGTTGCCTTTTATTTACAGCAGTTTCTCTCATCAGTTTCAGCTGCCGTTCTTGTTCCGTTTTTCTTCTTTTTGTTTGCACGTGAATCACCTCAGCTTTTATACATTGTGCCCTAATTAGTGGCTGACTCATATGTGCAAAGAGGGCAAGGGGCAGTAAATCATCAGTGCACTATTTCGAGTTTTCCTGTCTCTCTGTATAGTGCTGAGAACTGTTGAGGGCTTTCTTCCACTTCTCTCCAGTACCGAGCAAAATCATCCACATGTAGCAAAGCGTTTGTGAACAACGGTCTTGTTGTGTGAACGTTTAACACGTTTGTTTGATTCCGTATTTTACAGCTTATGACACCCGCTCTCATTCCCGTGCTCTCTCCCTGTCCCCTCAGACACCGCAGTCCATGCCTCTCCCTTGCCAGGTCATTGATGGGAAATCAACTGGATCGGATCACCCACCTCAACTACAGCGAACTGCCCACGGGGGATCCGTCTGGGCTGGAGAAGGACGAGCTTCGAGTCGGCGTCGCCTACTTCTTCTCTGACGAAGAGGAGGAGGTGGACGACCGCACTCCGTCTGACTGCGGATTCACCAAGGACCACAGCCCGACCGAGGAGGGACCCTTATCGGTCAGCGAGGTGGAGTACTCGGCTTTCTGCTCCCAGGAATGCATCTTCTCCAAGCTGCGCGAGAACGAGGACTTGAATGTGTACTCAGCCAAAACTTTGCTGACTATGTGCAAACCGGGGGACCTGCTGGAGCTGGTGGCCACCGCGCAAGCCCCCCACTGGGTCATCTTCGAGCAGGATGACCAAATCATTCATCTGCACAAGGGCGAAATCCGCAAAGACAGCCTGCTTGAGATCAGCAACGGCCGCCACGGGAGAATAGTCAATAATCGTTACCGCTATCGGCCGCTACCCCCTGACCTAGTGATGCAGAACGCAGCGGGACACGTGGGCCTGAACAGCGAGGAGATATGCTGGACCAACTCGGAAAGTTTCGCTGCCTGGTGCCGCTTTGGGAAACGGGAGTTCAAAGCCGGGGGAGAAGCGCACTCAGCGGAGCAGCAGTACTTCCTCAAAGTGCATCTGTCCGGCAGCGAGGTGCACACTCTGGTCTTTCGCAGCCTGGAGGACATGATCCGGGAGAGAAGGCGAGTAGACGCCAGTGGAATTCTCAAAGAGCTCTCTCTGGTTAACGGGGGCAAGGAGTGATCAGGGATTCCGTTTGATATCGTCTCCTCCACCCGCCCTCCCTGCCTCCTCTTTGCCAAAGCGCACGGACGCACACTTTTGCGCACACAATAACGTACTTTCACACAAGCACACGGACGCACACGTGCAAGGACCTGTTGGTGTTGGACTGTCTGTTTGTCACGGATGGGGCCTGGGTTTTATTTCTTTTCTTTTTTTCTGGACCAAAGGCGCCCTGTGGAATTTCCATCAAAATACAGTGTTGAGAGAAAAGAGAGCGCGGCCATATAAACAGACAACGCCCATTCTGGTTAGAATTCGTGCTGAGTGGGACACACGATTTCTAAGAAACTCATTGTTCCCGATAAGCGAAATCACCTTTACAACCCCTCCCCACATTGCGCGCACGGCTCGGTTTGGTTTCTGTTTAATTTCTCGGGATAATGGAATTGGCCCCTTCTGTATATAGGGTGCCTGCTGCAGCAGACCAGACGGTGAGACCGGCAGAAGGAGAGGGAGGGAGGGGTTGAAAGATAGGATTTGGGATGGCTCTCGAGAAGTCTCCCTTCTATTTTTTTACTGTTAGCTTTAAAACCTGGACAGACCACGACATAGATCCAAGCCACAAATTCACAGACAGTCCTAGCTGATTACGCAGTTGCCTAAACAAAACATTTTGGCTTGACCAAGCTCCCTTGTTGCCATATCAAAAGTATTGTCATTTTCACAATGCTGTCATCCTGCTCCACAGCACTGGATGTATGTGTAAATTGTGTTCATATACTGATTTCGATTTGAGTCCCTTATTTTTGTATTTCAGTTTAGTGGATTTAACCCTGATCTCTCTTTTTTTTTTTTTTTGATTCAAATAAATGGAGGTTGAAATTTGAAAATAAGAACTTGGTCTATCAGGTGTTGTTTGGTCGCCCATAAACACACATGTACCATCTCACATTCTCAGATGCACACATTTACACACTCATACACACACACTTTTGAATTATTGATGTTCTAGTGCCTTCTGACCTGCCTCCGGCCAAATAAGCGTCTTATATCTCCACATCATTTGGAGGTAGAAAATGGTCATTTGCATCAGACACATAAAGGCTTTATGAAAAATCCATATAGAATCTGAGAGTTGCAGTATAGGCGGCTGCTTTAAGTCAATGGGAAAAAACCTTTTTTTTTATGTCCACAGGCTATATTCATTTGTGTGGATTTTATCCTGTTGCTATTCAGTCTTTTCCAAACATTTTGATCTCTCTGATGTTTTACCAGCCATACAGCCACATTAGTAAAGTTATGCTGGCATTGTAGGACATAGTTTCTATCTGCATTGTAAACAAGATGTCCTCCATACAGTATAATAGTATAATTCTTATCAGGATGGAGCACACTGTGTGCTTTTATGGCACCGATGTTGTATTAGTCTGCAATGCCTTTATCTCTGCAGTGTTGTTATTACTCCTCTGCTATGAGTGTCAGACAGTGCCTTTATTTTCTTGGGATTGTGATCTGATGTATCACTGAAGGTGGGGTAAATCACGTCTCAAAAAAACAAAATCAAAAAAGCAACAATATCTTCCATGAAACACCAGAGAGTAGGTTTGTGGAAAGATTTTTCTGTGTGGTGTTCCTTTGTTAAGTCTCCTCCACTTGATTCTGTTCTAATTGCATGTATAAATGAGCAGCTAAGCTCTCCCTTAGGTATTAATGATTTTATCTATGACTTTTTTTTTTCAACGTGGTCGTGAAAACAGGAGCTGCAGTTGTTTTAGCTGAAGCCAACTGAGGGGAAAGGCAGACAAAGAGTTTGTGTGCGACAGAGAGAGAGAGCATGTATGCAGGGTTACCCAGGATGTGTGTGTGTGTGTGTAATGTTTTAACTGCTTTAACTGATTGTTGTGGAGACATTCCCAATCAGAAAATGTCTCATGTCCACCCTGTACGTGTGTGTGCAGATGTTGCATTGTCAGCCTGCAGATGAATTCATGTCAAAGGATAAACTAATGAGCTTGTGGGCCTTGTAAATGTTGCCTTTGGAAGATTTTCTCTAGCTATTGTCCTAAATATGTGATTGTACCAGCTTTCCTGTGATTCTATTGGCACATTTCTCTCACGCTTCCTCTTGTTTTCCTCGAAATCCATTTACTTGTCACTTGTCACCACCTCCCCATAATTTTTTTGCATTGTACTCCTTGCAGACCACATTAACGGACCAATCTGTGTGAAAAATGAGCTGAAATTGAAATCAGCACGTTTACAAAATTATTCAAAGTAAAAAAACAAAAGGCAAACATGTTCTCCCTGTTAACGATCATGAAATCCAGATGGATCCAGATAAACTCTTTTTACTGTTGTTTTATGTTTTTGCTTTCTTCTGTGTTCTGGCTGTTTAGTATGTTTTTGAACAGACTCTGTGGTAAACTGAGCTTGCCTCAGGTGGGTGATTATGTGTGCGCATGTATGTGTGAGTGTGTCAGCCATCCCCCGTGAGCTTAAAAAAATCAGGGTAGTGGGGCAGCCACTGTTAGAGTGTGTGTTTGTGGTCTGTGACTAATAGGCCTCAGAGAAAGATTCACAAGGGTGCGTGTGTGCGCGCGCACGCACACATGTGCATTTTAGGCAGACATCGCACCACATTGTTAGCTCGAGGAGAGGCTTTTGCCATCTGACATCACACTGTGTTTGTGTGCATTAGTTTCTGCTCTTTATATAGTCTACCACATATGTGAAAGTGTGAAACCTAACTGCCTGAAGTGTGTTCCAGCTTGCGTGTGCAAATGACTCTGTGTGGTGTGTGTGTGTAAGTATGTCAGACATGTGTTGTGTGCATGTGTAGCAACAGTGAGCTGCATCTTCTATCCATCAGTGAAGGTAAACCCCTTCTCACTATGGAAACCATGGACACTGTTTTGATGTGTATCCGCTGAGGTGTTTTGTGTGCTTGCATTTTTATGTGACTGTGCAAACCCTCTAAGGCTCAAAGCTAACTGTTAGCTTTAATAGCAAGTCATGTAAGACAAACACATAACAAACAAATCTAACTCTTCTTTTCTCTGTCTATTTTCATCTCTCACACACACACACACACACACACACACACACACACACACACACACACACACACACACACACACACACACATGCACACATGCTTAAACCGACTCACTAGAGACCATCAATTGTTCCTGACATGGATGTCTTCAATTCACACAGGGGTTTGTCGTCAGTGTGTGTGCATCTGGACAAAGCAGATCCCAGCTAGCCTGCTGCCAGCTAAATCAGTGGTCTCAGAGGAGATGTTCTGGGAGGAGGGAACAAGACAGACTATCCTGTCTGCATGATGCCTTTAAGAGGATCTCCCTCTAATCTAGATACTGGTCTGGACTCCCAGTAGATTTGAATATCTTTTTTCTTTTTTTCCCTCCTCCTGCCACCGTTCTTTAAGATGGACACCATACGGAACAACAACACAGCTGGCGGTGTAGATGAGGCAGTGGCAAATGGTTTACACGCTGTTAAAATGTTGGTAACAATGGTTTCCTGTTAACATCTGCTGTAAAATTGTTTTGCTTTTTATATATTATACGCATCATTACTATAGCTGAACCCACACCTACATGTTGATATTTAAACCGAATGCATTTGTTATTGGAATTACAGACTAAACCTGCTTATCAGTGTCCTCAAAGTGCTTCATTATGGGGCGGACTGATTAAACATACGTCGGGTTTGTATATGAACGATGCTTCTTTAAAACCCAGTGTCCGCATCCTGCATTATTGGCAGCCAAATCCATGCATCCATATAGTTTAAAGGATAAATCTGGTTTCCTGCTTTTTTCCTTCTTGTCAACAAATGTTATGAAATAAAAATACCAACAATGACTTTATCCTGCTGACAAATACAGCCTGTTTAGTCGAAGCTTATCATAGCTTATTCTGTGTATGGTGCAGAATATAAAAACAACATGAGTGAGCCACAGTGTTACATTTAAGTGTTTCTTTATTATGATGAGGATGGGCACTGATATTTGCATTCCCACTGCACTAAATTCATGGTTCAACATCATCGCCAACAAATTCACTGTTTGCTGTTTCAGAAAACTCTGTAACCCTTTCTCAAATACAAAAGTATAACAAAACAAAGAACTGTTGCGCTTGTTGCAAAAGCCCTATGAGCCACGTCTTTGGAGACTTTTACGCTGTGGGAAATGAGCTTTTTTGGCATTCTGTTGCTTGCGTCCCTGCCCCCTCGCCTCAGCGTGAACTTTGTGGGTAAATCGGTTCATTAGATGCCTACAGTCACTAGAAATCACAAAAGCACTACAGGTTTCTAATCAGTCACTTTTGCAATTAACAAATGAGCTTATTATTGAAGGAAATTACCTCTACAGGCTTACCAAGGTAAAAAAAAACCCAAAAAAACAAACAAAAAAAACAGAATGTAAGAACAAGTGGCCAGCGTGTATTGAAATAAAAGAGAATAGTACAAGTAAAATACACTGAATGTAAAGAGAAAATGTCATTTATTAACAGGAGAAACAGAGAAGTGTGTTTGTGTTATTCAGTGTGAGAGCCCAGTGTTTCTCGTCCTAACAAAAGAAGGCTTGAAGTAAAAGGAGGAACCACTGCTCTCATTCAGAGTTTGTGTGAACAAAGAGCAAACCAGTAATCCTCTGCTAAAATCATAAAAGCTTGCCCCACCTCTAAACAAGTTCTTCCACTGAAGGAGACTTGTATGGAAACATTAACTGTGCCCCGCCTAGGTTACATACAACAGGTGGGCCAACTGACATGCAAATAAACACTTCTGTTTAAACACGATCCCTTGTCTGCACTACCACACCACTGAGTAAACGCTGTTGTCAGTTAATGTCAGTTTTTCCTAGTCAAATTTCAAATGACTGTTTGAAATGTGCCAAGGTCATCTGGAAAGGTTCTTTGTTTCAATGAGAAAGCAATGCGATGTTTGGCTTAGACAATGTGATGATTTGCCCCTTATATTTGTTCATTTAATGGCCTATTGGGGCAAAAATATTCAGATCCTGTACAACATTTAAAAAATACTCCATTACATGCAAAATCTTAGAAACATTACCCTAAAACACTACAAAAGCGTTTATTTCTTCTTCTTCTTTTACTACTACTACTATCTGACTTCCACTTGCTAAAAGATGCTTAATGAATTAACTGGTGATTGGTTATTGAATTGGATAAGAGGTTAATAACATGTACTATTTTTTATTTTTTTGCTTTCCAATACTCTTGTTGTTTAATCTATAGCAACGTATTATTTTTTATAAGGTGATTATGTTCATGTATGAGTATCTTAGATAATGTTTAATCTAGTGCTCATTAAAATGACGTTAACGCCATAACCGCATCAATGCTGCAAATCTCTGTTAGCGAGTTACCGCGGATCACCCCGTGCGTGGGCCTGGACGCTGCTAACGCATTAATGAGCCAACCGCGCTAACGCATTGACGCCGTGGAGCACCACGCATGGGCCGATCCGCAGTAACTCGCTAACGCAGATGCAGTTATGGCGTTAACGTCATTTTAACGAGATTAATGCTGACAGCACTAGTTTAATCTCAAAGTATTGGGATCCTCTCCAAATTTTAAGGTTGACTAAAATGGGAATAGTCATGTAAAACAGGATCTCTAAATTGCATTCTGTGCTTGAATATGTGTACTCATTAAAAGTAACTTAATGGTAAACAGATGGGTTAAGTGTTAAGTCCTCTGTATAGCAATACGTTTGTTGTTAAATGTGAGTAGCAAAAGAACAAAAAAAAACCTTGCGGATGACTAAAAACCCAACGGTGCCACTTCTTCAGTGCAGGTTTTCCATCATTTCACTGTTCTTCACTGAGCTGAGGGCTGAAATGGCCTCAGGATATGTGTTCTGCTCCAGCTGCATCGCTCTATCCTCAGTGTCAGGAATCAATGACCGCTAAATGTCAGCACAATATTGTCAACAGCTGTTTCAGATGTTGTAGAGTTCCTTTCATTCATTTGGTTGTACCGCTGCACAAACATTACCTTCATGTTTGCTCTCAACACCAAATAAGAAGCTATTTCCCTGCTAAAACAATGAACTATCTCGGTGAGGCCGTTGTGGGATTCATGTATTGGCAGGATGACATTTGTAAGGTGAAATTGGATGAGAGGAAATTTTAAAAAGTTGACAGCAGAAGGCACTTCTCACTCCTTTGACAGCACTTTATTTATTTATTTTTTTAATTGTCTTTATAAATGTCTCACCACATTCGCTTTTAGGCTTTTTTCATAATCCGTTTTTTACAAAGCAATTAAATCTGCCCCATTTACAGCTTTTGTCTGTATTTTCTGTGCATAGTCATGGTTTGCAAAAGCACATTTGTACATAATAATAAGCATTTTGGAAATGATAAAACATTCATCCAAAGTGAAAACTTTCTTATCAAAAGAGCACCGCTCGTATATTAATGATTGTATGTTGTTAGCTCCCCCGCGGAGGGCAGAAAGTAACAGAAACTCAGCGGCTCTAATAGGTTTCCGCAGGATTTGACCCTGGCTTGACCGGCTAAGCGACAAATGCTTTGCCCATCAGCCCACCCTGCAGCGCTGACTGTTTTATGCGTGTGGCGTCATCTTACCTCTCACTTCTTAACGAGTGAGAAAAGAAACTGCCCGCAGGCTGTGGCCCAGCACAATCGCACTTTGATTAATGAAAAGACCCAACACAGCCCCATCTTTCCATCTCTGTGGATTTAACCCTTCTTAAAAAGTCACAGCAAAAGGTTACTGTAAATGTCATTATGAGCATTTCACAACTTTCCCGCTACTAAATGTCATTCTCTTAACATTTTTTGTCCTGCTTTACTCCAGAGTGTTTCCTTAGCAAAGGTTTATATTTTACTGTTTCATGACTTTATTCTTTATTCCTGAAAAAATTCTCCTCTTTTCTTCTACAATTGCACGCTGTTGAATAATGCTTTCAGTGAATCTGTGTTCACAGAAAGGGAGAGTGTCTTTGATTTTCTTTTAACCTTTCAGAAGTTTGTATGAGGGCGTGATGAGCTTCCTATCTCTGCATGCATCTCTGTCTGTGTGGGTAAAAACTAAAGAGTGTGTCTAAGTCTGTGTGTGTCCTGCAAAGGCTGTTTAATGGGTGAGAGGTTGGTCAACAAGCATGAAGCTTTACCAGGGAAACAGTGTGTTTGAATATTTACAACAGCAATCATTCGGTCTATTAATACTGGGTAATAAAAAAAACTCTATGCTTTATAGCAATTTGAAAATATGAAATATAGCTCAGTATTTATTGACTTTCTACTACATTTAAAAAGTCTTTTGAAATCAGAACAATCAATTTCAACTTTTATTTAACCTGCCTTTAATACAGTAAATAACTTTAACACAAAAGCAGCATGATGTCTGATGATGAGCAAGGCAAACAAGGTAAAATCCTCTGAAATTAGCTCTGTAAATGGTGGCAGGGCACTGCAAACACCTGATTAAAGGAAAACAAAATCTGTGAACTCTGAAATAATTCTAGCTGTGAGCAACAATCAAACTTGGTGTTGTTTTCCTTCTCTTTGTCAGAACTGTAAAATTTTCCGTTGACTGTTTTCTTAACTCCAAAAAGAAAATACGCTAGAATTAATAACTAATAATGAGAAGGCTACATTGATGTTTATGATGAAGTTGAGGCAAATCTTCAAAGATGAGGAAAAAAAGATGGAAGGAAGGAGTGATTACCAACCAGGTTGCTTTGGGACCCCAAAACTGCAGGGAATACCTAAGCCCAAAGCACACTTGGTTTCAGCTCACTGAAAATCTATTTGAGAATGCATCACTTGTTATGGCTCTTAAATTAGAGACTGCATCACTTTGTCTTCTTTTCCTTTTTTTGTACAGGTTTTGTATTGAACTTTGAACAATTCAGAGATACAAAAAGGCAGGAAAGCACACTTGTCAAGACTGTTTTACTAATCATGTCAGTGATCACTCTGAGCAATTCAGCTGCTTTAATTTATGCACGTCCTTTTGTGCTAGCGCTCAGTGAAGAGTTTTTTTCTTTGTAGCCTACTTTTCTCTAAAGTGTAGAGAAATATTAAAGACATCAAAGCTGTGACATAACATAAAACGTATTATGCAATGAGGAAAAATGTAAAAAAGGTAAATTTATGTCAAAGTTCAATGACAGCTTTGCACATATTATGACATTTTTGACCAAATTCAATTGTTGTGTCAAGGTAGGTACTGTAAAACTTGGGTTGACATCTAGTGAGTCTAATGGTCAGTGTTTCATTCCTAACTGTTCCTAATGCTGTGACACTGAAGCATGGGAGCCATAATAAAAGCTGATCAAAATTCTTATAAATAAATATCAAGTAAAGCTGCTCCAACGCTCAGCTTTTAAACATAAGATTCTCTGGACCATTGTTTGGAGAAGCAATCAGTGGCATCTAAAGTGATGCACCATCCAGCTGTTCACAACAACAAGCCACAGATTAACTGACAAGTGAAGCAGATCATTCTGTGAATTGCTGCTGTGTGCCTTTTCCATCTTATGCAATAATTGATGCTAATATTAACAACAATTTGTTAAAACCACAGGCAAACTATGAACATTATGCCACTTTATTAAAATCTGCTTGTTAACATGGGTTTAGAAAAGTGCTCTATAAATTTAAGATAATTAGCTATAGCACAATTTCAGAGCAAAGTGAAGGTTGTACTCAGTTTGCACTAGTCATGTCCTTCTTTGGGGTGTTACTGTGTTGGCAGCTTTTCGGAATTATTATTATTATTAATATGTTTTACTTTATAGATGCTGAAATTTATAATAAGGGATGAGTGGGAAGGAATCTGAGTGGACTGTAGAAGAGCAACAACTGTCCGTGCTTAAGAATATGTGTTTTTATAAACAACAATGCAATTTAGGCAAGGTAAAGTGCATAAAAACTCACCGCTACATGCCAGCAGATTTAAGATACTATCTGTGGCTCTGTGGTGATTGTAGGTTGTTTTCCTCAGCTGGGTATCCAGGTCCATTTACTCTGGAGGAGGCTGTAAAACTTTTGAAAGGAGTCTGATACGAGTCAGTGAGTCAGTGAAGCTCACTTCTGATCGATGACATCGAGGCTGAGGTGAGTTGTTCAGGATATGCAGACATTTTCTGTAGGTAACGCATCTTTTTTTGCTGCTGTTAGCAGTTGTTAGCCTCTGTTAGCGGCTACTAGCAAGCATTAGTGAAACTTTCCTTGGAGTGGGCCTGACATTGTGGACCCCAACACTTAGTGAACACAATGTGAGATGAGAGGAAAAGTGTGATTTTCAGAATCCTCGAGCCTAACGTTTGCTAGCTTAATGTTAGCTTACAACCAGGTGTCGTTGTTGTTTAGCCAGCTCGCAGTCAGCTGTCCAGGCACAGCTGAGTCATATGTCTAATCTCCTGACAATAAGTAATTATTAGGCATGTTTATGCATGTTTTCATATGTGAGAGCCTCGACTTCAGTTCAGCAGATGAGGTTTGAAGTGAAGAAGCAGGATAATCAATGTTTATTTATGAGTACAGCATCTTTTTTTACATTACATAACCTCAAAAAATGGCTTACTGTACAGTACCTTTAAGTATAAGTATGGTCAGATTGTCTGAGTTATCTTATATGAATTCTCCTTTGCACTTCTCTTTAAAATAATTTCTACCAAGGTCAAAGAAAAGTAATCAGGGAAAAGACATACAATACGAATCTTTTACCTCGGGTCAAAGTTTAACACAATGAGAGTCTTCGTTACATTCTTTAATGTAATGTTTATACCTATGCATACACAATAACCGCATGAAAATAGAAAAATGTAAAATCTTTAATCATCTTTAATGTTGTTATTATTAACAAATCAGCAAAAGTGAAGCAACAACGCTCTTCTGTTCTCACAACACAGCTCAAAATGATCAGGTGTAGATTACAGATCACAACCGGTAAGTGGCTCAAAAAGTAAAATATCTTGAAAGCATCTGTTATTTTGTTGTGTCAGTTGGAGCCAAATCACTCACTGTAGCAGTTAAGGTGACAAAACTACTTTGTGACTTTGGAGTCATAAATTTAATCTGCCAAGCATGTCTTCCATTGTAAGTGACAAATAAGAAACAATGATAAAAATAAAATAAAATGAACACTATCAGAGCCAGTCATGCTTACCAGTGAAAAGATGAAGAGATTGAAAATGAATCACAGCTCCCTCATCAGTAACACCAGTGATGCTCTTCTGCGAGTGCTGATGTTGTTTAACAGAGCCTAATGTTCCACATATTTCCACATACCCCCCCCCCCCCCCCTTCCCCCATACACACACCATTTTGTTGACAAGTTGATGAGTGCTGCTTAAGCATAAGATTAATGATGGTGCGTGCACACCTACTAAAATATGGCTGCACCCCAGACACAAATACTCACACCTTCACCCAACTCTAAAACAGGTACTGCTTTTAGTCACAATTTTGCCGGTCAAGAAAACAAAACTACGACAATGATGCTTTTAGTGACATGTCCCTAGAAAAAAAACATTAAATTCCTTCTTTTATATATATTTTTTCTTGCCTTTCAATTCCCTCGCACTCATTTCAGCTCCATCACTTCTTGTCTCCTCCCGTAGGCTTCAGTCTCTCACGCTCACCTCTCAGTGACCCTTGTAGGGTTTCTATTCTTGCCCACTATTTCACACCATGCTTTTGACTAAAAGAACAAGTTGTGCTCTCAAGCTCCATCTTTTCTCCTGTCAGCATGCTCCACGAAGGTACCCCAACACCCTGCTAAAAAGGAGCGAGAGAAAAAAATCTAAACTTGTGACTTCATCCATTCATTGACTCTGAATTATCTAAGTGGTGGGAGGATGGATGGATGGATGGCTTCATAACTTGTGTACAAATGGGTACACATACAGGACAGAAGGTGACAAGACATTGAATCACACTTATTATTAATCTCTGGCTCTCTTCCACAGCATGTCTTTTATCCTGTCTTCCTTCTCTCACCCCAACCGGTCGCAGCAGATGGCCGCCCCTCCCTGAGCCTGGTTCTGCTGGAGGTTTCTTCCTGTTAAAAGGGAGTTTTTCCTTCCCACAGTTGCCAAAGTGCTTGCTCGTAGGGGGTCATTTGATTGCTGGGGGTTTTTTTCTGTACGTATTATTGCAAGGTCTACCTTACAATACAAAGCGTCTTGAGGTGACTGTTGTTGTGATTTGGTGCCATATAAATAAAATTGAATTGAATTGACAAACATGGAGGGAGGTTGATACTCAGTCAGCCATCAACTTTAAGCCTCTCATTTCCAGCTAGTTTGATGTTTAGTGCTTAATTATTAAATCTGCAATAACTGACATAGAGGAGCAGATCGTGATCAAAGCCAGGAGCAGCTGTACCCACAGTGCACAGAGTTAAATACTTGATCGGGCAATGAAAAAAGAAATGTTTAAGGTGTATTAAGATCAATATGGATCATAAAAACTGCATCAGCTGTTACTGGCAGGGACACAGAAATCACACATGTAAGCTTTTTCACTGCAGTCATTTTGACTCAATGAAATGAAAGTCCATCAGTGATGGATTCCTGCCATTAAGTGTCCCAGGAAGCCGTGACTGTGAAGCAGCGCACAAAGCCTGGACCCACCCCAAATGGAATGCATCATTAATGCTTTCATAACTGCTTTTCCTATACTTCTCTATGCTACTTACTGCTTTGATTAATAAGTCCGTCCCTTTAACATGAGGGACTAAGAAAGAAATTATGTGACATTTTGAAGAAAACAACATGCATCACGATAAGCACCTGGCTGTGTTATTTGTCACAACAGGTGCAACAGGATGATGTAATTAAAAGAGAAGCAGCCAAATAATAACTAAACTATGAAATTTCTTCCTTTATCCAGGATTGGAAAGTTCCGATCACCACGGGTAGTGTGGCAGAAAGAAAGATAAAAGAAGATGCTGTGGGAGGAGGCAACATTACGTTAGATCATAACATGTAACCTAGCAAGTGCAGCATATGCAAAAGTCTTGAGCCATATAAAAAAGTCTTTTTTTTAATATATTTTGCTATGAAAATGGGAAATATGTGCAGCTATTTATTGAAACAAACAAACATGCATTAAAATACAGACAAAAACAGAGACTATACAATTCTAATGAGCTTGAAAGTCAGTATTTGGTAGACCACCTTTATTCTTTAACACAGCCTGAACTCTCCTAGATAAATTTTCATGTCATTTTTCTAAAGCAGGGTTCAGGAATAGTTCTCCAGGCTTTGTGAAGGACATTCAAACCTCATCTTTGGATGTTGGCTGCTTTTTGTACCATTCTATCTCAAAATTACCCCACACTGTTTCAATAATGTTGAGGTCCGGCGTCTGGGGAGGCCAATCCATGACTGATAATGTTGCACTGTGTGTTTTTCTATCCAGGTATATTTTTACTGTGTTGGCAGTGTGTTGTATGTATTGTAGCCTCTCCCAATTAAACACTTTCCAGGTGGGATTAGATGGTTGATCAAAAGCTGATGGTACTTTTTTTACTTTTCCACCACAAAAACAAAACAAAACAAAAAAAAACAGCCAATGTCAAAAGTAATAATTTGAAACACTTTGAGGAAAAACTGGAGAACTATTGCTCAACAAGTCACGCTCTGTAGAAGCAAAATATAAAAACATGAGGGGGCTCTCAAGACATTTGCAAAGGACTGTATAGTATTAATATGTGCATCATCCTGGGACATCTCAGTTCATCTTCGATTTCCAAATGCTATCATCAGTATGGGACCAGTAAACCTTTAGAGACATTTGGATAGACTTACAACCAATCAACGGATCAAATGAGGAGATGCAGTTCTCAATGATAGAAAAATACATGAACAGTTATGACTTACATAGGAAAGACTGGGTGGAACTCACTTTAAATGAGAGCGGGATCTTGCCTTCTGATGGAGCAAATTGAACAGCAGTTCACAGATTTGTCTAGTTCTCAGGCTTGTACCCTACACCATGGCTCAGTAGTGTATTTCATTAAGTTGCTCTCCCTTGTAAACATTCGTATCCTCAGCGTGCTGTGTTGGTGACTTCAGTGTTTAAAATAAACCCAGTTACGTCACTGTGCTATCACACCAGTTATTTTGTCAGGGTTGACAGAGCTGCTACAAAACTTAAATACAACATTATAAATGTTTTTTGTAGTCCACATGACTATTAAATTGACTTTTGATAGTGAAATGCACACAAAAACACATAACACATTTACACACGCATGAATATACACACACACACAAATAAATACATGGAGAGAAAATGATGAAATAGGGAATAAAATTCGCATTTCCTCTCAGAGAGTGCCTTTAAATCATCCATACAGGTAATGGGTTTCGAAATTGATTTTACTTTCATGGTATAGAAAGCAATTCACTGCTGGTTTAACTACTGTCCTCTCCTCTAGGCAAGCTAGCCTATTTACCATTCACCAACCAGTGGTCCAATAACAATAGTGCACGGGATCATGAGCACTCACAATATGTGTGTGCAGCTGTGTGTGTGTGTAAGTTCTGCAAATGTGTTTGTGCATGAGCTCATCCATAAATGAGTGTATGTGCAAGACAGAGAAAAAGCATAATCTGCCGGTAATGGAACATGAAACCGAGCAGAAAATTACAAAAAGAAATGACTCCTAGGGAGGGTGTCAGCTCTGATGAAATAAAGCTCCTCATGTGTGGCCTAATAAAGGCAGGCAGAGGGGCTAATGCCCTCTATAATCACACCTTTATTCTGATACACAGAAAGGCAAGAAAAATACAAACACACGCACTCACATGTGTGGTTTCAGCACAGCTGAAGTTTCCAGAGTGACCCGGTGGGTCAAGCATGACTTTGCCGCTCTCAGTGCTCATCTCACTTTTGAGGTGTAAGTGTTACTGGGCAAAAAGTGCCAGAAATACTTATGGAATTGGGGTGGTGAAATTGCGCCATGTCACCACCGTCAAGAACTTTCTGTCTTTGAACCTGCTGGTCTGCTGGAGTTGTGTGGGTTATATCAGGTAGCTCAATGTCCTCCCACCTGTGAGTGGTGGTCTGTGATGTACTGACAGTGCAGCAGGTCTCAGCTGAGAAAGGCTTCAGCCCTCATGACCCCACTGAGATAGGTGGATTAGAAAAGGGATAGATGGTTTTTGGAATCCAAAATAAGTATACAGGAATATTTTTTGAGACAGGATTTGACTTCAGACTTTGAGTATTTGCTGGCAATGATGAAGTATATAATTATAAAATAGTCAGTCTGGTAAACGCTCCGCTTGCCCTCATAATTTAGGGATACAGTTAATTCTGGAGGTTTCGGTGACAAACGTTATGAGATGCAGGGACTTTGCCAAACCTTTTGGTTTAGTGAGTTGATTAATTGGATTAAAACAATTCAGTAAACTGAAACATTGATTCAATTATCTCATTTCAACAAATAACAGTGGGATGTTATTTGTGAAGCTGAAATGATGAAACAAGGCTACACTTGGGTATATTGAAATTGAACTGATTATACGCTTATGCTTATTATATATTGTTTAAAGTATCATATTCTTCAAACGTATTATTTTATTATAATCCTTACACTCTGCAATAGCATCATATCTCTAAGGGTGTGTTCAAAGACAGATCTACACTTAAGTGTGCTGGGAAAAGGGTCAGCAGTGTCATGAAAGATTCATCTTACCTGGCTGGTCGACTGTTTGTCCATTTGACATCAAAGAGGAAACTACATGTTCCTGACACCAGCCGCTAAACGCTGTCTTCAGACCGTGCGGTGTAGCCAAAAGCCAAACTCAAGTCTAAATCTTTCCATAAATATTCCAAAGAAATTTCAATGAGACACAAATTAACTTTACTTGCAGCATGGATTTGCTCTCGGAGGTGCTGAAGTGAACCCAAACAGAGACGCAGTACAAAGTGAAAGAGTTTGGCTCACAGGTATTTCTGTTTAAAGGTTAAATGTTTGGTGCTTCACCTACATTTGCAGCGGTTGCCCTTGCCTCATCAGCATGGGGATGTGCAGCGATTATGTTGCACTGCAGGGGGTCCTTGTTCTTTTAACCCTCCCTGTCTTCTTCTGTCCGCATGTTGTCATTAGTGTTGATGGGGCAGTTGGAATTGACTCAGCAGGGGGGATATGATTTGACATGCCTGGTGGGGCGATCGGGAAAAACTATAGTCAACCTCTACCATCGACCGGTCTGCCCTCGAATTCCGTCGCTGCAGTGAATTCGCAGAATGACCCCCGTGTCACAGAGCTTGGATCTGCAGGACAGCTGAATACTGTGTAAGCCTGCGTTGGATTCTGTCAACCTACTGTGAGTAAATAAAGGTTAAAAAAAAACAGCAAAAGGATTGTTTGCAACCATCTGGCGGTGGCAGTTTCTTTATAGCACCAGACGCAAGTCATATCGTCCCTGCGGGATTCCATCGAGCCAGCCAGTCCTTCAATGGTGTGTGGTGGAGCATAGATAAAACCTTATTCTGATGCCCAAGAATGAGCGAGGCAGCAAAAAGGGGGGAGGTAAATGGAGGGAGCGTAAGTGAAATATTGATGAGAAATATGAGGCACAAAAATAGAGTGGTTCTGCATTCCTAGTGAAGGGCAAAGGACGCACACAGGCAGCACACACAAAGTAGGTTTAACAATAAAGCAGATGAGTAAATCGGATATACGCTCATGAACACACACACACAACACAATGATGCTTTAGTGCAAAACCATGATTCAGCAAAAAGACAAAAAAAACACATCCACTTTCAAGAAGTGCTTTTCAACAAACTAAAATAGACACTGGGCTGTCTCCCAAGTGTTTTTTCTGTGATATATCTGTGATATCTGTGCAGCTATCACTTAACAAATGCAGTCCCTTTCATTATCTGCAGTATAAGGCCAACTCCTATGGTAACCAGTACAATGAGCACAAAATAGAACTTAGGTATAGTTTCAGTGTCCTTTCAGACCTCGGAAGCCTCAGAAGAACCAAAGAAACACATTTGAACTAAAGGTAAAAAAAACCACAAATCCACTAATTTGCTCTCAGAGCAAAGTTGTAAGATCTAGTAATTAATAACTTGCCAAAGTCAGCATAAATTATGAATTAATGGATCTTTTTTTTCTGTCTCTATTTATAAACTCAAGAAAACTACTCAAGTTGTACATAATATTAATCCATGTACAGCAGCTTGACTGCATAAGCCCTTGCCTTACACAGCCAGACTCTTGAGCAGCAAAATCCGAGCCCACGCAGAGCTTTTCTTGAATGAATGTTGCGGCAAAACAATAAGTCACAGAAGATACACTTTCACACATAGACACACACACTGTGACGGAGCACAATTTCCATCCAGCCCCGGCCAATTGCTTCTGCAAATGACTTATTGGGTCCAATTTTTTGCCACAGCAGGATCTTAGAGGGAGAGAGGATGAAGGAAGGAGATGAAAACAAAAACATCAACCTGTCACGGAGGAGCAATTAACAGGTTGATTAACTCCTAACCATTGCCAGACTTTCCCCCAGTGTGTCTCTGTGCGTAATTTTGCCTGTGTGTGTGTGTGTGTGTGTGTGTGTGTGTGTGTGTGTGTGTGTGTGTGTGTGTGTGTGTGTGTGTGTGTGTGTGTGTGTGTGTGTGTGTGTGTCCGTCCGCCTGCTCTGCGCTCTTATGGGATAAATTGCATGGACTCTGGAAACATTCACTGGAGAACTTGTTAAACTTATAAATGTGGATAAAACATGTACTGTAACACCAGCTGGAGTGGGTAGTTTTATTTGCTTTCTTAGGCTGCTGCTAATCTTATTTGCCTCTGGATGACTCTGTTGTGGTAAAAGTTTGACCCAATTAGCCATTCAAAGCATAGCAATCAATACAAATGAGCAGAGAGAACCTCAACATGAAAGAAGATATGTCTCTAAAGACTCATTTTTGTGTCTTCTAACTAGTGTAGTCCTTGAATCGGGATAGATCTGTTTTTATACGCTTGTGACTAGGCAAGTGCAGATGCAGTAATTTCACAATAAAGGCCTTGCATTAGTTCACTGTGTTTTTAAACATTAAAAGTTGGTTTACAGAAATAATTCACAAGATTTTTTTGGTTAGAAATAGTTGGTTTTAAAATCATTTCAATTAAAAAGACCCTTGTAGACATGTGAAATAGACAATAAGATATTTTTGAATCCCCAAAATGTAATAAAAGATGTTTATATATTTATTTATATAAGTATAGAATTAATTTGTTTTACAACTCGCTTAAATTGTATGAAGGGTTAATGATGGGCGTGAGGTAACATAAGCAGGTAAACCTGTCAGCAAATGGGAATTTCTCAACTATTTAGCAAGAGCTATGTTTCTGTGGATTCATGTTTAATTTAGTTCATATGTTTGTTGGAAAGGGTTAAAAATGTATTGGATAAGACCATAAAAAGGGTAGCATTAATTAAAAATGTCAAAAATATGTGATTGCAAAACAAGGGTTTGTTAAAAGTGTTATAAAGTGTAAAGTGCTGTAACGTTTGGTTGAGGTAGAGTTTGTGATGGTCACATGACCAGAGTTTATTAACTGAGAGCACAACCATAGCGTTGTGGGCCAGAACTAGCATGGATACAGAGCTACAGATTCGGCTACAGCCACAACAGTAATGTTATTCTGCATGTGGTGCGAGAGGCGTACACAGTAATGGTTTTCATGTATATTGTGTATACAATGTTATATACTTGTTTTACATTGGCAATAAGAGGACATTGTTAGATTTGTATTGTTGATTGTCATTTATGCTTAGAAATATTTACTTATATATGCTTAGAGTTTTGTAATTAGTTGTAGATTGGTAGAGGTTTTGATCCTTGATAGTCTGCAAACTTTGTGTGTATTAGACAGCACTTTGGGAGCATGAGAGGTCATACCGTGTCTTATTGTTTTATGGTAGGATTAACGTAGTTGCGTCTGTTCTAGTCTAAGTGCTCTTTGTTTAGATGAACTGCAGGACTTCCTCACCGTGTTATCTAGGATGAACCATCTAGGGGGAGGGGGAGGCTACCCTCTTCCTGACCAAGGATGTTTGACCCTTTGATCAGCAGTCCACACACACACACACACACACACACACACACACACACACACACACACACACACACACACACACAGGCAAGGTACTCTTTGTGTGTATGTAGACGTCATATGTTAATGAACTTATGCATATTCATGTAACCTCAATAAAAGAACAGTGGTACGGGAGAACGGACGAGAGCAACTGGGGTCAAGCGAAGGAACGGTGCCTGTCCAGTTCTCTCCCGTGCACGAGAAACATGAAGAAGGCTTGCCTACTTGTGTCTTGCTTTGCAGTGTAATTATATTGCCTTCAACGTTCCAGCGGATGGGTTCAAGCTACAAACCTATCAGACATTATTGCATTTTTTCCTCGCTAGCTCAAGACTGTGTGGACACTGGCATGAGAGACATTAACAAGGTCAGAGATATTTACTATTTATTGTGCTTTCTTTAGTTTTCATGGTGTCTGAAGAAAATAATAGTGAGAGAGAAACAAGCTTCCGAAGAAATCAGCATGACGCGTTGCCATAGTTTGTTGGACCCCTGTAGTTACAGTTATATAGTGCTGTACCATTAACCTTGTGATTGCTTTGGTGAATAGCAAGCTCCCAGGTTTGCATGGAAGACCTCAAGTTGTCTGTAAATATTCACCAACTAATCACCAAGCAGTAGTGGAAATGTGAAGAGTGCAACACATAAGTTGAAGCAGTAAGATGGAACTTTTAATAAGAGGGCAAACATTATGAGTTTCCGGTTTGCCTGCACTTTTCCAAGGCTTTTCTTTCTATTGCTCAGAGTATAAATGGTGACTGTTTGCAGACAAGTGGGCATTTTTAATGCAAAATACAGGCCAAAGTGTCAGTCTGCTGGTGAACAAAACAATAACAAGGAGATTTTTAGTGTTGCAACCTGTAGTGTAGTAGTAGTAGTATTGTGTAGCACCTTGAACTGGACCTTTATATTTGTTGTTTTTGCGGTATTTGGAGCATATCTAATTTAATTATCAGATATCTTGCTGTTTAGATAATAGTAACAGCTAATTTAGAGTCTACATATTAAATTAGCATGTTACTTGGCAGCCAAGCACATATTTTGACGTTGAATAACAATAGACTGGTAATCTTTTTTCAACATCTAGTCTTGGCTATAGAAAATATGTTCAAACGACAACAGTTCCTGAAGAGCAGTGCTTTGCCAACACTGTTTCATTCACTTATAACACTTTTTGTTGTATTTGTGAAAATTTAAATTATTACCGTGTTGCTATAGACCTTTGCAGGATCATTTACTTTGAGAGTGACTCATTTCTGCCAAAATAATGGATTTTAACCTAAAACAATCTTGTTGAACACACTTGTGATTGATCCTGGAATGATAGGAAGACTGGTTACCTTAGCAACCTAGCACCTTTTGGTTATTTTACTCTGAGGAAATGTTGGAAACAGAGAAAACGAGAGGCAGACCAGCTGACAGGTGGGCAGACAGACAGTTAAAACAGGCAGGTAGACAGGCAAGCAAGACATGTGCACTTGTATCCCAATTAGTGTACAAAACCCAGTTTCTGAAAAACCACAAAAACTGACGCAATCTGCAGGGTCTACAGGAACATGTGAGTAAAAACAAAGAGGGAATTTTGAGAACGAGGGGAATAAGGAGTGGTGACAGAGATACAGTAATTGTGTGAGTGTGTGTGGACAAAAGGTGATGCAAACAAAAACCAAAAACTTGCAGATGGAAACACACATAGATTAAGGCAGACCACATGCTGCCAAAGCAGCTCTCCCCCATCAGGGAATAGAAATGGAATCTGGGGTTTTTCTTGGGAGTTCATGTGACACAGGGTGAAGCTACTGTGTATTGGACTTCATCCAGTGCATCCAGCTGATGCTTAGCCAGAATGGGATGTGGGGAGTGTGGATGCTAGGCTCTGTCCCACATGTTGTTTTGCTTTGATTAGCGGTGCCAAGTACACAATGGTCCCTGGCCTGCAACAATGTTTAAGTGGTGTGTATCAAAGTACCATCACCACAAACTTATTCATTTTATGTGTCAAATGTATTAATTTTGTCGTAAGTTTGTCCTTGTTCTCATTTCTTCTTCTCTTTGATTCTTTGTTTTCTGTGTTCTTGAAAAATGTGTTGTGAAAGATGGTATTTCAGTTCAGCTATCTGTCTTTTTTTCTTTTTTTTTAGTAAACCTGGAATGGTTTGTTCAAATGCATAATTTACAATAGAAATGCAATAACCTTTTAGCTGCCCTTCCCGACGCACAAAACATCGTCTTGGCAAATATAACGTGAACAAAACTACATAGTTTTGCAGAACAAATCATTTTAACATCGTCCTGCATGTCATTGAAAAAAGATACACTTCCATTTAAATCCGTATCTGGCTACCGTTTGCATTCAGTCATCCTCTAACTTTCATTTAATACACAGTGATTGGATATTGGAAATTGCAGGTACCATACATTTAACAGAACCTGAACTCAATTTGTGTGGAAACGGGGAATAGTGAATCTACAATAGGCAAGCAGCTTGGTGTGAAAAAATCAACTGTGGGAGCAATCATCAGAAAATGGAAGACATACAAGACCACTGATAATCTCCCTCGATCTGGGGCTCCACGCAAGATCTCATCCCGTGGGGTCAAAATGATCATGAGAACGGTGAGCAAAGATCCCAGAACCACACGGGGGGACCTGGTGAATGACCTGCACAGAGCTGGGACCAAAGTAACAAAGGTCACCATCAGTAACACACTACAACGGCAGGGAATCAAATCCCGCAGTGCCAGACGTGTTCCGCTGCTGAAGCCAGTGTATGTCCAGGCCCGTCTGAAGTTTGCCAGAGAGCACATGGATGATACAGCAGAGGATTGGGAGAATGTCATGTGGTCAGATGAAACCAAAGTAGAACTTTTTGGTATAAACTCAACTCGTCGTGTTTGGAGGAAGAAGAATACTGAGTTGCATCCCAAGAACACCATACCTACTGTGAAGCATGGGGTGTAAACATCATGCTATGGGGCTGTTTTCCTGCCAAGGGGACAGGACGACTGATCCGTGTTAAGGACAGAATGAATGGGGCCATGTATCGTGAGATTTTGAGCCAAAACCTCCTTCCATCAGTGAGAACTTTGAAGATGAAACGAGGCTGGGTCTTCCAACATGACAATGATCCAAAACACACCGCCCGGGCAACAAAGGAGTGGCTCCGTAAGAAGCATTTGAAAGTCCTGGAGTGGCCTAGCCAGTCTCCAGACCTCAACCCCATAGAAAATCTGTGGGGTTGAGATTTTGAAGTCCGTGTTGCTCGGCGACAGCCCCAAAACATCACTGCTCTCGAGAAGATCTGCATGGAGGAATGGACCAAAATACCAGCTACTGTGTGTGCAAACCTGGTAAAGACCTATAGTAAACGTTTGACCTCTGTTATTGCCAAGAAAGGTTATGTTACAAAGTATTGAGTTGTATTTTTGTTATTGACCAAATACTTATTTTCCACCCTGATTTACGAATAAATTCTTTACAAATCCTACCATGTGGATTCATGGATTTTTTTTTCACATTCTGTCTCTCACAGTTGAAGTGTACCTCTGGTGCAAATTACTGACCTCTGTCATCATTTTAGGTGGGGGAACTTGCACAATCGGTGGCTGACTAAATACTTTTTTGCCCCACTGTACCTGCACCCTGCGATTTGATTTTTAATCATTTCAACACCAAACTGAAGAAAAGCCTTGACTCCGTTGCTCCACTCACCACCAAAAAGATTAACGTAAAACATGCATCACCCTGGAGAAACGAAGAAGTCAAAAAAACCCAAAAGAAATTGCAGGGCAGCAGAAAGGAGATGGAGGAAAAATAAAAATACTATCAACCATCAAATATTTTGCGAGCAACTTAAAATGTACAATAATACATTAAGGAACTCAAGAAATTCATACTTCGCCAAAATAATCAGTAATAACAAAAATAATCCCAAGGTCCTCTTTTCTACCATAGATCATTTATTTAACCCTGATTTTAACAGCTCCCAAAGAACCCCACAGACTCACGCTGTGAGCAGTTTGCAGACCACTTCAGGGGAAAAATCAGCGCCATCAGATCTGATATTTTATCTAATCGCGATATGATTTTAAACACATCTGAGGGCTCGATTGTACCTGAGGAGACACTGGACAGCTTTGTCGTGGTTAATGCTGAGAACCTTCAGAAAGTTTTCTCCACAGTGAGACCCACCACATGTCTTTTAGATCCAATCCCTTCTTCACTCTTTAAAACACTGGTCTCTGTGCTGTGGTTTAAACCAGACTGCTCTCCTAAAGGTTTTAAATGATCTTAGATGTAACTGGGACTCCCAAAAGCTCTCAGTCCTGGTGCTACTGGATCTAAGCGCAGCCTTTGATACAGTAGACCACGCTATTCTTTTAAACAGACTGAAACACATGGTGGGCCTCTCTGGTGCTGTACACAACTGGTTCACTTCCTATCTCTCAGACAGAACTTTTATGGTGAGTATGGATACATGCTCCTCTAAGATCCATAAAATGACATGTGGTGTGCCTCAAGGGTCGGTTCTAGGCCCTGTACTTTTTAATTTGTATATGCTCCCTCTCGGCGGTGTCATCAGGAGGCATGGAGTGAACTTTCACAGTTACACTGATGACACGCAGCTGTACATCTCTGTGTCTCCTGATGACACCAGACCAATGGATGCCCTTTTTAACTGTATTTTAGATATAAGATCTTGGATGGCAGAAAACTTCTTACAGCTTAACCAGGACAAAACTGTAGTTTTAATCGTCGGTCCCGAGGCTCAGAGAGAGAAACTCTTGTCTAAATTAGAGGCATTTTCACTATGTCCTTCACTACAAGTGAAAAACCTGGGTGTTATTTTTGACTCTGAGCTTGGTTTTATCCCACATATTAAACATGTAACCAAAATTGGATTTTATCATCTAAAAAATATAGCCAGAGTCCGCCCTATTCTCTCTCGGGCCAACACGGAGATGTTGATGCATGCTTTTATTACCAGTCGCATTGATTACTGTAATGCCCTGCTCTCTGGTCTCCCCAAAAAGAATATTTCACCTTTACAACTTTTACAAAACTCGGCAGCTCGTGTGCTGACGAAGACCAGAGGGCGGGCCCACATTACACCGGTTTTAGAATCGCTGCATTGGCTCCCCGTGTGTTTCAGGATCGATTTTAAAGTTCTTTTATTGGTTTTTAAATGTCTTAATGGTCTTGGGCCTTCTTATCTCTCAGATCTGCTTTTACCATATGAACCCTCGCGGACCCTGAGGTCCTCTGGTACTGGCCTTTTGATTGTCCCTAAAGTCAGGACACATACTCACGGAGAGGCAGCTTTTCAGTGGTATGGTCCTCGTCCGTGGAACAGCCTGCCGGAGGAGCTCAGGGCCGCAGAGAACGTACATGTTTTTAAGAACAGGCTCAAGACCCACCTTTTTAATTTAGCTTTTACTTAGCGTTTATTTATTTTATGCTTATTTATTCTATCCTGTTATTCTATTATTAATTTAGGCTTTACCTAATATTTATTGATTTTATTCTTATTCATTTTTTAATCTTCTTACTCTATTTATATTTATATTTATATTGTATCCTGTTCTTATTTGTTTTATCATTTTACCCTGTATATATCCTATTGTGTCATATCTCCAGTGTTTCCTCGGAGGGGGCTCTCTGCACCAGGGCTGTGATCGACCATGGCTGCTGGGTCTCTGGGGGTCCTCTCAGCCTGGCTGGGGGGCTCCTTTGCCTCCCTCCTGCTGTGTGCCCAGCCTGGAGGCTGCGGTGCAGACGGCTCCCTGTTATAGTGTTTCCTCACTTGGCTCATGCGAACCCAGCCCAATTTTTACTCTTTAAGTGTGCGTGTGTGTGTGTGTGTATTCACATCATTTATGTTAATGAGAGTGTGGGGAGTGAGTTGGAGGGTGGGGTGGGCTGCTTTTAACTATGTAAAGCACTTTGTGCTACATTTTTTGTATGAAAAGTGCTTTATAAATAAAGATTGATTGATTGATTGATTGATTGATTGATTGATTGATTGATTGATTGATTGATTGATTGATTGTTTAAGGGCGTAATTAACCTGTAATAAAGGCGAATGGCTTTCATTTCTGTTTCATGTTGCACTTTCTCAAGTTTTACAACACTTCTGAGAGGTTTTGCAGACAAGCCGGTGTCAGCCATGCAAACTACAAGCAACCGCTGCAGCCTGCTAACGACAAAAGCAAACACAAAGACGTTTTTGGTGCACCTTATTTGCAACCGATTTCACCTAAGGAGAGTCAGCATCCACTTCCATCCAGTTATTTTTAACAAGCCAGGGTTGCCAGGGGTGATCAACCAGCAACTAGCCCTTTGTGGCTGAGGTCTCAAAATGTGGATCAACTTAAAGTAGTTAAATATTAGGTTGCTATTCGAGAAGTAGAGGAACAGCAAATGAATGAAACATGCTCTTCAAACTTGGGGGGGTTTTTTTGTTTTTTTAACTGAAAGAAAAGCAACGTGAAAGAGAAAGTCTCTGCTTCAAAAGCTTGTAGCCACGTTAGGGAAGAAAGAAAAGTGAATGAGATAACAACACAAATGCAACCCCGTCTTTGATCACAAATAGCTTGAACTTTTTCTCTTCGCTCGCATGTACCAAAACACTTCCCCCACAAACCCACACAAACATACATTTACTGAATAATACCCAGTGGAAGACTCCTGTCCGGGACGGCTCTTTACGCTGCTATAAATCAGGCAGCTTTCACAGGCTCACCACCTGGCACACAACTGATAGCGAAAGAAAAAGGAGCGAGGCCGAAAAGAGCAAACGCAACAATAGATCAGGTCTAATGAAACAACAGATACAAGAAAAGAGGACGGAGGAGGGAAAGGCCAACAACATGGAACTGATAAAAAGTCAAAGTATACAAAGTATATCTCAGCTGTTAAAAAGAGAGGACACCTCATTTTCAGAATTTACATCTATTTACATAACAGCCTTCTCGGTTCAGACGCTCATGCTGCCTGTAGTTTCAGACAAGATTATTATCTGTGCGTTTATCCTCGGGAAATCATGCATATGGCTTCCCTGTATGTATAATCATGTTTCCTCTTGATTGAAAAGACTACTCCATCCATAATAATGAATATTGATCGCCTCAGCTAAATTGTCTTTCGGTGGAGATTGAGTGATTTGTTCAAGGACTCTTTCACATAGCTGGCTTTCCAGACCTCAGGTCCTTGGTTTGAAGGATTGAAGGACTCCCTGCTCATTACACGAAACCCCCACCCTTCTGCTTACATTGTATTGTCACATTATATAACATCACTCCTGTTTCGCCTTCAGCTATGACTGCAGTGCATGTTTTACACCCTTTACTGTCCTGATGGGAGTGCTGCATTAAGGTTCTGCAGTTGCATTCCTCTTCATCTGCTGCAGACGGAGCTTTTCTAACACAGTGGCGTCATGTTAAATCAAGGTCTGAGTGTAACGGGGTATTTTTAACACCACCGCAATAAGTGAAATAATTGCACGTGCATCGCCAGCTAAGAAAATCCTTCCCAATTCTCAATAAAGCTTAGGCGCTGTACACTTTCAGCTAAAACAGATCACACTTAGACTTTCTGCTCTCCTGACATAGTGGCGTCAAAGCCTTTCCTGAGAGAAGAGCTAACAGTATAATTAAATCTAGACAGATGATAGGAGAGCAAACGCCTGCTAAATGGCCATCTTATCTTCTCTGGCCTGACACACTGTCAGACCCTCTCGTTCATTTGTACATAATAGGATGGTGGAGGCAATGACAACACAATGATAGGTAATTGTGAGGAGGTGGGTGCTTAGTTGTGCGAAATGTCAGAAATGACAGTGAGGTGTGATATAAAAGATAAAGAAAAGAAAAAAAGATAAAGTTCTGATTTGTTTAGAGCACAGTCGGGAAGCAGAGGGCAGAAGGGACGTTTCCCGATACTCTGAACAGTCCAAACTTGAGTTTAACTGACAAGCACTTTTCAGGCTCGCTTTTTACCTTACCAAGACACCACACGAGGGACGCATAGGACAAAATTACATGCTTTGGGTTCATAGCGGTTTATTTTTACCTAGTCTTGTGAAAATAAACTCAGCTCATCTGAGAAAAGGATGTAATTTGTTTAAAAATGTTGTTGTTGTGTTTTTTTTATTACAAATTACCAGAGCGATAGAAGAAATAATTACTGCCCACTCAACAAAAATGGCATGTTTTGCCTTCTGCCATCAGTCGCAGAGAGTTGTCAGTGCTTATGAAACAGAGGTGTAACCAGTGAGCAAATGCAATGCGTCTGAAATACAATACAATACAATACAGTTTTATTTATATAGCACATTTAAAAACCCGAAGACACACCAAAGTGCTTCACAGTAATATGGAGAGTCAACATAAGTCAAGAACAGGGTACAAATCAGGCACGAGCACAGACAGGATAGAGGCACTAACAGACCAGAAGAGTTAGTCTATACAAAATACAAAATCCGCTAAGAAGACAGCAGTAAAATTAATAATAAAATAATACATTTAATAAAATTTTATAAAAGATTTAAAAGTTTAAAATTTAAAAGATTTAAAAGGGTATTAACTGGTCAGGAAAGCCAAATCAAATAGATAATGTTTTCAATCTTGATTTAAAGGATTGGATAGAGTCCAAGGCTCGAATGGAAGCAGGGAGGCTATTCCAAAGGTTGGATGCAGCTGAAGCAAAGGCACGATCGCCTCTGGTCTTCAGTCTAAACTTAGGTTGGGCCAGGAGTAATTGACCTGAAGATCTTAATGCACGACAAGGAGTGTACAGATTGAGGAGGTCAGTGAGGTAGCTGGGCGCAATGTTATTTAGGATTTTAAAAGTGAGTAGCAAGATTTTAAACTCAATGGGATATTTAATTGGTAACCAGTGTAGATCAACTGGAGCCGGATTAATAGGGTCAAATTTTCTAGCTCCAGTAAGAAGGCGAGCAGCAGCATTCTGAAAGAGTTGCAGCCTTCGAAGAGAGAAGGCTTGGAGACCACAGTAGAGAGAATTACAGTAATCGAACCTGGAGGTCACAAAAGCGTGGATACGTTTTTCCAGGTCCCTGTGTGGTATATAATGCTTAGCTTTAGAAATCTGGCGCAGTTGAAAAAAAAACAGATTTAACTACAGATGATACTTGCTTATCAAGCTTAAAGGAGCTATCCAAATAGACACCCAGGTTACGCATAGAATCAGAGAGAGAGAGTTAGCAAGGGGCCCCAACAGGTCAACAAGCTGGTCTAATAAAGAAATAAAGAAGGATGCAGCGTAACACCTCGGGGGCCATCTCGTTTATTCTGATGATAAGAGGCGATAATGGGGGGGGGGAAACTCTGTGTAACCAATAATGCACCCAGCCCACACACATGCACAGAGGTGATGTAAGTGAGCAAGATTAGGTTTTATTGCATGTTCTGCTGGGAAATTTAATTTTCCGTTTGTGTAGTACGAAGGAAAAGTTCTTTAAAGCCCCTGCACACCTATGGAACACCCACACAAGCAATCACATCTCTTCTTGCATTGTGCCAGCGTACACGCTGTTCTTGACTGACATCCTCCTCGCTTGTGTGTTAGTTGCAATCCAGTTGTGCCATATTTTTACAGCAACTCTTCTTGCCGTTTTAACACAAATCTGTGTAGCGCTTAAAACATGCTAAATGCCCATAACTGGACAGCTAATCTGACACCCCGGAGAAAAATATCACAGCAGACTGAATATAGGATGTTTCCGTCATCTCCTTAGCTCCTGCTGTTTAAATACACTTTAGTGTCCGCCTCTCTGCAATTACGCCTTTATGTGCAGCATGTGCAGCCTTTATGTTAATAAGTTAACGATTTAGTTAAAACCAGCAACAGGTTGTTCATTATGTTACTGAACCATTATTATAGTTGATTAAAACTCAGGTTAAATACAAACTGCTCTTTGTAGTTGGGCATTAGAGGCATTCAGCTATGGACACATTGCAGCAATTTCTCCCTGCTGTTGTGGATGGAGCTCAAGTAATGATATGAGAAATACACTGTATGTGGCGTGCTGCGAGCTTTGTTGCACTCAGTGGGGTGGCACAAATGACACCTCTATCATTAGCTGTGGTTACATGCGCTTATATTTTTCATTTTGATTGACGATTTTAGGTCAGCTGTTCACAGGGGATGCGGTTTAATATGTACTGGTGCTTATGTGTGAGGATGGACATGCACCAGTTCAGAATAATGTGTCAAATAAGTCCTGCATTAGTGTTTGGGGTTTTTTTTACGATGGTGGTGTAATTAGACTACTTCGGGATCCAATACTTCAGCACAGTAATCGCTGCTATTTCTTTTGTCCTGAATTCCTTAATAAAATAAATTACGAAATTTATCCACAAAGGAGCAGCTAAGCTGAGACACTGACTTTTTGTTGTGGTTTTTTAAAGAAAGGAAGAAGGATGCATTCCAGCACCTTTCTGTCACATCTGAATTATTAACATCAGGTTATTTCAGCCCTCTGAAAACATCATCAGTTTCTCAGTTTGGGCCTGTTTCTTCAAGCTGAGGTATTTAGATGAAGCAATATAGGATCTTAAACTGATTAGCTATCGCAGGCTGAAAACCACTATGAGGGTAAACAGGATATGAAACAATGACAAATCTTTATCTTATCAGCAAGTTCTTCCAGACTGTACACAGTCACTGTGATAACATCCACCTATTCATTTTCTTAACTCATCAATTCAGAGTCACGGAGTTATTATACCAACAATACAGAGTCAATATTTTAGCTTTTAGATTACCCAGAGCTGATATTCAGGACAGGCAGGGAAGAACGTGAGGCTTATGCAGGACACATACCAGGACAGCAAGGCAGTGGTGAGGGGTGCAATAAGACTGGCAGATAGGTTGGGATTATATCAAGGATCAGCATCTTTATGTTTGCTGTGATGATGGACAGGCTGGCAGATGTGTCAATCAGGAGTCTGGACTATGACGTTTTTAGGTGCCACTGGGATCTGTAGTGAGAGTAGTGAGCAGCTGGCAGACAGCCTGGAGAAGTGGAGGTATACACTGGAGAGAAAAGCAATGAAAGTTAATGAAAGCAAGACGTCATACATGTGTCTGACAGGTGTGACTGTGACGCTGCAGTTTGATGAGTTTAAATACCATCCGAAGCAACAGATGTGTGGAGTGTGTGGAGATGAGTGGCAGGGGTGATTGTTGAGAGAGGGATAGCAGCAAGAATGAAAGGGAAGCTTTTAGGTGCTAGAGAGACCTGCTGTGATGCATGATTTGCAGTTTGTGGCACTGACGGAAGAAGAGAGGTGACAGAGCTGAAGATGTTAAGATTTTTACTGGGAATAACCAGGAGGGATAAGATTGAAATGGGTATATCACAGATACAGCTCAGGTTAAGTGTTTGTACACAAAGTTAGAGATGTCTAAAGAGCTTGGAAGGCAAAGCTGCTTAAGTTGCTTAAAGACATTTCACCTCTGATCCGAGAAGCTTCTTCAGTTCTAAGGTCAAATGCTGGAGAGTCCCAGATTTAAGTCCTAGGGGAGTGTCCCCCAAAGGGGTCATGAACCCCCTGTTGATCCTCTACCTAATCGCACGAGTCAAGGTGTGAAAACGGGTGTAGGTCACAATCAGCCAAGGTTTCAGGTGAACCCGCTATGAAATGCTATCGTGTGAACTGGGACCTTGAGGTGAAACATCTTCAAGCAACTTACAGAAGTCAAGATGCTTTTCTTTCCAAGCTCTTTGGACTTCGATGACCTGGATGACTGAGAACCTTCACAGACAAAGTTAGAGATGGTTTGGACATGTGCAGAGAAGAGATTGTGGACACACTGGACAGAAGATGTTGAATATGGAGCTGTCTGTTTAATACAAACAGGAAGAAAAGAGGGAGACCACAGAGGAGGTCTTTTAACAGTTCATAGGTAGAAGTGCAAAATGGGCTGCCTTTCAAAATGTCCTTGAAATTGCACCAACAATCAACAATGTGCAAATATAGTGACACCAGAATGTGCTCAATTAGGCTGTCGGTGTGATTTCTTTTTCCATTAGTGCTAACATTCGTTTTTCCATGTCTCAGATTTAAAGGTCTGAGAGATGCAGCGGCATGTGTTCCCCTTCAACAACACACGGACATTATCTCTGGAGGTCACATCTTAAAAGTCCAAAATCATAAAACGGGGTTAAAAGAGCTCTGACAGGCATTTATGTAAGTGCTGACAAAGGTGTGAAATTAACACTTGACATTAACACTTATATTACACTGAATGCTCCCCAGAGACTCGTCCACTTTCGGAGAGAACCACAGGAAAAAAAATTAAAAATCAACACTCATTAGTCCTGAAACACTTTAGACACTGACAGTTTTCATATAAGCAAGAATGATGTGACAAAGATTTGCAGCAGCTATACAGCATGCGGCCGCCACTTGTAATAAAGCAACATACAGCATCTGCAAAATCTGTGGATGCAGACTCCCACGCATGCACCCTACTTGGAACAAAAGCACGCTCTCGTGCACGGTAGCGAGACCTTGGTTAATTATTCACACTGGTCAATAATGAGCCACAAATCAATTTTTAATTGTGTTTGTCTCCAGTATTAATCAGACAATTGATTCCAAGTATGTGTCTGGTGCCTGGATGATCCTCAGAAAGCAAAGGAGCTTCAGACGGAGGGAGGACAGAGGACAGCGGCTACTGCCGAGAGGAACGAAAAAAGAAAAACAACAGTGAGGGAGAGCAAAGTGTGACAAGATGTGATTGATACTCACTACCCAAAGAACCCCAGGGGTCTATTTTTTCAGTTTCTGGCAGGCATGTATGCTGTTACCCCTGATCTTATCAGGTCAGCAGCGGGTGTGTTGCTGCGTGTGCGTGTGCACAGAGAGTATTTTGAGGGGCTGTCCTGCTCCATTTCAGTCAACAAGCTGATAAAATAATGAAGAGATGCTGACCTACCTTCTGCTCCCCAACATTTTTTTTCTCATTTTACTACACATATTTTGTCATTCCTTAAGCCCATCGGAGAATCTTGGATCCTTTAAATTCATTGTGTAATCTGTGTCAGCTACAGAGAAAAAAAATAACCCGTGCTAGTCTCACTCAGTTAGAGCTCATTTTGCCACAGCAAGACTGAAAAGCGGGAGAGGGAGACAAAAAAAACGCACACACAGAGCATGTAAAAATCCAAAGCAATGGATTAAACTTTAGCAAAACTTCAAAAGCCAAACCAAACCTCCGGGGACCCCGATAGGAAATGTCAAGCGGCTTTTAAGGCACAAAGACAAGCCATTAAAAGAGTTGGCGTGACACGGCGTTTTAATATTCCATCTAGCATGCACCTTTGGAAATGTCATTGCTGCTTTTGAGCTTGGTGTGATGGAAAGGCACCAGCTTGATTACAGTCATCATCCTTTCAGCCAGCCAAGACTAGAGAATACATTTACTAAAAATCCACTTGGAAACGTACACACGCAGATACACGCACACACACATACACTCTGTCTTCTCAGATGCGTAGTTTTTAATCACATATTGACACATTTCAACGCATTACAGGAAACGGTAACATTCCAGACACTGAAAATATCACAGGCCTTTTTTTCTTGCTTTGATACATTCCCTTCACACAAGGCATGCATGCCTTTCAACTCCTTGAAACCTCGGTCGGGAGAAAAAAATTCCAGTTGGCAAGCTAATAATGAGTGAGGGCCTTCGAGAGGAAAGCTCACTGTGGCTCACTTGATGGACAACCCAAAAAGTAACTTTTGGTTTCAGAGATTGGAAAGTATTAAGTCTGCCTTTCAAAGATGGGGAAGGATTCAAGTGGTGTGCATCCAGAAAGAGGAAGGTACAAACACAATGGCTCTTTGTCTACTGAGTCGGCATTTGGTACTCTTAAAACCATTCTGGAACATAAATTGATCTAAATTGCTGTTTACTTTCATCTTGGCTTTTTACTTTTGCCTAATCAGTGAAATTAGTGCACAAAAATACAAACCAACATGGTCTGTTTTTGGATTTAGTCACAATGGTAATGAAATGGGAAGAGCAAATTGATAGAAAGCTTTTACATTATTGTGTCCAATGCATTGCTGATTGTGTATAAAGAGAGAGGCGCGTAGGCTCAATCAGCTTGTAATCAGACCAATATGCAGCACCTCTTAGCTCCAGCGAGCGCAGAAAGAAAGAGGAAAGGGAGGCAGTCAGTCTAAGCTCATGCGCTGCAGGTAAGTGTGTCATCCATTAGTGCAGTATTAGAAAGGGCTTCGCCACAAGAAAAATTTTGTTTTTGTTGAGGGGGATTAGGAAGTACACAAACTGCCACAGATGTCAGCTTAATTAGATGCAATAGAGAGCTGCATTAATCTGTCTGAACGCAATTATACTTTTCAGATATAATCAACACCTGAGTTTCCTAAGAAACCAAAGCAAGCCATAGCCACAGTCTTCTTTCGCGGATATCGTTTTTTTCAGTTCTCATTTTTCACCACTATTGGATCCGATTTGTGAAAATAGGTGGGAAAATGTTGTTTTGATCTCCTCACCGTGTTACAATCGTTTAAGGTTAACACCCTTTGACTGGCTGCAGCTCCCTGTGGAACCGAGGCCACGGCCCCGACCCCGACCAATCGTGCTGGGCTGATTCTGTGTGTGCGCATTGACTGATGTCTGGTGAAGATTAAGGTTGAAAAGTGAACACGCATTGATTTGTAGAGGTGTGTGTTACAATTCAATTTACAAACATGAATGTGAGCTATAAGAGATGAATGAGGAGTGTGGGAGCAAACAAAGGACGGGTAATCAGCAGCAACACTGGGAATGAGACAGGCAAGATGTCTTTTAAAACATGCTAGGTTTCACAGTTGCTTCACAATATCTATTACACTCACACTACTGTGCAAAAGTCTTGAGTCACTCCTCATATTTCTGGGGAAAAGGTGCAGCAGTTTATTAAACATGTGCAAGCAGACATGGAAATACCGTATGTAAGGCAAAATTTACAATACTTTTCTGCATTTGTAATTCCATCGTAATTCCATCACTAGCTGAAATTCAGACCCGGACCATGACAGAGCCTCCGCTGTGTGTTACAAATGCCTCCTCCGTACATATTGATGACAATTTGAACCAAACATCTCAAATTTGGAATCATCACTCCAACAGGCCAGCTACCACTGATTTTCAGACCAGTCTTATGTAATTTGGCATATCTGTTCCTTTTCTACCTGTTTCCTTTCTGAAGAAAATCTGTGTGAGAGAGGGATGGTAAGAGGAGACTGGAGTTCCTGAAAATGACCACAGTCGTGACAATGACACTTTTGACAAGTAAACTGCCTCAAGTCATGCTCAGACATCTGGAACCAACAAGATCTAGACAGACATGCTTAGTCACTTGGAGGAAAGATGAACTACATGCACTGACATCAGTGACAAGAGAACCAAGCGGTCACAATGACCAAGCCACAGAAATGCTGACAGAATGAGTACAGGTGTTCAAGAAGTGATGTGAGTGGTGAGAAGATACGCAAAATTGACCAGAAACTCTCCAGGGGCCACGGAGACAACAAGCTATAAGTGTGACAGCTGAAGCAAAAGAGCTACAAAAACTAAATGTACACTGACCCTGACTCTGCCACTGATGGACACTGAACTACTACTGAAAGAAGCAATCTGCTGGTATTACCCACCAAAATGAGTCAAAAAGTGTAGCCAAGTCTCTGCAAGTATAAACAATAAGCCTTCTGAAGTTTTTTTCTTAATCATTTACCTCTATTGTAAACAGTAAATGGACAAAAATACTGGGCCACCTACATATTACACCCACAGGAGCTTGGTTTTAAAAAATGGGCAGCACGGTGGCACGGTGGTTAGCACTGTTGCCTCACAGCAAGAAGGTCCTGAGTTCAATTCCACCATCATGTTCTCCCCGTGTTTGCGTGGGTTCTCTCCAGGTACTCCGGCTTCCTCCCACCGTCCAAAGACATGCACCTTGTGGGGATAGGTTAATTGGATAATCCAAATTGCCACTAGGTGTGAATGTGCGAGTGAGTGTGAATGGTTGTCTGTCCCTATGTGTTAGCCCTGCGACAGACTGGCGACCTGTCCAGGGTGTACCCCGCCTTTCGCCCTATGACAGCTGGGATAGGCTCCAGCGCCCCCCGCAACCCTGAAAAGGATAAGCAGAAGCAAATGGATAGATGGATGTGTATTTGAGTTTGACACCCCTGCTCTATGGGCTCCTCTACATTGCATGACGTGCATGTATTTGTTACCCTTAGTTAACTTTGGACAGATTCTACAAAAATCCATTATATGTTTAAGTCGTGGCGCTGCCTTTAATTTATTTATCCATTATACAGTATTTTTTTTCCTTATTAATTAAATGTTACCCTTCACTGATCATAAAAAGGTGCCTTTTAGTAGTAGGTAATAGGCATGCTAGGAAATATATTGCTTGTACTTCCTGACCTTGCTCTCTGCTATTTGTGGAAAAAGTGCATGAAATTGTTTACTTCAACTATGCAACAATTTGTGCTTTAGCAAGTATCCTACAGAGTAGTTTGTCGGTGTAGCGACATTATAAATTACGTTTAGCAACCCAAAGCAAAAAAGCAGCGCTCAAAGGAGGAAGGAGTGAAGAGAAGGAGTTAAGTATACTGGCAGGACTTGACTTTGCTGAGAGCAAGCAAGAGGAAGTTCTGATGGGTGAGTAGTTTGCATTTGTGCTTTTGAACAGGAGTGAAACATTGTTATCACGTATATGTTAAAAACTGTAGAAGCTGGTCCACTGGAAATGACTCTTGAAAGAAAAATTCTTTAAATGAGTGTGCTTGTTTGGTGCCTCTGTCCAGTCAGACTGCGAAGACTTGTGGTTAATGGGCTTCTCTGGTTTACAGACATCACAGTTGTCTTTGTGTTACTTCAACAAAGCTGAATCTGTTTGGGCTTCTGGTAAAGCAGCAAAGTTTAAGAAGATGGCATGAGCTTGAAGCACAAGTTGAAATAAATATGTCTGTTCCTTCGACCTTTGACTGCAGATCCTGATCCACGGCCCTGAATTCGATAAGCAGAAAAAATTGGATGGGTGGATGGATGAACACTTACCTTGTAAAATTTCACAAAAAGCAAAAAATCTCATCTCTGTACATCAACAGGACAAGAAAAGGTGAGCAATGCAGTGCAGGTAAACAAACCAAACTCATTTTTTACCAAGAGTGGTAATCACAAAGGTAATGACAGTGAAGAGTCCCATTTAATATTGGACAAATCGTTTTGGTTCAATGTGACCCATGTCTGTTTTTTTTATCGGTTAAGATAGCATAAGCCTGGTGTGTGCACAGCCTGGTTGTGTCCTCGCTGTTGAAACATCTATTTTCAGCATATTCTAGACATGAAGTTATCGAGTAAAATGATTTGAACAAAATGAACATGAATGTCATGTTATTAAATGGATTACAGCTTCCACAAAGTCACTGCAGCCGAGTCACATTGAACAGCAATCAACACTATGACCCAGCTAACAAGGAGAAAAAATTGTGTTGCTGCCTGATCTCCAAAGCTAATTTCCACTGCCAGATGTATATCTTTGGCAATTAAGCTGATAAAACACACACACACACACGCATGAATAGGAATACATAAACAAAGAGAAAAACAGATTGACATGTGATGCAGATGTGGGTGAGATACGGTTAGTAGGTAATTATAGAAAAGAAGAGAGAGAGCAACGGGATTCTTCTTGGGAGTGTGTGAGGTTAGACAAAGAGAGCACAAACACCTATCGAAGCACAAACACAAACACCCAGCTCTCCACATCGACAGGTACACAGGGACACACACCTAGCCCACAGAGAGGACACACACACACATGCACACACTCTTATATAGTTTCTTTCTTTTCTTAATTAGCCTAAAGCCCTGATGTCTGGTTTCAGTGCTTCCTCTCAGTGTGACACCAAGGCTTCTGTTAGTTAAGATTTCAGCTTAACATACTCCATTGCTCACGTTTGCCTCGCTTTCTCTCACTCTGAATTTCACACACACACACACACACACACACACACACACACACACACACACACACACACACACACACACACACACACACACACACACACACTATCAATTGCTCTCTTCCCATACTCCTTTTTTATATTCATCATATCTCTTCGTCTTGCTCTAGATTATCCTCCCACTCTGGTTTTAGCACAAGTGTTATCTCATCATTTTTTTTATTTATTTAATTTATTTTTGCTTTTTTTCCTCTTCGTTGAACTTTCGGCACACCCCCTTTTTTTCTTTATCTGTTGCCTCACTTCTTGTTTTTTTAGTCCATCACTCTCCTTTCATCTCCCCTCCCTCCCCAGTCCCTCCCACTTTCAGCCTGTGAAAGTGAGCGAATTGCTTGCTGGAGCATGCCTGATGACATCCATCCTGGATGAGTGTGACACCCATTCACGGCGTGATGCATTAACAAACCCTGGAGGACGTCACACCCTCCTCAAAGAACATCTGATAAACACTTGACCGGCTTTTTTGTTCCCCCTATACACAGAGAATGCCAAACAGACACAAACAAAATATACTCCATCTGTAAATAAATATATATATACATATATATCAAATGCCCACCCCGCACACCGATTGAAGCCTGCATCAGAGTGTTGCCATGGTTACGATCATCCTTGCTCTACATCACAAGGACGATCAGACACCTGCGGGAAGAGCGTAACAGGTAGCCAGGGCGGACGGACGAGTGCCTGCACATGCTTGGGTGTGTTGTTGTGGACTGTAAGGGTTGAGGGGTTTTGAGCCGGAAAGCCGGTTGTTTTCAGAGGGTGAGTAAGAAGGAGGAAGAAATTAGTAAAACCAGGACATGAAAAGTGCAGCATGATCCTCTGGAGTGCCCAATTCTGTCAGTATTTTAATGCTCCGATGTTGTTTACCCCAGCAGCAGTCCTTATCATCATCAAAGCCTGTAAGTGACACTCTCCAAATGAAACTGTTCTGCACTCCCCTCACTCCTCCTTCTACTCCTTTCCCGTCACCATGGTAACTGATTGCCTCATTCTTCCTTAGCTTAAATCCCTCCAAACACTTGTTGCTCCTGTTGTCGCTGGTTTCTCTGTCATTATGTCGGATTGTTTGAAAAAAGTTTTGCTCGGAGCAAAGTCCCCCTGCGAAGGTAACATACTTGTTAAAGAAAATAAGATCAAATATATATGGGCAGCACTATGAATGCACTCTGAACAGTGTTTTGCCTCACCTTTAGATAAAAAAGGACAACCTCAAGAATGCTATTTTAATTTGTTTATCAATAAGAAGTTCCTGAAATAATCATTCTTCTTCTTCATTCTTGTAAATGTGTGGATGTTCTTTCACCTTTACTGTCTGGGGTCAGGAAGCCCGAGTTTGAAAGTACATGTGTACATGTGTAGAGTGCATCACAGATTGGTAATGCCCTCTGTCTCTTTGCTGGTTTAGGATAACTTAATTGTCAACCCTAAAAATGCTGGAAGCTCCAAAGAGAGGAGGTTTGAACAGCTGTGTTTAGTCAAAGGAGCTTGGAAAGAAAAGCGTCTGGACTTCTTTAAGTTGCTTGAAGACGTCCAGACGCTTTTCTTTCCAAGCTCCTTTGACTACGATGACCTGGATGACTGAGAACCTTCACAGACACAGCTGTGTTTAGCTAGTAGAGTATGGAAGGACATGCACTAGTCAAGCATCATTATAGTCACCTGCATAATATTGTGTTTGCTCCTGTTTTGCAGCCAAAACATACCTGCAAGGTCTCCACTAGACCCCTAAAGATGTGCTGTGATATCTCACACCAAGATGTTAGTAAAATATATTTTAAGTCTTGTAAGTTGTCAGGTAATTGAAATCATTTGTCTTGCACATCCCAGCGATGCTTGATTGGATCGAGATCTGGGGAATTTTGAGGCCAAGTCAACAGCTCAAACTCATTGTTGTCCTCATGCTGGAGCTTTGGAGATTTTGTCGCTCAACCACAGGATGGAGTCTACGGTTGCCCTGAAAGGTGAAACGCACTGCAACTGAACTAAACGAAAAAGAAAATGTTGCAAAAGCATTAAAAAACCTCCCTAAATGTAACAGAATTGTTTTGTGAAGACAGTGTGAAAGTGACAAGCTAACAGTAAACAGCAAATATGCATCTGCATTATATGAGTCATGCGATTAAAACACACATTACCTGCACCGTTTTTCCCCCTCACAACATTCATGAATCATCCGCTTCTTTTTAGTGTGTCTCAGTGCAGTCATTCACATGTTAATGTCTCCCCCAAAAGCACTTCAGTTTTGTTTTGTATGCTTTTGCATTTTTCTTCTACTATTTTCTAGGTTTTTTCCAGTTGCAGGGCATCAGGGTCACCGTAGAAGTCCTTCATGAATTCTTTTTAAGCAACTCAGAAGAGGCCAAAAAGGGGGGAGTAATTTAAAAGTGTTTTTAACAAAAGAAACAAAAACAAACCAAAAAAACACTGAAGCATTTACATAACTTCAGTTGCACAACAAATCCAAACCTGAAAGAATTAGGATGCTAAAACAGTAAATCTAATCCTCCTGCCTACACTCCAGAACACATCAAAAGCCTTCTTAATTCTATCTTCACCTTCATGTGAAGTGACTCGTGTTTTTAGGTAGAGGGTGCGTGCGTGTGTGTGGTTGGGGGGCTACTCTGACTCGTGATGTAGTGGTGAGAAGTTAACAATCACTGGCAAAGCAGGTAATTTGCTTCATTCAGCTGAGGAGGTCGACGTCAATGAACCGCTGATTGCAGAAGAAGAGACATTAAACGGCACACGCATACACATGCAAGCACACACAGGTGGCCGCATGCTTCCAAATACATGCCTGCACACACACACGCTGCTGATGAAACCTTTACTCCTTATTATGAACTATTACCCAGATATTGATTCCAGTGCTCCATCCCTCAATTTCTTCCTGCGTTCACTCCCACCCGCCTCTACGTGATGTGTTTAAAAAAAAATCGACAGTTTTCCAGCAGGGCTGAGAAATCTCCCGTGCTTGATTTGGCATATCAGCTTGACTCACATCCTCTTTCCCTCTCTTCACCTTCCTCGCTCTTTGCTTCTTGCCATGCACAAACAGTCTTCCAGTCATTCTGGATCCCCAGTTTTTGCATTTCCACCCACACTCTTCTATCCCATCCTCCTTCCCAGCTCCCTCTTTCTTCCCGCTAAACAGCTGATGAGTCTGCCTGTTTGGGAAACATACGGCAAGCGGTTAGTAACAGCTTGGAGGATGTGAAGACGTGTAAAAGAGGATGGGGTGTTGACGCCAATGTGTGAAACACAATCTATTACTGACTTCTTTCTTACTCTCAGTGGCGTAAAACAGGTGTTATCGAAACAGTTTACTCGACCGCACAGACATTTGTGGGGTGTCATCATAACCCAGTGCTTCTCCTGTCTTATCACATTAAGGGGATTTTGCAATGCAGACGAGGGTCTCTTTTATTTCCTGCATTATTCTCACATTAGCATTTTGCAGAAGCTGAACAAAACTGCTTCAGCAGAATTACGTTGGCATCGTATTGATCTATAATTAAATGTTACCCTTTCTACCAACTGTGCGCGAGAAATTCAAAGGTCTCCAGTGCAAATCAGCTCATTGCATCGATTTGCTTGAACTGACTATTGAGCAGTGATCATTTTTTACACTTTTTTAAAATTCGAGTAAGATGTTTTATAAGTCAAAAAGAGGATTTCTAACAGCTCTCTCCCAGAGTCAAAAGTAACAGCATTATTGAGTCAGAGAGACATCAAGGTTCAACATTTGTTTCAAGGTAGAGAGCCACTGAAATTAAATAGTAACAGTAAAACCACGAAAATAATTGTTTTGAAATGACTGTTAAGAAAAAGTTTATTTTTTTGGAACATGCTTCTCTTTGTTGGCATGTTTCATGAGCTCATATGGTAAACTTAACTAGTTATACCACAAACCAATCCTTAACATGTTCTAGCATCACTTCACATGACTTCCACTAATGATAATCATTAGGAACCGACCCCAGAAACTGTAAAGCTGAAGATACTTCTGTTCAAGCTGAAGAGTGTAATTACATATTTTTCTTCAGATAATTACCACTCATGTTTCTTTTTACACAGATATTAACAGAAGACATGAAAAATGGTTCACTCTGTTATTGGAGTTCAGTAAACAAAGCCAGAATAATTCTTGAACCTTGTCTACTAGGTAACATTCTGACAATATTAACTATTTTAATTCCGTGGTGCAGTTTATATCGATGTACCTTATAATACATCTAAAAGGTGTAAAGTAGTTCCAGCATGTCGATACAACACAGAATGCTCACACATTACAATAGGAACAGAATCGACTGGAAATCTGTGAAAAAATAGGTCCCAATGGTGACGTCCACTTTTTCTAAAAGCTCCAGTTCCAGAAATGCTAAAGATAGTAGCTTTCCAGCCTCTGTCCCTAAAGAGCCAAGCGGTAGACACATTAGGGAATCATGTAGTGCTGATACATGCACAAGGTTGAGATTTACAACTATTTCAGAAAAACACAAAAAACATTAAACATAAAATTATGAAGACTTTGAATATGTCATCATTCATAATAGAGGAGACCAGGTTTGTAATTTTGGATCTCCCAAGCTGTCAGATATTAACAGAATGCTGTTAAAAGATAAGGCGATGCAACACAAGGTAAACATGATCCTGTCCCAACTTTTCTGAGACCCGTTGCTGTCATAAAATGTGAAATGAGCTAATGATTTTTATGAAAAAGAAAAGAAAAGAGATACTGGAAGACATACTGGGGTATATAAAATAAAGGCCGCTTGGCGGGTGGGTGTTTGGGGCTTACCTTGAGTCAGCATTAACAGTCAGCCCCACAAGCAGCTGCCCCAAACAACATCCTTCACAGAAATGCTTGTTCAAGTGTTTTCTTATTTGTGGCTGCTTGAAAATGAGACAAACCTGGAAGTAGTCAGCTTAACATTTCTCCGCACTGAACCATTCAGATAAACAGAAGTTGGCACTCGGTGGAAAAGTAGCTCAACAAATTTTACACTCCATCGCTGTCCGTGGACACTTGAAGGTGTCGTGTGGATTTTTTTTGATGGCAAGTAGAGCCTTTACATGGTCGCTATGTTGTTTTTTGTGTGCACATAAACCAAGCTTTAGTCAGCCTGTGGTATGTCCACTTTTGAGTTCAGTTGTGAGCCAGCAGGGAATAAATACCTGTGCTAGAAGTTTTTGAACTGCCTCCACTGATTTAAGTGCTAATTGCTGCTGCATGGTGCCCAGCTCTCCCTGGTTGGAAAACTGTTCTTGTTCTGTTCTTGCTTCTCTTCCTGAGTCTGGTTGTACCAATGTGTTTTTACCATTAAAAGGTTTCTCTCCACCTGTCTCCAGGTTTTTGCTCATGGAAATCTTTGAGTCACTGGAAAAATCTCGGTCTATAATGTTGTTGGCGGTTTACTCTTTTAAAATTGCACTAACATGACAATGACACGGTTTGGTGAGAAGCATTGAATAAAAGCTTTACAAGTAAAGTTGAAGATTCCTTAAATACGGAGTTTCTGAATATGCTGATATTTCAAGTTAAAGGTATAGCTAGTACCAAAACTAGCACACTACATGACAATACTTATTTTTAGAGCTGTCAGCGTTAATCTCAGTAAGATGCAGTAATAACCGCATTAACGAGGCAAATCTCCGTTAGCGAGTTAGCGCGGATCGCCCTGTGCGAGGGGCTGCACAGGCGCATGGGGCGATCCACGTTAACTCGCTAATGGAGATTTGCCGCGTTAATGCGGTTATGGCATTAACGTCATTTTAACGAGATTAACGCTGACAGCACTACTTATTTTGTGTATTTGTTATTGACACTTTTTATAGATAACTGTATAGTACATCCCATATTTTGCTGAGAAATCAATGCAGCGATTTATTTAAATATGTGCAAACACAGTTGGAAATACAGCGTACAAGTCAATATTTTGTGTGACCACCTTTATTTTTCAGCACAGTCAGAACTCGCTGAACAGCTTTCATGTCATTTTTTTTAAGCAGACTTCGGGAATAGTTCTCCAGGCTTCTTGAAGGACATTCAAAGCTCTTCTTTGGATGTCGGCTGCCTTTTGTTCCATTCTCTGTCAAGATGATCCCACACTGCTTCGGTAATGTTGGGCTCTGGGGAGGCCAATCCATGATTGATAACTGTCATGCTGAAAAACGAAGCCATGTTTTCTGGCATCAAAATAAATAGATACTTTTGTTTACTAATCAGTTTTAACAAGTTCTGCAATACTAAAGTCATCCACAGATGTCTGCAGACACTCACTGTTGCACCTCTGATGACCTCATCTGTATATTTGGATGATAATTTGAAAACTTTTAAGGACACGCTGGAAACCATTTCAAGATATGCCACATTTTTGGCTAATACCTCTTTGAAAATCACTTTGTTGGTGCAAAAACCAAATTATATGCCTCTCAAACTTTGTTATGTTTTAGCTGTTATGTTTTATAGACTCAGAAAAGAGAAACAGGAACAAATTGCATATTTTTTGTGAGAGGCTGCTAGTACCAAAGCACCTAAAGATTAATTTAAAATGGGCTTGTCAAGATGTGCTTACACAACACCAGTTCATCGCTTGAGTTAGGGGACTTTTTTACCCTTGAATGATTTGTAGATCAGTGGCTTAACAAATAAACACATTGCTTTTGATGGCTCAAGACTTTTGCACGGTACTGTCGTTTAATGTTTGAGTATGAAACACATTTTACTGTTATATAAAAATTTATATAATGTAGATTTCGTTTTTTTTATCTTTGCTATTCTGTTTTACTAAAGCCAATGTGCTGTGAATCTTGCAGTAATATCTTCAGCAGGACCTTCTCCTACTTATTCTTCTTTCTCTCTTCAGTCGTCATTTTTGACCTTCGGTCATTTCCCATCCCCCCTGCCTATTTGACCTCCCACTTCATACCTTTTCTTTTATTCTTTATAGTCAATACTACAGCCTTTACTTCTTTTTTTAAAGCTGTCTTGCACCTACAGTATCTGCTAGAAGCGTTTTGTCTGTATGCATGTATTTTAGTGTACTACAAATATAGACAAATAGTCACTCTGTGGAGGGCAAGGTTGCAGGTCAAAGGCAGTGTGAATGAAAACTAGAAAAAGCAAAAGGAAACAAACGTAGCCTTGGAGGGTGAATGATTTCCCAAGATTCAGTCTGTTGTCAAGGTAGGGGGGATTGTGAGGGATTTCCTGGAATACAATATTTTTAGTCTCTTTCTCTCCTTTCATGTTTGCGCTTCTCTTCTCTCACACTGCAGTCTCTACAAAGGGCTCGAAGATGCAAGTTAAATTCTTTTGTTTCAAACAGATACCCTCACTTCAGCAGGAGAGAGTGCTTGCAAGATCCAGGCTCATTCAGCTTCCCCCTGAGGGGACACAAATTCCTTTTTCTCCTCCGCCCCGCTCTCTCACCTTCTGGATGGATTGCGATGATGGCTCGCACCACCTGCACCAAGAGCTTTGTCTGACAGATACAGAAAAAGGATGCTGACACTTGACAGGTTGCAGCACTGTGTTTACTAAACCTCAGCAGTGGGGGAGGTAGACCTTAACATCATTTCCCAGGGTTTCTTGCAGTCTACACAATCACAAGTACAAACAGAGTGAAAAACAGGGGGTTTTTTTTTACTTCTTGGGGACAAACAATGTTACCAAAAAAAAAGGTGAGGAGTTCATACAAACAGCCAGTCAAGTTGGATGTAACTGAAACCATTTGGCTTTTTCACCATTAATCTAAATGGATCCAGTCATTAACGTAACAGCAGGCTATCAGCAGTGAAACTCAATGTCATGAGTAAAGGAACATCTCGCACACAGACACGTGCCCATTTTCGTGGCACATCTCTGAGTGCATGTTAAGCACTAATCTATATGAATTAGATACGTGTTAGTAAAGAGGTGTGACTTGAATGCTAAACCGCGATAAAGTCAATAAACGTGAAATAATAATTCAGGTAATTATGGGAGATGGTGCGAGCTGAAAGGGGGGCTTTAAGACTGTCAGGGCCCGGTTAATTTTTTGCGTGGCGTTATCGGCATCAGCTTTTCAGCACAATGACAGTTTTACAAGGTGGTTTTAATTTCTAAAATAGATTCACAGGGTGTTAGCGCTCGTAATGAAAGAAGACTAAAAGCTGGAGCTGGGAAAACACACAAATATACTTGGGACACATTCCTGCATAACTTAACTTGACTGATCAAAAAAAATCTGGGAAAAAAACTGAAACGTGTCTTCACAGCTTAATCCCACTGGGATATCATCTGTCAGCTCATTAGCCTTAACGATCACACTGCATCTGTACACTGTCCAAGCATGTTTAACCCTAGCTGGTTTGAATACATCTTGAGTAGCACAGTGTGATGACTAACCTCGCACAAGCATGGAACGCAGACGCTCCTTGACAGCAGCTATGTCTATAAACGTCATAGTGTAAAGTTGGGTGGATGAGGTTTGTCCAGAGTTCCAGCTTCTGTAAGTTGTTACCTCTGGATTGACAGCTGAGGTGGTGGATCCCGTTTTAACGAAAGTGTTCTTTAACAAAGGGATCACACTCCTCAGTATCCCTGGTAAAGCCGATGCCAGGGAACTACCTGTTAGTCCTTGGATTCAGGAGAAACAATGAGGATTTTGTCCTCGTCATGGAACCGGTCCAGAGTTCCACAGGCAGGACATTTGAGTGCATCCATCCATCAAAGTGTCATTTGGGTGGTGCCTTACAAAAATGCGGTATTCTGACCTTCTTGTTGTGAGTACTGATGGCTGTGTTCGCCCAGTGCAGTGTATTTTATATAAACCTCACACAAGTGGCGACACTTTGTTAAAAGCTAAAGGTTTGCTTCAGATCGTGTTGATTTGATCAACGCGATGACCTCAGGATTTAACAGTCCACGCTGATTACAGCAGGGCTTCGTGTAATTGTGTTAGTTGAGCACAAAGAGCTGATTTCACGTTGGCCAGGACCAAAAGCAGGCCGCTGCTGCAGCTCAAGGGTATGAATAAACCTGGGTCAGTTACCGTCTGAGACCAATTGAATTCAATATGTAAGGCTGACAGAATTTGCAAAGGAATGAGTACCTGTGTGTAGGAGTAGAAAAGTAGGAGTGGAATGCTGTAAGTGCGAACCATTAATCTCTACAGTATTATTTCATCTCATACTCTAATGCTGACATTTCCTTAAAAGCAAGCCTAAAAAAACACAGAAAAAAACCCTCATAACTTTGTGTCTGCTGGTATTTTCACAAGACACGTAACTGACACAAGGATTTCCTATATTCTCCTCCACAGGTGGGAGATTCATAACTCCTTTGTTTGATATATAGACCATCCACCCGCAACTGGCCCATCTCTTATGAATGGGCTTGATATACAGCAGTATTGCTGTCAGGGTAAATACCTCCAAGCAACAGACCTTTATTCAATTTCTAACCTGTCAGAAATACAAGCTGCTCTACTCCGGCAGCTACTTTAAATGTTGCATGCCAAAGTGAATTACTTTCACAATATGAAATCATATATATTCTTATTTTTCGCTAGCCTAAAAGTATTTTGCAAACAACAGAAGGGGTTAGGCGGGTAAATACCACTGTGCACTCATGGAGCAGAAAGATAAGGGGATCGCAAACAAAAACTATTATTGAACCACGGGGGAATTTCAGGTAATTAACTTTTAAGTCTTTGGAGGCAGCAGAAAAAGAAGAGTCTTTACAGAAAAGCTATGCAGAAATCATTGTGAAGTTTATTCATTAAAGGATTAAGTACAGCTGGAGAAAGTTAACGAGCAAATATGGAAACATGATCGGCTTATTACTGCCTGAACAGATATAAAATGCATCTCGAAGTCACCGAAGCCACAATTCCATACGGTAGCCATCAAGAGCAGTCACTGCTGGTTTTCAACATCTGGATAATTAGCTAAGGCACGATGCAGGCATGAGTACAGTGTTTTTAAAGCCCCTGTCAAGATGGGTTTTAAATATGAAGTCAATTAAACAATTTCTCCCAATAAGCCTCTTATCCTGAAGAACATGGTGCAAACCAAACAGAGATTTTAGAGATTTAATGCTTTTTTTTGGGTGCTCTTCTGTTTTTGTCGTCACAGTCCACTGCGATTAAGTCACACAGTTCCAATGCGTTAAATGCTTTCCAATACAAATGTTTTCTTTTGCTTATGTAACTTTCTGAATGCTGCATATTTAGTCATGTACATTTAATGGTGTCCTGTCCTGTTTCCATTATAGTATGAAAAACTTATAGGTAAAAAAGCAAAATAACTAAGAAATTGCCTATCGATGAAGCACTGTACAAAAATCGAGAGCTAAATGACATTTCTGTATGCTTGCAAGGAGCCAGATTTACAACGGTGAGTTGCTAGAGCCATCTGTAAAACATGGTGGAGGCTCTGCCATGGTTTGGAGCTGTATTTTAACCAGTGGTGTTAGGGATCTTGCCAAAACGTGCACGAAAAGTGCAATCAGATTTTGATCCACCACATAATACCATCTGGAAAGCATCTGTTTGGCATTGGTTTCATTTTTTTTAAGGATGAAAAGAATCCCAAACACACTGCCAGTGCAGTAAATGCACACGTCGATTGAAAGACAGTGCAACATCATCTAGATCATCTAGACAGAGAATGGAACAAAAGGCAGAAACATCCAAAGAAGAGCTTTCAATGTCCTTTAAGAAGCCTGGAGAACCATTTCTGAAGTCTACTTAAAGAAATGACAAAAAAAACTGTCTAAAACAGAGTTCAGGCTGTGTTGAAGAATAAAGGTGGTTTAACTGAATATTAGTATTATTGTATGAACTATTTTTTTGCCTTATATACTGTATTCAGTATTTCTGTAAAAGACAGAATCTATTTCCTTTTTCTTTTAGCAAATTATAAAGAAATGAGGGGTGGCTCAAGACTTGTGCACGCTACTGTAAATCTATGAAGATAAAAACAAACAAACAAACAATGCAACTAGAATCATGTCATTTTGACTCCAATGTTGCAACTTTCCTATTTGATTATTTTCCAAGTAGACCCAGTGGGGGTTTTTTTGTCCTGGCATAACACAATGATACATGATTAAAAGGACATGCATATGAAGAGAAACAATCAGTATCCAAACCCTGTATTCATTAAAGTGATTTTCTGTGCGAGGGAGAAAGTTCATTTGCTGCTCTGGGGACCTGCAGCGAGCACCGCTCTTTTGGTTTAATTTGGAAGGCAGCCTAAAAATAAAAATCATACTTCCAATGCTTTGACAGAAAATAAATTAATAAATAAACCAGGGGTTTGGATTTCATTTTCTAAATCTTTGCCCTGCAAATCACTCCTCAAAATGCTGTAATTATGATGCAAATGTTTTGAGTGCATTCATTATATGAGGCGGATACAATCTTAAAGCCCATTCAATTAAAAAGAGAACTAAAAATACTGATAAGAAACGTTACCCATCTGTGCACTCTTCCACCATGAATAAAGAAACACAATACAATAAAAAATGAAAATAATACAATCGCTCCTTTTCATCAGTTTTCTTTATTTCGGTTCTAAAAGGTGGGACAAAATAGAGCCGCATTTTACGCTTTTATTTATTCAAATGAAACAAAGCAACCTAACAACATCAACGCACACACACACACACACGTGCGTGCACATTTATTCCTCATCATTATAAGCTTTACATAACTTCACTGGTGTGTGTCATATATAGTATTTGTGCATCCGTACACTCAGCACGGGGGCAGCTGCGGGGCTAATTTGTTTAGAAGGAATTAATTAGACATTATTAGGGGGAAAACAATGGAGCAGAGGCAGGGTGTTTAACGATGGGACGTTAAAGAGGCAAACCTGTCACGGAACAATAGGCTAATATCCACCCACTGCTACCCACTGCTCAATTACTTTATCACACAATAGGACACGGCGCACACACAAATAAATCCGAGCAGCCGTTGCATTCTGTGATTAGGCCTCGGTCTCAACGTTCATCCATGACTGAGTGACAGCAGAGGTTGTTTCTGTGTGTGAAAGATCGTCTTTCTAATTGAGCAGATGTTTCAGGATTAAAGGTATCCTCTCTTATACCTTCACAGATGACAGCGCTATTGAAATGTCTTCTGTTGATGAACCTCAAACCTGATTAGAGAACTAAATGTAGAGGTATTGACTGCTTTTAGTTTTGCTTCTTCAGATCTCGTTCCAATCTAATTGCAGTCCTTTTTCAGCATCTTCCTACTCTTTCCCTAAGGCTAGGTTACGACAGCGCTCTGTGGCTGCGGTCCAAACTGTCTCCCCGTCTCCTTTCACAGCCACTTCTCGAGAACAGCCAAGGCGGAGTTGAAGGTGAACTGGGCCGAGTGGGTTCCGCGGTGAGCCAGCAACAGGGAACCTGCCTCAGGCCCGTGGCCCGCCGCCATCAGCTCAGCGGCGGCTTTCTCCACATCCCAACCGCCCTCCTGCTGGTGCGACAGCATGTGGGAGCTTAGCAGGGGGTACAGGGCTGAGGAGACGCAGCCTACCAGGAGCCCAGCATCTAGGAGCAAGGAAAGGAGCTCTTCATCGCAGGAGGAAGCCGTCTCCTGGAGGAAGAAGAAAAGGGGAGGAGAACGTGTAAACACACATGTGGGGATAGAATCAAGAGAAACTAAGTTTCCTTTTAAACTGTGATCCTGTTTTTTTTTTTTTTATCCCTGAAAAGAACACGTGTCAAGATAAACAGCCAAAAATTTTGAATGAATGTATCCAATTTCTCTTCCAGGTATCAACCCTAAACATCTACTGGCTGACTAAAGACTGAAAGCAGCTGGTGGAGTTGAATTTGTACCATCCACTGCGTTTTGCAGAAATAAGGTTTTGTAGCTCAATGCAGCCGCGGCAGCAGGAACCTTTGAATGATGTATGATTACAATGTTACACTTTCAGTGTCAGGTCACATCCTGTGTTGACCCGCGGCTGACCGCCATTTTTCTCGCATGTGCTTTCGATCACACACAGCTTCTCGCAACCACCAATCCACCCACACACACACACAACTCTTTTTCCTCTCTTTTTCCTTTTATTTGCAGCTTCTCGCTTACTAAAAGTGTTTAGAGCATATGCTCATAGAGTCATAAACAGACCTTTATATAATATTTTAATCCCATCATCCACCTGGTTACATCAATGAATTACATGCAAATTCAAACAGCTAAATGCCGTTAGGGCAGCTAAGAGTGGGTTTACAGGCCATGCAGAAGCCAGGCTGAGTGCTGGGGTTGAGAGGGCCGTCTCTCCATGACTCAGCCCGTCTCCTCTGCACCCTCTCACCTGTTTGCTAACTCTATTATTAAGATTGCACTTCCTCAACTTTACACGCTTGTGTGCATGCACACGCAGACAACAGCGTGTCCTTGTTGGGGTATTTTTGGAGCTGAGGCAGATCAATTATAAATGTGGAGCCCATGTCTTCTCTAGTGTAGCGGAGAAGGTGAGCAGAGCCAAAACTCGATCTTTTTCCCCTGCATGGACAATTCCTCCTTTAAACACACACACAAAGAGCCTTTAAGAGGATCACTTGGCTCATGTGATGATAAGCATTAGTTATTCAGCTGCTTACTGATATTTTGAACTTAAAGTAATTTTTACTTCATGCTAATGTTAGAAGGTCTGGGAAGGAACATCAGTATAGTGGATTTAATGCATTTTCCATTTAATGCGTTTTAAACCCTGCCAGGTCATTATTGCCCTGTTGCCAAAGGATGAGAGAGAGTCGGCATGCGACTAGTGTGACGTGCATGACTACTAATTTAATTTCTAGGCCTTCTATTGAGAGACAAGACCAGATGAATCATGACAAGCTGGGGAAAGGAAAGATGACAGACTGAGAAATTTTTGAACCTAGAACAGAGGTGGATGAGGAGGTCATCCGTGTATAATGAGAATCAAGGAGGAAAAAACTACAAGAGAGACAGCGGGGGTTAGGAGTGTGGAAAATGTATGATGAAGAGAGCTTGGCTGACATGCACTGAGAGCGTCAGATACATACATTTTTAAATCCACCGACTGTTTTCAGGGGCTGAATGCACACCAGAACTGAGGAGAAGCACTTCAAAAACACCTTCACACTTCAGCTTTATTTTTCATTTTGCAACCTCAACAGAGACTCTGAACAAATGTTCTACATGGGATTTCTGGAGCTTTGTGGAAGATCAATGTCACGAATGATGACTTTTTTTTAAAATTTACATGCAAAAGAGCAACTGATTCTTATTCTTCAGAAGTGTGAGTAGGAAAAAAAAGTGTCATTTATATAAATGTGTGCAATTTGGCACTGAAGAACAAGTGGTTATGGTAACACTACACTGAAGAAAGGATTTCTTGAGATGTGAAAACGCATAGACAGTGTGTCAATAAAGTCAGACAAGGCAAGAAACACAAGGTGAGATGATGAAACAGGCTGCAAACAAGACAAATGTTTAGCCAGATTGCAAAAATGCCTTTATTTGGAAGAAAAAGTTGCATGTTGGAGTATTTTCTTCCAAATAAGCTTGACTCAATTTTTTTAAAATCAGTTTTTCTACTGTTACTGTACTTCATCTATTCATGTGGGGAATACTTATTGAATCTTAGATTAACCTCCAAAGACCCAAACTCTTTCATGGCAAGCATTTTTAATTTCTCTTTGCTATTTTTTTTTTGTTTGTTTCTGAGAAAAATGAGATCCACATACATACAGAAGTTCAAACTGAGCATCAGAATTAGGAAGAAAGGTGATTTTCTTGGTACACTTTGGGCCCTTGGTACCAAGTAAACACCATTTAAATGAGCACTGTTCAAATGCCACAGCCTTCCTGTCCAAGTGTTGTTGCTGACCATGTCCATCCCTTTAAGCTCAAATCATCTCAGCTGGTTTCTTTAACATGACCGTGAGTTCGCTGTGCTCAAAAGGCCTCCACAATCACCATCAGATCTCTATCGAATAAGTTGGGATGTGGTGAAATGGGAGAGTGACATCATGGATGTGCATACCAACATCTGTGAGGAAAGTGTTCAGCACCTTGTTAAATCTATATCGTCAAGAATTAATGCAGTACTGAAGGAAAATGTGGTCCACCCCAGCACTAGCAAGGTTTATGTAATTAATCGTCCGGTGAGATGTATTTGATAAGGATTTTTATCTGATTATGATCATTACAATTAATCCTGAGCAGGTTATGCCAACCAGTATATTTTTGACCAATGAAAACCCAATCTATCAGCCTCATTGTGGTGGTATGAAAAAAAGTCAGGGGCTCATAAACCCGCGATAAGTCTGCAGGCGTCATCTTCTGCAGCTCTGTAGTGCCTTTTGATGTTCTAAGTGCGATTAACCTCAGATTTGATCTGATTGGACCTTAAAGCCTGTTAACCACTGAAATAACCTGCTGGAGCCTGGCTGTAATGAGAGCTCACGCCTATAGCAAATGCAATGATGATAACGTGTGGCTTCTAAAATAAGCTATACACCTTATCAGCTATGACTGATATGTAGCACACTATCAACTACTGGGGAGTGTGAAACAAAAGCGCCAGAGTTGCGGAAGCTCTAAATATCATACCTGCAGAGGAGACTAGATTAGCATTACAACACACAAATTAATTATCAGATGCAGTTGGTTGTGGCTGCATGAGATGTGTACGAATTTAGAGGACAATGATCTAGCCCCGCTCCTGTGCACGGTGACCAGTGTAGGGACAGAAATATGCAAATATTGTAAACACGCGCACAAACACTGAATCTAATAAATAAACACAAAAAAATCATGTTTTCCTCTGCATTTCCTGGTTATGGGAGTTGTGCAAGGAAAAAGAAAGCGAGTACATCAGTCGAGCACAGGCCTGGTCCTCCATGCAGAATCACACACACACACACACACACACACACACACACACACACACACACACACACACACACACACACACACACACACACACCTACCTCCCAGGCTATTACTGTTTGACAGTGTCAAGAGAGACAGCAGATTTGAGTCTTAGAGTCAGTTGGATTGACAGTTGAGCTGGAAATAGATGTGAAGAAGCACCTGAGAGATGGAGGGATGGAGGGGAATCTTGATATCAAAGTGGAGCAGATAACGGCATATCCTTTTTTTTTTACAGCACAAACATCTGTGTCACATTCAAGTGCTTATCCCTACTGTAAAAAAGCTGCAGATAATAAAAACCAATCAATACTTTAAATCTTTCTATCCTTCTTATACATTATACCGTATACACTGTGTTGTTTTACATATTCAAAGCATCTGGTCTCCATCCAATCATCTGTCCAAGAGTGAGGAACAGCACTGTTCGCTCAAACCTTTCCAAATATTTTTTTTTCCACCAATGCAGCTGCATCTATTTTCCAACTGCATATAAAACTGTTTTTTTTGCTTGTGTTGTGTTTAAACAGGAGGCAGTGATCCTTTCTCTCTAACCTGTGGTCTGCAAATGTTTGCATGAGAAGTGAGGCTGAGTAGAAGACCAGTGGTTAGCGAAGCTCGTGGGATTTCAGGATCTCATTCAGGGACACTTTGGCAGTGTGAATGCTTGCCACAACATCTGTTTAAACTCAGATCCTTCATGTGAAAGGCAATTACAACATCATCCTTTGACTCAGCTCCACAGCTAGCGATCTGCTGCAACTCTGACAAACCTGTATATGTGACTATATACTGCCTCTTTCCCTCTCCCTTTCCTCCCTCATCATCCTTTCTCCTCTCTCTCACCGAGTTCTTGAGTTCCCCCTGCAGTCTGTCCAGGTCTTGTCTTAATAAACAGATCAGTGTGAATAGGATCTGATTGTGCAGGGAATACATCCATCATGCCTTTCTTTCTGTATCACAGGTCAACAGCTCGGAGAACATGAAAACCTGTCCTGAGGTGGATCTATTTTTGTGCATAGGGGTGTAGCTATGTTGCATCTATATCAGGTTAAAGGCCCGTCTTCGAGGGTTCAAACAACACCCAGTCTCTCTCTTCGGAGATGCGTAAACAAGAGGCATCTTCTGTCTCCTGTGAGTGTGCTCGCACCCGCAGCTGGTGTGCACTCTGAGTGAGTGAACAAACACTCAGAGTGACAAGAGAACTGACACATTGAGCTGCAGCCATCAGATGTCCAACCCCCCTCTTGCTCTTATTACCTTCTCATTTCTTGCTGTCTCGCGCCGTCAAAGACGAAAGGAAAAAAAAAGGTAGTCTTTTCCTGGCTTGTTCCGAGAGGCCACTGAACGTTACCTGATTAGTTTGGTCAGTGTTTTAAACTCTTGTTTGCCTTTCTTACACTGCATGTCTCTCATTTCTTGTATACGTCCTTCTCAGCTCTTTCTCACTGAGCTAAACCCAGCTGAGAGCTTAATTGGAATTACTGAACACGTACAATGCCTAATACATAATGCATGGCCCCAGCCTTCTTTTATCATTTAAATCATAAAGCTTCTTTGGAATGCCAGACAACACACAACTATCTCCTTTCCTCTTCTTCTTCTCCAGGCTCTGTTTCCTATCCCTCCATCCAAGCTGTCCCCAGGCTTTAGCGGTGCACCAAACTGAGTGTGCGCACACACAAATGACACCAAACAGTTCTTGCTTGCAGCACAACATGATTGAAAGTGACAGAAGAAGAGGCTTTAAAGCCAAAAAAATAAAAATAAAAGTGGGCTCTGACGCATACGAGGAGACAAACACACACACACACACACACACACACACACACACACACACACACACAAACACACGGTGAGGAAGTTCAGGGATCAACGCAGTGAGCTGCAAGCAAACAGAGCTAGATTAATAGGTTCAATGTGGTACAAAAAGCTGTAAACAAGCCCACTTAAACAAGCAATTAGACACATAATCACTCAATCAAACACAAGCACACATGCCCCTTTTGTCCTCACTACACTGGGCAGATGGACAAGGTGCATCCAACTCTTTCAACGGGATTTTGAGTTCTTTCTAACTGATTAAAAACATACACAAGGGAGCACAAGTTTGAATTAAAACTGTTAATAAATTCAAAAAAGAAAAGATAGAAAGATGAAGCACTACCACTAAAACTGGCCCATCATTGGGTGGTAAACACAAGTAAACCCACAAACCACTGTAGCAGTGCATTACACAGCATGTTTATCTAGCTAGCTATCTAGTTTAGGCTATGTCATCTTTTCTTTGATTCTGTGAATATTTTCACAGAATCATTTTGGCAAGACTGGATCAGCGTTTGGGGAGCCACTCCTGTGATTGGCTGTTTTTCTGTCAGGCTTTGGAAGGCACTCTGGCTACTGGAAAATTTCACATGGGAACCAAACGGGTCACTTGTGGCTAATGTGGCTACTCTAAAGTGGTTCAGTAGCCTCACAATGGCTACGATTTTCTAATCCAACTGAAAGCATGAGCAAAAATTCAGAAAACAGCCCCAAAGCTCAGAGACACCACTAAAGTGATTGGTTTGTTCAACCAACAGCCTATTTATCCTAACTATCAGAATTATTGTACATTTTCCTTTTGAGACTCAAACCAACAGAAACTACATGACTATGCAAAAGTCTTGAGTCTTTATATTTTGCATCCAATGAGACAGTTTTACAGTGGTAAAATAGGTCCCGAGAGATTCTGAAGGTCTTCCAAAGTTTTTCTTTGGACATTGGCTACTTTTTCACTACTATACCTGTACCTAGTACCTGACCATTCTCACAAGAATGTTTTTTGGTTTGTCAAGTCATCTAACTCACCTAAGAATCACTCAAACAAAGCAGGAATCTATGAAACAAGGGATGAACCAGTGTTGTGTCTATACCTAACAAACACATGACAATTTTTAAATGCCTTTTCATAATGGAAGAAATTTGATCTACAATTGTCTTGATGCATTCTCAATCATCCAGGAAAGTAAATCTCCAAACGTTGATTCTGTTCATCTGGACGTAGCGTTTTGTGGGAGAAACGTTTCGTCACTCATCCAAGTGACTTCTTCAGTCTCAGCTGACTGCAGGTTTCCCCAGTCTTATAAACAGTATATTTGCATAATGCCTGAAACCAGCCCACTGAAGGAACGATGGGCTGGGAGGTCAGTTCCTTAAACATAATTATGCAAATTCTCATGACCATTGATCAACAACCACTGACCAAAACCCACTGATCAAAGGCCATGAGTACCATTCACAGAGAGTTGGGGAATGGCTGCAATCACAGCATTGTAAGATGGCGAAAGGTGTACCCTACTGTTTGGATCACGTCGGTTTAACAACTTAACTTTCCAGCATGACAATGTTCCCAAACATACTACCACTGCCGATACAAACTCTGTTTTTGCCTTATATACTATATTTCCATGTATGTTTGTATCCATTTCCCATTTCGTATCAAAATATAATAAAATGATGGGTGACTATTGCACAGTACTGTAGATCTACGCAGAAATACACAACTTTTTTTTTCCATTTCAGAAAAATATCATAGCCATCAAAAGCAAATTTAGTTTTACATGGTTCTCTTTTTGAAACCAGTCATCTGCAGACAACAACTTTATCAATTCACTGAGCCACAGACAGCCGCGGTTCAAAACAACCTGCTATTGCCACTTCAGATGGAAAATGTTATGGTTTTTGGCTAAAGACCCGCAGTTTCGAGGCTATTGAATATGCCATTGTCGTCACTGTGACTCGAACATGTGCCACACAGAAAATGTAAGCCTTGTAGAATCATGGAAAAGCCTGGACAAAAAACATAAGCTGCTGAAAAGGCACAAGGACTGCTGCAGCACTGAGAGGAATCTGTATAAGTGTGTGTGTGTGTGTGTTTACAGACAGAATGGAGAACTCGCATTAGTCAGGCTGGTGTTAACTCCTGACTCCCTCCTCCCAACTCCATACATCTTCAAGAGGAGGAGAGAAATGGACAATATGGAAGAGAGTACAGCTGAAGACTTGTGTGTCGACACTTTGAACAGTGTGAAAGCAGAGAATTAAACGCCTCCACTGTATTTTTCGGCATCAAGAATACATTCCCTTCTCCATAACCTGCTCTCTACTTCTTTGTCTCCTTTTCAAATAATCTGCACTACTCCCACTCCTTTCCTCCATTCTTTAGTTCTCCAACGCCCACTGTGGTCTCCTCCTGCAGAGCTCAGCATACCCATTTACTCACCTACCACACAGCAGCAACGCAAGACACAGGAAAAGTGAAGGAAAATCTGCACATATACATATATCTCACTGTGGATGAATCAGTTACTGTTTTGAATTCGCTTCCTAGGTCAAGTGATTTCCCTTAATTACATTTTCTTAATTAAACTCTAAATTAATTTCTTTTTCTTAATGATAACCTCAGGGACCTTCAGCTGTGGCAAAAAAGTTTTGATGGTAAAACAATGTAAACAATGATTTATACTCGATACAAAGCTATTTGCCAGGAGAAAACTGTAGGCAGTGCTTTAAGATAAAGTCTGCCAATCACTCAGAGTGGCATATGCAAACAAATGTATAGTTCACTGTGACCAAAAAGCAACCTCGGGCTAGTTATTTAAACGAGAACTATAATAAAACTCACAGCAGCAGCACCTTGTCTAGTATGATGGAGTGAAACAAAGCGTGGCTAAACACAAAATCTCAATGAAATGCAAACCAAAAGTAACTGAACAGTAACTGCAGTCAATTAACAGGCTGTTGACTTTTCTGATTGATCAAAATCAATTATTTCTGTTCCTCCTGAGATACTGATCTGCTAACAGCAGCTGCACAGTAACTCCTGATAAGTTCTGGCTATTTGTAGAGCTGCTAAAATAGAAACAGTATGTGTAAGCCATCACGTTTAGAAGTGGATCAACATGAACTTTACAAGGTGTGGTCAAAAATTTCCTTGAGTCCAAGAACCATCACCAGTTCAATTTTAACCAACGTCCCCTTCGAGTTCTTGTGCATGAACAGCTTCCTCTGTTGCTGCAGTGTTTTTGGATTGATCCCTGTCTGCATCTGCAATTTCCAGCTTCCTTGTGGACCTCAGGCTTGTGCAGAAGGCAAACATCACCTTATGAGCTGACCCAACTTTCATTTTGAGAATCATCATTGCCGACATGCAGACTTTACTTTTTTTTCCCCCCAAACTTTGCAGGTGTTGTAATTTCTCCCACAGGCTCAGAGTGTTGATGCAGAGTTGCTCTGCAATATCCTGAAGTGTAAAGGGAGGACGTCCGCGAGACGGCCAGTGCCAACATTCAATCTTGCACTTGCTAACAATCAAATTAAATGAAAAAGCTCACGCTGTGGTAACTAACCATGTGGACAGTTTACAATTTAACCCTGCTGTGCTTCAGCTCCAGTAATATATATTTTCCGGTCACTATGAATTATTCACAAACCTAATAAATGTTATTGGAACTTCTTGGCATTAAACAAGCAAGCATTTAAAAACTGTTAACAGCATGTTACAAGGATAATGTAGATTACAAAGATAATTCCTTCTGAAGGCCCAAGTTGCATTTTTACAAGTAACTTTTCAGATGTTTTAAAAAGATACACCAAAACCAAAATGTTGAATATTTTGCTGTATAGCTGGATATTTTAAACCCTTGGCAGATCAAAAGCAAATCTATCTGCATGGATAGAAACTATTTGCAGTACTTTATGTGAGATTTTTCTCCCCATTAAACTAAGGAAACACTTCATGCTCAGAAAGTTTTGAATTTGCAAATAATTTAAGCTTTACAGTGATTCACTTAGTTAAATCAGTAGTTTCTGAATGGATTGGTACTTATGTAGTGCTTTTCTACACAACTTGAGCACTAAAAGCGCCCTGTACTACATGTCTCATTTATACAAGCATGTTATTCTAAGCCTAAGTGCTTTTTAGCTCAAATCACACACACACACACACACACACACACACACACACACACACACACACAAATGCACAAGTATTTTGCCCAAGACTGCCTCAACATTAAGATTCAAACCACTGACCTTCTGATTAATGTACAGCCTCCACTTCCTTAACCTCATGACAGCTAGCACTGACCAGTTGAGAATAAACATTTTTTCCTTACAACTGCTGGTCGTATCACGTCCAATATGGTGGGCAGCTCTCAGCGTGTGCACGATGTCACACGAGAGCTTAAGTTCGTTTATTCAATTACTGTAACCTAATGGAAATTATGAGTTTCGAGTTAAGATTTTAAATACAGTCAATGAGGAGCGCTGGTACTGAATCAGACTGAGTGTTTCATTATGCCCAAAGCCTAAACATACTAGACTTGCACACAACGTCCTTTTTGCAAAATTCTGTTTTTTGCAATAGCATTTGTGTGAACACAACCTTCAAAGCAAGTTTAAGTAATCAGAAGCAATGCACTTGAAAACATGTAGAAATCAAAACAAGTCCTACATACACACACACACAGAAATACTCACACACTTGAAGGGATGCACAAAGGCACTAGGCACATGCAGACAATGAGCAGCGAGCAGCGTGGAGCCAACACACTATCAGATGTATTAGATGTAAGATAATTTTTCTGTGTCTGTGATGATGTTATCTCTAGATGAACACTGTTCTGTGCCGCTCCGAACATGCCCCCGTTCATTCAGCTTTTACTTGGCAGACGTAAGATTATTTCTCAAAGCAGCGACACGCCACCAGTCTTCCTCCATTCATATATCCCTTCTCTAACTCTACCTGATTTATCTTTTCTGTCTTTCCCGCGTGCTATCTACTGTAGCCCGGGTCCCTTTTCAACGTTACAATTTATACATTTGCTGTCCTTGTAATTTCCATTCTCATCCCATTTCTCTGTCTCGACACCCGTTCCTGCTCCATTTGACTTTCTCTTCCCACATCTAAATCACAAATCCTTTCTCTCACCACTTCCAGCAACCCTAACTTTCCTCAGTTCCGCTGTCTTATTCACTGAGGTTTAAGAGCAGGTGTTCCAATATAGCAGCTTGATCGTTTGATTTAATGGAGGCTCTGTCAGTTAATAGTGTGGCTTTCTCTTATCTGATCCAGGAACAAAGAGAAGGTCTGCTGGGTCTGAGAAGCCCACTTTGTGACAATTGCTTATCTGATTGAAGAAACAGTGGAGAGCGACCTGCGCAGTCTTGAACGATTATGCTCTTATCTGACGGTGGCCTCCCAAAACTAGAGGACAAGTTGGCAAGTAGAGAAATTGGGTTTGTAAGGATGTTGAAATTATTTAGCAGAACTTAATTTAAACTGTGGGAAAGAGGATGTTCAGACAACAGACCAGACCTTTTTCCATTATCTTCTTTTCAGCATGCAGTGTCTCTGGATTCTCAGTCAGTCACACTTTTTTGGTCAAAAGGCAAACCTTAAGGCTCCAAAAACACAATGGGTAACACTAGTTTTTTTTCTAAAGCGCAAGCCATAAAGGTTAATAAACAAATAATTCATATTACGCATTAACCTAATTTGATATTTAGATGCCTTTTTTAAGCCATTTATTAGGCAGACAGGGCTAAGACAGTTTGAGCTCTTCACCATTACTACACACTGAAAACTTTTGGGTTTTAACCTTTTAAAACCTAAACCATGAAATAACTGCCAGAAATCTTTAATTTTTTGATATTGGAGTGTTTGTTGAATGTAGAGGAATTTCTTTCATTTATGTATTATTCATATTATTTTATTGTATAATGCTTTGGTGCCACTGGGTTTAAGCATGTCTCAATGTCACACACCTTATTCATGCCATTGAACAGCCGGGTGATTGTATCTCAGGAAGTTTGGGGGAAGCATTCACACACAAAGAACCCAGGGTGGGGGGAAGTGCCTTTTGTCTCTTCAACCAATGTAAGACATTGCAAGGGAGTATGAACTTTCTTTGGGGGAAGACCAAAGGTGTGAAAACAGCTGTGTACAGCCTTTTGTTCCTGTAGGAAGTATTTAAACCCAGGGCCATGCCAGGAGAGACTGATCGACTGCCCCAGCGATGGCTTCTCTCACCAAGCTTGGGTTTTTGTTCTTGTTTTGATTAAAAGATGTTAGCGATCGCTCACCGTTTGTCTGCAGGCTTTATTGAATGGAAACTTCCACAACATTGAACCTTTAGACAAAATATATATGAAAATATATCAAACTTTAATCTGCATATATGAGTTTTAATTTGTATCACATTCGCTACATTAGCCATATTTTTGCAATTTAGTCATTGAAAATGTGTCATGCAAATTATATCATTTTTTGAGGGTAAAAAAAAGTCACACTGATTATGTAGAAGTCTCAAAACCACATGCATCAATTATGATATGCTTGGCTTTAAAGGGTTAACAGTTGATTAAAAAGAAGAAAAGAAATCTGGAACACCTCCTTGAGCTCCAGGAAGCCGTGAAGCACTTTTTCTTTTTACATTTTACAATTTTAAAGGATAAGTGACAACAAAAATGTCACCAGCCAATCTGCAGTTCATAAAGCAAACTCCTTTGTGTCTCCATTTGAACACAAACTCTCCAGACTATTACAATGACACTTACTGTGCTCATGCCGTTGATCTGATCAAGAGTCAGCTGAAGCAGTTGCTCGTCACTGCTTTCAGACATCAGTTTCAGTGCCGGCTGCAGGAGGCTTGGCTGATTTTGGAGCAGCAGGGTAGCTATGTGTCTAATACACTGAAAAAAAGAGAGAGAGAGACAGATTTGGGAGGGGGTAAGATGAATTGATAAATGTGCAAATGAATGGATGAAAGGCAGAGGGTGAACGACAAAAGCGAAGGCAGAGATGAGAATAGCACAAGGCAATCAGGGGACAGAGTCAAAATGAGGAAGGGAGAAGAAAAGAGGGAAGCAGAAACAGAGAGAACAGTGAAGGTTAATCGATGTGCATATAATGTAGAGGCACCTAATACTTTTAAAAAGGTTTACACACAAACACATGCACACGCCAGACACACAGTCCCATCCAGTAATGTACGGATATCACAATGCAATCTGACTCCCCCATGCTCTGCCGGTTTCATTCCAGCAGATTCAAATTAAAGCTGCTCAGAACAGAGTAAAAGGCCTCCCCCACCTCCCACCCCCCCATCCCACACTAATATTAGACAGGCTGGCAGACACTAGCCTATTCACACTGAATAGCATTAGTGCTAAACTAATATCACAGTCAGCTGGCCCTAGACATACAGAATGGCATTTGGCTTAGCAGTTGCATGGTGCTCAGCAGGGCATGAATAGCATTAGGAGCTGTTAGATATCAATGGGAGGCTAGTGCATATAGTACACTGCAGAGAGCACTGAGCTGATGCTAACACATTGCTGTGGGTTACATGCTTAATACCTTTAGCCTCCTGTATTTAGATATTGGTTAAAATGATGGCACTGCAGCGTGTTTCTACTGAGCGTGAACAAGCTAAATATAATAATGGTGACAAAAGATGAACTGATGTTTAGGAGCCATACTAATTTTAAAATAGTAAGTGATGAAAACAAAGATCATGCACCTTTCAGAGTCCCATGTTAGTGCTCATCTTCTATCACTGGAATACTTTTACATATAAATTAAACACAACAGCACATGAAGTAATGTAGGAGCATAAAGTGGAATACAAATGCCCATACAACCCAGAGCACTATGAATTGTAAATAAACAACAACAAAACAGCTTCATGAAATAATTGGCAAACACTTAAAACCCAAAACGTAAAAATATAACAAAGACGACACGTCAAATGTTAAAAACCTGAACACACAACTAAAAAAAAAAAATTGATTCATGTTGAATTTGATGCCAGAAATATGTTTTAAAAAAACTATGGATAACAGTCAATTGGAAAACTTGTGTACTGCTTAAGTAAATAATTAGATAAATCCATTTTAAAAAGACAGGGCAGAGGCGCTCACGACTAATTAGGTTAATTAGAAACAAGTAAGTGACGCGACTGAGTATAAAAAACATCCCACACACATTCAAATCTTTGAGATTTAAAGATGTGGAGGAGTTACCTACTCTGTGAAAGAAAAAAAATACAAATAATTTAAAAATAATTAGAATAATAATTCTTGAAAATAGCTTGATAGTGCTATTACTGAAGGTGCTGTACACATTGTGATTAAAAGATTCAGAGAATCCAGAGAAATCTCTGTACCCAAAGGCTGAAAACCAATTATGAAACCGATATTTTGGGCCCCTCGGGCAGCACTGCACTAAAAACAGATTCTGTAATGGAAATCACTGCTTGGGGTCACAAACTCTTTTTAAAACCAGTGAACACAGTTTATCAGTTTACCACAAGTGCAAAAATAAACCTGCATCCTCTGGACTGAAACAGAGAACGGCTGGTTTTGTATCTGGCAGTTCAAAAGATGGTAATGGGGTTCATTAGTGCTTATGGTATGGCTAACTTTAATATCTGTGAAGGCACCATTAAAGTCTCATCCTACTGACCCTCTGGGTCCATGCGTGCCCCAGAGGGATAGTTTTTGTTAAACCTTATAGGTGGGTCCAAGTTTTTGACTTTTGCCACTCAATTTGTTCCTAATGACGCCACACCATTGTTTTTCATTTGTCCTTTGATAAGTGCTTTTTAAAAATGTTAAGGAGTGAGAGTGGGATTGACAGACAGATTGGTCTCGGCAGTGATAAGGACACTGTTGTGGTGAAGAGGGAGCAGAGCGTGAAAGCGAAGCCGTCGATTTACTGGTCGATCTACGCTCCTACCCTCACCCTACGGTTTGTCGGGAGCTCTGTGTATTGACTAAAAGAATAAAATGACAGATACAAGTGGCAGAAATGAGTTTACTGTGAAGCGTGTTCGTGCTCAGCCCTGGAGACAGGGCAAGGAGCATTGGAGGAGCTACTCCTACACATCAAAAGGAGTCAGCTGAGGTGGTTTGGGTATCTGACCAAGATGCCTCCTGGGCGCCTCCCAGGTGAGATCTTTTGAACATGTATAGAAAACTGCGGGGTAAACTCGGGACACGCTGCCTGGATCTGTGTTTACTTCAGTTATTTTCTGTGGGGTTCAAAATTACCCTGATTGGTTTCATCATATTTGAGTATGGGTTTTCTGGTTTTCTTTTGTTTCTTTTTATTTATTATTTCTGTCTGTTTTGTGCTTTTTACACAGAAACTACCACATGTAATTGATTGGTAATAACTTTGAAATTGACACATTATTACGTTCTTGTTTCTTCCTTGTTACCCTGCTATTACCACTTTATTACCAAGCTCTATTTCGACATTGTTACGCCCAGTTTTGGGGCCCTTATTATCCAATTACATACATTTCAGGGTAATATTACTCAACTGTAACCACTGTTACTACCATATATTACTTGGATATTACATGGTTATTACTTTGGTAATTGTATAATAATAACTTACCATGCTACAAGCTTGTTTCCCACTTATTACACTACTATTACCCCTTTATTATTGAGCTTTAATAGAAAGTGCTACCAATAATAATTACATAATTGATATTGCTTTGCAATTATATTTGCTTCTTGCAGTAAATTATTCTTAAGGTTACAGCAATTAGTCTGTGTATGTGAAATACGTCAGTAGGAGGGTTGATGTTGCTGTACCGTCTACATATACTGCCTTTCAGATGTTCTTGCTTGTTTCAGCAAGACACTCCCATACATACTTCTGCAGCTGTGAATTCAAAAAGCCGCAAGTGCTGAAATGGCCTGTCTGCAATCCAGGTCTTTCAAGCACTGACAACATTTGGCACACTTTGAAGCTGAATAAAAATAATATGACAAAAGAAGCCTGATCTGTTAAGAAGAGAACTCCCACAGCAAGCAAGAATGGGAGGAAAAAAGTTCACTTTCAACACTACAATAGTATCCTCAGTTTCCAAATGCTTTTTATGTGTTATTAAAAGAAAAGATGATGCAACGCAGTGGTAAACATGCCCTTGTTTAACTGGAGCGAAAGGTGTTGCTGGCATTAAATAAAAAATGAATTTTCTTTTGCTGTTATTTTCATTTTATGCAGAGGCCCTAGACATACAGAATGGCATTTGGCTTAGCAGTTGCATGGTGCTCAGCAGGGCATGAATAGCATTAGGAGCTGTTAGATATCAATGGGAGGCTAGTGCATATAGTACACTGCAGAGAGCACTGAGCTGATGCTAACACATTGCTGTGGGTTACATGCTTAATACCTTTAGCCTCCTGTATTTAGATATTGGTTAAAATGATGGCACTGCAGCATGTTTCTACTGAGCGTGAACAAGCTAAATATAATAATGGTGACAAAAGATGAACTGATGTTTAGGAGCCATACTAATTTTAAAATAGTAAGTGATGAAAACAAAGATCATGCACCTTTCAGAGTCCCATGTTAGTGCTCATCTTCTATCACTGGAATACTTTTACATATAAATTAAACACAACAGCACATGAAGTAATGTAGGAGCATAAAGTGGAATACAAATGCCCATACAACCCAGAGCACTATGAATTGTAAATAAACAACAACAAAACAGCTTCATGAAATAATTGGCAAACACTTAAAACCCAAAACGTAAAAATATAACAAAGACGACACGTCAAATGTTAAAAACCTGAACACACAACTAAAAAAAAAATAAAATTGATTCATGTTGACTTTGATGCCAGAAATATGTTTTAAAAAAACTATGGATAACAGTCAATTGGAAAACTTGTGTACTGCTTAAGTAAATAATTAGATAAATCCATTTTAAAAAGACAGGGCAGAGGCGCTCACGACTAATTAGGTTAATTAGAAACAAGTAAGTGACGCGACTGAGTATAAAAAACATCCCACACACATTCAAATCTTTGAGATTTAAAGATGTGGAGGAGTTACCTACTCTGTGAAAGAAAAAAAATACAAATAATTTAAAAATAATTAGAATAATAATTCTTGAAAATAGCTTGATAGTGCTATTACTGAAGGTGCTGTACACATTGTGATTAAAAGATTCAGAGAATCCAGAGAAATCTCTGTACCCAAAGGCTGAAAACCAATTATGAAACCGATATTTTGGGCCCCTCGGGCAGCACTGCACTAAAAACAGATTCTGTAATGGAAATCACTGCTTGGGGTCACAAACTCTTTTTAAAACCAGTGAACACAGTTTATCAGTTTACCACAAGTGCAAAAATAAACCTGCATCCTCTGGACTGAAACAGAGAACGGCTGGTTTTGTATCTGGCAGTTCAAAAGATGGTAATGGGGTTCATTAGTATGGAACGCCAGGACTGCCATAATGAATTAATTAAATACACCATTAAATAATTAATTAAAATTGGAATTAATTAATTAAATAAATAGTTATGATATATGTAATTAATTAATTATTGACACATTTAATTAATTATTTACGTATTTCACATTTTAATTAATTATTGACACATTTAATTAATTAATTATTGACACATTTAATTAATTATTTAATGATATATTTATTTATTTCATTTTGGCAGTCCTGGCGCCTGGCTCTCATCATGAAATAATTTTATCTGTCAGCCTCACCCATCAAACTCAGGGGGCGGGGTTAACACTGATCGAGTCAAAACCATTGCTTTGGCCTGGTGGTACAGGTGAGTAAGAGGACTCTTATGCAGTACTTTGGTGAATGTATTTCCATATCAATTTAATTTTGCTGAAATAAATAAAGATTTACTGCTTTAACACACTTTCAAGTTTACTGCAACAAAGAAAAGGCTAGACGTTCACAAACAAAAAATACAGAGTATTATCTGATTACCTGCACAGGGAGCTTGTGTTTGCTGTTATAGAGAGATCTCACCATGGTGACAACCTGCTGACCCAGGTCTGTTTTGACCTCTGATCCCTTGCAGCGGGTCAGTAAGGCTGAGGTTAGCACCACCCAGGGGTTATGCTCTGACTCTGCCCTGCAGACAAGAGAGAAACAAAGACTTACAAATGTGTGTCTGTGTGTAGAGTTGTGTTGAGCTTCTTTGTCCTCTCTGATTGACATAAAGAGGAAATGCACTGGTAAACAGTACACAGGGAAAACAGCTGCCTTTGATGGTGTCTTTATGTCAAGAAAAGTTGGAAAAGAACAAAAGTGCAACATGTAAAATTACTCTAATGCTTTTCATCCATTCCTATGTACATACCCCCATGTGATCAAATGGTAATACTGTGAGACAGCAACTGGCAGATGATCACTGCGTATACACCAAAGTGTACAAAAATGCGCAAAAATAACAGCATCAACTTCCATTCAAATCTCAGGCTGTTAAGAAAGCAGAGAAGGTGATCAAGAAGCCTAAAGTTAAACAAATTCATTCCAACACTAACATCTAAGTACATATTCTCGTGCAATTAATATTAAACACCTGCACGCTATATTTTCCCTCACCTCAGTGTTAATGCCAGTGACAGGCATCACACTATTTACACAATCTTTCATTAGCTCTTAAGACCTTTGCTAGCACCTCTAGAGCACATGCGCGCCCTCAGCCAAAGCCGGCAAACACCGGTGTAACCTTCATGGATCTTTATCAATACACGGGGGCATGGAAGACGAAAATCAAAAACCATGGAACAACTCATTATCGGTTTAAATATGCCACGACTGATGCATTGACCCTGTTGAAGTAATTAATTTTATTACTATTACCCTTAGCATGGCACAGAGTCATATTAGTGCCTCTGTAACTGCCAACAGTTATTAATTTTAGTGGCTGCGGAGGTTGTAGTCTAATGCAAAACCAAAGCCTCATTATATCTGCATCAGGCTACACGAGGGGAATCAAAGCACATTTCTGAGTCCTGGTGAGGTTGTAAATATTAATACAATGTATGGAGAAAAATAAATAAATTCTGAACTTGTTAGAAAAGTAGAGGCACTTCGAGTGCTTCGAAAATACATGTTGACACGCCAGTGCTACTGGAAGTTGTGTATGTGATTAAAATGACAAACAGTGCATTAAATATTGAGGGGAGAGCAAAGGAAGAGGAGATCATGAGGAATCTGATATGAATATGCGCTTTGTATCAAATGATAATGTTTTGCATTCGGACCGATCTTTGGTCGTATGATGGGAAGCAGAAACTCTAGAGTCAGATTAGGAGGTTAAGCATTTTCTTAAGTAGGCTTGTGAGTGTGTGAGCATCTCTGCAAAAGAACCGAGTGTCAGCGAACGATGGAAAGGCCCGTCAAAATAAAGAGACAGAGCGCGATAAAGAGACAGCAGGGAGAACAGCAGGGCTCCTGTGTCTGTCTGTTAGCTGAAGAGGCAGCTCTCCATCCCACTTCCGGGGTGTCTTGTCCAGACGAGCTGCTTCACCTTTGGATGATACGGCCATGGGAACAAACAGAATCCGCTTGTGCTGCTGGCACGCTACTGCTTCCTGTGCTTTTCCAGGGGACAGGAAGGTACTGCTGCATGCGACTTTTTGAGCGTCTGTGTGCTCGCCAAATCTGTCAAAGGGTGCAGTGTGAGTCACAGCCAGCCTCCATTCGTGCTTTGAATCATGACTCAGTTTATGCGGACAGACTAAAGGAGAAGCTTTTCAGATGCAACACTCAGTATGGCTCCCAAAACAGCCTCTTATGGTCTCACTGAAGCAAATCCTCATACTGGCACGCGCACACACACACACACACACACACACACACACACACACACACACACAATGGCACACTTCCATCCCGACCAGGATTAAGTGCTGAGTCAGACAAGTAGTTAAGGTTAACCATGTGTTCTGCACAGAGATAAAGTCCTCATGCAGTCAGCATCTAAAATGAGGCGTTTGAAGGTTAAGCTATTCTGAGTTTTGTGTTCCAAATTATGAGCTCCACGTGTAGCCATCACTGCACCAAAAAGAAAGAAAGAACAAAATATGCAGAGCAGATGTGGCTCTGAGCAGAATTTCGGGCTTGGAGTAAGTACATTACAGCGCAGTTGCTGTTTATTCATGTTGTAGCAAATTAACAAAGTATGGATGCCAAAACAAATGAGAAAAAACAAAAAGACATATGTACAGGCTGATTTTACGCTCACATTTGAATGTACAAGACAGATGCAACAAGACAACAGATAAAACAGTCTGTGGTTAAAACAAATGATTATAGCTGACTGTCCCAGAGGTCCGACTGTAGCTATCAGGCTCACAAAAGCAGTGGAGTTTCATTGGAAATTGGGGTGACCTTGAAGCAGCAGAGTTGAACAAACCCCTAATCTCTTCTAGTGCTTCTCTACTGAATATGTGTATGTGTATGTGTGTGTGTGTGTGTGTGTGTGTGTGTGTGTGTGTGTGTGTGTGTGTGTGTGTGTTGGCTTTTTACATCAGTCTCAACACATCTAATGACATCCCTGGTGTCCATTATGAATGGACTGTTGAATAATGTTTTTCATTTTGTCCATTAAACTGCCAATAGCTAAAAAAAATATGTTCTTCTGGTGGAAACTGTTTTCATCTCCCACTCACAGTATTTGTTTCCCCATTCACAACCAACTTTATCCTCTTTTGTACTTTATGGACACCATGAGCTTGAAGATGACTCAAACTGACAGACAAAAGAGTCCAGATGAAAAATAAAATAAAAATCTATTCTTCACCAGTTTGTATCTACAGTAATTGCCTATTTCCACAGTCAGATCTTTCCAAGAGACTCAGAAGCTTTACCTGCTTTTCAGCAGATGAAACTACTGTGGAGTCAAAGTTTGCTGTACTGGAAGACAGCTGCTGATCAAACACTGTACAGCTCCATTTATATAAAACCGAAGTCAACAGGCGCACTACGAGAATGAGAGGTGGATAATGCTTACTGCCTTCTTTAGAAAAAGAGATATTTAAAAAGGAACGCACGTGTTAACACGCTGTTAACCTGCTGCTTGTTTTTAACGCGACTGAGCATAAACAGATAATCATCAAACATCTGAATTAATTCACTGGATCCATTCAATCTTGAACAACAATGGGCTTACGTGCCTAATTTCCACAGTCCTCCAGCTGTGGTGGAAATGAAAGCTTTTACTCTTATTTCGCTGAAACATTTGTCATAACTGGGGTTATGACACTTCCCAAGTTTAAACTGAAGACTGACCATATCGTAGCGTGCGTGATACCGGTATAAATTTTTTGTGTAATTAAATTGTTTCATATTAAAATATTAATGATATAGCTTCGCCGTGCGAGCACAACAACAAGACAAGCATGTTTAAGAGTGAGAGCCGTGTCAGCCTCCAATGATGATTTAGTAAAAAGGGAGCTACTTCAACAACCTCTAAAGTAGAATGCTTAGGCAACACTTGTACAATATGCAAGAAAACTGCTCGCTTTACAGCTAAAAACATCAAGTTCGTTTTACTAGTTGAGGCAAAAACAAACTGTTGGGTACAACCAGGTTATGAAGGCACGTGAAGCATTAATACTAGCAGCCCAGAAGTCAAAAATGGACCAAGCTGAGTATCGCTGGAGCACGTGTTAGCTGCATTTTATATGATAGAAGGAGCAAATGCTGAATGGAAATGACTGATGTCGTTACATGGAGAAAATGAGGGCTATAAACTGTCATGGCTGACGAGGCAAGCTGTGTGGAGGTGAGGTAAGGACCCAAATGCAGGCCGAGGTTGTGATGAGAGCGAGCTGAGTGGAGAACACAACAGGAGCGGAGATGACATATGCAGAAACTAAGGAAACTCTAAACTGGGAAAACTAATGAAACTGAACTGAAACCTGAATGCACAGAAGGAGAAACTCACAGAGGTTACACAGGGAGACAACACAGAGAAACTTGGGGGAGACAACACAGACGAAGCAGCAGCAAGCAGAAGAAAACACAGGGCTTATATACACAGTGGAGTAATCAGGGAATAGGAGACAGGAGGGAAACACAGCTGGGAGAAATCAGGGCTAACGAGACTAGGGAAGCAAAGCCAGACACATTCACATAAGACAAGGACCTTCAAAGTAAAACAGGAAATATAACAGGTATGCACAGACACGAGCTTAACACTAAGACATCAGACATGGCAACAGGGAGGAAACACGGAGACGTGGGACCAGGGCAGGCACAGTCACACAGAACAGAAGGAGCTCAAAATACAAAAACTGAGAAAAAGAATTACTAGAACAGAACCAAAAATATTAACAGTGACAACCCTAAATACCAAATAATCAAGAAATGAAATGAAACAGCTACAAAACACTGGGTCACTCACCCAGGACCATGACATAAACAACCTGTATAAAAGCTCTATCCAAGATAAAGCATCCTGGTTACTTTACTTATTTTTACTTTTAAACTAAAGTATTAAGCATGCTACTTATGCGCTTACATTTGTCACTGTATATAAGGCTGTGTCACTAATGTGATACTATAATCCTGCTGCTACTCTTACTGGCACCTTGAGTCAATAGATTTAATTCAATTCAATTCAATTTTATTTATATAGCGCCAAATCACAACATAAGTCGTCTCAAGGCGCTTCATAGATACAGAGAAAAACCCAACAATCATATGACCCCCTATGAGCAAGCACTTTGGCAACAGTGGGAAGGAAAAACTCCCTTTTAACAGGAAGAAACCTCCGGCAGAACCAGGCTCAGGGAGGGGCGGCCATCTGCTGCGACCGGTTGGGGTGAGAGAAGGAAGACAGGATAAAAGACATGCTGTGGAAGAGAGACAGAGGTTAATAACAGATATGATTCAATGCAGAGAGGTCTATTAACTCATAGTGAGTGAGAAAGGTGACTGGAAAGGAAAAACTCAATGCATCATAGGAATCCCCCGGCAGCCTATGTCTATTGCAGCATAACTAAGGGAGGTCCAGCCCTAACTATATGCTTTAGCAAAAAGGAAAGTTTTAACCCTAATCTTGAAAGTAGAGATAGTGTCTGTCTCCTGAATCCAAACTGGAAGCTGGTTCCACAGAAGAGGGGCCTGAAAACTGAAGGCTCTCCCTCCCATTCTACTTTTAAATACTCTAGGAACAACAAGTGGGCCTGCAGAGCGAGAGCGAAGTGCTCTAATAGGGTGATATGGTACTACAAGGTCATTAAGATAAGATGGGGCCTGATTATTTAAGACCTTGTATGTGAGAAGTAATAAATGCATGAACTAGTTTTTCACTTTTAGTTAACTGTGAAGGCGCAGTTGGACTGATCCTACACACACTTATAAAATATACACACATTTATAAATAAAGTTTCAAGTTATCACGAGTGTATTACAACTACTGCAAAAGAACCTTGCTTTGATTGAGCTGGAAGGATAAAATCCAAGGAACATTAACCAGTTTGTCTCTGTGGTCCTCAGAGAACGGATGTGGAGATAAAAGGCACCGCCAGCTCTTAGTAAAATGCAAAGGCAGTCCATAGAAGTTGCCCATTAAAATGTCCGTGTCCTCATGTGTTCCCATTTCCCAAAGCAACAAATCTAATAAAGAAACTACATTTTAAAAAGTGTCTATGGGTGTTTGTGAAGCAACAAAACACACAGAATCACTCACTTTAAGTGGCTGCTTTGACCCAAAGCAGAGAAACAGCACTTATATTTTTAACTTTAAATTCACTGAAGATGCTGAGAGGGCACCAGCAGAGAGAGGCGACAAAAATGAGAGAAAATTAATTGACACCATATGAGCCGCGACACTAATAGTATTCTCCACACAGTCAGCATCAATGGGATATTTTAATTACTACCTCCAAACCACAGACAATGAAATATTTACATGTTTGAGTTTAAATTCAGTACATATGAACGTGTGAATAATAAGGCTAACAACATGGCATTGTGAGAAATCCCATACCACGCATCATGTATGGAATATGAATACTATTGTCAACACATTATAACTCCACTAATTAGTCCATTCACGTGCCTTCCTAAGAGTCATATTGCCTTCTGGAGACATGTTACCATGGTAACTCAACCTTATTTAATATGTAGCAAGTAATGATGAACAAATTGAAAAGACGTATGTATTGCCATGAAGCACCATATATTTAAACACTTAAAAGGAAGAGTTACTCCACCCAGCACCATTATATGCTACACTAATACACTGCATTATTGGATATTTATGTTTTATATTTATAAAATATTTTCCTAGAAATTGCCTCTTTGGTATTTCTGGGCACATAGTGATATTTCAGATATAATTACAAACAGGGGGAAATAAACTTTCACACAGTACTGTGCAAAAGTCTCGACCCACTCACTTCTTGCTTCTTTATATTTTACTAGAAAATTGAGAATTAGGTGCAGTTATGTGCTCACACATAAAAGACAATTTCAGTTGATAATTTTGGATTGTCTGTTCATCCCTTGAATGATCAGCAGGTTAAATGGCTTAACTATATAAAAACACCCAGCACGCCCCTGCGGGCGGTTTATCCTTCAAGCTCGGGTCCTCTACCAGAGGCCTGGGAGCTTGAGGGTCCTGCGCAGTATCTTAGCTGTTCCCAGGACTGCGCTCTTCTGGACAGAGATCTCCGATGTTGTTCCCGGGATCTGCTGGAGCCACTCGCCTAGCTTGGGAGTCACCGTACCTAGTGCTCCGATTACCACGGGGACCACCATTACCTTCACCCTCCACATCCTCTCGAGCTCTTCTCTGAGCCCTTGGTATTTCTCCAGCTTCTCGTGTTCCTTCTTCCTGATATTGCTGTCATTCGGAACCGCTACATCGATCACTACGGCCGTCTTCTTCTGTTTGTCTACCACCACTATGTCCGGTTGGTTAGCCACCACCATTTTGTCCGTCTGTATCTGGAAGTCCCACAGGATCTTAGCTCGGTCATTCTCCACCACCCTTGGGGGCATCTCCCATTTTGACCTCGGGACTTCCAGGTTATACTCGGCACAGATGTTCCTGTACACTATGCCGGCCACTTGGTTATGGCGTTCCATGTATGCCTTGCCTGCTAGCATCTTGCACCCTGCTGTTATGTGCTGGATTGTCTCTGGGGCATCTTTACACAGCCTGCACCTGGGGTCTTGCCTGGTGTGATAGACCCCAGCCTCTATGGATCTTGTGCTCAGAGCTTGTTCTTGTGCTGCCATGATTAGTGCCTCTGTGCTGTCTTTCAGTCCAGCTTTGTCCAGCCACTGGTAGGATTTCTGGATATCAGCCACCTCCTCTATCTGCCGGTGGTACATACCGTGCAGGGGCCTGTCCTTCCATGATGGTTCCTCGTCTCCCTCCTCTTTCTTGGGTTTCTGCTGCCTGAGGTATTCACTGAGCACTCGGTCAGTTGGGGCCATCTTCCCAATGTATTCTTGGATGTTCGTTGTCTCATCCTGGACTGTGGTGCTGACACTCACCAGTCCCCGGCCCCCTTCCTTCCGCTTAGCGTACAGCCTCAGGGTGCTGGACTTGGGGTGAAACCCTCCATGCATGGTAAGGAGCTTTCTTGTCTTTATGTCAGTGGCTTCTATCTCCTCCTTTGGCCAGCCTATTACCCCAGCAGGGTACCTGATCACGGGCAGGGCGTACGTGTTGATGGCCCGGATCTTGTTCTTACCATTCAGCTGACTCCTCAGGACTTGCCTGACCCTCTGCAGGTACTTGGTGGTTGCAGCTTTTCTAGCGGCCTCTTCATGGTTCCCATTTGCCTGCGGGATCCCCAAGTACTTGTAACTGTCCTCTATGTCTGCAATGTTGCCTTCTGGTAGTTCAATCCCCTCAGTTCTGACTACCTTCCCTCTCTTTGTTACCATCCGGCTACACTTCTCCAGTCCGAACGACATTCCAATGTCATTGCTGTATAGCCTGGTAGTGTGGATCAGTGAATCGATGTCTTGTTCACTCTTGGCATACAGCTTGATGTCATCCATGTACAGGAGGTGGCTGACAACTGCTTCGTTCCGTAGTCGGTATCCGTAGCCAGTATCCGTAGCCAGTCTTGTTAATGATCTCACTGAGGGGGTTCAGGCCTATGCAGAACAGCAGTGGGGACAGAGCATCTCCTTGGTAGATCCCGCACCTGATGGTGACTTGTGCTATGGGCTTGGAGTTAGCCTCTAGTGTTGTACGCCACATCCCCATTGAGTTCCTGATGAAGGCTCTTAGGGTCCCATTGATCTTGTACAATTCTAGGCATTCCAGTATCCAGCTGTGGGGCATTGAGTCATAGGCCTTCTTGTAATCAATCCAGGCAGTGCACAGGTTGGTCAGTCTGGTCTTGCAGTCTCGGCTGATTGTTCTGTCTACCAGTAGCTGGTGTTTTGCGCCTCTGGTATTCTTGCCAATCCCTTTCTGTGTCCCGCTCATGTATTGACCCATGTGCCTGGGTATGTATGTATGTATGTATGTATGTATGTATGTATGTATGTATATATATATATATATATATATATATATATATATATATATATATATATATATATATATATATATATATATATATATATATTTATTTAAAAAAATAAAAACATTCTTTTGAAAATTGTCAGGTGCATGGACTGGACTGAGAATGTGTGGATAAAGAGCCAACATCCAAAGAAAAGCTCCAAACTTTCTGAAGAACTTCAGAAAACCTAGAGAAATACTGCTCAGGACCACATTAAAATCATAAGAAAGTCTGGCAACTAGGAAGAAAAATATAAAGAAATTAGATACAAGATTTTTGCAAAACACGAATACAGCCTTAAAAACTATAAAAACGCTTAAAAAACATTTAAAAAGTATGTAACAACCACAATAGATGTGCTCAAAAAAATACTTTGAGGCTTTTTTCTTTTCTTGCTGACAGTTAATTCTGCTCTGTCTCATATTCAGTCCACTGAACTTTAGACAAGAGCCAACAGCAGAGCTCACATAGTTTACTGGAAGGATGCGCAGCTAGCCTGGCTCTGTCAAAGATAAGGTTCAGCATATAAGTCTTCACTACTCCACAGCTGTTTTTAAACACTTACAATACTTAACTTTTTTTTAAACTGATAATCAGTCTTTATAGAAGCCATGACAGCACTGTCCTGTTAAATCATCACTGTTAAATCATTAACACGAAATAAGATGGACGTTTGTCTTACACTTCCTCTTTCATCATAGGTGGCCATGCTTGGAGGAGAAGAATGAGCAACTGAAAGTCTTCCCACTTCTGCGCCGCTTCCAACAGCTCCTGGAAAAGGCTGTATCGTTTTTCTTCATTCTCCACATCCTCTATCTGGATCTGAGAAAAAGGTAAAAAGAGAAACCGGGTTGTGAGGAAGGCAAATCAATTTGGAATGAAAACAAAATGGTAGCTACGAGAACATTGACTGCAAGCTTTACCCAGGACACTGAACATCGAGCATGCCTGTTTCTGTTAAAATTCTGCCTTATGTGTGTCGTTGATGATAAACATAACAGCGAATGCCAGCATCATCCACTGAGACGCTCATCTTAGTCATCGGGTACGCGGGCTATTTCCACTACACACCATACGCAAAAATGGATAGAGCCCATTTCATTGATTTCAAATTAAGAAAGCTCTCAACAAACTTGACAACATAATGATTTCACTAAAGATTGCGGGCACGATATTCCTGCCAAAGCAAGATGCGAATGAACTGCACAGTCACACGCAGTCAATCTAGAGCTCCATCAAAGCTACAAAGCCAGCAAACGGAAAGAATAAGGCTTTTAAGAGTAATGGCACATTTCATTGTTATTTTCCAAAAGAAAAAAAAAAAAAAAAAAAGTCACCTGTGGCCAACTTTATTTGAAAAAAGAAAAAACGACTGAGGGGAAAGAATGTGAGAAAAGAGAATGAAAAGGAATGAGGGAGGGATAATATGGAAGAAATGAGAGGAGGAGGAGAGGGAGGAGGAGGGGGAGAGGAGGGAAAGTAATTAATTTTCTTCTCAAAGGTTGGCTTCCAGTTGTGATTTAACAGTTCAGAGAGCGGCTGATTTCTGAGGGGAAAACTATGACCTGCCAAAGCAAGGCTGCTGCAAGACAGGCTGTGTCACACACACAAACACATGTACGCACACACATGCATCACCAGCAGCCAGACTCGGGGAACGGTGTCAGCCTTGGTGGAGCGCTCACATTTATACGACTGGATTTGTATTCTATTCCTAGCGATACTTTACTTGTATAATGGTTTTAAATCCATGCACACGGCACAGATCCCACTCGTTTATTGGCTGACATCTAGCTCTAAAGCACTCATATACAGCCAAGGGGGGAAAAAAATGAACCCAGAATCATTCGAAAATATGTTTCAATGGAAAAATCAACCTCAAAAATATACAGAAACATATTTTTACTGCACAATGCTGTTATAAACAGCAAAAGTCGTGGCAATCGACTAAAGTTCTTCTGAGACATGTTATAAATGTCTAATCATGCACTAAACCACTGGCAGCATAACAGATACACGCCCAGTGTTGTAGTCAATTGCCTTGTGATGGAGGATGGAGCAATAAATGAGTAAAGCTTAAGCTCTGGACCTTCTGGAAATGGAGGTCACTTGGGAAACAGAAATGGAATCTTAACTACCTGTAAAAAGCTCTCACTGCAATCTAAAGCTCTCAAATCCATCCCTGAATGTAAACCGCAACCCAGAGCTTGTTCATCATTATTACTGCTTTAATGCATTATGAATACTGAACATTTTCTAACTATTGATGCCTTTTTAAAGTTTTATGGACACATTTATTCATTATCTATGTAAATTCAAGGGTATGTGAGACCTTGGGATTCCCCGATAATATTCTGATTATATGTTCCCCCTGGAATGGAAAAATGATAAACGGTGAGTGCACCCAGATGCATCCAAATAGAAACTCTTTCGCATACAAAAGGCTATCAGATTGCATCGTCTCACTTGCCCACTCACACACACGTCAAAACTCACCTACAGTTGTCCCCCAAATTAACTCTGTCAATTACTTTGTGGCTCTGAGGCTTTTATTTTCTTAACAAGGAAGGATGTCAATTAATTATGCTTAGTGATTAAAACCAACATTTCCTCTGTGGCGTTGTACAATGAACAGAGTGCAGGAGGGCAAACGGAAGAGGGAGGGGGGAGTGAAACTGTTAGCAGATGCCATGAAATATATTAGCGAGGGAAATAAACCAATGTAAATATGATGTACATCAAAATCTCTTTACTATTTAAAAACTGTTTAGCACTGTCAGATACTTTCAATCTGCGTTCCACGTCTTCCCACCCTTTGCCCATCCTAATATTGATGCTTTTAGACAGCAAGGCAACATAGCATGTGATAATTAAGACCCTACATGGAGCAAAGCAGCCGGAGCCCTATTGTGTTTGTTCTGATTATTCTTCCCCTTATTACCATGCAGCGAAGCCTCGAGGATCCTTGTCCTTGTTCCAAATTATATTTATTCTTCTTTGCCAAAGGTGTTGCACCAAAATACTGTAATGCCTGGAAACAGTAATTCATCAGGTGTGCTCAAAATAAAGCATTTTAATTACCCGCAGGTAGCTCTGTAATAATCAAGTTTGTTTTTTGACAATTATTTAAAACCAGCTTGCCTGCAGTGAAAATTCTTTCGTCACTCTTTTCTTTTGCTTTCAAAATAGCACATTTTGCTAATTCCTCCCAGATTTTCTTCAGAATTAGTTTCCTAAATCTCTGTAGCCCCCGCGTTACTCACCCTAAATCTGACTCTGACTCATTTGCAGGCTTTTATGAGATGTGTACTACTAAGCAAGTTTTAAATAGCCAGACTTTCTTTGTGTTAGCTGGCCTGGCAAAACCTAAAATCTCAGTCAGAGATAAAACGAATCACGACACTGGTTATCAAGCTGTCTTTGTCAACCCAAGCTATCTGCTTCAGTTAAACGGGACATTTGACTTGTCAGCTCTATTTTTTGGCAAAAAACTGACCAATCAACTGCAACCTACTTTAGTCACTGTCATAAAAAAAATTTAAAAGGTGAAGACATTGTAAAGTTTTGTAATCTCTGGTCTATTAGGTTTAATTTCATCTGTATAAAATAGATCTGATATATAGGATGAATATGAAAATATAATTTCTGGATCAAATAAACTTGAATTCTGCTGTGGACCAACTTTACAGTATGCCTCTTTAAGCTGCGGCTCGCCATGTTGCAAGAATAAAACATATTCTCTCAGTAGAGAATGAAAAATCAAAGTAGTCATTGAAATGTGTGTTTTTTTTAAAGATGTGATTTTAAACAGAAATTCTAAACATAACCTGCTTTAGACTAGGTTTACTCGTCATAAGTTAAAAAGGGTAAACTTCGTGATACTGTCTTTAACCTCAACATACTTGTTAATACAATAATCTTGCGTTGTTGTGCACCCCTCTCATCTTAAGTTGTTCAGAGAATATGTCGGACGTTTTCATATTTATAAGTCACGTATCAAATCACAGCCCACAGCCAAACTCAAACCGCAATTACAAATCAATGCTGAGATTTTTTTGTTTTATTTCATCAAAGATTTTGACCAAATTAGTTGCCATGTGAAACTAATAAACATATTGTGTTTTTTGCAGATGTGAGGTGGTGTGTGGATCTGTGTCATTCCCAGTGGTGGAGTTGTAAATCTCCTGTGTGCATACAAAGGCTGCAAATACCCACACACCACATTCCTACTATCTAAAAAGTCTTTTTTTTTTTTATGTAAATTTTTTTTTTTTTTTAAATCAAGCACTGATCTCCTGTATGGATAACAACATCTGTAAAGTAACTATTTTTTTTATTTTTTTCCCCCTCAAGACAGAACTAAGTACTGTGTATGTGGCTTTAGTAAGCGTGATAAAAGAAAAGCACGGGGAATGGCCTTAATGTTGTGTTTATCAGGTGTCACATAAGTGGGAATCATTACTATGTTCATAGAACTACCTCAGTGCTGCAGAAACAATGGTTTATTTTTAAAGCCAAGGAAAACATAAAGTGCTATAGGTTATCAGGAAAAAATACCATACCATATCCACTGTGCAATATTTCTCTATTGTGTGAAAATAAAACAAATCAACCGAAAACAGCAGCTTTAACCAGCAGTGCTTGAAAAAGCTTTAGTTGTTTAGCAATAAAGAAGAGGCAGCAAAAGACACTTTAGGCAGTAAAACGTATGTTAGAAATGGTATGGATTGCTCTTTTTTAATTTCTTTTAAATAATCACATGGAAATACTATATATTACAGATAAGGTGTAGAAAAAATTTCTACCACACATTTCCCTTAAAACCAAATTGAGTAAGTGTGGAAAAAAACAGAAATTAAGACTTCAGTTCTTGTAAACCACTTGCAGCCGCTCCCACTGAGAGATCAGCAAACAATATGATATGCCATAATACCGACAGAGAGAAATGGTTGCACAGGGTGAAAGTACAAACTGCGTGTAATTTTAAGTATAAAAAACCAATTCTTTTCTGCTGGCACAGCCAACGCTGCTGTTAAATTATGACAACAGCATGCTAAACCGCTCGCCCACTGTGCCTGGAGGTAGCCACGGTGCTAACAAAAAGATATACATGAACATAGAGAACAAGAAGAAAGCATGGAAATGAAGAAAGCAGACAGGGGGAGGTGGAAGTAAATGAAACATGACAATGAGCAGTTACCAGTAGCTGGTTTATTACCCTCTGTCAGCCTTTTCAGCAGGATGAAGAACTGAAACTGCTTGTGTGTGTCTTGATATGCAATTGCAATGGGACACTGCAAAATGCCCATCTCCATCTACTAATGTTTGCTATGAAGTTTCAAGACAAATCATTGATTTAGAAACACTTTGTACAAAACGCTAAAAACTGAAACAGAAACAATGAGGCTCTTTTTTAAAATGATTATGATTTCGAAGCCAGCATGTTTAAAAAAAGTAGGGACAGGGAGATAGAAATGAGGCGTTCACCAACATCTGAAAAACTGCGGGAATGGCAGTAATATTCAGGTCCCCAGGATAACACAGTCTCTATTAATAACACACACTATCTGTATTGGAAATCGTGACTTGGCTCTGGAAACCCAGACAGAAACACTGTAAGCGAAAATACAAATATGCTAAATCACTAACATGCAAAGGGAAAAACCTATATAAAATATAGCCACAAATTCTGCTGCCTTCTGACCTTCTGCCTGAGTGTATTTAACGTTGCATAACAGTAAACAATGATGGATAAATCAAAAATCTGGAATTCTTTTTGCAAATCTTCAAATTGTGTCTTGTAGAACCACCCTATGATCAAGTAGCTCGTAGAACCACCTTTAGCAGCAATAACGAAGTGATCATCTTCTGTATGACTTCTTCAGTCTGTCACATCATTGTGGAGGATATTAGGCCCACACATTTTTTTTCTTTTTCAGTTCAGCCATTCGATTTTAGATTTACTGCTCTGCTTGGGATCATTATCCTGTTGCATGACCCAGTTTGGGCCAATCTTTAACTGTGGGACAGAAAACCTCAAACTTTACTCTAGAATACTCTGGCACAGGCAAGTCAGTGACTGCAAGGTCCTCACGTGCAGCTGCTGAAAAAACAAAAAACCCCAAACAAATCATGAGCCTGCATCTCCGAGCTCAGCAGTTGGTATGAGGCGTTTGTGCTGTGCTTGGTTTGACATTTCTTCTCATCTGTCCAAAGGACATTTTTAACATTTTTTCTAATTGTATTGTCATAAACTTTAAACTTTAAAATGATAAGTAAGGGCTGTATAATATATGAGACGTTCCTTTTTTGGAAGCAGTTAGGGTTTATTTAGTTGTTCACATGACTTATCAGTATAACTGAAAGTTTAAAAGTCTGCATTGTTTTACAAGAAGAATATCTGACACATTATGAAATGAAGACAAAACAGCCAAGGAGAGCCTTACATATCAACATGCTGCACTGCTGAGTGGTAAAATTCCTGCTTTAAGGGAGATGGGAAAAACATTTTCCTTTCAAATCTACAGCAGTCTCCTCTTTGTCTCGTCTAAAAGCTTACACAGCATTACATGAGTTAGAAAGATTGACTGAAATGTCATACCTTGTAAATCTTCCTAAAGCTGAAAAAAAAACTGCTTTCACCTTTTTGAAAAAGACTAACAGTAATCAGAGTTGGTTGTAGTTTGCCAAAAACAGTGTTGTGTAGTCCAAAAGGTTCTCGCTTTGCAAATTGAAAAATTGCAATGCATTCTAACTCTGCTATCAGCATATGATAATAAAATAGGAGGGGAAAAAAGACAGGAAGAGTGCCAGTGTGTGAGAAAGAGATAGGACCACATCAATAGCAAAGCAAAAAAAAGATTGTCAGAAACCTCATGGGCAAAAACACATACAGTTCTCAGAGGATAGAAATGGAGATGAAGTATAAAAGACCGCAGCAGACGAGTCCAGTTGACGTTTACTGCTTTAGAAAGAGAAACTATATATGTATGCGAGTGTGTTTGAGGGGGTAGACAGATGAAAGAGTCACTTGCATGAGACTGCTTTCACTCCATTAATGGGGAGACACACACAAAACACAATGAGGACCATGCAAACATGCACGCAGAGAAGAAGCAAAGAAACAAAGCTCCATAAACTCCTGTGAAACTGTTTTCACCATATGTCACAGTCTTTCCTTAAGCTATAAGATCCCACTAAATAAATATTCCAGCATCAAAGTGTTCAGCTGTGGTCTGTTAAATATGCACGGCTTTCATCACACTTGAAGGTAATACTGTAGATAATTTTAGAACGAATACCCTAAATGCTGAACAATAATTCTTCAGGGGTAAACATAATATTCCAATGAAATGAGCCCCATATGCCGTCTTCAGTACATTTTATCATTTTACAATTTATGGCATCCTTTTAAATGAACTGAACAAATCTATAATAGCTTGTTGTTGGTTAAGTGACTAAGAGGACTTAGTTCAGTACACATAAAACTAAAGAAATATTCCTTTATTAAAAGGCTTATATTTAAATCAACTTGAACAAATTGTAAAAAAACTTTCATTTTTCAAGCATGAAAATACACAAGCAAAAATACCATTATTAACACTATTATTGCAGGTCACAGCACCAACCTGAGCAGGGTTTTATGGGTTAAAGTTTTTGTCTTATATACTGTTAAAGTAAATTTTTATGCTTTGACATGTTAGCTAATGTATTTCATATGTCAGCATACAAAACAACACTAAAAGAAATGGTCTATAGGTACTCAAAGCATAAAAGTTAAGCAAAGGACTGCCTTTCCTTGAAAAACCTGCCTTCTACCCATTTTATTGAGGACTGTCAACATCCACCCTAAAAGCAGTGTACAGTGCAACATAGATGTTTAAGGGCACGACAAGGTTTGAGGTAATTACTAAGTGCCTGACAGGTACGGCATAACATTTATTACAGTTTGCAAACATACCGCTGTTGCTTGAGCATGAAGCTATGAAGCTATGTTAGAGTAGAGTGGGTGCCAAGGCTTGAAGAACTGCCTCTCCTCTTGTTACGACCCAGAGACATAATTGGCAATGCATTATTTGCACCTGAGGTTGACAGTATGTTTTCTCCCTCCCTCCCTGCCTACATGTTCTAATGCGAGTGACTAGACTAGAGACTGATGGTCCATACATTAAATTGACCACCTGGCTATGCCAGCTTAGGGCCTATGCCACTCACTTATGTTTCTGACGCCCAACCAGGCCATGCTATGCCATACCAAGCTTAGTGTTAATGTTTGTGCTTTCAGGTGAGCTGGTTAAGAGTTACTAGACTCTTTTTTTTTTTTAGTGCATAATCTAAATATCTTCAAAAAGTTGCACAAGCTACAGAGCAGAGGAACCTTCTTTTTTGGTATTCCTTTGTTGGTTTATGTTAAGAAGACAGAAAAGTACTCATTTTTGCACTAGTTTGTAAATTGTTGATATTTTATATTATTGTTATAGTAAAAATATAAAGTGTTATAAATAGAACTCCATAAAGCCCATAATCACAGTTCTTCAACCTACAAAGTCAGTATTCAATAATAACATCATTATACTGTTCATAGATTTAACCCCATTAATTTTTTTGGTAGTTGCTCAATTTCTGACAGCATTCTGATGGAATTTTTAAATTTAAAACCGGGAACTGACATAAAGCAAGATTTTAAGGGAAAAAAAAAAGAAAGAAGCCAAATCAGGCTTTATTTGACTTGAGCATATGTGTATGAGCACGTGTGTATGTTTGGGGTGATTATGTTGGTGGAAAGTCCACTGACTGCCAAGCTTCAATTAATGCTAAAAATCTATTTAGGGACAACAGTAGTTGTAGAGTGCCAGATAAATAGAATTACTGCAACTGTGTGAAATGAGCATTTGATCTTGCAGCCTTTGAAATGGTTTCTTCAAAGATGGGGAAGCAGGTCTGCAACCATTCGCAGTCAGATCCCATCTTCACAGCAGCACTTGGTGAACCAAGACGGCAATAAGGTGACAATAAAATGGCAATACGCTGCTGTTAGTCTGCTATAAGTTTGCAATTGAATGGGGTCAAGTTGGCCATTACATACAGTCTTGTTTGTGATAATTATCTGTCATAAAAGATAAATCGGCAAGCCCAGCAAGAGTTCACCCAGAACCTCACAGAAATTGAGGAATTCCTCCACAAGCAGTGACGCAGCTGCTGTAAGACAGCTTATCTGCAAAAAGATCTTGCTTTTATAGCCAGAAGCATGGCAGATTAGTTGTGCTCATCAATCCAGAGTGACTCAGACTGATTGCAACAGGTTGGGAATCTGCCTTCTTATAAATTAGGCAGGAATTATTTGCAGACTGTCTGGGAGCGGTTGCAGTCAGTCCAAGTTGGACAACGATTGCTCCTAGACAAGTTGCCTCCCATCAAATTACTCATTACTCCATTAAAACAAATTCCCAGGACCCTACAAACTTATTTATGACCCTACGTTTTCTTCTTTTAGTTCAAAACTGATTGTGGGCATAACGATGTTGCAGTCTGTAGATACCTTTTGTAGCTTCACATAAAAGAAAGAAAGGTATGATCACATGGTCAGTAAACATAGGGAAATAAGGGGCCTGCTTAACATTTGACAAAAATCTACTGCACATGGTTTTTTTAACCAAAGTGTTCATAGGCTGAGGTTTAATTATGGCCTGTATTTATATAGCGCTTTACTAGTCCCTAAGGACCCCAAAGCGCTTTACATATCCAGTCATCCACCCATTCACACACACATTCACACACTGGTGATGGCAAGCTACATTGTAGCCACAGCCACCCTGGGGCGCACTGACAGAGGCGAGGCTGCCGGACACTGGCGCCACCGGGCCCTCTGACCACCACCAGTAGGCAACGGGTGAAGTGTCTTGCCCAAGGACACAACGACCGAGACTGTCCAAGCGGGGGCTCGAACCGGCAACCTTCCAATTACAAGGCGAACGCCCAACTCTTGAGCCACGATCGCCCCCTAAATTATTGATTTAACAGAGCAACCCTTGGAGTAATTGCTTACTTGCTGGAGGTTTGAGGGGACAACCAGAGTTCTGAAAACAGTCTTCATATCTACATTTCCTTTTGACAGCTCTCCGAAAATGAAAAGGCTGCAATATTCAACAGCTGTTGACCACCTCCACTAAATTATCGTCTATTTCTGCAGTCATTCCTTTTCACATTCGGTGAAACAGAGCGACTACTTAATGCAGTAAAAGGCTTTTATATATATTACCTGCAGACTAAACGGATTACAGTCAAGACAGGAACCTACTGCAGTCGTATCAGATACAGCTCTGATGACAGTGATTGATGATTAATGCTTACATTTTCAACATGCACTAGTTTTTTTTTTTTTATTAATTAATCTAATCCGTCCGTAAATGTAGAAGACAAACAGCTCAATCACTCACAATCAGCAAGGGGGAAGTCTGACAAATAACTCCTAGACTCAACAATCAGTGCTGCTGGTCAAGCTCTGAGTGGTTTTTTAAAGTTTCTTTAAAGTTTAATAATTACCATTTAAACTCTCAACATCAATAACTTTCATCAGAGGTTCATTTTAGAAAAACAGCACAGAGTCACAGCTCTGCCTCTGTCTGCCTTAACAAAACACCCTATGGCTAGAATCTATAATGAACAACACTGACTACAGTGTAAACAATTGTGGATAATATGTGCTATATAACACAATCATGCACAGCCCATATATAAATTTAAGTTAGTGCTGTCAGCGTTAATCTTCTTAAAATGACATTAATGCAGTAACTGCATTAAATCTCGGTTAGCGAGTTACTGCGGATCGCCACGTGGGTGGGGCTGGACGACGCTAACACGTTAAGAGCTAACTGCACTAATGCATTGACGCCGTGCAGCCCCACGCACGCTGACAGCACTAACTTAAATATAATGTTACATCACTAAATATAAAAAAATTATATATAGAGTATTTAGATAGGCATATATAATAGAAACTTCAAATTCACTGTTAACTGGTAAATAACTAATGCCACAAATACTTGAAAACTGAGGCACAGCATTGCTTGAGCTAAACGACCCAAGGATATCAGGTAAAATGTGAATCTCTGTATGCCTTCAGTCTGTTTTTCCCCATTGTTCATACTGCACAATCAAAGCAAAACGGTTGGCTAACTGGATGATGACTTACTGCCTACATTAAGTTGAACTATGAATGAATCAAAACACAATAATCATCGATAACTTTATCATAATTAAGAAAACTAAAATCCATTTTTGCTAATAGATAACACAAAACCCTACACACTATACAAACTGTCATGCCAGTCATGGTAACTGAGAGGAGCCCTGTGACGGTCATTGTTGGTAGCATTGAAGATAAAAACTGTTTGGTAGTCCTCCCTCCAGTTGTAAAAACAAACACCAAAATATAGGGATGGGTACCGGTGTGGCACTGGTTCTGACATAAACGGTAGTAACCAGACCGAAAAGCAGCGCACATTTCGGTGCTTTATTTCGGTGCTTTTTTTTCCTGAGCTGTGATACACTTCTAGCCAATCATTTTACGTTTCCGAGGATAGTAGGCGGGTCCAGGTACGTACGTTTTTTTAGAGCAGAGCTACAGATTAAAAATGCCCAAGGCGAAGCGGTCAAAAGCCTGGCTGTACTTCACAGCAAAATATGCAAACTCAGCAGCCTGCAACAAGTGCTTTAAGCTGATACTGTGATACTGTCAAAGGAGGTAACACCTCGAATCCGATGAAACACCTGGCGACGCATAGCGGGTTTTTTTAAAAGCCCAGAAATGCGCTGTATTTGATAGCTTGCTGCGAGACCTCACACCGAGCGCATCTACTGCGGGTGGGTTGCCTGTTATCGGACCCGGAGTTAGCAACATCCCCCAAAAACACGAAGAGGAGAGTCCTGGCCCCTAGCCCTGCCAGTGTAGCAGAAATGATGAGGATGATGATGCAGCAGCAGCTGTTCTTTTCTGCGTGAGTAGCTTAATGTTGTTCGTGTGTAATTTACGTTGAGTAGGCTAACCACGTTATTACATTAATGCATGTAAGGTGAACTAGCAAACATCATCATAGCTACATGCGGCTGTCTTCTTGTTTGATGGCAGATACTCCCTTCACCCTGGCCAAAAAGGCTAAAATGACCAAAGAAAAAGTGGGAAACAGTTAAACATGAGAGGTTTTGGACAAAGTTTGTGTTTTTTCCATTGTTTAAGCACTGCTTCCAGCCAAGAGTGATACCATATATGCCCCATAGCTGCAGAAAAGGCTAACATTGTTATCTTTTTACAAAAAACCAGCTGACCATGAGAGGTTTTTGGACCAATTTTGTGTTCTCCATTCTTTAAGCACCGGTTTGAGCACCGTTTGAGCACCGGCACCGTTTCAAAAGTACCGGTTTGGCACCGGTATCGGATAAAACCTAAACGATACCCATCCCTACCAAAATATCATCCTCATGGTGGAAAGATGTAAGTAATAAGGACACTGATATTTCAAGACAGCGCTCATTCATACCGTCAGTGCAACTTTAAATAAAAACTCCATTTATGCTGCAGTTATTAGATCACACCACACGCATGCAGACCAGCACCACATGACACCATCCCTTCATTCCTCACAAGTTCCCTCCTTGCAACTGAGTGACTGGTGGAAGTATATAGTTAACAAATCATCACCTGCCGGTGTGACACTGTGGTCGACGGGTTAATGATGAGTGCTGTCCATCACTGTCCGTCTTGGCAGCTCTCTCCCACACTCATCACATCTTACTTCAATCACGACGATGAGCACTCTCAATTCCCCCTTTCTATCAAACGAGCAGCATGAAGGGGGATAGCATTTTTTTTATAAATACCTGGGCATCTAATTGCGTCAATATGTAATATGTTGGGTGGTTGTCTATGTAAAGTAAATGACAACCACCCAAACCAATTTCTGGTCCAGGAAACTGTTTTGCGGAAGTTTTGCGGTAAGGACTGTCATGACCAGTTGCTCCAAATTAAGTGAGCAACCAACTTTATTCATAAAGCACTTTAAAAGCAGCAACCACTGACCAAAGTGCTGAACATAGGAATAAAAATAATACAATTACAACAAAAAATAAAAGCATCAATAAATTACAAGACACAATTTGTCTTTCCACTAGCCCTCCAGTTTTGTTCACCTCCTTACTTTAGTGTTCCTGCTCAAAATTGACCGGTCTGTTTTAACAGCTCTTAAATTAGCATAACAAACATTTTTCACCACCAAATTCAGTTCAGTGGGTCATTTGCGTGGGTTGTTGACTGAACGACCCCACAGGGGCGCACCACAGATGTAACAAGGTTGATTAAAACACTCAAAAGTCAATGAAAGACGTGATCATCGCTTTTATATGTTCATGTGCATAGTGTGGAGGATATTATAAGGCCTTGAGGCAATCAGATGTAAAACACGGTATTTATGAGTGTTTTAAGTTGTAAATTGGTCAGATTAAACACGAACATGACAGGAAGGCTAGTTAATCTCAAAAGCTATACATATACACATTTCTGAACCAGATTTTATTGTTTCTTAAAAAAAAAACAAAAAAAAAACCCCACAAAAAACCCCATACTTTGCCTCCTCTTCCTTACTTCCGCTGATAAAGTAACAAGTTTTTGTGACTATTAAATTAAAGTTCCATTATTTACAATATCCCCATAGGTTAGACTGCACTAATTTGTTCAAGTTCATCTCCACCCTTAAGTGTGCAGTTAATGTACTTTGCTGTTGGGTAATACTTGAGAATGTTGCTTTTTGACCTTTGTTTCAAAAAAATTAACCTTTTTCATATTTCTAGACTTAATTTCAAATTGTAATTCATGATGACATTTTAAAATTTAAAACGATATGATAAGGTCATGCATATGATTGCAATTGCCATGCACCGATTAATCAAAAATGGTTACTAACAAAAATGTGCATGGTAAACTCTTTTTTTGAAATACTCTGCATCACAAGCAACACTACACCTGACAGCCTCGTTCAGCTAATGTGACCCATGAGTCTGCTTCTCTTCAAAATCAAATTCAAGTCACAGATGCTCCGTTTCTTCCTAAATTTACATGGGCTATTAGTGAAACACTGTGTGAACCTTTGCCCCCATCAACAAAGCTACCTGATAATCTTCTCTATGACTTGGCAATTATCTCAGTCCTTGACCTGAGAGGCAAGAAGAAGAAAAAAAAGTGAAGGGAGAGAACACGGGATGTGGGCATGTCAGTGTATCGGACTGGGAGTGCCAGCGGAGCCATGGGATGCAGAGATCTCGTTGTCTGGCCTTTACTGAGAGCGCTCTGAATGAGCTCATCAATATTCATTGACCTGCTCTGGCTAATGTCCCCAGCGACGAGCAAAATAAAGTTACAGAGGGCGCACACTTCACAAGAGGGGAGAAAGCGGGCTGGGAAGAGTGAGGCAGAAAATGAGCGATGCAGAGGAAGTGAGCGGAGTTGATAAGAGGGGGCAGGTTTAGGGGGAGAAAAAAAAAAAAGAGGGAGAGAGAGCGCAAAGAGAAGCAAACACCAAAAGGGCAAAGCCTCGAGGCCTGTAGGGGTTTCAGGAGTTTATTACGAGTTGAAAGTGAGACGCATAAAACATGCAGGGGAAACATAAGTGCAGAGATAAAGACACACAGGCCTGTGGAGAAAAAACAAAAACCCACACAAATACCCTTGTGTATGCATGACATGACAAGTTGAGTGCAATGACAAACAAATACAGCTTTTCTAACCTCTCCCTCTATTCGTTTTGCATTTTCTGTGCACTAACTTAGTAGACCCACGTTGCATAACATGACACCTGGGTGTACATAATGGCGCACGCCTCAAGAGAGGAAGAAGAGTAAGATAAGAGACCGGAGGGGGAAGAGCTCAGAAGACAAAACACAGAAGAGGAGTGGCTAGAAAGCAAGAGTAGATCGGTGTTAGAAGGAGAGAACAAGCTTGTCGCTTAAAACCATCTCGACACACAGCGGCGCACGGTAACATATTAAAACCAGTGTTACAACTGCTCATTCTCCTTAATCATGCATGCGCACATAGCTCGATGAATATTCGAGGTGTGAGGAAGATAGCGTAACTTAAGATGGGAATTTGCTTAAATTATTTATGTGTAAAATTTCGTTTAAACAAAAATTCAAAGGTAGATGTGAGCTGAAGACTGCGTTTACCTGGCGCTACGAAGCAGCAAAGAACATGCCAAAAAAGATAACATCGCAAGAGTCCCTTCCCCTTCATCTCAGTTTTCACCGTCTCTCTCCCTCTTTCTCATCTGGCACCGCGCTGCCCACTCCTATAACTTCAGCTGTCCTCGGGCTCTTTTCTTCTTATTTTTCCTCCTGTCTGTCTCCCTCTGCACATCCCTTCTTTTCTTGTTTATTTTATTGCTCTGCCTCCTCTCTGGTGTTTAGGGTCTTTTTTTTTCTTCTTTCCAAGTCATCAGTGATCCCACCAAGATGACAAAGCACTGTGCTCATCTCTCCTTGCTCCAAGTTAAAAACAGAGAATAAATAAAGTTTTCAAAAAAAGAGAGAGAGCCCAAGGGGGATAGATAAAAGCTGCCAAAACAAGTGGAATTATAGCTGGGGCTTTGCCATCACGACAATGACCCCTGATCTGTTGCATTAGGCTGTGGCCATAAGATAGCTTTCTCAACCCCATCACATTTATTATTTATCTACTTGGAAAGAGACTCTGCTCGCTCTTTGTTCTTGTAAAACCCTCTTCCCACAGTACAGGCTCATTCGCTTTCATCAGACAAATCTTTCCCAGCTTCCCTGTCCGGCTTCTCCTCTTCACATGTTCCCCACCGTGGCAACACGCTGTCATTTTTATAAAATTATTTTTTTATTTATTATTTTTTGCACACAATTCCTTGTTGTGCCTGTTAATAATCAACAACACCATTGTTCTGTCAACCAGAAACAATCCCACTTGTGTTCCTGTTTGTATTCCTGTCATATCAAACAAAGACTGTAGTTCCAACAAAATAGTATGCCATCCTTCAACGTCTTTCATGTCAAGCAAAGGCTTATCTTAGCACTCGGGTGTTGCATACTTCAAACGGTTGCCTTAATATTTAAATATACAGCAGCTGTGATGGGGGTGTTTTATGATATGGCGGGAGGGCAGATGCACTTAGGTGTGAGCAAACATATATGTTTGTCCATGTGTTGGCAAACCCATATGCACTTGTAACAACACTTAAAACACACTGAGGTCTTAAGCCCTTTTCAAATATTGTGCCTGTCATGTTTACATATGCATGAAAGCCCACAAACAGATGTATTCTATAATTTTCTGCTTAATTGGTGCATAAAAATGGAAATTCTATCAACGAAACAAAAGCAAAGACTGATAAAGAGACTGCGGGAAACAAGAATCAGGAGTGTGTTTAGATATAACTTTCTGCTATCAAGACAGGCCATGAAAAAGAACGGACAAAGAGGAAATAATTGGATACTGCAGAAAGTGAATATAAAGAATAAAATGTGTTTTTATGATTGACCTGAATAATTATATACTTTGGGAATATGTTTGGCCGACTAACCCATAATTTCAACCTTATCAAATATGAATAAAAAATAATCAATGAATTGCAAGTGGGGAAAAGGACATGACATTTTGAAATGTGAAATGGGGAAAAAAAAAAGGAGAAGAAGATCCGCCTTCGGGAAAAGTCAGACAGGCTAGGTTGGATTTAATGTGTGAGGTCGGGAGGGGGTGTAGCTACAGAGAAGCTTATGGAGGGAATGGCAGAGCACATTCTGCTCACCTCACTTCATCCATATTATTATATAGATGACACACTGCTTGGTCCAAACAGCATCAAAGCAGTGTTTCACGGCAAATGATCCATGACATTGACGGAGACACGTCGCATCAATCTGTGATCACTGCTTATTCACCCACACAGACATGCATGTGATTTTCCTTCACATTTACAGTGAAAAGCTATATGAAGGCTTTAATGCAGAGAGCCACCTTCTTTCACTGCACTTGAGTGTGTGTAGGTGTGTGTGTGGCCATTATTGCTAGCACTGCCATGGGATTTGGAATACTAATTAACATCGCCACAATACGAAATCAAGGCAGTAGCAGAGATGGCAGCTACGTCAACAAGCACAGTGTACACAAAGTACAGTGTGCACCTACGCAGAATAAGCGCACACACCTACACTTACACGCATATTTGCTTTCCGACGTTTCCTGATTGTCTTTGAAATGTCATAAAGAAATAACCTTAAGTACACGGCTGTTAGTGACAAAAAGGCCAAATGGACAATATACACAAAGGCCCATCAAAGAGGCAAAACAGACCCTCACATCTTGACAGTGTTGACATTTGAATGCCCTGCTCTTATGACTAATCATTCAAAATTAAGTCACAAAATCTATGCCTGACTTCACCTCTTACAGTCTCTATGCCTCTTCTCCTGTATCAACCCCCTCCCATTTCACCCCCACCCTGCACTGCCTAAATGTCAGCATTACAATTGGGCACATTAATATCTTCCTTTTTAGACGTCTTCTGGCTACATAGTATGTTGGAATGCTAAGGAGGATGTGTCGGGAAGCTAAGCGAAACGCTGTTGCCTTTTTCTCATTCAACATGATCTGAAACTTTCACTCCTTTCTCTTTTCATATCTTTTATCCATCATTATCCCTCTCTCCTTTCTCTCCCCTCTTTCTGATGTATCATCTCTGGGTCTTTATGAAGCAGCGGCTGTGAATCATGCACTGGCCTTTCCACTGACACAGCCCAACTTGACCCAGTCTGGTCACCACCGAACAAAACAGCATCCATCATAATAGCACACGTCTGCCTCTATCATGAGTTGGCACACCGGAATGCATGGGCGCCTGTGTGGCTGTGTGACATAAAAATGACAACGTAACCAGCTGAAGACAAAAATATTACAGGCACTGTACTCAGTAAATCAAGTTAGGATATGTGAGGAAAGTAAGATGTCTACTGTTCACTGACGCCTCATCAGAAATGGACTCAGTGGAAGGGTGGCTGTCAAGAAGCTATTCTTGGGGAATAGTGGCAATATTACATATACACACACACACACACACACACACACACACACACAGTGGGGCAAAAAAGTATTTAGTCAGCCACCGATTGTGCAAGTTCCCCCACTTAAAATGATGACAGAGGTCAGTAATTTGCACCAGAGGTACACTTCAACTGTGAGAGACAGAATGTGGAAAAAAAAAATCCATGAATTCACATGGTAGGATTTGTAAAGAATTTATTCGTAAATTAGGGTGGAAAATAAGTATTTGGTCACCTCAAACAAGGAAAATCTCTGACTCTCACAGACCTGTAACGTCCTCTGTAAGAAGCTTTTCTGTCCCCCACTCGTTACCTGTATGAATGGCACCTGTTTGAACTCATCATCTGTATAAAAGACACCTGTCCACAGCCTCAAACAGTCAGACTCCAAACTCCGCCATGGCCAAGACCAAAGAGCTTTCGAAGGACACCAGGAAAAGTATTGTAGACCTGCACCAGACTGGGAAGAGTGAATCTACAATAGGCAAGCAGCTTGGTGTGAAAAAATCAACTGTGGGAGCAATCATCAGAAAATGGAAGACATACAAGACCACTGATAATCTCCCTCGATCTGGGGCTCCACGCAAGATCTCATCCCGTGGGGTCAAAATGATCATGAGAACGGTGAGCAAAGATCCCAGAACCACACGGGGGGACCTGGTGAATGACCTGCAGAGAGCTGGGACCAAAGTAACAAAGGTCACCATCAGTAACACACTACAACGGCAGGGAATCAAATCCCGCAGTGCCAGACGTGTTCCGCTGCTGAAGCCAGTGCATGTCCAGGCCCGTCTGAAGTTTGCCAGAGAGCACATGGATGATACAGCAGAGGATTGGGAGAATGTCATGTGGTCAGATGAAACCAAAGTAGAACTTTTTGGTATAAACTCAACTGGTCGTGTTTGGAGGAAGAAGAATACTGAGTTGCATCCCAAGAACACCATACCTACTGTGAAGCATGGGGGTGGAAACATCATGCTTTAACATTACAGAAAATGTTAAAGTCCTAACATTAGCTGAACTCAACTAAAAACAGAGAAACAGTGAAAGCTTTTGCTACTAACTCATTAAGCCTAACGAAAAGAAAAATAAACCTACAACAAAGTGGCATCTGAATTGGCATGTGCTTGTAATGCAAGTACAAAATCCACAATTTTGTTGTACATGTATAATGATAATAAAGAGCTATTATATTCTATCCTATTCCAAAGTTTTAGATGCATCAGCTGATTCAGGAGCAGCTTGCCAGAGAAAGCCTCTGTCTAAGGTTAATGGCACCTTGCACTCTTAAAACGTATATCAGGAAACTAGATACTTGCAATGTTAATTACTATACTTTAAAAGAGCAAAAAACATGTACTTTCAACCACACATCGCCCCTGCAATTCTGTTGTTATCATGATCACCGATATCCTCCAGCTGGTTATGCTTGCTGCCTAGCTCTAAGTTGGCTAATACATCATATCAGTGTTTCTACTGGTTGTCTGAAAGGCACTAAAAAAAGTATAGTTCTTAAGGCAACCATCCCAGTGGACAGCTGCCTTCAACAAGTCCCTTTGACTGTATGGTCTTTAAGTAACTACTGTCCGCATATAGTATATACTGGACAAGCTCTGACCTATTAGCACAATTTAGAACAGTAACTAAAATTTTGCAGTTTATAACTTAAAAAACTTCCAACATGCCAAAATAATGTGCGATTCATGTCTTTGTAAACATCTACTTTCAGAACGAGAAGCGGTTAATCAATTTGACTAAATTCAACAAAATCCCGCTTCTAGTATCTTCTAAAGCTCGCTGATTAGCATATTATATCTCATTTGTTTAATCTGTGGTTTTGTTTATTCATTTTACCTTCAGGCAAAGCCTGGCTCTCTGATTTAGAGTCTTCATGCTGAAAGCCTGGAAGCTGTCTACAACCAAAGGAATTGCATTGTGAGCTGGTATTAATGACTGAAATTAAGTTTCTTTCAGCTTGTCCCTTCCACCAAAAGGTTAGAAGTCAGTTTGACAGGACTGATGATCCACAATACAATTATAATGCATAACAGCAGACCAACAATAACCTTTCATTATCATTCGTATCCATGACTTTATCATCTTTGCTCCAAAACCTCATTAACATACATTTTGATATATTTTAAATCGATTTTTTTAATATTTATTTTACTACTATCCATACATGATCCAGAAATGGCACAGTTGTTCTGGGCCAAAACTCATGAAAAGCCACTTAGGAAATGTGGAATTCTGAAATTCTTTTAGGAAAACATGGATCCTGTGTCCTCCAGACTAAAGTAGAGGGGGAACATCTGGATTCGTATCATTGCTTAGTTTAAAAGCCTGCATTTCTGATGGTGTGTGAGTGCATTAGTACCTATAGAGGTGGCAGCTTACACATCTGAAAGGCATCATCAGTGCTCAAAAAGAACGGTGACGAAATGGCCTGCCTGCACTCTAAACCTTCCACCAACTGAAAACATTTGGAGCAGCATGAAATGATAAATTTGAGAAGACGACCCAGGACTGTTGAGGAGCTAGAAATCTATATCAGCCAAGAATTGGGCAGCATTGTTTTAAAAAAGTCCTGAAACTGGTCTCCTTGGTTTCCAGCCATTTACAGGCTGTTTGTAAAGCAGAGGTAGATACAATTTTTTTATGTTCTACTGTGAAAAATACGGATAGAGCAATACCAAGTTATAGCAAGAAGAAGAAGGAACAAGAGTAGCTCGAGAAATACCAACCGCAAAAGCGCTCCCAGGGCTCGAGCTTGAAGGACAAACAAAGACTGTGTGTGTGTGTGAGAGAGACAGACTGTGCTTTGATCACTGAAAACAGTGTCATCCAGATATCTTTGTCAGAACAGCAAACACACAGAAGCTGAAAAGGAAGCATTACAGAAACATACTAGTGCTTTCAGTTCAATTCAAACTGTGGCTCGAGACCGTGGTTGTCATGGAAATCACAGCAGGCAACCCTTTTGCATGTCTATCTGAGTAATATGTGCATATGACACAGGAGGGCTGGGTATATACTAGTACGTATTATAGATGTGGCATTTTTCTATGAATATGTAGTCTGTGGGATGCTTTTAAGAAGGAGCTGCGCTGATTAGTTATGGAACCAGGGAGGAGAGGGGGAAACATTACCAACTTCTTTCCTTCCTTCTTCCTCCCCTGTCACCTTTGTCAGAATCTGACTTTTTTTTTTATTTCTTCTAAGCGAGCACCACTTCTCCCCTTTTCCTACACTTTTTCTCCCTTTCAGGCTGTAAGCCAGCATGATAAGGTCAGAGTGGGCCACAACAAAGTCTCCGGCGTGGCCTTGGGGCAGCTTCCTGCTGTCAGTGCCAGCTCCGCTTACGGGTGGTACCGGCCTAGCCAACATGATTAATGTGCAACTGCTTCCAGTCGAGCAGCTGACACAATGAAAAGTTGCTACAATTATTAAGGCAAAATGTAATAAATAAAAGAGTGAGTGCGCGTTGTTGTGCATGCGTTTGGACGAGAGTGTCAGTACAGATGTGAAAACACAAAAAGCATTTTCAACAGTCAAAAATCTTGAATAATCAACGTTAAAACAGACATTTGGCTACAAGAACCCCACTCTCACACTTAAAGGCCTTTTGGCTGCCTTAGGGAGAGATGAGAGAAAGTGGCACTTCATCTGAAACGAGTCTGGTTCTTACAACGTGACTTCTTTTAAAAGATTAATTAACAGATCCCTTGCATGTACGCTCTGTTAAGTGTGCGTGTGTGTGTGTGTGTGTGTGTGTATATTTCATCAGAACCTGCCAAATGTTAGGAGTTCGCCTAATTAGTTAAAGAGTCCGGGCCCACACACCTGTCTACCTGCGCTGACAATGGCCCAAGGCTGCCTGCATACATTTACACACTAATTATCCAGCTTGGGCCATTAATTAGTCAGTCAAATAACTTAGTGACTAGCCAGTCAGCTGTCTGCTATACCAGGGAGGGAGGAGGGGAGAGCCACAGCCACACACATACATACATACATATGTTACATACTACTGCAAATATGCAAATGACACATACGGATTAGTAATACTCACATATATTTATGCAGTTATTTCAAATCTAAACATTTATCCCTTAGTATGATTTTTAACACCTGGTTGTAGGAGCTTGTGCAAAACCCACTGTGGGTTACAAGCTTCAGACTCATAGTTTTTATCTCTAATTACATCTAAGAACTTGTTTCCACACATTCAAAGTTAAGTAGATTCCACTGACATGTGTTCATGTTGTCAAGAAACTGAGGCACTTTTCCTACACTGACATCTTTTAGAATGGAGCTACTTTATTTTACACTAAATGTGACATCCTGTTTTGTTTTTGTTTTTTGTTTTTTAAAAAAAGAGAGAAAACAAAGTTGTGTCAAATGTAATTAAAAATATAATTTAATGATTTGCAAAATGCAAAATGTTGTCTAGCAGAGCATTGCTGAAATGAGCAAGACAGTTTTCTGGACGACAGTGTATTGCTCCAAAACTTGGATATGAAGCTGTGCAAGTTATCCATGCCATGTGCCCACTGAAAACGACTCCCTGTGGTCTTTAGGTTGGAGACTGTGGATTTTTCCAACTGTCTGAGTCCATCATAAACGAGAATAATCCCAAAGATGTTATATTCTAGTTTTTTTGTATGATCACAACCATTTAATACTATTTTTTGATGGTGCTATTAAAATTAACACATTCGTTTTTGTATGTCTTCACACTAATTATTCTCTTCTCTTTCCATTTTCCTTTTTATCTTCTCTGCTTCTATTTTCTTTTGTACAAGCATGGACAACAGGAAATTCAGACCTCTCTACCCATCTGTAGATAGTTTTCCATGTGCTTCTGTAGAGCACTTTGTTTGTCAAGTAAAGTATATTTCTCACTTTGTTAGCATGAGGGTTAAATCTTCATAACTTCAAACACGTGTGAGAGCATCAGTAACATTACCTCTCTGTCCCTGAGAACAGCCTGAGTCCTGTAAAGCAGCAGAAGACGAACGTCACTGTCTCCGAGGCTGAAGTTACTCTCCAGAATTTGCAGCACGTCGATGCGAGGCCGAACGGGCAGAGATGCGTCACCGCAGAATGGACGCAGCCAAGCCAGGAGGTCATCTGAAGTGACGGTACTGTCACTGCAGAAGGATTTGAGAGGGAGGTTGACAGCAGGCAAAGTGAGGTACAGATAAAGAGACAGAGATTGAGAGACAAGGTGTAGAGTTCACACTAAGATGTCTAAATGTTACCAAGTAGTTTACTTGTTTCATTCAAGAAACAAGAAATTGCCTGTTAGACAGTTTGCACAAAGATTTGAGGACGTTAAACTGAGCTGTAGGAAACTGAGTATGTTATTCTGTTGGTTTTTTTTACAAACTAAATGATTCAACTATAGCTACAGTTACGTTGTGTCAAAGTTGTCAAATTTACATAAATCTTCGATCGCTAGCAATGTGACTCTGAAGTCCTGTATCTGTGTAAGTTTTCTCCCCAACAAACACAACAATGTCGACGAAATGTTTTGCACCGTCAAAGACACCTGCGGTAGCACCCAAAAGGCAGAGGACGATGCTAACCGTCGCACAAAAAGTTGGACTTCTGGACATGCTAAAGGAAGATAGAAGTTACCGTATTTTTCGGACCATAAGGCACGTCGCATTATGAAGCACATTAAGCGAAACAAAACAGTCAGATACGTCAAATTTTACTCAACTCATTCTTCTTGCTTCCCCTACTTCCGTACCATTGATTCATTAATGTTGAATTCTCTCGCAGCTGCTCTATTCCCATGTTTTGGACCTGAAAACAGGGTTTGATCTTTGGTTTCATTCTATAATACCGACTTATTTTTCTACGAAGGTTTGAACTTTGAGGGTCTTTAAACAAGAGAGAAAAGTGTGAAAATGTTCATACCTGTCTGAGAAAAATGTATAAAGTGTATAGTGAGGGGTTTTACAGCCTTAAAACATCTATAATAATTGTAAAAAAATTAAGTTGACTACTTCGCGGATTTCACCTATCACATGTAATGAAATGCGCTATATAAATAAAATTACCATTACTACTGAGATGACTTAACAGTAAAATGGGAAATTTTAACAATATATCTCAATTCTTCCACTTTACATGATGTAAACGCTTGTGTAGTAATAAGGACATTTTCAAAACAATTAAGAACTTTATCATTAATTAAGAAAAACAGCAAATGTCTGTGAATTCAAAGGTTCCTCCAATGGTGTAGTGGTTAACACTTTTGCTTGGCAAGCGGAGGTTTCCAGCCGGAAATTCACTTTGGGTTTGGGTCAGGAAGGGAATCTGGGAAAAAAAGAGTTTGCTATAGTGGGTAGCTCCATATGTTTATCTTTGGTTATTACATTGAATAGAATACCAACAATAAAAACAAATAGTTTAGGTTATCTGTTACGTACTCTAGCATGTAACCGGCTATATGTTATGTCTTTGTCAGTAAGAAGTTAAAAGTCTACTATTTATGCCATTCTTCTTTGAAATTTCACATTTTCCAAAGTAATGCAGTGGGCATGACTGCACTATAATGCATTAATTTAAGGTTCTTTTGTCACAGATCCCTTGTTTTCATGTGCCTTGTTTGTCTTTTTGTCATGAAAAAGCTGACCAGGGTGCAATAGATGCTGTCAAAATGTTTTCGTCGTCAAAAAGAGCTACAAGACAGGCTGCCAGGTGCCTTTTGTCAGTTTATCTTCATTTATTTATCAAATATTTAACTGATATTTAACACTCAGCAGGTGTTAATTTCAGCCCCCGAATAGAACTGAAAAGATGCAGAGTGCAAAGAGAGGGTGACAAAAGCTGAAGAAAATCTTTAAGGCTTAGTTGATTTACATAAAACTCAAAATACAAGCGATTAAGTGCTGTGACATTGGCTGTGTGAGGACAGTTTAGTTTAGGGACTACAAAGGAAATCAGAGAATGGGTCACTGTAAGTATGTTGTATGAGATGACAGATGTAACCTACCCACTCTGCACACTGTTGTGCACAGCAGTCACCATGGCCTCCAGGACCCTGAGGGGTTGTGGGTAATTTGTCAGGGCGCATGGGTCTCCACTGAAAAACAAACCACATCACCACGATCATCTTACATAATCAGCTAATTAAGATAAGATTTTCAAATTAGCACAATGTCAAGGGACAGCAACTTAAAAAAAAAAAAATCAAAGGCTTCCTTCTCAGGGACGGTGTTAGTTAAAAATGTGTCTGGCGGCAATTAAATGTTTGAAGGTAGTGAACCTTTGTTAAATTAACCATCATAAAATTATTTCAAGTCTTACAGACAAGATGAAACAGAAAAAAAAACCATTAATAGCCATCTCCAATGTGACAAGCTCATCGAGCCCGGTGGAAATTTACAAGAACACGTTAATTTTAATAATTTAAAGATGATAAAAAGAGGCGTAATGAGATGAGGTTTAAATCCACATAATAGTAGGTAAGCTTAAGAAGGTACATCATTAGTGCATTTGTAGAGTGGCTCTGGGTGCTGCTGTATGTGTGTGTGTGCACCATATGTTCACAGGCCATTTTTCACAACGAAAGAAAGAAACAAAGGGGAGGGAAAAAAGGTGATTTCCCCCGACTCACTTCCACTTTTCTGCTGGAATTGTATCCATACACATACACAAATAAACGTATGCCCCGGCCAATATATATAACTGCCTACACAATATACACACACACACACGCTTTATACACACACAACATACAGATGATCTGGGCAAGAAGTGGAAAGATGACGCAGCATTTTCTTTATTGGGTTTCACTACTTACATTTTGAATTTAAACACACACAAACAAAGCAGTTATGACAGATACAAAAGACGGCTATTAGTGTGAGGCTCAGGGATGCCTGCTGTACCAGACTCAAGGCTTTGAGAGAGCCAAAAACAAGACCGCCTCATTCATAACTGCCAAACACAATGCTTCAAGAAAGCCCCGAAACTACGGAAACGCACGCTCGCAGCCACACGCAGTCAACGCATAAAGGGATATTCATAATGTAAGAACACGGAGTGACGTGTTCAAGGTAAAGAAAACCCCCAGAGAATAAATAGGACTCTCTCTGTGTGCAGTCTTGCACCTGACACACACACCCAGACTCTGTGTGTGTGTGTGTGTGTGTGTGTGTGTATGGGAGCAGAGTGAGATCTGGAGGGGAACAGCTGTATCAGGCTGCATTAATTATAAAAAAGATAATGAATCAGAGAAAAGGGAAGAACATGTGCACGCAATAAAGTGTGTATGTGTGTGTGTTCATTAGGGATAATGACCTCCAAGTCTATACAAATACAAATGTGTGTGTGAGTGCCTGTGCGTGTGTGTGTGTCTGCAGATTCAGGTGCCATTTATCTGAAGCATGCACCATTGAGCAGCTATAAAAAAAGCTGGAAATGAGGCAGGATTATAATCACAGCGGGTGATACTCATTTATCAAGCCAATCGGATGGCCTGATGATATCTGGTTTTGTCAGTAAAACCCTGCTCGCTGGTCTGCCTGTCTGAGCAAAAAGCAAAATCATTTAAAAAATCATCTTCCAGTATGTTAAATCAAAACAACTCTCTATAATGGGTTTTAGCTCACTTCTTCTCAAGAAACTAAGTAACAAACATATACATGTATTCGTTGGATGTTATACAATGTTATACAAAGTGTTTACCGCGGCCCTTACATCTAGCACATCTGCAGACACATCTTGGTGAATCATCTCTGCCTTCCTTTTGAATTCTGGGAGCAGGAAAACACCAATAAAAGACTGTGAGCCCAACTCCCACAGGCAGCTACTGCAGATTCAGTTCAACACTTCAGGCATTTGTTTTGACAGTGTTCTTCCCACCAACATGCTCAGCCCAAAGTGGACAGATATATATACAGTATATTTTCAGATAACAACCAACAAAGATCAGGTCGTAGGTGGTGTCAGCAGGTGGCGCACAGTATGTTCAAAAGCCTGCTTTTGAGCTGAATGTAGACACTTCGCTTTGTCTGGATAGTTATAAAAATACATTAATTTTTCCATACAATCTGCACTGACAGATAATGAAAGGGTTACGTGTAGATGATAATGTTGTTTGGCAAGGCGCAACAGCGAATGTGAAAAAAAGATTAAATTAGCACAAAAGGGAGCCACACGTAGCAACCTGACATCTTAAATTTTCCTATTCCTTGATTCTGCTTGTCACAGCTGGTGGTATGTTTGATAGCACACAGCACACAAGATTACTGTACAACTGTAATTTTTCAACACTGTCCTAATATTAACAATTTTCTGAAAAACTTGGGACTAACAGGGGGTCTAGCATTGTGCAACACAAGCTATGATTTACAGCCACAAAAATAATCACTAGCTTCAGACATCAGGCGGAGAATTAAGATATTTTTTTGACTTGAATTGAAGCTTGAGATGTATACATTGTTTATTTATTTTTGCTATTTTAGCTAGGCTGCAGTAAAGAATTTGATTGCAGTAAGAGGTGTGTAGCGGTTTGATCTCTTTGTACAGGTTTCTGTATGTGATCCTTTTGGCTCTCGGAGGAGGCGGACACACTTTTTCTCCTCTCCCTTATCTTCCCTGCTTAGTTCTACTCTCTCACAGTCTGTTTCTAAAACCTAAAGAGAATTATGGATTTGATCAACTGGTCTCTGAATGCTATTGACACCCTTTTCTCAAAAAAAAAAAAAAAAAAAAAAAAAAAAAAAAAAAAAATCCACACACACACTTATATATATATAAGACCCATATGGTCTAGCGGTTAGGATTCCTGGTTTTCACCCAGGCGGCCCGGGTTCGACTCCCGGTATGGGAACCCCCTTTAACTACCAGACCCCCGTCATCAACGAGTGCCCAGTGGAGAGAGTGGACAGCTTCAAATACCTCGGAGTTCACATCACGCAGGACCTGTCATGGTCCTGTCACATCAACACCGTGGTGAAAAAGGCCCGACAGCGTCTCTACCACCTCAGACGCTTGAGAGACTTCCAACTGCCCTCCAAGGTGCTCAGGAACTTTTACTCCTGCACCATAGAGAGCATCCTGGCGGGAAACATCTTAACCTGGTTCGGGAACCGCACCATGCAGGACAGACGAGCTCTACAGAGGGTTGTGCGGTCAGCTGAGCGCACCATCCGCTCCGAGCTCCCTGACCTGCACTCAATCTACAGCAGGCGGTGCTGGACCAAGGCCAGGAAGATCGTGAAGGACCTCAGCCATCCCAACAACAGACTGTTCTCTCTGCTGAGGTCAGGAAAGCGATTCCGCTCCCTGAAGACCAACACAGAGAGACTGAGGAGGAGCTTCTTCCCGCAGGCGATACGGTCTCTCAATCACACCACCACACAGTACTGACCCACACATACAGTTCTTACACACACACTGGACTTTCTGGACTTTGGTCTTGCACAACACTGGTCACTATATTCTTCATTTCCGGTTAATACTTGTACAGCTGCTGTTATTGTGTATGTATTTATTTACATTTATATTTCTTCATACATTCTTATATAGTTCTATATTGTGTATTGTGTATTTTGTATTTTGTTGTACAGTTATTTTATTTTCAACTTTAATTTATATATTTATCTTTATCTTATTCTTCCCAGTTAAATTTACCCTTCATTCTAATTTGTGTTGTACAGTTATTTCATTTTTAACCTTAATTTATATTTTATTCCTTCTTAGTTAAATTTACCCTTTTTAATTTTTCATATTTATTTCCTATCTTATTCATAGCCTTTTCCTTTTTTGTTCTCTTTAGGTCACGAGCAGTTGTCCAAGCATTTCACTACATATCGTACTGTGTATGACTGTGTACGTGACAAATAAAATTTGAATTTGAATTTGAATTTGATATAGTGGAGAAATGGTCACAATTGGCAGCCAATGCAGCCAACTGTGGATGCTGGTGCTTCTAAACCCCTGCCTTTGAAGGTCTTAGCACTCTCTGCATTTATAAAGAGACTACAGAATGAGCTCCCTTACAGCATGGTAAAAGTGAAATGGCAGAGTGCAGTCCAGAGCATTCAGCTGAAGGCAACTTTTCAGGTTTTTTATGTGTGTGTGTTTTTTCTACTGAAAAAGAGCTTTAGCTAAAAATGTTTTAAGAGGAGAACCAGAGTTACCAACGTTTGGATGTCTTGAGATGGAGAATCTCTGAAAGCTGTGGTTTTGTTTTTGTTTTTTTATGAATCCCAGATTACAAGTTTTCCCCTGCTTTCAGCTTTAAACTAAGCTGCTCACCTCATGATTACAGTTTCATAGCTCATCCACCTTTTGGGAAAAAAGTGAGTAGCGCTTTATATTACAGTTCCATAAAAACAGTAATATTTATGTGTTAATAGAGTTAATAATTAAGATTATTACATTGTTACATTATTATTACATTATTACACCAACTGCCAAAACCTCTGCTTTTACTGAGGCGCTCACAAATTTGATCAGCATCACCTGACTGCTATTTACCATCCTAACTTCTCTGAAAACAGTAAAGATGCACTTAATATTTCACAGGACTGCTTAGAGTCCTGTGAAAGCTTCCTTCCTTCACATGACTGTAGGCTGAAATAAAAAAAAAATCAAACCAGAAAAAAAAAAAAAAAAGATTATTACATTGTTGCACTAGTCATTTTGCCTCATTGGTCCTTTTAAATGTCTACATTACTACCATTTGTGGTCTCTTATTACATTAGTAATAACAAGCTGCTACTTGGTTGTTAATTTGGTAATTGCATATTGCATTTACTTAGTTAATGCCTCTTTATTAACAAACTGCTTATCAAACATTAATCCATTATTAACATGTTATTACCAAGCCATTACAGAAAGTGCTGTTTTTCTCAAAATTATGCATATTTCAAGATTCAAGATTCTCTGTCATTGTGCATGTTGGGGCATTGTTGGGAAGTTACTAAAAGAAGATTAACTAACATTTGGCAGTGCATATCTTTGCAAACTATCTCAGTATGTACATAGGTATTGTCAGCACTTGACACCTCAGAGTTTTTTTGCATATACTGTAGAACATCAAGAACCTTGACATCGAAAATAAAATACCTGAGTGCAGCGACTACTCTCTCCACAGCATCGTGAAGGACACTTTTGAGAGACAGGTCTAAGGATCCAACAGTGACGCGCAGAAGCTCTCCAATCTGCTCCAGGGGCTGTCCATCAGTTGCCATAGTGACTGCTAACTCGCAGACTTTTGACCTCTCAGAACGGGACAAATCGTAAAGTTGACTGTAGGCCCGCAGCTGCTCCTAGAACAGGAACAAAACATGGAAAAAAGTAGCGAAACACAATGATGTTAAAAATAATGATTAAAGACTGAGGTAGTAGACTTAATCTCAACGTACAAGATCACAGTCTTTTTAGGGGCCATAAAATATTAAGACATTAGAGACAAACTAATATTAATGAGATGACAGAAAGAGTTCTTAAGGGGAGAAAAGGCACTGTGAAAAAAGTGCACAAAATTGTCAGAGATCAAGGACACGTGTGTCGTAGGGAGTACAAAATGTATTTAGTTAGGTTCACAATCATAACCTCTTTTGAAAAACAGAATGTAATAATTTGCAAATTTAAAGCTGTGCAGAGTGCATTGATGACCCATCCAGGAGGTTACAAAAGAACCCAGAACAACTGCAGCCCTAACTTACATTAGTTAAGGTCAGAGTTCATGACTCTTCAATAAGAAAGAGACTGGGCAAAAACGCATCCATGGGAGAATTTCAAGACGAAAACTACTGCTGACCGAAAAGAACAGAAAGGCTCGTCTCACAATTACCAAAGAAAAACACATCTATATGAAAATATTCTGTGGACTGATGAGTGGGAGGTTTGAGTCCCGTTACATCTAAAAGTAATACAGCAATTCATTAAAAAAAAAAAAAAAAAAAAAAAATCAACCCACCAGTCCAACATGGTGGCGATAGTGTTGCCAAGGGTGGCGCAACCACTTATTAGGTTTAGGAGTTAATTATTTTTTTCACATACAGTAGGCCAAAGTAGGTTTGGATAACCTTTTTCCTTAATAAATGAAAAATTTAAAACTGCATTTTGCATTTAATCAGGTATCTGAGTCTAATATTAAAGCTTAAGTGTGACAAATATGCAAATAAACTAAGACATCAGAAAGAGGACAAATGCTTTTCCTGGCACTGTACATTACCATTTACTCTTCTGTGTCACATGCAGACATTTTCAATGTGTGAGTGTCATTATCAGGCTTTTGGCTCTATTAATGCATGGTCACATGCCTCTGGTTATTACATTTTACACCCCTATCTGACTTTTCAGCTAAACGCTACAAGCACAAATGCCAGAGGATAAGGCTGACAAGGTCTTTGGAGTTGCCAGAAGCTAAAGGTTATTTAATTGCTGATACTTTCCTCCTTTCACACATGGTGTCCAATACGGCACTGTACTAGCAGTTAGTAAGTGCACCTAATATAAAAAAAAACATGCTTCATGAGTTTCAGCATATTGTTTTTACTACTACTTTAATGACCAAATAAATAACTCCTTCAGAATAAGTTTTGAAAAATAATGCACTTCTAAAGATATCCATATTTTAATTAGTTGTAAGAAAAACATGAACTTAAACACCTCGCTCCAGTTCTCAAAGTATATGCATGAAAGGATTCAGTAATTACTCTATCCCATCTTGATTTGTTTCATTAATCATTCTTGAACCATGGCCACTTTTCACTATTCATTCTATAAACCTTTTTTTTTTTTTTTTTTTTACATGGCATATAAAGTAAAAGCACTGCATATTGTTTTGGAGGGATGATTACTGGTCATCCCAGTTCAATATTTACACTAATTAATGAGCAAAAACCTTCAATTAAAATGTGTTCCTCATGTGTCCAATTTCAAACAACATTGTAAATACTTTCAGGGTCAGTGACATACAACAAGTCAAGCACTAGAAAAAATTAAGACAGGTCCAGAGAGCAAGAAGGAAACTTCAGCCCAGGCAGCTGCAGAAGTCATAAATGCGGTTCAATTTCATGCATAAAAGATGGATTTGGTGTGCGTTTGCTGCAATGCTGTCATGTTCCCCAGGGAACCTTCCAACATTCAGTCTAATCACAAACCCTTCAGTGCCTGTTGCAGCTGCAGTAGAATTGAGCTCAAGCCATTGAAAGACCCTCCTCCTAAACTAAGGTCGCTTTTTGATACAACCTCTCAGCAGGAAGCTACATTCAGACAGTTCAGTCGCAGTATCAGGAAATGTAATGTCTGCTTTCTGTGTCTTGTGTGTCTTTTCCAAATCCACCATTAAAATACCACTTGGAAATCGTCCAAATCTATAAGCTATTTTAACAGTGAAGGTGTTTGGCACATGTTTAAACAGATTCAACAAGGTGCTGGAAACACTCCTCAGAGATTCTGGCTCACATCGACATGACAGCATCACATATTTTCTGCAGATATGTCAGCTGCACATCAATAATGTGAATCTCCCATTCTATCATGCCCCAAAGGATTGAAATATGGTGTGAACTGCAATCTGGTGTGCATCTGAAATGAACTTATTGTCATGTTCAAGAAACCAGTTTGACACGATTTGGGCTTCTGTGATATGGTGAGTTATCCTACTGGAAGGAGCCATTAGAAGATGGGCTCATTATGGTCGCAAAGGGTTGAACATGAGTCAGCTAATCAGGCTCATTGTGGTGTATAAACGACATTCATATTGTTTACATTAAATTGGACTTCTACTATCCCAATGTTGCTACCTGACAACGTGAGCTTGTGTGAACTGTTGCCCATCTTTAACCGATGACTGTGGGTTCAACGTGTTGTGCATTCAGAGATGCTCTGCATACCTTTGTTCTAACTATCCCTATCAGCTCAAAGCAGTCTGGCAATTCTCCTGTGACCTCTGACATCAACAGTGCATTTTCACCCAAAGAACTGCCGCTCACTGGATTTTCTCTTTTTTGGATCATTCTCTGTAAACCCTGGAAATGGTTTTGCAGAATAACTCTAATAGATCAGATGTTTTTGAAATAGACTAGACTGTCTGCCACCAATAATGATGCCATGTGGAAAGTCACTTAGATTACCATTCTTCCTCATTCTGATTTTCAGTTTGAACCTCAGCAGGTCGTCTTGACCCGGTCTTCATACTTAAATGCCCTTAGGTATTGCTCTGTGATTAGCATATTTGCCCTAATGTGCAGTTGAACAGGTGTACCGAACTAATGTGCTGGTAAGTATTCAGGTTACTCAAATACATACATTCCTTATGTTGACATCATATTTATGCTAGGAATATCAAATATGCATGATATTTTCTCTGTATATTCAATTTCAAAGCATAATATCAGCTAAAGCCTGAAGAGTGTCTTGTTGTGTAACATCTCTTTTGTGGATATCCTTTTAGTTTCACGGAGGCATTCTGCAGCACTCAGTGCCAAGAGCCAGACCACGAATGCCTGTCAGAAAAAATTAGCACTTTAAGTAAAGCGCCAGTTAGAGGAAATGGACATGATGATGACATGATGAGTGTGTCATGAAACTAAGCTCTCAATTCATTGCTCTCTGTTCCAATCCTTAGCTATGATCACAAGAGAGTTTAAGGACAAAGAAAGTAGCGGGTATGAGGCTCCTCCAAAGAGTAGCAGCTAGGGGAAAAAAGGGCATGTAATAGGGATTCCCATTTCACCTGGAGGATACGGGGGACGCTGGTAGGATAATGGAGATCTTAGCCACTCTGTGTATCATTGTGCAGCCTCAGTGTGTGGATGAAAAATAAGGCTATTGTTAATTTTGTTAATATTATATACTACTCTAAAGTGTAATTATCAAGGACATGGTTTTCATAGCCCACAGTATGTGATTCACCACATCAAAAGGAATATGGAACATAGAAAGGAATAGCCCTGCTGCTGCAGAGACAAATCACACGATCTGTTGTTATTATTTTCTTTGCTGTTTTTCTCACAATTGCACGAGTTAATAGTTTAAAAATCACTATTTACAATATCAAGAACATGCCATTTGATGTCCTTATTGTAGGTCAAGGCCTCTGTGTTAGATTCTTTGTGTTAGAAAGGTTTAACAATATTTCTAGCAGCTGGTCACGTACACTTGATAAACGACCACAGTATAGCCAAACAGAGCCTACAGAGCTTCTTGTATCTATCTCTCCCTACCTATCTGCCCCTTTCTGGTTCTTATATCCATTATTTTAATACATCTCCAAGGATACAATTACATCCTCCACCAAAAAAAGGAAAGTTATACATAGAGGATGCAGTGTTTGTGTGTGTGCTTGTGTATGTGTGTGTGCGCCCATGTATGCATCAGTGACTCTGCCCTAAAGCTCTGCCTGGTAATTCTTGTGTCTTCCACTCTATTATGGAGGGTATGTGCTTTTAAACACAGTTAAAACTGGGACAAAATATTATTAACTTGCACAGTGTGGGGGTCAGAAATCACCAGTTTTCAATGATATCTTGTCGCATAGCAACACTTAGCTCGCCAAGTTATAATGTCCCCTCCCTCTAGCCCCAGATTCAGACTGTGTATACACACACAGACAGCCACAGCGAGGTGACAGTGGGGTAAGTCAGTGTGACTTTGCTTAATGAGATACAGCATGGTGCTTGTACCGTATATGCGTCCATACGGCAGGGCTCATTTGAAACAGCAGACCACAGATTTACATTAATATACCCTTGACTGGCCTTTCTGAGGCTGGGAAGAGCTTAGCCGAGCAGAACCACCCCCAAAATATACAACACACATACCCACACATAGACACAAGCGTTACAAGTACTGTATATGCAGATGGAAATTAGCCCAAGGCTATAATCTGGCATATTTACATTTGTTAAAATGTTCATTAATATGTATTGCCCCTCTTTCTAAAAAATAAATAAATAAACAAATAAAATATGCAGGCACCATTTGTATGTCCAGCCAAAGGTGACCTTATGAACTGGCAAAGAAGTAAGAAGTGAGAGTCAAATGTCTTCTTCACTTCAGGGCCTATTAAACTTACCGTTCCATAGGCAATTGCATTTGTGTGGGGATTGCATTTCTTCACTGATTTTGCTTCCAAGGAGCCAAAGATACACCGAGCTCAAGGGATGAAACGCTGTTGTGCCTACTAATAACAGACAGCTTAAAAAACTCATTTAAAACTTATTTTTAGACACTTCGTTACTAGCAGCCTGTTGCAGAAACATAATTTGTTCTCATTTCTTTAGCTGAGTCTATGAAAAATGCCAAAGATAACAAAGTTTGACAGGCATAAAATGGGCTTTCTGTTCAAATAAATTAAAAGAAAGCTTGTCTGAAAGAGTTCAAGCTGTGTTGAAGAATAAAGGTGGTTGTACCAAATATTGACTTTCAGGCTGTTAGAATGGTACAAACTCTTCTTATATACTGTATTTGCATCAATGGTTGCACATTTCAAGAAATCACTAAACTCATTCCCCCATTTTACCAAAATATAAAGAGATGAGAGGTGGCTCAAGACTTTTGCACAGCACTATGAATGTAAGACTTCTGAATTGACTGAGTTTATACATGGATGCTGCTGATCAGCTGATCAGTTAAAAGCAGAAGTTAGAAGCAACTGAAGAATTTGCTCTTTTAACAGTAATGATTCTTTTATATATACAGTACACACAAAAACATAAATAATGATATTAATAATCCATCCACACAAACAAGCTAGCTTTATTTTGGAACCATTTTTGTGTGACTAGCCACATGCCTCATTTCTTTGAAAAGTAGATCAGCTCATGCGTTTTTGATTTTTGCATCATTTTTTATGCAAATTCTTTGTGTTTCTTTGTGTTTCCCATGAAAACAAACTGGGTTTGGCTGGATAATAGTTGCAATTATTTACCACTTAAGTTTGTGGATTAGAATGATTGCACGATACATTGTACTGCGTGCTAAAGAATAATTCTGTCCCCAATTTAATTAACCAGCTGGCAAATATCGCTCTTAAACTTTGTGTGTTCTTTCAATGGATCATTAAAAGCACATTTACACAAAGAGCAAATCTCACTCTCCGAAAAAGAATAAAATGGCTCAAGTGTTTGGCAGATGGGGCTTACCTCCTGGCTGTCTTTGAGTGACAGAATGAAGGGATGACTCAGAGTGTCCAGGTGGGCCTGAGATTGCTGCAGGTGTGCTAGAGCCTCATCAAAAGTCATTCCTGCAGGGTCCGTCCCTTCCTGCTCCCTACTGTCATCACCTCCTCTCTTCCTGTTCTTCTCACCCAGCTGGCGCAGGGCTTTGGTGGCTCGCTTTATCACCTCCAACCTCGCTTGGATGCTCAACTGGACATGAAATGGATGGAAGAAAGAGAATGGGAGAGAGGTGGAAGTTGGGGAGGTGTTGAATTGAGCAAAGAGAGAGGTGCTCAAGTTCTATACTCGTAAATTCATTTAAAATGGACCGAGTTAAAGAGAGGTAGGTACAACCTAATCTATCTGCATTTCAATACTATCAGGAACTTAAGTAGCATGTGCATGTGTATAAGGAGTGTGTGTTTGAGTGAGAGGGATCATAGCTGCCAGCCTGGAGTAATTGATTTTATTCAGACTGAGCAGGTTAACCATTCATGGGGAGAAGAGTGGGCCTCGGGCTACAGGAGGTTTTTATGCTTGCACAGAAACGCACAAACTTAGACCCCGACAAGACACACACACATTCACACTTTCAACATGTGCTACATATACCCCATTTTGAATTTGCAGTAATCTTCACCGAGATCGTCAGAACATTTCTCTGGCAAGTAAGACGCTCATTTAAATTGAGTTTATTTAACAATAATAATAATAATAATAATAATAATAATAATGGATTGCATTTATATAGCGCTTTTCGGGGCCCTCAAAGTGCTTTTTACAATTCCACTATTAAGTCACTCTCACATTCACACACTGGTGGAGGCAGCTACAGTTGTAGCCACAGCTGCCCTGGGGCACACTGACAGAAACAAGGCTGCCATATCGCGCCATCGGACCCTCTGGCCATCACCAGTAGGTGGCAGTTGAAGTGTCTTGCCCAAGGACACAATGACCGAGACTGTCCGAGCCGGGGCTCGAACCGGCAACCTTCCGGTTACAGCCACGATCGCCCTTTGTTCTGTTTGTATTTGTACAAATGTGTTATGAAGTGTGTATCCTACTGAATCAAATCCAGGTATTCACAGCCAACATCAGTCAGAGTCTCGGGTAAGGTTAGAAAAGAAGTTAGAAGTTGAGTAAGATGGGATGCACCCACCAAAGAGGTTAGCTGAGATCAATAATCTGTTTCCCTTCAGAAAAAAATGTCCAATGGGAAGTTTTGCATGCATTTCAATCCTTGGCCTTGTAGGAAATTAATCAACGATGGCAACGGTGAATCAATTCATCATTGCCACCCAATGGTCAAAAGGTCGAAAACATTCCCAAATGTGAGAAGGGACTCGATTTTCCCTTTGCACGTCCGAGGAGGACAGAAGAAAGAGAAGAGAGGGATGGTAATGGCAGAGGGAGTGGACGGTGTCTTCCTGAGAGGTAATCTGCATGTTAAAGAACACAAAGGGAAAACATTGCCTCCTGGGAATTGGAGTTTAATTGGCTCTGAAGTCAAGAGGGATCAATTAGCTCTCTTGGAGTGGTAGGGAAAGAGAAGGGACACAGGACAAAAATAGAAAAAAAAGGGAAGGTCTGGAGAAGGGTGATGGCAGGGTGCCAGGGCGAAGGAAAAAAAAGAACAGCAGGCTACTATTGATAAGGTGCACTGAGGCACTTTAAGTCTACTGCAGGACAATTTTTCACAGTCCTGTAATTATGTGGCTGACATTCCTTGTGAAATTTTATAATTTCTTTTATAAATCATGACTGGTATGTGCTTTGAGGCTGCAGAAAGTGGATGGGAACAGAATAATGTATTTGAAATTAGGAGAGGGCTTTTGGCATTCCAGAAATTGGGCCACAGGCATTAGAGAAGACCGGCACAACGATGATGAGTGAGGAGTGAGGAAAATGACAGTTTGATGTAGTGAGTGAAAATCCCCGCAATCTTCCCTTTAACCAAATATGAATCCTTCCTTTGCGGCAGAAACCAACTACCTTCTGTGCTGCAATTAACCAGAGACTGTCTACCTATCACAGCTCCTACCTGAGAAAGTAATAGAAAATAGAGCCTCTCTGCTCAAACGATCCCCGCCCCTGTCATAGAATAATTTCTATGAAAAAAATGCCCCTCTGTTTGGTCCAATTAAGGCTTACGTTTTTAGATGCATCAAGAGAGAAGGTGATGTTATCCAGGAAGCGGACAGCGTCGCCAGGGGCCAGCCTGTCCAGGTATTTGGCACAAGTGTCGTAAGCGTGTAGGTAGTCTTGGTCGCTCTGAGGGGGTCTCTTCAGCAGCTGGGGGTCCCCTTTCCAGAACACCTTCTGCAGCCATACTGCGTGGACTGCACTGGCGGACACCGTGGCCCCACCACTGCCGGGCAAAGGCAAACGATTGGCAAGTTTGGAGATGGACAACACATTCTGACTGGTCAGCACTGGTTGAAGAGTGGCCAGTGGATCCGAGGATTCATCCGTGAGCTTCCGATAGTTCAAACCTGCAAGCGTGAAAGACATATTACACGTTTACAACACTTTCACCTTAAAAATGTGTTTGCCTCTTCACTGAAGTCTCGAGCTATATCATCAAAAAAAGAACAAGTATACTTGGATGCTCCTCCCTTGTCCTTGTGTACTGGGATCTTTGACACTCCTTTGTATGTCTCAATTATGCAAGGTTGATGTTGAACACTTACAAAAAGCTGTAGTAGCTTTACATTAGCTTTATGTTTAGCTCAAGGTACTTTAAACATGGCATAACAAAGGTCCTTTTACTGCTACAACATCAAGATCAATAATGGGAATTGTAAAAAGAGTATTTACATATGAACAATAAGCATGTTTATTCTCCACGGCAGAGTATAAAATTGCATTGTGTCGGAAGGGGAACACAATGTACCATTTTTATAGTGTGCATACAGTGCATGGCTTCTGTATTACTATTCTTTCTGTTTTCTGTGACAGCCAAGCAGACGAGAGATTTGCACAGGACGTTGAATATTCCATCACATGACAGAAAAGCATCAGGAGATGAAAAGCATCTCAGGAAAGAGTAAACAGCGGATGTGAACAACAAGGATCGCGTGTGACCTGCGTGTGAAAGGGGTGCCGGCCGTCTCTGCCTGCATGCAAACATGTACAGTTTGACTGTCAAACTGTCTGCGTGCATCATATTTACCACTGCAGTACCCCCGGAGTAGGCATTTGTGTGTGTGTGTATGAGAGAGAGCGAGAGAGCCGGTGGTGTGCTCTTGGTCTCCAGCACTATCAGACAGACGCATTACTGTAGCAACGCTACATGGCCTGTCTGGGCTTTAAATATTTTAACACGGGTCTGCCTGTGGGGAAGGTTCTGTCAATGCTGCTTGAAATCATTCACACAATCACAAGCATACACGCACACACACAAAACTTTCCAGGTTGAACCCACATACACAAACACACACACACCTTCCAGACAGGCCCAGACAGACATGTAAACCACAAATACTTACATATGTACTCTTTCTCTCCGGCTTCACCTGCCCCACCCACTCCTCATATTGCCTCTCTTTCCCCCTTTCCACTAGAGCCCGCTCAGACGGTCACCTGGTACTGTGTCTGAAAATGTGATGAGCACCACCTGTCTCCAACACATCTGAAAGCCTCTGTAAGTACATCTGGGTGGGCTAGTTTGCATGTGTCTGTTCAGGACTGCAAATGAGTCATTTTGAATGAGCATGTCAGAAGAGTTGGAAAGTGTTGGTAGAAAGTTAGAGGCCCCAGAGACACGGCAACAGCCTGTGTATCAGTTTTGCTGCAGGAAGTGTGAATACGTGGGTTATGTTTCAACAGTATGTGTGTGCATGTGTGTGAATGAGTGAGTGAGAGCGAGACATACAGTACAGAAAGTGTTAGCGTGAAAGTGTTATTGTCACAAAGTCACTATATGCGCTTGTGCATGCATATAAAGTCAATCTGGCTTAGTGTGTATATGCGTGTGCATTAATCTATTAGTACTCATGATGCTGCAACTCCTGGTAGCTTATGTGGTGCAATAAAGCATGGACTTTGGTTCTCCCCATGGCTGAACGGCATTTATGCAACTGTCAGCACCTATGCTGCCTGTTTAAAACTAGTGCATCCATTTTCTTTTATTTTCTGTGTTTTTAAGCTGGTTTAGGGCAACATTAGCAGCTCTATCCATGCTTCCCTGAAATCAAGACGTTATTCTGCATTCTGTATAAAATATTTCTTAAAAACAGAATACTGTGGAAAAGCCTTGAGTCACCTTTCGATTCTTTATATTTTACTAGACAAATGGGAAATAGGGGCCGAAATGTATTGAAATGTGGCAAAATTTATGCAAATATCGTAAATAAGGCTAAAACAGAGTTTGTGCAATTCTCTTGAGCTTGAAAGCCAATATTGGGTAAGACCACCTTTATTAAACACAGCCTGAACTCTTTTAAGTAAGCTTTCTTGTCATTTATGGAAGTAGTCTTTAGGATTAATTCTCCGGGCTTCTTGAAGGACATTCCAAAGACTGCCTTCTTGTGTAATTTGAACCTTCTCTCCCAGTTTCCCTTTCTTAAAGTTGAGTCCACTGAAACCAATTCACTCATCGGACATTACTTTGAAGGTGACATCCGGTCGACATGCAAGGCTCCGGCTACCTAGGTAACCTCTTAATGTACTTACTACCAGTTCATGTTTCAATCAATAGTACTCATGAATCTCATTGGTAGCCGCTTCAGTCACTTGCTTGGGAGTTTATTATCAGGTCCTGTGCTGAGCTCGCCTGCGGTTATTTTGCCTGTGGCCATGTGAAGTCACTCACTGTTATTTATTTTCTATGGTGTCTCATCGTCACGCCACATCTAGCATATGAAACCAGCTGGTTTTTGTGACAGGCTGCTAGTAACAAGTTCTCCAAAATTGAAGATACAATTTAAAATAGGTTCTTTGCCAAGTTTTTCATTATGTGTAGGCACAACCCTGCTTCATCCCTTCAGTTAGGCCTTTTCTGGTTTCATAGGTCAATGTTAAGTGGCTAAACAAATAAAAAGCATTTCTCTGGAAATGCTCATGTACAAGGACTGGGCTTAAAATGAGTGATATAGTAGGCAGTGTCCAAAGTATAAATCTGAAAGACCTTCAGAAAACCTGAAGAACTATTGCTCACAAGCAGTTTAAAAAAAATTACAAGAAAGTCTGGCTAGTGGGGAGAAAAATATAAAAAAAGAAGTACTCTAGGAGCAGTGCGCAAACCTCCACCAAGGCAGAACTACAAAGTTGATAGAAGTTTGTAGTTCAGTAAAAATCAGATAAGGGTAGCAACAGATATTGACTCTGATTATACAAACATTATGTTGGAGTAGGTAATAGATAAGGGGACTTGATTTGTTAATAACAATATTAACTTGAGGGTATTATATAATATTATACTACAGTATATTTCTAACTTCCTCTTGACAATGCTTTAATTCGAATACTTTTAGTTTAAGGTCAACTTGAAAGAAAGGCAGATGTGAAATGTAAAAATACAGTCAAATGTGACATATTTGCATACAAACTATAAGAAATATTAGATATTTAGAATACCAATATAATAGTATCATTCCCTAAATATTGGCATTACAAAAAAGGTATTATAATTTTTACTAGTTTTAATGATAAAAGGCATTTTATGAAGATCTGACCTTATTTGACCTTGAAGAAGAGGCCAGAGGTCCAAATTGACATCAGATTTACAATTTACTTGGTGTACTGACAACATTTACACTATGCTGTCAGTACACCAGTGGCAGTAAGAAACAGTTTTAAATAGCTCTATAAAGTTTCATTATAACCTCCTCAGTGGAGGTAATCAAAAAGGAATTAAGGCTCAAGAGTTTTGTACAACACTGTAAAAATAAATGTAGACTTAACAATGTAAAATTGCCTTGAGTTCATATTGTTCTGTCTATTGACTAACTAGTCTTCTGTTCATCTTCTACACAGATCATCAACTGCTGAGGAACCTTTTGCCCAGAAGATGCAGTTTGAGCCTCATCTTGCTTTGTTTACAAGGTTTATGTCTCCCCTGTGAAGAGCTGGGCTTATATTTGGATTGCTTCATAAAAGGTCCCATTCAGACCACCTGCACATGTGATTGCAATTTCCTTATACATCTCTAACTTCAGCCTAGAAAAACAGTTCTTTGAGTGGTAAACCTTCAGCCGCTGTCATTGTGAGTTGCAAATAAGCGATAGAAGCACAAACGGGAGAAAACAGCGAGATGCTAATATAGTGATGTGGCAGTAATTGTGCATTAGTGAAACTGAAAAGCAGCAGTGGGAGTTAGTGCATTTAAAGTTAATTTCATTTTTCTTACTTTATGTTAAACTGCATCCCAGTCTTGATGTGGATGTCTCAGTGTTGTGTGTGTACGTGATTTGGGCATGTGTGGTTCAGTGTGTTAAACAGAGACATGTGTCACCAGTAAAAGCTGTGGCGCTATCAGGAGCAGAAGGAGGAAGTGAGGCGTGAAAACACAGCTGACACCTGGCTGACCTTTACTGAACTTTTCCAAGAAGTGACACCAGCTTCACCCGTACGCAACAAAGTTTGAGCACTCTAGCCTGGAGCGCTGAACCAGTGACATGATGTCCTGGGAGAGGACCGAGTGCAATGCTTTCTCTCAGACCCTTGGTATATCAATAGGATTGATGCTGAATTGTTTTCCTTTTTCACTTCACAGCCATATCGTTATAGTTTTGCATGGTTCAACCCTGCTACTCTTCATCTTTGAAAACATCTACATGAGCTAATAGAAAAAAAAGGAAGCAGAATAAGATCAAAGGGAAAGATGAATCAGACAAAGGATAATATGTGTAACTGGCACTATCAGGATGTCATCGGAGGTGTTTTATTTGTTCTTCCCAGTCAAACGTTAGCGACTAGCTTTATTCAGACAGTCAGTTGTTGTTTTTTTAAAATTCCACATGACAACCGCTGACCAGAAGCAATGTCAGCATCTGTGTGTGAGTCATCAGTCATGTCGAGACAGATTGTCTTCAAGTCTGGACTTTTACTTCCTGACAGCACAGGCCAGAGGTGTTTTTTACCCACCAGTAACAGGTGCACTATCCCTATGAATTTGTTTTTTTTGTTGCGTTTCACTCTTCAGAAACTGCATTCTTCAGTAAACAAAGGCTATTATTTAGTCTGCAAATAGAAATGGCAGCACTCTGTTTTTCTAAAGTATAACCCTGTTTGCCGAATGCAAAATGACTTCCCTCATGATTTCACACAAAACGCTTTTTAAATAAGTGGAATTATACAGAAATTTAAAAGCAAGAAATGTTGCCATGATTTTTTTTTTCTGGTTCATTTTGTTTTGGGGTTTTTTTTCAGTAGTGACAACCTGTCAAAGAGTCTAGCATTCCTTGTAGGACTGGATAATTGCCTGACATGGGAGGGTCATCAACTCGTGTACACTCTCACCTGGGACCTCCCGTCTAAAAATGCTGGCCCACAGACGCACTTTGTATTCTATTCTCTGTGCCTGGCATCAGCTATTTGCATTTGCAACTTCAATAACTTACTACTTACTAAAAAAAACATAGCAATTCATTACCAGGTCTTATATTAGGTAAATACAACCCCAGATTAACCAAAACACATGATATATTGCACCACATCATTATCATTTTAACAAAAACTAAGACACAATGCACAAGCATTGTGTGAAAAGCTAAACACGCCTTTACTGCTATCACAGGTAATGGAGCATTGAGGTGTATGTTAACAAAAGGCCATGGAGGAAAGACATCAGCAATATCATCAGAGAAGCAAATGTTGCTGCTGATCGGGGTTATAAGGCCCTTTCCAAACAATTTGAAGTTCATCATTCTAAAGCGAATGCATTCACAGCTGCCAATCTTCCCATGGGTGGACATTTCAGCAAATTCACCCAAGGTCAGACAGTGCAATACTCAATGAAAATGAAAGAACCCAAGATCTACATCTCAAACTCCCTGGGCCTCAGTTAGCATGTAAAATGTTAAAGCTTATGGCAGTACAGTTTAAAAAAAAGCCAAACAAGGCTTGCATGGAAGGGTTGCCAGGAGAAAGCCTCTTCTGCCTAAAAACAACATGGAAACATGGCTTAGGTTTACAAAGCTACATCAGAACAAACCACAAGGCTTGTGGAATAATAACCCTCGCTCGCGCTCAGTGTGTACGTAAATCACGCGTAAGAACATTTCAATGATTTCTCAGAAAGTCTCTGACCATGCAGACAAACAAATGAAGGTCTGGCTCTCTTAGGATGTCTAAAACCAAGTATTTAAAATGAATACTACCCTTAGCAGTACTACTAATACCATGATCATCATTATCATCATTGTTTTCATTATTATGATTATTACTACAAGTATTAGCAGTAGTATTATGATCATTATTAGTAGTAGTAGTCGTCATATTTGGTCATTATTTACAGTTTTCCAAAACACAATAAGCCAAAATTACAGTTAAATAAGAAAAATTAAAAATGAAACTGCATGTAAAGAAAGCAAAATACTAAATGGGAGGCTGTAAATTTTAACATTTTAAGTTAAAAAATATATGTATAAAATATCTCTTTTTTTTTCTTAAATTATCTTCATTAAAAATTATTTATATTATTGTGAAATGTCACCATTCGCATTATCCTGCTATTAGCTGGAGAATCTGGATTTTTCTTTATATTTCATTGCAGTGAGTTTCTCCTCTAGAGCTGACGGATCACATGTTCCTTTGTCCTTTGCCTACTTTCTTCTTTTTCTTGCAGTCTGTTAGTACTTTTTCATATCATCTTTCATGTCCAAACTTTTCTTTTTCACTTGAGCCACAGTGAATGTCCCTGGGGAAACAACATTCAGAACCTCCATTATTTCAACCGGAGTCTTGCTGCGGTGGGACTTTAAGAGAGCTGTCCATAAATGAGTGCCTGCAAGCCTCAATGAACTGAAGCCACACTGTAAAGAAGAATGGGCTAAAATTCCTCCACGACAATGTGAGATACTAATAAAGTCATACAAAAAATGATTACTTCAAGTTATTACTGCTTAAGGTGCTTCTACAAGCTAGGGAATCATGGGACGTACTCAGTTCCTCACACACTGCTTCTGTATATTGGCTTAGTTTTTGTTAAATAATGACATGGGTTGATGTGGTGTATGTTTTATAGTTTAGCTGAAACTGTATTTGCCTAACTTTAAAACATGCTAAGGACCAGATGATCTTTATTAAATCCTGAAACATAAAAGCCAAGAATTTTTTTAAAACCATAACTACATCTTTTCATTGCCAATATTGCTGATACTGCAGGCTTCCAGACTTCATTGTCGTTTTATTTGTTTTATAATAATAAATTCCACTTGAATTAATCTGATTTATTGCTTGGACTTCATATCTATCATTTTCCTGGCACAGGGTTGTAAAACAGTAATGGCATGCTTAGTACTAAATAAATCTGACTAACTGTTATAGATTAAAATGTATTTTAAAGTGGGTCAGGGGTCCCTGTGTCCTTACAGTGACTGGTCTATCTTAGACCAACATGGTGTTAGTGGAGCTCCTGTGATTGGTCATGCAAGAAGTCACTTCCCCTTTATAAGATTCCCCACTTGGTTTTCAGAGAACCGTGGTTATGTCAGTAACAAAACGTTTTAGCTGGGGGATTTGTCAGAACAACAATCAAAATGCCAGTTATGAACTACATATACTATATAATCACCATAAAAAACAGTGTACACCTCACCGTTGGCAACAGCCCGAAGCTTCTTGAGCAGTTTAACATGAGAGTCTGGCTTAATGGTGGTGGTGACGTAAGGCTCACAGCCCGCAGCATCTAGTAAGGTGTAGTAGTAGAGCAGGCGGTTGAGGTCGGTTCCTTCCACAGTGGGAAGAACATATTTCATCATGTGGCTGTAAAAAGCCTGAGGGTTACACTTTAAAGTCTCAAACAAGCTGAGGGATTCGCTCCGGGTTTCAATATCCTTGGTGGAGAGGCTGTGGAAGAGAAAACGGGAATGGAATAAGAAAAACAGGGAAAAATGTGCAGAAAATGAAATGAAAATATAATTTTATATAGCTGGATTTGTAGTAAACACACAACAATAGCCTGGCCTACTATCAGTTTAAAGCTTTTACATATGTGGTTGTAAAAACCTGCTGTTTGTAATGGCTTCACAAAAAAATATCTATTGGTACGCAGTGTGTGAACACTTGAAGTTTCAGGCATCAGAAAGGAAAAGATCTGAGCCTTTCATATAGACAGCAATAGCCACTATGCCTGAAAGAGATGAGAAAAAAAACACAGCTAACCAAAAAAAGAAAAACCCACACATTTCATCAACAGAAAATCAAAGAGAAGACTACCAGCAATGGAGACTATTTGGCTCCAAAGTCATTTCTGAAAACAGTAGCGCTAAAAACAGTGGTGCAAAAACACAAGAGCAATCTGCAGGCTTATCACAAAGCATACAGTCCCTCCAACAACAACAAAAATAAATTTAAAAAAAAGATTTCATAGACCACACTAAGAATACATTTAATAAGCTGATCAGTTCAGACATAAATAAGGTAAAGTGGGAAGAGGCTATGACAAAGAGAAGACAGAGACAAAGAGAGAAGGAAAGCAATAGCGGGGAACGTATTAGTTGATGTGAGGAGAGATATCCGAGCTCCCAGGGAAGGAAATAATGTATCCAGTGAGCTTTTTAGGTTGCACAAGACGTGTGCACATCCTTGCTAAGCGTGTTTTGCTACAAATCTCAGTCAAGATCAGCAGGTGGTCTAAAGAGCAAAAGAAAAAGTGAAAAGAACACAAGCAAAAACACTGGAAAGAGGATGACAAAAAAAAAAACTTGGAGAACCACAAACAAAAGTTAAGCAGGGAGCGATACAAAGAACGAAAAGGCAAAGGCGAAGTAAAGCTAGTTGCTTGAAGTCACCGAGGGGCTCCGAGCAATCTGTGGCTTCATGGGAGTGCGTTTGTGTGAGTGGAAGTCTGTTTATCTGTCAGAACGGGACAACATCAAAGGGAACAATGCTTCCTCTGGGCTCTCTGTCAGGCTTTCGCTAATGAAAAAAATATAGAGCCTGGCTGCGGCACGGCAGCTGACAATAAGCTCGATAATGTAAATAACACTAATCATCCTCACAACAGGGGCTCTAATAAGGCTGGAGTCAACAGAACGACTAACTTAGAGTGAAGACACCCTCGCTCGCTCTTCCTCTCGTCTCCCTCTTAAGCGTACGCAGGCGGCCCGTCACCCCAATCAAAGTCTGATGTTTCACTAGTTAATCACGCTAGCTCCAAAGTGCCTAAAAACACTGCAATGCAAGAAGAATTGCAAGAGAAATTGCGACTTATCCAGCCAGGACTTTTTTTTGAGGGGCATTATAAGCAACTACACAAAGGCACAGAAGCTGGCAGAGAGTGCTCAGTTTTCATGCCAAGCTCTGCTTTGTTATCTCCTCCCTGCCCCTCTATTCTTTCAATTGACAAAAGGTGTTCACTGCATCTTTGCTCACATTAGGAGCATATCTTCTTCTCAGTATCCACAGCTGGCAGCGTGTTTTCAGTCAACATATATAGAGCCTGATAGCTTTATTAAAAGTTTGCTGCGTAGTGGCTTACCTACTGCCGTTTGCTTGGTGGCATTTCGCTGCTCACACAACACAGTTTGCTACTTTATCTTGGTTGTGGTTATTTCTCTGTGATATCCGGAGCGTCACATTGCAGTCTTCTCTTGTTTGTTATAAAACTCTGCTGAAGTAAAGAGCCAATTTGTCCAGGGGAGAATAACAGTTAGGTCCATAAATTGCTGGATGAAGTCAGCTTTGTACACCACCACAGTGGATTTTAAAATCAGTCAATATTATGATTGAAGCGCAGACTTTCAGCTTTGATTCAGGGGGGTTTCAAAAATTACAGACATTTGTAGACCCTTCCCCATTTCAGAGGCTCAAAATTAATAGATAAGCACAACAGAATTTAAAACAAAAGGTTATTCTTTATACTTAGTCGATGATCGCCTGAAGTTTTGAATCCATGGATACCAAATGCTGTTTCCTCCTTTTACTTTCTTTTACTGCAGCCACCTTCAGTTACTGCTTGTTTGTGACTCTTTATGAATTTTGTATTTTATTTTAATAACATAATTCAATAAATATACTCTGTTGGGTTGAGATTAACTTGACCATTAAAATGGTAAATAGTAAATGAACTAGTTCAATTATGGCGCTTCCTACTCTGCTTGAGCACTCAAAGTATTTTCTGCTACAGGCCTCATTCACCTATTTGCACACATTCATAAAAGCATTTTTTTTCTATGCGTGTTTTCTACCTAACATTCACACTCCAATGAACACGTCGGAAACAACTTGGGGTTTAGTTGCCCAACAGTACTTTGGCATGCAAACTGGAGCAGCCAAGAATAAAACCACCTGCTCTACCTTCTGAACCACAGCCAACCCAAAAAATAGAAGAATATCCCATTTCTTTACTGGTGTAAAACTGGTGACCTAGTTCCACTGACAGCCGCATATTGCCATTCTATAACATTACCTCCACCATGTTTGACAGATGATGTGATATACTTCACATCCTGAGCTGTTTCGCTCTTTCTCGTACAAGTTCATCTTGGTTTCATCTCTCCAGTGAGATTCTTTCTCCCAGAATTGTGCGTGCAGTTTTAGATGTTTTCTGGCAAGGTCTAATCTGGCCCTCCTGATTTTGAGTGGACCCACTGGTTTTTACCTTTTTGTAATCCCATTCATGACAATGATAGTCGTACCTCCTCAGGGGTTCTTGACTTGATTAGATGTTGTGAAGATGGGTTTTTTTCCCACCAGAAACTAATTCTGTCTGCATGTATTTTAGCTGAAATTTAAGTGGAAGTTTTGTGTCATCATCCACCACCATCATTTGGCATTGCCGAGCTGCTGATTTAAGTTCATCCGAATGATGGCTTCCCTCATTTGGACTGACATCTTTTTGGGGTCTCATATTTAAAATTACAATGAAGAAAAAATACAAATTCAACACCTTGAATCCACTTCTAATATTATGTCTGCTTCATTTGACATAAAATAAAAAGTTAACATGTCTCACATTGCAATTTCTAATAATTTTTAGCCTTTGGACAAAAAAAAAAAAAAAAGCCTCTGAAAATGGGGAACTTTGCATAAAAATGCCTGTAATTCCTAAACAATTAATGTAAATGTTGTAAAAGCCTTTGAATTAAAGCTGAAATTCTGCACTTTAACCACATTTGATAGACCTAAGTGTATAATAAAATTGTGAGTCATATTTAATTAAAGTGGCAAGAAGAACAAAAGTGTAGGTGAGCTTTGGAAGAGTAGTAATGATCATTTAAAATGTCAGTGCTGTTATAATTGTGGGGGGTTTTTCTTCTTTATTAACCAGGTTACAAATGACTGTCCAGCACAGGGCTGTGAAAGTGTTTTTGCACTTTGGAGTCATGTAAAGTGAAAAAACTCCAAAATATTTCTCCCTGATACACATTTTGAAACACATCAAAAATATGTCACTACCAAATTCTCACTATTATTATGAAGAAGTAATTACATACAGAGAGCGTGTGCTGTAATTGAACTCACATTAACAAATACACGTATTTTTTTCCTCATTGAACTGGTTCCAATTCTCATTTAAATTAGAAATAACGTTAAATCTGAGAGCTTTTATTTTTACAGATGTTTTGTAATCAAAATAACTAATCAAATTCAAATCCTGCCTCTAGAATAGCTTAAAAACATGTCTTCATAACATTCAGAATCTAACCTTCAAAAACAGCCCAGGAACAGCTGAGTTGGGGATGGACGTCTGGTTTGTTTGGGAGATTGTGGCACAAGTTTGCACATGTCATAGAGGGATAAATGCCAGCATGTCAAAATGACCTTCCTAAGACACCAAAATATCCATTGTTTTAACGGTCAGGTATACTTTTATTGTACAAGTGAAAACATCAGAGGAACCAAAGGTTATGCTGTTGCACCTCACTGTCCATATTCTGCTCTCTGGTTGTCCCCCATGACAGCAAAAAGCATGCCTAGAATAATGCCCGAGGTCATGGTCGAAGTCCAGGCTCAATCCTTAAAGAATCTCAGTGCAGAGTACATCAACAGTCTCTACAGAGCAAACACGTTCAACTCAATACAGGCAGTACTGCAGCTAACCTGTGTATAGCTAAAGCAAGATTCACATTACCCCTGAATGCTAGGAATGTGGGTTTTTTTTTTTTTTTAATTGTCATCATTAGCTGAGAATATTTTTTAAAAATGCAATCTATGGGCATGCAATATTATGAGAGGAATATATAACATAATATATATTGCAGGATATTTTTATTTTTCAATTTAATTTATACTGAAAATTCAAAAAATTCAAAGTCAAGTCAGTCACTTGCTAATTAGTCATATCTGGCACAAAAGTATTGAAATACACAATATGCATAATGCCAGAAACAAATCTATTCAGAAATAGCAGTTAAAGTGCAGCTGAACTGACAGGAAAGGAAGACTGTGTTTTCTTAATATTCTTTTCAAGATGTAGTATAAATATAATTTGCATCCTGCAAGATTCCTGAACTGTCTGAAGTGTCAAGTGGCCAGGTTGGACAGAGCAAAGCAGAAGTCCTGGTGAAGTTGATTTTAGAAACACAAATATTATCTGAGATCATCATCTCTGTTTGGGTTCTAACATTGTAGGAGTTAATAAGTTAATAAGAAAAATTATCCTTGAAGTTCTTTTTGTTGATTCGGATTTTTATCAGCTGGGACGGAGCAGTTCTAATCAACTCAGTGTTAAAGACTATATAGTGATATACATTTGGCACCTTTGGAGCTGTACTGTTAGGGCATTAGAACACAGCCATTATCTGATATGATGTGAACTTTAATTTGCCATATGAGGTCACCAGATGTGCACCTGAAGAGAGCTGGTACAAACTTTAAAGGTGTTCTCTCTGTCTCAGAGGATTCCTCATTAGGCTCAAAGCAAAACACATCTTGGCTGGGGATTAGTCTGAAGGGAACGTGCCACAAAAGACTATTTATTTCTCATGATGGGAACACAGTGATGTGCAGAAAATACATCACAAGCAGCCGCTGGCAGCAGGTAGGAACTGACACGAGGAACTTGGAGCTGTGTCGTTTTGAGGGTCAAATGAGGTTTTGTTTGGATCAGTTTTATTAATCTACCTGAAATTCAAAAACTGAATCTCAATATGAAGATCTGAAACAGTGAAGTACATATAAGTTGTATCATTGATGGGAGTTCATAGGACTTGATGATTTTTAAATCCGCTCCTCAGAGCCACCTCTTCTGCTCATCTTTCAAACTACTTTGAAATGTTGATTTTATTGATTCACTCATATTTAATTGTGCTCTGTGTTTTATTGATGCTTTTATTTTATATTTTTTTGTATTTTAGTTGTAGTGATTTTTATTCCTATGTTTAGCACTTTGGTCAGCGGTTGCAGTTTTTAAAGTGCTTCACAAATTCAGTTGGCGTGGCTCAAGATGAGTCTTTTTTTCAACAGACAAAATCATCAATATTTGAAGAAGTTACCATTATGTGAAACAAATATGTAAAGGTGGAGCTAGACATGAGATTTAAAGCCAAAACTGTAAACAGATGGTTCCACTGACCAATATGTGAACCCATTTCTGTGTTTGGACAAGTCTCTTCGATAGATTTATAGCTGTCATTAGGATGTCATTAAAAAGCAGGTCCATAAAGAGAACTTGTAAACATCTACAAAGCTTTATACACGGAGGCAGAGAACAGCTGACGACGGCAGTGTTTAGCAGCACATTGATTCTTCTGAAGCATACATTTTGTGTTAATAGGACTGTCTCAGGGACACTCATTCTCTATCATCCATCTCTTCTCCCGCCATCTATTTGCCTCCCACTCTCACCCCCTAAGCACACACTGATTCTGTGGATGTGCTTTAAACTAATAATGAGTCCTTAGAGTTCTCTTCATCTGAAAGATACTTATGGACTTTTAACTTTGTTCTTCTGTAACCATATTGAGATCTACATTGACTTTAGAGCGTTGATCTATGTCAGCGAAAAAATGTGATTTTAACAATTTACCCCGCCATCACATGGGAAAGGAAAATTGCCAGCTCTTCTGAAAGACAGTAATGTTTGGTATCTCTAATGGAGAAACAGATTCCATTTCATGATTGTTTCTGAGGGAAACTTTAAAAGGTGACAGGCTTCAAACCTCAACCTATTTGTAGCTGTTGTTTTTTTTTTTTTCTTAGGAAAAAAGTTTGTTGACAACCTTACCCTTTCCGTCCCAGATAATATACAGTGCCGATCAGGTCATGGAATCAAAGATCAGCTACTGTTATCGTATTATGATAATGTTTTTAAGCCTGCTACCTCCTCTTTTTGTCTTATACTTGTTCAGTTTCCGCAAATTCTTTTTAAGGACACCAGGCTAAGATACATAAATGTTTAAAGAAAATCTTTGAAAGACCTTCAGAAAACCTGGAGAATTGCTCAAGACCACTTTAAAAAAAAACACATAAAAGGCAACTTAGAAGCAAAACACAAAGAAATGAGGTGTGATTCAAGTCTTCTGCACGGTACTGTACTATTTAAAATACTGTTTAAAGTGTTGATATGCAAACTGGCAATGAGGTCAACTGTTAAAGTAAAGTGAACCATGCTACTTAAATACAGGCCTCAGCAAAGGACTCAGTTGTTGGGCACTGCACTGTAGCTGACTGCTTCTCCTAAACATGTGGGATTTGTAAAACATAAACAATTTATTTGCCTACAACGATCAATAAAAGTCTAAATTCTTTTTGCACACGTTTTGACTCTATTTATTCTTCCCTTTAAATTTCTTCTCTATTTATAACATTCCCTGCATCCTTTTGTTAAATCAATAAGCCTTTTGCAGATGCAGAATATTCCTCACACATTTGTCATGATCTTGAGGTTTTGAAGGAAACACACACACAGAATAGCTGTGATCAGGTTTGAGAAAAGTATAGGCTGTAATTTATTGTTAAGTGGAATCCATAAACCATTTCCTTATATCGGAATGTGACAGGTGGATATTTATCACGGAGCCACACGTGTGCACACGTACCAACACACACACATACACAACCTCAGCTTTGGCATTCTGTAAAAACAAGCAAAGGTGCAGAGCTAGTCAGTCACCCAGCTATGAAGTCAGAGAGCAAATAAATGATGGTTCACATCCTCTCACTCACAAAACACAAACACACATATTCCCAACATGTTTGATATAGCCTGCGGTGTTTTGGCTTTTTATGTAGGTAAGTTTTGTTATAACTGAAAGGGAGCGTCGCTACACTTTTCAGAGTTTAAAATCTGAAGATGAAAACAAAGAGACAGACAGATGTGTGTGCACAAATGTAATTAAACAGAGCGCGTGCGCGTTTGTGTGTGTGTGTATACCCGCTATCTGTAAAGAGGAACTCGAGGTGGGTCATGTAGACCTCCCACAGAGGAACACTGTAGCGCTTAGCCAGAGACAAAGCGATTCTGTACACACCATCATCCAGTGTCCTAAACACACAGGTACAAAAACAGAAAGAAAGTCTTTAGATTTCATTTAATTAAAGCAGAAATTGACATTATCTCCCACTCATGTCCAAGTGTGTGGTATGAACAATCTTTCAGAGTAGAAACAAAGAAAAGGGAAAAAAAAAAGTGCACCTTTCCAATTACAGTGCAAATCCAAAAGTACCAACATTTAAGCCACACTTACTCTGTGAGACCAAGTATGGTCTCCTTCTTGTAATCAGCGTCAGAGCTGAACCGCTGAACGTCCACACCACGGCCGAGCCCCTGCAACACCTGTGCCTGGGTAAAGTCTGTCAGACGCTCGTTGTACATATGCAGCTGGCTGATCAGCTTTTGCAGCTCCTCGGGCCAATCTGAATACGAGGACACGTGCTGTGTGACCAATCGAATCAGCTCCTTTGGATCAGCCTGTGAGAAGGAAAATAAATTTCACATTTTTACCTTCATGGTTCCAGGGTCTGCTTTAGACTTCAACAGTAGAAGAAGAAGTAGCGGTATACGAAAAAGTACAGGCACTGTGGGTCTCTTAGCAGTTTGGCTGCTTGGCTTTAATTTATGGTTTTTGCTGTATAATGGAGATGGTTTGTAGTTTTTCAATTTCTAATATTACATTACAGAAATTTATAGTTTCAACAGCTTGTGGAACCACCTTTAGCAGCAACAGCATGATGTAATTGTTTCCTGTATGACTTTATTGTTGTGGAAGAATTTTGGCCCACTTGTATTTACAACATTGCTTCAGTTCATTGATGTTTTTGCACCGCTCTCTTATGGTCCTGCCACAGGAATTCATTTTCTTTTCATTTTCCCCTTTCCGTTATTTTTCCCTTCTTCTTTTCATCGTATCATATCGCCACATCACAAGAGTCACCTCAAGGCCCCGTGAGCTAAAGACCCTACAATAACTGAGAGAAAACCCCAACAATCAGATGGCCTGCCATGAGTAAGCACTTGAGGATAATGGGAAAACTCCTTTTTAACAGGAACACACCTTCAGTAGAAGCAGCCTCGGGAATTCAATTCAGTTTTATTTATATAGCACCAAATCACAACAGCAGTCACTTCGAGGCGCTTTATATTTGAAGGTAAAGACCCTACAATAAGGAGGCAGCCATCTGCCACAACCGGTTGGGGGTAAGGGAGGTCGACGGGATAAAGGAAACAATGTGGAAGAGCGCCACATGTGGATGCTGACTAGGCCATTGAAACTTTGACCAAACAAGCCATTCTTGTTCGGTCTTTTTCCAATTGTGCCTTTGCTTGTACGTCCACACCTGGGTATATTGTGGTATCGTACACCTGGCTGCTATTAATTCCTATGGAAGCAACAATGATGTACTTCTTTTTCACAGGACTGCACAGAGTGCTTTAAAACTCTGTTTTTAACGTGGCTGTATTTTATGCTTAAAATAAAAATGAAATTCACTCGAATGTCCAATTACCACAGATTGTTGTGCAAATTACTTTGAATTTCTGAACTTCTTCAGAAGTCATGCTCTGTATATAGCGCAACTTAACATAAAATCCAGCAAAGACAAACTGAGTCTCTCTTTCCTCCCCATAATTTGATTTGAAATAAAATTCTAGGGTGCACTATACGGTTTTAGAGCCATGTTGGACCAAATACACACTGTTCTTAAAGCTCATCATTAAACAGTGTCACACACTGAGCTTCAAACACTGCTGCACTGCGTGGCATGTAAAACTTCACAGGTTTCTGCGGCTTTGCTGTGAAAAACTAATGAGGCTATTTTCAAAAATGGCAATAATTTAGAAAAAAGGTGGGGACAGACCATCTTGGTCCAGACTTATATCAATTTGCTTGGTACAGCCCAGTATAATCACGCAATTTCAAATATACACCTATTTCTATTCCACATCGGCAGATTACAGGTAAACGTATCAGGAACCGTAGCTGTCACCTTGATTCAGGCCAATAGGAAGTTAGATTGTGGCTACACATTTATGATTAAAACTGTCACATAAACAGGGGTGCACATAAGTGGTCCGCAGGTGCGCATTCGCTGTCAAAATAAAAGACGCGCACCAGATAAGAAGTTGCAACGTGCGATTGCGTACATAAGATTTTCTGGAGGAGGACAGACATTTGTTTAGAACTCTTAAAGATGTCGAAGAAGCTCCTTTAAGCAATTACTTTGGTGTTCCTCCACCTCCAAAGAACTATCAGAAGGAGTCCGATCCACAAAAGAAGCACGTATTCTCGGAAAAGTGGTTGCAGAAGGTGAGCTGGCTTCAAACAAATGATGAACGCACAGAGATGTGGAGCAGAATATGCCGTGAACATCCCACTCTAGCGGACAAAAACAGTGCCTTTTATATGTACGCCAACGCGCCTTGCAACTTCTTATCTGGTGCGCGTCTTTTATTTTGACATTGAATGCGCACCTGCGGACCACTTATGTGCATCCCTGCATATAAACTTACAGGCAGGTGAATGTTGCATCTCTCTCATCGCCTCTGTTCTAATTAAATAAGCCCCTGAATTTGGTTTTTGGCACCTTATATGTTGTCGCCCAGCAGGATGATATGGTTTACTTCATGATCTTATTTGCATAAGGTAATTATGGCTGCTGGAAATGTGTGAGCTTGAAAACAGAGGTGTATGTCTGTCTCTCTGCGTCTCTTCCTCTTCTCGCTATCCCTGTGTGCCTTTAGATGTGGCCTCAGCAGCAGACATGGTGGCGGATTCACTGTTCAAAAGCAGGATAGGAAAGGAACAGAGGTAGAAAGGGGAGAATATTAAAAGTGGAGCAAGGAAAGATATGAAGTCAGAGGAGGCAGTCAAGGGATGAGAGAAGGAAAGTAAGGGTAGAATGGGTGGGGGAGTTGTTTTTTTCTTTTTCTAAATGCTGGCACCGTCTTGGACACCGTTTTTCACAGAAAGGAGAATGACACAAAAAAAGAAAGAACACAGAGTGAGAAAGAAAGTCTGCTGAAACTGATGGACAGGCTGATGTTTGAAGAACATGATGAAATACTGTTTGCATTAACTCCCTCACTCTCTCTGTGCTTTTACCCCCCATCAGGATTACGCCGCTACCTCTCTGAAAAAATATTTCCCCTTGAATTTAAAAAAATGAATAAAAAAAAAATACTTCCATCCCTCACCGCTCATTATTAAAGAATCTCTGAAATCCTTCGTCTTTCTAATAAGTATTCTTTACGATCCCAGTTATCTTCAAAGTAAGCAAGTAAGACCTCTGCTCTTTCTTCTTTTTCCTCTTATGTACAGTGGGGCAAAAAAGTATTTAGTCAGCCACCGATTGTGCAAGTTCCCCCACTTAAAATGATGACAGAGGTCAGTAATTTGCACCAGAGGTACACTTCAACTGTGAGAGACAGAATGTGAAAAAAAAATCCATGAATTCACATGGTAGGATTTGTAAAGAATTTATCCGTAAATTAGGGTGGAAAATAAGTATTTGGTCACCTCAAACATGGAAAATCTCTGGCTCTCACAGACCTGTAACGTCTTCTGTAAGAAGCTTTTCTGTCCCCCACTCGTTACCTGTATGAATGGCACCTGTTTGAACTCATCATCTGTATAAAAGACACCTGTCCACAGCCTCAAACAGTCAGACTCCAAACTCCGCCATGGCCAAGACCAAAGAGCTTTCGAAGGACACCAGGAAAAGTATTGTAGACCTGCACCAGACTGGGAAGAGTGAATCTACAATAGGCAAGCAGCTTGGTGTGAAAAAATCAACTGTGGGAGCAATCATCAGAAAATGGAAGACATACAAGACCACTGATAATCTCCCTCGATCTGGGGCTCCACGCAAGATCTCATCCCGTGGGGTCAAAATGATCATGAGAACGGTGAGCAAAGATCCCAGAACCACACGGGGGGACCTGGTGAATGACCTGCAGAGAGCTGGGACCAAAGTAACAAAGGTCACCATCAGTAACACACTACAACGGCAGGGAATCAAATCCCGCAGTGCCAGACGTGTTCCGCTGCTGAAGCCAGTGCATGTCCAGGCCCGTCTGAAGTTTGCCAGAGAGCACATGGATGATACAGCAGAGGATTGGGAGAATGTCATGTGGTCAGATGAAACCAAAGTAGAACTTTTTGGTATCAACTCAACTCGTCGTGTTTGGAGGAAGAAGAATACTGAGTTGCATCCCAAGAACACCATACCTACTGTGAAGCATGGGGGTGGAAACATCATGCTATGGGGCTGTTTTTCTGCCAAGGGGACAGGACGACTGATCCGTGTTAAGGACAGAATGAATGGGGCCATGTATCGTGAGATTTTGAGCCAAAACCTCCTTCCATCAGTGAGAACTTTGAAGATGAAACGCGGCTGGGTCTTCCAACATGGCAATGATCCAAAACACACCGCCCGGGCAACAAAAGAGTGGCTCCGTAAGAAGCATTTGAAAGTCCTGGAGTGGCCTAGCCAGTCTCCAGACCTCAACCCCATAGAAAATCTGTAGCGGGAGTTGAAAGTCCGTGTTGCTCGGCGACAGCCCCAAAACATCACTGCTCTCGAGAAGATCTGCATGGAGGAATGGGCCAAAATACCAGCTACTGTGTGTGCAAACCTGGTAAAGACCTATAGTAAACGTTTGACCTCTGTTATTGCCAACAAAGGTTATGTTACAAAGTATTGAGTTGTATTTTTGTTATTGACCAAATACTTATTTTCCACCCTGATTCACGAATAAATTCTTTACAAATCCTACCATGTGAATTCATGGATTTTTTTTTTTCACATTCTGTCTCTCACAGTTGAAGTGTACCTCTGGTGCAAATTACTGACCTCTGTCATCATTTTAGGTGGGGGAACTTGCACAATCGGTGGCTGACTAAATACTTTTTTGCCCCACTGTATGCGATTGCTTTTTTCATTATTTTAAAATATCTTCAAAAGGGATTTTGTCCTCCTTCAAAGAGAAGAACGTATAAAACGTATGTAAAGTATAATGGAATAAGGTAGGTGTGTGCACAGCTGGGAGGGACGGGGGAGCCAGACCTCTCCCTTCAGCTATTCCACTGGTGTTGCAGGCTCTTTCCCCCACCAGCACCAGCACCTTACTGTGATGCTTCTTAAGAGGGAACAGAGTAAAAATAAAGAGCCTCTGTCACACACGCAAATCTTTTCAAATACGCTTCTGCTCTCATTTCAGTCTTAATTTCCCATGTTATTATACTTCAGTCACAACTCTGTACCCATCAAAAACTCCTTTGAATTATCAAATAAAATATTTTCATAGTGATATTTGTGAGTTTGTCAAGTTCGCCATCCTGATTAAATATTAATGTGCTATCATTCAGTGCCGTTTTCCTCATTACCTCCCAGTGTTTCACCTGCAGATAATAGCACCATGTAAAACTTTGATGCACGCTGGCGCAATGAGAAGTCATATGAGCGTGTTCAACATGTTTTATATCTACTGCATGGGAACACTTTCAGAAGGTATAGCATATTGTACAAATCCAGGTAAAATGTATGGCTGAGTAGACAGTTCTTGACAAGGTCTGATGAGCTTTGTGAGGCTGTAGGCACAACAGCGGTTTTAGGTAAAATGTCAAGATTAAAAAGCAGACAGACAGCTGCAAGCTTGAATAAGTGTTGCAAATTTTATGGTATCTCATCCACTTATACTCAGGAAATTTCACCGTAGGAAAAGTCAGGGGATCAACGGCATTATTAACATATAAGCTTTTGGGATTCATAAATATCCACAACCTCATGTGCGACACTAGATGACTGGCATTTATCACTATCAACATCAACGCCTCAACATCCACATTTTAAGAGGTTCAACTGGAAATCTGAACAAAAGAACACTGACCAAATTACCCACGTCGGACACTCCTCTTATAAGTGCCACAACGTTTTTGTCTTTGATACCAACCTCAGAGAAGACACACCCAGACAATGCATTCAATGCACAGCCATTCATTAAAATCTGTGCTCCACATATGGTAAGTGTTTAATATTTTATTCCAGCGTAATTTAGCAGTCAGCTGTGACCAGGTCAGCAATATATCCTCAAAGTTGTAAGAAATAATGCAATATTTCAAGAAAGTTTGTGATATGCACTGCATTTATGATGATATAGAAAAAAAAACATTATATTACATTCTAGTTTGTGACTGGACCTTGCAGACAGCAGCATCTGTTAGTGCAAACCAAACTAAGCACATTTTGCATCTTTCTTTTCCAGACTTATGGTCTGGCAACCCAGATGAAGTGTGACTTTATTTACAGCAGCAGCATTACATAAATAGCATAAATCAAATGTAAGAACAAAAGAATAACATATGTGCTTGACACTTAAAATTGACTTAGCCTTGTAAGTCTTCAGGAGCTGCACGGTATTATTACATAATAAAGCTGTCTGGGTATCTTGGTTCAAGCTTTTAAACTAGTTACTTAAAGCTAGGGCTGAACGATTATGGAAAATAATCTAATTGCGATTTTTTGCCCCAATATTGCGATTGCGATGCGATATGCGATTATTTTTTAAGGTCTTTGTCTTCTGTATTATTAAACAAAGACAAGCAATACATCATATAGTATGGCCAATACTATATTACATTAATTTTAAACTGTTCTTTCCTGGAAGACAGACCTCTGTTATGATGACATGAGGTGATGCATGAATTGATGACTGACATTTTTATTTAACTTCTTCAATCACAACAGTATATTTGAACATACACAATAGTTTATTTTTAGCTTACAAACATCTGAGCATAAAGTGCTGGCAAGGAACCCTGGTGTAAACATTAAAATGAAAGTCAGTACAATGTGCAGATTGCAGAAATATACATAAACAAAATCAGTGGCTTTACCACACTCAGTTTTTCGACATCTGTGAACTACTAGACAGTCATTCAATTAAAAAATAATATTAAATAAATAAAACTAATAAATAAAAAATACACACATCTTACTGATCTCTGCAGTCAGTAACATTACACATAAAGTGCAAACATAATAGCAATTGTATAAACACACACACAAACACGCCTTTAAAATTTAAAGGCGTGAAATTGGACGGTCTAGCCTTCTGATTAGCTAATCAGAAGGCTAGTTCTGATTAGCGTCACCGCTGTCTCGGTGGAGTTTAATAAACTCGGCCGTCTGCTTCTTGCTATCTAAAATATAACCAGACACTGGTGTAAATTCTCGACTGTCTCATACTTCTGTTTAATCAGTTTTCTGTTTGACGTTTAGTCAGCTGTGTGAAAACCAAGGGGGAACCCACCCGGGGGATTAATAAAGTTTTATTTTATCTAATCTAATAACTTTAATCTCAGCCAAACCGATTTACTCACGAACAAACAAAACACTGAAAAAAGCCCAACAATAACATTTTTAGGTTGTCTAAGTGACTTATATATTACGTTTAACCCGAGCAGCGAAACTCCGCGGTGATCTGAAAATGATGTGCCGGGAGTTGTGCCGTTCTCGGCCGCATCAGTAATCCTCGAGCTCCCGGCTAGCTGTCGAGCTGGTGGGTAGCAGACGCCTCTGAAAACGTCGAAGCACTTTTGCAAATATGGGATATCTTGATAAACCGAGCAGATATTTGATGTTTACACAACTACTTTCTCGCCTGAAAATATGTTAAAAGTTTATTTTGTGACCCAGAAAGATTAGTATGAGTAATTTTAAAACTTAGTAGCGGCCGGCATTGCTGGAAACTGGAGTTTGGCTGGGACGCGCTATGAATTCTGGGATATGGTAGTAATTTGGACAGCCTTCGGCACGTCGCTGTGACGTAATCGGTCTACAAATGCGGCCTCAGGAGGATGCAGCCCATGAATTTGGACATGTCCAGAGTATAATCGCAGCCTTTGCGGTTAGAAAATTGCACTTGATCATGTCGCGATATTATCGCAAATGCGATATATCGTTCAGCCCTACTTAAAGCCCTCCTTTTCCACCATGAAACTCCATCAGTAACATCCAGGCAGCATTTTCTCTTCCTTTTTATTGCAAGTGTCTCCTTTTTATTAGCCTGGCTGTACTTGGTGTGTTTTGGTGAAGTTAATCTGTTTTACGCTTTTATATTATTGTGTTTTGTCAGACTAGTCTCCTTGTTTTGCCTGCTGGGAAGTGTAATTAAAAGGCATTGCTACATCATTTATGTCATCATGGTATCATACATTTATATTATGATATAAATATGATACGGCACATGCCTGTCAACCAGTGAGCAAATGGGCATTCCTTCCCTTTTCTGAAGCATGTGACTTTTTCTCCATTTAGTTATTATTTCGTATAGACCGTCTCCTTTACTCCAGGGAGTAAAAAGTGATGAATATTTATCGATTCATCACTTTTTTTTTTTAAACAAATAAGTTCAAAGTACTTTATGTTCTACTTTGCTAAGCTATATTTCCTCCCAGGTTTTACTGGTTGTCATTCAACTCACTCCAGTGTAAAATAATTAGATGTTTGGCAAAGAAGTTTCCCCAACGCTGCAAGAAACATCACCTCCTGTGGATTCGCATCACTAATGTGGGTGAAACTATATTACCTCTCAACTTCCAAGCAGTCTGAAAGTCCAACAGTGCAATCAATAACAGAATAGTAACATTTATTTTTACAGAACACTCATATGCGCACATTTTTCTGATTAACCTAGTATTTAACACATTCTCTCTTGCCTTCTGTGATAAGGATTGAATAGAAGTCATAAAGAGTCTCCCCCTCTCTCTCTCCAGACAGTATCCCAGTAATGATGTAATTAGTTTTATTTATGTCTTGTTTAACACTTAGCTATACAGTCAGTGGCCTCATTAGCACTAATTCTGTAAATGGTGTATACAGTATGTGCGCATAATTAGTGAGAAGACAGGGCGGAAAAAAATGAGTTATCACCTCCGAAGGAATAATTACTCCATAAATAGGCGTGGCTGCACTGTGGGTCACAATACACCATGAAGGGGAGTGATCGTAAGAAAAGCAGCACAAGCAAGAGGAGCAGGAGTAACTTAGCAGAGTCAAACTTATGCATCTAATCAAAGGTTTGGAGACTACTTGGTCTGAAGCATTCCCAGTCAGCTGCAACAGTGCTTTTAGAGGACATATTTGTCTAATAGGACCCTTTCTGCAGTGGCTCTGCTTTACAGAGTTCTCATGGGTAAAATATAGACTGCTAATGATTGTGCTACAAGACTGCAATTTGTACCATTGCGATATGTGCACAAAAAGAGGAAGGAAAAGTCATTGGAATCGTGGTGCTTTCCAACTCATTACTCCACTTAACTCAGCTACAGTGAACTGGCACAGCGGTCCAGCACTTTCAAGGTCAGCTCCCTTCACGGGCAGCTGGAATTTTGCTGTGGACGTTTTTGAAATTGTAAAAAAGAAAAGAATCCCTATGCAATAACCAAACAGTATCAAAAGTTTCTAGATGTAAGCAAGGTGCTGGTTTAAAAACCCATCATAATGCTATGGAGAGAGCACTTTGAGCTTTGCTTTCAGGTTGAATCAGAAACAAATCTATAAAGTTAATAACTGTGGAAATATTTTTGCCAGTTCAGTGACTCCATCTTCAAATACAAACTGAAACTTAAGCATCTAATAGTGATTAGTGGGATTTTTATTCTAAAACTAAATGTCATAATGAGATATACAAAGACCTAAGCAGGTTTTCCGGATCGTATACTCTGGTTCTGTGTTTATATAGTACAATTGGGTATGCTTTAAATGTTTGTGTGTGTGTGTGTGTGTGTGTGTGTGTGTGTGTGTGTGTGTGTGTGTGTGTGTGTGTGTGTGTGTGTGTGTGTGTGTGTGTGTGTGATCAATACTCAATAAGCGAGAGAATGGCAGCTCCAGGCAAAGATAAATGGGTGAGTGAAAAAATCTCAATCTCTCTAGTCAGCACATTGCCATACAGCAGATCCACATTCGCAGCTACAATTATGCAAAGCACACGCATTCTCACACACAAACGCACACAATAATACACACACTCACACATTACAAAACTGACAAGCACAGGTAAACAGACCGCAACACTTACATAAAAACAGGCTATTTTGCAATATAACCATAAACAGGGCAATTAACATAAGGAGCACCTCTATTTAGCAAATGAACACTTGAACCACTCTGATGAAAACTTCCAGTAGCAGCAAATGGAAATCGGTTCATTAAGCCTTAGGGAATAATGGAAACCCAGCCTCCGTATCGCAAAGCCACGAGTCGCTCCGTCATGCTTGGGTGCCATAATCAGATGGGAAAGTAACAGTTAAGGACCTTCAAAGTCAATAGTGGGAACAGAATCTTTAAGAAGTTTGGAGATGTAAATGCCGCGAGTGCTACAAAACAGCTGAACAGGGCTAACATGGGTAAACTCCTATTTTAAAATTGGACAGAAAATGTCATCTCAGCGTTTTATGATGGACAACAAGCATATCGGTTATACTTTCATGTATTTAGAGTCTCTCTAAGACTTTGGCCTTACCTTCAGTGAACATGCTGAATGCTAATAAATGAATCTCAAATTTATTACAGTGATTTTTTACCTTAAATATATAAATAGAGGCAATCAAAGAGAAAAGAATGATATGATTGTAAATTAAATGTTTTGAATACATTGCTAAATACATCAGATATTTTTTACCTTATGTAATTTTATATTTTTCATAGCTTCTTCTTAGCAAAACTGCTACATTGTCAGATGTCAACAATTAATATTAAGTCGAATGTTAAACAATGGTAAACAAACAGATAATTTATCATGTACAACATGTACAATATGATCCCAAAGACTTCATGTTCTACATGATAAATTATAAATACTAGTTTTAGTATACAACTGGGTAATTACTGCAGTAATACGTAGGTAAATACAGCTGAAATACTGTAACACAGTGGTTCCCAACCTTTTGGAGCCACGGCACATATTTCACATTAGAAAAATCACCAAACAAAAATGTCACGAAAAGCATTTTGATCATTTTTCCCCGAGCACCAAGTATAGCGGAATTGGCTCGGTTTGTCCCCAGTATACCTTTTTTTGCTTTCTTCTAAGCACTAATCATGCTAGGGCCTTCATCTGTGTCGGATTGACTAGTTTTCTTTTTAAATATTTACCTATTGCTATTACGCGCAGCGTGGTCTCACAGCATGTAATTTCTTCTGCCCATTACTAATCAGGCGGAACCAGATAATCTTCCACGGCACACCTGACTATTTCTCGCGGCACATGTTGGGAAACACTGCTATAACACACCAACTCAACAACTCCCCCTAGAGTTGTGTCAGGTTTATAAATCAGATATTATAGAAATATTGCATAATTCTTGGGAAAATTAGGATTCCTACAAGACTCAGTATTTATAGCAATATACCAACTTGTGAGTGGTGTTGATTTTAATGATTGCATTTTTAACGCTAACCTCTTGCTAAGACATTTATGGAAAGCCCAAGCAACTCTGTATGAATGATGTCAGTGAAAACAAAAAGTATTATGTATTATACATAATACTTGTATACTGAGTTATACGCTGATTAGATAAGGCTCCTTTTGACAGTGAACAATAAATAAGAGCTTTAATATAGCATGTGTAACATTTACTAATTTGCATTTTATGAATGTTTAATGTGATTAATGTGATCAAAACTAGTCAAACATGCAACATTTGTATGTTTGACTAGTTTTGATCCAAAAACTGATTGTAATCATTTCCTTTATCGTATTTTGTAATTTTCCTTTTGAAGGCAGTACCCATTACAAAACCTCTACATCTAAAAAAAATAAAATATAAAAACAAGCTGTTCATTGAGGCTTTAAAAACACATCAAACACCTTGAGTAAATCCACAGAGAGTTCCATTTCTATTTGCAATTGAATGACTTCAGTGGCTTGAGTGTTTGGCGTCTTATTGCCTGGGCATGGAATTATGTGATAGCGACAAGAGAATTGAAAGAGCGTGAGAGTTATTGAGACAGTGTTACTGCTCTTCAAGTACCAAGTGGGAAACACTGTGAGACAGCGTGACACACCACAACACACAAACGCACATACAAATGTGCCCCCCGCTGTCACAGGAAAACAGATCTTAAACTGGAGCGCATACAATAATGTGTGCCAACTGTGATATATGAATGCAAAAAACAAAAGCAGGCGCACAAATGCTTCACGTATGCCCAAATATAAAAAACACATGCTTTGGTAGGTAATTTTTCCCCCCATAACCTCATTTGAAATGCAAAGCAAGCGTGTGCATGAAATATAGATACGCGCACCCTGTCATACATATCTGAAATGCAATATCACATTAAGTACAATGTGTGCCTTAATAGATAAGAGAAAGCAAGAGCTAAAGAAAGCACAAGAAAACTGTATAAAGCATGCACAGTTAAGATAGTATTGTAAATAGAGAGGCCTGAGATTCAACAAGAGTGAGGCAGGCCTATTGGGAAAAAAGCCTAAACCGAACGCAGAATGAACAGGAAACAGTAGCGGACAGAGCAGCATAATGTGGATGGAGAGAAGCATCATGGAAACGCATAAACCAGAAATGTCATACCAACAAAGCAAACCATTTGACTTAACTGACAATGGTGGGGCATAAAAGGAAACATAAAAAAAGCACACAGCAGAGGAGAGAGGGGAAAAAAATCCAATAGGAAAAAATATGTGAAAGTGGAGAAAGAGAGTAGATAGGTTGAAAGTTTTTTTCCAATAACGCTTCTTTCACTGATGGTAAAAATGGCCACTACTTCTTCAATAAGAGAGGCGAGCGAAGACGAGACCTGGAACATAATGATAACAAGCACTCACTCTTGTAGAACATACTAAGACTGGAAAAAAAGGAAAAGGAAATGACAACTTTAAAAAAAAAAAAGAAAAAGGAAAAAAATGAAGAAATGAGCTAAAAATGAAAGTACAACTGCTAAAGTGTGGAGCAGAAGGAAAAAGCTGTATATATTTTAAGTTAATGGACTTGAACTTCACTTGAGGCAGGAGTTCAGGGAGTGATTACTGCCATTAGGATGCAGGAAGGATGTGTGTGCGTCACTGCGTGCGGATGAGTGTGTGCGCGGAGAGCAACTTACTGGTGTGCTTGTGTGAGCAGGAATGTGAGAGCGTGCAATTCTAACCTTGAATGTCAACTGGGACACACTTATCCACTTCTTCTGCTGGCCTCTTTCCTTTTTTCTGTTCTTTTATTTCAACATTTTACCTCCCTTCTTCTACCTGCACTAAAACCCATGAGAGCCAGGGTCCACTCAAAGAAAAGGTCAGAGCCATTTCTTCAGTTATTCTCTGCCAATCACCCCCCATCCCCACCCCCACTTTGCAGCCTCTTCTTTCACTTCTCAATCACATTTTCTGATCTCTTGTTTTTCTTGCCTTACTTAGAAAAAGAAGATGCTGTGTACACACAGAAACATGCTTAAAACTTCTTCAAGAGCAATAGCTGGTACACAATGCATTGCTGGTTTAAACTAAAGCACAATTAAACTGCATTAGTATTCAGATGTCTAAAAGAATAATTACAGTCATTTTCCCAGTTTGTTCCATTTCTGATGGCTAATTATTATTTGGCATTTTTTTGTCACTCTTTTTTAAAAAAAATCTTACTTTGTCCTCCTACATCTGCGCAGCCAAGCGGCATTTGAACCATGTCAATTGTGCCTGTCGCCTCGCTGATCTCACTATTCTGTCGTCATAACAAAATGTGCAGCGAAATAGTCTTCAAATCCATTAATTTATTTGCAATGAAAGATAACTGAAGGAATCAAATGAGAATGAGAACAGCTAACTGGTAAGGTGAGTAATACTGAAGTATAATGGCAAACGTCAAGGGCTAGGATAGAGCTGAATGTATGTTGTATGAAAAAGAAAACAAAGGTGAGTGTGTGTGTATATATATATGAGTGTGAGTACACGTGTCATGAAAACATGAAAAAAAACTATTTAAAACTGAAAATTATATATTGCTCCTTACTTTGGCAGACAAAAAGAATTCACGCTGCGCTGCATCAAGCATAATATTCAACCAATGAAACAATGTTTCTGTTGACAGTATGACAGTGAATTCAAAACTTCATAGATAATTACAATAATTATATTTTTGCATTAAAAAATATCATTTTATTTGAAGAGCCTGCACATACTACTGGATTAACCCTTATAGAAACATAAATAATGCATTTGGGAATTACCAGTACTGTTAATTTAGGGCATTTATGTGGCATAAACCTTACACTGGATGATAATATTATGCATCTTTTCTTACATTTCATTGTTTTTATATGATCGAGTTGATCTGCCTCGTCTCCAGTCTTCTAAAAAACTCGCACCCTCCTGTCACACACAGATTTCAGGTTCATAGGGAGGTATAGTTTGTAATAATACAGACCTCCACCTGAGCTGTCAGACTTACCCGACCTCCCAGACCCAACACAGTGTCCATCAATTTCTAACAAAGGGGTTTGCCCTATCTAAACATATTGATTCCCCTTCAGCTGCCTCTCATTGATGCGAATGGCCATGCTTTTTCTGGACAGAAACACACATGCAGTAAACCTACACTCCCACTGTATTATACTGGTCAGTACTGGCTTCCTTGTCCTTCTTCACCTGCTCCTTTGTGACTTACAAATCTGAGCTGCTTATGGTAGAATGCTGATTATTATTGAAATTAACTGGCTCAATCTTTATTTATAAATCAAATCACGTTTGCACTGTTAGATCACCCAGACTCACACAGATGCATTTCTTGCGATTGTGGACAGTTTGCTATGACATTTAATGTCTATGATACTAGTTCCTCCTTAAATAAATGTCAAACAAAAGCATACATAAAATTTCATTTCAAAAGCCATACACACATCTATATTCACTCCACTTATTATTGAAGCAACCTTGAAACAAACTTAAACCACAGGTGAAACACTGTTTTGCTATGATCCTCCCAACCAGTAAAATGCACTGCCTAAACAGCTAAATCCTGCACTGAGGCTCTAAAGTTTCAAGACCTAGACCTAAAAATAATCTGTTCACAACACATCAAGATTTTGTGTCCTAGCTGCTTAAAACTGGATTCTTTTGTCTGTGCGTTCAACAGCTGCACTGCAGTGCATTTTCTAAGCATCCCAAAAGCAGCTTTCTGCACCACATGACTAAAAATATGTGGTAAATCTATTTTTGACAGAAGCCAAGTCATGCTGTAGAGCAGATGAGGCAGGGCAGAAGTCATACACAAGAACAGCATAGAGATTTTTCTTCTTCAAAATAAAAGATGACGTGCAAACAAACACCCCAGTTCTGAAACGCTCTTTGTGTATTTCCGAGCTGTGGAACAAAACAGTTTTGGCTACACAACATCACAGACATGCATCTAGTGTCTTCCCAAGGTAACATCAGAACATTTATTCATTCAACCACCCAAACACTCCGTCATACACAGAAATACACTGACCTGGTAAAGAGTGTGGTTCTTGTCCTTGAAGCAGGGCATGAGGCGCGAGTAGATCTGCAGGGAGTAGTAGTAGGCAGCCAGTTGGAGCGACAAGGCCGAGTGACACTGCTTCTCAAAACACCTGTTGGCATCCAGCACCTGCAGGTAAGAACAAATATAAGGACATGCAAGACAAACAATTACAGTGGCATTTTCACAAATTGACTCTTTGCTTTCAACATATTCTAAATCAAGAGGCCTGAGATGAAAGTAGACTACTGCATTACATCTCGCCTCTGTTTTCAGTCTTTGCACAGCCTAGCCTATGACGGTGGACTGTTCTCACACTGTTACACAAAGAGAGATGCATATTTACAACTTGTGAAATGTCTAATAACATGAGAGGTCAAATCAAAGGTGTAAAATGTCAAATGAAATAGATCATGCAGACAAAATGCATTAGCTCAACTATCTGATGGTCTCAATAAAATAAAATCCAACTCCTTTTGTTACCAGGACGTGTGCGAGTGTCCCCCTACCTGAGGCAGAGCAAGTAAGTAGGACAGAGCCAGCATCATGTCCCTGGGAAATGCATCGTTGGCCAGCTGGAGCAATACTGTAAAGGACAGAGAGAGGTGAGACGATTTTAAAGCACTGATTACCCAAAAAACCCAAAAAAAACCCCCTATGTTTTAATATTCTAGAAATATGTCAGGAAACACTATACAGGACTAGAAGAAGGAATATTGGACACAAATGAAGAAAAAAAACTTAAAATCCCTGAAAGGTTACTAAACTACTGCATGTATGTCTACATCTACCTGTATACAGTGGACTTAGCTTTGAATGTGTTCATTTCTGCGAGCACACAACCTGTTTCAAATACAGATCATATTTATTAGTCAAAGACAAAGTACGGGTCCTTTTCTAATAAGTGCTCTCCAGATGAGCACAAACTTAATCAAAGTGCACTTTAATAGTGAATCCCCTGAATGCAAAATTTGCCTCTGCGTGGCTACCAACAGCAACTCTGTATGCTGCACCTTTCTCTTAGGGAGGCAGCCTAGCCCCCCAAAAGGGTTCTCCAATTCTAACACAGCCATCTCAGTTCAATCACAGCTGCACAAGCAGGACCACATTTAGCTATGATTAAACACCGGCAGACTCACAAGGTGAAAACAACACCAGCCTTTATAAGAAAGATTAGATTGAGATTCACTACAGGCCTCAACAGGTCTATAAACAAAGCAGACTAAGTACTTAACACAAACTTAACTAAACTAAGCTATTTGCATTGCATGAGTAAAAGAAGGTAGTAAAAAACGTGAGATTCTATTGTGATGGGACAGCGCCTATGAGTTCTATGATCAAGTCTAAATTATATTAAAATAGTATATATACATAATATATATACACAAACACAAATACATTAAAAAAATAAAACAGAATATGTATGAAGGGCGTCAAGTAGCAGGCTGATCGCCCCTCTTTTCTTCCTGCAAGTAGATATGGCTCAGACCAAACCCATCTATGATCGTAACCTTTGTTCTGGTTTCAATCACACCTGCGGTTGTTTTGTAATTTGGTGATTTGATCTTGCACTTTCAGGCCTACAGTATATAGATGAACTGACTAAACAGTTGGTTATACAGTTTATATATCGGCTTTTTAAGCTTGAGGCTTCTTCTTTTCATATTGCAAGTTTCATCTTATTATTTCAATCTATATGAACCTCATATAAGTTATTGTATAAAGCAGCTACAGAAGAAAACGACACCTGATACACAGTATATACATATGACAGACCAAGGTAAATGCTTCCAACATGTATTCCACAGTCGCAGTCTTCTGAAGCATAATGAATGTAATGTGATTTTATATGTACAACGTTGTATATATAATGAAAGGCAGGCTTTCAGAGCACATTCTAATACATGAACTGGCATTTATTTAATCTTACTGATCAATCAAAGTGCTTTACGGGGTTCTATACACTTGAATCACTCACATCCAAAGACATTTTAGAAACGTCATTTAACCTCCAGTTTATATGTATGCATAACTTTGGACTGTGGGAGGAAGTCAGTGTACTGGGAACCAGGAACTTTCTCGTAGTGAGGTGATAGCATAACTACTGAAATGCCGTGCCTTCCACTAAGTTTTCCCTTACGAGCATAAATGAGTCTTTGAGGCTTATTTGTAGTTATTCAGATACAAGTATGGTATTATGTGACACAACTTAAATGCCTTTCAACTGCCATAGCGACACACACACTAACCCCTACATTGGGCAGATGGCTGCTTAGCCACTGAAACTTCAGCTTCTATAACTCAGTACTCTGGACTTGAAAGCCCATCATGAACTGACCATGCCAAAGTACTCAGAATCACTGGCAGGGCAACAGGGCTGTCATGACTGGTAATGGGACTGAAGTTTTTCTGTTCTTTTTTTCCTGCCAATATTACATAAACACAGCATTAAAAATCCCAAACAGAATCACAAAGATTTTTTTAAAACACTGAAATGTTTGCTGCACGATCACCATTTAAAATTTACTTTTAAAATTCTGCATTCACGTGCAGAACTTGTGAACTTGTGGGGTTTATGGTGGTACAGCAGCAGCAAACATTTAATGATTGAGAACTAATTAGTATGCATATTGATTAGCTTTTCATAAGTGAACAAAAACTAATCCCATTCAGAGTTAGCACGAGTATGAAACTGGGAACCAGTCCATGTTTATGCAGTGCCCCTAAGGCTGATGGGTTTTGGAGTGTCTACAGAGCTCTGGGCACAAGGATGGAGTTAACCCAAACAGCTTCCCTCTAGGCCACAATAGTTAGACACAATGAGACCAAAAACACACAACAGCACTCGCATGATTACAATTAAAAATATGTAGATGAACTTGATAAATTCCAAACACTGTAAGCGCACGGATGCTCTCAGTTAATCAATCACCAACAAACATACTCTGAGGAAACAGCGGGAGGCAGCAGAGAGGATCAGACAGAATCACTTTGTAGTCTGAGACCCAAGGAGAACAGAAGCCTGCGTTGTTGATAAGAGCCCGAGACAAAATGAAACAGACAGAGAAAAGTAGAGCATGGACACTGGGAGGGAGACAGAGGCAGGGCACAGGAAGAGTCACACTGTAGAACAAAATGCACACTAATATGCATATGTGCACACACATGGTTGGAAGGGCATAGCTGAAGGTGCACGCCGTTGCATGTGCGAGCAGCAGCGAAGTAATGAACTAGTTTAAGGACAAATAACAGCTCTCTTAAGCAGTGTTCCCACCCTTCTCCTTTGCTCGTTTTTCTCTCCCCTCCTCTCCTACCCCACGGGTTTCAATGAGCTACACCTCAGAATGAGCTGATTACACGCCTCTCTAAAGCTACAGATACCATCGGGACAGGAATTACCAGAGGGGTAAACACACACACACAGACACACACACTAAATAGATAACCCTGCCTTTAAAGCATACAACATTTCTTCTTGTGAGTGAGTGAGTGTTTGTGTGTGTGCGTTTGTGAGTGAGTGCAGAGAAAGTGATAGAGACAACACACAGAGAAGTGGGTGCATTAGATGGGCTGTTTTTGTGTGTCTGCATCCACACACACACACACACACTCCTGCTTCTGTGTCAGCTAAATCGAGCACATTGTTAGTAGGTCGGTGAGACACTAACCTATTACTATTTCACCTGTGCAGGCAGTGTGGGGAAAAACAACTGATTAGAGCCTGGTCAACATTTGGCAAATGGCAGCACTCCATGCTGTGTGTCAGTGGAGTTTGGAGTCATGTGTGCAAATATGTGTGTGTGTCTACCTCTCTCTTTCTCCCCACTTGTCTTCACATCAAGTGCTTGTGTCTGCACCTTACTCAGCTCAATCCCATTGAGTCACTTTCCACTTGTGTCATCATTAATTACCTCCAACTTATCTAGGCCAGGTGAAAAATCGATATATTTATTTTCTTAAAGGCCATCTCCTAGTCTGTTTTTTAAGGACAGCCAGCGCGGCGGGCCGACACACCAGTCATTAATCGAAGGTTGTTATCGGACGCGATGCTGTCCAGAGTGGCTTTTCTCTTTCTCGACACGTCGCACTCTGCAGCTGCTCCGAAGGGAAGGTGACTTTTAAGAAAAGAGAGATATTCATTTGAATGACAGCGGCAACTGCAGAGAAGTTGGATTTGCTGAAAAGTGTGGATGTGTGAAAATGTGACTGCAAGTGTGGAATTTTACATGCATTTGTATTACATGCAGACACACACACACACACGTTTGTTTTTGTAGTGTCATTGATTTTTGCGAGCAGCTATGATCCATCATGCAGTGTGGCCTTGATGTTTTGACTTGATGCTATCTCTCTAGTATCTCTGCAGTGATGCAGCATTATTTACTGATGCGGTGGGATGCGTGCGGATACATTAATTAATCAGTGAGGCTATTCTTCCCGTGTTGTCCCCTAGTCGACCATATATGGGCTCCCAGGCTAAGATAGATGAGAAGAGGAGAGGGCAGGGTGTCAAGGAGGAAGCCAACTACGCTGTGCAAATACCATCCAGCTTCACTAAGATGGAGCGCTGAGGAAAAAGCTAAGTTAAACAAAATTCAGCCTCAATCAAACACTTAGAAGCTGCATTATCATAATAATAATTTGAAATCCTGGAAAAAATTTTTACAAGCAACCTGACAGTTGAGATCTTGCCAAATCAATGTACCAATAACTACCATTTCAAATTTAAATTATACAGCAAAAACCGTGGTAAGCACATTGACTTAGTGAGCAGCGACAGACAAGGTCAAAAAGTCTGAACAACTAGCCCTCAAAAACCTCACTCAGATTCAGCCTGATTCCAAAATCCAATCTGGAGTAGAATTGAGTTGTAGTACACCAAGAATAACAAACAGTGAGGTTATAAATTTTATTAAAGGTTGGTTATGAAATTAGAAGTCAGAAACCCTGAATACCAAAAATAAATCAGAGGCTCGGGTTGGAGAAAGAAGCTTCTGCTGATGCAAAAAAAGTTCTTGCAAAATGGAAACCAGGAATTGTATGAGAGTTTATAATTGAGAAGTCCGCCATCCACAAATTGTGCGTAGATAAAAATGATTCAGTACTGTGGCTACTCCCCCTGGAAACCCTTTCCTGGCTAAAGCACTCAAACATAGTGCTCAGTGTAGGAAGCAGAAAAACAGGCAAAGACAAAGAAAGAGAAAGACCCAGGAAACAGACTTCATCCAGAAGAAATGGCAATAAAGAAACAAATTCCAGACTTTACCATACTATTATATGGCAATATATTTGTTGTATAAACTCAGTGGCTACTTTGCTCAACTGCTTGTTAACACAAATACCTAAATAGCCAATCACATGAAAGCAACTCCCTGCTTTTAAGCATGTAAACAAGATGAAAAGAACCTGCTGAAGTTCATACGGAGCATCAGAGCAGGGAAGAAAGGTGATTTAAATGGCTTTGAACATGGCGTGGTTAAGGCCAGGCGGGCTGCTCTGAGTATTTGAGAAAACACTGATCTACTGGGATCAGCAGTTTCCACCATCTCTGGGTTCACAGAGAATGATCCGAAAAAGAGAAAATGTCCAGTGAGCGGCAGTTCCGTCGGAGAAAATGCCTTGTTGATGCTAGACTTCTTTGAGCTGACAGGAAGGAAACAGTAATACAAAGAACAACTCGTTACAACCAAGAGACCATCTTTGAATGCAAAACACATTTAACCTTGAAGCAGGTGGGCTACAACAGCAGAGGAGCACATTGGAAGCCACTCTTGTCAGCTAAGAACAGGTCAGATATACAACACTGTCTTCTACATCAGCGGTTCAGGCGTCTGCTGGTGATGGTGTAATAGTGTGGGGAATGTTTTCTTGGCACACCTTGGGCCACCAAATGCTTAATAGATACTGAGCATTGTGTAAACACCACAGGCTACCTGAGTATTGCTGCTGACAGTGTACACATCATTTGATGGCTGCTTAGAGGAGAACATGCCACAAAGCTCAAATAATTTCAAACTGGTTTCTTGAACATAATAATGAGTTCACTTTACTCAAATGGCCTCCACAGTCACCACATTGCAATCCAGTAGAACACCTTTGGGATGTGGTAGAATGGGAGATTGGCATTTAGGATGTATTGCCGGCAAATCAGCAGCAACTGTGTGATGCTAACACGTCAATATGGACCAAAATCTCTGTTTCCAGCAGCTTATTGAAGGCAAAAGTAGGTCCAACCCGTTACTAGAAAATCTATGTCTATGTAGGCCACATGTTTACCTTCTGTAGCAGGAAACGGGGTTTTTCCCTCAGTTTTTGCCTCAGCCAGTTTTCCAGTCCTCAACAAAACCTCAGCAAAGTTTTCTGCAGGCACTTCTTTGTAGAATGAATACACATCTTGACTCTAAAAGAAAGAATGACAAAGGAAGAGTGATATAGTACTTTTCTTTATATTAAGGCAACCCTCCCTCCCCATATCTGAGCAGACTAGAAAAAGCACAGCGAGACATGATGAAGATGACTGAATATCTTCATTCTCAAGGAGTCAGACAGATGAGAGACTGAGTGAACAAATGAACTTCAGAGCCAAGTAAAGCATTTCAAAACCAGGCCCTTTTGAAAAGTCATTTATAGGTTTCTTGTATACAAGTTATTTCTCATGTGTCTGAGTGGCGGACAATAAAGTTTCTGCTCTTGCTCGGTCTCAGAGCTATCGCTTCAACGCAGAGTGTGTCCTGTCTGTCTTCGCCACTCTGTCTCTATCCATCTTTCAGTCCCGTTGCATTTGTCTCTCTTTCTCTCTCAATCAGTCTCTCCTCAATCCCCACTCCCTTCATTGCAACTGTTAAGGTAAAAACTAATCCCATTGATCAGCCAGCTCATGGGCAGATGGATGTGGGGAGTAATTATTGGTAGATGGATGATGGAAGATGGATGGATGCTGGCGATGAAGTGAAGGAAGGGATTTGGAGAAGCCTATTAAAATGTCATAAGAGGAGATGTATCGGCCTTCTCCGTTTCCCCTCCCGTCCGCTCTTTCAGCTCTCCGTATGATTTGTGTCTCTGAGTAAAAAGCCCAGTCATAGCCCAGAGGCAACCACTTCCCAGGTACAAAGGTCAATCTACTCCTTTTCTTACTTTTACTCTTTTGTATCCCTATAATTCCTTCTGTTGACATTCTTTTCTTTTGGATTATTTTTAGCATCATACCAGTAGTCCAAAGTCCCTTCTGTTAGTACTTGGCATTATAATTGTTCAGTCTGAAATCAATATTCATTTTGTCTCAACGCTGCTTTTTAAAGAATGTATAAGTCATAGCAAGAAAATCTAATTAATTGCCCAGTCATAAGCCTACTCATGCAGTTTTTGCTGTAATTTGAAAGGATGCCCTGGGGTGAGAAAACAAAACATAAGAAGAAAGAAGGTTGATAAGAATGTACGAAGCAAAGAGCTACGAGAAACACTGGTCTTAAGCCACTCACCGTGTCTACATAGGGATCCTCAATGAGATCCTGATAAAAGGGGCTGCAGCCTTGACGCTCCAAGTTGGCGTTCTCACATGCCCCTTCCTGGCTAGTGGCTCCTGAACCACGACCCTGAGGAGCCATCAAAACATCATTAAACTTTCACAACATGCCCTCAACACTGTCATATTTTTTCCCTGTCCCACAGCTAACATCCATGCAATTTTTCCTCTTTCTTTAGAAAGCCGCAATCACGATCACCCCTCCCAATTGCTGCCAACACCAGAGACGCCATCAATCTCCACCCGGGCGACCGTCGGGCCCGTGCAGCCACCAGATATTGAAATATTCAACAGGAGGGCCAATTAATTATGCAGGAGATGAGCTCTTGATTGGTTATTTTTGAAGTCTGCGAGCAAAAGTATGTGAGGTATGGGAGTGCAGACAGACATGAGATCTGTCTATGCAGCCCATTAGTCTGTAGAGTTAAAAACAAGGCGGATACATCCATAACCGCTGCTACGCTGTTGCTGGCTAATTGATCATGATTATTACACAGAATATAAATACATTTATATCAGTAAAATGCATAGAAACTGTACTTTTTAAACCTACAAGGTGGTAAGTGCACCCATTAAGAACTTTACAAAAAAAATCTTCATCTGCAGCGAAGAATTAATAAAACAACACAGTCAATGGATTCTTACATGCAGCGGCCGGAGGTAATTGAGTGAGTCCTTCCACCAGCGGTGGTCACTGACTGCAGTCAAAACAGCCTTGGTATTCAGTCCTGTAGTAGTCAGGACTTCCATGGTCTTCGCTGTAGTCCTGTGCAGGAGGTCTCCTGCTGTCCCCACAGAGGAGCCCACACGAGGTTGGGGCTGAAGAGAAAGAAAGAGAAGAAAAATTAATGGCAAACATATTCTACTGTGTCACTCTGGAGCCTTTGTAGAAGTACCCACGACAAGGGGCTTTACAGTTTGAGAACAGTGTGCAGCATACAACACCTCCTTTTTGTAAATAAAAACACAGCATCGCTCGATCGGCACTGCTAGATTAGACCCATGAATATTGTATTCTATTTTTTATTAGGTACTTCTGAGAAGCCATTTTAATAAGTGCAGGGCTCTTTTTCTTTTACTGGTTTATTTATGTAGTGCATAGAGGAATTACAATATGCATTCAAGCAGGGCCCTTCTGGTTCTGAAACACACATTCTGTATTGTGTTTGTTCAGAAAACTTTCCAAAAGTCACACAGGCAGAGGAAAATTCTACACAGATGTAGAACAGATTCATAATACAACAAGTATTTCTGTCACTAATACTTTCGTCACTAAGATTATACAACTGAATTAAAAATATTATTCAGTGATTCGCTCCTTGACAAAGCAAAAGCTTCCTTCTTAAAAGCAACAGAATTTATCTCATCTAACACAGAGTTAGATGAGACAATCCACTCGAAACACACCTAGTATATATCTTAGAGGCACACCACTGTATGGGCTGAAGATCAGTGCTGGCTAATTTTAGCTCAAGATTAGAAGTTTTATGTTGGCTAAACACTCAAAGATGAGTGATAAAGAGTTGTGACTTTTATCTCAGTAATTTTGACTATTTTGAAGTTCTAAGATAACAGAACTGTGAAAATAACGCTTGAATTATGTTTGTCCTGGGTTTCTGACTTATTTTTCCTTCAGATTTCTACAGTCAAAATTATGATCAAAAGAATATTTTGTCCTAATTTGCTTCCATATCCCAGCCTTTCTATATCCTTCCATGCTTATAGAAACCAAACAAAACTGTTTTGGACTTCTTAGTATCTCCACTTTTTATTAGCTGGTGAAACGGAGCATCTGCCACCTAACCCACATTTTTCAGATATAGATAGAGTGCTTCAGAAGTGGTCTATTTTGTTGACTTTGAACAGAGTAAGGTAGTCAAAGAAGCTGTCACAGTTAAGTCACAATTGTGGTATTTGTGTTCTGTTGGTCTTCTGAACTACCCCTCTCAAAGCAGCGTCAGTATTTAGTTATTAATCTTCTCTGAGAGCTTCCTCTTCCACAAAAATCTTTAACATTTAATATTTGGAAATGAAAGTTGCAATCCTTTTGCAATGTAATGTACATTAATAAGTACACCACAAAATTCAATAAAGTGCTGTTTTCTATACATTTGAAAATCTTTACAAAGCCATCTTGGGAGATCCAGTGGGCTGGAGCCAAATCATTTAGTGCCTTTCATCAATACTTTATTTAGCAAGGGATTAAGGGTAAGAGCATGAAATGAAGAAAACATATACGCATGATAAAAAGATATAATAAAAACCAGCTATTCAGTACATACACCTACACCGAAAGCTGCATAAATACATGCCCACGGTGCACACACAGAACACATTTGGGCAGCTTAAACATATACAAGTGAGGGACATCAATACAATAATAAAATGATAACAGACAGCTTCAAATGAGCACCTATTTGCACACAAAGGGGGATGAAATGCAAGTCATGAAACATTAACACCCACTCAAGGCATCATAAAGCTGGCAGTGCTGAAGGGGAGGAGAAAGGAAGGCATAAATAAAACAAGGGAGCTGAGGACCGTAACACTAGATTTACACCTCATCAAATATGGAGCGGCAGGAAAACACACAAACTGAACAGGACAGAAACAAACCCACACAGGGATAGAGGAGGCAGTTCAAACAAGAACATGCATGTGATGGAAAACAGAATGAGGGGGTTGTAAGGAAAAAAATTACATTTACCTTTAAAGAGTCTGTCTCGTCAACTTCTCGTCCGGTCTCTGTATTTACAGGCTCCATTTGATAGTTAACAGCCTGGTACAACACCTGCAGGATAGAGGGAGGAGGAAAACAAGAGATTAGAGCTATTTTGCCAGAAATAACAAATTCGGTTTCCTCCATATTTGAGATGATTTAAGCTTTTCAACATGGCGTGCTGTCATGCGGAAAGTAACTATAAGACTGGTACACTGTAGTCATAAAGGGATAAGCGTGTTCAGACTAAAAAGTCAAGAAGTATGCCAAAAATATAAGGCAGGATGGATCCATGCTTTCTTGTCAGTTACCCAAATTCTGATCCTCCTATCTGAATGTTGCAGCACAATAGACCAGGCAATCTTTTTCCAATCTTCTGTTGTTCTATTTTGGTGAGCTGTGCAAATTGTAGCCTCTCTTTCCTGTTCCTAGCTGACAGGAGTGACACCTGTAATGCTCTTCTGTTGTTGTAGCCCATCTTTGGCGTGTTGTCCGTTCAGAGATCCGTTCTTCTGGATCCCTTGGTTGTAACCAGTGGTACAGTGAGTTACTGTTGGCCTTCCTATCAAGTCAGGCCATTCTCCTCTCATCTCTGGCACAAACAAGGTATTTTTGTCACAGCACTGCTGCTCACTGAATATTTTCTCTTTTTCAGACCATTCTTTGTAAATCCCAGTAGATCAGCAGTTTCTGAAACACTCAGACCAACCAACAACCATGCCACATTCAAAGTCACTTAAATCATCTTCCCTCATTCTGACGCTCTGTTTGGACTTCAAGAAGTCATGACCGTGTCTACATGACTAAAAGCACAGAGTTGCTTCCATGTGATTGGTGATTTAACGTTTGTATACTGTATATGTATACTAAGGTCTAATTATCTTATTTATCTTAAAGGTCCTTGACTCACAGGCTTGGGAGGCACTTTTATTGTTGTCTACATTGATCATTTAAAAACTTCCTTAGCAGTCCTAATTTTACTGCTGGTTCTATCAAACGTCTTTTTTTAAACTGGCTAATACAAAAAATGTGTTTACGTATCACCTCTACCTGCTTTGTCACCATAGCAAAGCCGCCCCTTTAAAGGCACAAACACATGAAGTCAACAGTAAATTCTTTTAGTAGTAATGGCAACGATATTCCTCTGAACGCGTTTGAAAAGCTACTCACACATCTTACCTAAATCTTAAAAAGATGTCTGTTCAGCTTATGCTATGCTTATGCTAACGTATATCCAGCCCCATATATAAATTAAAGGACTTGTTCTCATATTTTTGTTGCTACAGTAACTGCTTGTTAATACTGGACAACCAACCTGTGGTTTGCTCGTAACCCTCTTGTATATTTCCCCCTTCACTCCCATTAGCAGCTGTAGTGTCTCACTACTGTCATATGCGCCCACTTTGCTCTACCACTGGTTATTTCAATTTTCATTCTTGGAAGCCTTCAACTTTCCCACCATCACAAATTCTCTTCTTGCACGTATTTGCTTCAAAAGCTCACTATACAAACCATTTTCATTTTGGACACACATGAAAGGGCAAACAAAATGACAGCAGCAGCCAAACATGAAAACGATATAACAATGCTGTTAATAAACCGCCTGGCTGGTTTACCTGAGTTTGTAGGTCACTGGAGGCGGCCAGGAGGCCGTGGATGCTGTCAGGGGGGCAGTGTGTGAGAGAGAAGGCTAACAGTTCTTGCCGGGCCTCCAGGTCTCCATAACCGTCACATTGACCGAGCAGACTGCACACCTCCCATGCTGGACTGTAACCTGGAGGGAAACAAAAAGAGAATGTAACTACAAGATCAAGTCCAATCAAGACATAATGACAAAGCATCAAACACAAAATGCATATTGTAAAATAATCCGCGAATATCCAGAACATTAAAGCAAAGAACAGAATCTAAAAAGTACAGGGTGGGCCATTTATATGGATACACCGTAATAACATGGGAATGGTTGGTGATATTAAAGTCCTGTTTGTGGCACATTAGTATATGTGAGGGGACAAACTCCTCAAGATGGGTGGTGACCATGGTGGCCATTTAGAAGTCGGCCATCTTGGATACAACTTTTGTTTTTTCAATAGGAAGAGGACCATGTGACACATCAAACTTATTGGTAATGTCACAAGAAAAACAATGGTGTGCTTGGTTTCAACATAACTTTATTCTTTCATGAGTTATTCACAAGTCTCTCTTTGTTCACAGCCATTGACATGTCAAAGAGGTTAACACGTGAGGAGCAGATCGAAATTGTGTTGATATCTGGTGAACGCAGTAACCAGGTCATTGCAGCAGATTTCAATGCAAGATACCCTACGAGACCACCCATCTCTCATGCTACAGTTAGCAAACTGCTTGCTAAGTTTCGTGAAAGTGGTTCAGTGTTGGATTTGCCAAAATTTGGACGCAAGAAAACTGTCACTGATTAAGAAACATCAGTGGCTGTCCTAGCTTCATTCAGCAAGAGCCCACAGCGTAGCACTTGCCGCATGTGACTGGAGAGTGGCATTAGTCGAACATTCCTTCTGCAGATATTAGCTACTCACAAATGGCACCCTTACAAACTCCAGCTACTGCAGCATCTCAACGAGGATGACCCAGATCAGCGCACAGAATTTGCAGAATGGGCAAAACGAAAATTGGAACAGGACCCTCAGTTCACGCAGAAGATTTTGTTCAGTGATGAGGCAAACTTTTATGTGAATGGTGAAGTTAACAAACAAAACCACCGCTATTGGTCTGACACTAACCCACATTGGATGGATCCCTCCAAGACTGTTGGAACAACAAAAGTGAGGGTTTGGTGTGGTACATGGGGTACAACGATAGTGGGTCCATTCTTCATCAATGGAAACCTCAAGGCCACTGGATATTTGAAATTGCTACATGATGATGTGTTTCCCTCTGTATGCACTGAAGCTGGCACGTTCCCTGAGTTTTTCCAGCAAGATGGTGCACCACCACATTATGGGTGCCAGGTCTGAGCATTCCTAGATGAACAGTTTCCTGGAAAGTGGATTGGTCGTCGTGGGCCAGCTGAATGGCGGTGTTGCTATCAGTGTGTGAAGAGTGGGAGAAGAGGGTTGCATTGACAATCCAACACAATGAGCCGCACATTGGACACATTTTATAAGTGGTCAGAAACTTGTGAATAACTCATGAAAGAATAAAGTTGCATTGAAACGAAGCACACCATTGTTTTTCTTGTGACATTACCATTAACTTTGATGTGTCACATGGTCCTCTTCCTATTGAAAAAACAAAAGTTGTATCCAAGATGGCTGACTTCTAAATGGCCACCATGATCACCACCCATCTTGAGGAGTTTGTCCCCTCACATATACTAATGTGCCACAAACAGGACTTTAATATCACCAAACATTCCCATTTTATTACGGTGTATCCATATAAATGGCCCACCCTGTATAACGAGCCAGGAAAGAGTAACTTTCAAAGCCCTTGGGACATTAACAAATACTTAAATCTTTACTTTTGCACACTTCTCCTTGAAGAAAATATCAGCCTGAAACATTATAACAGCTGAGCTACATTTGTTCCAGCTTCATCATAGCCAGAAACCAACACGCCGCCTTGACTTCGTTTTTACAAACAGATTCAATTATTCCTGCTGTGTTCATAGAGAGAGAATACTGTTGCTTATCTGATTACACCCTCTCTCTCTCTAAGACACCTTTTTTCTCATCTAAGCACTCTCCCATTACTCAGGACTGTAGAACAACAAAGTGAAATTTAAGTTGTTTTTTTCCCCCTTGGACTTAATTTTTCTGTGGTGGAAAATATTACAGCATCAAACAAGACATCCCCACCCCCATTGTCTCAGTGTTGAGAAAAATGATGATCGCTCGACCTTTCTGTCTCTTAGCTTAACACACTGCCTTCAGACTTGAAAACTGGACATGCTTGGACATCCAGCTCTCTTATGATTTCACACATTAAACTTGGATCAGTTTAAAAGTAGAAGTTTGCTCTCTGCGCAAGGTCTGTGGTGAAATCGTGCATGTTACAGGTGATCAGAGCAGGAGTTTAAAGGAAAATAGCGGCCTTGTACACTACCCCTTAGCCTCCCTAGCAGACACACCTACAGTATAAATTTCAAAATCCTAAGTTACCTTGTTCTGACGTTATAAGATTTTCAGAAAACGTACTCTGAACTTCAGGTCAAGGCCACAGAGATTCAAACTCATCCAAGATTTTTAGTAGATGCACCTATGGTATCAATTTAAAGTTCCTACATCGTCTCTTTCTCGAGTTATCGCATTCATAAACTTGGGTGTCCTGAGTACAACTAATTAAGATGGGATAAACAAAAGAAGACTGATTGTGGCAGAAATAATAATCAACTGAAACCTTTTTATTTGACTTGTAGTGTCATCAGAGGCATCAAAAACTCTGATGGAGGTGGTTGATCCTAAAGACGTTCATATATAAAAATATTTTTCATATTCTGATGCGAGAACTGCAAGTGGGACCAGCTTTGTTCAGAGATGCTGAGGGAGTGTGCAGTGTGGGAGTTCAGTTGACTTCCAATGTTTGAACCTAAAGCCATTTTTTAGACCACCACCAAATAAAGGTTTTATGACACAACTCCATTAAATTAATAGCATTGGTAATTACCAAAACCATTTTTATGTGTCTGTAATGGTTAATCCACCTGTATGTGGAAGCACTTTAATACTCTCTTTAAATTTGTTAAGCACTGTAGCTCATTTGACTGGATGTCAGTATACTTTGATATCACAGTCAATACACCACCCAGGTATTTAAAACCAGGACACCCGTTTGATGCCAGTCAATGCCCATTGTTATCATTTAAATATCATTAATAATCCCTTTTCTCTCTGAAGACTTCTGTCTTTTTCCATTGTTCATCAACCTCAATGGATTTTGCTAAATGCTATTGCCTGTCAGTCTTCTTCTGTTCTTCTTATACTGCATGAGAGTTGTAACAAGCTTAATAATATTAAAAAAGGCTTCTTTTTAGTAAGGTTTTAACATGCAAAGTAATTAACGCCCCCGTCTAAGAGTGATACCAGTTATCAACAATGAGGTAAAACATTTCTCTCATATTTCAGTGGTCATTTTACTTAAATCCTACTTACATATCACATATATTATAGTTTCCCTAAAGCCTCTACTGGTCTGAGCACAGCTTCACAGTTACCTGCAGCCATGAGGTCCTGACAGTGGATGTACGACGCCTTGAAGTCCAGACATTGCAGAGCTTGCTCTGCAAGCAGGGTCAGCACTTTGCCTTTTCTCATTGCTTCATCTTCCCCTAGGCATGCAAACACAGATATTCATTTAAATGAGTACAAATGGATTTTTTTTAAAAGTCTTTTGAATTTGTTTTCTTAATCCTGACAAATGTCAACATTCAAAAACTAAACCGCAAATCTCATAAGGCTGCATATTACATACAGTATCTGTCTCAATGAATTTCATATTAAATTTCCCTCTGTGAGCAGACTCACACACAGGCTCTAGGTTGAAAAAAGAATATCCTCAAATATTAGCCGCACTGCAGTCAGGGCTTGAGACTACATAATAATTGTCTACCACAAATGAGATTATTGCCATTTCTGTTCATCTCCAAAACAGGGTACGAAATAACAGTAAAATTACCACCGCGCTAAAAGGAAATCAGAGTTTGATATCTCAGTGTTCGTGAGATTGAGCGCGGTGTTAACATTCATGTGGCAGCTCAGGACAACCTTTGATCTGTGTGTAAGCTCTATAAACAAAAGGCAGAGGATGGGACGATCAAAAGAGGCATGGTCAGGAACAACTTCTGAATAAACCTGTGCACTGAAGATCAAAGAACTGGCGTTGAGATGAAGAAATGTGATGGCACTGAATTGGTCGGTGGCTGTTTGTTTGTGCGTGTGTGCGTGCATGCGTGTGTGCGTGTGATGACAGAAATGCTGTGTTTACTGTGAAGGGAAAGAGGTGTTTGTCAAATATTTTCAGGGTGACTGGTGAAATGGCATCTTCAAAAGCTGTCAAGACCTCAATATAGACAAGGTTTGTGTATGTGTGTGGCGGCACATCTTTGTTCACCCTGTGCTCTTTTCCACCATTTTTTTTTCTTTAAATCAAAACATTCCCTGGCATTTATTTCAAGTTGATCTAAAAATCAGACATCTTGGAAATCCAATTGAAACCTTTACCTGTCCTTGATGGTCCAACCAAAGACTCTAATAAAAATGTGCGAAAGAGAACAAAACGGAGCGTGTGTAGTTTAATCTAACCCTACAGTGGATTATAACAATCATCTACCCAAGTCGGAAAAATTTGCTACATTTGGAATATTATAATTAGCGATTACTTCATACATAAACAACGTTTGCACCTCTATGCCATAAAATGAAATGATTTATGGATCACTTTTTTGCAGGGGCAGGAACCGAACCCTAAGGGTTTTTAACCGGCGTGCTGGTGATACCTGCATTAAATATTCACCACAGAGCCCCAGAGCTACGCACCCTTCAAAAGCCTCCCTCCTGCATTTATTTATTTAAAAATTTGTTTATTGCTCTTCTCATCTCCCTTTGCCTCTTTTTTTCCGCCCTTTCTGAAACCACACAGCGAGGGTTTCCTGCTGACAGAATGTGAGCAGCAAAGACACAGAAATGCCACAAGACCAGTTAGCAGGTTTCCTTTAGCTGGTGACAGGCCTCAGAGAGAAACGACAGGACCATGAATCCAAGAGACAGAAGACAAAATAGGGAAGAAGCATGAAAGACTGACTCTTTTTTGTGTGTCTGTCTATCTTATATTCTTAAAAGATGAACAGTAAACACGGGCACAGAGGCAGAGGTAAAGTTTGTGCAGTTTGTGCAGAAAAAGGACATCTTGGTTTTCACTTTTTCAGCATTGGAAAAGTGGGGGTTGGAACTAAAATGGTCAAAGTATACAAGCTTCTACTATTCATGTTTTTTTTCTTGTAGTTCTCTTTCAAAAAAAGAAAGAAAAAAAAAAAAGATTTGAAAGCACTGAAGTCGGCATGTCACATCTTGTGCATAAAATGGATTCCATTACCGTGTTGCCACATTCGCTAAAAATACAGCTCAGCGGTCTGACAAACATGCAGGAGATATGAAAAATACCACAAAAACATAAAGAATTAAATTGCTTTTGGTATTACTGCAAATACACTGCACAAGGATTTTTCGAGTCGAGAGTCTGTAAACGTGGTAATTCCTGAGGAATTTAAACATGACGGGATGAAGGACAGTGTAGAGTCAGACGACTTGAGAGAACGTATAGAGGAAGAGTGAAAATCTTAAGGAAATTAAACCTCTTTGCTGAAACGTAGTACATTAACCTTGTTTGATTTGTGACTGTAGTTTGTTGCTTTAAGTGCTGCGTTTCACATGGAAGGGTTTGCAATGTGCACTGAGAATAAACTCCATTTCATTTCCCATTTTCTCGCACCTACTGCACATTCATTAGCAGTCAAAGACGTGCTAGGTTATGCAAAATAATTGGACTGAAGTCTGTCCTTTGGCTCAGTCTTTAGGCATAGCTCTTCGACAACTTCAGTTCTACTATTAGTATCATGTGGATAATAGCCAAAGTCTTGCAGATATTAGAAATTACAAAACATGAGTCTGACAACTTTGAAGTAAAAAAGACGTCATTAAGATGAATACCCCCTACAAGTTTATGTCAACATTAAAAGACAGATCAATGCTTTTATATTTTGCAAGACTTTCAACCAGCATGAGACCATAAACAGCTTCAAAGAGACTGACTAAGGGGTGCCTAGACAGTAGCTAAGACAGGCACAACAACTGAACATCTTAGAAGGAGAGAAGTTTTAAGTAGAAATCTCAATCTTGCAACTTCCACTTTCACAGGGGGTTTTGCCTGTTGATCCAGGGCTACGATCTATGAGACTGTAGCCTAAAAATGGGTTCATGAGATATAAAAATATATATATATAGATATAATATATATATAAAAAACAACAAAAATTATTAATATAAAAAACAGATATATAAAAACAGTTATCTGCAGTTTTCTTTTTGATAAAATGGAGTTCTTTCTTCCTACCATCGCCAAGTGCTTCATCATAAGGTGTCTATTTACTGAGGTTTTCTCTCTAGTATTTTCGGTGTTTTACCTTATACAAGCTTTGAGGTGACTGCTGTTGTGAGCTGGTGCCGTACAAATAAAACTGTGCAAAAATGAATTAAACTGAATGTTCAGGGTTTTGACTATAGCAGAACACCTTCTGTAAGTATCAGGCCACAAACCATTCTGAGCCACTTGGCCTTTTGATTTCATGCACCAAATGAGAAGCATTTCTGTCACCTTAAACCTCCACAACTAGCTGCTTGTCACACTTACATATTCTACTAGGTTTCTGTTTTGACTTAATTGCCCTCCCCATAGTTATAGTTTAGAAAAGGGTGTCATAAACGGATTTTGTCCTGTCATGTATCTTTAACCAACCAATCAGCATATATTAGCAAAATAGTTTCTTTTTTTTAACCCTGTAAAAAAAAAAAAAAAAAAAAAAAATAAAAAAAAAATAAAAAATCATAAAAAATAAAAAACCATAAAAAATAAAAAAATTCATGTTTCATCTTAATTTAGGCATACAGTCAATACTACATTTACCAAAATTCCAATTTCTAAACAAATTTGGCCACGTCTATAAGAAGGTATAAATATTTATGTTAGCTTTTTAGCTGCTATTCACTGAGAATTCTCTGTGATCACACTCTAACTGCAGCCAATTCCAGTATAATGGGATTAAAAAAAAGAGAACAGAGTCTCTGTAGATCAGCTGTCGTGCCAGTCTCATAAACAACTCATTGAACAGTGACTGCACTGTTGAGACTACATTGGAGACAAAATTACCACAAAACAAAATCAAGACTTCTTCAGGTAAACTTAAAACGTATAAATAGGCTGCCTTTCCAAGGCAGCAGCAGGCCTCTTGACAAAGTTTCAAATGCTGACATACAGACCTTATGGCCTTGTACAGAATCTGTCTCTTACTGTCAAACTGCATAATGCCTGACAGCAGAAAAAAAGGCAGCTTTGAGAGCTCACAAGGTAAGTCTGTTTGCTCGTTCAGTATACATACAATGCTTTGCAAAACTCTTGAGCAACCCTTCATTTCTTTTTACTTTGCCAGGAAAATGTTGAATAGAAGCAGTGGTTTATTGAAATATACAGACATAGATGTAAATGCAGTATATAAGGCAAAAACAGAGTGTATACAATTCTAACGAGTTTGAAAGTAAATATTTGTTTCGACAACGTCTCTGTTAGACAGATTTATAATTTTTTCTCCAAGCAGTCTTCAGGAATAGTTTTCCAGGCTTCTTAAAGAACACCCAAAGCTCTTTCTTGGCTGTTGGCTGACTTTTGTTTATAATTCCACACTGACCATCAACCTTCAATAATGTTGAGGGCTCTGCTCTAGGTAAGTCAATCCATAACAGATAGTGTTGCATTGTGTTTTTATTGCTTTGTGTTGTTTTTTTAATCCAGGTATTCTTTTACTACAATGGCAGTGTGTTTGGGATCATTGTCATGCTGACAAATAAAGCTGTACTAATCAGATGGTTTCTAGATTTTACTGCACGGTGGATCAAAATCTGACGACACTTTTCAGAATTCCATAAATTGTGAGAACACAGCAGACCCAAACCATGCTAGAGTCTCCACCATGTTTTACAGATGGCTCCAGACACTCACTGTAGTACCTCTCCCCGACATCCTCCCCGCATAACGACTAACTAAAAATGTCAAATTATTATTCATCACTTAATCAAACAGCTGACTTTCATTTCAGTGTCTTTTGTAATTTGGCATACGTTTGATACTCCTCACTTGGTGGGGTGTTTTTGGCCTACCACTCTTCTTTTCTCGTCCACTTGTCCAGTTACCTCAAATTTTCTAATGATCCACGGCACACCACACTGAGCTAGGTCAGGGTTTTGATGAATACTCTTTGGGAATCATCTTATTGGTGAAAGAAGACTATTTTTATACCTGTCAAACTGTGTTATCTTTGACTAAACTAAAGAAATAGCCTAAAGATACAACTTGAAATGGGCTCTTCGCTAAGTTGTCTGTAAAACACTGGTTCATCCTTTGAGGGAGGCACCTTTTTATGCTTCAATGATTAATGGATCACTGTTAAGTGACTTATCAAACAAAAACAAAAAAAAAAAAAACTTTCCTCTGAAAATGATCAGGTACAAATACTGCACTAAAAATGAGTGAAAAAGCAGCCCATGTCCAAAAAAATAACTCTGAAAGCTCCTCATAAATCATGGAGAACAATTACTCAGGACCACTTAAAAAATACAAAACAATTTTGTTTCATGTTAGCAAAATATAAAGATAGTAGACCTGGCTGAGAACGTTTGCACAGTACTGTGTGTTTGCGTGCTTGCAAGCCATAAGCACACATAAATAAACCTCTTATGAAGATGGATTTTTCTTATGCTGGAAAACTGCCTCGATCTGGTTTATTGAAAATTATAGTCAAACACATTTTAGCTTGATAAAATTTAGAGTTAGAGTGCCTGATCACGTGTGAGTGTGCATGCGTGTCTGCAAGTACCTGAAACTCTGAGGAGTGAGGCCAGATTGAGCAGAGTGGTGGACTGCTTGTAAGCTGTGGAGCAGTGGGCGATGCACTCCTCTACGAGAGACAGACGGTCTGATCGCAGTCGCACTGGAGGGAACACGGAAGACAGCGGGGATGGGTTTCAGACTTGTTTTGCTAATTACTATATTCAATCTGGAACAAGTAAAGGCTGATGACCAAGTGATAGGAAATTATGAACAGTGAATGATAAAGCAGCAGATGTCAAGATGTCAAGAAAAATAATATAATGCTGTATAATTCATACGCATGTAGCCCAGCCCTAGTTCAGTGATAGACTGGTGGATACTGCTGACTTATTCTGCATAATTAAATATTATTAAAATTAGGGCGTGGATGTGTCAAAATTTCCATGTATCTAGTCAGTATTAAAATTGTATGTGGTACGTGTTGAATAGTAATTTTAAAAAAAACAGCAAAGTAAGCTTCAAAGAATAACAGATTAATGTAATTCATCCATGTGGGACCAATGACAAATTCAAGTGTCCAAAAAAAAAAACAAAAACTGTGTTTGTCTTCTCCTATGGGACGATTTTGCCCTGTTATACTGAAAATTGAACACATAGTTAACAAATATGGCAGTAATTGTTGGATGCAGCCACTTCAGAATTTAAAAAACAAAAACAAAAGAAAAAACTATATAACAAACCAAAATTGGACAAAAATATTGTGTGTACTTTAAAACATGAGTATACAGCAGTAATTCACATGCCAGTGCTAAAATATTATCTTTCATAAGGCATTTTGAGTGGTTTTAATATTAAAGGGGTTCTCTGAAGCATCTATCAGACCATGAGATAGTTGAAGCATTTGAAAAAAAAAAAAAAAAGCATGAGGGTGGTCTTAGTTATTTGATTAACTGTAGAACTTTTCAATATGTTGTACATTAGGAAGCATTGTGTTGTAGGTCATAAGAATAATTAGAATATATCCCAAATACGTCCTTTAAATGAATGAGAGTCCTGTGTCTGAATCATTAAGTGTCACAGCCTTGTCCCTGTCACACACACTACCTGTGTGCCACACCACTGTGTAGAGTAGATGGTTAAGCCGCGGAGCCGTGCAGACACATTTCTTTGATTTATGACAGTAGTATTTCATTCCAATGAGTATGACTGTGTAAAAACTGAGACATATTGTGGAAATTGCTCTTATTTTTTTCTTAAGATATCCGAGGCTGTTCATCATCCATTTTGTAAATGGATGGTTCATTAAGTGTGAACGTTTCCAGAATGTACTTCTTTACACTAAAAGAAAGTGAACTTTTTTTTTTATTAATGCTGTAATATCACTCGAGATCCAATTGGGCTGCATGTGGCACAGAAACTAAAACAAACTTCATACTCCAAGTATATTATTTACAGTTTAAGTTTGGGATCTCCATGTAGTCCAATCTGCGAGAGATTTAGAAACTACAACAAGGCAAGCCTTTGATCTTTCACAATCAGTCTCCAGTCTTAGATATTTCATACTCATTGCATATTGTTTGACATCATTTTTCACTGATAACAACCTGCAGCACATATCATCCGCAGGACAGTAGGGAGTTTGTGCTTTTCAAAAAAACCACCTCAAACATTTTCAGATGCATTTCCATTTTTCTTTAAAGTTGTATTGAAACCCTGAGAAATTCCATCTTTAGAGCCTCTGCAGGCCTCTGTGCACCCTGCTGAGGATCTTTATGGCTTTGAATGACTTTGGGCGAGGCCTAGAGGGAATTGTGGGTAGGGTGGTTTATATGAAGCATCGCCTTAGGCTCTATAGGAGGGCTGCAGGGGACAGCCTAAGATGGATTACCTATGTTCAAATCCTTCCGACTTCATATTTGTGCATGTTTATCTGTGAGAACGGGAACTTAGAGTAGAGCTATTACTTTGAGGAGAAAACAAAACTGTTCTTTTCAGTATGACCTTGATTCAAAGCCATGAATTCAATGTTCCCCTAAGCACTGATATTGACCTAAGACATAATAATTAATGCATGCATGTGTCACAATAAAACAAGATTTTCACATTTTCTTTTACAACAGTTTCTGTTTTTCTCCATTGCAGTGCTTCATTCTTTTTTCCACTGTTTTTCTTTCATATTCTTCCAAAGCTCTGCCCTCTGCCCTTCACGTTAAGCAAGCAGTGAAAAGAAGAAGAGAAGGAAGTAGGGAGCTAGGAAAAAGAAAGAAAACCCCAGAGGTAAGTGATGAATGTAAAGAGAGGAAAGAAGGTGAGAGGGACGGAGAGCAAGAGAGGGAGGGAAGGAACGAGAGACCGTGCAATTTATGGCTCTCTCTGTCACAGTGGTTTTATACTGGCAGCTCGATTTGATGGGGGCAAAGGAGGGAGAGCACGGAGGCCTTGGGGGCAAACAACACCTCGCTGTAAAGGTGAGGCGATGAGGGGCCAAGCTGGTTTATTTTGGCGCCAAGGTTTTCTTTAGAAGGGAGGCAAGCCTGGAACCACAGATGTAGGGTGCCAGAAAAGAACGAAAGCAAGAACATGGAGGTGAATATAGATTGGTCAGCTTTACAGCTGAAGGATAAAACATTGTGTGTGTGTGTGTGTGTGTGTGTGTGTGTGTGTGTGTGTGTGTGTGTGTGTGTGTGTGTGTGTGTGTGTGTGTGTAAGACAGAGCGCACACGTCCAAACTAAACACTTCATTCCTAATTAGGCCATTGGCCAGATGTTGTTTGCTCAACAGTCGATCCATAAATAACAATATATTTTGATACAGTGACAAGAAACAGCAACATATGGAGGAACGGAGAACGTGACAGCAGGGAGGGAGACAGGCTGGACAGTGAGCCGAGGCGATGGAGGTGGGGAACGGTGTGCTTTAATCATCTATGAGAACATTTGAATGTCTAACCATTTGAAACGCACCGACAACACATTCAGATACACACAAAAGCGCACATTTGAAATCTCCCAGCTTCCCAGACAGACAAACGCTTCATGCTACCTTGCAGGGGCAGAATGCTGACGTTGAAGTCTTCCAGCTGGCTGAGGGCGTTGATGAGGTCCAGTTCCTCTTGGATGGATGGAGGACAGTCTGTGATCAGCTGGAGACACCCCCTGATGAAGATAATAAGCAGTTAAAACAGCAGGGAATGACTAATAATTTGTTCCATTGCTACCCAATCATATGACCTTGTGACACAAAGAGGAAGTCTGAATTTTAGGAGTACAGAAACTTAACTTTTCTAAGCACAGAAAGTGAAAATTCAGTGAAAAGCTGATGCACCTAAAAAGTGATGTAGTTACCTTCGGTCCATTTAATCTAACAGCATTGCAGAAAACTGTTGCAAAACATAACTTACCGCTTGATAAAATGAGTGGGAAGAACTAAAGGGGCTTTACTTAAATTGGTACACATTTCAGAGCTGTAGAAAAAAAGCGATTATCTAGCCTGAAGTCTGTGAAGTTTCAACATCATGATGAGAAACATGGCGACACTTTTCAAATGGATTTAAATACAAAGTCTAGACTAATTTGACAGATCTACAATAGAACAGTTTTCTCTTGAAACGCGAGCGGCACTCATTACCCTTAATAGGATTATGTAGCACATCATGCCGCATATATAACACTGAATGCGCAAATTGTGTGTGCCTGCAAGTGTATACAGAGCAAAGTAAAATATACCAGCGAGTGAAAGAGGAAGAAAAAAGCAAAATGATTAATTTGCAAATAGCACAAATCCCAGATAAAATTGCAGCTTAAGAGTTCTGACGTCAGCACCAGTTGAGCGGAGAAGAGGGAACTTGTCCTTGGGATGTGTGTTCGCTCAAGAGTGTTTTACTCTCGTGGTGGGTAAACAAAGACAACTGACAGAAATGTCTCATAATCCTTGTAAGTGTAATGAGAAATGCAACCTGTACTTCTTAAAAACACACTGACTCAAAACTGTTGAGTAGAGTACACACACACACGCGCGCGCACACACACACACACTCTGGAAAGCACTCCACACGCAGCTCCCCACTCTTTGAGCATGGCTGCTGTTCTTGCCAGGAACAAGAGGTTTGTCCTGGCATGCATGAGAGCAGAGGAAAGGGCTGTGGATGGGCGAATGAGAGACAGAAAGACGGCATACTGATTATGTACTCGTGCTGTGAAGTATCTCCAGGCGAGCGTGTGTGAGTGTGTTTGTGTATTGACACAGCCTTAGAAAAGACATCAGTGGAAAAAAACAACCAGCAACAAAAAGGATCAAAATCATCCCTGCTGGGCCTACATCTGCCTTATCTCCCTCCTTTCTTTTTCCTCACTAAGATGTTTTAACAACTTAAGCATCAAGTCCTATCAAGACCCTACGAATTGTAGGGTAAAGACCCCACAATCTTAAAGAGACAATCAGGCAATTTCCTATCAGCAGCACTTGGTGAAGGCAGAACTTCCTTTTAACAGGAAGAGGCTTCCAGCAGAACCAGCAGAGCCAGGCTCATGGAGAGGCAGCAATCCCCGCTTAAGGGTTGAGGGGAAAGAGAAGGTAAATGGTGAATGGACTGGCTCCTATACAGCGCTTTTCTACTCAGCATGAGTAGCAACCATTAAAAGTGCTTTATACATCCATACCATTCATACATTCACATCTACTCACACAAGCATTTTTGCTACGCCTTTTTTCTGCATAGGTGATTTCTATCTAACATATATGGCATTCAGACTCCAGCAGCCACCAATCTCCCAATTAGTAGATGACCTGCTCCTGAGCTACAGGAGAAAACACTGGCAGCCACCAGTACAGTTTTACCTAGATACATTAGATCCACTAGCCTAGATGCACCCATGGTATACATTTGAAAATTCTAATTGATTTTCAGAAAAGTTGACCTCTAACCTCGACCCTGAGTTCAAGATCACTGAGATTCAAACTTGTTTCAGTTTTTTAGTAGCTAAACGTATGCCATCAATTTAAAAAAAAAAAAAAACCCAGGTGACTACATTCTTCATTTATCACATTCACAAGATTTTTCAGAAAACTTTACATCTTCATCTGACCTTGATGTCAAGGTTACCGGGACTCAAAATGGTTTGAGATTTTTAGTAGATGGAGTAGAATTTCAAAGTCCTATGTCGCATTGGTCTCGAGTTATCCAATTTAAAAACTCGGGTGTCCACGCTGTCCGCCCGCCCGGCAGGATGACAACAATACCTCATCAGCCTTTTATGGCTGATGAGGTAAAAAGTAAGGAACATACAACGACAAAACACAAAAGTGTCTGCAGACTGGGGACTTCCCATTTAATAAACTTTGATACATCATCAAACTTTGATGTATGCAGACTATAACGTGACAGGTTTCAACTGCCATTCCTCATTTATTTCTTTTCACAGCCAGTCCTTCTTGGCACAGTCATGATAACAGTTGTGGGATCATACAAATACACCTTCTTCTTTGTGTTGTTTTATTCTTGCAATATGAAGCATTTTGAGCTGCATGTTTTCACAAAAATTGCAACATAACTCCATTAAATTAAGCTTATTTAAGTAGTACGACTTAAGGATCATGCTCCAGTAATATGAAAACAAGGAGATGTAATGATTTATGGAGATTAAAGAAATCCTAATTAGAGGATATAAGATTTAGGGAAAAAATTCAACAAGCTATTAGAAGTTACCTCTGGAACAATGACAACGAAGAAGTAACACTTAATGTGTTACAGGAAGCAGTTTATAAGCAGATTGGGAAAAAGAACAACATAGAAAAATAAACACATTTATTAAACAGGAGATGGGAAGCAAAAATACACAGGAAATGGAAATATTAAAGAGAATCTTTCAAAAATGCTAAACTAATATAATTAGTGGATGATAAGGAAAAAGCTTTCACTTTTAAAAGACAAAAGCAGTATGGTAACTGCTCAGACCGTTGAAGCTGGTAATATACGGGCTAAAAAAAGCAAAAGAAGCAAGAAATCCTTTCCAAAATAAAGGATTTCTTTACTTTTAACACCCAACACTAACACTTGTTTTTCTTTTTAGTCTGTCCATGCATTTTCTGCTGCTTAGCAGGACAAGATGCCGGTCTGTCACAGAGCCCTTTACACTCACATTCACACCTATGGACAATCTGGAATCACAAATTAACCTAATGCACATGTCTTTGGACCATGGGAGTATCTGGAGAGAACCCTCAATGACACCGGAGAACGCGTCCCTCACAGATAAAAAGCTCCAGCCGGCTGCTGGATTCAAGCCCTAATCTTCTTGCTGTGAGGCACATATTAGAAATGTCATCAAAGTCCTTGTAAGGAAACAGAAAATGATAGTAATAAAAAGTAAACAGTGTTCAAAGGCATTAAAAGCACTCTGAGTAAAGGATGATTTTTTTTTCCAAATTAAGCCAGCTAATAACAGCTGAATAACTTTCATAAGCCCTGCAAAAAAAGGAGCAGGGATACCCTCAGATGACCACAGTGAGTCCTGCTCATGAAGGCTCACATTTCTTTTGAAGAAGATCAAAAAGTGTTTACCTCAAGCGAAGCTGACCGACCATACTGATCAAATTTAGATCAAACCAGTTTTAAATGTGGCAGGTTAGTGTTAAGTAATGTTTCACTTACTTTGTATTTAGATTACGCAGCCTCAACAGCAAATATTAGTGCTAAAAAGCATTCGGGTCACTATGATGGTCACTTAGTGGAAATATTGTACTCAGCCCTAACATGGTGTCTAACCAGATATTTACTCTGGATGGATATGCCTTTCAATGTACATATTAAACAAATATGTAGGACGTCTTTCCTGCAATTACGTAATATCCAATTCATTCACCTTTTTACAGTCCCTGTGTGTTCAGACACCATTCTCTGTTTAATCAATAGTTAATATTATTCTTCCACACTACTTTGTCCTGTCTCCCTCCCTTCACCCTGACCTTCCCCGTCTCTTTGTGTTAAAAGTGAGTTTTTCCTCCCCACTTTCGCCAAGTGCTTGCTTATAAGGGGCTGTCTGATTGTTGGGGTTTTCTCTCAATTATTCTTGAGTCTTTACCTTACAAATATAAAGCACTCTGAGGTGGCTATCGCTGTGGTTTAGTGCTATATAAATAAAATATATATAAATAAAACTGAAATAAAGAAGATTTTAAAAACAAAAAACTAATTCAGTCTATAGACTCGGGGTCTCCTTCGTAAAAGTTGTCCGAAAAACTGCATCACTTAGCTGTCTGCACCCTGATCGGCTCAAGTTACCATGGTGACTGTGCCCTTCTAAACTGCTCGTTGCTCTGCCAATGCTAGCAGCTAAATTTCTTTGTTGTTTTATCACTGCAAAGGATACCCTTTTTTATATTTTGCATAATTACAAATATTTATTTTATATATATGTAAATTCATTCATGTACTAATCTGTTTTATCATGTTTGTTCTTTTCTTTCTTTATCTTTCTGTGTGTTTATTCCCAGAAAATTATGATGCAAAGATTTTTATCGGTTTCAGGGGATCCCCATGTTATTTTAAGTCGAGTCTCTTTGTCCTTCTGCCCGTTGCTACTGACCACACTTGTTTAGGGCAAAGTCAGGTGTAGTTTGTTTAACTGTCCTACCCTGTCTTATTTAGCACACAGGGTAAAATGTGTGTCTGTGGAACAGTTATTTTAATCTAAAGGACACAGTCTGACCATTAGTTGGTGGGCAGCCAGTATGTGTGGACTATTAATTTCAAAGCACCACAGACATTTAACACACCATGTTTTATCCAACACCCTCACCCAAATAACGCACACGTGCACAGATTTACATGCTTCCACACAGTGGAAGTGTTACAATTGATGGTGCTGTCCAAACGTGTGGAGGGGGGTCTTTGTATTAGTTCCTATAAATGAATGACGACCCAATTACTGTCCCAATTCCCCACTAGGAACAGACGGCAAGGTTAGACACCCACCGGCCCCCCTCTGAGATCAGAGGCCAGCAACACACACACATGCACTTACATACACTGCTGTAAAAAGTATTGGGCCCTTGCTAATTTATTAGGTTTTTGCACTTAAACGTTTGAGATCATCAATCAGTTTTAATATTGGAGAAATATAGCCTGTTTAAATAAAAACTGTTTTTTTTAAAGGATAATTTGAATTATTTATTAATTGAGAAAATGCTAATTTCCCCATAAAAATAATAACTGGTTGTTTTCGTATATCTTTTTTCCCTACACATGAAATCATCATTTAAATGCATCTTCTATTTACTCGAGTTATATTTGTCTAATTTTACTTGTTTGAGGATCCAAAGCGTGCAAGAGTGACAAATAAGCTAAAACCTAAGAAATCATTAGGGGACAAAAACTCATGGCACTGTGTATACAGTTCATGTAGTAGGTGAAAAATTATAATGAGACACCATTATTTTGTTCCTGGTCATAAGTGCCATAGAAGTGCAATAACATTCACCTACCTACACAGAAGCAAACATTGTGTCAAATAAACACTTCTTCTTTTTGGTAGTTACTGTACAAGTTTTGAAATTAATTTACCTTAATACCTTAAAGATAAAGAACTGGGGAAAGGAAATACTCTCTCGTTTCCTGCTCACCTGGCCAGCCCCATGCAGGGGTCTGTTAGCAATTTGGATGAGTTGAAGTACTCCCTGGCAGCAGCCAGCACTAATTCCACGCTGTTGTCATAGGCCACCTTCAGAGCATAACCTTTACCCCGAAAAGACAAGCTGACAGGAACATCCTGACTGACCTGGAAACATTAATACGAAATGTGGGGATTAGTGAGACAGCGAAATTAATTAATTAAATTAATAAGCAGTTTAATATTCGGACAACCCAGGGTGAAGCTGGAGTGTAATTCTGCGAAGGAGCGTCTTATTTAATGTACCTTGGAGCAGTGCATGAGCTGTCCTGCCAGGCGTATGTTCTCCACTCGGCTGGAGCACAGCAGGGACTCGACAAAAACCTGCAGCGGTCAGGGAGGAGGAGAGATATTATGCAGGGAGAGGCAGCGTTTAACCGAACAAAAGTTGTAACATTGTAGCACTCTAGTATTTTATCTGAACTCTCCCTGAGAGCGGTAACATGCAGCTTAATGTGTGAATTATAGACCACAGTGTCACCGAAGGCACAAAATGAAAATGCAGGCACATTAACACATTTAATTACACGTTTAATGTTAGCACAAGTCCTAACAACCTATGGATAATGCGTGTTTTGAATAAAACTGTATATAAATAATGGACAACAAGATAACGCTAATGAGGAACTGCTCTAAACAAGCGTTCATCCCATTAGCCAGCTGAAGTGAATATTCTTTGCCAAAAAGTTTACAAAACCCACAATAAAACTTTTTGTTATGAGATCGTGATCACACTAGCTAGCTAATTTCAAGTTTTCCACAGTACAGCCTGATGTCAGTTTTGAAAATTATGAACTCAACTGGAGTGAAATAAATAAATATAAAAAGTGTCTTTGGTTCCTCAGTGAGATCCACCTGTCTCTAGCTAAAATTAGAATCCCAATTAAAATCAGAGTGAATACTGGATGCACCTTGCCAACACAAATCTTCCCAATATTGCTGAAGTGTTTTACCTGATGGCACGTCTCTGGTTTTAGGCAAGTGTAAACGTTCTGCTGCATATCCAGCAGGTCCTGTAGTAGAACTCTCCACATATTCTCACTCACTGGAGGGTTTCTGGACACACACAAACGTTCAGCATGTTTGTGGCATTTATTTCTATGTGTCTATTCATACATGTGTACTTTTCAAAGCTCATACTTGCGGCCGGTGTGACGACACAGTTTGACCATTAGCTGGTGGGCTTCCTCGTCATTGTTCTGGCTGTTTTTCACATACGAGATGGGCTTCTGTAGACCATGTTTCTCCAGAACCTCAACCACACTGTTAGGCATTGGAATAGATGGACAAATATAACATGTAATCACTGTTGTCATTAAGGGGGAAACCACTAATATGATCACACAAACTAAGATTAGGAAAATCACACAATGAAACCACAACGAAAAAACAAAAGTTACATTTTTCAAAACATTAATTCAGGAAAAACAAAAAACACAAAGACAGGATGACTGGCATCAGTAAGCGTCACAGTTGGAAACGCCAAGCAAGACAAAAACATGGCAAAATGATACCTGTGAGCGATCCAAGGGAGAGAGACAGAAGACACTTAAACTCTAAGCTGTTTATTATTTTGGCAGCAGAAAGTCATTTGCGAGTCGCGGTGCAGATGGAGCAAACGTAGAGCAAGACTGAAGAGCAGCGTGATAAACTACACGTCAAAGTGACAGCACCTAGGAGCACGTGAATGCATGCAGTCTTATATGACCAAGGGACAGAGAAACAGTGAAAGCGTGTGTGCATGTGTGTCGGTGAGGGATTAGCATGGCACCACCAGCCTCAACAGGGTCGTGCTGCTACAGATGTTCACTCTCTGCTGCAACTCATTACCATAGTAAACAGGTGCCTCTGTGTGTGTGTGTGTGTAGCTATATGTGTGAGTGTAAGACATCAGAATCAGAATCAGAATCAGAATACTTTATTGATCCCTGGGGGAAATTATCTTTTGTTACAGTGCTCCATTTTAAACCAACATTAAGACAAGACAGACAATACGCTAACTAAGAATAGTACAATATATACATATATATACATACATACATACATACATAAGTCACTTATAAATAAATATTTGGAAAAGAAACATGTGTAGCTGTAGCAGCAAACAGTGTGTTAAGTGGATGCATTGTACAGGGAGATGGCCACAGGCAGGAATGATTTCCTGTGTCGTTCAGTGGTGCTTTTCGGTAATCTCAGTCTCTCACTGAACGAGCTCCTGTGACTGACCAACATGTCATGGAGTGGGTGGGAGGTGTTATCCAACATTGTCTTTATCTTGGACAGCATCCGCCTCTCCGACACCACCTTGAGGGAGTCCAGCTCCATCCCCACAACATTGCTGGCCTTACGGATCAGTTTATTAAGTCTGTTGGCATCTGCGACCCTCAGCCTGCTCCCCCAGCATGCAACAGCATAGAGGATCGCACTGGCCACCACAGACTCATAGAAAATCCTGAGCATTTTCTGGCAGATGTTGAAGGACCTCAGTCGCCTCAAAAAATAGAGACGACTCTGGCCCTTCCTGTAAAGTGCTGTGGTGTTTTTAGCCCAGTCCAGTTTATTGTCAATGTGTACTCCAAGGTATTTATAGTCCTCCACAATGTCAACACTGACCCCCTGGATTGAAACAGGGGTCAAGTGTTTCCTGGTCTTCCTGAAGTCCACGATCAGTTCCTTGGTCTTTGCCACGTTGAGCTGCAGATGATTCTGCTCACACCACGTGACAAAGGAGTCGACCACAGCCCGGTACTCTGTCTCATCATCCCTGCTGATGCATCCAACCACCGCAGAGTCATCAGAAAACTTCTGAAGATGGCAGGTCTCTGTGCAGTGGCTGAAGTCTGTGGTGTAGAGGGTGAAGAGGAAGGGGGAGAGGACAGTCCCCTGACATACAACAAGCCCTGATATTTACAACTGTGTTTGTGTGTGCATGTTTGCTCAAGTGTGAAGTGTCCATGTGTGTGTGTGTGTGTGTGTGTGTGTGTGTGTGTGTGTGTCGGAGGAGGGGGGGTCTGCATGTTCCTATGCACATATTAATGCACCAGCAAGTGGCAGCAGCTGAAAACGGCTTTCATTCTGGAGGCGCTCGGTAAGAAGACACTTTGCATTTACTGCCTGATTCATCTGGATACGAGCGTGTGAGTCACTGCGCTTCAACACAAACGTACACGAACACACTACCCCCACCTCCCACCCCGGCGTGTGTTTGTGCATAACTGCCTATGTCTGTGTGCAAATATGTGAGTAAACTTGTATGTGAAAGGACACACTAAGCCTTAACGCTGCTTCCTGTTGCTGCTTCCTCCTCCTCCTCTTCATCATCATCCACATTCCCATTTCCTTCAGGCTCCTGCCCTCCTTCCCTCCCCCAATCCCCACCTTCATCCTTCCTCCTCATCAGTGCTTTGTGTTTGCAAGTTCACCCTGAGGAGCAGGGTGGATGAGAAAGAGAGACAGAGGCACATGGCCGATTTAAACCTGTAACAGAGAAATTGCCTGAGCTTGTGCCATGGGACACACACTGGACTCTTGATACTGAGCATGTGCGTAAGTTGTATGTGTACCCACCCACCACCCCCATCCAATCAGGCACATATAAAGGGAGGGAAGCAATAAGCATTTCTACACATTGAACGTTTCCAAAGCATTGCAGCAATAATCACAAAAACTAAAGGGCTGTTCCTCCCAACAATTTATGTGCCCTGCCAATAAATACAGACAAGAAACATTGGAGTGTGAATACTTAAGTTTTTTGTTTTTTTTTAAAGTAAGATCAAAACACACAATGTTAAATCGAGTCTATTACAGGAAAAGAAAAAGCAGCAAATCCTCATACCTCAAAGTCTGGAACCAGCTCTGATTTGTAAATCCAACTGTTTGTGCTGACAGAAGACAACAAGAGAGAGGAGGAAGTGAAAGCTGACAGACTGTATTACTTTACCTCAGGTGCTTCTCAAGTTTGTCCACCTGATCATGGAGTGATGGAGTGATGTCTGTCTGTGGCCTGTAGAACAATAAAACACACAAAAAGAGTTGTTACTTCTCTGTAAGTCTGTGTTACTAAAATTAAATTGGAATAAATAAAGTAGAACGCAAAGTAGGAAAAAGATTTGCATCATAAAGTGTACGCCTAATCCCCAAGCGCATGCCTGTGTGCGTATTTATGGCAGTACAGTTTCTACACTGTACCGTAAATGTGTGCGTATGTGGTCAACCAGTGAGGCTGTACTGATTTTCCACTAAAAATAAAACCCCATGATGCTTTGCCTTGAGGCAAAGGATTTTGGGTCAGGCTGGCCTGCGCCCCACTAGAGTACTGACCCTGATGAAACAACCTTCTGTTTATGAGCATCAGTGACTGTGAATGTGTGTCAGTGAGCGAGTGAGTTTTTTTTTTTTTTTTAAATGTATCTATTTATTTATTTGTTCATTTAAAAATAAAAAAATCTGACCTTTCCATTTCTCTGCTTTTTCACCCCCATCTCTGACTGTCTGTGCATCTCCACCTCCAGCTCTTCCTCTTTTTAATACCCATTTCTCCCTCATTCTATTTTTTCCCTCTCCTCAATCACTGTCTAATCCCTTGTCCATTTTTGGATTTCCCACTCTCTAAGGGTGAACGCACGTTACATTCTTCTGAGCAGATTTAGACCTAATTAAGCTGTCTCACAAGAAATATCAGAAAATTGGGTTGAAACTACTAAGTCATGGTTTCTCTCCTAGCTTGCAGAAATCTGTAATATTCTTGGCCGGGGTAGCAATTTTCAGCTTAGTAAGTCAGACGCATCACTCCTGAGAGAAATGCTAAATTGAAGGCATTGCATATACAGTATAGCACCTTGCAGCACTCCTAAACCAAACACTGCAGAAAGCTGGCCTGTCTAGCAGAAAGGAAATGTTTAGTCTGAAATGCATATATGGGTATTATGCTCACCGAAAGCAAAAGTGTAACCATAAAGCGATTTTTTTTAATGGAGTGTTCATTAAAACTTGCAATTTATTATATATTATAAAGCAATTAAATATTAAATGAGAGACATAAAGAGGGTAACTTGTACAATATACAGTAAAATATACTGGGGGTGATCTATAAAAGTTGTGGTTGTTTCTAGAAACAGCTGTAGTCAGTTCCTTCATTTTAATATCAAGCGGCATTAAAAATCAATGCAACTAGCAGTAAACCACGTGTCGCAAACATAAGGAAATCAGTTTTCTGCATCCTATTTAAATATTCTCCTCTTTTTACTTTGCGCCATGAGAAAAAAAAAAAGTTTGTCATTGTGCTCTTTTTGTAAAGATCAACTACTTGGTACTTTCTTGGTACTTTTAAAAAGAAATAAAGGAAATAAACTCTTTGGGGGGGGGGGAATTAACTAAATAAAACAATTTTGCAAACTTGGAAAACTCTATTCAATTAAATTAAAATATGCCTGATGAGGCATGGATGGGCATGTTTATTGAGACTGGATGTTTACAAGACTGTGAGTCAACAGCATTCAAACGGTTCTGTGTTTTTATTGTAATAACTGCACTGATTTCTATAAGTGTTGCCTCTTTCATATCCCTACATATAATAACAATAAGAAGAAGAATTAAAAAGGCTAAAATTAACACTGAATCTAATAAAAACTAAACTAAAAACAAAACAAAGAAAATAAATAAATAAAATGTCATTAGAGGATACAAAACTATAATAAGTCTGCTAACAATTTGTCAATGAGAAGCTTTTTCACATTTAAATGGATCATGGGTATATCTTTGAAAACAAATAGCTAGCTAAATACAGTGTAAAGTAATAGCAGTGCTCATATTTGGATAATCAATAAAATAGCTACATTTATCGATGTAAACTTCACTGATAGTAAAAGAAGTAATATTAATACGGGTGCTAGCAATGTATACATTATTGAGTAGCTTTTCAGGATTAGCTAGTGTGCCATTAAGGTAAAAACCGATCCAACAATTTGTTTGTTGCTGATTGCTTAGAAATGCTAATAAGATCATAAAAAAGGTTTATGTTCATGTTTTTTTAAGGAGGGAAAATACATTTTTGTGATTTAAATAAAGTAACCCAGCAAATAGCTTAGATTAGTCTACATTAATAATATTATGGAATATTATGATAAGGAAAAGTGGAAACCAGAACATCAATGATGTAGTAGCTCATCAGTGACAATTCTTGTGAATTGTAAATGGACAGATTGATGATGGATAACTCACCATGACATGTGCTAAAAAAATGTATCTTTAATTCACAACTTTAAAATGTAAAACCGACACGCTTATCTGTCTGCGTTACACTTGCTCAGTTTAGTGGAAGGCTGCACTGCGGCTGAAATCATGTCCCCAACCAAACATTGCTTGTTGCCCATAACAGTGACTTGTTTCAGTACAGTTATCCCCACTGTGGCATTATTTAGGGGAAATAAATACATGCCACTCACAGCAATGCATATCAAACTGGAGCTACGTGAGCCAGTTGCTAAAGGAAAAAGATCTAATTGCTGAAAATCATGGCTGTCATACTGTAGCAAGTGAACAATAAACAACAAAGCTCGCCAAAAGTGGTCATTTAATTTCTCAAATAATGTGCACACTGGATGGATAATTCTTCCAAGAATAAGTCATTAGGATTAATTTCAGCTACTCTTGACACTCTAATGACCCCCCCCCTCCCCCTCCCATCCTCAGCCCTTCACTATCCGCTCAGTCTCCTTCAAATGCACTACATACCCACACAGCCTCATGGGGAACCTAAAGGACAGCCTCTCTTGCTATATGAAATAAAATGTGCTGCAGAAGAGGTGGGGGAGAGAAAGGCAGAGACAGCAATACCATCAGGTAGGAAATACTGTGTAGACTGTAGCTACGCTAACTGATGGCTCCTTGGAGTCAGAGCTAAGCGTAAAAGAGAGAAGAGGAGGAGGGAAAGAAAGTTACAAGGGCAGAGGAGCAGCACCTAAGGCAGTAGTTAGGTTTATTGATAGGTCCTAAGAGAGATGGAAAGGTGAAAGGAAAGGAAAAAGGTGGGTTGCTTGGAAGCAATGTATTCTTGTGGGCGAGGCAGCGCCGGACTGCTTTAATATCCTTATATCATGGCTTATCTAATGTATAAAGCTTACTTCTGTCATTACCAGAATATGCCCAATTGACTTATTGACTTGTGCGTTATCGTGCACGGCATCGTGTGTGTGCAATTTGTGTGCGATTTGTGTGCGTGGATGCGTGCGTCTGACCCGTAGCCCCTCTGTGGCAGACACTCCAAGATTTCATAACACAGGCTGAGCTGGTCGTCTCTCTCACAGCTGTAGATGCACTCCAAAGCGACCTCCATCAGCTGGTCTGGGTCCCCAATAATCTTCTGCTGGCACTGGAGGAGAGAAGAATAAGAGTCAGTATGTGCATATCAATGTGTGATTGACCCCGTAATTTATTTGTACCTACACACTGAAGCATTGCATCAATTTAAGCATTTTCTTCCTCTGGAGTGTTTGTGTGTGTGTGGTTCATGGCTTCTAATGGCCCAGAGACCTGTCCTTGGCTGCGTCCTTATGGGGTCATAAATACAGCATTTACAGCGCAGGGGCAACAACATCGGCCTTGACATCACACAAACAGCCAGAGCTGCAATGTCTGCGTGGATGTGCTTTCATTTTCCTGTCTCTCCATTTATGGTTACCCAAGTGTGACGCCGACTACACTTGTGCATTGTGTGTGTGTGTATGTATACGGATACTTGCATCAGGTTTGGAGTGCTTGAAAATGATGAGGGGCAGGGTGAGGTCTTCCTGGGCCAGGCTGACCAGGTATTCTCTGAGCAGAGATTTAGCAGAACCCTCTTTCTGTCCCTCACAGCGATGTAGGAATGGCACCATCCACTGGAAGGAGTCTTTCACGTAGTGCTCGGTGCTGGACTGATAACAGAAAGAAATTAAAGATACTTAAAGATGCAATTCAGGCAGGATACTAAAAATAATGTGACCTAGTGTGTTGAATAGATAATTCACTTAAAGTGAGTAGTATTCTACTGGTAGGAATTTTAGCCTAAGAAACTCTAGTCACTGATTTTATGCTCTTCATTTGTTGCGCTTTACATTTACATGTTTATGTAAATAAAATGAACTTAGCTCTTCCAATAAAGGAGAACCTCTGGGTGGAATGGTTGTTAAATTCATTTGTTTTCTTTTATATAAAAGACTATTAATGAGTTATATACCTTTCTGTTTGCAGTCATATAGCATATACTCCTATGGGCTAAATTTAGAAAGCCAATCTGTCAGTTGCACAAAAATTATTGTGAACTACATGGAAATAATGGAAATACTGCACTGATCACAAATAACAAGGGGTCTGAGCTTTCTCTAAATCACACACTGATTAAACTACCAACACAGAGACACACATATTTCACTGAGCTAAGCCTTTCTGGCTTTTAAGAGCCTGCTGACATGTCACCAGGTTTCTGATCCAAACACCAAGCAGTTACATAGCACAAGCTGAGCTAATTTCCACAGTGAAAAAGTCAGATTTTGCACCAATCACCTATAAATTTCCTACAGCATCCTCTCCAATAGCCAACTTTGGGAGCAGCAATTTTGTGATGCTGTACCAGTGAAGGCTTTTTGGCATTTGGCATTAGGGCACTAAAAGTAATGACGCTATAAAAATGCTTTATAAAAAGCCATTATCAGTTTTTATTGATCAATTAACTTTATATGGATTTCAGTAAAAAGAAAAAAAAATCAAATAAGCATTTGATGCAGCCACCCTTTGCCTTTAAGAGGTACTCATACTCATTTTATTTATTTATTTTTTGAAGGGATTTGGCAGGTAAACTGTTCTAATCACCTTGAAGAACTTGCCACAGTTCTTCAGTGGATTTATGCCATCTCGAATGCCTCCGTCTCTTTATGGCATCCAGACTGAATCCAAGATGTTGAGATCAAGGCTCTGTGGGGGTCATACCATCTGCTGCAGTGCTCCTTGTTACAAGCCGCAACAGCATGGTTGGTATTGCTCTCAGCTTGTGACTATGTGTGTGTGTGTGTGTGTGTGTGTGTGTGTGTGTGTGTGTGTGTGTGTGTGTGTGTGTGTAAGTTTGAGTATCATCATTACGTAAAGCGGTCCAGGAGACACAACTACTACTAAAGGTGGTTTTACTTTGTCTTAATGTGTCTTTCTGGGTAGTAATCGATATCAAAATGTGTACATTGTAAAATCTTGACACGGCTGATTTTTTTCCTGTCCATGTTCAGACAGCATTATCTTGTGAATGCTTTCTGCAACCACGATTCACACCTCATATCCCCAGAAAGCTAGTCTTTGCTTCTTCTGGCAAATTAAGGGTTAAAAGTGAATGTAGTCCAAAAGTTTAAACTTTTAACCAAGACAATAATACTGACACTGCTGTGTGTTTATCAAGCTGCAGAATGAATTTGGGAATGATGGGATGTCTGCACGATGGTGCTGTGTTACAGATAAGAACGCAAGACATGAGTGTGTGCGTGTGTGTGGAACATCAAGGAAAGTTAGTCGAATATTGTTTTTTCTCTGTTTTTGAATGTTTGTTAGAAAATTGCAAAGTACTTCAAACCGCATTTACATGAAATTGTGCCATGCAATTAAGCCTGAACTTGAACCATAATAGCTGCAGTATGTGGGCTGCGATGTGATTTGAGCAGATGCATGTCAAGTTCGTGCAAGGCCTTGCACCCACCTTGCGACAGCTCTGACTCAGGATATACAGATAAGAGAGCATCAGCAGGAAAAATGAGATTGAAAAAAAATAAATAAATAAATACTTGAATGCTAAATGCAAACTTGCACACCCACGCGCAACATCTTTGCTTTGCTGTACTGTCTCTCTGATAAAGAAAGACATCAGACGCAGGCAAAGAGGGAGATTTAATCTAGGCGAGTTTGGTAAACACTCAAACACACACAACCACACACACAGACACAGACACATGTACATACACACACAGAGCGTCCAGAGGGAGTACCAGTCAAACAGCATGTGTTAGTGCAGTCAACAACATTTGCTGGCTGCCTGCCTGTGTGGCAGATACTACTGGCAATGGGCCTCATAGGCTAAAGCTGGCAGTTATTAGCTACAATTTAGAGGACAGCTCATATTATGTACTCCAAGGGGACTTGTAACTGTAGTACCTGCTATATAGAATAGCTTTCATAGCTCTCATGTTGCTGTTGGAAAGGAAGCTCGTATCATCAAATATGAGTGATTTCAGGAATGAAGAGGAACTAATTTACTTGGAGGCTGCCGTTCAATTAGTCTTTTAAATTTTTCTGTTTGTTGCCTATTCCAGTTGCAATTAGCATAAATTATGTTTCTTTAAGCAACAATCAAGGACAATAAAGTAACTATAAAGTGGAACTGTATGAAGAAATGTAATGGCAGAGAAATGGGAGGCAAGCTTTCTATTTGTTCAGACAATGAACACCCAGACAGGCTGTGAAACAAAGCAAGCGGGCTGGGAAACGCAATTTAACAGCGTCGCGTGAGGAAAACAACGTTTTTCAACTGAGAAAAAAAAAAGAAAGAAATTATTTGCATTTGAAAAGGATAAAAGAAAGAAATTATGAAATGAATGACATTCATTATAATGAAGATAAAAACAAAGACAATTAGAAACAGTAAAAAGTTTGGACACACGTACCGAATGTGTCCAAACTTTTTATTGGTATTTTATCTTCCAGCTTTTGTACAGAGCTTTTCAGTTACCAGACCTGCTGTGCATACATGATTTTGTGCAGCTAAAAGTATAACCGTTTCTGTGGTGGGGGTCAACCTTTCCCAGTGTGCAGTTAAGCAGGTGGAAAATTAAGTCACGTACGTTTTTCATGAGCAGGCGGAGTTTGTCAATGTCGCTGAGCTGCTGAAAATCTTTAAGAGTCAGACCCAGTTCACATGATGTCTCATACACAAGTGTTTCCATGGTGACCAAGTCATCGCATAATCGCTCCAGCCCGGGGATTTCCCGCTCCTTCCCAAGACGCACCAGCGACAGGGCGCAGTCCACCTGAGACAAGAAACAAAGAAAACCAAATGAAAAACACGCTAGAGGAGGCTGACTACATGAATTCTACTTAAAAGTACATTGAAAAAGAAAAAAAAAAAAGACAAGATCAGTGGTCAACATCACACTTTCACTAACTTCTTAACGTCTCCTATACTTGGACGTTTTAAGGAACGAGCACTGTCAGTGAGATATTAAACACACTGTTACTGTGCCTCAGATTGGGTACTTTCATACTTCCATAATATCTTCAGTGCATGCATTCGTTCACACTGTGTATCACAAGTACACAGATGGTGTTGTGATAAAAGACCTGATAAAGGTCAAACGGTCGAGTGTGAAACAATGCACTGTACACTCAGTGGCTGCCGTTTTGGCAACGTGGGAGAAAGAACGAACGAATTTCCAGCCAGCTGTACCAAGATCTGTTGTCTCAGGCCTTTAGCTTACATGATAAAGAGCATATCAGCACTTCCATTGTTTAACAAAAGAAACGCGTTCATAAACCACCAACAGCATAATTGTCAACAGTGATGAAAAATTTGCCATGCATACTTTGGGGCAACACCACCCTCTCACAGGAACAGGTTGAATAGGTTAGTTATAGGGGTCACTACTCTGGAGCCAGTGGAGGTGGTTCAGGCATCTGACTTGGAGTAGTTATGTCCTACTGGGAGGAGATCCCAATACACGCTATTGAGATTACATCTCTCACCTGGCTGGAGAGCACATTGGTACCCCGTGTCTGCTTAGACTGCTGACTCCGCAACTTGAATGGCAATAAAATGTGTCAACAGAGAGCATGTTATGTAATTTATGGAGCACTTTAATAGTTTCATGTTGTGAGTTAGATGAGAAGACTCTAGGGGCATCTATAGAAATGAAATCAAGCTAATCTTGGTTTCACACTCCCAAAGAATGTGTTCCAGGACTGTGCAGGCTCTTTGAGATGTTCTGTCCCGAATTTCCTCTTCTTCTGTGCAACCAGTGGTTTTCGCCTTGTTTTAAAGCCTCCGTGCTTCTATTGATGAAGGTGTGTTAAACTCCTTGAATTAAAGCTAAAAATCTTCAATCACTTATGGATTTGCTCAATTAACATCCATAGTGTTGGTGTACAGAAACAAAACTAGAAAAGTCATTATTGTTTGAATACTTATGGGCCAAACTGTGTATACACACACACACACACACACACACACACACACACACACTAACCCAACCTCTTAACCATGACACTTGGGCAGAAGGCAAATAAAAAGCCTGTTTGCAGCAATGTTCGTTCAATAAAAATTGTTGCCGAGATAACTGGGACGTGGAAAAAACAATATCCCGTCCAATCCAAAAGCAAATAATAGCTGTCAGTCATTACTAATATCCAATCATTAGACCTTCAGCAATAAAACATTGAGGTTTTGGGCTTCCTGCTGCTCCTAATCGATACAATTCCATCCAGAAAAGCAACCAATCAATATGCAACCAGCTATATGCCGGCAATACGCCCAGCCAATTGATGCTCGGCCACCTGTGGATGTTAGCCAATCAATAGCAGATGCTGCTGGGTCCTGCGGTGATGATTGCCTTTTCTACACCTTTTAGAGACAGCGCACACATCCTTGCTGCATCTTTCCTACACAAAGGCACAAGTGCCCACAGGCACACAGAAACACAGATACACAATCAATGCAATCTTGTTGTCTTCAGCTTATCTCAACACACATTACTTATTGTTGAATAAATAACTGCATGTCTTCATTTGCAAAAAGTATCCCCACAAACACACACACATTCAACCCAAAACCCAAATCACCTTGACTCAGAGTCTGAGCAATTAGATACAATGAGAGGGGGAAGTCTATTGATCTAACTGTGAGTGTAGATCCTCCTCGTTCTTTCCGCTCCTCCCTGCTCTCCAGAGATAGATTCCCCAGCTAACCACAGACAATTCAGATGTTGAAATCTCACACTTTTTAATTACGACCTCATCTCCATCCCCTCCCCTCGTCTTTCTGTAACACGACCCTCTCTCTTTGTGCTCTCCCCCCCCTCGCCACAACGGCAGATTTCACTCTTCACTGTAATATTCCAACTCAATTTGATGCTTCTTTGTCTCTCACCCTCGTCCTATCACACTCCTTTCTTTCAAACGGAATTTTTACATTTTCTCATCAGCTCTGCTCAATTTTAATCCTGTTCCCTTCCCTCCCACCTCTTCGAAGTAACAGTCACCACACTAGCCTCCATTTGAACTCCCAGCCTGCCCCTTTGCCTTTTCTGTATGCCAGCCTCCCCACGCTCTGTCTTGTTTTCAAAGTCACCCTCTCATTTTGTGCCATTTCGTTGCCAGCACAACAACCACTTGGTTTTAATATCCTTTATTCCTACCCTTTTACCCCCTTATAACTGGTGATTTTCTTCCCCACAGACAGCTCTTTCCATGAGATTGCTTTCCCTTTTTATCTCCACACCTATCTGTGCTGCCCTCTCCTCTTTCTGTGTTTGTAATACACTAACCTAACAAGGGCTGTTGCATCGGCCCAGCATTTATCTCCTCTTTCGGCTGCACTTCCATTCTCTGCTTGCCCTAGCTCGTGTCTCTCTCTGAGTCATCTTGTCAATCTTCCCATCAGTGTCTCGCCTCCTGCCACATTGTGACTGGTTTAGAACACTCCAGCTTCCTCTGATGTGGCTCCTTTTAATCAAGCCCCATTTTACTCCATTAAAACGCTCTCCCAAGCATAAACAGGGCCAGATGACGAATGAGAGGGGGGGGGCTCAGCAAATGGCAGCAGAGATTTTCTGATGTATTTCTGTGTCACTGCTGCTCGTGTGAAGAAAAAACTAAATGTGTGAAATAACCAGAGACGTGAGAGTTCGGGACAGTCCAAAGAGACTCCTGGAGTAAGATGTGATAGAGCAAATGAAGATGAGGTCTAATTAAAAATGAACAAGGGAGAGAATGAAAGAGGGAATTGGTGTGATTCCTTGAGACTAACAAAGGCCTCCTTTTACACATGCACTCGAATCTCTCCCTTTCCTTCTCTCTTGAGTGGATGATGAAAGGCACGATTCCCCAGTTGTCTTCAAAAATGAGCAATGGACCCCAAAATCTCTATTTCGCCAGCCTCTTTACAGCAAGTGGAAGGGATAAAACGGAGAAATGAAGGGGAAAGATATGACTGCACCCTAGTTAGTCCTTTCACAAAGACAAAGAGAGTGCTGTGACAACCTTGATCCATCACTCTGATGGAGGTAAAGAGGGGACGGAGCTGCAGCGTGGATAGTGTGGGTGGAGAGATCGGGCTGCTCTAGCGTTTACGTCCCATTACTCCACTAAACAAGTCCTATCAAGTCTTATTTTTCACTTGCAGCATCAGAACGCGGATGACATAAGCCTCGGGTTCTCTTCATTAGAAGTCCATATGGCAAATATGATAATAACTGTCACAGATCAGATCAAAGTGACCTTGACTGATGGAGACAGGCAACATACCCTCTGCAGTCTGCAGTCGTTATATTTTTCTGCCCTCATCATCTAAAAGAAGTGTGCGAAACCAAGTGTCTTTTCAATAGCCAGATGTCTATTAATTCCTTTCTGCTGCTGCCCAGCTGTAAGATCCAATCGAGCAGAAGGAACGTTAACAGTCTACGTAAAAGGTTTCCCCTAACAGAAGAACTATGACCAGTTGGAAATGATTTGCATCGGTAATAAGGGATGAACAAACTAATTGAAAAGTTGCGAGGTCACCTGATCATTTTAGTCTCTAAAACAGCTTGAATGCTTGAGCGTTGAGGTTGAAATTACAAATAAAGGCTTTGTAAGGCCATGAGAGGTCAGCGGGAAAACATTTATTGCTATTACAGTCTGCAAGGTCAGGTAAAAGTTCTGCTGTCACAGGAAGGGTAAGATGCAATCTTTCATTAAATTTTGCTTCCAGGTCAAAGTAAGAAATTCTTGTAATGTTTTAAAGTGCTCTGGAGCAACAGTTCTTGGCATTTTTTATTTTATTTTTTTACTGATTTTCAATCCAGTCCTTGTACTCGACTATTTTCAGAAGAATGTTTTTGTCTGTTAAGCCACTGAACACTGACCTTTGAATCGTTCAACCATAAAAAAGACACCTAGATCAAGCAATGAATGTTGTGTCTACACATAACAGACAACTTTGTATATATACAAAAATTGTATTATTAGGCATATTTTGACTAGTGGAAAGAAAGAATTGTATGACAGCAAGAGGTCTAATGGAGTGTTAAATACAAATTTTAAATTTTTGGTTCAAATCATTAACACTATGTACAGAGGAGGTCAGGAGTGAGGTACAGTCAGTGTCTAAGACCATCTCTAAAACACGATGGAGGCTCTATCAATGTTTGGCGCTGCATTTCAACCAGTGGTGTTGGAGATCTTGTCAAATGATGTAGTTAACTACCATCAGATTTTCCTTTTGTTCCACCATACAATACCATCTAGAAAGCATTAACAATGGATTCATTTTTCAGCATGACAATGAACACAAATACACTCCCAATCCAGTAAAGCATATGTGGATAGAAAAAACATAAAAAGGAACGTTAACAGTCACGGATTGGCCTCCTCAGAGCTCGGACCTCAACATCATTTCGACAGAGAACAAAAGGCAGCCAACATCCAAAGAAGATTTTTGAATGTTCAAGAAGCCTGGGGAATTATTCCTGAAGACTACTTAGTAAAAGAAATTAAAAGAAAGCTTGCTGAAGGCAGTGCAGGCTATGCTGAAGAAAAATTGGTAAGAATACCAAATATTGACTTTCAGGCTCATTAGAATTGTTGAAACTCTGGTTTTGCCAAATTTCCTAGAAAAATGTGAAAGAAACGAGGGGTGGCTCAACACTTTTGCATAGTAAAATAAACATATAGTGACTGACTGTAAGCTACAAGCGGATACACAGAATGTTTGTACCTGTCTGGAGCAAGAGTCGATATCCTGGGCTCTGCTAATGTACCAATCAGTAAGCAGCTCTTTGGAGGGCGTGGCTGTGCGGAATCTCAGCAGGTCTGAGGCTTCGTCATACAGGAAACTGTCATCGTCAAACAAATTCTGCTCCAGCACCGCTCTTAAAAAGAAAAAGACATGGATGAAGAGTTGCGCTCCCTTGCATTTTCACTTTATTCCTTTAATGATTTTTAGCTAATCAGCTAGAGCGGGAACAGTTAATGAGAGAAAAATGACTTTTATTAATTCATAATTATGTGTTTATCAAAAGAAAAAGAAAAAAATCTTACAAACAGATTAAAACAATGCACTGATACAATTATTTTTTATGGAGCCAAAAGTCAAAGCCTTACTCCTGTGCCATAAACCTATTTTGTTACCCAAAAACATAGCACAGAGAGGATCGTGCTGCTCTGAATAATCACAAAAGCAACTGATCCTCTGCTGAAAATGTTCCCCTAAAAATGTACAATTTATCTACTACCTACAGTGCCCTGCTGCTTTAGGAAATTACTTGTTTGTTTGCTTCTTTTTTCTTCCTTTTTTAAATGAAAGTAACACATTTATGAACCAGACGCACAGGGAGGGATGCCCAAATATTAGTATTTAAAAGACAGTCTTAACATTGTAGGATTTTTGATAAGAAAAACACAGAATATCACCTGACTCAATGGTAAAGGAGTTGAGCAAAGAGAGGGGAGAGAGATAAGGAGGGAAACAGAGCTGGAAGAGCAGAGATATAACATAGCCACCAAAAAAAACACTGCCTTAAACCTAGTTGCCAGGAATGTTGCTCCAATCACATTATCAAACATTCATCCTGTAATTTCTGGCCAAATATACCACAGTGTGCGACTGCTGTTATGACTCCCAACAGACGAGCAACAAAAAAAATAAAAAATAAAATTGTAAATGAAGCCCGGCCTCCCTACAGAAGCAGGCAAATGGCATAAATTGGCAGTGCAACAAGATTTGGTATTAGTTGGTTATGGCTGTGTTTAACATTTGGATAATAGGATGTCATGTGTTGTTTCACAAAATGATGCCAGCACAAGCATCTGGCCTGTTTGGAGCATGAATTTTAACAGTTCTACACTGCGAGGGGCTTTGTTATCCCGGACACGGGCTGAGTTAATTATGACGCGTTACGTCACATTTGTTTAACTGTTGGCTTTAATAATACTTTATGCACAGAGCTAGAAATCAGTACATTCGCCTCAGGGGTGATGTAACCTGTTTACCTGCACTCCTCTGCTTCACACCAGTCCATCTCTCTGTGTCTTTGCTCGTCCCACGGAATCAACACCAGCTCACCTCTGTCATCCAGACTGTAAATGAAAGAAAATGAAAAAAAGCAAGATATACGAGAGGACAGAAGGAGAAAGACAGCAAGAGAGAGGGGTCAGTTTTTAGGAAAAAGCACACCAATAGCAATACACCGCAACATGCGACATCTACCCACCCAGGCATAATGGGACCTTATAAATCAGCAAAGGCATTTACTGTCTCAAAGTAAACATAGCCATAAACTACAGCAAAACTAGAGAGCAAGCAACATATGGGAAATGGAAAGAGCAGAGTATAATAAGAAAAAGAAATGGGAGGAGGCAAAAAAACTAAATCACAACAATAAACAAGTCAAAGAACTTCTGAAGAGAGTCTGAATCGTGCCTCAGTTGTAAATAGCGGGGAGTTTTATTTTCTAAACGCCACGTTGGTCCCAAGCTTTACTTCTTCCTGGTCTCCTTGAGTGTGACAGGTCTAAGGAAGATAAATAGGGGACACGCAAAAAAAAGAAAGCCAAAGTGAAGAATGACTCTGTAGCTTCACGTGTCAGCGTTGACAGGACTCCGACGCTTGGACACAGACAACGTAACGACTCGAATGCTAAGACGCCGGGCTGAACAAAAGCAGTTTTGCTTTGGGTTTGTTTCTTTTTTCTTCTAGGATTAATGCATGGCTTCTTGTTATCTATTTGTTTGTGGACAGAAAAATATGTACTGTGCCTGTAAAACTCAAGGAGATAGCGTGGGCTACAAATCATCTACAGCTTTGGTGCAGTTAAAGGCCGAGCGTGCACACACGCTGCAGCAGTTTTTAGCACGGTCATAAATTCTCTCCAATCACAAAATACATAAGAAGCAAGCAGCAGCTCTGATTTATGTCAACACTCCAAAGCAGGAGGGTTTTTCACCAACACTCCAGCGCCAGTTCATTGATTAAGCTTGGAACTTCAACACTAGGATAACAGAGATCGAGAAGTCCCGCATAAAATCAGCCTCATTCAGTGTGGGTTTTTTTTTAATGACATTCCCTAACTCCCAGGTGCTCTTTCCTCATTAAAGACAGCATAGTTAGAGAGTGGAAAGTAAATATCGGCGTGAGCGGCCAGATATCGATAGGAGGAATGAATTATTCTGTGCCTGCATCCCTGATCTACTTCGCATCAGAGAGGCAGGGGAGCAGGATTGAAAACAGGAGATGCAGAGCAAACCTGGAGCTGGAGTTTATTTTTGGTTTCCACAGAGATGACCCTTTGAAGCTACAGGCAAAGACTCCTTAAAAAAAATACATTCAGTATTCTCCAAGTCTACAGGTCCCTTCACAGACCTAATCAATATTACAGGAGAGTATTACCTCCCCCCCCCTTTCCAATGAAGCAAGTTCAGTATATAGGGAGTAAGCACCAAACAGATGGCTTGAGCTGGCTCCGTCTGCTGCAGTGTGGAAGCGAGCGCTGTTGGAGCAGCATTTGGTGCTCACAAGCTGGGGAAAATAGGAAACTGCCCCACAGCGGCAGAGCCATGATGGATGCTCACTGCAGACCCACAAGCACCTGACCTCCATACAAACTCAGTCGCGGCTAATAAAAGGGAGCTGTGTTGTAGTGTGCGTATGTGGAAACTATATTAAAAATTATATCTATATCTGTAGGGGGTTTTTTTTTTTAAGGTGATGAATTTGCCACCCTCAAATACATGGTTTCTTTATAAAGCAGTGGCAGAGAGAATATATCTGTAAAATCCTGTTTCTGCAAATGATATGCTCATTTTGAATGTAATGCCAGTTTCAAAAAGGGCGGGCCAGGACCATGTTTACAACAGCGTTGCATCACATTCCTTTAACACTGTGTTTGGCTGCTCAAAATTTATTTTCCTTGGTTCTTTTCCATATCAAAATTTCACTCTGTGACAGGTTTGGGCTGCAGGCAGCCTGCAGACTCCTTCTGCTACAGCTGGATTATATGCTGGATGCTGTCTGGTATCGTCTTGCTGAAATAAGCAAGACCTTCACTGAAAGTTTTCTCCAAAACTTTATCGATTAGCATTAACCGTGTCCCCCAGGGATGTGCAGATTTCCCCCAGTTGCAGACCATCACATGGCCAAGCTGGAAGGTTTTGGATTAGTTTCAAAAACAAAAACCCACCTTTGTTAATATTAGATGAGCTAAGTGTCAACACTTGAGAATATATTGCAGGATGGTCTTTGCATGGCTGAGTTTGAACTTTTTTTTGGATGCAGCGGGCAAATGGTTTCTGGAAGTGTTTCTGAATCTGTGCAGTTCTTTTTACCACAAAAAACAGGTCCTTTTTTTTTTAACGTAGGGGCACAAAGGTGATGGCAAAATTGGTTTTCAGCCTTGTCTTCATTTTCAGAAATTTCTCTGGTGTCTCTCGATCCTTTAATGATAAGACATGCATAGATGATGAAATCCTCAAATTCCTTTCAATTTTAGACCAAAGAATATGATCTCTTTGAACTGCTGAACTATCTGACCATGTAATCTTCCAAAGAGTGGGGTGAACCCCAACTCCCACCTTTATTTCTGAACGATTTTGCCTCTTCTTCTTGCCAACTTGTTGACAACTGAGCTAATGAGTTGCTAAATGTTCCACCAGGTGATTTCCCTTTTTAAGGATTAGACAATTTTCCAGCCTTTTTTGTTTGTTAATCCTGTAGAAACTTTTTGGACAGTTGCTGGAATCAGAATGACTCAAATATACTGTACATATAAAAAAAATAATGATTTTCATTCTTATGCCTTTATACTCAATTACACATATGGTTTGGATAATTTGCACATTTGTGCATTTACCTTTTATCATCGTACTTTTTTGGATGCAGGGTTGTAAGATTTTCACAGAAGCTAAAATGAAGTATCGAGGATTAAATAGAAAAACGAGTTACGATTTAAGGAAAAAGGCACGGTGAATGACTGGCTGCGTCCATCAGTAAATCCAGTCACTGCTATTAGTGAAACATAAAGAGGTGAGGAATGATTTCTTCCCTCCAAAACAACCCTCCATCACTCCTCGCTCCTATTCAGCATTTCTCCAAGCCCAAAGCAAAAAAAAAAACAAAACAGGCAGTGTAGAGTGAAAACCAGGGGGAATAACACTGTAATAACAGACAATTGCATTTGTTCAAGCAAGTATTGTATCATTTGAAGGTGTTCGGCTTTGTTTGAATGTAAATTTAGAAGTAGCAATTAAGTCTCTCTCCTCTTATTTCATTGCTGTCTCTGCCAGCCCGTTAGCTGCGGCGCTGTGTGTACATGTGTGCAGTGACAGAATAAACTTGTGTATGTGTGTGCTTTTTAATGACGGCAAAAAGATTCCCACTGTGAGAATGTGAGAAAGACTCTTGAGTGCACGCTCTGACTGAGGTGCGATTCCAGTTTTAGGTCATTTTAATTTAAAATGTAGAGGGATGTGCGACTCTTGCATTCTACAAAGGTGTGACTGTGCATTCTCTGACATTAGAAAGGGTGCAAATCCCAGTGGCGGTATACTTTTCTTTTTAAACAATGCAGTTTCTATATCGAGAGTGTGAATTGTTGTAAAAGGGGACTAAAGAATACATTTGGATTACTTCAACACCTTCGCTTCAGCGGTTTGGGAAACAGCAACTCGTGTCTCATCAGCAACAAGAAAATTAAACCACCGACTCCGAGCATATTGTTATAATCCACTCTTCTTGAGTCCTGTCGTCCATGTGGATGCCACTTTAGCACACAACACAAAAGCCACGTAAATATTGTTACATGCAAAGTAAGGCACTCCCCATGCAAGACGCGTTTATTCCTTCAGTAAAAATGAAATCCTACTTTTGTTCTTTATGGAGACTATTTACCTGCATGCAAAGCTTGCACAAACATGACTCTTCAATACAACTCAGACATCACAGGGATTTTGGGTGCATTTCAGGTACCAAAAATCTTGTCCCTGCCTACAGATTATATTTGTTTTGCAGATATTTGGTTATGAAGCTCATATCGCTTTGAACCACACCAAGCTTCAAATGCATGTTCTAGCTTTCGGAGTAAACATGATTTTTCAATGAGTCGTTTCATTTGGTTCTCTCCGAGTCTCAGCAAAAGTCAACACAGAAAGGCTTCCTCCATTTACTCTTGCAGGACAAATAAATCAGACCATCTCAATGAGTTTTTCCCATCTATAATGCAAGAGTGCAGCGCTTGGTAAACCATTTGTGTCTGTATAAAGTAAATACACATGGACCTTCTTGTAAGTGCGTATTTGTGCACGTCTTACCAGGCTTCCGGCAGCAAGGTGGTATACTCGTGTGGAGAGGTGGTTTCCGGAAAGTTGTCAAGGATAGCTAGTCGATGTTGGAGGAGTTCTGCTCCGTGATATGTGAAAAGAATGTCAAGAGCCTGCACGTTGCTCTCCTGTGGCCAAAAAAATGTATGTTAGAAAATGCTTAATGTCAATTGGTGCCTCGATTTTACCCTCGTGTGTGTCTAAACGAGCTAACCAATGGTCAATGTCAATGGTCAATGGTCAATGGTAACTTTATTGTCCCTGATGGGAAATTGATTCGCAGTATGTCAAAACAAACAACAAACATACAACCAACACATCACGTACACTCATTAAAAAAATACTATAATATAATATAAGCCTGATAAAACAACCTAGATATTCCATCGAAAAATCGCAGGCTTGCTCTAAAGTAGAGAACCAGTCACATCCCTAGCTCCAAACAAAGATGCATACAGTTAAAATGAAAAGATGCAAAGAGAGATAAATAGTGAGACATTCTGTAGGAGTGTGAGGCCAAGGTTACCCTGGCGTAGTTTCTTGCTGACAAAACAATGTTTTGACTTCGGAACTTCTTGAAGAAGTCTGCATCGTATTTGTCCTCCGCTGCATGAGGCCCGCCAAGTATTTCCTGGAAAGTATAAAGCAAGAGAGAAAGAAAGAGAAAATACTCAGAGAGAGAGAGAGAGACACACACACACACACACACACACACACACACACACACACACACACGCATACACACACACATACATTTACAGTTCATGAAAAGAAATTTGTGAGTCAGAGGGTTATCTTTCCAGAATAAATGTTATGAATGGAAAGGAATTCAGAGTAAAGATGCGAGGGAAAGTGCAAGTAGAAGATGTGACTGCCAATGAAGGCACTAAAGCAAAGCCAACAGAGATGCTATTTAATTTTTGTGGCTTACAGCTGTCTTGTCCTTTTAGTTGGAGTCATCTAAGTGCGTGTGTGTGTATGTGTGTGTGTGAGCATATGTCAGGATGGACCATTTGTTGTCCTGGAAAGAGGGATTTATGTGTATTTGTGGTTATAAAATCTCTGTAGTATCCATTATGCCAGAGCATGTGTGTGTGTCTGTCTTTGTGCAGAAGAGTGTGTGAGGCGTGTGTGTGTCTGATGGATAGCTTTTGAATGGGGTCCTATGCAGACAGAGCCAGCCCAAGTCTGGATGATAAAAACGCTAATATCATATTCATAGACAGCCAGAGAAAATGCATCGGGGCAAAAGGAATCTGACGAGTACTGCAGTTACCATGACAATGTCCGAATGAAGAGAGAAACGTCATTCTGTCTGAGTCGAATATCTAGCAGGATAAAATCTCATCTCTCCTGTATGGGAGCGAGTAGGGTCCTGTTCATCCGTGATAAGGGTCTGCATGTTAACATTACTCACTGTGAATCTGAAATCCACAGTTTTCAGTAGTTGCAAGTGTCTGCTTTAAGCACGTATCTATCCATCTATGTAGCGCTGAAGCAGTGATATTGGATTCCTATTAGTAGTGAAGTTAAAATAATACTTCTCAGTGTCACTGCTAGCTTTTTACCAGATCATGTATAAATTCTTCACATACTTAAAATGTCTTTCATGGACATAATTTCAATTAAAAAAAAATGGAGGTTAAGTATAAATATTCATAGATGGCAGATGAGAAAAGCCTATTAGTGTTGAACAGACTGCTCATTAAAGTCGAACGCATTAGTTTGCCAGTAGGAAAACAACTATGAAATAAAGACTACAATGAAAACAAAGTTTTTTCTTCATTAATATTAGATTCATTAAATAAACTCTACTTTAATACAAATGTAATAATAATTAATGGTTCCTCAAATGCAATCTCTTTCCTCTGAAGTCTCTCCTGAGTTTAGTTATCAAAACCCGTTAAGTCACTGCTCGCAGTAGTTTTAAATATGATGAAAAAAAAAACCAGACTTTTTTCAATTAATGTTTTTTTGCATCACATTTAAATATTCTAGGAAGATGATATTGCGTTGTTGATCCGCAGAGCCTCAATTTACTTAATTTCTTCATTACATGTAAATAAAATTAAAAGTGTTGGGGCTGAATATTGGAAATTCAATTAATGAGTTTCTTGTTCGGGAGAATATTATGCCCCAGCTAAACAACAGAATATTAAGCAACAGTTGAATAAGTTCACTGGGTCCAGCTCTCCCAAAAGGAATATTTACTGAGATTCTCTTTAGTCTTCAAACATGCATCAAGTTAATTACTCGACAGGCTGAAAAAGTAAACAGCAAAAGATTTGATAAGGATAACTGTGGTTAGTTGCAATCCTAATGAAATCCATTTACATGGGAAAATGTGGAGAGTTCATTAAGTCAAAGGGCTGATTGCTGTTACCTCGTACGTGGCGAGCCGGTCCAGGTAGGAGAGAAGCTTCAGTCTGCTCCGACACAGTTCCTTCTGCTCCAGAGTCAGCCTAAGCATGCAATCATATTTAAACACGCAAATCAGCACCATACCAGCACAAACAATTCAACACAATTGACATGAGACCTCCAACACAATGACTTTGACTACAGAAATTAACTGCAATCAAATCAAACGCCAAGCTCAGTCTGTCGTCTGCACTAACTCACACCCTAGCTTTAAATTAACTGTAAATTGACCTTACACAGTAAGCCCACGGGGACCTATATAATAAGGCTGGGGACTGGTGACTACAATACCATACCATGCCCTCTAAACCTAATCATTTTCCAACAGCAACAAATCAACTCCTTATGACCACAAGAGCCACTCATTCAGGTGTTATGTATAGGATGCAAGCCGTCAATGAGGTGAGCGATTGCCCAGTGAGAACCAAATCCATTTTCAATGTCATTTAATCACAACCATAAATAAAGAGGATGGCCACAAACACCAAGGCACTGTGCTATATAGGCTCTACCTAAAACTCAATCACTCAAGGTACAACCAAAAGAAAGAGAGTGCAAGGCTGAAAAAGGCTAGGAGTGGTCAGATGCACCCCCTCGGTTCACACATACGGTAAAATAAAACATTTTTTAACCACATGCTCACACACCCTCCAAGTTCAATTCACAAAGAAACAATCCAACCAGGTGAAGCAGGGTGCAACCCCTCTTATAAACTTGACCTGGATCAACTGCGATGTGACCACAGGGGAGTTGACCTCTCCACTGCTGTCTTAATCCCAAATCCCTCATTACAGAGTGTGCTATCGGGTCTTATCGGGGTCCTCTACACAGACTAACAGAGATTAACACTGGCTCAACACACACTCTGGCACATCAAAGAGCGCCGGCTTAGTGCTAGTGGTAATTACTGCCGTGCTTCGTTTCTTCAGAGCAACGTAAGAAAAGTGGAGATGGAGGAAGGAGAGCGGTGGCAAGCGAGGGAAGGAGGAGAGATGAGATGTTAGAAAGCAATTTTAGCCATCTGCTCTCCTGAGATTTGAATGATGGCTTAATGATAACTTCCAAGAAAGGCTCTGAAATCTAAAAGGAGGTGACAGGATATCTCTAACTTCATTTGGTTGAGAGGAGTTCTGACTAAGCTCTTCTATTACTCTGACATAGTTTATTAAATGACATGCAATAATACAGAATGTGTCAAAATGTACTGTTAGCCATGCTATAAGTGATAGAGTATGTTCTAAAGATATTACTGACCCTGTGGGCATCTTTGTTTTCTTTATTGAGCAGGTAGATATTATTTAAAGTAAAATGTCTCGGTAGCTACTTGATATCTTTTGGATCTCTTATCGTTTAACCTTTTCTATATACACAACATATATGCAACACTACCGAGACACTGGCACTCCAACAGGTCTCTGCTCATCTTTGAATAGTATTTAACCAATGTTATGCCAAAAATAAAAAAAACATGTCAAAGGATTAGACATCCACAGCCCATAAACCGTAAGGGAACTATCATGAAAACATTCGTAACAACAAATCTAATGAAACACTTAAATCACCTTCACCCAGATGAATACGCCCAGTTTGAAGATGTTAATAAAAGGAAAATTGGCTAAAGCTAATGTTATCCAAAGCTCAGAGCCAGCCACAAGACAGCAGCCTGAATTGAGCCTCTGTGAACAGTAAAAAAAGACTGAAGCAATTACAAGAGCAATTATGGCGACAAATCAAAAAGAGAAATTGGTCAATGCCCAGCTGCTGACATTGAACCTTTTCTAGAATGTTTAGAACAGGTGACATCCTAAATTTGCTGGGAAATGATGCAAGTACCTGGCATTTGCTTTTTCTTATACAAATCTGTTGCACCTGCTTTTGTTTGGTGAGGTAAAGTATATCAGGTAAAGGTGGATATGAGGAGCAGAACACTTTCTTTTCAGAGTTGTTTAAGAGATAGAAGATCATCCAAGTTACTGCAGTTTGGGGGGCATTGTAAAATGATTAATTTATTTCATTATGAAAATAAGATTTTTAAAAAATGATCAAATGCTGAAAAGTGATTAACTGGAAATGGAAGTAATATAAAATGAATATCAATCACCCTCGGTCTGGAGCTCCATGCAAGAGCAAGATGATGAGAAAGGTGGCGGATCAACCCAAAACTATACTGGTGGAGTTTGTTAATGACCTGAAGGCAGCCGGGACCACAGTCCAATGTACTGAAATACTGCAGCACCCACAAGGTCCCCCTGGCTCTTCTTAAGTTCGCCAGTGAACATCTAAATGATTCAGAGAAGGCTTGGGAGAAGGTGCTGTGGTCAGATGGAATAAGGAATAAGCTCCACCCACCATGTTTGGAGGATGAGAAATGATGAGTGAGACCCAAAAAACACGGCCACAGTCAGACACGGAGTAGGAAACATGCTGCACATGCATGTATAGAAATAACTCCATAGTGCTGGTAGCAGCTTTAAGAAGCTGTAAGCATGCCGATGTCAGTACTGTAAAACGGTATCTATACAGACTTTATGTATATATCTTTTAATAAAATGTATAATTTTATAAATAATAATATTAATAATAATAACAATAATAAATACAGAATATAATTTCCAGTTTAAGACTGGTCATTGATTAAAAAACATTTTTTTAAGCAACACCATTGTGCAGTATTGCAGAAACAGCCACCAATATGGCTTAGACATGGCTGGATGTTTGATTCAGGTCAACATCTCTTGCTTTTAAATTGCTAATCTTACAGCTGAATTCCACTGAGATACAGCATAAACAGTGTGTGCTGTAATACACTGTTATACATACAAATGGACCCACCTGGCTATACACTAAAAAGGCAGCACAGTGCACAAGTCTTTATAAAGGTTTTTATGTGTTTTTAACAGATTGCCCTTATAATAAATAGCTCTTAAATAAAAAATAATAATAACTGCGGTAAACTAAGGTAAAGAGACTAACTGCTTCAAGATCTATGTGCACACATATATTTAATACATCTAGATGCTACAATAAAAGCATAAACAGCCTTCCACACAGACACAAGCACAGTCCAAAGCTGGAACAAATGAGAAAATTAGACTTCTGACTGAGGTCTGACTCTGACCTGATAAGAACATAAACACCTTGCAGCAGACAATACTCTCTTCACACAATTTCCTCCCCCCTCTCTCTCTCTCTCTCTCTCTCACACACACACACACACACACACACACACACACACACACACACACACACACCTGCAGTATTACCTATCTTGTTGTATGAGTAAAGTGTGAGTAGCCGTTATAATGGCCCTTGGCAGACACTACATTTCAGGATAACTGAATGCATTTTGGCAAATGCAACACACTGCCAACAAGAGACAGCTAATAATAACAAAAGGGGCTGGAGAAATATATCAATATCCATCGTTTCATTTGGTTTTTAGAAAAAAAAAAAAACTGAGTACTGAGAGAGAAACAAATTACAAAATTGAGAGCTTCACTTTCACACTCAGTTTTCTCTTCACCACAACAGAGCAGTACAAAATCTGCATCACTGTCGATGGCACACCAATCCATCATTCAATTTCCCCTCTCCACTCTTCTCTTTATGAACAAAGCCCCAAGACTCCTCCACTTGAGACAGCAAGACGCAACGCAAAGTGAGCCAAGAACCATGGTGCCCTATTTGGAGGTGCTAATTCTATTCCAGCCACTGTATACTCAGTCCAATGGCTTATTAATCCCAGAGAACCACATTGTCTTTAAAAGCGCAAACACGAACCTGACACCACCTGACACGCCCATGTCTTGGATACTGCAAAATATAAAAAGGTCCATAAAAGTTATGCCAAAGGGAAGCCCTGGTGGATTTCAAAATCCACTGGTTGTATTTATTTTCACTCCAAATCCACAAACCAAATGTAGATTTGTTGGGCAAAGCCCACATACACTTGTATATGCAGTTTCAAGACAAAGTGCTGCTCCAGTGTTTCATGACTATGATGAAATTGTTTTTGTCCACATTGTCAAGTGACAATAAGCCAAGAAGATCCTTGAGATGTTTTTTGTTTCTTTTCTAGATGTTCCTGACCCCCAAGAGTTTAGAAACTAATGTTATACAGGACAGCAAAGGGCAGTTGAGAGCGTTTGAGTCTGATTATTGAAAAAGTCATTCCTGAATAAGAATTCTACATAGTCATCAATAACATTGACAAAGAAAAGTCATTTTTTCCTCTTTAAAAGTGATGACATTTTAATTTATTGTATTGACGCAAGGCAGAAAAAATCTTTGTTGATTATGTCTTTCAAGCACACACACACACACACACACACACACACACACACACACAGCAGGATTAAAGATGCACTCTGAGTCACATTTACTAGTTAAATACAGTCCTTATCTACACATGCGTGTCACCCACACAAAATACGCACAGACGCAGTACTACTGTGAAGCAGCTGTGATCGGTACTGAGCCATTTCTGTAATGGTGGTGTAGTTAAAAAGAAATTAAGAGAATTATTATCTGCCGCAGGCCTCAAGGCAACATGGGTAGATGCATTAGTGGGGGAACCCGAATGTGTTCACACACTCACACAAAAACACATTCTGGGGGCACGTGTGTGAGCTGCCTGGCAGACATTCTGCATCAAAGACAGATAAAGGAGAAAAACTGGTATATTTAAATAAGTTTATTCACCGAAGATTTAATGTAATGTTTTTTTTTAATGTTTGTACATTATCGATTTTTTTTTACTACCTCTTCTGTCCTCTTTCTTATCCTCCATCTTTTCTTTAGCTGCAGTGGAGTGCAGTTCTCCAATAAATCACAACAGTTTTATTACACAGTAAGATATAGATGACCAAATGGCCAAAGGGAGGGAAAAAAAATGAACAGCGACGTGAAGGGCAGCTATTACAAAGGATTAACATTACGACGTTTGTGCTCTTCCTCATTTAAAAGCCGTCAGGAGGCTCACTGCTTACTGTACGAACAAAAGAAAAAGCCCGATCCAGCTACAGAAGATTGAAATGTGCGCCTGCACAAAGCCTGTTTGCAAAAACATAGAACGGATATGAATTTAAATGTGCATCAAGCGCTTTAACTCATGCACCCAGCGCATCCTTTTTGTGGCTGGTCACTTCAGTAGTTGTGTGTAATTCAGCTTAAGAGTGTTTCTTGATACCTAGATGAGTGAATTTGTTTGCATGTGTGTTATGAGAGGTGATTAGTGATCACTAAAGGCTTTTTCATTAGTCTATCCCTGGGCACTTGAAAACAAAAGCATAAATTACCTCCAGCAGATTACCCACTAATCTCCACCAGTGCTTTTTCTCCGTCTCGCTCTCTCACTCTCTCTTTTCCTCAAACTCATTAACATCCCTGCCTTTATGATCCCCTCTCTGGTGTGAAACCCAGTCAAACAATCAGTGATAAATTTGGCAGCACTCTAACCCATTCATCCTCCTCCCAGTTTCCTGGTCTACACCTTAAATACTGAAATCACAATTTCTCAATTTTTCCCCACAAGCATTTGGAGTACAGTTAATATTTTAGCTGATACAGGTAATAACAATGACTTAATTTAATCTTTAGAAACAGTAAGTAACAACCTGCCAACAAGGTGACTCACACAGGTCAGCATCAGGTTCCTCTCTAGAGAAATGAGTCCACCCACCCAGCAAATGCTTCTAAGAACAAAGCTGGTGTTTTAGCTCATTGTCTTCAAAGATCAGTAGAAAAATAATCTCAAAAACTCCCAATGGTTTAGTCAAAAAACAGTATCACACTATAAAATAAAAAGATTGTAATTAGCTTTAGTAACTAAGATACTAAAACAAGAGACGTGCTTGCCAGCTCGACTCTAAACTACCAGTTTAGCTGGAGGTTTAAATGAACCCTCTCTTGCATTCTGTTTATTCGGAAAACTGCCAGCATTTCTGGTCTGCCCTGACAATTATGTGTCCATCTGCTGTTTGATTAAACAAGCGGCAGTCTGACTGGCTGTGTACCTGCTGAAGTCAACTTTGGCCAGCAGCTCTCGTCTCTTCTTGTTCTCCCTCTCCTTCTTCATCTCCAGCTCCTGCTCATCTGAAAGGATGTCTTCATAAGGGAGGTCATCGAGGTCGACGTCGCCTGGCATGATGAACCTGGGAGACGGCAAAGAAATGACAGAAAAAAGAAGCGCGGATAAACAAAATGAGACAAGCAGAGTAAGTCTATGGTGAGTGAAGAGAAGAGGTTTTTATACCTGCCCCCATCTTCCCCTTTTCCTATGGCTATCAGGGCTTCAAGGTCAGTTCCCTTCAGGCCATACTGCAGCAGCTCTTTAGCTGCATCAACATTCTCTGGGACGCGCTCCACACACTCATGCAGCACCCATGAGCGCTTGCGGATCTTGCTCTAGGTGGGATGCAGGAAACAGAAGAAGATGGAGTGAGTTCAGAAGAAATGATGGGATAAAATACGATACAGAAATAGGATGAGAGGGTGAAAAAATTTGCTATAAATTGGCAAAAATGATGCGTGAAATAGAGTATGGGGACTTGTGCTGCACTGTGGGGCGATCGTGGCTGTGGGGCGATCGTGGCTCAAGAGTTGGGAGTTCGCCTTGTAATCGGAAGGTTGCCGGTTCGAGCCCCGGCTTGGACAGTCTCGGTCGTTGTGTCCTTGGGCAAGACACTTCACCCATTGCCTACTGTTGGTGGTCAGAGGGCCTGGTGGCACCAGTGTCCGGCAGCCTCGGCTCTGTCAGTGCGCCCCAGGGTGGCTGTGGCTACAATGTAGCTTGCCATCACCAGTGTGTGAATGTGTGTGTGAATGGGTGGATGACTGGATGTGTAAAGCGCTTTGGGGTCCTTAGGGACTAGTAAAGCGCTATATAAATACAGGCCATTTACCATTTAAGTGTGTGCCTCTCCCACGCATTCACATAAATGCACTGAATTTTTCCCCCCTTGCCAACCAACAAACTATACTGTGATTAACACCAGAAATTCTGATACAATCCTTCGTCTCTCCTCCTCATTTCCTCACACGTATGTGTCTCCTTTGACTGATGTCTTACCAGATAATCTTGTATCGAGGCTATGCTGACGGTACTCTTCCGCCACTGTCTCTGGTAGACGAGGTCAGAGTCCAAACTGTATGCCTGGGCAAGAGACAGGGCTTCACCATACTCCTCATTGTCAATCTACGAGATAAACAAAAACACAATATGAGCTCTTTAATTATGAATGTTTCTTCCAGACAGTGGAACAGACAGCACTAAAACAAATCCATATCATCAGGAAAGACGAGCATTTCAACAATGATTTAGTAGGGATGATGATGAGTGTTTGTGAAATAAAAGGAAATAATGAGAAGCTAGTCCTGGAATTGGCCAAGCAGCACCTCTGACAAAGAGGAACTATGTGTTTCTAATGTAAAATTTGAATAAAAGCACCCAAAAACAAAGATCAATTAGTTTCATTTTCTGCTATATTCAATCCTGATCCCAGGGGTATCGAAATGATTCATGCTGTGGGTTCCTAAATCAATGTAATTAAATAGAAAACATTAAAGTATATGTTTCTACAAAATACCACTGCAAAAAAAAAAGAAAGGGAAAAAAGATAGAGGGAGCATTGTCCACAGACATATTTTCCATTACACTGAAGGACAAGGATGTCAAGGTATTGAATAAATCTATGCCTACACCGCAGCCTTTTTGTATGCACACAGAATACCCAAAGACCGAATAGGAACAGCTGGAACATGCAGATTTCAATCAGTGTAGCAATGCGCAATGTGACACAGACTGAATTGGGTTTGCTAAAGAGGGAGAAGGAGAATGTCTGAAGGGAATTTCATGTCTGGGGATATCTGAAGAAAAAAAAAAAATCAAATAGCCCGAGTTAGAAAACATAAAGGAGAAATCAGAAGCCGTTTAAAATGACACAAAGCATCAGCACCATCTTTCAAAAAAAAAAAAAAAAAAAAAGCCAAAATAGCTACACCACAATCACAACTGACCATCGGCACAGCGGATGCTTTAAAGTAGAGCCTGCCTGAGACAGGATTTTTAAAACTAATGCAGTATTTGGTGATCTAAATACTCCTTGATATTCAGATTTTTTTCCTTTCAGACTCCAAAAACATAAGCAGACGCTAACATTTGCTATGTGTCGTTACTTATTTTCAGTTTTACACTCACACACACTACCAGGCTGCTCAGATCACGTGTTCATAACAGCCTCTGGTATTCTGCCCTCTGGTGGACAGACCTTGCAATGTCAACTCTCGTAGCATGGTTGAAGGGTGTTTCTCTTCCTTTTTACTCTCCCTTTTTAAAAATGTTATGCGTCTTCCTTTACAATGTCACTGCCAATAGATTGTCACACAGCTGATAATATGACCTTGCCAATAAATTCATCAGACATTAGCTTCTATTTTACAACACATGCTAGTAAGTATTTTAAAGTGAAGCTCTACCCTTATTTAGTTTTATTTAGCATGCTAAAGCATATTACTTACCATGCAGAGGCTAGCTAAAAATCATATTCAGATTATGATGATATTAATCTAAAGCAGTGAACAAGTCAGACAAACTGATTCTGTGGAACATTTCTGCTTCCACATTAATAAATTTTAACAGCACAATCACGTATTTTAACTGTAACGGTCTTATGAGTTTTTATGAAAATGGACACATGCTACTGTCCCGTTCTATTTATTGTTGATGTTGTCATTATTAATAATATTTTATTGGCCAGGAATAAATGTCAGCACATTATAATAATAAAAGATTTTTTTTTATCATATCAATGTCTCACAAATTCTTTCAGCCCAATATCAAAAGGATATTTTTTTGCAAGCCCACTCAATTTGTGCTTAAGTGCATATGTGGCAGAACACTGGCTGACAGACACACTGAGTATCCATCTCTTTTTCTGTGTAGGAGTACAAAGCAACACATTATCCAGACTGTGGTTCCTGGAGGGCAATAAGAACCCCACACAGTTAAACCTCACGTAGGAGGACATCAAAAATGTTTCCTTCTCTCTCTGGATTCAGCTAATAAAACTGTTAGCAGCTCTGCCAGTATTCTACTCATACAATCAGGGTTACGCCAACAAATGGATCATCAAACTCTTAAACACATGAACAGGCTGACTTGAGGAAATAACCTGGAATCACTTGTTCGAGTCTATTCACAGTCAATTGCAGCACAGACCTTGGCTGAGGTGAATCTCTGGGGAGAGATCGGGTCATTCTGGTTTCTGCGACTGAGTGAAAGCGTCTGCGTGTGTGTGTCTGTGTGTGCGTAGCTATTGAAATATCAAATTAAACTAAGCATATATAAGACAATTAAAACGCATGTAAAAAAAAAAAAAAAATACCATATCCATGCACACATTAAACTCAATCATACACATATAATAAATATTCACATATTTATTATACACATATATTTATTATATGTGTATGATTGTGTATGATGATTACTTATAGAGCTATATGTTGTACAAATTAAAACCAAACAAATAAAAAAATGTAAAAAAAATCAAACAGGAGAGCAGAAGCAGCAGCTGGGATGGTGCTGCTAGTACCAAGTGTTACAAAGAGATAATAATGATGTATTACTTTGTAACTCTCCACTGTTAGGATTGATGGTGATGACTAATGGCATCTAATGATGATGACAATGATGAAGAAGGCAGTGGATGATGGGTCATAAAAATGACTGATGAACCGTGCTCAAACTTGCGCCGGTTGAGAGCCGATACCACTCTCACTGGGCTTTATGATAAAGCATGTTGTTGTCTTTGCTGCAATTTGTAGCAACTAGCACCAACAGCCATATTTCTAATGCAGCAATTAGCATGTCAGAGAATCCCCTGTCTGAAAAATAGCGTTAAAGCAGGCTGAACATCTTGCTTGGTTTTCATTTCTCTTCAACGGCACTTTGGAGCCGATCCAACAAAACAATAGCACTTCACTGAGCTGGCACAGGATTTATTTAGTCAGAAACCAATTTTGCAGATCAGCCCGTTACAATTCAGTCAATGGCCAAATGGATTCAGATGACGTTCTTCAGATGCTGCTAAATTAAGTAGCAAAAAGAAATGAAGAGCTTCATGCTGAATGTGATATCCAACATTGGAAAAAAAAAAGATTAACTGGCACAGCACTGAGGCACATATGACTCAGTATCAGTGTTAATATGATAAAGGCCTTACATAAAGGACTGTGTAATTAGAAATGGAGTATATTTGACATGTTAAGTAGGTAATATTAATTTCTTTCCCAGTATGAATTTATAAAACCACACAAGGCAGAGAACTGCACATCAGCACTGGAATTGTTGTTTAGATTGCTGAGGCTTCAAATCCAACACATGAAGGCACCTCAGCATGAGCACTGACGACAGCTCTTCACAACCTAAACACGTAAGCATTTTGTTGCGTGTGCTGCAATGAATAAGTAAACAGTAAGAGAAATCTGACTCTGTACTTTCACCAAAACTGTGCGACCTCACTCTGAGAACTCTGTTTAACACAGCTGCAACAGGAAATGTCAAACTTTGCCTTGTGTGTCTACAAACAGCACCTATTCCCTGAATGTTTCAAAAAAAACAAAAAATAGCAAGTTCAGCTTTAAAGATGGTTCCCTTGACAATACCAAAGTTATTTGCATTTACTGTCGATATGAACTGAGTTACCACCATCCTAATTGCTGGCCGAGCACACAGCTGATGCACCAAAGGCAGATCATGCTAGAGAGTTTTCAACAGAGACATCTGGACAGTTCGACAACTAAAACTTTCAGCAGCCCTAAATGAGTGGCAGCAGCCACCTGGGTCAGTCTGCACCGATGACTGCAACTCATGTGTGATGTGCTTCTTTGCAATAGTGGACTCAACTCAGCTGGTTGTCTACTGGTTATTTTCCTATATAAAAGCATGGTTGCCAAGCACCTATGTCATTTTGCAAGTAAATCACTGTTCTGCAGCAAGTACGTCACTATTTGTGGAGGAATTTCTGAATTTCTATTTGAAATCAACGAGGCTTTGACTGGATTCTGAATGCAAGTTGTAAATGTAGATGGCCACAGATTTGGGATTTTGTGGATTTAGTTAGTTGAGTTAATCACCATATTATCACAAATATCATAACAATTCTTATGGTTAAATTATTAACTTTTTTTTTTTTTTTATTTTCGAGGAAGTCCCAAAATGTCTTTACCAAAATAGAGCTGGCAGCCATACAGACCCACAACATGCAACAAATGCAAGTGAAACATAAAGTAAAATACACAATAAATGTCATGAAATCCATCCCTGCACATAAGTTTGTCTAAGTTTAGATATTTCTCTAAATATTCCTTGTCTGAGGTGCACAGTAAGAGAATGCAATCCACAGACCTGTCAAAACCAAGGCACACTGGAAAGCAACAGTTTAGAGAGGCGTAGGTGGCAACTACCAGAGCTGAGACATAAGCATGCATAGGCGAGCTGGAAATTGACCATATTTTTTATACGCATGATGTGCAGTAGTGAAAAGGAAAATCTGAAGTTGTAATCACGCATAGAGATGCATGGTAAACTGAATCAAAGATCCCTAATCTGCAGGAGGATTCATGCAGGGGATCGGCAACAGATCAGTCGGAGGATCATCAAAGCCAGGATTCACTGTTTAGTGATGAACATACAATAAATGGCTCCAGAAAATTGAATGGAAATTCATCTTTTTCAACAGGCTTCATCACAAGCTTTTCAGTGATAGCCATTTACTAGAGGGGCTGGATTTATTCTGCAGCCATACAAAGGTCTCATGATCCACCACTTTCACAATTCAAAGTGAAACATTCAGAGAGATTCAGGCTTCAGAGGAAGTCTTTGAAATTCAAGAGACAAACCCCACGTAACTTATATCTGCTACCCACTTATTAAATTTAGCTCTCACCCTGCTGACTAAATAGCAGGGTATCCTCACTGTGGGGCACAATGTGAGCTTTTACCTGTTCAATAAAATTATTGCCTTTAGAGTGACACCCACAAACGTATTTTGTGGGTGGGAGAAAAGAGTTCGTTTTCTCATCAGACTGCATTTATTTACAAGCCGTGTTAGCCTCCTACCTTCCTCTGGTACAGTTCTTCCGGAGTGGTTGACCTCAGGCTGACCAGACGGTAGTTCTTAATAACTGTGCGAGGGCGTTTCCGTGGTGGAGCGAACCGTTCCATCTCTGTCACGTAATACAGGCCCTGCTTGATGTAGCCAAAGTAGCGGGCTTTGGCTGAGGACTCTTCGTCTGAATCAGATTCTCCACCATCATCTCCCTCCTCATCTTCGCTGGCTCCCCCACTGAGGCTGCTCTCCAGGCGCCCACGCTTCTGGGCCAGCTTCACCTCACACTGATAAACAAACACAAGACAAATTGAAATGAGGGTGGAAGCGCAAGACTTTGAATGACACTGCCAATACATGGCTTAAAAGTGATCATAAAGCCACAGTTGTCTTTTCACATAAAATACATCTGTTTCATTGGCCAAGATCATAAGATGAGGGCTGTGAAACAGAAGACGACGCATTTCCAACTGACTGAGCCTCAGATTTACAGTCTTTTGCCCAGAGTGACTTTCTGATGCTGCATATGGACACGTCGGTGCCAGCATTCAATGGCGGATGATAAATGAAGCACCCAGCACAGTTTACATCTAGCTGTGTTTAAGTTGGTAAGGACACTTAATTTAACGCCCTCATGCTAGCTCAGCAGGCTGTCTGAACACAAAACAGCAGCAAGGTCAAGCTGCTCAATAGAAAAATCTAAATCCTAGCTGTCCAAAGTGATTTCTCTCACTTGTCTTAACCTGATCTGTAGGTCTGTGATTGCCTCAGTTGGGAGCCCATTTTAAAACTGCGCACTGTGGCAAATACTCAGATTTTGGAGCAATGCCCCTCTGGATTTTCACTCATAAAAATGTGACACGTTTAGCACCTGTATAACAGCTGTGCGCAGCAATCATCATAAAATAGAAACAGGGAAAATACTCCACATCTGTGGAGACATACGCACAACCCCATGTTCAGGGCATTATCAATGCACACGCTGCTGTAAGATACAACAAGAGATGCCCATCCCCCGTCCCCACACACTCTGCACTGAGACAGGGTGATGAAACCTTTCCTCAGAGTTAGCAGCTAAAGAAATTGCTCGCTTTTTATTGTGCTCTACGCAATCAGATTTCAAAAATTTTTTCAAAAAAAGCACACTACTTTAAGCAAAGAGCAGGGTGATGTGATATCATGGTCTTTGTCTGAGGATGAAGATGCAGGAAATCATTTTTCATCCCTTTACCACTACAGATACACAATTACACATTGTCACACACAATGACACTAGAAAACTGGAAATACCTGCAGGGATATAAGGATGTAGTTTTTTAGCAGAAAAAAAAAATGAATCACACACAATCACCTCAGCTGTCAGAGGACCTGAGCACACACTTGTGTTAGCAGGTGTACCTTTTATTAAAAATGTGCAGTCACGCCCATTTTACACTTTTCTTTAATTTTAATGAAATAAGTGATGTCCTCATGACAAACATGTGGCCCATATAGTCTCTTTCATTGTTCCAGACCACTGCCTGTTCAGATAGGCTTCAGGCCTGTGCCACACTGAACTCAATAAGCAGTGTAGAAAACTGATAAAAGAGATGAAGAACTGTCCTCTATTCTCCCATGTGCCTTTTAAAGCCCTGAAGTCCAAAATCTATCATCTAACAACTGCAAAAGGATGCTTTCATGAGGCCTGCACCATTGTACAAACTCTGTTTGCTTAACCACGTGAACACCTCTATCTTTACATGTTTTTCTTCTTTCTTTTTTTTACCTCCAAGCTGAGGAAGCCCCCATCATGTGCAGCAGTGACTCGAGGTGAGGGCTCAAACCATTCACAGGATTTCCCCAGAAGGTTGCGCAATGTCCTGACAGAGGAGACGGTGACAGAGCCAGAGCAGCGGGCCAAAATCAGCACGTTGTCACTCCACCAGCTCACATCTACCAGCGGATAGAACTGCTCCTTATCTGCGACAGCGAGACATAAGGGTAGTGTTAAAGATGTGACTGTCTACCAGAGGAAGCTGACCTAAACGGAACAGAAAAGATGGTTCCCCTACTTATAATAAAAGTTTGTCTGCGCGTGCGTTGTACAGCTTTTGTCATCAGTGGCCCCACTTTCTGGGATCACAGTGTTTCTGAATTACTTTCCTCCTCTAAGATATATTTACACATGTGGACATGTGACATCATTTGTCATTCTTGAGATGAAGTATCACACAGATTATTGCTTACAGAAGCTGTCACAGCTGTCATCACTACTGGCCCAAAACTGTCAAAGCTGCACAAACAGAACACACACACACACACACACACAAGCACAGAAACGCCATGGGCAGCCTTTGCTATCCTTGGCACACACTATATGGTTGTATGTTTAATAACTGTATAATTCGGTGAATAAGGCACGTCAAAGATCATTAAATTGTATCCAGGCTGGACTGCTATGTCAGCAGCCAACTAGGCTGTCTTTCGCCCTTCGGGCCAAACTACCTTTTATTTTCTTCCTTCTCTCCAGCGATGTCTTCCACTCTGGGTTGATCTCCTCAAATCCTGGCTGCGGGGAGGAACGAAGGAATGAAGAAGGGAGGAAAAGAAGAAGAGAGAGCGATGGGAGAAGAAATTAATCGGCTAACCCTGTTTACACTTTTAACACACACACAGACAGAAGCTGTGCCAGCAATGAAGCAGAACATGCTTACACGCCGCATAAATCCGCAAAGCATTCTGAAAATATAAGTTCTCCATTTGCCATGTCACTTTCTGCCTGACGGAAGCACACACACATTCACGCAATCTTTCCCACCACACACCTTGGCCAGAAAGAGATTACATTAATACAGTAAGCCAAGCATCTAATGTACAAAATATTCCCACGGCACACAAATGGAAGTGCACACAGGTTTACTCTACTTAAGCAAAATCATGGATGCTTTAAATCACAAGTAAGTCAGAGGCATACCTGCAGGTCCTGACTCCATGTTGCCCTCTGTTTAAGGGACGGGATGTCCCAGAGAGACAGACGACCAGAGAAGTGGATGACAGCCAGCAGGGTGCCGTCAGGGCTCAGGCTCATGCGAAACACACCGTCCTGACCAATGATGACACACACATCATGTTAAAGAGAATATTCACCAGCTTCCACAACTTGAGCTTAATTCTCCATCAGGCACACAGAGGAGGGCAGCCCTACCTTTTCGTCTCCTTGTCTGGAAAAGAGTCTAAAACTGGGAATCCTGAAGAAACCTCTTTTCTGATTCTAACACAAACAGAATATGTAATGTGTTACATACTGCATAAATATATCTATTTTTTTGCATAAACACGTGTGTGCATGTGTGACTTCTTGCCATGCTGACATCGTCCTCATAGCTGGTGACCTGCTTGTAGTGTGGTGAGCCAGAAAGAGCCCTCCAGGCTGTGATGCCACAGCAAGAGGCCTTGGATGCACTGTCATCGCCTGATTCACAGCCGCCTACAAGCAGCAATCTGAAAAACAGGAACACACACATTTGTGGATACCACCTTCGCGACTGTGCCCCAAAAGTTCAAATTAAACTGCATATCAAGGATTTAAAGTTAAAATTGTCACTGTGAAGCTATCCTCAGCCTGGGTCAAAGCCAAGGGATCAGTGAAAATTCACAGTATAAAAGCACCATTTAGCAAACCGGGGGATATCAGTTTTATTTATCGGATAAAAGTCCGACTGGAATCAGTGGGTCAGTAGTTAAGACAAGCAGCACCACAGTGATAGAGGCTCTCTCTTTGCAGTGAGAAGAGCCCGATACAATACTGATCAGGAACTCAGAGATAGGCGTGAATGGTGGACTGCTGTTCAGCTCAACACTGCCCCCTGGTGCACAGAAATAGACTGTTTTGCTGGAGCTGAGATCTCACAGATGAGTTTGCAAACTGGCAGATGAGAGATGAGATGAGATAGCCTTTATTTGTCAGTTGCAGGTCTTTTGCCCACAACCGAGATGACAGACCTTGCCGACCGTACATACAATACACAAACATCACATTGGGGAGACAGGTCAGGCTAGGTAGCGAGGAAAAAAACATCGAAATGTGTAACACAAAAGGATAATACAGGAATGCACAGATATCAACACACCATAGCACAATAAACACAGACAAGCAACATGGGAAAGTGTTCCAGTGTGTACATCTGATCTGGGACCGCTGCAATCTTTCGACTGCGCCTCCAGCTGACCCGATGTCCACATCAGAGGGGAGGTAAGCGTTGGAGGTGGCGTTGGATCCGGGGTAGGGAGGGTGATGCGTCAGTGAGTGCTTATCAGTATATGCATGTGTGTGCGTGTCCATAGTTCAGCTGAGGACAGGACAGAGTGTGCAAAACCTCCAATATGATTTCCTTCTATACTCTGATTTCTTGTTTCATGAAAAAGGATTCAGCCAGACTCTTGTCCCTCTGATGCACATTCTCTGATACTACTCACTCAAAGGTGTGCATGCATTACAAAATAAATTATGCACCATTTTCATAATTACACTCAGTTTTTGAAATATTTTCTCTTATACCCAGTTTATCACCTTTTTCTCCTTCTTCCCTTCCTTATCTATCAAATTCTCTCTGATGCTAACCCAGTTCCCGCATGGGAATTATTAAAGTTTTATCGCATCTATCAATTGGCAAAACACTAGACAGTAGCTGCCAAAATCCATTAAGCTGCCAAACTAAATCTGGTTTGTGCAGAATGGGTGCCATTGTGAGAACAGTAAGGTCACGGATATAAGCCAGACTTTTTTAATTCTAGCCGTGTAAAAGGCCACATTTGCTCGGCTGCCACAGGAAATTCCTGCAGGTACTACATTAAAGTAATTGGTTAATTTATCCCTGAGCAACCCCTTGGACCTATTCCATAGAGCAGCGGTCTCCAACCATTTTTGCGCCACGGACCAGTTTATGCCCGACAATATTTTCACGGACTGGCCTTTAAGGTGTCGCGGATAAATACAACAAAATAAACTAGTACTGGTACCGAAATAAAAGAAGAATTATTCATAACACACGTGAAAAGACCCAGGAAAACAGAGTTAACGATAAAAACGATAACAAAATAACGCTGAAAACCGATAAAAACCCTGAAAACCATACATTTCACACCTGAGCCTCAACTCTCGCGGCCCGGTACCAAACGACTCACGGACCGGTACCGCTCCGAGGCCCGGGGGTTGGGGACCGCTGCCATAGAGTAACATATTCTGCCTGTGCAGAATATACATATATGAATGTGTGTTTCTGTACAAGAATGTTTTATTTATTGGACTTCCCAAGTGATAATCTATTTTATACATTCTATCATATATCTTTCTGCAAAGCAACCTTTAGCAAAATAAAGGTTTGTTTAATGCAGTAAACACATCCAGCTCACTGATCAATATAATACATATTTAGGAGCATATTGACGACGGCCCAAGATATCAAATGATGAAAGGCTTTGAAATCATTCTGCATCGCATGGTCGGCAGTGGGTTTCAACATAAAAATTGATTCAAGGGATTTATGAGGATGTCTGTAGATGTCTGAATATAAAGCTATGAAAAACACTCTTGATGAAACGCGGCTCTAATGGAAGTGGGCTTGAATGGCAGAGGCCACAAGAAGAATAAAATGTCTAAGGGTGTCAAGTCGAGGCTATGGGCAATAATTAGGGTGCCAATGATAAATTAAAAGCTCAAAGCTTTTCTTTTTTCTTTATCAAAATACTTATTATTTCAACTTTATTCAACAGGATATCTGGGCTGACGGGGTGTTGGCAGCATTTAACATACCGGTGGCCAGGGTGGTAAATAGCTGAGGTGATCCCGTGGGAGTAATGGGAGGAAAAACTGAAGCTGTGGTTCTCCTGAAAGTTCTGATTGGTTCCCATGCTGAAACAGAGAGGGTGACACAGAGCGACAGAGATGATATTAAAATAGCAAGTTGCCTATAATTGAACTCTGGCACATAAACAATCAAAACACCAGTGTTCACGTGGAAAGTGTTAATGATGCGACAAAGCTGTTTTGAGGAAGATGACAGAGCAATTTCTCTCCCAGCTGCAATTAAAATGAGACATGGCAAAATAAATAATCAAATTTAAGTGGGCAATCTAAATTAGATTGGTGCTAGAGGGGATGACGTGTAATTTGTGTTTAGATATCTCGCTGGGGAAATGTTTCCTCTCAGTGTACATTGTATGGAGAGAAAGAGACTATGAAAGGTAGGAAGGGAAAGAAAGGGAGAACGAGGGAAATAGCCGAGGGATGTGCACAATTCCTAGACTTTGGCTTCCTCTACATATGCACGTCTTCGTACCACAGTAAAGCATGCATGTGAAGATATACATGTATGCAAAAAAGCACAACTTGCATAAACCTAAACCTAACATAAACCCATGTCTGCATCTGAAAATTTGATGATTTCACTATTTAATAAGGGACTTGGTTTTTAATGTTGTCCCCATAAGGAAGACACATCCCTATATTGTGATGATGAAAACAAATAAGGTCCCCACAACATCAGTAATACTTGAACCAATCACACACACACACGCAGAAAAGAAATGCTGGCACAGTGTAAGAGGGTGAGAGAGGTGACTTATTGTCAAACCTCAGCTATAATTCTGAAATTCTAATTTAAACTGTTTGAGCGACAATATTGGAATGCAGTCATATGAAGAGGAAGAGTGAGTATAAGCTTAAAAACACTTTCAGAGGAAATCTGGTGCAAATGTCTCCCACATCTTAATTACCTCCCTTCTCTCCTTCTCTAGCTCTCTCTCTCTCTCTCTCACACACACACACACACACACACACACACACACACACACAGACTAACAGTTTGGATGTTTCAAAAGCATCCAACACCATTTATCCGCCTCTAATAGAAAAATAAATCAGCTTTCCCCTCGTCTTATTAGCAAACGCCGCTATGCACGCTCAAAGCCGTCTTATCAAGATTCAACACACATTAAAACTTTCACCCTGCAAAGCTGTGGCAGCGCAGTGAAGAAAAGGCTCATTTATGCAGGTTTATTGTGTTGTGACTGTTCAACAACAGACTCTCTAACTGACATATTGCACATATGGTTAATAAGCATCATCATCACTCTGAAACGGTGACCTGGCCTAATGCTAAATTACAGTGACACAAACACACAGAGAGGTTGGGAGCAAAAATGTAGAGGAAGAAATTGCCACTTAAGCCCTTAGTCCACTACATACTCCATATTACACATTCAGTAATATTCCTTTTTTTGTAACAAAATACAGTTATTGTCATGACTTACTCCTCAGTGATACATAGGAATGAAACACAGACAGTGAGAGGAATTAAAAAGTCAGACAAAGAGAGGAGTACATAAAAAGTGGTAATTGAAATTTAAGTGGTGAGAGCAGGTGAAGTGTAATGTGAAGAGTAAGTAATGAAAGGCCTTCTAATGGGTCAAAGGTGTTGTGCAAGTCATAAAATCAAAGTGTGACCCAGCCTAATGGAAAAAGGAAGTTTCAATCCAGCATTTTTGTGTCTCACCTGACTAGATAGCTTTTGAGGTTGCCACCATATGTGATCACGAGGAGCTCGGCTGACCACTGAGCACTAGCTGTATACTCCAGGAAGATCAGGCCTGCCACTGCACAACTGAAATCCCCGGGGAAGCTCGCCACCTGGATTTAAAAAGCAAGAAAACAAAGAAGAATCACTGACATGGTATCAAAAGACATCAAAATATGTAAAATTTGCTTAATCGTTAGTATTGATTTTTGTGCCCTCACAAATGTATTTTTTTTTACTTGTTTATTTTTATTTTTTTAAAAACAACTAAAGTTACATCACACAAGCTGCATTTGCCAAAGGAAAAAAAAACAGGCAAAAGATTAAAAAAGAAAGTAATGAAACAGGGAATGAAAAACAACAGAAGCAGAAGACAGACAAAAGCTGAGTGTCGTGGGGGAAAAAGGGAAGAAACTGTCATTTTTTCATACACGCGTACACTTTCTGTCAAATTGACGTTTTATCATCCCTTCCAGAAATAGCATTAAGTCGCCACTGTGTGAACTTAACAGTGACAAACAAGGGGAACAGTACAAAGTACAGAAGAGGGGGATGGGGGGGGGGGGGGGGGGGGGGGGTTCTGATGCAAGTGTGCAAGCACAAAGCAGAGATGCACTAAAGGAATGAGGATCACAGGCTTTGAAAGATGAGTGCGTGGCTAGGGAGAAGACGGGCGTCTGCGCTCGCCATCTCTGACAGGGCGGATAGAAAAATTGAAAGGAACGATGGACAGAAACAGAAGAATGATAATATGCAGCACACAGAGGGCATTAAACTGAGGGAGGAATAGCACATGGACTTGAAAGTGCAGGGAGAGGTACTAAGAGAGACACATGCAAGGATGACAGAGGAGAGAAATACAGGAGGTTCTGGGGGAGACAGAGAGAAGCTAGCATGAAAAATTAAAGAGGGAAGGTGATGAAGATGGGGGGCGGAGAAATGGGACACAATGGAGAAGAAGAAACAGAGAGTGAATTAGAAAGCAGAAGTGACGGGCAAAGAGAGCACAGAGTGTGTCTGACAAGGAGACATTTTCTTCAAAAGTGACAGACAGCTCAAAGTGCCCAGCAAAATGTGTGCTGCACTGAAACGGCACAGCTCAGCCCATCTCTGGAGGTAAGATTACGGGCCTGAATCCTCCTGCAGCCAGAAGTAGCACCGAATCTCCCGTAGCGTTCTATCAATTTGGCAGAATAAGAAACTATTTTCCAGAACTCAAAACTGATGCTTTCCTCCATATATCATACCACAAATGCATTCAGTTAAGATATAACATACTGTAGCCGAAGCAATCATCTGAGAAAATAGAAGAAACTATGGAGATGGGAATCATGGAATAACTCTGACTATGATACTTGCACGGTTGTGCTGATGGATCCTGAGCTAAGAGGGGGATCAAACTAAGAACAGGAAGGTGCTGGTTTTCACTTTGACTCACACACACAGCTTGAAACATTGACTTTTTTTTTTTTCTTTTCTTAGAAGAACTGTTACCGGCGGAATGACGAAGAGTTCGCTGCCCATGAGGTCAAAAAGGCGCACGGTGCCGGTGCTGTCAGTGTAGGCCAGCAGAGTGCAGTCATAGCTCCACGCCACCCTTCGCCACTGGGGATTTGGGTCCTTCGGCACTGTAGCAGGTGATGAAACAGAACGTAAAACAGAAAGGAAGAACGACAAGACGTTCAAGGAACCAAAGATTACAAATTAAGTCAGATGAAAAACTCTGCGAATAATCCCTTGTGATCCGACGTGTGCTGATGATGAATATGGATGAGAGGAGTCAGATAAGGCTAATGCGACACATCAACACAATGTGTGCAAGGTCCGATCCAGATCATCTTGGAAGGTTACTCAAACGTAAAACCTCAGTAATTGTCTATCAAAGACATGCACACAGACTTTCACACAAACACACACACACACACACACACACACACACACGTATTGGGAGATGAGGATAAAGGTAGAGCCAGAGAGAAAGGTGGGGAGGAGAACGGAGACCATAAATTGAACTTTTATTGAAGTATAGACTACGCTTTAGCAATCTGCTGGCTCAGCTGTGCTGTGAGTGTAACCATATCGCTGTGATGAAGCACATCCGTGCCTGCTGGCATTTTCTCAAGGCTTCGCTGTCATCCTTCCCTCTGATAGAAGAGCCTGGGCAGTCTGACAGGCCTCTGATCCTGAGCCGGTTTTGAATACCTGATCGCCACATTAAACAGTATGGAGCGGTTGGGGGGTAAATGGGCGAAGACTTGTGCAAACATGAGCACAAACTCCGCAGAATAATCATTCAGGCATTAAACTAGATGCAAGTTTTAGCGCAGTCTCAGATTTTTGCAGTTGGAGAACAGTGTGAAACATAATATGATACCACGGGTGCTGTGTCTAAGCAATAAATTTCTAAAAAGGAAGTTATGTTTTTGTTGATATCACATAACAGCGCTATTGGCGTTTTCCTGTACTGAATTTCTTGGCTGCAGAGTGCTGCTGCAACCCCTGGTGGGCAATACTGCAAACTAATGGAGGCGTTGGATATTGTATGACTAGAATTTTAAATGAAGAACAAAGGGAAGAAGTGGGAGGCGAGACAGACAAAGAGAGAGAGAGAAAATGAGAGAAAGGGGGGCGCTGAGCGAAAAAGAGAGGGGGGAAACAATGAATCCGACACACTGAGAGACACAATAGCTCCCCAGATTTGAAGGCCTAAGTATCAGAGCGTACCTTAGGAAGGAAGTGCGCGATTTAACACACCTTTGAGACACTCAGCTTAGGAGCAGACAAGAACATGTAGCCGTTATGAAAACCATAAGTACCAAGTGCCTCCGCTACTCTTTTCTAGTTTTCTTTTAGGCTCTATATTTCAATCTTTTTTCTTTCTTTCTTTCTTTTTTTTTTTTTTTTTTATTTCCCTCTCACACTGCCTCTCTTGCCATCTTGTCTCCCATTATGAATTGTATACAGTATGTTGGTTCTGCAGTTGAGAGGGCTCCATTTCCACATAGATGGCTTTTTTGGGGAGCTGGAAAATTGGATGCTACTGTCTATTTTTTCTAGTGATGGCAGATGCTGAAGTTGAGGAGAATTGCACCCAATGACCCAACAGAAGCCTTCCATCTAAGGCCTTGCAGATGCATTTATCAGAACTCAACTCTTATGAATTATGAAAAGGCGGTAAAGCACACACCACACACACACACACTTATCCATTAAATGCAAATGCCATTAAAGGCAGGATCACAGTGAAATCCATTAGGACAAATCTCCGTGAAATGAAATGAAGTAAAAGAAAAATGGAGGGAAAAAAGCGATGAAATGAATTGAAAAAAAGAGTAGGGAGGCTAAGGTTTACACAGGCCCAGGGGCTACTGTTATCCACACTTTGAACCATTAACGGCCCACAATGACAACTAGCCGGAACAGAACAAATATAGACACAATGCAGACTGAGAAGGTGCGGCAGAGATGACAAAAACAAAAATAAAACATGAAAAACTAATGAAAAAAAAATATGGGCACAAAACTGGAATTCAAAACATGTTGTGATTTGTTTGCCATTTTAAACACAGCTATAGGTCCAAATAAATAAATAAATCACTGGCCATTTTGTTAGGTATACCTGTTGAACTGCTTGTTAATGTAAATATCTCATAAACCATAAATCACATGGTAGCAACTAGGGCTGTGCGATATGACCAAAATCTCATATCCCGATATAAGAATTCTATCGTCTCGATAACGATATAAATCACAAAAATGTAACATTTTCTGTAAATTCTGTAAATTCGACTGCGCGTCGTGTACCTGGAGTCGAGTGTTTTAACTGATGCATGAAACGACACATTTTTAGACATAAGTTGTAACGGCCACCGTTTTCTTTGTGAGTATTTATTACACAGCGTGCTGCGGGGAAAAGCTTGTTTTAAGTTTGAGTCTAAGGTTTATTTTTTAGCACCTGTCGGCTCTTTTTTTACTTCTCATCCGTAAATAATCTGCTCTTTCACGTGATTCAGTTTATTTTGAAAAGTCTCAACAGGAACTTGAGCTTTATTGTGAAAGGTTTATGTGGAACATAAACAAGCGGACACGCGATGCTGTTACCGTCGCTGTTGCTAACCAAAACGCATAAAAACAGGCGCTTGTCCGTCAGTAGTGTGGTTATATTAAATATAAGAGAAAGAGAGAACTTTAAGAAATGAATATAGCCACTACGGTGACCATCAAAACGATGAAAAAATATTGCCGTAAACAGTTTATTTTGCGACACCACGAAACAAACGATAGCATAAAATGAAACGATAGACGTTTTTATATCGTCATCCGATATATATCGTTACATCGAACAGCCCTAGTTGCAAATTAATGCATTGAGGAACGTTAACATGGTAAAGAGACCTGCTGAAGTTTAAACCAAACATCAGAATGGGGAGGAAAGGCGATTTAAGTGACTCTGAATGTGGCTTAGTTGTTGGTGCCAGATTGGCTGGTCTTAGTATTTCACAAATTGCTTATCTACTTGAATTTTCCTGCATACATCCACATTGGAATGGTAGGGTCAGAAATTGACGTAAACAACGTGAAAGCATGGATCTATCTCACTTTATGTCAACTGTTCAGGCTGGTGGTGGTGATTCTTGGCACACTTTGGTCCCCCGTCATTTAAATGCTGCAGCATATCCAAGCATTATTCCTGACCATCCCTTTATGACCACACTCTACTACTTCTGATGTCTGTTGTCACAAAGCTCAAATGCCCTCCACAGTCACCAGAGCTCATCCCAATAGAGCTCCTTTGGGATGAACACAACAGGTATGTGCAGCCCACCAATCTGCAGCAACTGTGTGATTGCTATCATGTCAATATGGACCAAAGTCTCTGAGGAATGTTTTCATGCACCTTGTTGTTCTGAAGGAAAAAGGGGGTCCAACCAATTACCAGCAAGCTGTACCTAACAAAGTGAAAGAAGAGTGTATACACTCATGACCAATGCCTTCTTGTTTGTAATGCCTAGAAATATCAGAAACATAAAGGACGGCAAAGGGAATCTGGCAGCGACACTTCTCATATTTGAATTGACGCCAGTATTGTCAATTTATTGTTCAGACACTTTTAGAAGCCATAGTAACCATCCCATTATATTGCCTGTTATTCTAACAGACCTGCCTGGATTTACCCCCTCCTGACAGCTTCTGTCAGAAAGAGAACCTGGTTTAAGACGAGGGTGTTTGATTGGCTTGAGCTCAATTCTACTGCAGTTGCAACAGGTTGCAAAGGTTTGTGATCAGCATGAGCAGTGGGAACAGCAGTGGGTTCCCAGGGGAAACATGCCAGCATTGCAGCAAATGTAGACTAAATCCATCTTTTATGTATGAAATTGAACTGCAAGCAGATGGGCTACAGCAGCCACTCCTTTCAGCTACAGACAGAAAACTGAGGCTGAATGCAACAAAGAGCTGAGGCAGTTCTGAAGGCAAAAAGCGGGTACTAGCAAGGTGGACCTGTTGAAGTGTTCGCTGAGTGGACCTACAGGTCTTATATATGTAAGCATTTTATAAACCAAGTTCGATTTCACAGTCTTAAAGTGCACTCTCTTCACAGGGAGACTATATAGTGCCCTGTCCAAAATAGGAGAAGTAGATCATGAGTCTGGGCCAGGGATGGCTGAACTTTCAGAGTAAAATGCTTAGATATAGCGCCTTAAAATGTAGTATTATTCAGTAGCTTATCAGATCAAAATTATTACACTTATGTAGGAAACGGTGTTGAGTAAGGTAATTTATGAACCAAGTGGTCCATTAGTGCTGGGGGGTGGATTATATCTGGATTTGTTACATAACCACTGTAGGCTTAAATAAACAAAAACAACAAAAAATAAACAAACCATAAATATAAAACATCTAAATCTGTCCAACTGCATTAGAAGACACTTCAGCATTATATGTTTTAAACGTCTGAGCTCACAGAAAGTTGGGGCTTACCTATGTTCAGATACGGCAATAAAACTAACACAGCACACAATTTCATCGTCTAATTAAGAATAACTGTTTTTATCTGTCACAACAAGGCTGCGTTTAATGAGCGATCATGTAGACACCGAGGTGATTATCCCGGATGCTGTTCACGTGTCTTTCACACAGTCTCACACACACTCCAAGCTCAGAGCAGACGTTAAGAAGCACAACAAATATTGTGCATAACATAATGTTCAATTTACATACAGTGAATTTAGAACTACAGCTTAAGAGTCAACCTCAATCACAGAGTGGACTTTTGATAGCTGCAGATGGAAAGATGCCACACGAAGCAGCTCCGATTCCTTTGTTTCCCAGCTTTCATTCACAGCAGATTCATAACAGCGGTTTACTCTGCAGTGATCCACAGACGCCAGTGAATCGACATCGTTCAACGTCATCACAGTACTCTAATTTATGCATCTAGAAAATCTGACAATATGCCCTGAAGGATTGTGTGGGATCATTTGTAGAAACAAGTCTCCAAATTAAGGACTGCTGATCCAAATACATAATTTCTTCTAATTATTCAGGGGATGTAAATCAGCTTTAATACCTACAGCGTTTACAGTTATTGCTTTTAACATCAATTTGATTTTATGAGGTTTTGTATACACATGCTACAGTTCTAAATAAATAAAAACACTGTAAATACACAATGCTTATTATTTAGCTACACTGGTTGTATTCTACTAGTGTAATGCCTGCTGTCAGAGGCATACTGACATCAGAGGTGGATGCCACAGTAGCTATTTGGTGGATTCCTAATCCTAAAACAGTATAGCTAGGATATTTAATATGTCCAGTAACTTAATGTGAAACCAACAGTATGTTCAGGGTCATTGGGAGGCTGGAGCGTATCCCAGCTATCATGGGGTGGCAGACTGGACAGGTTGTCAGTCAGCTGCAAGGCTTGTGATGTGTATACCATTTCTAATACACAATCGGAATCCTGAGTATTTGTGCAATAACAATTCTTGCAATTTTGCCTTTCTACAAGACTAGAGTGTATTTTAACACAAACAAAGTGCAGACTTTCAGCTTTAACTGAAGGAGGATTACTAAAGTATTGCATTAACTGAATTACAGCCAGCAGTTTGATGTCCAGGTGAGGCCTGTTCCCTTGTTATGCTATGAAATATTAAGCAAATAAAAAGTCTGGAGTTGATTCAAGATTTTTTTATGCTTTGCTCGGATTCAGGCAAATGCGTTCACTTATTAAACTTGTATTTCATAGCTGTTCAACTCTCAACATGAGGTCCAATGGGATGTTGATGCAAATTAAGGATGCCATTATTAAGCTGAAAACACAAAATAAACCTACATTATTAAAAACTAGCACCAAAAGGGCTCATAAACCACAAAAGAACCAAAGCAGATGTTCACCAATTCTTTCCTTCTGGCATTTATTATGACCAAGAGATAAAAAAAATTAAGAAAAGAAGAGATAGGAGAGTGTTGATGGTGCATAGTTTATCCACCAGAGACCTTAAAAATGTTTTCTATTTCTGAGTTAGTCACCTGCGCTCAGACTAACAGAACAATAAATACAAAATTAAACAACAATAAAGCAACGAAAGGTTGGATTTTTGGGTTCTAGACTTTAAGGCATTAACACAGTAAAATTGCAATCTTTTCTATTCATATACGTGTAACTAGAGTAGTTCATTACATGGTATATGAAAACACACACACAAACCAGATATCTCTTAAATAAACTCAAAGCATCTGACATACCACATAAAGGAGTACAAGGGCACACACACTGTACTCTACAACATTAACCCCCACATTTATAAAACAAATGGAGTGCTTAGTGAAGTAAGTTATGGCGATTTAATCGTCATTTACCAGGAACAAGAATGTGACTGATAATACACAGGGACAAGGTCTTACCCTGGCACTTCCCAATGAGTGAGCCAAAGTCATCTCTCACAGACCTGAGGAGGAAACGTGCACACACAGAAAAAAAAAAAAAGTAAGGAGAGGTGGTATTGCACAGTGAGACATTGATACACTTCTTATACGAACTGGTATAAGTTGGGTTATAACAGCCACTGACAGCCTGCCAACTAAAGTAGCTCAATAGATCAAGCAGACAAGTGGGGGTAGGCAGTGTTTCGACAGACTCTTAAAGGAGCTCAGGGGATAAGGCCTTGAGCTGACTTAACACCCACTCACACAACTCAATTCATGCCATGAAGCGCAGCTATAAAACGTTGTGATTAAACAACAACAGTGTGAAAAAAGGACAAAAGAGTAGCCCACACTATCAAGCAGAGGCAAAAGCGAAGAGACCTGACTGCTCTTGATCATAAAAGGTCAACTACATTTAAATTTGAGCATACTGAGAAACAGAAACATTCAGCTTTTTCATATTGCTCCATGTATGAAACCGCCTTCCAGTTGCACAAAGGGTCACGTGGAGCAAACGCTTTAGAATGAGTGTACGATTAGTCTCCAGAGAGTAAGGCATCCTAATATATCTAGTTCACGGCTATAGATTTTCATTTTGAAATTTTGCTCATTTTAAAGCACTACATTATGTCAGTGAAGCACACTGCTGACTGAGTGCATTTTTTCTGCGCACAGGGAAATTGGATTTATGTCAGGAAATAATTACAAGCACTGAAAAAGAACACACAGATATTCATGCGTGTGTATGTTTTGATCGCTTTCCTTATACACCCACAAATGAAAAGGGAAGCATTGGTGTTTCCATTGTTAGCTTGAATTTTTTCAGATGGGTGCTACGAAAGTACACTAAACTGATTCAAATATTTTCCTGTGATGGATTACACTCTGTACTGATGCTCGAAACACAGTTTTCATCTTTTAAATGCAAGCTGACATTGGACTTCTTTGTTAAAGCGAGATGTGATAAATCACCCCCTTAATTAAGACTATCACTCACACACACACAAACACAGCCTCAAAGAGAGAGACAGAGTTCAGTAATTACCTAATTTCCACACACTGATCTTGAACCACTGCCAACAGTTTGCCATTGCTGTGGAGTAAAACAAGAGAATGGGTCAGGAATCACTGAAAAAAAAAAAAATCAAAGAGAACAGAAGAAAAGCAGAAGAGCAAAGAAAGAAAGACATAAATAGATGGTATTGTCTATAATATAAATCAAAATTAGATGAAGACCCTCAAGAGTGAAAAGATTATGTGTGGGATATTGTGTGTGTGTGTGTGTGGGGTGGGGGGTGGGGGGGGGGGGGGGTGGGGGGGGTGGGGGGTTGAATGATAAAGATGGGAATAAATGTCCAGGTTGGACTGCTGAAAGAGAGAAGGAACAGTAATAATCGGGAGCATTAAGCGTAGCAAAAAGAGTTTCAGAGGAAATGAAATGAGAGAGAAAAGATATAGGGGCAGACGGAAATCAGCCACATCAAACTAATGGACATCTGCAGCATCTTTGACCACGCTTCTCACTGTCTCGGATGGTGGAATCGATAGTCAATTAAAAACTGCCTTTCTACTTGGTTTGTCTGTTGTAATGAGTGCAATTAAATGATTGGCTGAGGGGATAGGCAAGGGGAGAGAGAGAAAGACTTAGTGTGTGTCAGCAACAAAGTAGCTCACATTCAGGTATTGATTACAGAGACGGAGCATGTCTGTAAGTGAGCGTGTGTGTTTTTGTTGCACCTTGCAAGCACCAGCTGCCAGTTGATCTGCTTGTTTGCCAGGCGGACAAGACCGAGAGGCAGGGACGAGCTTGAGGGGCTGGGAAACACAAGGTCAAATAAACGAGAAGAAAAAACAAATTATAACAGGTTAACCATTAATCAGTAGGTACATTAACAGAGTACTTTACCTAAAAGGTCTAGTGCATACAAATTATATTACAAGTGATTTTATATAGGTTTTATATAATTTGTTGGATGTAACTACATTATGTTATTTTATTAAAATCAAGTCAACTCAAATCAAAGTCACTCATTTTAAAAATGAGTGACTTTGATTTGCTGATTTTGATTTCCTTTCCAAGAACTATAACTGTCAGGATATTCATCGATCAATTTTCTTCTCTACCAAAACAAAGGCAGGTGCAACAGATTTACTGTATATAATAAAACAAATGTCAGTTACGTGCATCCATTATGTTAATAACGTCAGACAATAACACCATATCAATGTCTTTCTCTTTTTCACTCAACTCCACAACTTTCCTGCTTTGATATGTTGCTCATACTGAGGCTGCTGGATTATGGTTGGCTTGGAGCTCTGGACAGCTTTAGCTTTACCTACTTTGCCTTTGTTAAAGTCTTTAAAATGTTCATATTCAGCTGGATGAGAGTGATTTAAATTATATATTATGAACATTTTCATAATCGTCCTGGCCACAGTTTACTTTGTCTTCACTCACAGTGAGGAGCTTTCTTGATAATGCTACAGTTTTAAACTGGTCCTTTGTATAGACACAACAACGGTTCATCCCTTTAGTTAGGAGCCTTTTTATGCTTGAATGACTCAAAGGTCAGCGTTAAGTGACTTAACAAATGCAAAAAGATCACTATGAAATCAAACAGGTACAATGACTGGAAAGAAAATTTTGTATTGTGGGTGGGTATTGGGGGGGGGGTTCATTCATAATTTATATAGATTTTTTTTTCCTGTCTGTACAGCCTCGTTTTTGAATACAGTAGTTAGCAACATTAGCCACAGCACGTATGTTTTCTACAATATTTAAACACAAATATAAATATGTGTAAACGTGTTTTCGGCTGAACACGTTCCCCCATTCAACAAATGCAAATAGCACAGCATGTGGACAACAGCCTCATTCTATCCAATACAATTGCTAATACGTTCTCATCCACAGAAAGAGAAGGGGAACTGGGACATAAACATGGCTGGAGGAGTTCTTAAATATTTAATAAGGTTATTGATGTTGCCAGCAAACCACCCGCTGAGAGGATAAGCAGGCCTTGGTGCTAGAGAATTACAGAATCTACCGCAGGAAAAATCGTTGCGTGTGTTAGTGTTATATATCGGGAGAGTGTGAGAAGAATATTTTCAGACTGATGTAACATTTACCTACAAAACATGTGGGTCAATATGAAGCTACTTTTGGCTGCTCTCTTTTCACAACAGTGGGTAAATTAGTTGGCCAAGTTGTGGGCCAAATTTGAGTCTTTCCCAGACTGATTCTGGACCCCAGGCCTTATGTTTGACACCCCTGACCTAAGCCAATGACTGACTTGTGTTATGGGTTGCAGTAAGCTGTCATCTTAGTTAGCAATATAATGTACTATAGCACTATAAATATATATTCAAGATACACGTCTAAAAGGAAAAAAAAAAAAGCATTTTTATTGCCTTTTACAATTAAACATTTAAGACGGTAGACGGTATAGCATATATGCATGGGCAGCATTTTTTCAGAGGGACATACTGATTAAAACAGTATGCAAAAAGTCCACATTTTGAACATCTCATTTGAAACATGATGTACATTGTAACAAATTCTGATAAATTTGATATTTTTTTTAAAGACATAGCAGACAAGAAAGGGGCCTTATTTCAAATACCAAGAACTTTCTGTTTGAAATGTTTTGACTTTATGTCAATATAATGTTAACGGCTGTATCGTCATTTAGCTTTACTATGTTATTATTAATTATTTAAAAATCACAATAATTAATAATATAATTTATTTTTCACCTATAATAAAACTAAAATGATGATATTTTTTAATCTGCATTGCCAAGTTACATCTGTTGATCTACAATGTCTCAAAGTAAAAGAGTTGACACTATTCCTTTTACAGTTCAGTAGCACTGTTAGTGCTGCTGCTTATTGCGTCACTTAAAAAACAGCAATGAAGCGTGTTAATTTTTAGCGCATTTAATACTCAAATATTTTTACCAAGACAGAAAACAAAATCAGAATAAAGTTCTTGTCACTATGTACATCACATTACTAAAAGTCTTCCCGACACAAGATTTTCATAGTCAAAGCCAAAGAAAAACAATCACATTACTTCATCCATAAGGTTTGGGATTGTTATGAAATATGTAATGCGTATCTGTAAAAATCGGATTAATATTAAGCACTAGGAGTCACAGCTTTATGCAGCATGTTTGTTGTTTACACTGGTGAAATAACAGCAAGTCATGCCTGGAGCAGACAGCAATCCTTTTTAAAATAATAATGGCTTACCTGTACCACAAATAGTGAAGGATCAAGCGGAAAGGGCCTGTAAGAAATGTATGACAGGTAGTTATTAATAAATGTCTGATCACGTACAGTTTAGTTTTTTCTCTTTGTTTCATTGTTACTGATTTTACTTGCTTGTTGTTTTTTTAAACACACTTCTGGTGCAAACTATTGAGATCCTAGCACACGTGGCAATATGTTATCAGCCTTAAAATTTAATGCTATCATATGCTCATATGCATATGGACTCTGGGCCACAAGCACAGACTCAGCTTTACTTCACTCACATCCAAACTGAAGCAAGCGGTTTTCCTCTTTTATAAGGAGGCAACGCTAAAGGGACATGGCGCAAACAGAATGATGTTAAAAATGATGCCTTATCAATAAAATTTTGATGTTTATTAAACAGGGTTTTCTTAAGAATAGTGTTGTAGGCTAGAATTTTATTCTTTTTTATAGTATTCTGTTATTCCACCTTGACTACAATTGCAGAAATGTTCCTGGCTTGTTTATTAGATTTTTTATTGACTATTTGGACCAATTTGGAGATTCAGATTACCATGGAGATTGTTTTTCTGGTGGGAGGAATCCTGAAAATCCTGGGGAAAAACTGATGTAAACATCAGAGAACTCCACACACAATCCTCAGTTGCACAGCTTGAAGTAACAGCTGAGATCTGGACAACACTAGCCTCAGTCTCAGAGATTAAGCCAAACAGGATCAATGTTTCTGGAAGCATTTACATTAGAATATGAAGAGAAACTGTCATCTATAACAGACTCTAGCATCATGTTGTGATATGATAAAATATGATATGATCTATCACATGATATGATCATTTTTGAATGAGGAAAATAGACTTTCACAGATTTTGTTTAATTTGCAGTGTCAATAAATCACCACACCTGTTTTCCATTTTCCTAATGAAATATGAAAATAGATGAACTCAAGATGAACTCATGAATCAAGACTTTTGCACAGTACTGGATGCTGGATGGACTTTAATATCTCAGTAAGAAGATTGTATGCCTTCCAGCCTCTATGATCTCCATACTGTATTCTGGTGTCATAAATAAAAGAACATCAAGCAAAATACATATAAAGATTGGCGTGGTGGACTGTTGGTAAGTTTATTGATCATTTTAGAATAGCTACAATCAATGTGAGGATGTAACTGCTTCGGGCAAGTGCTGTATAGCTGTATATATGCAACATATGCATGCATGCATATTATCACACCATGGCAACGAAAATCAGAACTTACCTGTCACAGCTTTTGCAATTAGAGAGGTGCTGTACTCCTTGTTGCCTCGCAACTGCAATGTAAAATAGTAACAGATGAGCTGCGATTGCCATATTTTGATATTGTTTTTCCAATTTCATTCTGGAGTTTTAATGAAACCTAGTGATAGGTCGTTTCTCTGACAGAGCAGATTTTTGATTTTAGATCATTATAAAAGCTGCAGGTAAATGAAAGGTATGCAGGACACTAGTGCTAAATGAGCACTTGCTGCTCTGCTGTGTGATGTATGACGTGCGACGGAAAGGTGAAACTTTGTTTATCAAGACAACCAACTGCAACTTATCATGTATTTGTGCTACGTGGCTCTGGGCGGCTGACCCCACGAAACTCAAGGCGGTTGTCTTTCGCTGGTCATTTCTACAGATAGCTGCTCACCACAAGAGCTACGCCGTGAATAAAAAACCGCAAAAGTGAAAGCTACCAACCTGAGTGTCCGTCTCTGGAGGCCATTCAGTAATAACCAGTAAATCGTATAAAATGTTTTCTTCTTCGCCCTCAATTAAGCTTTCTTCGGCCATGTTTACAGCTGTCAGAAATCTACGGCGACAAGCAGGGACAAATTATAAAGAAACGCGTTTGTAATTGAACTGTTGCTAACCGTCTATAAAAGCGGTTTTGTGATTTTATTTGGCTTATTATAAATGTTAATATTAGCTTTTGTATCTCAAGTCCACAAGCGACATTTTTTCTCAACCCCCCGCTTTGTTTTTACGAACTTGTTCACTATCCGGAACTATTTTTTCTTGGCTGTTGAGGGGGAGCATTTGCTGACCGGCACATCCGGTTGCGTTGCACTTGTACTAGCAGCAGCAATGGCAGCGTTTGGTGGTGAGATTTTTACATTCCTACTTAATTTTGACGTTACGGTTTTAAATTGCTTACACATCAACTGTCGTTTTGAAGCTACGTAAGCCCACTCAACCATTTAATATGTGTTTTTATGTAACAGAAATGGGGGTAATGCCTGAAATCGCGCAGGCTGTGGAAGAGATGGACTGGCTGTGAGTCCAGCTACAAATTTGCAAAATCATGCATGCTGTTGTATGCTTACATTTTAATATTTGATATCAAACTGACTAAATGTATAATCGGTTTTCAGGTTGCCTACTGACATCCAGGCGGAGTCCATCCCCCTCATCCTTGGTGGAGGAGATGTGCTCATGGTAAGCTTGGTTCTCTGGACACATTTGGCTCACAGATATTTGCACTCTGCTGCGAGGCTGACATCTGACTTTTCTGTCTTCTAAGGCTGCGGAAACTGGCAGTGGCAAAACAGGAGTAAGTACTTAACAGCGACACAAACTTGGGAGAAATGCCTTCTTTTTTTTCTTCTTTGTATGTCTACACTGTATATATTTATTTTCACACTTACTGAGTCATGACAGTTTCCCATTGTCCTCCTCAGGCCTTCAGTATCCCTGTGATCCAGATTGTGTACGAGACCTTGAAGGATCAGCAGGAGGGCAAAAAGGGCAGAGCCTCTATTAAAACTGGAGGAGCCAGTGAGAATATTTAATCAGTTATTTGGTTTCAGGCTTCATGATTCATATCCCATCTTAAATGTGTGCATATAAATTAAGACTTTTAATGTTGGGTAGACAGTATAGAGTGTTCTGCAGGTGTTTGACCTGCTCTTCTTTTGTTTTGTCTCAGTTTTCAACAGCTGGCAGATGAATCCTTATGATCGCAGTACAGCCTTCGGTAAGAACAGATCATAAACATGCAATGTTTATGTAAATGTCACTTTCCAGCTTTTTGTTTTGATTTTTTAAACAACATCTGCTCATTGCCTTTTAATGTTTTTCTTCTTAGCAATTGGGTCAGATGGACTGTGCTGCCAGAGCAGGGAGTTCAAAGAGTGGCATGGCTGTCGCTCCACTAAAGGTGTCACCAAAGGTGTGTGATGTACACAAGTGCTTACGGAGTGATCAGAGAATCAAATAATCGTATGATGGATCAAGAAACATAAAAGTGTAAATTATTATCAGTCCTCATATGTTTGTTTTTCTGTTTAGGGAAGTACTGCTATGAGGTGACCTGCCATGACCAGGGCCTGTGCCGGGTGGGTTGGTCTACCAGTCAGGCGGCTCTGGACCTGGGTATTCTTTTCTACCATCTACAGTATTAATGCAGCAGAAAATGCTCCACTTTAAACAATTTATTTCACCAGGGCACTACTGTAATTTAACACCAGACTCTTTGTTTTTCTTTCTAGGAACTGATAAATATGGGTTTGGTTTTGGTGGGACTGGAAAGAAATCCAACAACAAGCAGTTTGACAGCTATGGGGAGGTAACAGATAATGAAAGATCATATTATTTACACGTTTAAAGAAATTTGGGAATGATTTTTTTTAAATGGGTTCTCTTTGCTATTTTTTTTTAGGAGTTTACCATGCATGACACTATTGGATGCTACCTGGATCTAGAAAAGAGCCAAATTTCATTCTCTAAAAATGGTATGGTCCCAGTTTTTCTATTATAAAAAATAAATAACCTATTCAAAGTTGTTAGAAATAGAGAAATAACTCATAATTGGTTTATGTTGTGTTTTTTTTCATCAGGTAACGACCTGGGTGTGGCTTTTGAAATCCCTCAAAATCTGAAGAATCAAGCTTTCTTTGCTTCCTGTGTGCTCAAGGTATCGACGGATATGACAACACAGTGATGGCAGAGAACATATAAAACTGATGCCTGACTGACACCATCATCTTTTCTGTTTTACAGAATGCAGAGCTAAAGTTTAACTTTGGAGGAGAAGACTTTAAACACCCCCCTAAGAGTGGATTTGTTGCCCTGGACCAGGCACCAGAGGGTCATGCTGTCAAATCTTCTCAGACAGGTGTGTGCTTTCAACCTCATTTCAGGCACTTAAGACAAGATTGTTCCTTTTACGGTATATGCCTTCTTTCACTCACTGGTGTTAAAACAAGGTACATTTTCAAATTTGAGTATGCCAAGTACAATATTTCTTCTGTGATTGTGCAGGCAGTGCCAACGTGAGTCAGGTGAAAACATCCTCAAATTCACCCAAAGCCCTGATCATTGAGCCGTCTAAAGAACTGGCTGAACAAACCCTCAACAATGTCACGCAGTTTAAGAAATATGTGGATAATCCCAAACTCAGGTATGACACCATGGAGGTGGTATCGACACTGAGTGACACAAACTGAAAAAAACCTCGACTTAAAAAAAGAAATAAAAATGCATTTGTAGTAACAATCCAGATTATTCTGTCATCCCTTTAAAAACATCATTTGCCTGCGTTTTTACACCACCAGATGGAGCTGTGCTATTTTGGTAATTTGTCAGTCTGTCATTGCAGGGAGCTGCTGGTGATTGGTGGTGTGGCTGCCAAAGACCAGCTGGCTGCTCTGGAACAGGGGGTATGTGACACGTACAGTTACGCCTACTCCCATCCCCAAAAAAACAAAAAACGTTGACTTACCGGTAGTTTTAATTACTGTAAATCAAATTGTTGAAATATGTTTTTTAATTGGATGCCATTTTTCCTCTTTTTTTCCTGGTGTCATCTTATAATTAGATTGACATTGTGGTGGGAACACCTGGTAGATTGGATGACCTCATTTCCACTGGGAAACTGAGTTTGTCCGAAGTCCGCTTTCTGGTGCTGGATGAGTGTGTATGTGAATTCTTTTTGTTTTTTTATAGATTACACATATGTTTTGTTTTGGGGTTTTTTATGGTTGATATATATAATATAGCATAAAATCCCTTAACTATTTTGTGTCTTTTGTGTATCTCAGGACGGCCTCCTGTCAGCAGGTTATACAGACTTCATCAACAGGATCCATAATCAAATCCCCCAGGTCACCTCTGATGGCAAGAGACTGCAGGTAATGCTGAGCATAAATTACATGTGTGAAATTAAACCTGTGTACTATGATAGATGTTGTAGTAGAAGGATGTTTGCTGGCATTAGTAGTTTAGGTGACGATCTCTTTATTTTCCAGGTCATTGTATGCTCAGCGACACTGCATTCATTCGATGTGAAGAAGTTATCCGAGCGCATCATGCACTTTCCCACCTGGGTGGATCTGAAGGGGGAGGACTCTGTTCCGGAGACTGTCCACCACGTAGTGGTGCCCGTCAATCCGAAGAGCGACCATCTGTGGGAGCGCCTCGGCAAGAACCACATCCGGGTGAGTTCCTCGTGCTCGGGGAAGGAAACCGAATAAACAGAAAAGTACTGAAACATCAAGTTAAGCAATTCGGCTGTGTTTCAGACTTGGGTGGAGGAATAATCACCTTTTTATTCTACACTATGTATGTTGTTATCATGTCTTTGTCTTAGTTTAGAGTTGTGGTGATTTAGCTGTTTCCTCTGTTTCTCTGGGTAGACTGATGAAGTTCATTCAAATGATAACACCAGACCAGGAGTCAATACTGCAGGTAGGTGCAGTTGAGCAGCACAGTTCAGACCGCTCATCTTCATCACCCTGATAGAAAGTGTAAAATATCATTATTGTCCATTCACTCCAGTCAGTATACACATCACATAAACAACACAGATAACACTTACCTTAATATGAACTTCAGTAAAGGTGTGTGTGTGTCTTTTTGTGAGTCAGAAATGTGGTCAGAGGCCATCAAAATCCTGAAGGGCGAGTACACAGTGAGAGCCATTAAAGAACACAAAATGGACCAGGCTATAATCTTCTGTCGTACCAAAATTGACTGTGACAACATGGAGCAGTACTTGATTCAGCAAGGAGGAGGTAGGCTGTGTTGGAACAATTTAGATGTTTTTGTTTGAGCCACTACAGAAGTTTAGAAAGTGAAAAAAGACACAGTTAAATATGAATACTTGGTCTTTTTCCCCCAGTTACAAATGGCTGAGTTCATGTGTGTCTTCTTCAGGTCCAAATAGCAAAGGTCACCAGTTGTCCTGTGTTTGCCTCCATGGCGATCGTAAGCCTAATGAGCGGAAAAATAACCTGGAGCGCTTCAAGGTAAAATAACAAAAAAAGCTAAACAAAGCAAAAATCATAACCTGCTTATGCTGTTTAACCGCCTAAGACCCGAACTCTTCCACGGCATGCATTTTTTATTTCTCTTTGATATTTGGGCATATTGGGGCCCAATGAATGTAAAAACAAAGAATTACCAGATTTTTTGTTTTACCTTATTTTGGTTTTTAAGAAAAATAAGAGCCACATATGAGGATATTCGTTTAAAATTTTGATAGAACAGTAGCAGTATAATGTCCTCGTAAGTGGATATCAGGCTCTTGTAGAGCAAAATTGATTATTTTGGTCTAAATAACCCAAAAGGTGATGTCCACATATGTGGACGTCAGGTCCTAGGAGGTTAACAAAGTGCAACCAGTCAGTGTTTTTGAGGATTGTTTGTGTTCTCAGAGAAAAGAAGTGAGGCTGTTGATCTGCACTGATGTAGCTGCCAGAGGAATTGACATCCACGGAGTTCCTTATGGTATATGGATGCTTGCTAGAAAATTATATTACTTTACAAATAAAAATTATATATTCAGTGAACATTACAGAAGAGTTGCTATATATTTCTTTATATATTTATGTTAATGGTTTCTTCCTCCAGTGATTAACGTGACTCTGCCAGATGAGAAGCAGAACTATGTCCATCGTATCGGCAGAGTGGGAAGAGCTGAAAGGTACCTACTGAATTTATTTTGTTATAACTTAACTTATTTATTCATTTTAATATTCATAAGTTTGTGTGAAAGATTATGTTGTATTGGTTAAATATATGTATAAATGTATTTATTATTTACTTGCTGTTAATCAGGAAATTCAAACTGCAGTTCCACCAGTAAAAATCTTCCATAATTCAGGCCAATTACAGTCTAGATTTTAAAGGGCAAAACAAACATGCATTTAATTCAACTCAATCCAGTTTTATTGGCATTACACCAGTTCATCATTTATGTAACGCCAAATCACAACAACAGCCACCTCAAGTTGCTTTATATTCTAAGGTAAAACCCTACAATATTATAACGAAAGAAAGGAACCCCAAGAATCAGATGATCGCCTTTGACCAAGCACTTGGCAACAGTGGGAAGGAAAAACTCCTTTTTAACAGGAAGAAACCTCCATAGAAGGACAGTCATCCCTGTATGTACTACAATAGCTGAAAGAAGGGGGAAAAAAAAACAAGGTTAGAATTTATCATTCTAGCAAGTCGCCACTTTGAAAACAAAAAGACAGAGTTCTTGTTTAAACAACGATAAACGTAGGATACTATCACTCTAGTCGGCTGCCCCTTATGAAGGTGAAAGCATTAACGAAATGGAACGCAGTTCCTAAATAAGTAGGAGTAATCAGCCAAAGTCAATCTGGAAGTAGATGACAAAGGCAAAGTCATCTACTTCCTTTCTTTCTTCTTCCTTTTGTCATCTTCTTCTCTTCCATCTGTTCCTTTTAAAGGTCACAAGAGCAGATCATCTGCATCATCATTGCCACCTCAAACTTTCACATGGCGTGCCTGAGTGACGACAAACAATAAATTATAATGTAATCTCTACGTAGCATTGATGTTGTGTAATTTCTTTTCGACTTACAGAATGGGATTGGCTATCTCCTTAGTTGCTATGGAGAAAGAGAAGGTAAGGTGGAGTAGAGGTGTCTGTTTAGTCCATATAAGTTTGAATTTTGTATGTGATTTTAAGTACACTTTTCTACCTGTGCAGGTGTGGTACCATGTTTGCCCGAACCGAGGCAGAGGTTGCTACAACACACGACTGAAGGAGGATGGAGGATGCACCATCTGGTATAATGAAAAAGAGGTGAATAAAGATGCACACAAAACTAGTCTGGTTGATACAGCAGCTCCAATTTACTGTTTGAAATACAAACATGTGTGATACAGCAGTTCTTTTGAAAGGACTGTATAAGCAGCACATGCATTCATAATCACTCTTAGGTTTGGGGTGTGCCAGGTTAATAATCCAATACATTCACCTTTAAAACCAGTTGGGAAGTAAAGTTACACACAACATACTTTCACTCACACATCCTCATCATGCACTTTAAACTCTGCTTGTGTCATTTCTTTTTCCCCTTTTTCCTCTGATCACAGCTCCTTTCAGAAATCGAGGAACATTTAAAGTGCACCATCACCCAGTGTGAGCCAGACATCAAAGTACCCGTGGATGAGTTTGATGGAAAGGTGACCTATGGGCAGCGCAGAGCGATGGGAGGTATGTGTGACAAAAAGGAAGGATAACATGTCTGCACAAGACTACGGGAATGGTTGCATATGCACATTAAAGTATATCTGTTGTTTGGAAGGATTATAATGAGCATTAAAGCATCATGAGGCAGGTTGTAGTATTTATTATGTCTGCTCGTGTGTTGAGCTTGACCAGGAAACCTGTCGTCTTTGTCTAGGTGGTAACTACAAGGGTCACGTAGATGTTCTGGCCCCAACCGTCCAGGAGCTGGCAAGCCTGGAGAGAGAAGCCCAAACATCCTTTCTTCACCTGGGTTATCTACCCAACCAGCTATTCAGAGCCTTCTGAACCTAACTCCAGCTAGCAGAATAGCACTACATGCCAATCATATACAATGGGGAAACAAAAACAAAACTGATTTTTAATTTACATGAGTTATAAACGAAAAGGTGTCGGGATTTCCAGAATTTCAGCATTGAATGGCAAAGGACTATTTTTTGTTTTGCATTTAGCGCCAAGGCCTGTTGAGACGGCTGGCACAATGATTTCGACGTCACTTCCTGCTACACTTGAATTGAAAACCGTATATACTGTATACTTAATTCTGATTGGTTGGTTTGGTTTATATGGCTGAGTGAATCATTTAAGACATTTATATAGTAAAACTTCACTGAAAGTGACTTTGTTTTCTTTTCTCCATTAAACGTTAGTGGCGTTCTCAGCTTGGATTTGGTTTCTTACATTTAATCATCAGCAAAGAAAGACAAACCTGTATTTGTTATAAGCTTTTCTGTGCATTTAGTTTGTGTTTGTGTCCAGTGATTTCAGTTTGAAGAAATTTTTAAGAAGCAGTGGGGACATGTTTGGAAAGAGAAACATGCAGTAGATTAAATAAAAGGTACCTATGTTATTATTAAAAAAAAATAACTCTGGTTTGAGAAGTCATATTTTAAATTTGGCAATCACAAGGTGTCCATTACCCTAAAGCATACTTATAATAAAAGAATGAAGGCCATTCTGCTTAAATACAGTGTGAGAGGTGATACAGAGGCTAATAACTCATAAGAAAGGGGTTTAATGAGGTCGTGAAAGAGAAAATAGAAAGTAGCCATTTCCTCACAGCCATTCATTTAATGAGATTGCTTTTTTTCTGCCCACATTACCTGCAGCCCACTGGAAGAATGCACTAAAAGACATTTCTGCATTGGTACTTAGAAAAAGGGGAAAAATAATTTTTAAGATTGAATTTTTAAATTTACGATAATGTTTTTTCTGAGTTATTCATCCCAGGAGTTCAAATATTTATTTATTTCCACCTGAGCCTTTAAAAGTGAAGCATTCCTTGAATGAAATAATGCTCTTTTCTGAGTTTTCACTCAGAGTTTTACCACCTTTCCCCAGTCCCTTATTTTTATTAATCTTCACTTGCCCTAAGGCACCTTTGTACATGAACTGTTTGAAGCATTGACTACAGGAAATTGTATTTTATATATTTATTTATATTTTATATGCTTTATAGTCAAATAACCTTTTCTATAGCTTATGTGTAACATTATTGCAATAGCAAAGCTACATATTAAGGCGAAGGAGAATGATCTACATTGTGGTAATATGATAACAGAACTGGACACCGAAAAAAAATATCATCCATATTATGACAGAGCTGGACGCTTGTTGCGTATTTAGTCCAAGATGAAGCTGCAGGATCTTCTGGGTGTAGTTTAATTGCCTAATTTCCAGTCTTTGAAAGTGGATTAGAAATTGAGGCTGCACAACAAGGATGTGAACTGTAGGTCCAAAAACTGAGAGCAGTAAAAAAAAAAAAAACGGGGCGGGGGGAATGTGAATACTTTACACCTAAGGAAAGGATTCAAAACAATAGAGTTTTGGGTTGAAAGCCTGAAGAGATGACCAGGTTTTACTGCTAATGGCTGCAGAAATGACATAAAGGGTTTCTGTATGATTCTTTGAAAATATTTAAGCATTTTTTCTCCTTTCTTTAGTCACTTTTAGTGATTTTATAATAGAAAAGAATTACATGATGGTGAATTTTACTTTGTAAATGCAATATTTTCTTATTCATTTGATCCAGTACCTGTTTGGGAGATCCTTTTGATTATCTTTCTTTTATAAAACTACTAAAAAGAACTATAACATGCCATTATTGTATATCAGGCAGTATTGATTAGTAGTAGTGTATTGCTCTTTGTGCTTATCTCTAAATTCAGTTAAAGCATCAAGACTCCTGGTGGCTTCTGGTTATTTGCTTAAATCTCATGGATTGTGAGTATGCATGTGCAGACAGTTGTCCTGTTCTGAGCTATCATTTCATCAGCTGAAACAATATATGAAAATATCAGATTGTGTAACACTTGAGCGCCTTCCTTGACCACCTACCTTCACAAGTTCTACAAGCCTTATAAATGCAATTACTTACAAATGACTGCATCCCTTCTTCACATGGGCCTCTCAGAAAATGGAATCGTTTTAGCTTTTTACTTTTAACTTTTTAACTTTGTACTGATTCAGCAAACCCAGACATAGAGCTAAGGTCAAATTGATGCGCTTTCAAAATAAAAGTCTTACAAGTGTAAACTAAACTAGGACAGCAGCAGGTGACACAGCAGTCACTACAGCCTTTGCATTTATTAAGCGGTTGTACCACTTAATGAATTCGACTTCATTCACATCTTTTCTTTTTTTTCTTTTTCAGAATTCTTTTTTCTCAGAATTCTGACTTTTTTTCCTCAGAATTCAGGAAAAGAAGAAAAAAAAGGACGTGCCCACTTTTTTCCCCCAGTGGCCCTAATCCTCTTCCGTAGTTACAACACTAAATTTCCAAGATTTTTTTAAAGATTAATCCAAGCCTGTGTGCAACTTTTCAAGCATTTGTTTTGTTTTTTAACAAACCTTGCTTCATCTAATGTATTGAGTTTGCCGATCAAGTATTGCACTTTTATTTTGAAGTAGTGGTGCTCTTCTGTGACGTCACTTCCATAACAGTGCTGTGCATCGTCTATAGTCTCCCTCCTGAAATTCAGGGACTTCAACTCCGCTGCATCCTTCAAACGTTGTGCCGCAAAGAAGTGCGTAGTTTTACCAAGTGAGAACCACGGCCGTGTGAATGTTGTGCACACTTTGGGTAAGCTTCATCCTGTTTGCGGGCTCCTTTTTGACGTCGCTTTGCCGTTGAAGTAGCTGTTTGTAACGACTTCACATCGCCATGTTTAGGTGGAAAGTAGTAAATGCAAACCCTCGATTAGGTTTTTCTTCCGCTGGACCACTTTTAGCACTGCTGCCGTGTTAAATACATGGATGGCATCCTTTTAGTAATAGTAATTGGACTGTGTTTTTTTCCAGATAGCTCAGTGAATTATTGTGATGCACTTCAGTGTTCAGAAGCATTTGGTGCAGTCAAAATAATCGCCATCTGCTGGTCAAAATGCTTTGTTTGGAAAGGACTGTCCAAAAGGTTTCACTTTTATTCAGTAAAGCTGTTTTAACTAATTATTGTTGAATTTGCTCATTTTTTTTAAAGAGTCTGTATCCTTTCGTTTAAGTGCCGTGGTAGACAAAAATACCCCCAGTTTGTCCTTTTGTCAAAGGAACACCTGGTTTGTTTTTCTCCTGGTTAACGGCCCCACTTTCACTGAAGTGTAGCTCACAAACACATGCCCACAGTGTTTGTGAGATGGTGTCTAACAGGGCTGCATGTTTTTATCGTTCTTTAAGGAAGAGCTGAAGAATCAATACATTTATTATTTTTCAAATAAGCTTTTCATTTTTCATGCAGGGCTACAGTGTATCCACACGGTCTCTTTGCTACTTGGATGACAGCAAAGGGACCAGAGCAGGTACCAGACATGCTGGATATGCTGATGTTGGGCAGAGTAAGTAGCCAGAGTAAGTACACTGAAGTTTCACACACAGATCATCGTCTTTTTCTCTGAATTTGTTCATACAGTACAAACGAATTTAGAAGTGCCTTAGACTGCGATAGCAGTAAACGCATATCTTCAAGCTGAACGATACTAAAAGTATACGATCTTTCATTCCCATTTTTTTTAAATTTAAATTAATGATCATAATGATTAGAAACAAAAATATTCAAAACAAAAACATCTAAAATATTGTAGGGTTTTGGATAACTTTTTACTTTCTTTTCGTCAACACAAAAAAAAAGACAAAACAGGACAAAAAGAAGTTTCTGATATATCCTGCAAAATAGTGCAGAAGTATAATACAGCCCCTTGAAATAAATTATAAATAAAAATATGTTTAGGAGGGACCAAATTTAATTTTTTTTGTGCACAGCTTCCACTTGGAAACTGCACCTTTAGACAATGTGTTTTGTTGTGTAGAGAAATGGAGAGGTTGCAGAATGAAGCATGAAAGCCTTTTGATTTTTAAGGATTCTGACTCGGTAACATGCAAAGTCTGCATGCAGGGATTCTTATTTAATAGGTTTGTTATGCCTAAAGAGTACACGCAATGTCATTTCTGAGTGCAAAAAACTCCACTGCATTGCTTATTTGATGTTATCAAATACCCAAGAGTTATAGAAATTTAAAAAAAAAACCCTCGAGTTGCTGCTTGAACTTAATAAATAAAACTTAATGAAAAGCTCTAAAAATTGTGCATTACATCATAACAACTTTGCTTATTTGTAATTTTTTTTTTTTTTTTTTTGAGGGGGGGTTGCAAAAGCAAAATGAAAGTCTTCATGCTAAAAACCATTAATAATGATATTAAAATATAATTACATTACTTCATGATATTAAAAAAAATTGGGGGCTGCTTTTGGGAATTATTTTGTGACGTAACTGGGGTTGGGCAATGTGGCTAAAAGCCATTATTGCTGAATTTCTAGGTAATAATTCAAGATCAGAATCCTCAGTTTGCCCACCAATTTAGTTTAACGTATGTGATCATGTTATGAATGGCTGTGGCCCTGAACTCAGTCCCTATTAACAAATAGGCCAAAGCTTCGGACTACAATTGGTTACAAGTGTCTGTCCCACTTTGGCCGTCTCATCATGGCCTCTTACTGTTATCATAGCCAGTAAGAGTCCAAAAGTCCGATCTGCACTGGTATAAATCAGATAATATAATTAAAATGTAAAATTTCACAAATAAATATTCTTAGCTCAGGGTCAAGTTTCAAAACAGCAGCCCTATGTCTAGTATGAGAACAGATAATATGCTCAAAGATAAAGGTAAAAGATGGAAAAAAATAAAGAAATATTTAGGGAAGCTGGCAGCGTAAGCATGTTTGTTTCACATGTAGACCAGTGCCAAAGTTAATGGAGCTCTGATTCAGTAGGACTACCGTACTGTTAAAATACTATCGATATGTGCGTTTTTGTTTTTTTGTTTTTGTCTTGCACACTGTTGTACACTGTGGCTTGCAATGTACTGAGCTAGCTGTAGTCTTGCAGTATGTCTGTGCCCCGGTATCAAAACCCAAAGCTTACAAAATTATAATGAAGTGGGTAGAATAAAGTGCACTATTATTTTTCTCGGCTGTTATAGTGTGAAAATTGGTACATTTAGACTGAGTTAATGAGTTATGGTTCATATATAATGTATACTATTTTTGTTTCCACACAGGAATAGGGGGCGCAAAGATACGAAAATGGAACTGAAGATGGAGGACACCAACCCAAATAGACTGAAGGACAGCAAAAGGATGGATGCCAACACTGTCTGGCAATGGCGGATTATGCACGTAAAAAAATACTCAAGAAGCCCCGAACCATTCCATTACAGCAATAAAATTGGATTAGATTTTAATGTTGGATCCACGGCACAGAAACTGGATTTACAATTACTGACAAACGGGGTCATGCTTGAAATCTGTGACTTTGCTAAAATGGTTACAAAGGGTAAAAGCCACTTTATCATGAACATTCTGGAGAACAATTTTGATCTTGGTTTGGAAAATGAGCAACAACGGATTCATTTTAGAGCTCAGATTTCACACAAGCTCAAGGACCTGATGAGGAGGCCTCCTAAAGAAAAACTTGACATTGCTGCTCTTTTTGGTTCTTCTTTTGTGCCAGTGTGTGCCAGAAGCATCAAAAAAGAACCGAATGTGGGAGCCGATTGCCAGTATTTCGGTTTCCAGCTGAAGAAAGAAGATAATGGTAGACATACAAGCAAAATTCCTTGCTCACAAACATCTGAAAAAAAGATTGACCGACTACATGCTGATGTCAGCGATGATGAAGAGGAAATTGAGTGCTTAGGGGCGCAGTTAAAAGAAGAAATCAGAGGAGATGTTCTCCCATTTTCATACCCTTACTGTGAAGAAATTGGTTTGCGCTTTGAAAGTGGTGCAAAACAAAGCCTTGATCCAGGTTTATTGACAAATGGTATGATGGTAGAACTGGTAGACTTTACTAGAGTACTGATTGCATCCTACAGCTCTATTATTCTCAGTGTCCTGAAGCATAATTTTGAACTTGACCTTCAAAATCAACAGGACAAAAAGCAAGTTTTGTTCAGCGTGTCCCAACTGTTGAAAAGGAGAAAAAAACTTAAGAGCACTGGTACTAAAATAAGTCCACATTTTAAGAATGAGCCGTTTTCCTTTGAGACAAATCCCTTTAAAAGAGCTCCCACACAGCTGACTATGGAAGAACTTCTATACGAGAGCTTGAAGAAAAGAAGAAAATACAATTCAAAAGCAAATATGCAAAATGAATGTGACATGGAAGAAGAGACAATGGAAACGGAAAGTAACATGTGGAAGCTGCGTGCTAACCGTGTGAAACAAATCCTGCTGGTACTAGACAAAGAGTACTGTACATTCTTCAGGCCCAATAAAGCAAATTTGGAATTCAATATTGGGTTTGGGCCCAAGAAAAACTTGAGTGGTGACTATCTGACCAATTCTGTTCTGTATAAAGTTGCTCGATTTGCCTTGGCAATGAATTCATCCCAGCAGGAATTCATCATGGAGATTCTTGAGAAGAACTTTGACTTAGGCCTGAAGAACAAGTCTTATAAACCTACCTTTGCATGTGAACTCATGAGTAGAGTAAGACAGCTTCAGAAATGCGAGGTTCCGGTCAAATTCTCTAAAGAAGTTTTTGAACTTCCTCGTCCTGTTCCATCATTCAGAATGACATCTCAGAGAATGGACATTGTTAGCCCAGACCTCAGCAGCAGATCGAATGTGAAGGAATCTGATATCGCTCCTTCAAATTCTCCTGACTCACAAGCTGAAACTAAACTAAGTCCAAATGATGTAACTACAACTGATTTACCAGTCCATCTACATGAAACTGAACCCAAGCCACATACTGAAACCAAACCTGAAATAAAGTCAGAGAAAAATGTCCATCCTTATCACTTCTGCAAGGAGATTGGTCTGAAACTTCATGTCAGCTGCAGTCAACAAAAACACAAACTTGACATCAGCAAACTGACCAAAGGAGCAATGATGGAAGTAACAAACTTTGCTGAAAAGTTGTGTGGAACATTTGAGCAGATTTGTCTGGATGTTCTCAGACACAACTTTGAGCTTGATTTGCAAAGTGTCGATTCAGAACTTGCAAGAAATATTCTTGCACACATTCCGGCTGCAAATGAAGAAAGAAATCTTGTGACCCGTGTAACCCATGGGAAATCGAAGCACCCGAAAAGAGATTACCCAATTCTCCCGACACTGAATTGCCAGAATAACCCAAATACAGAAGCATGTAGAGCTGATTCTACTGAGGAAAATGTACACAAAGATGTAAGCAGTACCACTGACACTGAACAACAAGATGACCTCAACTCAGCGCTGTGGAAATTGAGACGTATTCAAATTCAGCACATCCTCTCAGTACCTCATGGAGAACACTGCCCACTTTATTCTTACTCTAGATGTAAGAAATTGGGCATCGACTTTAATGTAGGATCTGGAATAAAACTAAATCTTGACCCAAAGTTACTTACCAATGGCATCATGGTTGAAGTTAACACGTTTGCCGAAGCAATGTTGTCATCTACAAAAGATTTCATCACAGCAATCCTGGAGTACAACTTTGATTTAAATTTGAACAGCGAGGCAAGTCGCAATGCCTTTGGAAAGAAGCTTATGCGAAACTCTGGAGCAATGAAGACAAAGAAACTAGCTGCATCTCAGAAGAAAATACTTTTTCAACTGCCTGACTCAAAATCTGTAGATGAATATACTCCATATTGCCCCAAATGTTATCAAGACAGAATTAAGCGTCATCAAGATAAATCGCAGTCTGGTCGCGTCCCTGAGCAGCCCCAAACTGGGTCAGATGTTTGTGCTGATGCAAAGGCAGAAAGTACTCAAAATGATCGAACCTCTATTTCTGCAGCAACAAGAAAGACTATAATGAGCTGTTACCCCTCATGCAGGAAAATGGGTTTAAGACTCCGCGTGAGTAAAGCACACCGTAAACGTAAACTCGAAACACGTGCTTTGACCTGGGGTGTTATGTGTGAGGTTTATTCTTTTGCCAGGAAACTGAGTGGAACAAAGCATAAACTTGTCAATGATATTCTTGAGCACAACTTCAACTTGGACAAACAGACTCTAGACCTCAATCCTTCAATGTTGTTCTGTAGAGTACAGCCACGAGAAGGAGAGCATGCCTGGTTCAATGATGTTTTTGTTATTCAGGCACCTCGCAAATGTCCTGTTATTGGGGTTAAAAGGGAAGGACAATCCACCATGCAGACAAATGAATGGAAAGAAACGATCAGAAAAAGACAGCTGGACATGCAGGCAAAGAAGAAAAGGGCCATGGTGTCAAGTGATTATGCCAATGATAGTGTAGGAAGGATTGGATTTGATGAAATGGGTTTGAGTCTAGACGAAACAGTTGGAGTGGACTATTGCTACATGTGTCCTATAGAAGCAGACACACTCACAGATTCAGAAAACAGCGGGAATGAGGATGACATAGAAAACCCAACATCATCTTGCATCTCTGCTCCTTTCCATACCACCACTGATAGTTCCTTCAGTTCAGCAATCGTAGACACAGATATGGACCTGCCATCTCCAAGTCAGCCAGATGAAAGTGGGCTGCTAGAATATGAAGAGGAGGAAGAGATTCCAACAGATGTACCAAATGAATTTGACATGAAAGAAGAGGAAAAGGAAATGGAGAGTAACATGTGGAAGCTGCGTACTCACCGTGTGAAACAAATCCTCCTAGTCCTAGACAAAGAGTACTGTCCATTCTTCAGGCCCAAGAAAGTTAACCTAGAATTCAATATTGGGTTTAGACCCAAGAAAAATTTGAGTGCTGACTGTCTGACCAATTCTGTTCTGTATAAAGTTGCTCGGTTTGCCTTGGCAATGAGTTCATCCCAGCAGGAATTCATCATGGAGATTCTTGAGAAGAACTTTGCATTAGACCTAGAGAGCAATAGCCACAGATACACCATTGCATGTGAACTGATGAATAAAATAAGACAGCTTCAGGAATATGAAGATCCAGTCAAATTCTCAAAAGAGGTATTTAAACTCCCCGATTCCATGTTTTCAATAGGCACAAGATACCAGAGCATGGACAGCAGCATATCAAGATTGGATGAGTCTGATGTTGAACCCTCACATCCCCCTGATTCAGATGGTGAAACTAGACCAGACCCACATGTGTCAACTATACCAGGTTTACCAGCTGGTCCACCGAAAACAATATCCGAGGAAAGTGTGAACCTGTATCCCTTCTCCAAGGAGATTGGTCTGAAGTTGCATGTAAGCTGCAGTCAACAGAAAAACAAACTTGATGTCAACAAACTGACCAAAGGAGCAATGATGGAAGTGACAAACTTTGCTGAAAAGTTGTGTGGGACATTTGAGCAGATTTGTCTGGACGTTCTCAGACACAACTTTGAGCTTGATTTGCAAAACGTCAATTCTGAACTTGCTAGACATATTCTTGCACAAATTCCTGTTGCAAATGATCATAGAAATGTGGCAACCTGGGTTGCCCAAGCAAAGCAAAAGAACACACGAAGAGATTATCCAATAGTCATGAAACTGAATTGCCAATACAAGCCAGATGCAGAAATATGTAGTGCTGCATCTACTCGAACAGTCAAGCACCAAAATGTAAGCACTTCCTCTGACAAGCAACAAAATGACCTAAATTCAGTTCTATGGAGATTGCGTATCAATCAAATTCAACGCATCCTCTCAGTGCCTCATGGAGAACATTGCCCACTGTATTCTTACTCCAGGTGTAAGAAATTGGATATGGATTTTAATGTCGGATTTGGAGTAAAGCAAAATCTGGACCCAAAGTTATTGACCAACGGCGTCATGGTTGAAGTTAACACATTTGCCGAAGCAATGCTGTCATCCACAAAAGACTTCATCATGGAGATCCTGGAGTATAATTTTGATCTAAATTTGAACAGTGAGCTATCTCACATTGCCTTTGCAGAGCAGCTCATGCAAACCATTACAACACTGAAGTCAAAAAAATTCAGCCTGCCTCAAAAGAAAAAGCTTTTTAAACTCCCTCTGTCAGTTTTCTTTGAGGAATATACTCCAGATTGCCCCAAATGTCATCAAGATAAAAATGGCAAGCTTGTCCAGGATGAATCTCACTCTGGTAATGTGCTTTGCCATCCTCTTGCCGTGACCAGCGTCATCTCTACTAACGCAAGCAGCACGGTAAAAAAGCCTCCAGATGATCAAACCTCTTTTTCTGCATCAGTAGAAACAATATTGAACACTTACCCTCTCTGCAAGAAAATAGGTTTAAGCCTATGTGTGGACAAAGCTCACCCAAAACTTAAACTCGACACATGTGTTTTGACGTGGGAGGTCATGTGCGAGGTGTATTCTTTTGCCAGGAAACTGTGCGGGACAAAGCACAAGCTTGTCAATGATGTTCTTGAGCACAACTTCAGCTTGGACAAGCAGAGTCTAGACATGAATCCTTCAGTGCAGTTCTACAGAGTGAATCCACATGATGGAGAGCCCGCCTGGTTCAGCGAAGTTTTCATTATTCAGCCACCTCGCACATTTCAAGTCATTGAGAGTGCAGAAGAAGAGCTTCCCACTGTGCAGAGAAATGAATGGAAGGAAACGGTTCGAAAAAGACAACTGGAAATGCAAGCAAAGAAGGAAAAAGCCATGCTGTTAAGTAATACTCTGAGTGCTGTGACATTAACAAAGAATAAGCAGAAAAATCTCTATCCTATTTGCAAGAAAATAGGTCTGGACCTTGATGTTTCATCAAAATCAGCGGACAAAAAAAAGCTGAACTTGAAGTTACTGACATCATCGGTGCTGTTGGAAATACAGAAATTTGCAGCAACGAAAAGGAACCAGTATTTCCCAGCTATTTTGTTTGACATCCTAGACTATAACTTTGAGATTAGCTCACAGCATCACAGGCACTGGGAATTTTCAATCGCTGCTGCAACCAAATTCCATTCGATGATCAGACAGTATCGAAATACTGGAATAGAAAAGATCTTCAAGTTACCATTTCTGTCTGGACCCAAACTCCCACAGAGCTTAACACAAAATCTGCAAAATAATAAAAGTGCTCATGGAGTGGATGGAAACCAATGTGTGCAGCCAGCAACATATCATGCAATCCAAATGCAACCAGTGACAATAATGCAGATGAATGTCAACCCTATGAACATCCCTACGATTGCCTCCATTTTTACACCTATGATTACCTCTGTAATCAACCCTATGGTTACCCCTGTGATTAACCCAACAATTACCCCAATTTTTACACCTCCAGTTACCGTCATTAATACCCCTACAATTGCCCCCATGAGCACCTCTACACTTACCCCCATGAATACCCCTACGATTACCTCCACCAGTACCACCACAACTGTAGGTTGTGACGGTTTTCTTCCAGGAAACCTCCAAATTAAAGAGGAGGAAGATGATCCACGTTATGGCAATATGCCATCACTGGATGTTGAAACAAACTATCACCAAGGTAATGATGATGTAAGAACTGACTTAAACACTGAGGCTGCCAAGAATTTAGTCCCAGGTCATCCTGCAGGCTACCTTGGGCATACCGCATGTCCAACCTCTGAAAGCAATAATGGAAGCAAGTCATCACAGCCCTCTGATGGATGTGTGCAAACTGCATCTCTAAGTAGTGAGACTGTCATAAAAACCGAGTCAGACACTGAGGGATACATGGATTACTACATGGTAACTGTAGGTCAGGACACAGAGATAAAAGAGGAGCAGGAACATGTGCCAGCTGGAAGTGCAGAAAGTGAAGTGGATGTTAAACAGGAATGTGAGTGTTAATGGAAAAAAAATGTCTTTTGTATAGACCATTAAGTTTGAATAATGTTGCCTTAATCCCTGTGAAAAGCTTTTTGTTGTTGATGGAGAAGGAGAGTTCAATCTTTTTTCTTTCTTTTCTTTTTTTTTAATTTTTTTTTTAAAGCGATCTCAATCTATACAAATATAGTAGAGCTATGGGTTAAAAGCCTGAAAAGATGGCTCATATTGACCAAAAGCTTTCAGGGCAAATGTCTGCAGCATGGAACCACATGTGTTATTTCCCTTCTGTAGCAGCCTTTTAGTACTCTAATTTATAACAAAGAATTTGGATGTTGAACTTCATAGATGTTGTTTCCTTTTTTTCCCTTTTCTTCTTTCTTTTTATCCATTGAGGTATCCTGGACTGTTTGTAAAATGTTTATCATTCTCTTGCTTTTTGTTTTATATATTTTACTCCTTTTTTCTTTTTTTTACATATGTATGTATTTCACTTTATAAATGAGCAAACATAGAAATACGTCATTGTGTAAATATGTATATACAAAAGTTTTTCAGATAATTTTCCAGAATGGCAACAATAATGTAAATTACTAAAACTGATCCTGCAACACAAATAAATGTATGTATTCATATTTGAGGTAATATACACATTGATAGCTCACTGTATGTACATTTTGTATAAAGGTTTGAAAGCTCGAACCTGTCATATCGTCATGGTGTGTTTTATTTATATATATATATATATGTGTGTAAATATTACAGTGGCGAACAAATTTTTTAGCTCGCTAACCAATGTAAGGTGTTTGTGATTAATACTTGTATTCCCAACCAAAAAAATTGTCTTGGTGTTTAAATGTTATGCTTGATCAGTTTCTTACTGAAGTCCAGTGTGCCTAATTAACAACAATATAATATTTACTTTTAAACAAGTTTTTGTCAGGTTTCCTGAATATTTGGGTTTTCTTGTGTATGTGTCTAACATTTGCTAAGTATTGCATATTTAATTGTAGCTGAAATTTTCATATTAGAGGCTTAAAGATTAGACTTGGTGTATGATTTTGATGTAATGCCAAAATTGGGCCGTTGGTGGTGCTCAATACTAACATAATTTACTCCTTTTGTGGACCTTATATATTCTACAAACCATATAACCATTAAAAGAAAAACGAGTAAAAGACTTTTTCTACATGGCTTTAGGGATTTTAAAAAGGAATTCTATCCCCAGTTCACTAAAATAAAAAATTCAAAAAGACAAATCACTAAATTGTCTTTTGGGGTGCCACTCTGTTATGTTTTGTATAAGTTGTTTGTAGATTTTGATTATTACTAATATAAGTGGCTGAAAATCCAACATACAGGTGACAAATGAAAGAAAAAAGTGATTTGTGAGCAAGACACAAATGTCTACTGCAAGACAAAATCAGTGTGAAGGACTGGTATAGATAACAACTTTCAGGCTTATGTGCAGCCTTGTGACCTATTACAGATTAATATGAGAAGTGGAGCTGCACAAAAATTCTAATGGAATCTTTGGATAATGGTTTAGTAGAAGGTGGGGGGCTGGAGTATTTAGACATTTTACTTAAGTAAAGGTAATAAAGTATATAAAAATATAAAGCAAGAGCAGAAAACTGCATAACATAGGCATACTTAAATTTTCCCCTCAAAATTCCCTGATTCTGGGACGCTACTGGAGGGATGCTCATCGTTGTTCCTAAAGAAATTCCCTGGCCTAATGCTTGACTTCATTAATGCACAGCAAAGCATTTAGTGAGGTTTTGCAGAATGCGGACTGAGCCACCACTCGCATCAGAATGGAAATGTTTCACCTTTGGATAAACCTAATCTCTCAAGACAACCTTACATCTAAGAGTTCAATAGGGGCAGAGTGTGAAAGTTCTTCATTTAATTAGTCACCCATCTACAGTATTTCGAGATAGTTTGCTTCCAAGAACTGAGAATTTCTTGTCATTCATCATATTTACGTACTTTGTTACGAAAAGCTAGTCATAAAAACATAATTTGTTCCCATTTCTTTTGTTGGATGCACAAAAAATGCCAAAGGTAAATACGTTTGACAGGGATAAAATAGTATCTTTGCTCCAACAAGGTGGTTCCCAAAGAACTATTACTTAAAACTTGGGATATTTCACCATGGTGTGCATGGTGTCCTTAAAACATTTGAAGAAACTGGACAATTGGAGGACAAAAGAAGAATGATTTCTTATCTCAATGAGAGTTTTACCTGGATAACTAAAGGACTAATAGAAAACAAGAAGTGGCAGGCCTTAAAAAAAGACTGTACAGCTGATGAACCATATCTGAAAGTTAAGGTCAAACACAGCTCCTGAAAAATTATGTGATTATGAATGCAGAAAGGTACAGTCAGATTTTGATCTACCATGTTTTGCAATCTGGAACTCATCTCATTGGTAACGGTTTAATTTGTCAGCTTGAAAATGATCCCAAACACACTCACAATGCAATAAAAGCATATGTGATTAGAAAAACACACAATGGAACACTATCGATCATGGATTGGCCTCCGCAGAGCTTGGAGGTGGACAATACTGAAGCAATGTGGGGTCATATTGATGGAGAATGGAAGAAAAGAAAGCCAAAATCCAAAGAAAGAGCTATGAATGTTCTTCAATAAGCCTGGATAATTATTATTAAAGAAATGACAAGAAAGCGTCAATAGAAGGTGGTCATTAAGGTGGTTTTTGCCTCTCTTTTTCTATGTGTCTATGTACGTTTTCATAAATCTCTCTACTTCTTTCACATTCTCCCAGAAAAATATACTTAAAACTTTTTCAGAGCACTGTACATCTGAAGGAGTTGAACAGTAGTTCGTTCCCTTTTGAGTTTTATTTTTGAAAGACAAAGCCGGAAGTCTTCCGCGCACTTCCGCGTAGCTTGACTCTTGGAACTGAAGACGCCCATTTCCAGTCCACACCCGCCCGGCTGCTGGATCGATCCTCCCCTCTTCAGTAGCTGGATCGTCACCCTGGATGCCGATCAGCACCGCTATTCTACCGCAACAGGTAAAAGAATAGAAATCATTCCCACGCTTATACCGAACAAAATGCATGACTTGCTGGATACTGTCGCTGAAGATTTTCTTCCCCTCTACCTGTTCTTTCAAGGTAAGTGGGATGTCCTGCTTTATTAAACCCAGCATTTAAAAAGGCGAGGCAGTGCAGCGTATTAACAACGAGGTTTGTCTACCTGCAGTACAGCCCATTGTTAATGTTTCATCCTGAAAATATGTGGAGCTCTCAAACCTGTCTCTGAGCCACTAGTGCCAGTCTTTTGTCTGCGTTATGGATGAAGAGCACCCCATATGGCTGAAAACTGGTTCTTCAGATCTTTTCACTGTTTACTCATTAATTTTGCTTGTTTGAATAAGGCGGAGAAGAGGAAAAGGAAAACTAACCTGGATTTAAAGAGAAATTCATTTTTTAAAGCAGTCAAAATAGATTTAGGCTCTAAATTACTAGTCTTTTTTTCAAGATAATATAATTATCTATGTATATTATTAGATATATACTGTCTGATAATATATATACTATGTGCAACAACGACAAGCAGGGAATGGCATATTGTTTTTATGATAAAAGGTGTAACTCCAAAGGTTATTCCTGTGTTCCCTCAGGTACTACTTAAAGGAAATGACATGCTTCCCTGTGACTATTAAACATGCTGAAAATCACTGCTGTGTTTAACCTGAGGGAGAAAATCTATGTGATATTTCTCAAAGTCACTTTAACGGTCTGCTGGGTGTCTGTGCTCACTTTCTTAGGCCCAGCAATTTCCCTAAAAGGTGACTTACATTTGGCGCTTCCTCCGTTAAAAGATGGAAAATATAACACGAGGAGGGCCTCCGGTTCGAAGCCCGTCAAATGCGTCTGTTATCTTTATTTTTCCTGATATAAAAAAGTGTCATCAGCTGTTTAATAGTTGAGCAAAGGTGTGAATTTCCATTCTTATATATGAGATGACTGGGGCAGCTTTGGATGTTTATGCACGTACGTGTTGAATCACTGCAGCAAAGACTAATTATAGAGATTGCTTTGTGTGTGCGTGTGTTTATGTGTGTGTTCTGCTGCCCTCGGTGAAAACAGAACGAGGAGACTTTCTTTGCTGAAGTGGCAAAGTCCATGTGACTGCAATTTCTGTGACATCTGTGCTTTATCCCAGAAGGGACTGTTGCATATCCACCTGCCGAGACTCAAAGCGTTGCGTAATATCCACACGTTCACATAAGTGTACAATACACCAGCGTGTTCGCTGGTGTGGTGAAAGAGGAACCTGATGTGCTTCAGAGTCCATTCTCATATAGCAGTTACAGTGGCATGGATGCTGTATTGAGGTTAATTTGGCATTATTATTATTGTGTCTTAAGTATGTGGGGAAGAAGGTGAGGTTGGAGGTACTGCTGAGTGTGTGTTTTTCACTTCGGGGGTGGGGGGAGTGTACAGGAAGTTAACAAAAAAAAGGTGAATCATTTCATTGAGCTGACCCATAAACGTACCAAAAGGATTAGAATGATTCTTCTGTCGGAAGCGTCCCCAATTTTCACCTGCAGCCCACTGGGGGGAAGGTGTGTGGCATGTGTGCGCTTGTGTGTGTCTGCTCTCTTGTGAATAGGAGGAAAATCCCAGCACATGCACACAGGACACACGCATGCACACAGGCTTCTTTCTTCCTCAGGCTTCGCAAAGCTTCCTGGGCTGTGTCCGCTAGAACAGGGTCCCCCTCTGTGTGAGGAGGGTGTGTTGGACACACTCCGCGCACACAGGCCGAAACATTGATATTCACGTCAGACCGGTCCAGTGTGGTGCACACAGGTGTCAATCAGCATGCTGGGCTGAGTCAAAGGTTCTTTGATTCATTTTGTTCCTCAGCACTGCTGGCCCTTAAAGGATTTATGTCTTATTCCTCATATTAGAAACTTTCAAAATGCTTAATGCAATGTTATTTTTAAACATCAGTGTAACATCAAGGCTAGCTTTGCAACTGCTGGCTTTGCAACATCAACCTGTGTAAGTATGAAAATAGCATGTGCCATTTGTTCTTCATTTGCTTCTTAAAGACGCCAAAACTAGAACTAAACTTGCGCTGCAAAGTAATTTGTTCTATGCTCAAATTTTTAATGGTTTATTTTCCGTTATGATTATTTTTGTAGTATTTCGTGTCCAAAAGTTCATTCGGGGATCTGGCATGATTTGAAGTAGCATTGTGAGATGACTGTGTTTCTCTCCACTACATCTGCCATACCAGCAGGGGCCGAGCTGCAAGGTAAATCAAATCAAAGACGCATAATGACATTTTAAAGTTATTTTCAGACATCCAAGGGACTTCAATCAGTGTACCATTTTGTTGTGAACCTGTGCAGGTACAGTCACTGTTGATGTAGAGGGTGTCCTCTTTCCTCTTTTGTTGATTCAGTGCCGTTGTCATCCAGGATATAGCATGTCCTGTTTAAACAGTGGAGTCTCTTCTCTAACCTAGCCAACGGGAGATATTGTTATATTTGACACCAGGTACACCTCAGGGTACAGGGTTGTGTATAAGGGTGGATGAAACTCTGCTAAAGGCCTATACATGTTTGCACATGGAAGTGTTAGGTACACGCAAATAGCATAGAGCCATGTGAAAAAGAAAGTTTGCACAGGACTCTGTGCAGTCCTGGGAAAATCTAAGTACATCCTTTAAGAGCATTTAAGCGGGTAAGAAGCAGCTAGGTGGTGCTAATCCAATGCACTTGATTAACTGATGATCATCAAGTGTGAGCACCTCTGAGGCAGACGTTTTGGCAGTTCAGTTGTTTGTTAACACAGTGACACATCATCTCAGACCATACAGGCCGCAGTTAGCATGTTAGGTGTTAACGTTTGTGAGAGTACACTTAGAAAACGACTGTAGAAGTATGGATTTTTTTGGAGGCGTTGCCTGGAGAAAGTCTCTAAAAGGAATATGGCAGTATTGCTTAGACTAGACAAGACTTCTGGAACAATGTTCCTTGGACAGACAAGACCAAAGTGGAGATGTTTGGCCATAATGCACAGCACCATGTTTGGAGAAAACCAAACGCAGCATATCAGCACAAACCTCTAATACCAATGGTCGAGGATGGTGGTGCAGGGGTGATGATTTGGGCTTATTTTATAGCCACAGGTCCCGGGTACCTTGCAGTCACTGAGTTAACCATGAACTCCTCTGTATACCAAAGTATTCTAGAGTCAAATGGGAGTCCATCTGTCTGACAGCTGAATTTTGACTAATGTAGCAGGACAGTGATCCCAAGCACAGCAGCAAATCCACAGCAGAGCAGCTGAAAAGAAAAGATTCAAGGTGTTGCGATGGCCCAGTCGTGGCCCAGTCCAGAACTCAACCTGGTTCAAATGCTGTAGTGGGACATTGAAGGTGCTGTGAATAAACAAATGAGTTAGGGGAGTCTATGTTAGCTGTCATAGGTAGAGAGAGGCAGGGGACACCCTGGATAGGTCACCATTCTGTCACAGGGCTTAAATATGGAGAAAGACAACCATTCACACCTGTGGCCAATTTAGATTCACTAATTACTCTAACCCTGTGTATGGGACTGGGGAGGATACCAGAGTACCTGGATAGAATAAACTCCACACAGAAAGGCAGCAACCAGACTGCATATGAAAATAACAGTGCTAAGCACCAGATCACTATGGCATCCCTAATCATGAGGGATACTTAGTTTTTCTTAGAAGATTGCATAGAATACTTTGAAGACATTACTTTTTCCACTAGTGCACATGTACTCACACACAGAGACACATACACATAGATGAGCAAACTGCCAACTTTCTGTGTATATATGTGTTAAGAAAATATTTCATTACTTATAGGACCTCATCTCGGGTGAGACACTGATGAGGTTTTAGTACATGGTGATGAGTTAGCCACACAGTTTCAACAGATGGCAACAACAAGGAAAAGTGAGATCACTTCAAGTGAAGTGGGAGACTGAGCACTGTAAATCTTTACTGGGTGTAAAGAGAGGTCCATGTATTTGCTTTCTGTTCTTTTCTTTCTTTCTTTCTTTCCAAAGAACATAATTTGCATCATCATTTTGATGCTTGAATCCACACACCAGCAAAGATGAGTCATAGATAGGGAACAGAGGCTCCAGAAAGTCACTGAACTGAAAAGAGCCATGCAAGTACAGCACAATGTGTTTCTATAAGCTTAATCGCAATGTGTTGCAGTAAAGGCGAGCTGCATTTTCTATGTACAGGCAGTTTGTGCCAGAATATAATATCTAGACTATATCTCGTTTTTTGGGGGGGTTTTTTGTTAAATAAAACTTCCCACACAATCCGTGGGTTGTCATGTTCAGGCTTGTGGAACAAGCTGCAGTCAGGTCCATATGTTTTTGGACAATGACACATATTCTTTGTTGTAATTTTGCATCTGTATACCACTACACTGGATTTTAAGTCAAATAATCAACATTTGATTAAAGTGCAGACTTTTATCTTTAATGGATTTAGCAAAAGCACGGTCCCCCATTTTTAGAGACTCAAAAGAAATTGGTCCAACTAAAATAATTTTAAATATGGGGATTGCTGGAGAATATTTAGCAGTTAATAACTGTCTGAAGTCTAAAACCCACGGGCATCACCAAATGCTGTGTGTGGTCCTTTAAGATACTTTATCAGGCCTTTACTGGAGCCACCTTCAGTTGCTGCTTGTTTGTCGGCCTCTGTATTCAGCTTCAACTTCAGTAACTAAAGAGTATGCTGTGTTGTGTTGACTGAGTGACCATTGAACAATATCCTTTTTTTTTGGTGTGAGAAACACTTGGTTGTTTATGGAGTTTGTGCCTCCCTGAGAGTGTTCTTGCATTGGTACTGTAAGTTGTTGTGAAGCTGTTGAGAACCATGGAAATAATTCTGTGGTATTTCAGGCATTTCGGTGTTGCTGAGCTAACCAGTGCATTCATTCTATTTAAGAATGTACCAGATTGTTGATTCTTGCTATCTGTCTCTGGTTTTCCAGCCTAATGATAGCCTCCCTCACTTGCACTGATGTCTCTCTGGACCTCATATTCATACTTTTACTGAATGGTTACCAAATACAAGTTCAGCAAGTGGAATCAACTCCAGATCTACCTATCGATTTATCCAATTACTGTTAAGGCTCAGAGAAATGTGTATAAAAATGGCTGTAATTCTTAAATAGCTAATGCGGTACGCTTGCAATGCGCTTTAATTAAAGCTGAAATTACATATTGTTTGTTTGATGTAAAATACACATTCAGTCTCATATTGATATGGTCCCTTATTTTGCACACTGTACATAGATGGCAGTAATGTGCAAAATACATGTATACTCGCATATTTTTATACAAAGAACTACAGTAATGTGTATAGCTTTAATAATATTTCGACACAATCTTGCATGCTTCATATTTATCTGTTTCTCATACTTCCATAGCTCTCTTGTACACTATGGGATTTCGATTCTGTGTTAGTCCTGTACATATTGCAAAACTGACGATGACATTGACTCTGACTTTTAGTTATAGATCTAACTGTAAGACATTTCTTGCATTGCATCCAGATATTTAATTAAATGCCCTTGTAGAAAACTTACAAGCATACAAATAAATGACAAAAAATAACTTCTGCATTGATACATGAATATGAATTCTTTTGTTAATTCGATATTTCTGCTTTTGATAGAACTGACAAATATTGGTGTGTATATGTTATCTGAAATGCACTGATGCGAAGACCATTCTATTGCAGAGTGTGATGCAGAAAAAGATGATCGTACTCTGACTGTACTGTTTAACATGCCGTAAGGAGCTAGTTTGTGAAATCCATTGCTGAAGATTAGCCCCATTATTTTACTCCCTAAAATCTATATCATCACTCATCCCCAGAAGACAGTTTGTGTCAGCCTCCATTCACTATAAAACAATTGTTTTCCTGTAACTGCTTCCTGTGTTTCTATTTTAGTTGGTATTTTTTTCATAAAATTGGGAATTTAGTTCATAAATGTCAGTATTGTTTGCTAGTGCGCGTGAATTATTTGTTGCCTATGTTGTATATGCGCGGGTTTGCACGGAGCCGCTGGCGCAGACACTCGAAATATACCGAAGCATAAGCCTCAGTGGGCTGTTCATTGCTCTTAAGTAATTGGCAGTGCCGGCATGTACAGACAGTGATTTATACTACAAGATAGCCACAGTCTCCCCTCCAGGAATTCACACAAAAACAGGGAAGCAAATGATGGAGCAATAGTGTAATAAGAACGGAAGGGGAGTAGGAGTGGAAAGAAACTATGTGGGAATCATAAGAGATACGTTTCAATGAACGATGAATAAGAAATAGAGGAGTTGAAATAAAAAAAGACAGAGGGAGGGGTGAAGTGAGGAAAAAGTTGTGATGGAAGGACTTAGTGAAAGCAAAAAAGGAGATTGCTTAGACCTGACAAGAATCAAAAGTGATGAGGAGAAACACTGCCTGTTAGCTATAGGCACGCAAAGAGAAATGAGAGGAAATGGATGGAGTGAAGTGGAGCGGCTAACAGAATCTTAACAACAAGATTGAAAGAGTTGCTACCTATAGGTGTGGTTTATATGCAAAATAAGCTTGAATGTCGTGGTAATTTGGGGCTTTTAATTATTGTTTTCTAACACAGACCTGGCTTTGAAGTATAGTATAAAAACCTTCAATATGGTGGGGTCGGTGAAGCTTGATGTTAGTCTGCTTTATCTATCCCAAAACTAGATTTGATTTGTGTTTGGGTTCCTGTTGGACCACCCAGTCGTGTCCAAGTTTCAACTATCCAGCTGTTGATTTCAGGTGAAGTTGAAGAATCTGGACGTAGTCCTCCTTCTTCATTATTTCATCAAATTTGTGCATTGTACCAGTAGCAGTGGCAGCAAAATAGCCCAGAGCGTGATGCTAACACCACCATGCTTAGCAGCTGGTTTCATAGGCTTGAAAGTAGGCTGTGCGATATGACCAAAATCTCATATCCCGATATAACACATTTATCGTCCCGACAACGATATATATCACAAAAATTCTACATTGTCTGTAAATTCTGTGAATCTCGGGCAACTTGACTTGTGTCAAGTGTTTTCAGCTGGGCGTCCTGTACCCGGAGTCGAGTGATTGACCGATGCAGGCCAAACTGCATACATTTACTATACATTTTTAGACATACGGTAAGTTGAAACGGCCGCAATTTTTTTTGGCCTGTTCTAAGGTTTATTTGTTAGCACCTGACGGCTCTTTTTAGCTTCTCATCTGTAAACACTGTGCATACTATTTCACGTGATTCAGTTTATTTTGAAAAATCTCAACAGGATCTTCAGCTTTATTGTGAAAGGTTTATGTGGAAAATAAACAAGCGGACGGCGGAGCCATGCGATGGTTTTACCGTCGCATAAAAACAGTCGCTTGTTCGTTCATAGTGTGGTTATATTAAATATAAGAGAAAGAGAGAACTTTAAGAAATAAATTCTGCAGTGACCATCAAAACAATGAAAAAATATTGCCGATAGACGTTTTCATATCAGCATCCGATATATATCGTTATATCGAACAGCCCTACTTGAAAGCCTAACTTTTAGTCCTCCAAACATGCCTTACACAAACAGTGTTTATGAGTGGATCAAACCACTTACACATAAAGCTAGTTTTCCATGTTACCTGCATGGGCTTATCTGCTCCTGGGACTATGCCAAAGATCCCAACAATTAATCTCATCAGATGGGCCAGGCTCCCTGTTGGCATACCACTTTAGATGCTGACTGCACCCAAACAGTGATAAATTCTTATTGTTTTCAAACTGTACTTGCTTTATTAGAGTCATATATCTATATTTATCTCAGTAAAACACAAATATTTGTCTAAGAGCATCCATACGCCTTATTAAGGTCCAGAAATTTGTATTATTACATAGTATACAAACGAGATACATAGAAAGCAAAATGTCACAGACAAAATAAACAAGCTGATACATCAAGATTTCCAAACTACAGTCACCATCTGTAATCTCAGAGCAGGCAGTAATAAAAGCAGCCTTTCTCCCAGACCACTATCATTTCTTCCCCCAGTTCTATTCTTCAGCTGTCTGTCCTCTTCTTGTGTACTGCTCCGTGCTGGCATTGTCTGTAGGCCTTCTCTGTTATTTGGTCCCCATCCTTTTCGTTTTCTCCTCTGCCTCTTCCCCTCCTCTGTCATCCCTCACCATGTTGGCCACTCACTCTGCTTTCCTTGCTTTGTTAACAAGGAGCTGATTTTTTTCCCTTTTTTTTTTTTTTTGCTCCTGCATGGATGTGTATCATTTCTGCCGTCTTCCCCATTCACACTTGCATTGCTTGCATTCCTCACTTATACCCCCCTTGCTTCGTGACACACACACACACACACACACACACGCTCAAATGCACACATAACACACTCACATCTCTCTCTCTCTCTCTCTCTCTCTCTCTCGCTCTTTCTCTGCAGATGTCTGAGGGCTTGCCAGCTGAGTAGAGGACTTCCCTCTCTGCCCGTGCTTTCCACCTGCAACCATGAATGGTAAGAACACTTTGGTTTTTTTGTCTTTATTGGACATGTGTTTGAGCTCATAACATCTCTGTCTATGCTAGGCAGATCTGTGGTTCTGCTGAGACAATAATGAGGGCTGGAATTTACTTTAAAGGGCAGAAAAAGGTCTGAGACCAATAAGCGGCTGTTTGTGTTATGCCTCATTCAACTTTAATCTCTCCCTCTGGCCGTCCTCCTGCCAAGACCGAACATTCGAGCGCATCTGCTTTGTGCTTTGGTCAGCTTGAACTCCTTTTTTTGCTACGAGTGACTGCTTGTTTTGACTGTAACGTGTGAGGTGTGAAATCATGTTAATGGGATATTGATCTGCAAACAGAGACAAGGCTCAGGCTTTAAGTAAAACCATCTTTAATCCTACTTTTTTGGGGGGGAAGTTATTGAGCTGTAGCTTGTACAAACCCCTGCTGGAAAGAGGGTCAGTCTAAAGTAATATGGCAGGATTGTCTTCATTAATTTTAAAGGTGTTTATATGCACTGTAGTTGCACGTCAAACCAAAACAGGCATTTCAGCAGCAGCCTGTTTAGCGCTCCAGACTAACTCTGCTGTCTTGCTTTGGTTCTGACTTTGACTTTTGTATCTTTATAAACCCCATCAGTTTCAAAGAAGTGATTTCTGTGGACTTAGATGCATGCACAGTTGGAGTAGCGATCCAGAAACTTGACCAGATACAAAGGGACTGGGACTTCATTCTCTGTGGAGGACACTGGGTTCACTATACAGTACTATGCAAAAGCCTAGAGCTGCCAGTCCTTTCTTTATATTTTGCTAGGAAAGTGGAAAATAGTTGCAGTGATTTATTGAAACGTGCAAACCTACATGGAAATTCAGTGTTTAAGGTAAAAACAAAAGTTAATAAGCTTGAAATGATAGCTTTAAAAAAAAAAAAAAGATAATGTAATTGTAAAATGGTTCTTTCAAAATAAGTGTGACTGAATTAAAAGATAGTAAAATAGTTTCATAATCTCTGTTTGATTTCTCATCCCAAGATATCAGCAGCAGCAGATCCTGTATATCCTGTATATTCATTAACATGGTGAATGGTACTCATGGCCATTCATCAATGATCAGTGGTTGTGACAATTTGCATATTAATGATTAAGAAACTGACATCACAGCAAATGTACTCTTTGTAAGGTTGGGAAAACCTGCAGTCAGCTGAGACTGAAGAAGTCACTTGGATGAGTGACAAACTGTTTCTCCCTTTGAAAACACTACTTCACATGAACAAAATAAACTTTCTGATGATTGAGCATCAGAACTGCCACAAATACTGTGGTGCGCTCCACATGATACGACGTCAAATTCAGCACAGGACACTTGCTGCAGATAAAGCCCCAAACCATGATGGAGCCTCCACCATGTTTTACAGATGGCTGTAAACTAGGACTGCAGCTATCATTTATTTTAGTAATAAATTAATCTAATGATTATTCCATCGATTAGTCGAGTAATCGGATAAGAAATACTTTTGTCTTATTATTGAGCAATAGTAAATATTCAAAACAGAAAAAATACTTTTAAAATATCCTGATTATTGTTTTCATTTTAGAAATTTGAGTGTTTTTTGTTTCATCTGTCAACCCCCCCCCCCTCCCCCCTTGTGCCATATGAAAATTTCTTTTTTAAGAAAACATTTTCTTAAATGCAAAAATGTATAAATACTCTAAAGTAAAGTCAAATAAAATACATGTGCAATCAAAACTAAGTCATAAAAAGTTCATCTTCACTTTGACTTCTTGGAAAGCTTTTGAGTTTTTGTACGTGTGTTTCTGCATGTTTAAGTGTTTGCAAGCCTTTAAAGGAGAATGTGGTGGCTATAGTGAGGAGAAGCGAACATATCAGTGTTCTGAAATTGGCCCTGTGCTTTGATGCAACGTTTTTGTGCTGCTGAAAACACGAAACACGACAGTATGATGGTGTAGACCTTAATTAATATTAACAATAATTCAGTGTCCACCCTAAAATCCCTCAGGCTCAGAGTTTTACTGGCCCATGGACATTTTTATTGGCCTGCGAAAAAACTTTAATTTTTATATCTTTAAATATTAACACAATTTAATTGAGAGAGTATTTTATAGAAATTCACTTTCAGTCTAAAAATGTTATAACCCCTTGAAATAAATATGGTCTAGTGCATACCATGCCCCCCTTTAGACTCACCCCTGTTCGAGTCCATGTAAAAAAGGATGGCTGCCGTCAGCTTTCAGCAAACTTTATAATTTAATTTGGTGTCAGACCAAGTTAAAAGTTCATCTGCATATTTTAATACAGCTTCTGGAGGATTACTGCAGATTTTTCACTGTGGATGACAGCGTGACAGCGGATGGAGCAGCTACTGAGTTGGCTATTTTGGGGTTTTTTTCTCTAGTCAGAGTTTGTTGATGGGTGCTCACTTTTTCCCAGTAAAGTTTTTAAAGGTCATCTTCCACCGTTCATTAAACAAAATGTTGAAGCAGAGAATTTGTGTCGAAAAATTTTTGTAATCGAATTATTCGAAATACTCAATGAATCGTTGCAGCCCTAATGTAAACAATCCATGTTCTGCCTTTCTTGATTCCCTCAGAACCATCACTCCAGAGTCCAGTTCATGTATATTTTGGCACACCTCAGCCTCATACCCATTCCTCTCTGTTAGCCTTCCTTAAGAATGACATCTTGACAGCCACCCTTCTTCAGTGAACTGTAGATGGATCAGCTGAAGGGGTTGATGTATCTGTCAGGTCTTTGCCTGGTGTGTTTCCTATTTCTTAAGGACATGAGTTTTAGATGCTGTTCATCTAGATAGTTTTAGGTTGGCTATTATGTGTAGACACAACACTAGCTCATCTCTTGAGTTAGGGGCCATTTTTTGTGATTCAGTGATTCATACATCAGTGTTAGGTGGCAAACAACAAATAAAAAACAAAACAAAAAACAAGTAAAAACAAAACATTCCTGTGAAAGTGGTCCGGTACAAGGACTAGATTGAAGAAGAGAAAAAGCAGTGGAATGAAAGAAAAGTTTAAAAGACCTTCTGCTCTAGAAAAGGCTCAAGAGCACATTAAAAATGACAGGAAAGTCTATCTAGCTGCTTTCTGTGTGTCTGTCTTTGTTATTGTTCCGAGTTGAAGGTGATTCAGCGTTTTTGCCCTTTCTGTGAACCACAGTTCTCAGTAGTGTTTGTGTGTGTTTGTGTGTTTTGTCTTCATCCTTTGATCGCAGAACATAGTTACCGTTCCTCAAAGCCCTCTGTGGAAAACCCCTAAGAGGGAATGTGTGTGTCTGCGTGTGCGTCTTATCTACACACCTAATTTTTCAGTCTAACAGAGCACCAAAACGCACAACTACCCTCTCTCTGCGCTTTAATCCCATCCAGCTGAATGGCACGGAGGGGAGAATCAAGAAACATGTAATCGGTATATGATGAGCTCCTCCGAGGGAACATATTATATGGGAGGCAGAGCTATTTGCGCTATTACACTCTCATTAACACAGTGAGCCTGCAATGAGGCATTTGCACAGTCATTAGTCAGTGAATTTTAAAAACAGGTGAATTTTATGCAACAGTCGTAGAGGAGAAGTGCGTGTTTGTGCGTACACCGAAGCTTTGCAGAGACTGTTGATCCAATGCAGTTATCTGAACCATCAACTTGTCCTCCCCGGGTGAGGTGTTTGATATGTAAATAGTTATAAAAGCAGTGATGTGGTTTCCCTCGGAGTACGAGAGCTGGGTGTTTGGGGTATTGACTCGAGCGTCTCCTTAGGATTTAGCAGCCACCTAGACAACGGCACACAGGCTGACAAAGGGAAGTGAAAGCACACAAGGTAAAGGCGGCTGAGTAGGTGAGCCGTGGTACTGTTGGTTTAATAAAGTCTGTAGATGATGTTGCTGTGGATCCTGTTCCGTAAGAGTTAGGGACGTGATTTTTTTTTTTTTCTGTTTGGTCTCAATAATGTCTGAAGGTAGATTTTCAAAAACTTCTTGTTGTCATTAAATTAAGAAAATACCTGCTATTACCTGCTACTGGCAGGTATAGAAGACAACACAGTACACTGACTCACACTGATACCGGCTGACTCAGTCATGGCAGTACATAACACTGAGCAACCCCTCTTTTCTATATATTTTGCTTCCAAGGAGCCAGACTTTATTGTAATTTTTTAAAGTGCTCTTGAGGCTTTCTGAAGGTCTTTTTAAATGTTTTATTTTTACATTGACTGCTTTTTGTCTCTTTTTCAGTCCAGTTCTTCTACTTGACTACTTGCTTAAAACTGACCTATGAATCATTCAATCACAAAAAGGCCCCTAATTCAAGTTATGAACAAGTGTTGTGTCTACACATTACAGACTTGAGTTGAATCTGTGAAAAATGTCAGAGATGACACAGTGACAGGCATAAAATAGTTTTTCTGCACCAACAAGGTGATTCCCAAATAGGTGTTAGCTGAAAACCTGGCATATGTCAGCATGGTGTGCATTTGTAGGCCTATAAAACTACAGCAGACGAACGGCATCTAAAAGTTAATTTCTTGATAAATGTCCTTGATAAATTGGGGAAAATTGTCTGACTCTTCTGTTGATCCATGTACTCTTCACTCAAGCCTCACTGGTCTCAGTGGAAGGGTGGCTGTCAAGAAAACTTTGTTAAGGAAGCGAAACGGAGAGAAAAGGCTCAAGTATGCCAAATTACACAAGAACCAGACTGCATTGGAAAATCAGTGTCAGCAGGTCTGATGGAGTGATGAATCCAAATTAGGATTTTTGCTTCGAATTTTTGTCAGTATGTGCAGAGGAGGTCAGACGAGAGCGGTAAAACTGAGTGTCTACAGTCTTCTGTAAAAGCTGGTGAAGGCTCAGTCATAGTTTGAGCCTGGACTTCAACATGACGCAGTGTGGACTAATCGTGACAGAGAAATGAACAAAAGGCAGCCAACACCAACAAAAGTGCTTTTTAAAGTCCCAGACAACTCCTCTTGATAATTACTTAAAAATGTTGCACGAAAGCTTGCCTATGTCATGATCTGTGTGCAGCAGGCAGGAGTGGAGGACCAACGTGCACGACTCAAGACAGCAAAATTAAACTGAGAGTGCAGCTTTTATTGCTGGACAGCAAAAGAACAGAAAACTAAATACGCTAGGAATCACAACAAGGTTTAACAGGCAGACACAACACACAGCCAGGTATGAGGGTGTGAACGTACATTAACGAGGTGACACGGGGCTTAAATACACACTGGAGTAATCAGGAAATGGGAGACAGGAGGGAAACGCAGCTGGGAGAAATCAGACTTAACAAGACAAGGGAAGCAAAACTAGACACACTGACATGAGACACGGACTTTCAAAGTAACACAGGAAACACAGCAGGCGCAGACTAGACACCGAACTACACTAACACAAGGATAATAATAATAATAGTCAGAACAGCACAACTAAGGAATCAGAACCTAAACCATAATACAGAATAATACAAAAACACAAGAAAAAGAAGATGCTGGGTCAGAATGACCCAGAACCTTGACAGCCTAAGCGTGCCATGTTAGAATTGTCTGTTTATGCCTTACGTAATGAAACTACTGCACACATTTCTCATTTCCCCAATAAAATATAAAGAAACGAGGGTGACTCAGTACTGTACGGCCTTATTAAAAGCATAAATCATATTCAATCAAATTAGTGTAAAATCCTTACATACCCAATCCACATTTCATAACAAGTGCCTGAAATTTGCAAATACTGTGAATATGTATCAAGAGTGTGGAACCCTGTGGTGTTCAGTGTCAGGTTATGTATACTAGTAAATCGTAACTGTACCATCTTTTTATCAGGAGTCATACCGAGTGGCCACATGTTTCCAGTATAAGTATCAAGCCACAGAAGACCCCTATGGATTCGGTCATGGCTGTGTAAGAAGCTTTGCAGTGCCCCACTTACTCACATAGCATTCAGCCCTCACTGACACACAGACTGAATCGACTGACAGGCCTGTGGATGTGGCCATGCGAGCTACATGTCCCAGTGGCACTGTGCTAAATCTCGCCTTCCTTTTCTTACCTACAATAGCTTCAAATGGGGGCTTTCACAGCCAATGAGACAATGTGAAGAATACTCACATCTCTGTGAGAGATTAATTACTTTCTCCTTTTCATGGCAGCATTTTGCTGACGGTGGCTAAAAGTGGGTCGGCCGCTGTGTGCTGCTAACATTGGCTTTATCGGGGGGAAAGCGTCCACCTTAACAGGTGTTGCTGGTGGTGGTTTCGGGCGGTTTGTGTAGACACTGAAACCATATCAGAGGTTTGGCTAGAATATTTCCTAACAAACAAACAAACCATTATCAGTGTTTGATTGTATCTGCTCCCACTTTTAGAAAAAGACATTGGATCTTCTTGCTCTTAACTCTAAAGTTGCTCTACTTTCATTTTCTGGCTACGTAGCGTGCTGTTACTGAAGCTCTACACTCCATTGTGTCAGTCTTCTGTATATGAAGTATGTTAAGCAAAGGTCAGTGGATTGTTTGGGTTAGAGCTAGAGTGGAAGCTCCATCATGGGCAGGGTGGTATTTCCTGAAGCACTTGAATAAATTAGAGCCTGGAAGCCATGTCTCTGAAGACAGGATCCCATAATCGCTCAAAAGACCTTTTTTTTTTTTTTTTTTTTTTTTTTTATACTAATATTCTGAAAAGACAGTTTTTGTCTGTTTGAATATTTTATAATCGACTAGAGTGATTAGATTTTGAGGTGTCTTTCAATATTTCTCTCCTTTTACTATAATAATATAATATTATTATATTTAATATAACAATAAGAAGTTGATTGTTATCTTTGAGACTCTAGCATTTTCTGGTTTGAGCTATTTTTATTATAAAAGTGAGAAAACGGGTTTGATCGTGATCCTTACTGCAAGTTAATGTTGCCTTCGTTCCCAAACTAGATCCCACTTTATTTATTTATTTATTTATTTGTGAAATCTTGGTGCACATTTTGCTTTATGTCTGTACCACCGTGATCAATATGGTAACAGCTGTCAGCACGAAGAAAGCGCATCTGTCGAGCAGAGAGTGATGAGCTTAAAAAAGAACACGAAAAAGTTTGTTTGTCCCAGTTGAGTCGTGTTTGTGTCGGTTTCCCATTCCAACCTGTTTCTAGATTCGCTGCATTAGCCTAGCGTCACTTCTTTTATACACCCCTCTCCTTCTGTACGCGCTTGCGAGGCTCATTATCTGTCATTGTCTCCTTATCTTCATCTGTTGTTCAGTTGCTGCGATGAGGGGAGAGCCGTCGGTGCATACCGTCAGTTCTTTGCCACAAAATGTCTTCAAAGCTTCCAAGTTCCGTGAAAGAAGTTTGAGAGAAGGCGTAAAATATGTCCCGATTGTGTTATGGTTGGATGGATTCAAGCTCTTCCTTTATGATGAATTGATTATTGTCCTTGAACATAATCGTTCACTCCCCCGCCGTTAAAAGTCGTTCCGTGAAATTGAGGAAGACTTGAGTTTCGAATCGGTCACACAGCACATCAGACTTCATCTTTAATTCATGGCCAACCCTCAACTTACCTTGAGATATGCAAGAGTGCAGCTGGGGTGAAAAAAAGCTGACTGGACATTTTTATACATTAATCATCATCGTGAGCTGCTTAAGAGAGTTTTCATCTCAGCTGAAAATCTCATTTGGATTGGAAATTATGCACACATTTTGTATGGTTTGGTAGAGGAATAAAAGACTAAGCTGAATTTTGTATTAGCGCATCTGCCCGGGGATCCATCGCTGACTTTAAATGTGTTTGAATTTGTTTGTGGAGACGGGTGGATCACTCCCCTCCCATAATAGCTTAAATTTGTAGAGCTTTCTTCTTTTATGTTCATTTTTCTTCCTTACAGATTATTTCCAAGTTCTGGGGGCTATACCAAGCATACCGCATCAATGCATCACTTGATATTGTGCATTTGTAGGACCACAGGTTTATCTAACTACTCGTCCAGATTTAATAGTGTTTAATGAAGCAGTGATGTATAGGCAAAATAAGAATTAATCGATTTTATGTGAGAAGCTGGGTGACTTTCTTTCATACTGAGATATAGTGCCTTTCTGGTATGCTTGTACTTTTATATAGAAAGTGTATTTGTTGTCTATATTAGATGCCATAAATTAGATTACAAGATTTTCAAGCAGCTCCACGCAAACAACATTTGTAACTGATCATTTAGATGGTGCCTAACAAATTTTTCGCCCTATGACAGCTGGGATAGGCTCCAGCGCCCCCTGCGACCCTGAAAAGGATAAGCGGAAGCGAATGGATGGATGGATGGACTAACAAATTTTATTTTTCTATTTTCCTTTCAAATAATTTAACTTCTTCAGATCTTTAAAAAACACTATAATGTACAGCACCCAGGAATTTAGATGACTCTTTAGGTTTGCCATTCAAACCTGGCATGCTGTTATGCATCCTGTGCAGAGGGGTTACAAGCAGACTCAGATTATTACTAAAGAGCCAAGGCCCAAAAATAGGTTGTGAACTCAAACTTGACTTCCTGCTATTACCAGCACTTATATTTTGTGTCAGCTGGACTCACATCAACAACATTAATGTCACTTTTTGTTTAGAATTTAAAATACCAAAACTGTGTCTTGATTTTGTCCAGGTGGAGCCAGTGTGTGGGCCATTACTCCCGAGGAGAGGGCGAAACATGACAAACAGTTTGAGACCCTCTCCCCCGTCCTCGGTTACATCTCAGGTAGGCTGTTCTCATAAGAAACAGACTGTTTAACGGGAGGTTGTGTCATTAGCAGTAAGTGAGCTGCATATGTTTTGTTTTTTTTTTTGTTTACCTGCAGGAGAACAAGCAAGAAAATTCTTCCTGCAGTCCGGCCTGCCTGCTTCTGTCCTGGCTGAGATTTGGTAAGCACTGACTGACAACTTGACAAAGTTCTTGTCACAACTCAATGCTGAGCAGGAGCAAGTGGGTCAGTAGGTCCAAGATTTTGTTACACTGGCTTGCATTCAGCTTCCTGTTGAGCATTTATTTCCTTCACAGCCTGCCACACCTAGTAAACTATGTGAGTGAAGAGAGGGCGGGGGCGTCCTGTAATTAGAACTCGCTTTCTGTGTGTGTGTGCGTGTGTGTGTGTGTGTGTGTGTGTGTGTGTGTGTGTGAAATGAGACTGGAATTCAATCCCACCACAACCTTGTCCCCAGTGATTTTTTTTCTATTGTTTCAATAAAGAGGGAAAGAAAAATAGGAATGTACACTTTGCTACACACAGATCATTACATACTCCAGATTTTCTTCTTCCCCTCCTTTAGGAACTTAGCCGACATGGACAGTGATGGGAAAATGGACAAAGTGGAGTTTTCCATTGCTATGAAGCTCATCAAACTTAAACTTCAAGGACGCAACTTGCCCTCCGCCTTGCCAGTCGTCATGAAGCAGCCTCCTGCTTCCAATTGCGGTTCAACCGTCGCTTCCTCAGCACGATTTGGTACAAGCATGTTTTTCTCCAAAATTAGATAATTATGCATTTGAAAAAATTACAAAATGATTGATTTTTTTGTGTGTTTCCTCCATATAGGAATGGGTTCTATGCCAAACCTGTCAATTGGTCTGTCATCCATGTCAGCTATGTCAGCCATGCCCATCCTCACACCCATCCCAGTTAACCCCCCCATGCCCTCAATGCAACCCCTGTTGCCAACGCCTGTGACTCTGCCACTTATCGCCCCGCTTGGAAACTGTGGGCTCCACAACGGCACCCTCCTCACCCCACCACTCGTTCCTAACAACGCAGGTTGGTTCTGCAGTGGGAACCATTCTGGGCAAAACAAAATAGATAACGATCAATGGATTAGCTCCAGCAATGAGCCTAAAAGTGAACATAGGCTGAAGATATTGAGTCATGCTCCAGAGCCATTTCATTTCATTTTACTTAATGACGATATTTCAGTGACACACATCAATGTTATCTTGTTCACAAGCAAATAAAGCCACTGCAGTTGTAATCTGCTCATAACTTTGCACATTGCATAACAAGGTCCCATGACCTGATTGCACTTATTGCTTGCATAAACCGATATTATAAATTCCTTTAAAAATGACACTCAGCAAAAAGCTGATTAACAAACCAGTATAGTAGGAAGATTTTACATTTCACAAAAATAAAACAAAGTACCAAAAAAATTAGAGCCTGACTAATTTATTAGAACTTATGAGAAAAAAACAATTTTAAATAGTCTCTTTATGCACTTTGTTACTAGCAGCCTGTCATAAATAGATTATGAATGGAACAAAAGATAGCTGTCGTCCAAAGAAGTGCTTTGAATGTAATTTCAAAAGCCTGAAGGCTACTTAAAGAAATTACCAGAAAGTTGACTTAAGATAATTTAGACTGTGTTGAAGACTAACAGTAATTTTGCCAAAAAGTGACTTAAAAACTTGTTTTAAAAAAAAACAATTATGTCGAATTATCGGCTTTTTAAATGACCAGTTATCGTCTTAAAAATCATATATCAGTATGGCTCTAATAAGGAGCATCCATTTAAATGATCAGATTGTTTCAGCTATGTTAGCCTAATCATATTTCCAAATATGTTCCAACTTTGAAACGCATACTTGCAAAACTTTTAAGTATCGCCACCATCTTCACCACCGAAAATGTTTCTGATGATTCACCAAAACCAGCTCTCTGCAAAGTAAAAATAAATAAATAAACCAAAAATCACCTGTCAGCTAATCAACTAACCCCAGTTTACCCAACATAAATGTTTGGTGTAATTCAGTAACATGACTTGGTTGCGTGTGAAATGAAATACGCAGATTTGTATTTTGATAAAGCTGAAATCTGCAACTTCTTTGCTCCTGCTTTTTTAGCAGCTTTGCAGGGAGATTAGATTTTTGTTGAACAGTATGGAGCATGGTGCATACAGGATTTTATTTATTTAATTTGTTAATATTTTATGTGTAAGGGTCAGTTATTCATGTCCTGAGCTTCAGTGGTGCAGTAAAGCAGTGAGGATTACGCTTGGAACATGAAAGAGCTGCACCTTATCTTTCTACTCCCTCAAGTCTTATATTGGTCTTGTGATGCGTGCATGCTTTGCATTTAGTATAGGCATATCTGTCTATATATAAAAAAAAACACCCAGCACGCCCCTGTGGGCGGTTTATCCTTCAAGCTCGGGTCCTCTACCAGAGGCCTGGGAGCTTGAGGGTCCTGCGCAGTATCTTAGCTGTTCCCAGGACTGCGCTCTTCTGGACAGAGATCTCCGATGTTGTTCCCGGGATCTGCTGGAGCCACTCGCCTAGCTTGGGAGTCACCGCACCTAGTGCTCCGATTACCACGGGGACCACCGTTACCTTCACCCTCCACATCCTCTTGAGCTCTTCTCTGAGCCCTTGGTATTTCTCCAGCTTCTCGTGTTCCTTCTTCCTGATATTGCTGTCATTCGGAACCGCTACATCGATCACTACGGCCGTCTTCTTCTGTTTGTCTACCACCACTATGTCCGGTTGGTTAGCCACCACCATTTTGTCCGTCTGTATCTGGAAGTCCCACAGGATCTTAGCTCGGTCATTCTCCACCACCCTTGGGGGCATCTCCCATTTTGACCTCGGGACTTCCAGGTTATACTCGGCACAGATGTTCCTGTACACTATGCCGGCCACTTGGTTATGGCGTTCCATGTATGCCTTGCCTGCTAGCATCTTGCACCCTGCTGTTATGTGCTGGATTGTCTCTGGGGCATCTTTACACAGCCTGCACCTGGGGTCTTGCCTGGTGTGATAGACCCCAGCCTCTATGGATCTTGTACTCAGAGCTTGTTCTTGTGCTGCCATGATTAGTGCCTCTGTGCTGTCTTTCAGTCCAGCTTTGTCCAGCCACTGGTAGGATTTCTGGATATCAGCCACCTCCTCTATCTGCCGGTGGTACATACCGTGCAGGGCTCTGTCCTTCCATGATGGTTCCTCGTCTCCCTCCTCTTTCTTGGGTTTCTGCTGCCTGAGGTATTCACTGAGCACTCGGTCAGTTGGGGCCATCTTCCCAATGTATTCTTGGATGTTCGTTGTCTCATCCTGGACTGTGGTGCTGACACTCACCAGTCCCCGGCCCCCTTCCTTCCGCTTAGCGTACAGCCTCCGGGTGCTGGACTTGGGGTGAAACCCTCCATGCATGGTAAGGAGCTTTCTTGTCTTTATGTCAGTGGCTTCTATCTCCTCCTTTGGCCAGCCTATTACCCCAGCAGGGTACCTGATCACGGGCAGGGCGTACGTGTTGATGGCCCGGATCTTGCAGCTGGATAGCGTAGTGGTTAGACTACACGCCTTTGGAACAGAGGATCGCAAGTTCGATTCCTGCCTGGGGCGTCTGTATCCAGTAAGGGTCCTAAGGCTAGACCCCCTATGCTAAGCAAGCCTACCGCAGACATGAGCGAGACAGATAAATATGAAGGCATGCCGGCTCGGACGTCGCCCGGATCAACAAGGTCCGCGTCAGGTGTTGAGGAACCAGGGCACCCTGGCGAAAAGTGGGCTACTGGAACAAGAAGGCATCGGTGGGCAAGAGACGAAAACAGGGCGTTGTTGGAATGCTACTACGCAAGTAACCCCGGCGGAAGGGGCTACATGAATAGGATGACGGACCTATGGATTCTTCTATACATATATATATATATATATATATATATATATATATATATATGAGATGCAGCACTGCAGCTTTTCACACACTCAGTGTTTGCTGCAGTTCAGATAGGAAAGTTAATTTATATCAACTGTGGGAACATATATGTTATATATACATTAGCAGTTCTTCTGTTTGGATTTCTCTTACATCTCAGTCTGTTCTCTTCATTTCTCACCTCCTCCATCTGTTCCGTGGCCATTCTCTTTAATCTTACTCAGTCTGTTCCAGTACGATTTCTGGCTGTGAAATGAGCAATCTAATAAGAGTTAGTGTGAGATTAGCCTTTTATTTGGTGTTCCTCCTCCATTTTTCTCTCTCTCCCTCTCTGATGAAAATATATCAGTGCCACAGCTCTTGAGACTCTCTTTAGCAAGTGGTTGCAGCCAACCACAATCTCTTACCCAGATGTTAATAACCTTGCTGGTTGAGGTCTGTGTGCAGCGACTGTAAAGTATGAGCAGATAAGATTAGACGTACGTACCACCAAGGGCAGCAGCAGTCTGCATGTTCGCAGAATGTCATAAATTGATCTGGATATAGTACCATGTGTAAACTGAAACATTCTTTTGAATTTCCCAAATGGAGATTTTACCATTAACAGAGTGTCTCCAACTGCATTTACAGGACTTCCTCTCTCTGGCTTCTCCTCTCCTATGGCCTTCTCCCCGTCCACTGGCATGTCAAAGGCCAACTCTCTACTCGACCTGGGATCGAGCAGGTGAGATTATTACTGAGCAAATTACTAAACTGTTATTAGCATGTAATAAAGATGTGCTTGGGCTCTAGGAAAATGCTTTCAAACTAAGCAAGATCTCAATCCAGTAGAGCTCCTTTGAGATGTGGCGCAACGGGAGATTCGGATCAATGCTGCATGTGTGTACTACATAAGTGAAGTCATGCTGAAAGACGAATTTAGAAATATTTATGTCAGTTAAATTTAGGGTTTACTGGTTTTAAAACATCCCGTTTGTTATCTACACACGCTTGTTTGAGCACTCAGACAGATGCAGTCATGCCGTGATTTCAGCAGGAAAGGGTTGAGAATTAGAGCACAAACAGAGATGAAACTCCCAGATAACACTGAGTACAGGAAAAACATTTTGAAATTAGAGGGTTATGGCAATAGCAGGAAGTTGTCTTGTTTAGAGTCGAAAACGTCAGAGAACAGGAATCCAAAAGCATTCTCAATGGGCGAGGTCATTATAGATCTTAAATGCTTAGAATGCTATGAAGGTTTATTAGTCATGACTATTTTTCTGAGCAACTACAATGTTTTTTTTTGTAAATGTTATATAGTCATCTGTCTATAGTCACCTAGACATAAGGTAGGTAGATCATTGGTCCCTGTGGTCTCCATAAGCCACTGTGTCCCCATTTCAGTCATTCCTATTCAGGGTAAGATATTAGGTAACATAAAACAGGCAAACAAAATGTTAAATAAGTTACTTGAATCTTCGTCACCAGAAATAAGCCCAAATTGCTGCTGCAGCTTAAAACATGTGGGGGTTGTTTTTTTTTTTTTAGCTGGTGACTTTAGGGGAATTAGGCCATCACATCAATGATCTCATAGTGTGTCATTTCATACTGTTTTGTGCCCACTGAATAGATGTTTTTTCTTTGTTTTTGGCCTGCTCACTTCTAAAATGAAATCAAAATTGAATTTTAGCTCATGTCTAAAATGAAATATAAGACTGCGACTAGAGGGGTTTGTAGTTTTACTTATGTGCCAGTGAAGCTTTCATCTCCGTTTTGGCATGATGTACTTTAATATCAGCCGAGGTTTGGAAGGTCCTCTTGCAGTTTCTCTGACAGCCAAGTCCTCTTGAATATCTAATATCCTTTGTCCACCTCATGGTGTTTTGAGTGGGTTTGGAAAACAACGCAAATAGTATCTGATTTCATTGTTTTGAATAGCTTAGTGCTTCACACAATAAGCCCTGACCTCAGGTGTAGGTGGTAAGGAAAGCATTATTAAGGGCACCAGCATACCAAGAAGTAAAATAGATGCAGTTTAATCCCACAGCTGCTTTTACCTTCCAGTTCTAGCTGTTAGACTTTCTAATATTAGGACAGATGCTTGATAGTTCTTTGAGGTTTTTCCGGTCTGTGCTTCTGCAATCTTATTACTGTGCGTATATACACCCAGAAAAACAATGCTTTGGCATCTCCTGTTGTCTTTCTGAAACCTTAATGAGTGTTGCAAGTTCCCACTCTGCTACAATTTTCAACCATGACTATCATGTGGTCTGGCATACTCATTATGGACTGGTATTTATATAGCACTTTACTTGTCTCACTGACTACTAGCCAAATGTAACCATACATTTATAACATGATTTATTCTATAAACTTTAAGCACTTTATCTGCTTCATATCCAGGAGTCAACAGTTAACTAACATGCATGTATTTGGACTTGATAGCGCTAACAATTCAACCACCGCACCCCACCGAATGGCTGATTATGATAACCCGAAAGTATGATGTTGTCTTGTTTCATTGTCCAAAAGTCATTGTCTGCTTAGCTGTTTGCGCCAGCTTCCTCTGCAGTTAATTAAGAGCTGAGAAATAACACCGGGGAGTCTCCAAGCAATTAGTGGTCTAAGGAGAAAGAAAAAGGCTGATCATATATAATATAATAATAATATTTTTTCAGTTCCCTTTAGGTGATTTGTTGACATATAGACACACCTTTCTTGTCTCTTACCATAGTTCCAATTCCTCCTCCACCACATCTTTGGCCAGTAACTCCCCAAAGATGGGCGCTAGTGATTGGGCCGTTTCTCAGGCCTCAAGACTCAAGTACCGTCAGCAGTTCAACACACTAGACAAGCTCATGACCGGCTACTTATCAGGTAAGTCCTGTGCACACACAAACATACGCGCATGAATTTAAACAAACATGAAATTCTCAGGACCACTAGGCTCCACATGAGTGCTCCTGTCAGAGTTTAAAAGCGAACAATTTAGGGTCAGTTTCACTTTGCACACATGCACTCCCGTTCTCCTGTAATTGCTCTTAACTGCACTTAACAGAACTTGGAAAGCACACAAACGTATTCACTGTAAGAGTTCACGTTGCTGTTCTGATCTGATCTACGTGTTACTTTGCAGGACCTCAGGTTAGAAATGCACTGATGGCATCAAATCTGACGCAGACTCAGTTAGCTACCATCTGGTGAGTGTAATGTGTGTATGTTTGTGTATGTTCTTGCCTATCTATCGTAGTGAGGACCAGTGACAGTTTATGACCATTGAAGTAAGGACATTTTGGTAAAGTGAGGACCCTTTTGCCGCTTTCCCCTATTTTTTTCAAGACCTCAAAGTCTGTGAAGTCTGTTTTAGGTTAAAGGTTAGAATTTGCTAATTTTACCCGTAAACTAGAGTTAAGAGGAGAGTTTACTTAAGTAAAAGCATGGAACTATATTAAGTGAAATACTGTGTACCACTCTTTAATGGTCAGATAATTGATTATGTGCTTCAATAATAAAATTGAGCTCTGCAGACAACGTAAATACCAACGCTGACTGTGTTAAAAGAGTTTAACCACTTATAAAGTTGGCTTTGAAGCATTTCTAATTTGACTATACAGTACTGTGCAAAAATCTCAAGCCATCCCTCATTTCATTATACTGTTAGGAAATGGGAAATAGGTGCAAACATAAATTCTGTATATGAGGCAAAAGCAGAGTTTGTACAGTTTGAGCAAGTTTAAAAGTCAATATTTGATATGTGTTTATTCTACAACACGTTCCTTAGGCAAGCAATCTTCCAGACTTCTTGAAGGACATTCAAGGAATCAGGATGCTGGCTGCCTGTTCGCTGTCAGTTTGACACAGGTTGCTGGTAACAAAGTGCCTAAACAGACAATTTGCTAAGTTTTATGTTATGCGTACACCCAACACTAGTTTATCCCTTGAGCGAGTACACCTCTTTCATGCTTGAATAATTCATAGGTCAGAGTTAAGTGGCTTAAAAAACAACAGCAACAACAAAAAAATTAGTCTGAAAATGGCTAATACATGGATTAGACTGAAAATGAGGTCAAAAGTAGCCAACTTCTAAAGAAACAGACTTTCAGAAAGCCTGGAGAACTAGTGCTCAAAACCACTTTAAAATATAGAGGAAAGTCTGGCTCCTTGGCAGCAAAATATAAAGAAATGAAGGGTGACTCACAACTTTTGCATCGTACTGTATTTTATTGGAACTGTGAGCCACAAAAGGAGCAAATAACACATTTGAAGTAATAAGACTCAGTAGTATTTTATAAACGTTATAGCTGTAATATCTGACAGTACTAAGAACATTACTTATTATCTGAAACCATTTGTTTGCAGTGATGATCCCCTCATTCTCCTCCGCTTTATCAGCTGATGAATGTCTGTGAGCCCAGTACTCTTGATTTATATCCCAAGTTTCCTTCCACTACTGTCCCAATGCCAGAAACAGCAGAAGGATGCTTGCAGTGAAAAATCTCTAACTTCATTATCTTCTCACCATGATGTTCTTATTGACACACAGCACTGTGTGATTTGTCTGTAGGACCTTGGCAGATGTGGATAAGGATGGCCAGCTGCAGGCTGATGAGTTCATTCTGGCCATGCACCTGGTGGACATGGCTAAGACGGGCCGCCCTCTACCACTCACTCTGCCACAAGACCTAGTACCACCCTCTCTGAGGTAACACAGAGATTCATTTACAATTTTTTTTAAAAATTAACCAAATAGATAAATGAACAAATGTTCTTTTTGCTTTTGTTACAGAGGAGGAATTAAATCCAATGAGCTTGTTAATGGAACAGGGCCCTACATAACTCCCTGTTTAATAGACACAGCAGAGATAGAACCTGCTCAAAAGAACAAGAGCAGTGGTATGGCTTTGTGAATTCTGCATGTTTTGTTCCATTGGACGTCCTCTGTCTTACTTTGTAATACACCTATTTCTTTCCCCTCCTCTTAGTGTCCTTTGAGGACAAGCTGAAGGAGAACTTTGCAAAGGGAAGCGCAGAGCTGGAGAAACGACGTCTAGCTCTTGAGGAGCAGCAGAAGAAGGAGAAGGAGAAGAGAGAGAGGGAGGAGAGAGAGGCTCAAGAACGGAGGGAGAGGGAGGCCAGGGAGCTGGAGAACCGGAGGAGGCTGGAGGAGGAGAGGCGGCTGGAGAGGCAGAGAGAAATGGAGCGACAAAGGGAAGAGGAGAGGCTGAGAGAGCTGGAGAGGAAGGAGGTGAGTGCCGGAGCAGTCGGGTGATGCTGTCTGGGATCGATGGTCTTCTCTGATAACCTTCTGTCTTCATACTTCCAGGCAGCGAAGCAGGAGATGGAGCGCCAGCGGAGGGACGAGTGGGAGCGTGCGAAAAGAGAGGAGCTGGGCAGGAAGAAAGAGGGGGAGCAAGAGGAGATCTCTCGACTAAGGGCGAAAAAGAAGAGTCTGGAGTTGGAGCTAGAGGCTGTGGTGAGGCTACATTAACACTTATAAATATTCACACCTACAATTCACAGTGCTAATCAAAGCATGGGTGCACCATGATATCATTTACCTGGTCTCACAGGGGAACATGCACAAGCAGATCTCAGACCGTCTCCGCGACGCTCAGAGCAAGAGGCGGATTCAGAAGGCTGAGCTGGACCTCGTCAATCAGAAGAGGGACACCCGCGTTGCAGAGATTAACGCGCTTCAGCTCGAGTTTGAGGTTAACAGAAATGTTTCTCTCGGTTTTCTGCCCTGTCAGTTTTCTGCATGTGTGTTTTTACGCGCTCTCCTCTCGGTTGGTCGCAGGAGTGGCAGAGGAAGCTCTCACAGCTGGTTCCAGAACAACAGAGACTGTGTGAGAAGCTGCAAAACATCAGCCTCAACAAACTCCCGTGTGGGTGACAAATGCCTCCTCTCACGTCACACAGATTAGTCACTGGCCGCTGGTCTGACATGTCTCTGACCTTTGATCTTTGTAGCTGTGACTTTGACCTCCCTGACCGGGACTGTGACGGAGAAGACTGTAAACTGCCGGAGGCTGAAGGACCAGCTTGACATCCTGGAAAGGGAAACGACAGACAAACTGACGCAGATGGAGCAGTACAATAAGGAGCTTAAGGTCAGTGTTTGGTTCAGGCCACTACAGACTCATTCAGACCAAAGTTGTAGGGGGAAAAAAAGAACATAGCCTCTGATATCACCCATAAATTGTAGGAGGCACTTGATATTCTGTATTTGTACCGAGACGTGTATGTAGCACACTAAGCTGCCTCCCTTGGCAGTTCTTTAAAATCATTCATCACAATCTGAAACTATTTCTTCATGAAACTAACTTTAAGGCTTAAGTTGGGTTTTTCATACCCCGACTTTATTTAGCGTCAACATATTTTGCAAGAGAAGTTTCATAGTAGTGAATATAATCGTGCAGCAAAATTGCTTTAAGATGGATTGCACTGATGTTAAATGAAGCAAAAGCATACTGTTGTTTTTGTCCCACAGCTCTGGCTTGATATTAAATAGCACAAAAACAGGGCGTTTTCAACTTGCTGTGAAATCTTGTTCAACTGGTCACAATAGCTCTAGAGTTTCACCCCTTGGGCAATGGAAACTTAAACTATTTTTGCACACATACAGTCTCTGAAGTCTACGTTTGTCATCAAACAGCCTGATCATTTGATAGCTGTGAATGACGTCCTCTCAGAGTCTTATCATCAGTCTGATGTTAATAACTGGAGCACTAAAACACCTGCTCTCCCTTTCTCTTGGTCTCTGTCTCTTGGTTTGTTTATTTCTTAAGCAGCTTTTAAAGCTTTTAACCCCTGGCCTCTTCTCTTTCTCTTGTCTTCTTCTTCTCCCTGCTACCTGGATGTGTCTTCTTACTTTTTATTTTTGTTGTCTCTGCCTGTTCCTTTGTGACACACTTTTCTTCTTTGCTCTCCTCACCCATCGTCTAAACATTTTGTCTCCCTCCATCGTCACACTGTTATTTCCATAGCTCGGGGATATGGACGACTGTGTCCTCCGAGGCCTTCTGTCTCTGCTGGCCTGCCTCAGCCAGCTCTTCCTTCTCATCAAGGTTAACCCTCTTTCTCTGTCGCTTTATTTCCCACTCTGTACATTCCCCCCACCCCTTCAAGCAACAATCTTAAATCTCCTTTCCTTTGCATCCCGCAATGATTTGATCTGCTCGTTCATCTTTTCCTGCTCTTTTGAATTATTTTTAAATGGAGGTTTTTGTTGGTACCATGCCTTCTTCCTTCGCTGTTGTTTCTCTCTGTGGGATTTGTTCTAGTCTGTGTTTTCTGTGTAAACAGGATGCACCCCGAGGGTAAAACGCACGCACACAGAATGTCTAACCTGCACAACTTCTGTGTTAGAAAGAAAAAAAATATACACATACACATACAGCATGCCTGCGTGTTTCTGTGAATGTTGCTGCTGTTTATGAGAAATCATAAATGGCAAAACAATGTTCATCTTGTCATGCTAAGTGCATCGTGTGGAGAAGCTGTTGTGTTGTGGTTCTTTCAGACTTTTAAGGCTGATAAGAACAAAGGTCTTAGACAGATATTTACATGTCTCCTTGCGTTGCACATTCTGTGACGGCATCAGGAGCTGAGGGAGAAGCAGGTGAGGCAGCAGGCTGTTCTGGACGACCTGCACAGAGTCAAAGAGGAGAAATTGAGGGAGCTCCAGAGACGCCGCGAGGAGGAGGAGAGAGAAAGGAGGAGGAGAGAGGAAGAAGAAGAGGCGGCCAGGTGAATCTCAGGGTTTGTCTGTATTACTCTTGCTTAGACATAATGTGGCTTTATTAAGCTGCATTTACTTCCCACAGACAGGCAAAGCTGGAGCAAGAAAAGAGAGAGCAGGAGCGGAGGGAACAAGAGAAGAGGGAGAGAGAGGAAGAGGAGGCACGGCAGAGGAGGCTTCTGGAGGAGCAGAGGGCCAGACAGAGGGAAGAGGAAGAGAGAGAGGCCCAGGCTCGCCACCGGGCAGCCCAGGAGAAAGCACAAGAAGAGGAGAGAAGAAGGAGAGAGGAGGAGGCAGAGGCGGAGAAGAAGAGGAGGGAGGCCGAGGAGGAGAAGAGACTGAAAGAGGTTGAGGAGGAGAAGAGGAGGAAAGAAGAGCAGGAAATGGGGCAGCAGTTGGCACCCAAGCTAACCACCTACAGAGCCCTGTACTCCTTTGTTGCTCGCAACGCAGATGAGCTGAGTGTAGACGCAGACTGTCTCATAGAGGTACGAAGCACACACCCGCGCTGCAAACACACAGGATATTCGTCTTTTTAAAATGTATTTAATATGTATTACTCAAAATATTGTTGCTTTTGATTATCAATTAGTTTTTGTGGGACCTGATCTGTTGGCTTTTTAGGCTCAGTGTCAGACTCGTTAGATAATTCCATTACAGTCCATTTAAAAAAATGCACCAAATGGCAGCAACACCACAAGCACGGTCCAGTTCAGTGGCTCGATTTATCAAAGGTGACACAGCGGTCAAGTACAGCTGCCAGCGTTGGCACATTTGCCACGATTCCAAATTGTCAGCGTGTCAATTCCTGTTCTAGAATACGAGGTTAACTCAGCTTCAAGCTGTGATTTCTTTTGCTATTTTTTTGGGCTTTTTGTTGGCCTACTTTTTGGAATAAGAAATACAGAAAGAGTTTCACCCTTGGCTTGGTTAATAATCCATCCATTGGCTTATCTAGCCAGACCCTGTCCCAGCTGTTAGAGGGCAAGAGGCAGGGTACGCCCTAGAAACGTCACTAATCTGTCACAGGACTAACACAGAAACACAGAGAGGCTAACAAGCATTCACACTTACAGTCAGTTGAGATTCACCAGTTAACCTAATCCCACTCATGTCTTTGGACTATGGGAGGAAGGCAGACTAACCACAGTCACCATGCAGACACCACACAGAAAGGTCCCAGGCTGTATTCAAACACAGGACCTTCTCACAGTGAGGCAGCAGCACTAACCACTGCACCCCTGGTTAAAAATCTATAATTATATTTTGATTTTAAGTAATCACTGATGGAGTTAAAGTTCAATCAATTATCCCCGTTATCCCCGTTTCCTCAAGGAGCATCAATTCTGAAAGTGTTAGAATTAAGGACTGATCACAAAACGTTTATCTTGATCCCCTCGCTGCGAATGACTGACTGCAAGTGAACTGTGTTTTCCGTGATGCAGGTGGATGAGCACACGGTCGGTGAGCCTGGCTGGTTGTGCGGAAGTTACCGCGGAAACAGGGGCTGGTTCCCCCAGAGTTACGCTGAGAAATGTCTGACCCCTGCCTCGACTCAAAGTGGTCCCACTTCACCTGGAAAAATGTCCTGTCTGCCACCACCACTAAACACAAGGTAACATGAAACAGGAGGAGCAGATTGAGATTGTTTCTAGGCTTTTAGCTCCTCTGCACTAAAGATAGAACTGTCTGGGTCTTTTTTTTTTTCTGCTGACTGAAAGTCTGTAACAGCCACCTAGGTCGTTGTAATTTATGCCATAGCACTGTCAGGTTGTTTTTATTCTTTTCTTGGATCCTCCCCTAATGGTTTGTCCCTCTTGTTTTACCCAGACACCCCGATGTGGTGGAAAAAGGTGACAGCCCTCTTCCTGTCCAATCTGATGCTTCACAGGTAGAGCCTGACTGTTGTTTACTTTTATTTCCTGGCTAGATGACTCCTTATTCTTTATAATGAGCAGGTAAACTTTACTGTGACCTACTTCAGCAGCAAAAATGAAGCCCTGTTTCATTTTTGCCTTTGTTTAAAAAGGTCTTTAGTTTTCCAGTTTAGCATGTTAGCAAGATACAGTTAGATCCATAATTTGTGAGACAGTTTTTATAGTTTTTGCTCTGTATGTGAAATGCAGACTTTCAGCTTGAATTCAAAAGCTTCAAAAAGAAAATAATTTGCATGAGCTGTTTGGGGAATTGCAGACTTTTTGTATACCGACCCATTTTCTCAATAAGCGGACAGTTGACTGGCAAGCAGTTTCATGGCCAGGTGAGGTCTTTTCTCTTGCTATTTCAAGACAAATGAAGCAGAGAATAACAGATAAAGTTGATTCAGTTCAGATTTTATCAGTTTGCATTGCAATTACATATACAAGTTAAATATAAGGTCCAAAAAGCAAGTCAGAGCAGGTTGGGGAAGCCATCATTTGGCTGAAAAAGTCAGCTCATGATCCTTTGCATACCACATTGTCTGTCAAACATAGGGGAAGCAATGTTATAGCATGGGTGTGTTTGCCAGTGAAACTGGGTCACTAGTGTTTATTGATGGTGTGACTGCTGATAAATGTAGCAGGATGAATTCTGAAGTGTACAGGGCTGTACTGTCTGCTCAGATTCAGTCATATGTTGTAAAACCAATCAGGTGGCAGTTTACGGGGCAAATGGATAATGACCCAAAGCATACTGCAAAAACAACCCAGAGCATGCTTTTCAGTTACTGAAGACAAAACTGAAGGCAAATAAGCAGTAGCTGATGGTGGCTGCAGCAAAGGCCCAGCAGACTATATAGAGGGAGGAAACATGATGTTTTTACAAGTATTAAAACGATCTTTAAATTTAAAATGGTGTTAGTTTGTAGGGGAGTGGGTATTAAAAATGGCTGTAGTTTGTCAACAGTTTGGGCAAAATATTCGTAAAACCCCTCGAATTAAAGCCGAAAGCCTGCACTTCAGTCATGTATTAATTGTTTCATTTAAAATCCCTGTTCTGGTGTGCAAAGGTAAAACTATAAAATGTGTCTTTATCCAACAAATTATGGACTTACCTGTAACACCGGCCAATTACCAGTAAGCTCAAAGTGCAATTTAAGCTTATGGGGCACGGTAATATTTCTTAATAAGTATCTGGTACTAAATTACAGTATTGGATAAATCAAAAGGTTGATGCAATGGTTGTTATAGTTTTAAAAAACTGTCACAGTCCTGGGTCTGCAGCCCAGTGTTTTGTGTGTTCGGTTTAAGTTTTATTCTGGGAATTCTGGTTTTCTGTTTTGCATTTCCTGTTTTACTTTGGAGAGTCCCCCGTCTGGTGTTCAGTGTTTTGGGTTATGCTTTCCCGTTGTCTTGTCTAATTAGGTTCAGCTGTGTCTCCCTCCTGTGTGCCATTTCCTTGTTACCTTGTGTGTATATTTAGTGTGTGGTTCTTCGTCGGAGGGTCTGCGTATCATTCTGTAGCTGTCCCCAGTTTAGGTTTTGGTAGTGGTTTTGTAGTAATTCTTACAGCCACAATAAAGGCTCATTTTAAGTTTGAACACTCTCTCCTGCATCGTTGTCTGCGCCTGGATCCACACCTCTCAATCTCCACACAAAAACAGGAGTCACCATGGTGGTTGTAGATTGACCTCACAAGGGCACGTCCGCCCTGTAGTTGCTGGTTGATTCAACCAAAAGAGCACATTCACTTCATGGCTAAAAGTTATCACTCTGTTACTGAAAAAGGTTCATGAGATCATTTAATCTTCATGTTTCCCTTCTTAGTTCATCTGTGTTATTATAGTAGTGTATATCTAGACTGTGGCATGATCAGAAATAGGTCTGCTGACATCAACACACATCTTCAGAAACAGCACAGCTGTATATTTATAGCTTTTCTCCAATGGGAGTTCTTCTCTCTGACTCTCTGTGGGTCACACACATTTACAGATGTCTGATGACATCAGTGTTGGCAGCTCTAGCGTTTGTAGGTCACGTCCCATGGTCCAAAGGTGAAATTAGCTGTGTTGCAAGTCCAGGGGAGGGGAGCGTCTAGTGATTGATTTCTTAGATGTACCCATGGTGACAGATCGCTGTTTCTTTGATCACACTCCTCAGTCCTCCGTTCCTCTGCTCGCTCGGGCCCTCTCGCCATGGTCAGCCACTTCAGAAACCCACCTCAGCCTTTCAGGCGGTTCGGCGACAGACGTCATCACCACACTGCTCAGCTTCTCGCAGGGAGACATCATCAGCGTGCTGCAGCAGAGGGAAGATTGGTGGCTGGGGCAGATCAACGGGATGCAGGGATGGTTCCCCAAAAGTTACGTCGCTTTGGAGACGGCTGGCAATACAGAGTAAGAAGACGCACATCCCTTTTGTGTAAAACCTTTAACAACTGAAAGACTTGCTTCACCATGTGTTTTTCCCATCATAGTGTGGATGCGTTGGACACATCTGATTCAGTTCAACTAGAAGGTAAGAGCAGTTTATCTGTGGAAAATAAGGTCTAGTTAAAGTCAGCGAAGGTTTCCTAACTGGTACTATTGTTGTCCTTACCAGAATACGTGGCCTTGTATACATATGAGAGCCCAGAGGTGGGGGACTTGACGTTTGTCGAGGGGGATGTTGTTTTGGTGTTGGAGAAAGAAGGAGAGTGGTGGCGAGGATGCGTTGGGGACCAGACAGGGCTCTTTCCCTCCAACTATGTCCGACCTGTAGAACTGCCAGAGGTGAGTCAAGCTGAGTTAATGTGGAAAAAAAATTGCCAAATTAAATTATTACTTTATTTCTGCTTTACATTTCATTTGTTAACTTTAGGCATCAAGACCTGGAGGTCCAACCAAGAAACCTGGTGAGAATGAACGCACAGGCGGACACTCAGTCGGTGTTTGATGACTCATTCTGTTATTCTCTTGACATTTAAATGATCGAAATTCACTGTTGGCTTTTTCTGGTTGGTCAACAGAGGTTGCGCAGGCAGTCACCACCACTGGGGCCTCAACGATGCATCAGCTTCGCCTGTCTCCGGGGCAACTGATCGTGGTGCTGGCCAAGAACTCCACCGGCTGGTGGCTCGGGGAACTGCAAGTAAGCTATACTAAAAGCTATACTTTTTTCATTTTTCTTTTTTAAAGAGCCATGGATAAATTGAAACTGTTAACATCAGAAAAATTACGATTTCAGCTAGAAATTTTTACTTTGGCTGCAAGTGCAGAAGGTCAATCGCACCGCCGAGCGCCGTGTAAGCACAATTAATGAGTCATTATTCTCCTAAATCCACCTCCCGGTTGCAAATGACACATTTCTGCCTCTCTGTGAAAGGAATTTAGAACATTATAATGTGACACCTACTGGATTATATGGCGACGAGAATGAAAAGCTTTATTAACAAAAGGTCATTGAAAACTTGTTGCCATTAGACGCGAAGCAGAATGATTGTGGAGGAAATTACAGTGCAGATATGTGGATATTTCCTTAAATATTAAGGTGGTCCTGTAAGGAAAAAACGCCTGAAATTTGTTTAGTCTTTTTAGTGAGAGTAAATTGAACTTTTGGTTTTGGATAGACAGACAAAATGAGCAAACAAAATGAAGACATTATCACTATGGATGTTTTAATAAACTAGTTAATCAGTCAAATGGCAAAAAGCAATCAACAAATTAAGGTATAGTAGTAGTATTTATTTATTGTCATTGTCACAATGAAATTGCGTTTGGGGCTTCCATACAACCCAAAAAAAGAAGAAAATAATAAATACCCCTTAAAACCCAAGTGTACATATTTAACCCAGTGTGACTCCAATGCAATAAGACAATCCTTAGCAATAATGTTCGTAGAAATTCAGACAAAGACCTGAGAAACATGACAGAAATACAACAATGCAACCCATTCAATATAACAGTGCTGTCGTCTACAAAGGTCATCAAAGTGAAGGGTCATCTCTCTCTGCATGTTTTCGTGCTGAGGCTGCAGCTGTAGTTTGAGTTGAAGCTCAGAGTGCGACAGCAGAAGTCATATTTGCTGTTAGTACGTTCAGACAATAAGTCAATATGAGTAAGAGTGTCCGAGAACAGAGGGTTTCCACAGCTTTGTCAATCTGTGCATTACCCTCAGCAGCTTGCAGCTTGCATTACTGCGGCTGTTTCAGAGACTTCAGCTGAGCTTTAGTTTAATTTATAGAGTGAATGTACATTCCCATCATGAGAGAGCGTTCTCAAGGTTCAAAACTCTGCCTGTCAAAAAAATCAATTCATCAATTAATGTTTCGATTTAGGATTCAGAAACGATCCAGCAGAAGATTGATTCACTCTCACTGGCTCTTCTCTCCCCTCCAGGCTCGGGGGAAAAAGCGGCAGCGAGGCTGGTTTCATTCCTCTCACGTTAAGCTCCTGGGTCCCTCCAGTAGCAAGTCTTCCCCCTCTCCTCTGCCAGGTGAATGCTGACACACGGCAAACACAGCATTTGATTTACTATAACTGATCTTGTTTAAGTCAGGTTTGTATTTACATTTTTAAATCTGTATATTTAGCTGAGAGATGCAGGTCGAAATTACTTGAACAACCACGACAGTAACTGCTGGAAAGCTTTTATGTCTATGACTTTGAAACTAATTTGGTAAAAATGCTCATTAATCATAAATTCCTGTCTCAAATTTCAGCTGACAGAACATAATCTTTCAGTGTCATTTCTGTTATTTAGTCATTTACAATGGAGCACCCTCTGCTTATTCTGTCATGCTGATATTTAGCAGACACAGACTTTACCATGGTTCCTCTCTCAGCCTGCAAACATTCAGCATTTAGCACTGATCATAGAAGCAGCAGAAGCAGATGGCGATGTTTTTAGTTTTAGGAGTCCACACAATGAATCCCCAACAGCAACTCAAAAATGAATGCAGTGACGTGGAATTACACACAAGTGCAAATATGTTTACATGAGATGTGCCCAGGTAGTGCAAATAGACTAGGCAGTATTTGCCATTAATTATATCAATAGCATTTAGGAGAAATGAGTCACAGACAATTTTAGTCCTCCAGACAGATGCCTGCCAATGACAGCTTGCAAGCTTTAGCTCAAACAGGCTACGCAGCTAGTGTTCCTGGCAGTGCCATATAGCATTCTAGGGCTCTGCCTTAAAAATGACCAAAATCCAGCACGAACTCCTCTTGAGGTGACTGTTGGGACTGGCCTGTGGCTAAATATGCTAAATAAATAATAAATAAATAGTAATTGAGAGGAAAGTGTTTGTGCTTGTGTTTGCCATGCAGATGCTGGTGCATGTCCGTGCATGAATGTCTGTGGCTAAATAAATAAATATGCAGAAATAAAATGGTAGAATGAGCCAAAATAAAGGTTGTTGAACCTCTCAGCCGTAAAAGGCTGATGGGGTGTTGTTGTCGCCCGGCCGGGTGGGCAGCGTGAATACTCAAGTTTGTGAATGCAAGAACTCGAGAACAAGGTAACGTAGGATTTTAAAATTCAGATCATAGATGCATCTACTAGAAATCTCAGTGACCTCAAGGTCAAGATAAGAGGTCAAATTTTCTAAAAGACCATAGAGGATTTTCAAATTGATACCACAGAGGTGCATCTACTATGAGGCTGAGGCTTAAGACTGGAGGCTGCCAGTATTTTTAAATGTTTGGTGCCCAAGGGAAACCATTTCACTATTTTCACCTACTTTTAATGTCATCTTGGTCTCTTTAAGGCTTTCTTAGTTCTGTTTTTATACATTGGCCCTCATTGGGTCATTCTACAAATCTACAGCAACAGATTAAGCTTCATATGTCAACTCTGTTCCCTCAGTATGCCAAGTTATTGCAATGTATGACTACACGGCTGCCAATCAGGACGAGCTGAGTTTCTCCAAGGGTCAGCTGATCAACATCCTCGACAAGACCAACCCCGACTGGTGGAAAGGAGAAGCCAACGGGGTAACAGGGTTGCTGCCCACCAATTATGTCAAGATGACAACAGAATCAGACCCCAGCCAGCAATGTAAGTAAAACTTTAATCCTCTTACTGATGGACTGTTTTTTTTTTTCTAAATAAAAAATAATAAGACAGTTAGCACACATGGAAACTGATAAGTTGTGTTTATCAGCTGTAGAAACAAACAAAAATGTTGGTTGGCTTGGCTCACTCCAGGTACAGTAGATTCCTTATCCATGTCAGACCATGGAACCACTGATGGTAAGCCTCGAGTAGTTGGTTCAATCAATCATTGAGGAAATTGGTGAACATATAACCATTACACTTAAAAGGCTCATTCCCATAAAAAGCTTCTGAAATTGATTAATAGAAAATGTTAAATTTCTTCTCCACAAGGCAAAATGATTGGGCCTTTTAAGTATCCCGGACAACATCAACAATTTCAAATCATCAAAAGGAAAGTTTGACATTTTGGGCATGAAGCGTGATGGATACCTCTCATCGTATTGTTAGTTAATTTAATCCAGCCATGCTCTGGCTGCAGTTTTTATATTAAGCAGACTAATATGAGAGTGGTATTGATCTTCTAATTTAACTTGCAACCACAAAGTGAACAAAGCGTATATCCCACGAATGTCAAACTGTTCTTTTAAAACAGATGCCGCTTGACAAATCACCCCGGGCAACAAAATAATAAAGAGCGAAAGCTGATCTGATTTCAAACTGACACATTTTTCATCATTTTGGTCACATTTCTGGAAACGGCAGCTTCGCTTTCCCTCTCTGAATGCAACACACGGGAAGGCGGTCATTTTCCTCACGCGTATCCCGCTCGCTGCTCATTCATACGTAGCTGCTGAGAAATTTTAAAAAGGCCGATTTCTTAATGAGAGGTGTGCGCCTGAATTAGTATGCACAGCTTGCGTGTTCTCCTCACAGCAGCAGCTGTTAACAAGCGTGAACACACGAGCTCTTTAATTAGGATGAACTTGTCGAAGCCACAGACACAAAACGCTCTGATATTCTAATTCCAGCGAAGGCGTTGTCACTCGCACGCCCGCCACACGTAAGGCCGGCGAAACAAGCTGCCGAAACAAGAGCGCGAGAAATCGCCGTCTGCAGCTGATACGATGAATAATAACATTTACATTTCCAGAAATGCATTATTAATGCGCCTGCATGTGAGTGTCCAGCATTAATATTAAAGCTATATTAACGTCTGCTGTCTCTCCATCTCTTCATCATCTCACTTCCCTCCCTTCCATTCCTCCACTTCATCTGTTTTTTCCCCTCCTTTTCTTCTGTAGGACAGTAACGCTGGCTTTCCTGTCTCTTCTTCCTCCTTTTCCTCCTCTTCCTCTTTCTCACCCCTTCTGTCTGAGCGATCCCGAATTGCCCTGTCGCAACAGGAAGCCCAGCCGCCAGCAAGAACGGCCCACCTCCGCACTTTCCACCTCACCCGTTTAGGACTCTGGTGTTCTGTGCTTCTCTGTTACAAACCCTGTTTTTTTTCTTTGGTTTTTGTTTTTGGCGTCCTACCTTCTCAGCTTTAAATGTAAATTTATTTCACCGTACACCCCTTCCTCCTCTCCCCCCCTCGCTCTCTTCTCTCCCTTGTTTTCATTTCTGTTTCTTTAACTAATTAACCAAGGGAGCGAGGCAGAGGCAGCTAGACATGAGCTTTCAAAGCTTTTGTCCCCCGTGATACAAAAGTGTGGAAAGCGTAGTTTTGCTACAGATAAAAGGAAAATAAGAGTTTGATTACAAAAGTATGGAAAATAATATGTAAGAAGCATCGGTTTAGTTTTCTAAATTAAAGCTATAAGTTAGTATGATGCAGAGTATTCTAACAGGGTCACTCATTCTTGCACTAACAACATTGAAACCTTGCTAAAAATGGATCAATGTGAAGACTCGCTGTTGCTTAAATCACCGGTAACCTTGATTGCTGCTTGCTAACGCATCGCTTGAACTGCAACTGAGATGAAATTGATTGTGATTTTATTATTCGATGCTTATGCACTCTGCCATTTATTGACGCTTCCAAGTACTTAAAATGACACCCACCCTGTACTGAACTGTGATATCACCAGCAAATACATATTTAAAAAAAGAAAATAAAAAAACATGCAAACATTAGCATATCAAGAATAGTCTGAGAGAAACATCTACCACACTGCTGACATATAGGGTTATCATCAAAAGTTTAAATGCACTCATCATGGGCTAGAATGGTGCCGTAATTTTGAGGTTGCACAGCATACATCTTTAATGTCTTAAAAAGAAATGGTTTGAAATTATTTTAGATTTTCTCTAATCCACGTCGCTTTGCAAGTTGGACTTTGACCACACTGGTTGCCATCACCAAGCTTCTGGTGAAATTCTGGCTGGATATTTGAGCACTCTTCTTGGCAGGATTGGTAGTTCGTTTGAACTGGTTGGTTTCCTGGCACAGACCCGGCTTTCAAGCGTAGTCCACAAATTTTCAATTGGGTTGACATCAGGGCTTTGGGAAGGCCATTATTCATTCCAAAATCAGATTTGATGTGTGTTTGAGATCATTGTCCTGTAGACTAAAGTGTCCAACCATCTAGCTGCTGATTTGAGTTGAAGCTGAAGAATTTGGAGATTAGTCCTTCTTCACCATTGCATTCACTTTGTCCAGTGTACCAGTACAAGCGAAACAGCCCCAGAGCGTGATGCTACCACCGCCATGCTGAACAATTGGTACAGTGTTTTTAGGTTTGAAAGCCTCATCTTTATTCCTCCAAACATACCTTTTGCCATTGTAGTCAAATAGCTCAATCTTTGTCTTGCCTGACTTTTCTCCAGATGAAATTTGGCTTGTCCATGTGGGCAGCTGCAAATTTCAGTCAAGCTTAAAGATGTATGTTTTGGACAAGGGGCTTCTTTCTGAGTAGGCACCCTGTCTCTGTCCATGGTAATATAAAACACACTATGGACACTGTGTTCCAATATTTTCTAGTTCATGTCAGGTTTGAGCCTTGGTGGTTTTTGGCTTGTTTTTGAAGATTCTAATTAATTTTCCTTTCATCTGAGGCCATGTCCACACTAATACATTTTTGTTTGAAAACGTATCTTTTTCTCTCTGTTTTGGCCTTCCGTCCACACTGAGACGGCATTTTCGGTCAAGGAAAACGCAGAGTTTTAAGAGCGCTCTCCAAAGCGGATACATTTGAAGACGCAGTTTTCGCGTCGCAGTGTGGATAACAAACCCAGAGCCTTTTCGAAAACGATGACACATTTTAGTCATGTGATGCAGTCATGTGAGTGTGTGAGCGGAGGGCATCACACAGCAGTTGTTTTGTGTGCTCTCAATTCTGACAGCCCTATTAAAGATTAATTCAGTTTGTATATGCTTCAGGTAGCTTTTCTTCAAATTCTTTGACTCTCAATCGCTTTTGCAACTTTGTACTTTTGTGTTACTCGCAGCAACAACTCCACCTCATTGTTAGTCCGTTTAAAAAAACTCGGTGCTTTTCCTCGACATTTTGCCGTGACGTTTCAAAGAGCCGGAAAGTAAATAAACGACACACAGAAATAAGGCAGGTCGAATCGTCTTGCGTTTCACGCATGCGCAGTACTGGGACGTAAGCGTTTTCGGCCGTTTCGATGTGGCTGAACAACTCTGTGAAAACGCATGAAAACGATAGTGTGGACGTGGAGCATTTTCAGACGTATACGCCGTTCTCAAATTTATCCGAGCTAGTGTAGACGCAGCCTGAGGGTGACATCGTGGGTTTTGCCAAAGTAGTGGCAGTTGTTTAGTAATGACTCCAAGAAATCTTCCCAACTCGTGTAATTCTATAATTCTGCTTCTTATATCTTCTCTGAGTTCCTTGGACTTTCCCATTGTTCTGAGTATCCGTCAATCGAATGAGAGTTGTCAAACCTTTTTATGTTGGCAAAGAGAAACTACCAGTTGTAGTAGAAACTATCATGAGAGGTTAATAGGCCTCAGTCTTGTCGAGTTAAAAGCTATTGTAGAACCTTGTTTGAGTCTGTGCATATATTTTTGACATTGTGTGGATTATAGAAGCTCCAAAATCAAGTCAAGCATTTAGAATCAGTTCTTGTTTTTTAAAGTTATTAAACATGTATGTTGTATAATTCTTCCACTGTGGAATTAATTATTAAAAGCCCCAAATTACCATGACATTCATGCTCGTGATGCGTGTATGTAAACTCCTGACCACAACTGTACATCCACCTTTTGCCAAGATTGAACCTCAAAGACTTGAACTACCAGCTGAGTCTTCCACTGCTCTGTCACTCAAGCATTAGCTACTTTATCCATTTACACCTATGCAATCACTAGGAGTGAGCACTCCACCATGAAAGGTGCTTTATTTTTCTTTACCTTAGTGTTCTTGGTAGCAGTGTTGTTAGCGTTGGCATCGCTTATGTTCATGTACTGCGACTACAATGTGCCTCACTCTGTGCATTAAATGTAAATTAGACGTCATCGAAGTGATAATAAAGGGAGATTTTAACATGTTTTTGAACGCTCGCTGTATTTTCTCACACACCACATCAGTGATTGAGAGGAAAGTGTTTGTGCTTGTGTTTGCCATGCACATGCCGGTGCATGTCCGTGCATGCATGTCTGCACGTGTGTTTGCATGCGCATGGATGTGCTCCTGTAGGGTGTGCTGACCTGATGACGCTCGACACAATGACCCCTCAGGAGAGGAAAAGGCAGGGTTACATTCACGAGCTCATCCAGACCGAGGAGACCTATGTCGAGGATCTTGAGCTAGTGCTAGAGGTACCGACGGAAACATCGGCATATTTGAACATTATTACCACTTTTCTGTCATTTTTTTCCCGTCCTCACCTGTTTGCATTTGTTTCTGCCTCTTAGGTCTTCTACAAGCCCATGTCCGAGTCAGGCCGTCTGACTGAAGCTGAGATGGCAGTTATCTTTGTTAACTGGAGGGAACTGATTATGTGCAACTCCAAATTGCTCAAGTAGGTCCCACGTGTGACATTGTTATGAACCATACTGACATCTAAACTATTAAACCCTACTGCTCTGCTAGAATAAACATTTATGAACTCTTTCTGTGAAAACGATCAAAAGCAAATGCACAGAAAAACTGACACTTATTTCATTTCTGCAAGTCCATAGACTCTGAAGGCTTGCAGAACTCATCAGATACTCCATCTATTTATGTTTTGTGAGGTTATGAAATGGTGTTTCACATCCTGATCATCTGTGACCTCCCTCCAGAGCCCTGCGTGTCCGTAAAAAGACAGGAGGAGAGAACATGCCCGTTCAGCTAATAGGAGACCTGCTGGCGTCGGAGCTCGCGCACATGCAGCCGTACATTCGCTTCTGCTCCTGCCAGCTCAACGCCGCAGCGCTGCTGCAGAGCAAGACCCACAACCAGCCTGACTTTAAAGACTTCCTCAAAGTACGAGCCTTGGATAATGGATATTGTGAAAGGAAAAATAAATAAAACGTTTGCTTTTGTCAGATGCAATAAAATATCTCTGCCTCCTCTTGAGCAGAAGATTGCAACGAACTACCGCTGTAAAGGAATGCCGCTGTCCAGCTTCCTCCTCAAGCCCATGCAGAGGATTACACGTTACCCTCTACTCATCAAAAATGTATGCAGAGAAATGCTGTTTATATGTAACTCCATGAATCCCGCCTACCACTTGTTTAATATTCATCTCCATGTCTCTTAATTTGTTGCCTGTGCTGTGCTTCTTGGTAAGATCTTGGAGCACACCCCAGATGGCCACGCAGACCGAGGCCCTCTCCGAGAAGCTCTGGAGCGAGCCGAGGAGCTGTGCTCTCAGGTCAATGAGGGGGTTCGGGAGAAGGAGAACTCAGACAGGCTCGAATGGATACAGAGCCACATGCAGTGTGAGGGGCCCATAGAGGTAAGGACACTCAGAAACGAGTATCTCGACTCTCGAGTCCCTGCTGCTATATTAAATATGGCCTCTGCAAAGCATTTCATGTCTGACAAGTCTTGAGCTGTTATGCAGGGACAGCAACAATTCCATTCTTAACTACAACGCTTGACAGTTTGCTTATTTTCGAACAACTTTCCTCAGCCATGCCTTGTTTTCTCTGCACTTTTTCCCCCCCAGCACTTGGTCTTCAACTCGCTGACTAATTGCCTCGGGCCTCGCAAGTTGCTCCACAGCGGTCGGCTCTACAAGACCAAAAGCAGCAGAGAGCTGTGGGCTTTCCTCTTCAGTGATTTCCTCCTCCTCACACACAGTGCCAAACCCTTCTCCTCCTCAGGATCTGACAAGTTATTCAGCCCCAAAACAAGCATACAGCTCAAGATGTACAAAACAGTAAGCTAATCTAAGGTATAATATATATAAAAATATATATAAATGCACAGATGAACTATTCTTTCTCATCGTTTACGTTCTCTCGGCATTTGCCGATATGCATTTCATCTCCGCCAGCCTCTCTTCCTGAACGAGGTATTGGTGAAAATGCCACCCGACCCGTCCAGCGACGAGCCGCTGTTCCACGTCTCGCACATCGATCGCGTCTACACTCTCAAAACCGAGACCCTGAACGAGAGGCACGTGTGCAAAAATCTCGCGTTCTGTGTAACCACACGTCCGTGTTTCTGCGTGAAGCACTCACACATTTTTACTGCTTCCATTAGGGCAGCGTGGGTCCAGAAAATCAAAGCGGCATCTGAACATTTCATAGAGACAGAGAAGAAAAAGAGAGAGAAGGCTTACCAAGGTAAACACAGCTACACGCTCATAAATATGTTAGCTAATATTGAGTGTATTGACTTTATCCCTTTGCAGAGCAAGCTGGTATTCCTATCATCTCCTCCGCTGCTCCCTTGTTAACTTTCCTTGTAGTGCCGGCTTGAGCTGAATGATATAATGACAAGCAGTTTCTTAGTGTCATCTGACCTGGAATCTGCTTGATCTGAAAATGATTGTTTGGTGGTCTCTGTGCGGCACCTTCACAAGTTTTCAGGAAATCAGACTCTACGACTCGTCCCTATGACCACTAGACTGTTTTCACCTACAGTGTCATATTTATACCGTGCATCGTATCGTTTAATTTTGGAGTAGTCATTTGCATGCACTGGAGCTTGAATGGAGTGCTTTATTTTTACTTCCTTTTATTCCAGAATTGACATTTTTCAGTCTGCATATTAAAAATCTACAATAAGTCAAGCCCCCTGCCAGGGTTAACAAAGTGTTCTTATTTGAACCTTGAAGTATGCATGTGTGTATTGTTCAAACATTATCCTAATTATGAATGGATGCTGCGTTTTTGTCATATATCTTACTGTCTTCTGCTTATTTTAGCACGCTCTCTAAAGTCCAGCGGAATTGGCCGGCTGCTGGTGACAGTCATTGAAGCCCAGGAGCTCAAGGCCTGTAAGCCCAACGGTGAGGCCCCGTGGCAACATGACAGTGCTAATGCATGCTTTGTAATTAAGTCCCGTTAACTCCTTTTCTCTTTAGGTAAGAGTAATCCTTACTGTGAGCTGACAATGGGAGCTCAGTGCTACACATCTCGACCAATCAGCGACACTCTGAGCCCAAAGTGGAATTTTAACTGCCAGTTTTTCATCAAAGACCTCTACCAGGATGTCCTCTGCGTCACCGTGTCCGAGAAAGATCAGTTCTCACCAGATGGTCAGTGGATAAAGGACACGCACATGCACTCATGCATAAAACAGTTGATTATTAGGCTTTTTGTCTAATTTTTCCTGCCTATACAGAATTAAAGGAACACTTAAAGTCTTGGTTTTCCTCTATTAAAGTAAATCAGCGGTCTTAACTTCTTTTTTTTTTTTCTTTTTTGTCCGATGAGATGCGTTTCTTTTTCTCATTTTAATCATCTTACTAAATAAAAGTCTCCTCCTTCCTCTTTAGATTTTCTCGGCCGCGTTGAGGTTCCCGTGGCAACGATAAAGAAAGAGATGGAGAGCAAAGGAGCAGCAACCCGTCGCCTTCTGCTGCACGAAGTCCCTACTGGAGAAGTTCACGTCAAACTAGACCTACAGCTTTACGAGCCAACCAAATGAGGAAAATACATCTGAATACTCCATTAGACACACACACCACTTAATAATAGTAATGAAGGACCATTAAAGTGCCTTTTTTATGCTCTTGCACATTACGCAATAATGGGGATTTTACTGTCCCTGCTTGTTCCACTGACCCTGAGCTTTTCAGCGACCTCAAACGATCCAAAACACGGAGATGATTGCCAATATTTTCATAATCGCCAGCCAGAAATGGAAAGTAACAAACGAGACTCAACGTTTCACCGGATTTTTACATTTCACTTTCGATTTGTAAATTCTTTTTTTTTTTTTCCGGCGCACTGCTAATTAAAGAATATAACAACATATCAGCCAGTTACACACACGTGTGGACAGTCGCACACTGTCTCACGTATCTTTATATTACAACTGCTGCACACTGCTGTATAATGTAATGTCAATGGTTAGCCTTATGGTGTAAGCTTGAGGTTTCATGGCAAGTACGCCATTAAATCCCGAAAACGGCACCGGCATGAATAAAATGTATGTACAGTAAAACATTTTTCTGCGTTTGTCTTTCGAGTACGATGTCCAGGAAAATTGTGAAGTAGGTTTTTTATGTATGTTTGTTTCTTTTTATTTGGATGCACACAGTGGCCAAAGTCACTGTTAACTTGATGTTTCCTGCAGACATCCACATCTGGAGAACCAGCAGCTGGTCTGGTGGCACCTTCCATCTGATGTGGCTGTTGCACTGATGTGCAGTGGTATAGTGTTAGGCCTGGATGAAAAACATTTCAAACTTAAACTGTTAGTGGGATTTGTCAGTGAGCAGTATGGTGCTATAGTGTACAAATACAGTATATAAGTACCTGCTACACTTGCTTCTATCAGTCTCGACGACCACTGGCCTTTTAATGGACCCACAGGCTGGATATTTAGATGAGGCATGTAGACGTTTGTTGGCCTGAGACTTCACAGACTCACTCAGAGGTCGATGACTTTTAGTTCGCCGTTCAGCTTTTGTCCAGTGGAGTTTTTGCCCTAAGATAGGAAAAGGAAAAAAAAAAAATCTCTCATTTGAAGAAGTTTTGACCTGAAAGTATTTTACACTGAAAAAGCAAAAGATTGAGATAAACTCCTAGACCACTGAGCAGTTAATGAAAATGCTCAATGCTAATAAGTACTTTTCAGAAGTACCTATTATAAATTAATCCAGCAAAAAATTAAGGGTACCTGTTGTGCTCATTTTCAGTTCCATATTTCCATTTTATACTCTTGGATTCTAGAGTTGCTTTACACAATTCACAGTTCAAAAAAAAATATATTTACTAAGTAAAACAACTCTGTCATTATTGTGCTGATTTATAAACTCACCCTAGGCTTCATTAGGTACACCTCTTCAGCTGCTTACTAAAGCTAATATCTAGCCAATCACATGCTAACAAGCCAATGCATTTAGATATGTAGACATGGTGAAGATGGTGCTGAAGTTTAAACTGAACGTCAGAATGGAAAAGTGAGGTGATTTAAGTGACTGTGATGTAAAGGACCCACAGCGCGTAGCTTTGCAAGCAGTTGAATGTTTATTTGCAAAGTTTCCAGTGACTCCGTTTTTGGAGCTTTACAGCTGCTTGTCTCCAGTGCAAGTACACCCAGCTCCCTGGTCAGGTCCCGGCATCCTACTCAAATAGGGAAGGCATGATTATACAACGGAAATCAGCTGTGCTGGTCAGCCTTCCCCTGACACCATGTCCTGAACCCACTGCTCCACCGCTCCCCTGTAGCTGAGCCACAAACCACACCACGCCACAGTGACTTTGCACAGTTGTTTGCTGCCAGATGGGCATTGTGAATATTTCAGAAACTGCTGATCTACTGGGATTTCTGCACAAATCCATCTCTAGTTTACAGAGAATGGTCCGAAAAAAAGAAAGTATCCAGTGAGCAGCTGTTCTCAGGGTAAAATTGCCTCGTTGATGTCAGAGGTCAGAGGAGAATGGCCAGACTGATTTGAGCTGATAGGATAGGAAGGCAACTGTAACTCAAACACTTGAGAGCATCTCTGAACAGATATCACCTTAAACCTTGAAGCAGATGGGTCTACAGCAGCAAACCACACTGGGTGCCATGTCAGCAAAGAACAGGAAACCGAGGCTACAATTACACCAGCTGATCAGAATTGGACAACAGACGATTGAAGAAACGCTGCCTGATCTGATTAGTCTCGATTTCTGCTGTGACATTTGGATAGGATCAGACTTTTGCGTAAATAACATGAATGCATTGATTCATCTATCCTTATATGAGCCGTGCTTATGGTGTAATGCAGAGGTTCCCAAAGTGGGGGGCCAGGGCCATTGCAGAGGGGACCCCACATGAACGCAAAGCAGAAGATGAAGCCTCGCCAAATATGTTTCCAAACCAACTTCCTACCAAGCCAAATACTAGATATGTGATGAAGCATATCTTGCCTTCTTGACTTCACCTGCACAAGTGCCAAGATAGGTCTCCACGACAGAATTTGTTTAACCTGCGTCGGGAGCACACGCTGGGCTGTCCAAATCACAGACAAACAGTATTCCATATTCTTGATTTTTTTTTAGTTCACAAACACTTCTTGTAATGACTAACTATTCCTGACATTTTGGAGATGTTAGCTCTTTATACGCGAAGATTTTCTTGTAAAAGAAAGGGGGGCTTAGCGAAAAAACTTTGGGAACCACTGGTGTAACGCTATGATGTAATGTCATACTTCGGCCTCTGAAACTGAAAACTGTTTCAACACCACAGCCTCTCTGAGTATTGTTGTTAACCATGTCTACTCCTTTATGACCACAGTGCACCTTGTGCATCCTCTGATGGCAGCCTCCAGCAGGATAACGTTCCATATCACAAACCTCAAATCATCTCAAACAGACTTCTTGAACACGACAATGAGTTCACTGTACTCAAACGGCCTCCACAGTTACCAGATCTCAGTCCAATACAGAACCATTGAGATCTAGTGGATGCGTAGCTGAGAAATCTGCAGCAACTGTGTCATGCCATCATGTCAGTATGAAACAAAATCTCAGAGAAATGTTGAATCTGTGCCACGGAGAATTAAGGCAGCTCTGAAGGAAAAAGCAGGTCCAACCTAGAATTAGCACGGTGTACCTAATTAAGTGTCAGGTAAAAACTTTGGCCATGTTTATTGTGAGCATCCATCATGGTAACAGTATAAGACAGACAACAAAAGCACAATAATTACCTTATATATATATATATATATATATATATATATATATATATATATATATATATATATATATATATATATATATATATATATATATAAACTAAGCCAATACTGAAGACTAAGCATTTGTATAATAGTTTGTCTTAAATTTCCGATTGGCTAGAAAAAAACACAAAAAAGGGGAAAATATATAGATACCTGGTCCCAAAGATGAGTAGAATCTCTTTCCTGTTGGTCTTTCATTTAAACGAAGGCCCAATGACCCCTTTAAGGAATCAGTGCATTAGCAGTAACACACACGTGAGACACTCTAATGTTGTTATGAAACATACTGAAGGGAAATATTCAAGTCACAGAAGTCACCTGGTTGTTCACCTGTTGCATTTTGATATTGAGAAGTAAAGGATCGTACTCCTGTGGATCGTAGGTCTCTAGAAAGACATTCCCCTGTGGATCAGAGATAACGTGGCAGTGAAATAAGTTAAACATTCATCTCATCTGTTTTTGCAGTAATAGGCACAAAACCTAAACATCGCCGTCCACAACAACACAAAAACTCTAGCACCAGCATGAGGAGTCATTGACCTAACTTCAAAACTAATTTAAGCTTCAGCACCACCTTGGAGTCACAGACATGGAGGTAGTGATTGTAGAGGTTGTGGCGCCTCTTGGCCTCTGGGCAGCTGGACACATGCGCTTTCACTCTCTGCTGGATGGGAAACCAGACATGTTCAGTCCAGTGTTTGTGGAGCAGCTCTCTCCTCCTGAGCTCTGTAACATCACGCTGACTGAGGTAAAACTCCAACTCCTGAATGAAAACGCATTTCAATCAATATTGGAGGTATTTTTAATAATGAAGAATAAAATGTGAGGGGAAAAAAAGCTGTGTCATTGTATTAGATGGAGTACAGTACAATAAAAACTAGTACCCTACCTTGATAAACCCATTTTCTGTCTCCTGTAATGGCTGGAGTATTTCCTTCACTTGCTGCTTCTCAGCCTTCATCTTTGCCTAAATGACAAGAAAGAGATTCAGGAATTCATCCTTTCCATCTTTTCTGTGAAGATGTGAGTCGACTGAGTGCAGTACCTGCAGTTGTCTGAGGGAGGTGTAAGAGAGCCAGTCCCGTTTGGTGGCCCACTCTGGCACATAAGACACCTCATTCCTTTTCTCTGGCGTTACAGACCTGCAGGTGCTCCTCGTCCTTTCACGCTGCTGTGAGCTGCTCCTTCTGCTCTTCTTGCTCTCCGTGGTGTGCTTCACATCTGTAACGCACTCCTGAAACACCAGATGTATATTGTACGCTGTAGTTACTGTGTGCAGTGCATAAAGTTTGCTTGAAATTACAGTATGAATAATAAATGAATGGTTCCAACTACAGTGATGTGCAAAGCTCTTGAGCCACAACTCATTTTTTTATCCTTGTATCTTACCATTTTCAGAGTGATGGGTTGTTGTTGTTTTTTTTAAGGTACTTACACTGACCTATTACATTTTGACATAAAAAAGCCACCTAATGCAAGGGCTGAAACTATGTTGTATATACACATACTGGACATCATGGCTAAGAACAAATTTTAAACTGTATCTTTAGGCACTTTGTTACTAGCAGCGTGTTACAAAAACACATAATTTCTTTCACATTTCTTTAGTTGAATCTATGGAAAATTCAAAAGACAACACAGTTCGACAGACATAAAATAGATCGAATAGTATAATTGCACCAGGTAATTGATTCTCAAAGAGCTATTTTGTGAAGACATCCTGGCATAGTGCGCCGTGTGTCCTTAATATTTTTGAGGATAGTGGACAAGGGGAAGACAAAAGAAAAAGTGGCAGGCCTAGAAAAACACGAAAGTACATGAAAGTCACGTTCTTAAGGAACAGGACTTTAAAAAAAGCAACGAAGGAAAAGAAAAGGCAAAGACCTGAGAGATGCATCTGGCCTTTCAGTCGACCAGTCTACTGTTAATTGAAGCCTCATCAGAAATGGTCTCACTGGAAGGTCGGCTGAGGTATGCTAAATTACACAAGAACTGGTCTGAAAATCAGTCGCAACACGTCAGATGGAGCTTGGAGCTTTGGTTAAAATTGTCATCAATATTTACAGAAGCGGTCAGGAAGCTACAACAGTGAGTCTCTACAGTTGGAGATCTTGTGAAATTTGATGAATTTATAAAACACAGCACCATCAGATATTGATCCACCATTTGATATCATCCAGAATGCGTCTGAATGGTGTCAGCTTCATTTTTTCAGTATGACAATGATCCCAAACACACTGCCATTGCAGTAAAAGCCCAGAGTTCAGACTGCAACATTACTGAAGCATTCTGGGATCATCTTGGCAAAGAACAGAATATAAAACAGCAAACATCCAAAGATTTCCATTTCCTAAGCAAATAATTTAAAAAAGAGGGGTATCTCAAGAATTTTACACAGTAATGTACATCTCTTGTTTTCACAGCATTCAGTACTTTGAATATATTTACAGACTGCAGAGTCCTGTGTAGACCGAACTCTTGAAATCCAGCCAAAGTTCACATAGAGAGAAGATCATGTCCGTGTACACGAATGTAGAGTCCACCACACCCATCACTACACGGAAACACGAGCAGCTTCTCGCAGTTACATTAACACGTAACACGTTATATGTGCATTTTTACACTCTGGTGTAAAAGATAATGACACTGGTCATTTTATGACAGTGGTTTTGGCATCAGTGCACAGGTACGTGTGCTTATTGTTAGGTTTTATTGTTGCAGTAGATAGGGTAGACTCTTTGTTTTGCATTTAACCTGATCCGGCGCGCCTCCTTTAGTCCTTATTTAAGTGCGGGTAACAGTGGCTACCGTATCTGTCAGTAAACTAAAACCTTTTCATTCATTTTAAAAATAGACTCTGAGATTGTATGTTCAGATATGATACGCAAAAGGAAAAAGAAGAGGTGCAGTTAGGAAAGCCAGGCATGTCAAACTCATTTTACATTGTGAGCCACATACAGGGCACTTTAATCTTAAGTGGGCCGGGCCAGTGAAACATCAACCACACATTTAACCCCCGAGATATTTTAATATAATAAAAAGAAGAAAAAAAAAACTATCATCTTTGAATTAACTGATTTGGTTAATTAAACATGAATTACACATTCATTAAATTTTTCATTAATTAAAATTGGAAATAACTCATTTATTAAATGTTTTAAACAAAATGAATTGACATTTAAGTCATGCATATATTTAACTAATTATTTCCCATTTTAATTAATTAATTACGTGTAATTAAAAATTCAATATTTTTATTTATTTATTTAATTATTTATTTAATTCACTTTGGCACTTGAGGCCCTCCGTAGCACTGCGTGCACATACCGTATACTGAGAGCAGGAGAACAAATACAGAAGAAGAAGAAAGACTGGAGATAAATTATTAGGTGGTGCAAGGTCACAGTCTCACTCTGCTGTGAAGTGCAAACTGCACAGAGTGTCCATGTTCACAAGAAAAAAGTGTGCTCATCAAAAGCCAAATTTTAAACAGAACATAACACCACTGCAGTGCTGCCGAGCAAAACCACTTACACTGCCGATGCTCTTTAATTAAAAGTTTCATTAACAGCAGTATATTTAACATAATGAGAAGCGGGTTGGTATTGAGCCACCCAGTAGCTCCTTTTGTGTAATATACAATCCACTTCCGAGCTTTCTTTTTACTACACTCCCACTTTTATGAGGATGCTCTCTTATTTATTATTACCTCTGATTTTAACAGGCTGACAGGAAAAGGTGAGTGCACGGCGATCAGACCACTGGGACCCTTCTTCTTCATGTGGCTCATCTCTACATCACGACAAAACAAGCAGCCTGGAGTCAGCGACATGCTGGTAGTGATAAACGATAGACAGTGTCAAAGAACAACACTGACTGAATTTACTCATCACTTACTCCATACCTGCTAATTAAGTTGCTTTAATTTCATTAAAAGCCCACGTCTCCATTACAATGTGGTTGCTTCTTACCTGTGCTGATTTGAGGACTGAAGTTCGTGTGGCCAATTTACCAAAACTCTCCGTGCTTTTAGGTCACGTGCAACACACATCATTTTGGAAAAGTGTGCAGACTGCTAACTTTTACCCTGGGCTCAGACTTACTTTTCTAACGGAGCCAGTAAGGAGATACCTCCTCCAGGTGAACCACCGTCTGAAGAGGGTTTCCGTTGCCATGACGCCGACACGCAAGCGAGCCTGGGGCGAGCACGCGCAGAGACGTCGTACGTAAATGGCGAAGGTTCTGCGTTCTGCATTAACTGTATTTGTGGAAAGTGATTTCCCCACATCTGTGCTCAGATTATGCAAGTCTAGACGAGTCATGCACCCTCTGACTGTTGGATCCTCTTTAATGTGCGCAGAGATCAGCTGAATAACTAATGTTAGGAGGTCATCATATTTAGCAGATGTTTGGGCAAAGGTGGGGAAAACTACAAAAAAATTCAGCATAGATGCACTTCAAGAAGAAAAATATTCTTATAAGATTTTTACTTATAACACTTTATATTTAAAAAAATAAGAGGGTAAACTCGTTTAAAGTCCCAAAGGTTGAAAAGTCTCTTTAGGCGACACCTTTCACGCCCGAGGAGGGTCAATAAAAACTTCCGCTACACGGTGCAGTAGGTTCAAGAGTTGTAGCCTTGCTTCTAGGACTTAATGCGCCGGTTGACACCTGAGGTGCGCTTTGACGGTTCTCCTGCGGAGAAAGCGACGACTTAATGTTTGGGTATTAGCTGCGTAAAAGAGGCAGGGCAGGGCTTGGCCAGATCATAACTTCGTCTTTTTCATTTCTTTCTCGCTTTTCGTTGCTGGGGTCAGCACAGGGGGGAGGCTACATGGATTGGTGGACTTTGTTGGCAGCGAGTATTGCCCTACTCTGGATTTTCTGCTTTATAGACGGTAAGGGAAAACGGCTTTTTAATGGTTTTATGGCACCTGTCCACTAACCTATAAACGTACGGCACAAGAGACCAGGAATCACTCTACATAACATGTTAAAGTGGTTGTGGATTCTATTGTAGCTCATATTTCGAGTGTATTCCCTCGAAAGGTGGATGCACTGAGCAGATGAGACTCTACAGATTAGGGAATAGTTTGTGTCCCAAAATGACACAAATAGCTAAAATGGGCGCAGGTGGTGCAGATCGCGTCACTAACCAAAACCTCCCGTTTCTGTACGTTTTAAATGAAAAAATAAGATATATTACATAATTAATAATGTTTTATTAAACTCTTTTGATGAGGCAACCACACTTGATTGCTTCGAGATGACGGGGCGGGGAGAGGGGGCAATACAAACAATTTTGAGTATTTATTTAGAGAGTGAATGGTTTGTGCTTTAGGTCAGGTGGTTGTCAGGGTACTTTTACTTGCCGAAAGCTCGCTTTGCGTGCTCAGTATACCCGCCGCCCAGCCGGCTGGTGAGCAGACTTTAATCCAGTGGCAGACGCTGTTTGTGGTTCTCGACATTAGCCACGGTGTTAATTTAGACTCCAGCTTGACCCTGTTACCTTCTTATCTCCAGGCAACGCCGTGCTTGAGCTGCGGCTGCTCTTCCACGCTCTGACCAAAGCCGCTTGTCACCTGTACCTGGCCCTGCTCCCGCTGCGCCGAGCCGCCACGCACTTCTACGACAGCGCGCGGTACTGGGTCAGCCATGCCCAGCAGGGCCCCTCTCCTCCAGGCTACCTCCATCAGAGCGAACCCCTGGCCAGGAAAGGCACGCTACACTTTCTGGAGGGCATGTGCGTGGTGTGCGAGACGGTGCCCAACATGATGGGCGCAGCGCTGAGCGTCGGGGCCGCTTTCTGTCATATGCTGCAGGGAGGTTTCTACATCCTGGCGGCCACGCTGCGCACCATCCAGATCAACCTGTTCTCACAGATGAACGGCGAGAAGGAGAGGTGGGACAAAGAGCGGCTAAGGGCGAAAGAGGGCGAGAAGAGGCTCAATTCCAAAGTGCTGGAATACATCTCGGTGTTTTGTCAAGACCCCGTGAGCGCTTTACGCATCAAGGTTGACGTGCCACCCGTGTACAGATAATCTTTTTCCCGTGGCTAATTGGCACATAAGGGGCCTTCTTCTAACTGCTGAGGGGTTAGAAGTACAGCAGAGTGTTGATTGGTTTGCAGGGAGGGCAGGAGGTTGAACTCTGACTTCTGGTTTTCACTCACTGTTGAGGGGAATTAGTTACCAACGGAATCAAATAAATTATATTTAAGCACGTGTGGGAAAAGACGAATAAAACTATGGTGCATTTTGTTACAACTGTTTCACATTTATGGAAATGTAAAGAAAATAAATGTCTCAATCAAACAAAACCTGACATCTTTGCTTGTTTTGGCCTTTAGAGCTTTATTGCTACATTCTTTTATACCAAATCTTACTGGCAACCAAGTTTATTTTAAAGTGCTCTCTTATTCATTATCTCAGTCATTAATAATACATCTATGGCAATATATTTACCAAAAAAATAAGGATCAGCAATAGAAAGTATGTTATTATTCACCTACTGATTCTGGTTACAGTCAAACTAAATCAGCAATAGGCCACCAACATTTATCCTGCAGGGCTTTTTAGCTTCATCTCAGCCTTCTCAGGTCTCAAACGCATGTCAGCAAGGACACAGAGGTAGCCAACATTCAGTAGATTAAGTCTGGCTGGCATCCGGGATCAAGTATTTTGCCTGTGAGCTCAGATTGCATTTGCATCTTTACACAGTCAAACTGCTAAAGAGACCACAGGGATGAAAATGAGGAAGAAGAAGTAATGAAGAGACAGGCAAGTTTGGGGATGGGGGGAGCAGGACTGTGAGCTGATACTGAAGATGAATTTACTCTACTTGACACTAAAGTCTTGCGTCAGGTATAGCGTGGAGGCTCTCAGGGGGGATTTTCCCAGCTACAGTGAAAGAAGAGGAACAAAAACAAAAATAAGAAAGATCCCTCAGGCGGGTGTAGTAAACAACTGTAAGCTAATCGGTAATTGTATATGTAAAATAATCTGATCATTTTAAAGACAGCAAGGTAAAAAATAGAACAAAATTCTCAAGACGGACACAAAACAGCAGCTTTATCTTTACTGGAATATCACAAATAATCTTACAGAGTATGTCACCAGTTCTTCTGACAGCTGCTTTGTTCACTTTGTATTCGTTCTGCTGGGACCTGAGATGAGAAGAGTGCATGTGTAACTTTGGCATCAGCATTATGGACAGCTTCTCAAACCACCAAAGAAAATGAGCTTAAAACCAAACAGGGCTGTAGGTTTAATCTCATTACTCACGCCCTCAACTTTGTCACTGCCTCCAGTCTCCGCAGTGCAGAAAGAACATTTTTCTGTGTGTCAGAAGAGAGGACTTCAAAGGTGTGAAGATCACCTGCAAAACAAAAAACCCAAAAAACTGTGAGTTATCTGCAAGTTACCAGGTAGCAGACAACTCTAGAGTTCAGAGGTCATTCCACACACTCAGTTTTACCTGAGAGGATGAGTTTTGTAGCCAGGTTTTGCACAGCAGGTAGGAACTGCTTCTCCGTAAACACGTGAGCTCCGTTTTCACACAAGTACCTGAAGATCAGCTGGACATGAGGGGAAAAAAAACCCCAAAACATCATTAAAACGTTGGTATATTAATGTGGAAATAAAGTCAAATTATGGTCAAAAAGTAATAAATGCTTTGCCTAAAATTTAGTCAATAGTAAGTTAACAATGTTACAAATAATTTTCATGTTAGCAGATGTTAATGTTTTCCAAATGGTTAATAGTTTAGTTGTAAACCATCTTGACCACCATTTGATGGTTACTGTGAAGTTGCAAGAGATTCTTTGAAGTCATTAAATATTGTACTGTGCATCTATAAATCTATAAGTCTATAAACATTAGACACAAGATGGAAATAAACTGATGTTTGGAATATCCATTTTAAATCACATAAGCAGGACTCGTGTCTTTAGTTTCAGACTCAGTGATATGAACTGCATCTCCTCTCTAAAGATAATCTTAATATATGTAAACCAGGAAGTACACAAAACTGTATTTGTCTTACTAAAAGACAAAAAGTTTTCGATATACTTTTGCTAATGCAGATAAGCTCCCACAAAATTGAACTCTTTATGGTCATAAAATGTCTTAATGACAATATTTATAATTTTTCAAGTTTCAAAGATGCAACTACAGCATGTCTCTTTATGTCATTAGAAACTATGCCATGATTGTTAGTCATAATCTGTTATCTGATAACAGTGGTTAATGTTTAATGACATTTCTTAGAATACAATAGAAGGTCCATAATAAGAAAAAAAACTTTACAACATCTAACCAAGAATCTTCACAACAGTCACTCTCCACGAAATACACTTAATCACAGAGAGAGATACTCAAGTTAGAAGGACCTGATATGAGTCTAAGAAGGGTTGCAGCAGCTTCTGCAGAAAGGATAACACTTCCAGCCCCGTTTCCAACACGGTCACTTCCTGTTCACTCATGTGGACTGCTCCACATTTCTGCAGGAGTGAACATGCCTCGTCAAAGTCCTAAATGATGGAGGGGCAGACATATGCAATATGAGTAACAATAATCTGTCTCATTGTTAATCACACACAAGTGTGTATGAATATGATAGTAGCAAAACACTGAAGCACTATAAGCACAAAATTTCTTTCATTAGCTCTTCCTGGGAATTGGATAAACGAGAGGCTACAGTGACCTTGGCCTTTTACCCAGTTCATGCACAGAATAATCGTGATCCCGACAAACATGGCTGTTACCTGCGATGCCCTGCCAGGGATGAAGATGAATTCATTGGCGAAGACGTCCCGCAGGAAGCAGAAGAAGCTGAACAGCTCATCTGTGAACAGAAAAAAGTTAAACAAGATGTGTCCATTCATGAGACTCAGAATCTGCAACTGCACCTAACATTTACCCTTCTGTGTGCTTTTTGTGATGTGGATGGCAGTAGCAAGTATTCCTGGACGCACAAAGACATGCAACGCCTGATTCCTGTAGGAAACCAGCATCAGCACCGCCGCCGCCGTCCTCATCACACCCTCCTCTGGGCTGAGTGGATCTTGGCTCGCAGGGTCTCCATCCTGAACCAGGCAGACACGGCCCGCTTTATGATGGACGATGGAGTGATGAAGAGCCACGGTGGATGACATCACGTCTGAGTCTGTGGTGTGTGCTGCAAAACGGGTGTAAAGTTTGAGGGTCACATGACCTTCAGAAAGTCGTGCGTGCATGTGTGTGTGTTGAAGTGTGCACACGTGCCTGCATGTGTGAATGTCCACACACAGGACACCTGTGAAGTGAGACAGTTCAGTGGAGTCCTCTTAGGATAAGTTACTTAAAGTGCATTAATCCACTGAACATCTCCTAAGTGATTCTGGACACTTGTGCCAACTTGCATTCACCTAATCTTTGTGATCCACACAGGACCGGGTCAAAAGGAGCCTATGCAACAGCAAGGAAACTACTCAGTTACTCCTCTGCATTAACAGCGTCTGGTTGTCTAGCAATGCAATATGCTAAGGACACCTGCTGGTCACTGAAGGGAAAGCAAGCTTCATTAAATGCCCACTATAAGCAAAGCCTATATTGTTCTTAACCCTAAGCTTGATGCTGCTGCTTTCTACACAGTATAATTAAAATAAATTGATATCTTTGAAATCCATCTGGCCCACTCACCAGGCCAGTTCAGACGGCCCCTGAAGTCCAGCACCAGCTTCCTGAGCCAGAGTGTTTTTTCCGTGAGCCCATGCCACTGCAAACCCTCTTCTGTTAAAGTTGTGATTGGAGCCTGGAGCAACAGGCAAGCCATCAGAGACCAAGGACTGATCAATGAGCCCTCCTCCTGGGTTCGCACAATCAAATGAGCCACCCAGTTCACACAGTCCTGGATCTCCGTACTTGGTCTCTGTGGAAGATCTCTAAACAGAAAACAAGGTAGATTCTAAAGTTACATACAGGCTTTGAAGGTTTACAACGACAAAAATATTCATTTAAGTTGTATCACTGTTACACTTGTTATGCTTTTGTTGATTTGGTTCATTTTACACTCACTATGAGTAAGAAAAAATAAATAAAAACACATTTCAAAAATGTAAAAGGTGTTTTATGCACTTCATTTGAACTGCTTATATATCACTAATGGAGATTACATTAACAGAATACATAAATGGTAAATCATAAAATCATTTAATACTCACTTTGGTTGGTGTATACTCAGTAATCACAATTTTTAGCTACAGCCAATTGTGACTTTGGCACACATGGCTACCATGTCTTGCATAAACAGAAAAAAAAAGCAAATCTGTACCTTGGTATGAGATTGTACTCGCTCCGATTTATCTTTCCCTCACACAGCTGTCGAACAGACAGGGGGCGGCCAAAGTTCACATGCATGCAGCCATAATCTTCCTGCAGAACTCTGCTAGCTTTAAACAGTCCCTGCAGTGAAAGAGCGAGGGCAAGAGGCCTGTAGTTTCATATCTTTCAGGACCAAAGATTACATGGGAAATGTTATCAAGTCAGCAATGAGACGAAACTTACGGTGGTGCTTTCTTTGGGTTTGGGGACACCCAACAACTCAAGTGCAAGCAATGACTCCTCCACTACTCTGTCATAGCTGATACTAATGGGCACCAGCGTAATGTCAAACACCTCACCTTTAAAATATGGCTCCAGCACCATGTCCATCATACCTGCAGACAAATGCAGATGTGGCACCAAGATGCTCAAAACATGTATAAGTAAATATGTAAAAATACATATGGAAATAAAAATAAGTTGAAAAGAATATTCAAATTACACAAAATGATCTAAAAATACTGTAAACTTGTTTGACTTTTCACAATTAAAATATCCTAAACTGTGAGTGCATGATCCCTTGGTGTGCAAAAGTAAAGTACTGTACAATGAAAAGGGTACAATGGCCCTTTAAGGTCAAACCTGTAATAAAACACAACAGAAATAGAAAAAACACAGCTAAATCTCACAAAACAGACCCTAAAAAACAAAAAAGACCTCACATAACACAATGGAAGTGTTTTTGGGGAGACAATAATGTGACGGACCAGCTGTGGAAGTGACAAGCTAACAGTAAACAGCTAATAGCAAACACCTACATTATTAAATGAATCTTTTAAGTGAGTCTAAGTGTAATTGTTTTCATGTTTTGGTCCATCACCTTATTGTCTCTCCAGAAACTCTTCTGTTGCATTTAGTGAAATTTCTTTTTTCTTTCCCTACTTCAATTGTTTTATTCAAATTCTGTTGTGGGTTGTTTTTTCTTTGTTTGTTTTTTCACCATTTCTGCTTTGTTTTATTCAGTTGTATTTTGTCTGCTTGTGCTGGATTTTTCTTTTTTCTGGTGTTTTCTTATCTTGCAGTGCATTTGACCTCCCCGGGCCACCATAGAAAAAGGTCATCATGCTTAACTGCTATAAAATTAAAGCAACAAAACCTAAAAAAAAACAAAAGTCCAAAATAATGAGATGCACACACTTTGATATCCTGGGGAACAGCAACAAAAACAACAAAGGTGTACATTTAGACACTTACCAAGCTTTGGCACCACAGACTTCAGTGTGCGACTCCTGAAACCCTCTACATAAAACTCCAAAGGAGCACATCCTGTCTACAAAAAACACATTAAGCTGTTGGAAGCCTTCTTCTTTTAATTGTTAAAGAAGCTGACTGCCAAAGATGCACTTAGGAATACTTTTAAAAAGTCCTTGTCTTACCCTGACAATTGTTCGGACATATTCTGACAGCACCGCCCAGTACAGCTTGTCAGAGCCGATTGCTCTTCGGATAAAGAAAGCTCCGGAGCGACGCAGAATCTCTCCAACAACCTTCATGCTTGCAAGAGCTTTAAAGAGAAGGAGTCGGAACAAAAAAATAAACAATAATAATAATAATATTTGGATGCTACGATGCAATCAAAATGGATATAATGTTGTGTATAATTAGTATGATTTAAATAACACTTTGTTGTCTTAATTCAAATAGATACTTGCGAATTCCTGCAGCTATGACAGGTATTGGGATGTCGTAGGTGAACAGGATGAAGGAGACAATCAAGAAGTCCACATAACTCCTGTGATTGGGCATCAGGATCACAGGACTCTCCTGGATGGCTTGCTGCAGCTGCAGTGACAGAAAATTTTAACTTCCAAGGTTCTCTGTATAGTAAATAGTAGTAAATACTATAGTAAAGCAAATCTATCAGAATGGTTGTGTGACCTCTAAAGAGCTACTGTTGAAACAAACTGGCCAATAACTGATTAAAGTGTATTGATTTCTGATGAGTCCTGACCATGTTGAGTCCTTCCATGTTGACATAGATGCTTCTGAAGAGTCTCTTGAACACCTTATTGACAGTGTAGGCCATCAGCCTGATAAACCCCAGCTGCAGATTGTGAGACATTTCCTCCAAAATCCCACGAGCCTCTTGTCTCACCTTCTCCACGGATGACCCCGTCTCCAAGGCAATCTGAGAGGGAAAATGTAGGGGAGGAAAAACTGACTATTTTGACAACAAAACAGTAAAAACTATATTTTTTTAATAAATAAAATGACTGACCTCTTTGGCAATATAGCGCAGATACTGGGACTCCAGTACAGCTTTCTTGAGGTCAGAAGTGGAGCTGGATGGGGCTCCTTTGTACGGTTGAGGGTTAAAGGTTCTCAGGGCATAGCCAAGATCAGTTGTGCATCTCCTCTCCTCCAATATATCCGTAAACTCCTCCTCATCCTTCAGGCTTGCAGTGCCTGAATCTTTATACTGAAGGAAGGAGTAAGGTTTATGTTAAAAGTCTCAAAGTTAAGATGTTGGAACATCTGTAACAGGATAGAAAACAACAACAACACTACTAATCTACCAACTCAGTAACGTGGGTACAGAGCAAGATTGTTTTGAATACGGATTTATTAGCACCACATTTTTTATACTGTACACATTCTGCTTTAATTCAAGGGGTCTAACAAATTTACTGCATTACCCATTTAGGAATTATATCCATTTGTATGCACAGCGTCCCATTTTCAGAGGTTATAAATTAATTGGACAGTTGACTGATAAGCAATTTCATGACAAGGTTAGGTTGTTCCCTTGTTATTTCGTAACACATAAAGCTAATAAAATATGTGGCATTGATTTCAACTGGTGAATTTGCATTTTGTAGCTTTTCACTTGAATTTTTATTACAGAAGTTAAATGTAAACTGAAATAAATCTATCAGACACATAGTAAAAAACTCTACAATCTGGTTCATTCTGCAAAAATAATAAACTGCCAATCACAACAACTTCCGAAAGTTCGCGTGTATTTATATTAAACAAAGATTTCCTTGTACCAGAATGACAGTAAGACCAAAGCATGACTAAGAACATGATCCGTGGCGTACCACATCATCTGCCAAACATGGTGGCAGTAACATTATGGCATGGTATGGTATGGTATGGTATGGTATGGTATGGTATGGTATGGTTGCTAGTGAAGCTGGATCACTGGTGTTTCTTGATGATGTAAGTACTGATTGAAGAAGCCGGATGATCTGTTAAGTGTACAGGGCTACACTCTCGCCTTGGACTCAGTCAAGTGCTGCAAAATTGATCGGACACTGCAAATGGATGATGACCTAAAGCATACGGTAAAAGCATCTCAAGCAAAAATAAATGGGATGTCCTTTAATAGTCAAACCAGCAGAGCAGCTTTTTAGCTATTAAATTCAAACCTAAAGGCACTTAATGCAAAACTTTCTTAAAACCCTTGAATTAAAGCTGCAAGCTCACACAAAAAACAGACAAAAACTACAGAAATAAATACATTTTTAAAAATGCTATAATTCTTATAGAGCAGACTGTAGTTTTGTAAGACTCTTTATTTCTTTGGTAAATAAAATAAAATAAAAAAGAGGGGGCGGGGGTAAAAGATAATATATGTGGACAACAACTATTCACCACACTGTTATTTTGAACTGTTATTTTACAACGGGCGCATCCCTATAGTTATCCCATTAATGTGTTAATTGTTTATTAACCTTTTATACAAGCACTAGTTTTGTTTATTTTAACAGTAAGGAAAAACTGACGTATTGTTACTTTGGAAAAGTGGTCTGAGACAAATTAAATTATTAAATCACAAAGTTTATCGAGTTAAAACCATAAAAGTCGTTATCTCCTCGCTGCTCTGTTCTGCAGGCTGCTGTGACCTGCCAACACTGGCTGGTGAAAAACTATTAAGCAACAGCGGCTTACATACAGTCGCCGTTTTTCTTAGTAGGCCAAAGTTTGAGCAGCTTAAGGCGGCCAGGCTCCACAGGACACCCCTGCCTGCATAATTAACAGCAAAAACAAGCCCTGCTTGAAGGCAGACAAAAGCGAACATCGCTACAGGTTTCCTTCAGGCGGTCTCCTTCTGGGTATTATATATTTTATAGTCGCCGCTAACTTTGAAAGGTTTAAAGAAAAGCGTCGACGGGCCCGAGAGAAGATAAAAACAGACGCGTTTAAAACTTGCTTCTTACCGTACTCGTCATTCTTTGCGGACACTAACACTGAAGCTGACTGGTGACTGGCCTCAATGACTGTCTTTCTTGTGCTTGGACGCTATCTTCGCTCCACACTGCGTGAAATATGCAGCACTTCGGGGCCCGGGGCCAATGGTGTGCCTGGGTTTTGGAAACTCCTCCCGCATATTGTAATACTCAACCCTCTGCTCCCAAGTAACCCCCCTCACCCCACGCGCGCTGTTGAGTGCGATAGCTAATGTTTTAAGTGATCTCGAGTTTGTCTGATGTGGAAAAAAATGTCTGAATATTTTTGGAGGAAACATAACCAAGAATTAAACATCAACTGAGCGTGCACTCCACAGGGACTGATTAAATTATCGTTGTTTTTTTTTGTCAGTTTTGCTGGTTTGGAGCATTCAGATGTGCTTAAGATTATTCACATGTGACATTCACGGCAGCTGTCAATCTTCCCAGAAGTGCACTTCCCATCAAATTCACCCTAAAAGGCAACACTCAGAGAAACTGCAAACCCCCCAAGAGTTCCAGGTGTACCGGCTTCAGTTACAATGTTAAATGTACTAGGCTTCTGGAACAATGTCCTTTTGGACAGATGAGAGCAAAGTGGAGATGGTAATGCACAGCCCCACATTTGTTGTGCGATATCTGTGCAAACTGGCAAGCACAGTGGTGGACGGGTCATGATTTGGGCAGCTTGCAGTCTTTGAGTCAATCATGAACTCCTCTGTGTACCAAAGTCTTCTGAAGGCAAATGTTAGACCTTCTGTCCAACAGCTAAAGCTTGGTCAAAACTGAGAAATTCATTAGAACCATGATCCCAAGCCTTTCAGCAAATCTATCAGCATCCCCGTCAAAGTCAAGATAGTAAAATTGATATACTTTGGCAGGACCTTAAGAGAGATGTGCATAAGTAAATGCCCACAAACCTCAATGAAATGAAGCAACATTGTACAGTGGTGGCGTACAGAGTGGGGCAAAATTCTTCCACAGGGTTGTAAGAGACTGATAAAGTCATGCAGAAAACAATGACGTAAAGTTATTGCTGCTAAAGGTGACCATACAAGCTAATAAATCACGTAGAACTACTAGTACTACTACTGAAGTCCTTTTGGTTGACCTTCGCCCTGGCCTCCACCCCTCTGTCCACTCAGTCTCGAGCTACAGACTCAAACATGCTTCACCAGTCAAGAGCAATTGGTATCAGTTTCTTCAGTGGTGAGCAGTCTCAAAATGAAGAGCAACCACAAAAATGAAGGTGAACATTTTTGTAAATCTTCATTTTATTTATGTATTTTTTTGTTGCCGAACAATGATCATCTCATGAGTTAGGCAAGCAGAGGAGTCTTTATTGTTTCTATTCACACATAAAGTGTTTACCCCAATGTCATTTATGAGTCCGACTGCACCAGTTTAACAAGCAACTGTTCAAAAGAGAGCAAAATGCAGATCACGTTCACAGCTAAGGCAAAAATAAAAACAATTTCACGCTACTTTAGCTCTTTCATTGAAAGAATAATAGCATTGTTAAAGCATTATGCACACACACACACACACACACACACACACACACACACACACACACACACACACACACACACCATCTCTTAGAAACTATACTACAGGCTGATAATACTCTGCCAATTTTATTTGTTAAGTGACTCAGTCCCTGTTTACATATTCATATGACCGCATTATATGATATAAAGACCCTTTTTTTCTTAAAATACTATGACCTCTCTTAGCTGCTAGCAGTAGCAGAAGTGTACGCTACATCTTACACAGTCTGCATCTTATACAGTAACGTAGACTACATGAACTATAACAGAAAGGCGAAAAACTGCACCTCACAAACTGAAATCACATTCTCACCACAGCACATGCAGACTCTGAATAGAAAAACAAATATTTCACCAATCCCTCTCGCAAATAAGGAAGACGATGCTTTAAAGTGTTGTGCTTTTCTGTCCTGACACTCACTGGCTCGGTCGCCTCACATATGTGTTGCTACATAGTACAAATGCACGTGGAGAGCTGCACTTCCATGCTGATTGAAGGCTGTGTGTAAACTAAAGAGGACAAAAAATGGCATCGGTTAAATAAATATATAAATAAACGCAGAAATGAAGCCAAATGTAGAATTCAACTGAAGATGCTGGTTTAACTATACTGTTTTAATTTAAGCCATGTATGTATGTGGAAATGTTTACACCACTTCTGGCCCTGCAGAGCAGATGATCACAGTAAGAAAATAAATTCCACGTTGACTATTTGGCACAAATTTAAGTAACCTGCTCTCTCGTTATGATAAACAGAGGCCATAATTCAGCTATAGTGTGTGTTAAAGAACTGTCTAGGTCATACATTGTAGTCTAGCTACTGATATATTGCCAACACTCCCTATAAAATAGTATCCATACTAAGCTGCCTGAATAAAATACTAATATTTTATTCCTCACTACACATACATACTTTTAGTCAGATGACCCCAAAGTCCATCTTTTAATAAAAGTGTGCTTATATCCATCTTGTGAATTAAGACTATTCACAGCAGATTGCTTTACTCGTTTACTAGTTTTACTCTCCGCTGTCCATTTATAAAGTGCTCCATCTTCTGTTGAAAAAACAAAACGAAAACTCAACAATTATACACTCGCACACATCATTCTCCAACCCTCTGCTACATCTCAAGCACACCATCATTTAGTCCTTGCTCCAAAGGCCAGAGGTAGTCGGTCAGCTGCTGGAGCTGGCGGTCTGTTGAGGTGTAGTTTCCTGACTCTCCACCAGGGGGAACTGCTCCCTCCAGTAGGTGAAGTGGCTGTAGGTGTCCGAGCAGGGGAAGTCAGAGGAGGACGCTCGGGCCTTCAGCGGAAACACGTGGTCAACGACCTCGCACAAACGTACGTAGCTGAAGAGAAGAGAGGAGAGCGAGATGATGCAGTGATGCTGTAAGGGCCATGAGAGCAATCCAGTGGGACCTGGGTGAAGGACTTACGATGAGATGTTGGTCTTGGCGTGCTCCTGCACCAGCTCCCCTTTGGGGTTCACTGTAAAAATCCTGTTTAGTGACACCCCAACTTCTTTGTATGAGTATACATCCTACAAAGACAAGAACAGGGGCATTTTTAATGTTAGATATACTGGATATTAGACTTAAACAGTGCAAAAAATACCTAAAAAGCTTCAATTTACCCTCAGTGAACATCCAAACTCACTTTTATGGTGAGAAATAGACTAAACTATAAGCAAATATAACTGTTTGTAAGCTCTGCAGAGCCGCATGTGAGTTACCGTCGGTCTGTTGCCGAATGCTGCGTAGAACGGCTGCTTGTTGGGGTAGAAGAGGTTCTTGATATCAGTGAGACACTCTACCTTGAACTTCTCCGGCTTCTTCTCTATCACCTCCCTGTGAAACACAATCAGCACTGCACGATGAGTTCCTCCTGCATCCTCTCATGTACTAATATAGAAAAACAGATGCACGTTTGTGATCTGAAATACCTGTGCAGAGCTGAAAAGAGGCTGCTCGGGCTCAAGAGGACGGGGCCCATAGGAAGCATAGTGCCTCTCTCGTTGACCCAGTTGAGGTAACCTCTAGTCATGTCAGCCATGCCGATCGCTCGGGCTGAGCAGTACAGGAACTTGTAGCCATTTCTGATGTGGAGAGGAAGAGATTAATATTAACCAACTTGTGTCAATAGAGAGTTGAAATTACTAAATAATTTCTTTAACTTTGTAAAAGCATTTCTTTAAGAGCTTTATTTTATTTCTATAAAATCTCCTTTATGCTTTACTTTAAAACTGAGAGTAGACTGTTAACAAAGTAGTTCTTACTGGCTGACTTTGTGGTACAGCTGAGCAATCCCCTGGTGTGTCCAGTCTTTCCCGAGTGTGGGCAGGATATGACCTAATGTGTCTGACCTGGAGACAAATACAAGCAAGCGTTATTAAAAATGCATTTTTTTGCACTTGTGTAAAAATCTAATGATGTTTTATGTCATAGTCATCCAGATTTAAAACCCTTTGGAATACTTCTCATTGTTGGAATATATAAAAGCATCCTCTGTTTAGTCTGAGAGAGGATTTAAATGTCACAATAACTGGAAAAGTACCTGCTAGCTCTCTATTAAATGCTACCTTTGCAAGAAGCTGCATATTTAATCTTCTGATCAGAATGACAAATTGCCTCATAATCAGCAGTGAATAAATGTTACAGATGGAATAGCCGTGAAGAGTTTATTCATCACACTGAACCCTGCTGTGCACAGAGTTGTACAGCATGCAGATGAACCTAATACTGGAGCCACTTCCAGTAGATTTGCCGTCCAAACTAAACTCCATTATGCATTAAAAAAAACAAAAACAAGACACACGCACCTGGTAATGGTTCCATCTATGTCGGAGATAATTATCTTGTCATCCCAGTTCCAGAGGTAGATGGTGCCTTGACAGCGACAGGTTCCCTGGTACTGAGTGGTGACGCTGAACACGACATCGTTAGGCCCGTCTTGCAACTGAAGAGACAGCTGGGAAATTTGGTGAAGGGGGTGAAAATCCATGAAAAACCACTCAGAAAGGAAGAGAATTGTGTTATAGCTGCACCATTTGGGCTTGTCAGGTGGATCTTTACTGCTGCCATCTTGCTCAAGCTGGTAACTCATTCTTTTATGCTTCTTTTTTAATGTTTGAGCTATCTCTCTATCATATCCAAACTTGTGCTTTAACTTGTGTGCTCACCAGCTGCTCTGATGTGAGTCGGAGAGTTTTCTTATAAGACACGCCTCCCGTTGTGAGTACCGGCTCTGTCTGTATGAGGGAAGAGTTCTGCTTGGCTTCCCGGTGGTCCTCATCACTAGAGGATGACTCTTCTTTCAGTCTGTCATCAGAGAGGTGAACAGGGCATTTATATGCTTCAATATAAACCTCAGTAAGTGAGCAAGGACAATTTTGAGCCAGGAATGCTCTCTTACCTGCTTGTCATATTCCCAACCTGCTCAGCAGTGCAACAGGCCCCACGCTCAGAGGCTGAATCCTATAGGTAATAAAAACAGTGCCAGGTTGGTGTTTATCTGGCGCGTAACTTGTTCACAATTAACATAGCTGCTGCTTTAAATTACCGATTTGGCACTGCTGTTTTTGCTTCTCCAGGAGAACCACCACCTTCCTGCTTTCTTGGGCATCTTCTCCTTCATGATGTTCTCCACTGCAGCCTGAAGCAGACCACACACACACACACACACACACACACACACACACACACACACACACACACACACACACACACACACACACACACACACACACACACACACACCAAGCAACCACAACACAAAGCCATAAAGACACACTTAAAAAATAAAGCAAACTATACCGTAAATCAACAAACACTGAGGCAAAACCAAGAATGTGCCTGAGGCCGAAGCGGGGGAAAATACACCAACAGAATAAAAGTGAAAGCTTGTGTAGAGATATTAAAGGGGGGAGGGGTGTTTAAAACAAAAAATAAACATACAGAGCTGTAGCCCAGAACACTGGTCAGACAGCAGAGGAGGAACTGTAAGGTTGAGTGAATGTAATTAGGGCAGGAGGACTAACAGATGGATGGAGGGAGTAATAAAATAAGACGGGGAGAGAACAAAGGAGAAAACAACATTTAGCTTGAGAGCAAAAGTTTGGAAGACATTTGTTACACAATGTAAATTTTGTCTGCAGTAGCAAAAACTGAACACAGTGAGGTTTGAGGTCCACAGACTCCACATTAGGCCTTATGTTATGTAAAGTGGTGCAGTACCGGGATCAGTCAGAAGGGGGAATACTTCTCATGTAATCCAACCCAACTTACTGACTCCTAAATATCTGTGCAGCGTCTGCAATCAACTCTTACCTTTGGCAGAGGCTTCTGAAAGGCTTGCATAGCCAGCACAAGCGGAGCTGCAGTGTTCCAATTATAGTACCTGTGGGAGATAACAAAATGTATTTTTAGCCCTTCCATAAATGCAGCAAAACACATGTTTTTCAGCCAATTTTAGCTCATTAGGCCAAAGAGTTGTGCTAACGCTGCTGTTTTTGCCTGCAGTGTGTGACACATGAATCCATTCAGTACACTCGAATGTCTTACTTTGAGCCAATTTTCACCACTAAGTTGGGGTCGTCGATGATAGAGGGGTTCTCTGTGAACTGCTGATAGGACACGGTCTTCTTATAAAATTGCTCTGTAAAAGGAAGGGAGAAGAAAAAAAACCCACACGTTACTTATTCCCCATGCTTACAACACAGTGTCTAAAGTGCATCTTGGAGTCGTGTCATGTCACGTGATCGTTTACCTTTCGTGATCTCCCTGTTGTCATTGAGCCCCCCACACAAAGAGATGGCAATTGATGGCAGGTCAGACATGGGATCGCAGTAACTGTCTACTCCACTGTCTCCTCCAGAGCTTACAGACTGAGGAGACTGACTGGTGCTGTGGAGGCCCGGATCCGAGATGCTCCTCACTGTTGCACCAGTGTCACTGCAAAAAAGAAAAAGAGGAGATACTTTTGATAAGAATCTCGCTGATCATTCTGCACAGTTCAGAAATACAACTGTATGAAACTTTTCCTAACATGAAAGCGTGCGTGATGTCCAAATACCTCTTAGGAAAATAAAGGGCTGCCACTTCCGGTTCAAGCTCAGTGATGTCGTCCAGATAAATTCCATCAGAACCAAGATGGCGACTCCTTTTATCTGCAAAAGAGCAAATTCATTTTCAGCCTCTTAGATTTTTCCCCCCCGACTGATTTATCCAGAAGCAAATCATTTGCCAGCTTGATCTCTGTGAGAGGGTCTATAGATGGATTATTATGAGGCTGTAAGCTTCCTTGTAGTACCAGATCCGTTCACCTGGCCCCTGTTTATCTTTGCAATCATATGCAGCGATTCAGACACATTTTTGGCTGTAAATCCATCTTATATTGCATCTTATCTTATACTACGGAGAGCAACTGATTGAGTTTGAGCAATTTGCAGTGTGAAGCTGCAGCTTCTTGACGTAACACAGTGCATTAAATGATACGTGGGGAAACCTTTTTAAGGTTTACCTTTTTTCTTTGACGGAGAGTCTGCTTTGCCTTGTGGACGGGGTGAAGTGTCCTCCATGTCGGCCACCATACGAGCTGCCACGCCTCCCACTGTTGTAACTTGCATCGCCGAAGTTATCGTTTGAGACTCCATCCCAATGGATTCTGCATCGACCATTTCCTCTGTGTGCATCGTCTCTGTCGGCATCAGCAGTCGCAGTGCTGGTATTTCCGAGCAGGGTCCGCACTGTTCCGAAGACACCTCAGGCGTAATCACACGGAAGTGCGTGCTTTCAGACACCGGGATAGATACGGGGCAAACTGGTGGAGGGCTGGACTTCAGTGGAAGGACAGATGGCTACAAGAGTGGAGAAGAGGATGATGATATGAGCTGAAGAAATAACAACACTGCAGATTAGGGTATCAGGATTAAGGCTTTCCTACCATGGCGGCCTGAGGCAGCTCTCCCCACGCCCAGTGCATTTCTGGATTCTGATTGTCTGTGTTTGACGGTTTGCCAATTAGCTCAGAATCACTCTTGGGAGATGTGGGGCGAGAGTTTCCAGGACTAAAAGAAAAAGAGATTATAGCATTTCCACATTTATTTCATGGATTTATAGCATTTACTGTAGGTGTGAAAGTATTTTGTGTGAGTCGAGCACCTCTGAATGGGACTCCACTCCCCATCTGAACGAGTGTACATGCCAGCCTGTTTGAAAGAACTGTTGGTCGAACCAACTGTGTTCTCCTCTCTAGAGACATCCCGAGATGAAGACCTGGAGTATAATCACAAAGACGAGTTAGTCAGGGTTTTCTTTACTCTCTCTTACACTGTCAGGTGATCATCCTCATCCTCTGCATGGGTATTTGATTAGTCCTTCACCATTTCCCTTCACTCCTCACGGCCAGCTCTTACCTGTTGCTCTCCATTTCTGCCACTTCATCCGAGCTGATGTCTATGGGGAACATGTCTTCGTCCGCGGAGTAGTCTCCACTTTCCTCTCTCCTCAGGCTGTCCGCCCGAGCCTTCCTCCTCCTCTTCCTCCTTTTCTTCATCATCACGTTACTGTTCTCGCCATTGCTTGCCACGGAGCACAGATTCTGTATGGGTGTCCCGGAGATCTTCCCCATCAAAACAGGTCCATCTGATAGGATAGGAGAGGTGGCCAGGTAGGAGGGAACCACTTCCTGTTAAGACAGGAAACAGGAGTGAAACAATGCCGAGCAGACAAAGAGCCTGAACGTTACACCAAAAACTACCCACATGAGGAAATCTGTTTGGATTTACTGTCAAAGCTTTAGGTCTGCACTGAAATTGGGTGCTGTAGGAGTGTTGCTGACTCCCCTACTGTTCACACTTTGGTTTTTGTAACGCAGAACAACATGTGATAGTGCAACCTGCACAGCTATTATCTCCTGCTTTGACATGAAGCTATGTCAACCACTGAGAAACAAAAGATAACAACACTCTGCATAAAAGTAGATTATAATCATTGCAATAAATCCCCCACTCCATAGTTAGTGTATCGCATGACTTTGGTCTGAGACATAGGTTTGCAATTAACTGCCAAACTGCAAAAACCTCCACAGAGGAAAGGGTTTGCCAAAGCAGAAGCAGACTCTGTTTCTCAGTTCTGGTCACTTTTATGATCCCTCCTTCTAGGAAAAGAAAAGAGTTTTCCAGGAGGTCTCCTGCTGTCCATCCAGGGGAACATAAATATGTGTGTGCAGACTTAGGGGAAAAACAGAAAGCGAAGACAAACTGACGTATAACACCATGATTTGTGGTCTGACAACAATGCCTCACGTTTTGCTTCCCTGAGCCAAGAAAATGGGTTCAGAGAAACAACGCTCCTCCCCTAGTTGCTCGTTCAAGCCTGAGAATTTGACACCACCCAGGGGAAAATAAATCAGACACTTCCCTCGTTACAGCCAGCCCCAAGCTTCAGTACTTTAGAGTTTGTTTTTATCTTTTTCTGCATGCATCCTCACGTGCATACAAAGCCAAAAAGAGAGAGAAAGAGAAAGAAGATGAGAGTACATGCAACCAGGCTCTTTAAAGCTGCAACTGAACCTCGCAAAACCAAAATAAAATTAAACACTGACTTTCCAAAAAACTGAGGAAAAACGGCTTTCCGTGAAGTTTTGTAAACATAAAAAGTAGAAATGTAGGTCAGACTGGAGGAATTCTGACATATCTTTAACTCGCCAAGCTCTGAGCATTTCTCTAATACTTAAGCCAGTTTCACAAATACTGCAATACCGCAAACATTTAAATTTCCAGAAGCATATTTATCCAGTTTCCGATTTATCCTCATGCTCCCAGTGTTTGACATACTTCCAGGTCATAAAGCCTTGGTGAGTAAATTCTGCGTTCTCAGCTCTTGCTCGCTGATAAACAAAGGCAGTCGGTTTTTAAAAAAAGGAAAGGGGAGAAATTCCTGGGTGCTGTGCCAACTCTGCACACAGTGCGACTTTGTTCAAACTACTATCATTCCGAGTAGGAAAAAGAAAGTTTGGATAACACTTTTCAGTTGCAAATGGGGAGTGTGTGAGCGCAGGGTGTAAATAAAGTGTTATCATTTGAATCTTGGTTTTATTTGAATCAAAAAGGCCACATAAAGGCGGAAATGGTAAATGGCCTGTATTTGTATAGCGCTTTTACTAGTCCCTAAGGACCCCAAAGCGCTTTACACATCCAGTCATCCACCCATTCACACACTGGTGATGGCAAGCTACATTGTAGCCACAGCCACCCTGGGGCGCACTGACAGAGGCGAGGCTGCCGGACACTGGCGCCACTGGCCCTCTGACCACCACCAGTAGGCAACAGGTGAAGCGTCTTGCCCAAGGACACAACGACCGAGACTGTCCAAGCCGGGGCTCGAACCGGCAACCTTCCGATTACAAGGCGAACTCCCAACTCTTGAGCCACGATCGAAATGTACTGCCTTTTATATGGCTACAAATATAACAGTCTTTTAGGGTTTTTTATATAAAGTTCTTCACTGCTGTGTCATTTTCTCACCTGTTCATTTAAGCAGTTCCACATGAGATCAGATGATTTGGCCAAATTAGTTAATCAAAATATAATTACATGCAGACAGCATTATGCTTCGTGGAAACGCTCCCAATCGTTACCTGATCATTTTCTGTTTCTTGCACAAAAAACGCCTCGCCGTTCTCCCCAAGCTTCATGTGGAGATCTACTGGTTCTCCGTTGATTTCCATGTCCACCTAAAAGCAAAAGGGTGAGAGCTGAACAAACTAGAACATTAAACTTTTCCTCTAAAGATGCCCTTGTTGTTGTTGTCGTTGTTTTTTTTTTTATCTTCTCACCACTTTCTCTCGGGACCGTAGGACCCCCAGCTTGCCAAAGCGCACGTGGAATGGCGAGCACTGCAGGGAGCCATCGGGCTGTCTCACAACAATGACGTCGATGCAGCCAGAGAGGGTGGCGGGATTGAGGCCTCGGTACAGCTCTTTGACCTGGACAAACACCTGGCCCGCCAACTGGCCCACGAAATTCATGGTTTGACGGGTCTGGGGGAAGTGAACGGATTAAAATTATTTGCGTAAGTCACCTCTTCCTGAACTCGGCCAACTTTCAAAAGTGGACGCGCTTATGAGTGGGCATCTGCCGTAGCAATCTTCAGCCCGTGAATCAAAGCACTGGTGACATAACTCTCACCCCGCTGGAAATAGGGCGAGCTATTCCAACACTCTGAGGTAAAATAAGCTTTCTGTATGGATAAGAGATGAAGAAGGAGTTGAAGCTGTTTCCTGATCTGTAATTACAAACTGTACAAAGAACCTGTTACCACTTTTGACCTTACTGTCTCTCTTACATCTTACATCCCCTCGGGCCTCATACTGTGAGTCTGTAAAGCCTTACAACTGTTTTCCATTCACACATCAAAGGTCAAAGGACAGACTAAGTTAGACCAGACTGTCAAGTCATGTGTATATAATGTAATACAGTAAATATAGCATGAACTCAATGCATAAAACCCCCATCCACCCCCTTATGTATTTTTTTTAAGCCCATTTGAGTCAAACAACCTTTCAACACCAACAGGATTTAGAGTTCCCCTTAAAAAACAAATGTAAATAGAAACATTTTATAAATAGTTCAGCTTCCATTTCTAGCCCCGCGCTGGTGAAAATTGGAACATATTTAGCGTCTTATATTTGGCCGTAAGCAGGCTACAGAGGGTAAAGACTGACTACTATTACGATTTGTATAGCTTCTTGTAACAGACAGGATGAGAGTGCTGGAGGTGGTGATCCAGGGAAAGATGGCCTTAAATATGTTGGAAAAATGCCAACATATCCTACCCCTTGAGGACATGTGAACAAGAGACGAGGCCCTGTCTGAAGAACAGAGACACCGACTGTTAAATCTTATAAAAGATCTCTTCTAAATTACCTTTGCTGTATTAAATTATTAACTGAATTTTCCACCGGGGCGTTGTGTTACGACACTGTTGACTTTCAAGCAGAGGACTTTTAGTGCAAAATACTGTTACACAGTACAGTGCAGCCTAATCTAAAAATAGATGTCTTGTGTTTGTTCCTCTTTTTGTTTCATCTCAGTGTCTCTGAACACTAGCAAAATACTCGGGCTGGGTTTCAGAAAAAGAGCTCCTCCATCTAAAGAAGACCTTTTATGCACTTTTTCAGCACCACATTTGTATCCTTTAGAATAGCTTAGTATTATTCACAGTTGAAAAGAATCCTTATTTATCTTAAACTGAGCCTTTATAAAGCCTGAGCATCCACCACTGGAACAGTGTATATATGACAGGAAACATGGAAGAAAGTAATAGATCCACTCTTTGTATTAATTAATTAATTAATTAATTTTTAGAATTATAGTGTGGATGCTATTCATTAATGTAATTAGCACTACTCTCTGGTACGATTACTGTTTACTATTCAACTTAATCTCATTTTTATTATATTTGTTTGGGGGTTTTTTTTAATCACCGTTGTGTGCAAATTTTTTCATTGTATAAGGCTCACAGTATATGCCTGTGGCACATCCTGCTCTGTGACCAAATAATTTCCCCAGTGGGATCAATAAAGGATCCATCCATCCATCCACTTGTGTTTAGCTGTGGTATGTTCATTTGGAAGAGTCTGGCTGAACAGCTTAGCAGATAATGTGTTCAGTCCCACATCAATACACAGAAACACACAGTACAAGATGCAATCTATTCCTGATTATGTAAGAAAATAAAACCTTCTACATGTAAGGAAATTCCTTTATTTAAATGTTTAAATAAAAAACATGTGATGTGACAAATCAGCTTCCATAACGCATGTTTAAACACCTAAAAGTGTAATAAGGTCTAATCGATATGGTAAACAGCTGACTCATATACCTCCTGACAGGGCAAACGGGAATTTTTTGTGATGAATGAAAAAAGCTTAATGAGCGTAAAGACAGATAAAAGACACACAAGTGGCCAGCGTGGTTATAACAGACATCTACAGAGTAAATAAAGACAGTTTATCATCGGTTTCATCTCAGAGTCAGGTGCAGTCAAATATACATAAACAATCCAAAACATACCTGTTTGAGCTGAGGGGCTGCCTTTTAACCAACACACGGGAGACGAGCGTTTCATCAACCGGGAATAATAAAACAACGAAACATTTTAAAAGACCTCCTGTTCCTCGATACAGGTGATGTCTGATGCCCGGATGCAGCTCCTGGGAGCATGGAGAAAAAACGCTACCGTTTAAGTTAAAGCGTTGACTCTTCCTCTCTAAGCGAGTCTGTTCCTCTCACTCAGGAGTCCTGTCACTGGGTGACGTCACTTGCAAAAAAAACCCCCGACCCGTTAGTTGGCCAATCAGCGTCGAGCTGTTGAGTTGCCAAGAAGAAAGAAAAAATCGATTCAATTGCCACAGTGGCAACAAAATTACCCTCTTTCTTACTTTGTCGGAGCTCTTCTGTGCCTACAGAGTGACTTTATGCTCTTTCGTGACCGTTTACATCCAGTCGCATTAAACTTGTAACCCTGATAACAAAAAAAATAAATCTACAGCAAGACATCTCACTTTACTTAAGTCTTTGACAGCGGGAAGCAGTGGAAGCTTCGTAAGCGTTTAAAGTCACCAGTCTGTCAGTCAGGTCTGATGCTGTGAGGTGATCTTTCTAGCCAATCACAGCTCTGCCTCGTAACACATGCCATGTTTGCTTACAGCGCGAGACCCTCCAGTGAGACTGTGCGAAGAGGATGTGGTCGGCTCGTGGTTAGTGAGATTAGGACACTAAACATAAGCAAAAATAGGTATTTAATGTAGAAAGATGCAAACGCTGAGTTTGCAAAGACTAACATACTCGAGAAGGAAACAAAGTCAGGATGTAAATGCACCAATTTCATTTCTAATTTAAAAAAAGCGGCTCTACTGTCATTAATGGTACAATTACATTACTGCCAAAACCACTCTGTCTGTATCTCTGTGCCTCAGAGCCCAAAATCCTGACAGCAGACTGCTTCTCCCCTCATGCTCCAGGACAAATACTGGACGGGGTTACACGCTACAAAAGCCTCACGTGCAGCTCTTCTGCAACCAAACCAAGCTCAGCCTGTGTGTCTGGGAAAATGTGTCTCTGAGTGAACACGATCTAATTGTTTTTCCAGACTGTGAGGCAGAAAGGGGAAGAGTGTGTGTCTTCATAGTAGTTTTCCATCACAACTTAAAATGAGCGTTTATTGTTTTAGGTTTGCACTTTCGCAACCATCCTTTTTCAAATTCTGACGGTTGGTGTCAGGAAATATGAGGCGCTCTTAGTCATTTTTTTCCTCAATGCAAATTTCAAATGGAAGTAATGCAAATATTTTTGGCCAGGATGCTTTTAATCTCGCTTTTGCAGAAGTTTACTTTATTACACCCTATGGTCATCTTTACTCACTGGCCACTTTATTTATTGTTAGCACCTCGTTTTGCCTTCAGGGGCGCCTTAATTCTTCATGGTACAGATTCCATTCTCCTCAGACCTGAGGCATCAATAGGAGACTTCCACCCAGAGAACTGGCCTCAATTAATGTTTGTTCACTTCCAGACCATTCTCTGTAAACCCTACTAATGGTTATATGGAAAAATCCCACTCGATCATCAGTTTCTGAAATGCTCAGACCAGCGTGTCTGGCACTTAAATCAGATGCTCAGTTTGAACTTTGGTGGGTGATCCTCACCATGTTTACATACCTAAATGGATTGTGTTGCTGCCACGTGATCACATATAAGCAACAAGCCTTTTAAGCAGGTGTACCTAAAAAGGGGTCAAAACAACTCATCAGTGTAAAACATGTTATGCTTACACTGTTACACTGAACGCCAAAACACTTTCGCTTTGTTTTTTTACATAAACTATTTTAAATATCTGCAGTAAACACCCTGTCCTTTAAACACTCGATGTTACACATACCGATGTATATCTGTACCATCGGTAAGCCTATCCCAGAGTGCCTACGTAAACAGGCGGGACACACATTATGTCGGTGACAAACGCTGGCGTCACTGGACCCTCCGAGGATACATGAGCCACATAGCTGCCGACATGTTTCCAAGAACACGTTTTTTTGCCAGGCAAACTCAGCCAGCGTTGTACACTTTTAAAAAAGCACATGATATCAGTTTAATTTTCAACATGAATGGTCAGAGACGTGACCTGTGTCAGGCTACAAGAAACCTGCTGACATGTGACAGTCTCACTTGCCTACTCGGCTGAAGAAAAACATCAGCTTCAAATTTCTACTTGGTGCATTTACACTGTTGTAATAGACCTCAACTGGTGAACATGTAAGCTGTTCTTGTTCTTTTAGGACAGCCCCGCTAAGGGGAAATCATTTTTGCTTTTGTGTTCTCACACCCTGTGAGGCCAAGAGGAAGTGATGACTTGTGAGATGTCAGTTCACTGCCTTCCTAAGCAGTGGTCACATACTGTACTTACAATGTAAGGGTGTAATAGCACACTGTCCATTCTGCAGACAACGTGCTACATTTAACATTTAAATGAATTACTGATTTACAGGTAAAATGTTTGCTTGTCCTGTCATAGAGCTGGTCATGCACTTTAATACATACAAAAAATGCAGTGAAAGGTGCTTGACAGTCATTTTTTACAAATGACTCCACCATAAACCGGACTTACTCAACACAGTTTGCCTCAGGTATTACTAATTCTTGTTAAACGACATTTTAATTGAGTCAGTTGTTAAAATAATATAGGTTTCTGATTGGCTGAGGCGATTCTGGCCTGAGGATCATGAGACAGAGGCTGAAAAGACTAAACTCTGACTCAGAGACTAAAAGGAAAAATAATGAGCTTTTCCAGGGCTTATGGTTGCAGATTGTTTTTAAAAAGTCATTTAAGTTAACTGTAAGATGTCAAACAAATACGGAAAAACAAAAAGGAAAACATCTGCTGTCTTTCGGTGTTGTGGATGCATTTGTGAATATAGTTGATAACAACTGCTGTAGGGTATCTCGTAACTTTTACTTGACCTAATGAGTCTGAGCCCGTCATCTTCAGTTTCAGTGGTAACGTCTAGTCTTACACTGGTGGATTATGGAAAAATACAACCCCGCTCTCCCTGCTTCTACTCAGAGAACCTACTGCATGACTTTGAAAGGTTGTCGTGACTATTTTATTCATGTTCACATTGCACAAATGCTGAAACACACAAACGGGTATAACTTGCTTTAAGCGTTATTCATGCTTTTGTGTTTTTTTCCACACATGCAGATGATTTTCTTTTTTCTTAAATCGCTTTACCCAGCTCCAGGTGGTGTCAGTGGCATAGTTCTGAGCAGCCTCATCTAACTCGTCTCCATCTTCTGCTGATATCATGATTCCATAGTGTGTTTAATCCCAGCGGCAGATGTTTGGTCTTTGCCACCTCTTGATAGATATGAGTCTGGTCTGCTCAAGAACTTGTATCCTTACTCTCTCCGCGCATGTCAAGTGTCTGACTGTTGAGTGCAAGTGAACAGTGTCTTACTAAATTTACCCAGGCCCCCTGGTTGGAAACCTGAGCTGGGTCTGGAGTGGTCATCATGCACCAGACCCTTTGATTTCTTAGGCATTTGATGAGGGGGACACCTGCTAAAATTGCATTTTAGTGGAACTGGGCATCTTCCCTTTAGACATGATCACACAAGAATGACACAATAAGCTGCACTGGCACAGAGATCTACCTAATAAGACATGCCTGACAGTGCCTTTTAATATGTAAATGTCTCATTAGTTCAGACTGTGCCACCTGTTGTGGGTGTTGATCCTTTGTTGACAGTATAGTGTTGTTGCATCACGTTGAGACAAGACCACCTGTTGCATTGGGTGAAATCCAAGACTCCCAAGTACCCAGTGACTCTTCCAGTGATTACTGTAATTAATATTAGACTATTATACACAGTGTGTTTGAACTGATGACCTTTGTTAGTCTAAGGGGTGGGGATGGGGGGGCTCCTTAGTCTAAAACACTGTTTGGTGGGTGTTATGTGTCAAAGTGACATTCACACGAGTGCCAAGGATTCCCAGCAGCACATTTAATTTTAAAGAGATTAAATGTATTCATAAAGTATTTGCTATATTAGAAGAGTAGAGTTTGCTACTCCCTTCACAGAAATGTGCAAACCAGACTCATCATGACAAAAGTTGGAGAACTGAGTGCAGAACTGAGGAAGGGTACAAAGGTCATTCAGTGTCAGCTCATCAAATGTCTCCCACCTGACCATGTGAGATTTTCTTGAAAAGTGACACTACAGCTAGATAAAAAGAGTTGTTCCTTTCATATTAAAGCTTTAATGTCTATTAAACATGTAAGGACGTTCCCCTTCACTCTGGACCTAACAGCCTCCACGCTAATGTTAGCATCTCTGTGCTTGTGCTGCTAGATTTTCAGTCCTTTCCGGGAGCTTCACTACCACCCGGGCATCACTTTCCAGCCTCGCCAGAGATACATCCATCGCGGGTCCCGCAGGATTTTCCATAACTCCAATGGAACTAAATCGTTCTGGTCTGCTACTCGCCGCCCTCGCAGGAACCCTGATCGGGCTGTCAACCATCGATCTCTAGCCCACCTGCCCAGGGCGCCCACTGCGATTAGCAAAAAAGAAGATACTCCACTCAACTTCGGTCTTCTAAACATTCGTTCATTGACAAGTAAGGGACCTCTCATCCAAGACCTCCTATCTGACCGTAAGTTTGACTTTTTCTGCTTAACTGAAACCTGGCAACAACCTGATGACTTTTCTCAGCTAAACGAATCTGCTCCTCTGGGGTTTGTTTACTTTTCTAAACCCCGCTGCTCAGGTCGTGGGGGTGGTCTCGCGATCCTTTTTCGCCAGCACTTGAAAGTCCTGCCGGTTAATGTTGATACCTTTAGTTCTCTAGAGGTCCTTGCATGTGAGCTGACTGGACCCATTCCCACTATCATAGCTACTGTATACCGCCCCCCCAAACCTAACCCTGTCTTTCTCAGTGACTTTGCTAATCTACTAACCCATCTTTCATCTCTCTCCCCAAATGTGATCTTGGTGGGAGATTTCAACATTCACATGGACAATAATGACCTTCTGCTCACCAGAGACTTTTCCTCCTGTCTCGAAGGCTCTGAATTTAAACAATTTATCGATTTCCCCACTCACTCTAAAGGACACACCCTGGACTTGGTCTGCTGTTCTGGTCTTACTCCCTCGAATCTTTCTGCTACTAAAATCCCCATAACTGACCACTTCCTCCTTTCATTTAACCTTACTCTCTGCTGCTCTTCTACCAAGCCAACCCGTCTCATTTCGTTCTGCAACATCAAGAACATTGATATGGACATTCTCACTACCAGTTTGGACAATCTTCAGATTCCGGACTTCTATTCTACTCCTGATGATTTGTTGTTATATTATAATAATTGTCTACGCACTGTCCTTGATTCTCTGGCTCCTGTAAAAACCCACTCTGTTTCCTTCACTTGCTCTGCTCCCTGGTTTACCTCTGACCTCCGAGCTCTGAAGGCCAAAGCTCGGCAGCTAGAGCGTAAATATAAGAAATCTGGTTTAACTGTTGATTCAGAAATCTATAAATACCATGTACTTCAGTATAAAGACTCCATTAACAAGGCCAAACAAAGCTTCTACTCTGGTATTATCAGTTCTTATGAGGGTAATGCTAGGACTCTGTTTTCAGTTTTCAACAAACTAATTCAACCCCCCAACGCTTTACCACCGCACTTCTATTCCTCTGAAACATGCAACTCCTTGATGCTGTTCTGGACTACGAAAATCGATAACATCCACCAGCAACTCAGATCAAATGTTGTGTCTACGCCCTCTCCAGAACCTTTTCTCCTTTTTGAGCCGTTTTCCACTTTTCATCTTCCTGATTTATCTGATATTTCCGAGTTAATATGTAAATCAAAACCTGCCACATGTCATCTTGACCCCATGCCCACGGGGCTTGTGAAATTCTGCCTCTCTTCTTTACTCCCACTCATCTGTGCTATCATTCACTCTTCTCTCACCACCGGTATCGTTCCCTCCTTATTGAAGACTGCTCTAGTCACTCCTATACTGAAAAAACCTTCTTTAGATCCTAACAACTTTAACAACCTCTGTCCGATTTCCAATCTACCCTTCATTTCTAAGATACTCGAAAAAGTGGTTGCAGCTCAACTTCATTTACACCTGGTTAATAATAACATCTATGAGAGATTTCAATCTGGTTTTCGCTCATGTCACAGTACCGAAACTGCTCTACTTAAAGTCACTAACGATCTCTTAATCGGAGCTGACTCTGGTCTTCTCACCATTCTCGTCCTTTTAGATCTGAGCTCAGCCTTTGACACCATTTCTCACTCTGTCCTTCTAAGCAGACTTTCCTCTCTCGGCATCTCTGACACACCCCTCGCCTGGTTTCAATCATATCTCCTCGACCGTTCCCAGTTTATTCAACTAAGATCATTCCGCTCTCGTCTATTCCCCGTCACCTCTGGTGTACCCCAAGGCTCAGTTTTAGGCCCTCTTCTCTTTATAATATACATCCTCCCTCTAGGTACCATCTTCCGCAAATTTGATCTTCAGTTTCACTGTTTTGCTGATGACACCCAGTTATATCTCTCTTGCAAACCTGATTCCTCCCTCCCACCTTCTTCCCTTACAGAATGTCTATCCGAGTTAAAATCCTGGTTTACCTCTAATTTTCTAAAGCTCAATGAGGATAAAACTGAGATCCTCCTTATTGGCACCAAATCCAACCTTTTGAAGGCAAACCATTTCTCACTCACCATCAATAACTCCACAGTTCTCCCTTCTCCTCAGGTTAAGAGCCTTGGTGTCATCCTAGACAGTTCACTTTCTTATAAATCACACATCAATAACCTCACCCGTTCTGCCTACTTCCATCTACGTAACATTAACAGATTGCTTCCTTCTCTTTCCACCCAGTCTACGTCCATTCTTGTACATAGTCTTGTTACCTCCCGTATTGACTACTGCAATTCTCTTCTGCATGGTCTCCTCCAAAAATCCCTCCATAAGCTTCAACTGGTTCAGAACTCTGCTGCTCGCATTATCACCAGAACCCCCTCCTACCAGCACATCACCCCTGTTCTTCAGGAACTTCACTGGCTCCCTGTGAAATTCCGGATAATTTTCAAACTTCTTCTGCTCACCTTCAAGGCCCTTCATAACCTCGCTCCTTCTTACCTTTCTGACCTGTTAACCACCACTTGTTCTGCCCGTTCACTTCGTTCTTCTTCTTCTGTCCAGCTTACTGTACCTTCCTTCCGCCTCACCACCATGGGAAGCAGAGCTTTCAGCTGCTCTGCTCCCAGGTTGTGGAATTCTCTGCCCCCTGAAATAAGAAATATTGGTTCTCTCCCCCAGTTTAAATCCCAACTCAAAACTCGTCTGTTCAAATCTGCATATTCACTGTGAATCCACTGTTTGTTCATTTTATCTTGTGCTTTATTTTATTGTTCTTATTCTGCCATTGTTTTACTAAGTGTTTTATCCTATTGTAAAGTGTCCTTGGGTGACTTGAAAGGCGCTCATAAATAAAATTTATTATTATTATTATTATTATTTTTAAAAAGTAACTAAGTAACTAAGTAATTAATTACCTTTGAAAATAAGTAATCAGTAAAGTAACAGGATTACTTTTTTGGGGAAGTAATCAGTAATTAGTTACTTTTTTATGTAACTTGACCAACACTGATTGCGATGCACAGTTACTCACAATTACGTCACAAAAAAAGTAACTGTGCGATGCAAAAACAGTACAATGAGAATTTAGAATGTTTCCTTTCTTACTTGTTTGAGTTATTTATTTAATCTAAGTTCATATTCTCTCTCTCTCACTCTCTCGTGTTTTCTTTAATGAACTACTGTGATAAATTTTTAAGAAGAATGAATGGCACGTGGTTCATTAGAATTAAGTCAGATGTCCTGCTCTAGAAGTGACATCTCCAGTTTCATTATTCACTGATGACTCCTCTACTTCTGGATCACCTATCAGTGCATTGAAAATATTTTGAAACCACCATTACTAAAATTTAACCTTGACTTCATTAATGTCAATCTAGTTAACACAAAAGTTAAACAGTAACAGTTAACTCACATTGTTTTGCTGGTGTAACCGTATTTATATGATTCCAGTTTTGTTATCTATGCATTTTTCTACACGTTACTGACTCCATGGCGCCCTCTTAGAGGTAATGTCAGACACAATACTGTGTACAATTACTGTGCATTAACATCCATGTATCTACTATACTGGAATATTTAAAAACACTATAAATTATTGACATATTCATTAAATTGCAATTCCATTTTATTTATATAGTGAAAAGTTTTAACCTTTGGGTCTTGGAGGGTTGAGCTTGGCCTGCTATGATTGATGTAGGAAGCTCTTTGCCCAACTAATTAACATTCCCAAGACCACCATGTTAATTAATAAGGGGATGCAGATAAGCAAATCATCAGGGATCTTTATTCTCAGCAGGATTATTGAGGTCAAGGATGGCCTTGTCACCTCGTAAAAATCCAACGGGCAAGGGACAGGCCGAAGGGGAGGATAGCAAACTGATGCACACTTCCCAAAAGGTGAAATGCAGAAACCTTCTGTGTTCAAAATGAACTGGCACATGGAAGTAAGCATCATTGAGGACTAAGGTGAACCACTCTCCTGGAGTGATGGTCTTCAGGACATATAGTATCTGGAATCAAGAAGTAAGTGGAATAAAATCCCTTGCTCATTAATCCCGTGTTCTGATTGCACTATTGTGATAGCCCTTTTGTAGCATATTTCCTATGACAAGCCCAGTGTCTTCACAGAGTGTGACAGAAGTCACTTTCTCTGAAAAGGGTGAGATCGATGACGAAACTGCAGCTTGTACCCCCGGGACATTGTTATCAAAACCCACTTATAAGGCCTCTCATCTCTCACTGAGAATGGCAAAACACTGCAATTAATTAGACAAAGTGTGTCTCAGGTGCCCCACTAACTTGATATCTTGTTGCCAACCAAGCAAGTGTTTGCTTAGGCAATCCAGACAAGAATTCCAGCAAGCTGCAGGAGGTCACCTGAAACTTCCACTAACTTACTTATGTCAGTATACTTAAATGTGTTAAATTCTAATACCTGAGAATACCTTAAACCTAGCTGTTCACAGCGTTCTCAGGGAGAGCAATATTGAAAGATATTGAGAGACCTGTAGCTTGCTACTGTCAACAACCTTCTACTGCTTAGAAGTATTTCTTATTTGGCTTTCTCCCACTAGGTTTATATCTGGGACTCTCCACCATTTGACCTTAGAACTGAAGAAGCTCCTTGGATGAGAGGTGAAACGTTTTCAAGTAACTTAAAGAAGTCCAGACGCCTTTCTTTGCAAGCTCCCTTGACTACGATGACCTGGATGACTGAGAACCCTCACAGACATATTTGGTAGTGATGGGACGTTCTGTATCGAGGCTTCGGAGCGTGTGTCGAGTAATGGAGGGGGCGTTTCCGCGAAGCGCGTATCGAGGCTTGCTTCATTTATGGGAGGAGCTGAAAATGATGACGTCCGAAGCCTCGCTGCCCGGCTGTACCACGTGACTAGTTCATGAAGTGGTTCGAACTTTGCCGCGAGATATGACAGCGATATAAACCCCTCAGACTTCATTCAAAAATGTGGGTGTTTGATGGAGAGTTGCGGTTAGTGAGAGTTTGGAGACCGTTTGGAGGTTTATGAGAGTGAGGAAAGTCAGGAGAGAATGGAGCCAGCTAAGAAGAGGAGGATGTCCTCCCCTGTGTGGGAACATTTTGATCTTATTCCTCCCAACAAGGTATGTAAATTTCTACAGAAGATGTATTTTCATGATACTGATGGTGCAATACAATTTATGTTGAGCTGTCTTGACTTTTGTACAAGGTGAAGTGTTTGCTATGTGCCAGGGAGCTGGGATATGACAACAACAACACCTCATCCATGCTTAGGCACTACAGAGCTTTGCATGAGAATAAGGGGGACACCGATTGTGGAGCAAGACCAGGTGAGCCATCAAATGCAATGATAATATAGGATGCAGTAATGTTACTAAATGATATAACAATATTATACAACTGTTATAAGTTACGTGTGTGATATTTATATTTGTGCTTTATCTTTATTGTCTTTCCTCAGGAGAACAATCTCAAATAGATGAAGACCTGGTCAGCATGGTGATTGAGGACTCCCAGCTATTTAGCATTGTGGAGGACAAAGGATTCAAAAGATTTGTTAAATCATTAAATCCTAGCTATGTTCTCCCCACTAAAAAGGTCATAAAAGCAGTGAAAATTTAGTTTTTACAGAATAAAATGTGAACAGGCAGGACTGAGGCTCAAGCCTCAGTGTGTAGCTGTCCATACCTCAACGTTACAAAAGCACAACTACTGTCCACACCCCAACCACACCTCACCTCACAGTAAATGATCATTTCCATTTCAAGCATTTCCAAATAATCATTTCCCATACTGCCACTATAAATATACACAGTATACTGCCATCACTACAATATACATGTTTTACACACTCCTTTTGTTGTTGACATTTACAGGCTGTGTGCAAAATGCCACACTCTTCAAATTCATGCCAGCTATTATTTTTACGTCCAGTAGGTGTCCTGCTAGAGCAAATGAAGCTTCATGAAGCTTCGCGTTGGGGTGAACCAATTGGATGAAAAGCTTCAGTGCTTCATGGGGCTTCATCTGCCCATCACTAATATTTGGCTTTCTGTTTTTCTTCTTTTTTTTCACATATAGTGTACATACAGTGTAATGACTGTGAATGCTTCTATGCTGGTAATGTCAGGGCTTTGTGTGCGGGCAGGCAGAAATGAGGATCCAAATGCAGGACTCGAACACAGAATTGTAACTCAAAACCTCAACTTTATTGCTGGAGAAATTAAAACATGAACTGAACAAGGGTAGTGAACACGAAAATACTGACCACAGTATAAAACACACAGGCATAATCCGATGGTACAACAATGTGGCACTGAGGAAGGGCAAACACAGGGTTAATATACACAGGGAAGTAATCAGGGAATGGAAAACAGGAGGGAGACACAGCTGGGAGAGATTGGGGCTAACGAGTCAGGGGATCGAAGCTGGACACACTGACATAAGACACAATCCTTCAAAATAAAACAGGAAACAATACACACTAAACTAAGACACGGACTGGACAGAGAGAGACAGACTAGACACTGAACTAAACCAGCAATAAACATGAGAACACAAAACCTATCCCTAAACAAGAATAACTAAAACATAGATTAATAATCACCATCATCATCATCATCATCATCATAACCAACAAAAGCACCACAAGAGAATAAGAAAACAATCCATAATGCAAAAAACACACCAAAACATAACAACTCAAAATACTGGGTCAAACTGACCCAGAACCGTGACAGGTAAGGAGATGTCATTTCAGGACTTAAACCAGACTCTAAGAAATTGCTGTGTCTAATTTTGCGATGCTGCGAGTAACAAACTGGGTTCAGTTTGGAGGTTGAAGAAGAACTTTCCCTCGCCAGGCCGACAGCCGTCTGTGCCACAGTTTATCTCATCTCAGTTTATCTCATGCAGCGCAGGGCTAAATTTAAAATGATTAAATACTTAAGACAATGTATATTCTTCTATGACAAAAAATATGTGTTCATTTAAGCAAATAAACAGAGCCGTAAGAGATGTTTTTCAAAAATAGTTTTCTTTATTTTTATTTGCTGCTAACAAATCTTTTTAAAAGATTTGTAGCTTTTGTAGTGCTCCCTACTATGTGAACCCCTCACCAGAATGTTGAAGTTTTTTAGTTCAAGCAAATTAAACCCCAACAATCAAATGATCCCCTGTGAGCAAGCACTAGGCACAGTGGAAAGGAAAAACTCCCTTTAAACAGGAAGAAACCTTTGACAGAACCAGGCTCAGGAAGGGGCAGCCATCTGTCGCGACTGGTTGGGGGGTGAGAGGCAAAAAAAAAGAAAAATGAGAGCACAAGTTAGCTAAATGTTGCTCATGTTGTCTAACATGAACAACGTATGATTTTCTGGACTGTGGATGAAAAGCAGTCCATCATTACTAGTCTTTAAAAAGGGACTAATCGATCATCAAGGTAGGAATATGGCTCAAGGAGGCCACAGACAGAGTTAAATAGGCTATCACTATTAAGCTTTGAAAAGCCCCAGTAAGCTGCAGGTATAATAAGGCCTACTGCGGCAACGCCTAAACCTATTTTAAGTAGGCGTTTGGCACCATGACGCCATGAACCACTAGTCGGAACCACGTCAGGAGATGCTTCTGAGACAGGAGAATCAAGCTCTTCGGGTTGAGGACCAAGATTGTCCTGTGTCGGGACCACATCAGGAGATGGTTCTGAGGCAGGAGAAACAAGCTCCTCAGGTTCAGGAGCAAGATTGTCCTGTGTCGGGACCACATCAGGAGATGGTTCTGAGGCAGGAGAAACAAGCTCCTCAGGTTCAGGAGCAAGATTGTCCTGTGTCTGGACCATATCAGGAGATGGTTCTGAGGCAGGAGAAACAAGCTCCTCGGGTTCAGGGGCAAGATTCTCCTGTGTCGGGACCATATCAGGAGATGGTTCTGAGGCAGGAGAAACAAGCTCCTCGGGTTCAGGGGCAAGATTCTCCTGTGTCGGGACCACATCAGGAGATGGTTCTGAGACAGGAGAAACAAGCTCCTCGGGTTCAGGAGCAAAATTCTCCTGTGTCGGGACCACATCAGGAGATGGTTCTGAGACAGGAGAAACAAGCTCCTCGGGTTCAGGAGCAAGATTCTCCTGTGTCGGGACCACATCAGGAGATGGTTCTGAGACAGGAGAAACAAGCTCCTCGGGTTCAGGAGCAAAATTCTCCAGCTGCAGAGGTTCACCAGTGATGTTGTGAACAGCAGCTAATATTTCTTCTTCCTCCTCCCGTCTCAGCTCATCCTTAAGATTATTAATTATTTCTCTTTTCATTTTAAGATGTTCATAAAGTTCATCTATGAGAGCTTTGTTATGAACAATCTTGAAATTTTGCTTTTTGACTTTTTCTTCCAGCCAAAATATTTGCAGTGTCAGACTTTCTGTTGTCCTTTCTTGATACTCAAGATTTTGCAAACGTTTCTTGAGATTTGTGTTTGCTGTTTTTAATTTGTCTATCTCAGCAGTAATGCTGCTGTTCTCCTTAAGGAAATATTCTTTTTTTTCATGAAAGTCACGGTGCATCCTCTGAATTGTGCTAACCTGCTCCTGCATTTTAGCCTCCAGAGATTTGACCTGCAACTGCTTTTCATCAAGTGTCTGTCTCACCTGACGCTGAAGAGTACAAATTTCTCTTTTCAGCTCAACTGTGAGTTCTGTCTTCTGAAATACTTTCCTATATTGTTTTTCTATTATCTCTTCTTTTTTTATTATTTCATGGTGAGCTTCTCCCACTTGCTGCTCAAGTCTCTCTAAAGAGTCCTTGAGATCTGTGTTCTGTCTCTTTAGCTCGTTTTTATCACTTTGAATCTGAGACAACTGAGCAGCAATGCTGCTGTTCTGCTCAATGAGAGATTCCGCCTTTTCCAAAAAGTCATGGTGCATTGTCTGAACGTACTTTTCCTGTTCCTGGAGTTTAGCCTCCAGAGATTCCACCTGTGTCTGATTTTCTTTAGCCTGAGCCTTCACGTGTTTAAGCTCATCTCTTGACTGATGGAAATGATCTTTATAATAATTCTTTTTGAGCTTTAGGGTGCTCAACTCCAACTGGAGTTGTTGAATTTTCATTTGAAGCTCCATAGGGTCAGGTATTTCTCTCTCCATCAACCCATACAGTCTTTGTGATTCCTCTCGAATCTCTCCGTCAGACTGTGAATTATTAAATGTTTCGTGTGACATTTCTTTAAACGTTTTAATGCAAAGTGTCACGAGAAAAAATGTTTGCTTAATTGTTTAAGTTTAAAAATAGTCCCTTTCTGAAAAGTTTCTGGTTTGCTAAACACAACTCGCCGTTTCTGAAAATGTTCCAAGAAAACTGTGTTTGCAAAGGTGAAGAGGGGGTATTTATAGACTTTTGTGGCTGCGAATATGACGTCAGTGCTCTTTGAGCCTTTGATCCTTTGTTCGCTCAAAGGATCACATGACAACTGTGCGTAATTCTGCGCATGCTCAGAGAATACCATTGAGATGCACGGTTTTGTTTTGTTTTGAATTTTTTTTAAATACCCTGAAAACAGTGTTGCCAACTTAGCGATTTTGTCACTATATTTAGGGAGTTTTCAAACCCCCTTAGCGTCGTTTTTTCCCTAAAAAGCGACTAGCTTCTGGTGTTATTGGAGGCTTAATTTATGACGACTTTTGACGTGAAAGCGCTTGTTGCTCTTACTCTCAACAAGCAGCGGGTGCTGCCGTGGGCACCTCGCTCGTGCCAAAGTGCCCACAGGCGGAGGATAGTCCTCCTCCAGCCGCTATCAGGGCAGAGTTCAACCATGGATCCAGTTTTATACTACACCGTCCTCTAGTGTTCAATACAGGTAAATACACGTGGAAGTCAAGCGCTTGATGTTGCATTCATGTACATTATTGCAACAGCAGCTTTTCAGTTATTGTGTACATACATGACAGTTAATGGTACGCAAATATTTATAGATACGACATCAACCACATACATACATATATTTTATCCAGTTTTGGCGTATTTAAATATAATAATTATAATGCTCCTTAATATTATTATGTTCTGACGATCTCTTTCTCCCATCGCAATGCTGTAGATTTTCTTCAGCACTCAAAGGCAACACAGTACCTTGCTGCTGCTTTCACGGTGTCCTCCTCTTGTCGCATATCCAGTTAGCTGATCGTTAGCTTTTGTGCCAGAATGGTTTCAGTGGCGTGTCAGTGTTTGTCCGTTGTTTCTGGCTAAGGATAGCGGGGACTTGGTGGCTTTCATGTTCCGTGCAGCTAATCTAAAAACCATCGGCAAAGCGGGAACTGGCTGGTAGGTGGTGTTTGAAACCGCGGAGACGTAACATATTGTTCACGTCCACTCCACTCTCGTGAATCAGCCGGCTAGAGGCAGAGAAAAGGCTAGCTGCGCTAACAGGCTAGCAGCTAAGCTCTTCTGAATATTTTAGGGTGTGTTTGTTGTTTACTTTTTGGCGGCGCTTGTTTAAACTAAGTATAAGTTAATGCCGTGAGTGTTATTACATGTTAACGCTGTTACGTACCAGCAGTTGGTCAGCTTTTAAATTCTGTAGTTCAGGGTTTGTTTTGGAAGGGCTTGGCTAAGTAGCAAGAAAACGTTAGCCCTCGAAGCTAACAACTTAAAGTGCAAACTAAAGCAAGCGTCGATTTAGAGAACCTTGCAACCCACAATCGCGGGCTGTTAAATGGTATCGCCTGAGATTTGTTAATACTGTTTTTCAGCAGTGCACCCATCGTGTGTTAGCCCTGGCTTTGCTTGCTGGGAAGACATGGACGTTATGTAATGTGAATAATCACCAGGCTATAGTCTCAGATATTTTACAGCTAGCTTACTCCCATGTCCAAAGTTGTCACCGTCAATTGGGCTTATCGACAGCTAGCTGACGTGATAGCATTTCAATTTGCATCTGTTTAGTCAGGAGTCGTCTCTTAAGTTTCCTTGCGGTTTGCCCATCAATAGGAATCTACACATAATGGCTACATTCTTATACTCTATACCAATACACGTGCACACGCGAAATCGTTAGTGCTTGTAAGTGCTTTAGGTATCTGATTGTCCACTCCTGGTGTGAGATAAAATTGTATTTACCCTCCTTTTTGCTTAATCTCAGGCACTTTCGCCGAACGATGGACGAGCTGGTCCATGACCTGGTGTCAGCGCTGGAGGAGAGCTCAGAGCAAGCTGCCCGTGGTGGTTTTGGTGATGGAGGTGACCATGCACTGGCAGTGGGCTGTCTGCTAAAGAGACAGGCTCGGAAGCGGAGGGGTAGGAAACGACGCTCAGACAACCCACATCCACCGTGGGAGACGGGCCACCTCAGTGAGGGTTCAGAGTCCAGTGTGGAGGAACATAAGGTGAGATAGGGTGAATTGAATAGGGACTGTGGACAAGACACATCTGTTTGAAACCCTGTGTCAACAGTGTTACCTAAGACCAGCTGAGCCAGTTTTACTACATTTGAGGATGTAGTTATCTGGCTTGCTGTAGTTGTTTTGAGAAGAGGAGAAAAATGTAACTGGGGGGGGGGGGGGATCCAAAATATATTAAAATAGTGTGGCGTTTTGGACAATAGCAAACATTTTTATTTGGGTAAAAATGTGTCTGTGTTTCATAAATCTGGCCCCACTGCTGTTGCTTCTGTCTTAGCTGACATACTCGTGTTGATGCAAGTGTCTTAATTTAGCATCAGCATCACAGCCTGGTATTCACCACAGTGTCATTTGTTGCAGGACTACCGTGCCAGTACAGGAGCTGTCTCTGCTGCCAATAGCCATGCCCGTGACAACAGTGACTCAGATGAACAACTTGGCCCCAAACGGCGAATCCCCTACACAGCCGACATGGGGCGAAGTAAACGGCCGCTCTGGCCGGATGACCTGGGTGTCCTGGGCTCAGCAGAGGGGACTCGAAGCCTTAGGCGGCGACGTAAGGTCAAACGCATGGCTGTGGACCCACCCATAGATCCAGAACCTCCCACCTCCACTATGCTTGGGCCACCGCCTGTACCCAAAGCCCGTGTTGGTGGCAAGCCACATAGACTGGGTGCAAGTGAGGGAAGAGGTGCCATGGAGTTCTGCGGAGGTGGACTGGTAGAGCCAAGTGGAAACAAAAGCAGAGTAAAAAAGAGGAAACTGGCGACACACCGGCTGGGAGTGGAAGCTGCTGATGAAGGGGTTGTGGTGGAGAGTGAAGACCCCGTCTGTTCTCCAACAGACGGGTCCAAAGACAAGATGGAGCTGGAGGAGCAAAAGGGCTCGGATGAGGACATGAGTGACAGGTGGTTAGTGTTTTGCCTTTCTTTTTATGCCTCGTAATTCCCGATGTTGTAGCTCCCTCTGTATGTACTACTGTGTGCGATTTTTATGGAGTCTTAGTGTCAGTTTGTGGTACTGCAGGCAAGGGAGTGTTTGGGGCTGGTTGTCTAAAATTAATATCTTTTTTTAAATGTTTTTGAAATGTCTGAAATGTGTTTGGTGCATAGATCACCAAAAAGAAGCGACTATTTAAAGCTAAAATGTTGCCAGTTCCAGACTAGTTAGTTCTCATGCATGTTCTTTGATGGCTGCTTTCATTTAGAATGTATTGGGAACTTATTTTATTGAATGAAAAATAGTTGAAAAAAAGAAGAAAAAAATCTAAATGGAAACTTGCTAACTACCATCTAGCGTTTCCCTACTCGTTGTAGGGCTAGTAAGGTTATTGTTGTGGCTTTGATGGTAATGAACTGTCTGGAGTCTCTCATCCTGGGGCTAGACAGGCTTTTTCCATCATGAACTGCAGCTGGCAGAGGTAGTCCTTATTCTACTCTTGAGATCATTTGTGAGCTGAAGGGGGACTTGAACAAAAATTGCCACCAGGTGGATAGCTGTGCTGAGCTCATCAAGGCTGCAGAGCAGAGGAAAGATTAAGGTTGCCAGCAGTAGTTCAACATGGGGGAGTTTATGTTACTGTTGTGTTTTATATTATCACAAAGTGTCTAAGGTATTATTTATTAGCATTAATGTTATTTGCAAATGCATGGGATATATGTGGATTTGTGATATAGTTATGCAGTGGAGAAACACTTGGTTGAATTTCCTTTTCTACCATTTTTTCCTCAGTGAGACCAGCAGTGTGAGTAACAGCAGTGATGGAGGCCTCTATACAAATGATGAGGGGAGGCAAGGTATGTACTGAGATGTGTACTGAGGTATGTGTCAAAAACTGTCTGGCATGTTGCATAGAAGTGCACACAGAAGTGAGGATTTTGTGAAAGGGTAAGGGTCCGCATCTGCACACAGTGGTTGTGTTGGGTTGTGTTTTGTAGGAAGTGCATGCAATCTAATTTTAGGGTATTTTCACACCTATAGCTCGCATACCCTGGTCCAAGTCAGTTGATGAGTTTGTACTTGTAACTTGTAGCTTTTTCCTGTGGTTTGGTTTCTATTGACGCAGAAAAAAAAGTCAAAGTGAACCAAAATGGGTCAGTACAAACCACATAAGAACATTTAGTCCACTTATTTTGTCTGGAGCTCGAGCAAAAAAACTAAGTACAGGAAGATGAAGGTGCTGTGTTCTGGCTGAGTGTCCAACATGGGGAATTTACATAAATTTTACAGCTAGTTGCTAACACGCACTGACTATTTGTACTGTTTGTGAATAACTATGGTACTCTGCCGCACCCCAGAATGCAAAGCACTCCTGGCTATGTGAAGATGTTTAGTTCAGACTTGCAGCATGCACCTGGTAGTTGACTCAGATTGCATTCACACACCATTTGGAATCGGACTTAGACCACCTCCTCTAAAAGCGTTTGGTGTGGTTGTTTGCTCTGTACCTGAGTGCGATTACCCTGTTAACACCTGCACAAGTGAACTGGACTGAGGGGGGAAATGAACCAGAGTACAGTTTAAACAGCAAAAAACAGCGCAGGTGTAAAAACAACATAAAAGCACTTCTCTCAAACATCTTGCTAGCTTTTAGAAACTGTGTTCTCCTCTTTTGTCGTTATTGATTATTGATCCTTCCCAGTTATTTCTAAATATGGTGAAATTGCTTTTTATTTCATTTTGTATATGAGTTTAAGCAGCTTTTCTGTGAGGTCCCATTTTTCATACTCCTTCTTTTAGGTGACGATGAGCAGAGTGACTGGTTCTACGAGGGTGAGCCGGGCTCCGGTCCGGGGCCCGGGGGTGCTTGTGGGATAGCAGGAGTTGTTCCCTGGTGGGAGAGGGAGACTGGGTCAGAGGAGCTGGATCTAGCCGACCCTGTCTTTAACAGCATTCTCACTGGATCCTTCCCACTCATGAGCCCTGGGGCACAGAGAGGTAGGCTTCTGGTGCTTGCTTTCACAGTCACATTTGAATCACTTAGAAACTTGGACACAATGGCAATTATTTTTCTCCCCCTCCCTTTTTTGGTCAACCATCCAAAGCAATGGTGGCTCTAAAGAGGGGTGAAGAACAGACTGTAGGTTTGTATGTAAAAGAATGTAAGGAGTCATTAGCTCGTTTAAAGATGCCCAGATTTGCACTGGGAGAAACAAGCATGTACTGAATTTCTCTGAGCTGGATTAGAACTGGGATATGCTGCTCCATTGAGAAAAGGATGTGAAGATGATGCTCCTAGGCAAGAGGATGGGCAAAGAGGAGTTTTATGAATGTGGTTGGTTTGACAGAGAGAGGACGGGGACTAGGTCGAAACCAACGATCTCCTGTGGTGCCCCTTAGCTGGAGCAGATGGAAGGAGTAGCTTTCTAACATATAATGTAATATAATATCTAGTATGAGGGGCAAAGTGAAGATACTGTAGTGAAAAGTTGTTGCAGTCTCACTAAAGACCACTAGGAGGCAAACGGTTCACACTGACATATCAGCATTACAGCAATAAACTGATGTGTGGAATAAGAGAGTATCTCTGAAGAAAGGCTTTGTTTGCAGTGTTCAGCACCAAAAAGAACATTTTTCAGACTTGTGCTGCATGAAGCTTTCTTTCGAGTGTCCTCCAGTTTTGGTAATGACAGTACCTTTAATCTAGCTTCCCCCCCCCTTCACACCTTGTTAGTCGTGACATATCATCTCCTACCTATTTTCCAACCAACGTGGTGCTGGCCTCACTCTGGGTGTTCAGCTGAAACCTTCACATCAGTGCCCAAAAGCTGGAGCCCACATCACACAGCATAGTTGCTGGACGTAAAGCTGGAGCAACTTTGCAGATTTGTTAGACCACAGGTTTATGCCACAGCCACCCTACATTAAAGGTACTGTCATTACCAAAACCATTTTTTATGTTTCTGCAATGGATTATCCACCAGTATGTGCAAGCTGTTTAATCAAAATGATTGTTAAAATATAATTGTTGTTCTTAGCCATGATTTTTCAAATGTATTGTTTTACAAAAAACATAGAAAAAATATTAAAGTTGCTTATTTTTGATTAAGATGCCAAATTAATTCACTTGAATTCCTAAACAGAAAAATGAGTGAATTCAGTTTGAAATCCATCGATCCTTTTCAAAATGGTAAATCGTTGAGAACTCAATGAAAAGAAAAGAGTCTGCATTAAAGCACTTCTTGATGCTGGGTATGCTTTGAGACAACATTGGGCAAGACTTAAAGTGTTCTCACAGTGTGGTCATGTATGCTGTGGACTAATCAATTGCTGAGACTGATGCTTGGAAAATGTGCAGAGGAAGAGGCAGAAAACAGCTGTGCAGTGCTTCAAAGTTTTAAGTACTAAAGGCAGAAAGAAAATCACTACTGATATAAAGGTCTTCAGGATGACAATAAGCAGAGGGCTGAAAAAACGAGGCTTAAAGAGAAGGCTAGCTGCTAAGAAGCCATTGTTGAGACATCCAGGAGCACAAACACTGGACTGCAGATGCCTGGAATAAGGTACTGTGGCTGTAAAAGTTAAAGTTTAAACTCTTTGGTCAGCATTGTTGTGTTTATGCCCAAGAAAAGCTCCAGAATGTTTCAATGCTAGATGAAATGCACCTACGGTGGTGATTCCAGTATGCTTCCATTTCTGTGAAAGCTCCGAAGGAGGCCATAAAAATGAAGCGTTTTGGTAATTATGTGTGAATTAGCACTATTTAATTGTCAGGTGGTCTAATAAATTTGTTGAATTCCATACATCATACTAAGATTACCTCAGCTTCCAGTGGATAATGCTCTGTTTACAAACCTGTTGAAATATAAGCTGGGATTTCAAAAGATGTATCAGTGTTTTGTTACCTTGAAATGTTCCTGACCCAACCGATTGAGTGATTTCACTGATCTTATCGTAAGGTTAAATAATGATGAACCTGCGCTGGTGTTTGTCAGGTTTCCAGGCCCGGTTGAGCCGCCTTCATGGCAACCATCAGGTACCTGAGGCAGGGCTGCAGGGAACCTCCAGTCAGGGCTTCAGCGAAAGATTGAGCAGACAAACTCAGGACACCCACGAGTGAGTTCTTTCTGCATGATCACTTTTTCCATTTTATGAAAGATGCTATTTAAATAAGTAACCTTGGTGTTGAAGAATTAATAAAAGTAACTTAAAAACCTGCAGGATATGATCAATTTTATACTGACATCATAAAAGCATTTTATTTGACAACAGAGAAGCATGATGAGACCTTATTCAGCTTTTGCCTGTGTGTTAGCTAATGTGAGAAAGATCTTGATAATCCTGTTTTCTTTGGGAGATCTGCACTAGTTTCTGTGGTTGACGAGAAGCAATAGTTTCTGTGTAATGATACCATAATATCTCCGACAGGCCGTGGTTCAGCTCAGGCTCAAGGAGAGAACACGGACAGGTAAGCTGTCTCTCTCTCTCTTTCTTTTTTTTCCCTTTTATTCCTTTTATTGTGGAATAAAAGGGTTTGAATCCACTCAGAGGCCATTCACTGTCCTTCCTTCACCTGTGCTCTCTCCCCAGCTTTCCTATCCTCTCTACACCCACCTAAAAAAGGCAAAAAAAAAAAAAAGCCTCCAAAATGACTTTAAAATGCAGAATACAAAGTTCATTCCAGGGGTAACTCGCTCTTTTGTGTCTCCCTCATTGCCCCTTCAGTTGCACTGGGACCCACTCTCAGACAGAGGGCATCGGAGGACCTGCTCAGTAAAAACAGCAAGCAGGTGAGAACAGTTTGACTTCGTTGGGTTTTTTGTTTGTTTGTTTTTGTTAAGGGATGAGAACTTTTCTTGTTATTTAAGATCAAATGGGTGCTATCATATTTTTGCGTGTCTTGACTGGTTTTACAGACAGACCAGCGGACACCTCGGCTCGCTCTGCACAGGGGATATCAAGCGGAGGCGCAAAGCAGCCCCCCTTGGTTCCACTGCACCTTCAGGTATTGAACACCTAGCTTCACCTAGCACACCATCTGGCACTTTATACCAACTGCTCCTTTTATTGTATTTTTGGCTCTCTTCTGTTCTCCTCTCCCCCTCCCCCTCCTCCTCGTTGAGCTCAATGTGTCCAAGCTTTCCTTCACACCTTCTGCTGTACAGACTGGGATGAAGTGTGCGCTTTAGCTGCATATTTTTGAGAAAGCGGATCTTTCTCCCTTCATATCCTCCCTCCTGCACAACCTTCTCTCATTAATAAAGCCCTTTCCTTCCTAAGCTTTGCTGGACAAGAGTCAGCTGGCTAAATCACGCTCCACAGCAGAGATACTGGATTAGCCGTTAGGCCCTCCACTCATCCCCTCCACCTCCTCCAAAAAAAAACTACTCCTCTTACCTCTGGGCCAGTTTATCCTTTTGGAGGAGGAAGGACGAGTTAATGCTAATGTTGGCCCTGTAATGTATTTAGTTTGGAGCTTTATCTTGTTTTTGATTGTAATTTATACCTAAACGCTGACATTGTATCCACATTAGTGTACTGAAGTGTTTTATGAGATTAAGTTGGCTGTCACTTGTGGGTTAAAGGGTCATGCATGCTTTGGCTCAGGTGCAGGCTTCTTTAATTTATGCCCAGGCCCAACAGAAAGGTAAGCATTTGTGTTTAAAAACAGAAGAAATGGAGCACACATTAAAGAAATTGGGCAGACAAAAAAAGTGTAACCAAAGATTAATTTCAACTTTATGAGGTCCTTATTTAAGGTGGCTGCTTAAAAACTTGGATAAAATCAGTTAAATAGGGCGGCAACACCCAGCAAGCACATGGAAAACATTACCACTGTCTGCTGGGCTGCCAAAGTATCATTGTGGCATATTCAGTGTTGCATTGTGTACATATCTGACACTCACTTGGCGCATATTTGTACTCTGAGGCCAAATGTCCTTCCTGGCGTGCTCGAACCCTCAGACGGTCGCGTCTGGAAATGAGCTTGCAGCTTTACTCTGCCCTGCATACAAATGAAAGGAGGATTAAAAAGGGTAATAGGTTGCACTCTGTGACTGGACTGGGAACTTACAGGAAGAGGGAGGACAAAATGATCAGTGTCTGAGACAGACACGGATGATCTTCCCTTCACTGCTTGCATTTGTTACACCATTGAAAATGTGGCCAAGTCAATTACATGGTTACGTTTATACTAAAGCTGAACCACCAGATAGACAGAACGTCAGATCTGTAAATAAGAAAGAGGATTTTAATGTTTTAGGGTTAATGTATTGTAAATCCAAAAAATACTGCTAGTAACTTTTTTTTTCACTTCTAATTTCTTTAAAAGTGACTAAAAAGCATAAAATGTTTTGCCACATATTAAATGTATAATGTTAAAAAAAAGGTTGGCGAGTGGTTGCTGGTTGTAAGTAGGTTGACAGTAGGTAAAAAGACCTATATGGTGCTGCACTGTAAACCTTCTTGCAATTGCTTTGTTCGCAAGCAGGCCGCCACTAGTTTGCATGCTTGTCTGCAAATTACTTGCCGAGCGCATTCTTTACTTTAACTTTGAAGCGAGACAGTCTTGCACTCTTGCAGACAGTGTGTTGCAACCAAAGCAAATACAAGATGGTTTTTGGTGCAGCACCTTATTTGCAACCGATTTCCCCTGGCTACAGCCGACAGCCACAAACTGGTTGAGATGTACAAATTTTTCACTGAGCGATCTCTAAGCTTGTGTGATTAAAACATAACAGATCTAATATTGGACCTAATTGTTTTGCACATATCAACTTCAAAAAGCTTCAAAACAGCTGTTTTGCCTCAATATTCCAACCACTGGATACATTTCAGATGTTTTGTCCTCGATTTATATGACTAAAAAAAAAAAGCTAGCAGTTTGATAGTACTATGACAAACTAGTTATTTAACATTTTTCTGGTGCCAATTTATTCCTGTGTAGTTCAAGGAATTTCATGTATTCAGTGCATGTATTCCTTGACTCTGATGTATCTTGTCATCGTTTTATAAACCAGTTATTTATTTTTAAGATTAAGGTTAGAGGTCAAGTTACCTATGATAACAAAGATGTCACCTACATTCATACCATATGCACATCTACCAGAAGACTGAGAGGGTATCACTGGCAGCCACCAGTACTTTTTCCCCTTCTAGTACAGTCCCAGCTAAATGGACTGAAATTGATATAAATAGCCGTTCTTTACTCTGACTTAGTACTCGAAGCACTCCTTACACTGTGAACTCCATTCACAGACATAGCAATAGTAATACATAGCAATAAGGCACTAAGGACAAAAGGCAGGTCTACCTTACTTTATTTGGGGGAGGAAAAAATTTGTTGCTTGTTGATGGCTACGGTCTACAGATGAGAGAAAGTAATCAGAAGAGTTTATGTACCACTTACCTGTGATTGAATTTCCTGTTATGTTGTTTACTATAATGCTATATGCTATAACTGTCTCTAGCTTTGTGTTTAAACTGTTTGTGGGGCACGTCAAACTAACTTTATTATTTACTCATTTCACGCGTACATTGTCTGAGCTGCTTTGAAGATCTCCTTTATAGCTGACACTTGTACGTAGTGTTTAACATGGTATGAGTGAGGATGCGTAGACAGAAATTATTAGCTTTCTTTAATCAGTGAACTTTGTTTTCAGGAGTGGTCGGGGAGAACGCACCTCCGATCCCTGAGACCAACATGGGGAACCGCATGCTGCAAACCATGGGTTGGAGTCCAGGGATGGGCCTGGGTCCTGAGGGAAGAGGCATTACCGAGCCCATCCGGGCCACCCAGAGACCTAAAGGCACGGGTTTGGGTTTCAGCTGAACACCCAGAGTGAGGCCAGGATAATATACCCCACCAAGGAGGGACGAGATGAAATTCTCCTCAGGGTTATCTAAAAACACACACACAAAGGTCTGGAATAATCCAGGCGCACGAACAACAAGAGAAGGACGCTGCTCATCATAGCAAACGACCTGAGATGAAACAAAAATTAAACTTTCCCATGTTGGGGAAACTGCAAGAAGACTGAGATCTCTGCACAGACTCCTTAACATGTGAAAGTAAAGGACGGAAAGTGATCCACAGACAAGAATGGCAAATGCGTCTTCTTGAGAAACTCCATGTTGGAGAAAGTGATGTGATGTGATGTCTCATCCGTTACCTCAGATGCCAGTGTTACTGGTCAGAGAACTGGGGTGCTGTTGACTACATACAAATAAGTATTGCTTCAGGTCGCCAGTGACGACAGCAATGGTTCTTCAGTCGGCTGTGTTGGTTAGTGAATCAATGATAGGGTTTTTGTCTGATGTTGCACAATAATTTTAAAATCAATTGTTTGAGAAGGCTATACCTCAAGATTATTCTTATTTTTTTTTAATTGTAATGAATTTAGGGTACGCTTTATTGATGTAAGTTTGGATATCTGGATGTTTTTCCTCGCCCAATTCCTTTTTTTTTTTTTTTTCTTAATTGTTGATTTAATTGGAGAAATCTTGTCATGAGAATGTTTTTAATCTCTCTCCCAAAAAAAAAGAAAAAGGCTGAAAATCCAAGTTACAAATTTCTCTTCATTTAGCACCAGTATGCACAGATTTGCACACGAAGCCCGAAGTTTCACCACACCCTGCTTTTCGTTTCATTGAACGTAATTTAAGGTTTTTAAACAGTGTTGCTGCAAACGTAGCCAAGAGTAAGCACGCTTTGTGACTTTACACAGTCACACGGTATGATATGAGCATTTTGGCGTTTCAGTGCACACTCTTGAAGGAAGGAACCTGTGTTTAACCGGTGCTTTCCGCTTAATTTGCTTGATTAGACCTTTTCGCAGGATTGTGGGGAAGTGCGGGCTGGCTAACGTCTAATCAGACACCTGCGGCACAACACAGGAAGTCAGACGCATTTATTAAAATAAGTTGGCTGCTTACCTAATTGTATTATTTACTATGCAGCTGTTGGGTAATTTAACCCCATTAGCATATTGGCCAGACACAGCGGATTGTTGTGGATATATAGCTAAAGTAAATTTAAGTGCAGCTGAGAGATCAAGGGGCCAGAAAAAAAATAGAAAGATGTTGATTAGAAATGGTGCAGGATATTTAAAGTGTAGCAGTATTTCCTCTGAACAGCTTTTAACCTTAGGACCTAACTTACCTCATTAAACTCGTGACAGTTTAAAGACATGTGAGTGGAGCTCTGATGTGGAAGAAAAGGGTATACAGTAGAAATTTAGCCTCTGTAAACCAAAACTGTTAAATCTGAAACTAAGCAAAAAAGACTAACGCATTAATTGTTTATTAATTTGATTTTAGATTGTCTTTTTTTTGTAAGAAGGCTCAAAGGTAACCTTCCTGATGATTATAATTTGTTAAAAAATCTCTACATTTTTACTGCAGCCCCAGGTAGAGGATGGATTTTGAAGAAAGGGGGGAAAAAAGCCTGATTACTTAGGTTAAGGTGACTCAGCATTTTTATGAGCACTACATTTCTTTGACCTAAAGTTCTTGGGTTACTTTTGCAGTATGTTTTGGTCATTATACATCCGTACAGTGAAGCGCTGTCCAATCAGCTTTGCAGCATTTGGCTGAATCTGCACAGAGACTATTGCTCTGTACACTTCACAGTTCATCCTGCTGCTTCGGTGAGCAGCCACATCATCATCACTACAGCACGTTACTCCAAGTAACCAGGCTCTTCTGGAACCATACATGCTCATGCTTTAACACTGTGGTTATGTTGTAGATAATGGGCCTTTCCTATCTTCTCCATAAATCAACTGTTTCCACTAGGAACATCTATGTTTTTTGTTTGTTTAAAAAAAAATTTAATAGTTTAAATGTCTAATCTGGGCTTCTTGTTCTGAAGGGGTTGGTTTGCACATTGTCGTAAACCCCATGTATTTCCCTTCATGAAGGCGTCTCTTGATTGTAGACTTTGACAATGATATACCTACCTCCTGGAGAGTGTTCCTGTCTTGGATTATTGTGAAAAGGTTTTTCTTTGTCAAGGAAAAGGAATTCTGCGATTGTCAAATTTTCTCTTCTGTTGTTTTTCAGGCCTTTTTCTCTTGACCAGCGCCTTCCTTACACCAAAATGTACCAAATTGCTGATTTTCTTTGGTTTTTTTTGCCTATAGAACTTTGACTGGTTTTGTGTTTCTTCTTTTTTCGGCCTGATGATGGGCTCTTTTTAATTGCATAGTATTATGTAGATTAGTGGTTTAATAAAGCAGCAGTTTATGCAGCATTTAAGTGTTTAATTTCTTTTACTAATTTACCCATATTAACAACAACGGGATTGAATTTTGAGAGTCGTCCTGTGGAGTTAAACCAATATTTTTGAGGCTTTGAAGTTGGTTGAACAGAGCATCAGGATCCGCAGTCGTTTAGGACACTGAAATCAAGTTGTAAAACGTACATCATCAATGAGGCAACTTACTCTGATCAGGATGTGAGCCCTTTAAGTACAAACCAGGAGAACTTTCTTCTCTGGTTGCTCTTGAGACGGCACGGTCGCAGCTCCCTTTTGATGAAGAGAGCTTTCTGCAAATAAGAACGTGGCCTCGAAATATTTCCAACTCTATAAACGCACACATCCCATGCACATGCTGACTCAACATCACTGAAATATGATGCTCGTGCTCTCTCTGTCTTCTTCCCTCCTCTCTTTTTCTCCCATCTTTTGCAAGGCTGCAATAGAAATCCCTCCTCTGTATCTGTGGGAATACAGGAACCCTGTGTGTCCTCTACCCTCCCTTCTACTCACCTCCTCCCTCTGCATATAAGGGTACGCTGGCTTGTGTTCTCCCTCACCCCTCCAACAGTCTGCCCACCACCCACCCCTGCTCTTAGACACACTTTTTGTCTGACACACTCTCTCAGGACTCCCCCTGCGAGCAAGGTAGGCAGGTAAACTCAGCACTGGATCAGAGTGAGACGCTGAGAACAGAAAGAGAGGGAGGGAGGGTGAGGGGAATGTGTGTGTTTATGAAATTTTTGTGTGTTGGGAGTGTGTGTGCGTGCGTGCGCGTGCTGCTGCATCGCTGAGCTACAGAGACCGGAGGCGAGGAGAGCTGGAGCGTTTGTCCTTGAGACTGACTGACTGCAGCTATAGAGCGGAGGACCAGCCAGCCAGCCAGTGCATGAAACTGACAGTGAGTACTGAGCGAGAGCAATAAGGCTGAGCGGACGAAGAAGTAGTAGATGCAAGGTTTCTTTTAATTGCAGCAAATGTGTTGGTGATGTGGTTTTGTGTGTGTGTGTTTTCTGTTTTTGTTCCTTCGAAACAGTCCAGTGTGGTGTTGAATTGGAGCAGAAGTGTGTGTCTGTGTGTGTGCGTGTGCCAGAGCAGGTGAAGGTCTGCTCTGATCCCAGGTGAACTCATCTCTCAGGCTTTTTTTAAATTTTATTTTATTGGCTCACATCAACACTTGCTTCTGAGCCTTCATGTAAGACTTTGTAAAGCGGTTGGGCAGTTGTTAAGTGTGTCTGCGGCAGCGTCCTCTGTTTTGTTTTTTCTTTTTTTGTCTGCATGCTACCCCCCCCCCCCCCCCCCCCCCAAAAAAAAAAAAAAATGTCAGTAAACACAACATCTGTCCAGCTCTGCCCCCACCACCACCACCACCCAACCCCCGGGCTTCTCTCTTCTTCCTCGGTGCTTCTGTTGACAGATCGATAGTTATGCATCTATAATTGGAAGTCATTATTTATGGCGGCCCTCCAAAGCGAGTCATTATCATGTGTAATCTTGCAGAAAATTACATTTTGACTGGTCTACCTTGGCACGGCCGGGATTAAGTGCGCTGTGCTGAGCGGGCTGAGGGGATGACCGGAAGGTGGGGTCACCGCAAGGACCCCACCCCCGATGCCTGGTGAAAGAGTTGGGCAGGAAGGGGAGACGTTTAATTGTGTCACATCTCACCTCAAAAGCTGAAATATACCAGAGGTGTATAAGGGGAAAGAAAGAACAGAAGCACAGTGTGAAGAGGGAAGGAGGTGAAATAACTGAAGGAAGAGACCTGGCATTAGCTCGACGTGGTACGAGACACCGTTGTGAAATGAGACGAGGCTCACCTGTGGAGCTGCTGATAAATTGGGGTTTGGCTGGGTTTGAGGCGGATGGGCAGATAGACGGAGAGCCAGAGGGTGAATTCATAAAGCTGTGGTAGAGGGAAAAAAACAGATAATGTGACAGGATAAGCTCTTTCACTCTATGTGCGTTTTGCGTTGATTTGTTTATGCAGACATGCTGACATTGAGCTCGAGGGTAAAATTTGCCACCTGTGGAGATGTAAGTGAGATGATGAGATGGGCTGCATGGTGTTTCTGTGTATGTTTGTGTGTGTGTGTGGGTATGTGAAATGTTTATAATAATTCCTGACATCAGCATTAGGTGTGTGAGATGCTGATTCCCAGGATTTAATGTGCCCCGGTCCCGCATCAGTGGATCCTCACCAGAGACCGGTCGGATAACCGTGTCTGTGCATCTGTGTAAAGGAGGGTTAACAACTTGTGAAAAAGCACCAATGACAAAGATAATACTCTTGAGTAAAAGTACCAATAGAACAGTGAAAATACATGCAAAAATCTTGCACTTTAAAACTCTACTAAAGGAAAGGCTCGGGGATATAAACAGGTAAGATTAGCCTGCTTTTACTCCCTTTCTCCTGCCTTTCTTGATTACATTAATAACAATGTAGGACTACATGTATAATAGTCTTCTAGGCTAACATTACTCCTATTAACAATTTGAATGTCGACAATGTCAGACTGAGAAAGCATTTTGAAGATTTCCTTATTTTCTTCTTGTTATTATTGTTATTATCACACTGAAATTATGCATTTTGAATGAACTTTATGCATTTTGTGGTCGTATTTTATTCTCTTTTTTTGTCATATCTCACAGGCTTGTTTTCTTTTCTATCATTCTAATGTTTTATGGCTTTATCAATGAATTTGATCCTAATGATGCCACATTAGTTCTGCCATCTATGCAAATTCCATCTATGCAGTTCTAATAAATGAAGCTAGTTATTCACAGGTCATATTTGCCATGGGTCCTGAATTAAAGCAAAATACAGCATGCAGTTGGGGGTCATGGTACTCTGTCGGGCATTTTAAACAGGAAAGACTCCATCACCGCATTCATCACCTTCATGGTTTCACACAGAAAGTTGTCAGAACATGTCTTTGCTTTTTGCAGATGATGTGGTTCTGTTGGCTTTATTGGACGATGACCTCCAGCTTGCCCTACAGCAGGTTGTATACGAGTGTGAAGGAGACGTGATGAGAATTAGCACCTGCAAGTCTGAGGCCATGGTCCTCAGCTAGAAAAGGGTGGAGTGTCCACTATGGGTCAGGAATAAATTGCTGTCCTAAGTGGATATTTACATATATATATATGAGTAAGAGAAGAGGGAAGTGGTATATTGGTGCAGAACATGCTGCACGTTTGAGGAACATTTTTCATTTCTAAAGAACTTCACCATTATAACACAGTTCACTACATAGTGAACTTACAGGATAGAAACAAAGTATCAATCCCCTCACAATGGTCAATCTATCAATCTGCCCTCCTCTACTGTAGTAGACTCTGTTTTCTGCCCGTTACGGTAAAGGAAGAGCTGATAGTGAAGCTGGCTGGCTGATCGACATTTCCACCCTCACCCATGGCTGTCAGCTGTGGGTAGTGACTGAAAAAATAAGATTACAGTTACAAGTGACAGACTCTGAGAAGATCCGCTACACCTCTTAATCAAATAGAGTCAACTGAGATGGTTCTGGCATCCGGCTAGGACGCCTTCTAGGTAAGATGTTTCAGGCATGTCCTGGAAGAGGCCCCGAGGCAGACCCACGACAAGCTGGAGAAATGAAGTCTCGGAGCCGGCTCATTGTGTGCGTTATTTTCATTTTTGATTCGGGTCAAAATGACTGGTGTACTTAAATACAACACAAATAATGTTCACTTGAAATTGATACCAGAGTCAAAAGATGGTAAATAAGCTTTAAAGTAATAATATGGATATAAGCTGCAAGTTATATTAAAGAAAGGTTTCGATTTTTGGTCAATGAAATATGAAAGCTAATTGTAATTTTGCAAAAGTAACAATAATCTATTTTTTTCCTTTAGATGAAATTAATCATATAGCTAATAATGCTATAGTAAGAGATAGGTTGGTTGTCCATGTGATTTAAATGTGTCAGTAGGATGAGAGTTAAATAGTTCAAGTTCAAGTTTACAAAAAAGTTTATTAACTTAAAAAGTAAGAAAGAAAATGCAGAAACTCCAAATACTTAAGCTTTCCCTACTTAATCTATTTAATTACTTTAAGCTTTTTGGTTTTGTGATGCTGGTTTAAAAAAACACAGAGAAAAAGAGGAGAATCAATCTCCAAGGACAGAATTTCAATAATGATCATATTAAGTAAATGAAATCCAAGCATACTTTATTTAGAGAAGACGTCAAGTAACTTCTAAATGACGCTATGCACCAAACCTCCTCGACAATATGCACAGGAGGACTCGAGGCTCAAGGGCATTACGTACAGCGAAGGAGAAGAGACGGGAGATGTTCTTGTTTTTTTGTTTTTTTCTGTTTTCTTCCCCTTTCAGCGGAAAGCGCACAGAAACAGAGGCGGCTGACCACAGGCCAGAAGCTGAGCAGTTAATCCAATAGGCTGCTGCTTGTTGAGAATATGAAAGGGTACTTGCTGTAGTAATCCACATTATGTTGTTAGAAGAAGCTCGGTTACATAATCACCCTAAGAACCTCCAGATGGGCTCCTGCCAGAAGACAACATGGCACGGTGACGGGACGGCGGACCAGTGACGTATTTGACTTTGAGCTCGCGCCTCGATGGACCTTGACGGTGCTTTCGAATAATCATCCCTTATCAAACTTGTTCAGCTAAAAGCAGTGTCCCGTTTTATAAATGTCACACACAATCCCTCCACTAGGGGGTAATCTAGTCAATTCATTTAACCAATAACACGAGCCCTTACTCAGTGCGTTTGGTCTCAAATATTCATAAAATACTCTTAAATGAGTCCTAATGAAATCCTGCCTTCCTGAAAGCTTTCCTGTGTATGTTTCCCAGAATGGCTCACCCCCTCCACCCTCCCAGAGGGACTTAACATCTCTAGATAAGTGAAAAAAAAAAAAAAAAAAACCATTTCAAGACCACTGACCCACTAAGGATAGCTGCAGCAGGTTCTAGCAGCTCTAAGTGACATTTCTATAGTTGCTTTAGCTTCTCCCAGAGGCTTTCGCAGGTTTCTGGCATAAGCCTGTGTGCGCGTGTATGTATGTATGTATGCGTTTGTGTGTGTGACCTCTGATCCCTGTGCAGTGTACCACAGATCAATACAGGGAAAGTGATCCGATTCCAAATGCTCATCTGCCACTTAATCTGTCATTTTATGTATCATTTCCCTTCCATTCATCTATTTAAAGGCATCCAACGACAAAGCACATGGCAGAGCTATCATTGCAGTTTCCTTTATTTGTTTTCAGTCTTATTTCTTTTGTCTTTCTCTCCTTTGACTTTCATGCGTCTCTCCCATTTAAGCGCCGGAGAGGTGCTGTGTCGGAGCAGCGGGACATCAGGGTTTGCACACAGTGTCAATAGTCTTTCCCACTGTCTCAGTAATTGATGGATGACTGTGAGTCAGATATAAACTAAGTAGATTACACTCACTAGATCTGAGGGCTGATGCTAATGTGCATGACGGAGGGGTTTGGAGCTGAAGAGTGACTGTCCAGTTTTGGAAGTCAATGCGACAGCTGGACCCAGAGGCTGAGAGACGGTGGCTGTGATTTTTGGGAAGAACATGCATACACACATATGCAGTGTGCCTGTTTAACCCATACTTTTTCGTGTTTCTCAGACAAACTGGATGCATCTGGTGTGAGGGGTCAATACCTGACAGCTGGGTGCTTTGTTACATGCAGCATCCCTCCAGAGCAGATATTGAGCTCCTGTCGTCGGCTCAGGCTCAGCAGTGTAAAAATACTTTTGATGTTTAACTGCAGCCCAGCGTGTTTGGTTTCATTTGCTGCAGTTTGCTTCCATTCATGTCGTTGTCCAAGTTTGTCCAGTTGGTTTGTTATTCAGTGTCAGGTTTTGTCATTTGTTGTTTGTTTTTGTTTAAATAGTTAAAAAGGGGCCAAAATTGGCAAATGGGTCAAAAAAAAATTAGTTACATTTTGTTAGTCACTTCTTGTTTAAATCCTGGCTAATAGTTAGCTTTTTAACTAGCTGATGAATCATAGACTACATTGATGTGGTTTATTAATATTGATGCCTCAATGGAATATAAGTTGACAGCTATAATAGCCCGAGGCCGAGAAACTGATAAATTAGCCTTGATGCTGATGGAATAACCCACCTAAATGTCCCTTTATGAAGCCTCCAGCTGTTTTCACCATCTTGCTGCTTTGAAATAGGACTAATGATCAAAGGGTGGATCTGATGGTGAAACTGCACGGTCATTTCCGGTGAGCATACCTTCTAACTCTTAAATTGCCACAGTTTAGCTGAAAATGAACAACCAAAACAGTTTATGCAGAGAAAGAGCCTGGTGGTTATGAAAAAGATGGTATGTTTAGCTTCTGTGTTAGCTTCTGTGTGCTAACATTTGCTAATAAAAGCTTAAAAGTACAACTGAGAGCAATGGGGATAGCTTTGGAGATATATATGTGTGTATATGAAAATAATTCATTTTTTCTGGCCAAAAAAGAAACTCCTTTCAAATGAAGCACACTCAAATGCAATCGCTGGCCACTTTGTTAGGTACACCTTGCTAGTAAGAGGCTGGATCGCCTTTTGACTTTTTGACAAAAGTGCTAGAAACATTGCTCAGAGATTTTGGTCCACAGATAACATCACACAGTTGCTTCACATCCATGACAACCACTTCCAAAATTTGCTCTATTAGGTTGGATTCTGGTGACTGCCGATGTTATTTGAGTACAGTGAGCTCATTTTCATGTTCAAGAAACCAGTTTAAGATGATATGAGCCGATATGATGCTGCGGTCATAAAAGGATGGACATGGTCATTAACAACACTCAGGTCGGTTATAGTGTCTAAACCACTGTTCTTATATGACAGAAGTGCCAACTAGTGTGGTTTTTACTGCTTCCGCAGCCCATCCGCATCTATATTAAGTTTGTTGTGCTTTCAGAGATGGTCTTCTGTATACCTCGGTTGTAATGAGTAGTTATTTTGAGTTACTGTTGTCTTACTATCAGTTCAAACAGTCTGGCCATTCTCCTCTGACCTCTGAGAAGGGATTTTTTTAAACCTAAAGACTTCTGCTCACTGGATATTTTCTTTCTTTCTTTCTTTTTTTTTTTTAAGACTTTTGAAACTGTATAGATTGTTGTTTTGGGGAAAATCCCAGTAACTAATCAGTTTCTGAAATACCCAGACTATGCCACATTCAAAGTCATGTAAATGACCTTTCTTCTCCATCCTGATACTCAGTTTGAGCTTCAGCAGCTTGTCCTGACCATGTCTACAAAGCTAAATGCATTGAGTTGCTGCCATTGTGACTGACTGGTCAGATATTTGTGTTAGCAAGCAGTTGCACAGGTGTACTCAATAGACTGACCGGTGAATGTTTTAAATGGGTTGTATACTTGTGTAGTTTTAAAAAGAGTTTGGACAAATACTGGATAGAATAAGATTTTCAATTAGTTAAAAAAGTTAACGGTAAGTTTTTACAATTTACAGAGGAAAGGTCGGCTGCTTACATATTCTTTTACCTTAGAAATATGTAATACTTGCTGTCTGAATGAGAACTTACTTTAAACCTGTTTGATTGTAATTTTTCAGTCAACTGACTGAAGTTAATGAGTGCCACATCTTATCTGTCTAACTTAAAAACATCAACTGCAAAGTGAACAAACAGCACCTTTTCATACAGTGGCACAAAGTCATAAGGAAATTATCTGAACATTTCTCTTTCAAGTGGTTCAATTGACGCCGCTATGACTTGGCTCAGGCAAACCCTACTATTGTTGTTGAGTGTCTCGAGAATGCTCGGCTGTTGCCAAGGAAAATATTAACTGCTGATAAAATAATTAATCTGTTGTTTAATTTCAACCTGAACTTTTCATTCTTCTGCATTTATTATATGGGAAAAAAATCTTGACCCTTTCTGAGCCAAACTAAACAGATAAAAATCATTTTAATGTCAACTCTAAGTTTCCTAAATGGTTTATAGAAGATAATTTCTCAGCGTAAAAATATTTTATCTCTTACATCAGCTTTAAGGAGATGTGACTCGTGATACTTGTCTGGGTTTTTGTGTTTTATGGTTGTGATAAAATTGTCTACGTTGGAAATCACACTCTTTATCCTTCACAGGTTTTCTTATGTACTTTCCCCTTTGTGTTTGCATGCGCTTGCATTGATATGTTTGTTTACACATATCTGTGTATGAGGCTGCTTTAATGCAGAGTGTGTTAGTGTTGGCTGGGTGTTTCATGTGGTGCATAATGAGATAAAGTCCCACTCCGTGCAGTCTGCTGTCTGGCTTTTTATCTGAGCTACAGATTAGCGCAGGTGATTTCATTCCTGTGGAAGTTTAGCAGGGGGTTGGCTCAGAGCACTAACACGACATCGTGACGATCAGAGAAGACGAGATGGGCCAAGGGTTTGTGTTGTTTCTTCCTTTCAAACCTAAAGGTCAGATCAGCTGGTCTGAAAAAGTAAAATGCATGTTCAACACCTGTGTTGTGCATCGGTGGAAAACATTAAACTGCTGCATTGTTGCCACAGGAAACTTATTGTGTCCTATGTTAATTCAGATAGAACTGGAACCATGTGGTCACACGGTATAATACACTACAATGTTAAAATTACATGTTTTGATTTTAACACTGATTACACTGACTGTGAGTAAATCTGTCTCTCGCAGCATAACCAAACACACTACATGGCAGATGTCTGCGTGTACACGTGTTCTTGTGTGTCTTCACATAGAGGAACTTTTGTTGACCTCTTCATGTGTGTTTTTGTCATTAAAGTGGATTAGGATGTAGTTACCACGCGTTGCCTAAGACCCATCTAACCCTTGAGCTACTTAGAGTAGCTTCACTCTCTCAGGACGAATGGCAGGATTCATTAGAGGACTGACTGTTTTAATACTTTGATTATTGTATTGTGCAGAAACTTACAATATAAAGCAAAGTTGTGATGGATTTCTGATATAGCATCATGCTACATCCTGTACTTGTGGTGGGTAGTTTACACTCATCGTGAGCATGAATGTCATGGTACTTTTTGGAATGATTGATGATGATTTTTAATAAGTATATAAACATATCTGCTTAAATTTCCCTTAACAAGTTACGGCTTGATCAGATGCTTTTTGTAGCCACTACCCAACTTTTGGCATAATTCTGGCTGGATATTTGATCAGTCGTCTTGGCAGGATTGGTAGAGTTCATTTAAATTGATTGGTTTTCTGGCACAAACCCAGCTTTCGAGCATAGTCCACAAATTTCCAACGTAGTTGAGGTCAGGGCTTTGGCAATGCCTTTTCAGAAGCTTAATGTTAGCCTGCTTTATCCATTGCAAAACAAGTTTTGATGTGTGTCCTGTTGGACTAAACTGTGTCCAGGTTTCTAGCTGTTGAATTGAGCTGAACTTGAAGAATTTGCAGATAGTCGTCTTTCATTATTAAATCCATTTTGTGCAGTGTACCAGTACCACTGGCACCGAAACATCTGGCACCAGGGCGTGATACTACCACCAGCATGCTTGACAGCTGGTACAGTGTTCTTATGTTTGAAAGCCTCACCTCGCCTCACCTCACCAAGCATACCTCTTGTCACTGTAGTCAAATAGCTCAATCTTTTTCTTGTCTAACCATAAAACTTTTCTCCAGAAGCCATTTGACTATGTGGGTACCTGCAAAATTTCAGTTGAGCTTTAAGGTGTCAATTTTGGAGCGCTGGCTTCTTTCTCGGTCGGTATCCTCTCAGTCAATGGTAATGGCACTTCACTGTATAGGGTGACACAGGGGTTCAAGGAGTTTCCAGTTCATGGGAGGCTTAAGCTTTGTTGGGTTGTTTCTGAACATCCTATCCAATTTCCTCTCATCTGAAGGTGACAGTTTGGGTCCTCTGACCTTGACAAAGTGTTGCCAAATAATCTGTACTTGCATAAAATAGTTTGCACTGATGATCTTAGAATTTGCAGTTTAGAAATGGCTCTAAGAAATCTTCCCACATTGTGTAAATCTACAAGTACTCAGTCTTAGATTTTCCCGAGTTCCTTGGACTTTCCCATCATTCTGGGTATAGGTCGATCCAATGAGTGCTGTCAAACAAATCCTTTTCGGCTATAGTCAATCATGATCGCTAACAAGATGTTAACAAGGCCTTGTCAAGTTAAAAGAGATGTATACTTTTGACCCTCTGTGTATTATAGAAAATAAGTTAAAACTTGTTCACTAAAGCCACCTGTTCCAACTGGGACAAAGAACAGTAAATTACCACGACATTCATGCCGATGATGAGTATATGTAAATTTCTGACCACAACTTTACATGATCAGAGCACTGACATTAACGTCGAGATACTTTGTTTTTTTGTTAAATCTCTTCTTGTATTTACTGTGCTGTGTTGTTTCTTTTAACCATATAATCCTTTAACTTTGCCTTTTGCTGTGCTGGACAACTACTGTGTTTCCTTATCTTGTATGCACATGTGCTTAGCGAGCGAAAGCCATCACGTTAGGCTTCCAGGTATAGCTCATTAGAACAGCAGTAAGTCAGTTAAGGCCAAGGTAGAAATCGTGCAAATGTCTTTGTGTGAGTAGACATTCATATATTTGTTTATTGCGCCGCCTGTTTTGATTGATGGAGGGGAATGAAGACATTTTTCAGCTCAGCATTTAGAAATTATTTTACATGGCTGGTAACACCTACTGTGTTATAGATTTTTTTTTAAAAAAATGGATATGAGTAATGCAGCATCTAAAAATCATTTTCAGTGTTGGTTTACTTCTTATTTCCTGAACCTAGAAATATTCAATATGTATATAAGGTTTTTGCTTAAAATATAAACCAACTACTGATCATAGTTCTTTCATTCTAACTTCAAACCAAATTAGACTAAATATATCTGATAAGCTGCAGAAACTGGACACACACTATTGAATTGCAATTTAAATGTCCTGTAGTTGTCTGTAGTTGTTGTTGTTACGATGCTTTGAGAGAACCATATAAAGATTATCCCATAAGATGTACACTAATATGCATATTAAGAGATTTGTGATATATTTAGTGTCTTTTTAATCTAAAGTAGCAATACAACAGTAAATAATACCTGTTACATATTTGGATTTTTCTCATAACTAAAACATGTTAAAGTCATCCTCTCCATTTATCCACCTGCCCCAGTAGCCATGTCTCTCATTGGCTTAGAGGGCAGCCAATCAGTTGCAAGCTCAACCTTCTGGGGGATGGCCATTCAAATTGTGTGGCTGGGTGTTCTTGAGGGCTGGCTTTTACTTGGAGACCCTTGTCACACACAGCTTCCAGTCACAACAGTCAGGACTTCAAAGGCAGCCAGAGGCTGTTGGTGAGAAGAGTGAGTGACAGGAATACAGACGCAGGGAGAATGAGTGGAGCTGATAGTGTGATACAATAGAGGGAAAGGCAGTAGATGGAGACAAACTTTTGAGGCCAAATATATAGAAAGTGAGAAACGGTGCAGTGATAGATAATAGCGCATAAAAGCTGTCGAGCAGAAGGACAGGACAGATCCAGGGAAGGTGGAGGAGGCGGGCAGAAGCAGACGTCCCTGGACAGAACATTTCCTCCTCTTCAGAGCATGGTGACAGAGTTCACATGGATTTAGTCGACCTCTACCTCCCGGAGTGTTTCACCTACCACTCTAACACAGAGTAAGTACTGTCTTATAGCAGAATGACTCCACAGAACCTGAAGGGTGTCCTCTCAAACAGTACAAAGTGCAGATGAAGCCAAGATTGTGTTCACGCCATACTTGACAGCTGCTTCATCACATCGACTGACTCACTGTTTCTCTGTATTTGCGATATACTCAAATCATTATTGCAAAACAGACGTGGCCTGTGACAATCTTTATTGCAGAGGGTGACGGGGGGAGGGGGTTAAAAAAGTGTTTTCTGTGGTGCAGCATCATCACTGTTTACGCCACCTTTAAAGAAAAAGAAGTTGCTCATCTTGTCTTGATCATTTACCTTGTTCTCATTGTTCTGTTCAGAAGAATACACATCAGCACACACACACACCCTTATCTGTGTCATCTTGTCTTCTTTTGACATGATGTTGTGTAAATATTTGAGTTCACGTTCATGTTAATTTAGGCCTGCAGTCCTTTCCAGCTCTTGCTCTTTGAACACTTTCATTAACGTTTTATGTGCCTTGGGTACGTTGAGATCAAACTTTTATGAGTGTGAAGGTTTGTTTGGATTGATCACAGTTGCCATTGTTCATTGTTTGTTTGTTGATAGTGAGGGTAAGCAGGCAAGGCCAGGTTAGAGGTAACTAGTGGTGGCTTGTGTCATCCAAGGCTGGTAAAAATCCTCCACAAGAACAATGCAAATGGGAAAAGAAAAGTCAAGCAGCTGTTTGATTGCGAGTTTGCAGGGTTTTTTTTTTTTTTTGATTGCTTGTTTTGTCTGTAATCACAAACAGAAACACAAAAAATTGGTTCATTATCATCACGGCGGCGTAATCAATGTGATCGAATATTTGATTTAGAGTAAGATTCCTCGGGAGAGCGCGGGAACGAAGACAGAAATCTAGCAGACATGTGAGTGCGCTGTTTCCCTGATTGTTTGTGACACAAGCAACCGGATAAGGAACGTTAGAAAAGGTGATGGCGGCTGCAGATGATCCCTGTGAATGGCACGCTATCCATGTTTCCCGCCGACCCAAGCTCCAGCCACGGGTGCCGCATCTCTGTGCTTCATCCAAAGCCTGACTAAGGCTCTTACGGCCGCTCGGGGTGCCTCTGATCCCTGCTCATCTCTGGCTCATTAGTAATAAAAACACTGCTGAGACCCCGCTGACCTCAATCGCTCTCCCTAAGGTTTGGAGCTAAAAGGTTAGTCAACAGGCCCTTGAAGTTTTTGGGGAGGTTTTATAGTATTAAACAAAGACTTCTCTTCCTTCGAGGCTTTTAAATAAATCTATTTTGCTCTATTTTCTTAGCGTATTGTGATCAGTTTTTGAGATTTTCTTCCCTCCCTATTTTCCCCTCAATCTCATTCCCTGCCTCCACGCAGCCGGGTCATTGTTGTCTGCATTATGACTTTGCTCCTTTTCAAAGAAAGTACCCCCCCTCCCTTACCCCCCAGGTTAATGAGCCTCAGGACTGCCCCTTTTCTCTCCGTCCCTCTCTGGTTTTTTCACGCTCCCTCTATCTGTCTGCCTCCCGTGTAATTTCCTCCCGCCTCTTGTCGGTCTCTCCGTCTTTTTGTCTTCTTGTTGCTGTTGCCAAGATGCAGTTAGAGTTGTTTTGGATACTGGTATAATAACTTTGAATACCCCACCCCAACCAAACACACACACAATGATTTGTCCCTGCTGCACTGAGCTGTACAAGCTGCACCAACCGTTTTTTGATGGGCTTTTATGTGGAGTTGTAGATTAGTAATCTGTCAGAGTGAATATCACATCACATCTGATCACCCCACTCTAATGCAATTTCATTATGAAAGCAAAATGCCTCACTCTGTACCTGTCAGGGACTCGACACAGCATTATGGACACCTGTGATGGATAGCCATTGAGACTACCAGTGAGTCATTTTAAAAGGAAACTGAAATCTATTCACTGTGCTGTTATTATAGTCTTTGAATTGGATTGGAGAGGGTGGAGATGCAGCGGCGGGGAGTGCAGGAGCAAAATGGCATCATAAGGATAAAATTAAACATTTAAGGCACCATAAGCAACAGTATTTTATTGTAAAAATAGCACTTTTTTTTGAAAAGTACTGCGGTGAAAATTCTTCCACTCTGCAGCACCGTGTGGGGTCGTTTCCAGCTGCAGGTGGCTGTGGGAGAGCAAAGCAGCTTGGGCTCAGAGGAGAGTGTATCCTAGACTTTTTATCTGCTGGAAGACAAGAGTAACAGGATTGCAAATGAACGGCGATGCTACTCTGATATGTAAATGGGCAAAAGTTGCCAAACTGCAACAGTATTTCTAAAGGTTGTAATTTGATTTAGAGAAGGCAACTTGGTTAAAAGCTCAGCCACAGTTTTTGGTGCTCGAACGTCTTTGATTCTGCTACTTTGGATTTATTCTACTGCACCAAAGCAGTTGAGCTTTGATTTCCAAGCTCTTTGAAGGCAGCAGTCGCTGTGATAACACTGGTACAGTTGTTTGGTTTTCCTATCAAGACCTTAGTTGTCTTGCTCAGTGCCTTACTGTGCGTGTCCGTGTATGTTTTTGTGGGCTTGTAGAGGGGTCAGTAGCGCGTGGCCATGGTTTACTCAGTGGGTGGTTAAAAGCAGCCAGTCTTTTTGCCTACCAAATAAGTTGTGATTGGAAGCTGCTGATTTACATGGCAGGAAACCGGCTGAATTGGACCTCAAACTCAACAAGCCAAGAATAGAGTGGGAGAGATGTACGGATAGTGTGTGGGGTGTGTGTACAGCAGTTTTCTTTTTTGGGGTTTTTGTTTTGGAAGTTAGGCCTGGCGTCAAAGAGCTGCATGCAATGTAAGTGTTAGGGTGTTTATGAAGACACATGCTTTGACAATGTGTCCGTAAGAATGTGCGTGCCAGGAGGTGTAGTGTGTTCCCGATCGTAGGAATCTGAAGTGTATGCGGTGAAGACTACGTTTTTTATTTTTACATCCACGCACAAAAGTCTGACGCCACAATGCGAGCGAGCGTGTGCGCAGGTGTGTGTGTGAGCGCAGATCACATGCCTGCAAGCCTACTGTACGCTTCAGCTGGTTTCAAATGCTTTTTCTCCTCGGCATGGTGACAGAGAGTCTGTTGTGGTCACATCCTAATCCAATAATAGAGCCATGATACACACTTTAACATGCAGGCCTAGGAGAAGATTTATTTCCAGCTTTTATTATATAACTAATAATGGAAAGATTTTATTTAAATATATAAATACATTCTTTCATTTAGTTAAGGATTGACTTCTAACAAAAGCTGTACTTTCCACTTTATATTTCTTACAAAAAACACCTGCTCAGTTGTTGTATCTGGTGTAGGCTTCAGGCAGTTTATCAGGTCAAATTTGGTAAATGAGAGAAACAAAGAGAAAATAGATTGAAGACAATAGGCAATAAAAGTGGAAGGAATGTGAGTATATTTGGATTGAACATGACGGTGTGGATGATTGCTGGTTTAGCTATTTTCCTAGGTTTGCTTAAGCAATCGCTTCTCTGAAAACAAAGCAGTGTAATGAACAGCAGCTTTGCATATGGGGGAAATCACAAACGGCTGGTTTCTCTAACACTCGGACGGATGTGGAAACTGGTATGTGGTGTTGTTGAAGCGTTGTGGATTTGTGAAATTAAAAAACTGATGTATTCAACAGAAACTATGGCCTTTCTCATTCTTTTTTTAAACCTTTTAGCCAACAAATACATACCTGTGTTTGTGAAGAGATGTGAATCCATATATTAATTTCAAGTATATTCATTACACGATTGCTATCTGTGTAGATGATGCCAGAACTAATAAAACTAATATAAAACTAATCAAAGCCCACCGACCTGAAGGTCAGCTGCAAATATTAATAGCAATATCAAAGTGACTCATTAAATAAAGATGACTTCAAATTCTCCAACATAGATATATATTAAAATAAGATGCATACACACATCATATGTATTAAATTCTTTTTTCTTTTTTTTTTTTTTTGGTCTCCAGGCATCTGGACAGGATGTCAGTGAGGGGCTTGGACCCCACCTGTCCCTCTTCTATAAAGCGTGAGCCTTCCAGCCCCAGCCCCAGCTCTCAGGGTGATGTCAGCCCGGCCCAGCCCAGTCCTGGAAGCTCTTCCTCGGACACAAACTCCAGCTACGGTCCTCTCACCAAAGGCCACAATCACAATAATGGGCAGGACTCACCAGGCCTCTTTAGTCACACAGCGGGGTTGGCCAGTAATGGAGGAGCAAATAGGTTGGTGTATGTATCATATTCTCCTTTATTTCATCTGTTTTACTCCATTTTGTATGTGAAATGATATTATTACTATATCTATGTATTACCCTTATTTTTACTCTTCCTTTTTCTCTCCAGGAGGTTTGGTGAGGAAGAAGGCCAAGTCAAGTGCGAATTCATGCTGGGCTCTGTCGCCAAGCGCCTATGTCTAGTGTGTGGTGACGTGGCGTCTGGCTACCACTATGGTGTGGCCTCTTGTGAAGCTTGTAAGGCCTTCTTTAAGAGGACCATCCAGGGTGAGACTGGCACTGTATATAAAACACACCTTCACAAACACGCTCAGCATTTATTGTGATTAGCATGGCTGATAATGCCTTCCTGCATCATATAAACCTGTTTTAGGAGCAACAAGGTGTAGATGTTCCCTGATCATTTGTTTTGGGAAAAACAAGCCCTGATCAGTTAGCTCACAAGCTTCCGCCTTCAAAACTGCAGAAAGGCTTTAAATAAAGATCTGCTCGCAAGCAGCTGATATGCAGTTATACTTAGACCACTGTGTGTATAGTCAACATCGCTGAGTTTAGGTTTAAAGCTTGACATGTGTGCGCAATCGCTTCAGCCCTGAAGGAAGTCAGCAAGGAGAGCCGGCAGCATGCAGTTTGTGTGTTTTAAAGGGATTGTCCCCTCTTGGCCCAGCTCAGGAGCCTGACAGGAAGCGTTTAGTTTAGGCCTCTAGAAGTTGGCTACTCTAGATGAGTTCACAGAGCAAGCTTCACTGGCTGTCGCATCAGACAAAGCAGATCTGGCTCATCAGATACTTCCTATCGCTGATCAAGGGTGGCAGCTAAAAGCACCCCCAACTGGCAGAAAGCCATCAGACTTAACATACACCTTGGGTTGCCAGTTAGTGTGGAGAACATGTATGGTTTTGTATTTTTTTAAAATGTGGACATTTACCACAACCTTATAGTGAAATTTACTTAATAGGGTAATCAGGATCACTTATCAGGGTAATCAGGGTCAGTTACAAGTCGAGACCACAAATACATTAACCCTCTGGTATAATTCACCACAACTTTATAGTGAAATTAACTTGTTAGGGTAATCAGTCGGTTATGGGGTAAGACCACAAATACATAACAGAAAACCTGAGATCCAACATGGTGCAAATAAGGAACAGTCTAAAGAACTACAACCTTAAAGTCAGCGTATCTACCCAATCTACCCAATTTCGCTGTGCAAGAGACTGCACAATGATAATAAAAAGCTCTAAGTCTAAGTATCTCAGCCTTGGTTTAAATTATAACATTTCCTTTTGAAAAAAAATTCTGTTTCTCAAAAGTACCTCAGTTTAGATCCTTTACAGATGCCAGTGAGGTTTGCTGTGTAATCTCAACATTTTCTCAGACTTAACATTGAGATAGCAGTGACAATGAGTAATACTGAATTGCTGCTTCATTGTTTGCAAAGCAACTACTAAGTCCCCCCCCCCCTCCCCCCTTCTCACTTGTTATCCTCCAGGTAACATCGAATACAGCTGTCCAGCATCCAATGAATGTGAAATCACCAAGAGAAGACGGAAATCTTGCCAGGCTTGTCGATTTGTGAAATGTCTGGCAGTGGGCATGTTGAGAGAAGGTCAGCTATATCCTAAAAAAAAAATCCTTTTCCGATCCTTGTCAAAACCTTACTCGAGCTGCCTTTTTTTCTGAGATCGATCAGTCGGTGGCAGAATTTCAAATCTCCTCTTTCAGACAGTTGAGAAAGAGAGTGAAGCCTAATACAAGTCTGACTGCAATTACTTTGTAGTGCATTCCTCTAAACAATAACCTAGTAAACCCTTGACAGTAGTTGTGTAAACTCAAATGAAACCTAAAACTTCTGACAGTTAAACTTCAAGCCCTCTGTTCCGGCTACGAGGTGCGTGTGTGTAGGTAATTTGTATGTGTGGTAAACACAAGTTTGAACAATGCAGAGCTGTATCTTAGAGAGGGAGGAGAAAGCTAATAACTGCTCATCTGTGTCAGTCTTTGCTTCATGAGTCTTCCTCTGAAATAGCCTATGGACATGTGCCAACTTGTGTAGGTGTGTGAGCAGTGCTGCAGCAGCTATTAAGATAACAGAGCGCGCTGTGAGCTGCATCAAATGTAAAACAGAAGAGAGTTTAAGGGCAGATTAAACTAGAATGGGATAAGTTACCTATTAAAGCCTACTGAGCCTGCTGTTTTGCAGTAATCAATAACATTCTGCCACTTCTTACATCAGAATTATAGGATCTGTGCTAACAGATCCCAGTCACCTTACAGAGTATTTATACTTATTAAATACTACTACAATACAATACATCAAATAAGTTTAGCAATGAGCTTTCATGTTCCTGCCTTTTTTCTATAGCTAAGGTCCACCCTGCAAAATTTCATCATACATGCTCAAAAACATGAGATGACAGTGGTAAATATGTTCCACTGGTACTCTGTGAGTGTGGTCAGGTGCTCCTTTAGTGTCACTATGTGCCTGCGGTGTGACATATTATCCAGATTTAGAAGTGACTCAAAAAGGAAAACATTAGCGACCTCCTACAGTACCGGCCACTCGTTGCCTTCTGCGTATGTCCACGAGAAGATAAGGAAGAGAGAGGGGAGCTGATGAAACGCATGAATGGGTGGGTGGGGGGTGAAATCCAAGGCATAAGAGAGAGTAAATAGAATTATTAGGCATTGTTGTCAGCATCACACACCATGTAATTCACAAGAGCCATATTGAAATCAAAAACCTTTATTCAGTGTTTTCAAACTATGGATTAATTCAGCTGGGTACACAGTTGTGATAGCTTCATCCATTTTAATCTCCACGTATGAAAGCTAGAAAGATGGCGTTCTAATCTTCAAAGGCATGTGGGTCAAAGTGGAAGACGCGAGGGAAGTGTCAGCTACCTTTCTGAACCTGTGCTTTTTCTCTTTATTTTCTCATTTATTATGTTTTGGTGACAGGCAGAATACAAGAGGGATGTAGTTACCCATTGCATTATCTTCACTGATCCCCAGAAAACGGACCAATCCTGTGCATCAGAGGCATGTCAACCTCTGTGCATCATGCAGGGTCTAACAAAAAACTCACCATGCTGCTTTATTGCTATTGGCGTTTGTTTTTTCCTTAGTAAAGGTTCTGTTTCTTCTGGGTCAGCACTGTTCTGGTTTGATTTCATCTCTATATTGATTTTACCATTTTCTTTTTAAAATTAAAGACCTTTTTCTTCCTTAAGAGTTATGTCTTAAAAACATAGGCTCATAACACAACAATGGCTGCTGCAACAGATATACCGTTACCTCTTTGCATTTGCAATCCTCCTCTGAATGTTAAACGCAGTTTGCAGGTTGATGGGCTTCACAGAAAGTTCTCATTAGATTCCATAAAAGTGGATCTAACTTTCTCTGTCTGCAAAATAAATGATTAGATCCCAAATTCAGTGAATATGAGCAGTCAGAGATGCTGTCGGTGGAATTTGATAGCTCATTGTGTTGTTCACTGAGAAGTGAAATGTTCCAAGTTTGAGGCCTTGACGAAACACAAACGCCTTGGAGGGTTGGATCAGGAAGGGCATCCTGCGTAAAAATCTGTGCCAAATCAAATATGTGGATCTATCTGCTGGGAATAAGGGAGTAGCCCGACAAGTTTCTACTCTCCCGTGACGTACGCTGTCTCACAAATTTCAAGACTTAATGTCCATCATATAAAACCTAGAGAGCATATATTATGGCCTGTCTGCTGACAGATTATCATAATTTCGGGCAGCCTCTCTTTTGGTTTGGTTTGGTTTGTCAACTTCTCAGATGACTCCAGCTACTTTTTTTGGTCTAATGCTAAACCAATAGAAACAATGGGTAACAATTGCTAAAATGCGACCCAGGTTGCAATAAAGTGCAATGATAATTTAATACCACCTCTTCGTTGCTAAGCACACAACAGCATCTGGTCATTGCAGCTGTGTATAAATGTGCTTGTAAGTTATTGATATACAGAATAATAGCATCTTTACACGTGTTTGTGTTTAAACATGTCAGTCAGCAGCAGCCATATTTATGCTCATGCCACTGTGTTCTTGTGAGCAGGACTGTCTCTGCCCTTCTTCTAAATTAGCTGCTTTTAATGGGATGGGTGCGTGGCGGGGGAGGGGTGGGGGCATCAGCAGCATCCCAGTCTACCTCTCAGCCCTCTCTTCTCTTTGCTTTCCCTCCTCCCTCATAAATTCCTCCAGATGCCTTGTGGGACTCCTGGACCTCCATGAAATGGGAACTGCCCCTCGTAACTCTGGCTGTAAGCGCCCTCGTAATGCGCTTCATCGTGTATCGTAATGCCGCTCTTCCCTGGGGAGGCCGTAGTAAAGCCAGAGACAGAGGAGCTGTGAGGTTTAATGGGGAGAGTCAGAGCCATATTAAAAACACAGCTAAAAGACACATAGACCTCAGGCAGGATTTGATTAAGCTTTGTTTAGTCCCCATTTCTACAGTTGCTAGTGCTACTCAGAACAGTAAAAATTAGTATTTTAGGAAATGTGAAAATTATTTTGAAAATAGATGTTATAAAGCAGAAACTATGTGATTCTGTGTTTTTATGGTTTAATGGTTTATGTTTCTAAGAAATATGGCCAATGGTGCAACAATTCCCTGACTAGCCCCCACCTTTCTGTTTTGTCTTACTGTCTAATCTCTACTTCCTCCCGGCTGGAGTTACCTTTTCTTAGGGGTGTTAATCATTCAGCATTAATCAGCATTCTGAGAAAAGCATCCGGACAGAGGAAAGATAACGCCACAGTGCTGTTAGTAGCACCATGTGTATATTTGTCGCAATATCCGAGGAGTGTTGGGATTCTTTATACTAAACACTAAACCACGCTAACAAGGATCAGTCTGGATCAGCGGCTGGATTTCTCTGTTTCTCAACCACCTGTATGTATGCAGGGTGCATTTTAGGAACCTGTAAAAGCGTCTCATGTGGAAGTCCATATCCCTTCAAAGGAAGATGGTCTGATGTAAGAGGCAAAAAATAAATATGACTACTCCCTGTTTATCAAACTGAGATGGGCTGTTCAGAGGAACAGGAAGGAGGTGTGCGTGAATATCTGTTTTGTTATCCACAAAAGCTATTCTTGGCCCTCTGGTTGTCAGCACATTCCACTGTGAAAACTTACACTCAGTTCTGATGTGTGTTGTAACTCTCACATGTGAGTGGAACAAATATGCCTGCATGAAAGCTCATTTTTTTCTACTAATCAAACCACAAAAAAGTGTTTGACTGAATCCCGTTTGCCAACGGTGTTAAATCTAATAACAACACATAGGAGGCACCCACATCCTCATCCAGCTAATCCATACTTGCCCCTTATGACATCACCAGCAGGTCAGGGGGCATTAACTTTCCACAGCCAATCTCTCCTTTAATACCTTGCTCATCTTCTTCAGCTTTAACTTCTCAGTCTTCACAAATCTTAAAACTTAGCGAACACGTGATCTAAATTTATTTGTATGTCATTGATGTTCTGCATCCATATTGATATTAAGTTTTCTTTCTTGCTCTTGTGAAGCACAGTATATTAAAAGTATGACCATAGACTGTATATAAAAGATGAAAATGAAGACGAACACGACCCCTGGTTATAAAGGGAAGTCAGAATATATAGAAGTGTATAGGAATATAACTTTACTTTTCACTTGATTTATGATCTAAACTCATTAGGTTCATGCCCCGATCATAGGTTTCAGGGCTTACCTAATACAACATGATTTCAATTTTGTAAGAATTTGCAAAATTTTGTAAAATACATTCCCATTTGGATTACAATAGATAATAAGGCATACAGTTTAGGACAAGCATTAACAATTTATTTTGTCCAAGGTGCCACATGAGAAATTGGGGCTGTTTTGGAGGGCTGCACAACAATATTGTTGTGCCACAACAGTCCCAGTTTCACCAATATTGGTATGTGGCCCTCCACAGCCGTCCCGGTTTCACCAATATTAGTGTGTGGCTTTCCACAACAGTCCCAGTTTCACCAATACTGGCATATGGCTCTCCACAACAGTCCCAGTTTCACCAATATTAGTGTGTGGCCCTCTACAACAGTCCCAGTTTCACCAATATTAGTGTGTGGCCCTCCACAACAGTCCCAGTTTCACCAATATTAGTGTGTGGCCCTCCACAACAGTCCCAGTTTCACCAATATTAGTGTGTGGCTTTCCACAACAGTCCCAGTTTCACCAATACTGGCATATGGCTCTCCACAACAGTCCCAGTTTCACCAATATTAGTGTGTGGCCCTCTACAACAGTCCCAGTTTCACCAATATTAGTGTGTGGCCCTCCACAACAGTCCCAGTTTCACCAATATTAGTGTGTGGCCCTCCACAACAGTCCCAGTTTCACCAATACTGGCATATGGCTCTCCACAACAGTCCCAGTTTCACCAATATTAGTGTGTGGCCCTCCACAACAGTCCCAGTTTCACCAATACTGGCATATGGCTCTCCACAACAGTCCCAGTTTCACCAATATTAGTGTGTGGCCCTCCACAACAGTCCCAGTTTCACCAATATTAGTGTGTGGCCCTCCACAACAGTCCCAGTTTCACCAATATTAGTGTGTGGCCCTCCACTACAGTCCCAGTTTCACCAATATTAGTGTGTGGTTTCCACAACAGTCCCAGTTTCACCAATACTGGCATATGGCTCTCCACAACAGTCCCAGTTTCACCAATATTAGTGTGTGGCCCTCCACAACAGTCCCAGTTTCACCAATATTAGTGTGTGGCCTTCCACAGCAGTCCCAGTTTCTCATGTGGCCCATTGAGAAATGAATTGCCCATCCCTGTTTTAGGAAGCAGCTACCAATTATTCCCTTGCATGTCACATTTGTCTTCACACATTCCTGTTTCAAATCTCCATATTTTGTCTCCCTTTCTGTCTTCATTTATTTATTTGTACTATTTGTATTTTTATGTTCTATTTCTATTGTATATATTAATCGGAATCTGTGGGTGGACAGCAAAGAAAGAATTTCATTGCACAGAGAAATGCCTTTGTCTCTTGTGACACATGACAATAAACACTTCGAATCTTGTATCTTGAACAGTAAGATGTTGATGGCTCAGCTCAAGGGTTCAAGCAGGTTACAGTGGCTGTGTTCATATTTTATGTGCGGTCTAAAAGTATGATTACCCCGTGGTTCTGTACTTTAGGTGAATGGTTGGATGCTATTTTTGTTGCACATGTAAGTTATATTACAGAGATGCAAATCATTTATGTATTACAGCTTCTTTTGAGTAGTTGATATTGAAAACTGCTTTGTAGCACCTAAAGAACTGTTCATTTAGCTTAAAAATTACTAAGAAATCCCTTTTGAATTATACAGCTGGATATTACCAAATATGTAAACAAATTTAAAAAAAGAGGCCTATTAAACATATCAGGTCCCCATAAGGAGAATCATGTGCTAACGGCTGTCTAAATGACTCAGGTAAAGTTTGTAGCATGCGTGCTTGTTGTTTTTGTCTGCTTCCACTTGTCTTTGCACTAGGATGATGTCGGAGTAAATGTGCAGTCATATTCGTTGTGTTCCCACTAGTGCTGTCAGCGTTAATCTCATTAAAATTACGTTAACGCCATAACGCAGCAAATCTCCGTTAACGAGTTACCGCGGATCGCCCCATGCGTGGGGCTGGACGGCGTCAACACGTTAACGAGCTAACTGCGCTAACGCACTAGTTCCCACCAATTGAGCATTGCGTGGCACATCCAACATACTGTTTTATTTTTGTCCATCGGGGTCATACTTCACATGAAAACCAAAATAGTTCCAAACGCCAGATCTGAATGAGGGTGGGGTAGGTTCAATTTTGGGTAGCGTTGAGGCAGTTGCCATGTTGCAACAAGCTTAACTTCTGTCTCACTAGCTTGCGCTGCGCTCAGTGGATCTGCGCTCGACAGTGCAGCCTAGGCGGAGTAGTAAAACGCAGATCCACTGAGCGCTCAACACAGACAGCATCGTCAGAAGAAAAGTTGATAAAATAAATTAAAAATTTTGTGTCGATGCATATGCGTACCGAACCGTACCGAACCGAAAAGCACTGTATCGAACGGTTCAATACCGATACATGTATTGTTGCACCCCTAAAATGTGTATAGATAGATAGATAGATAGATAGATAGATAAACATCTGGGAACCCTACTCTGGTTTTTTATTTTAATGCAAATATTGTTGAACTCTGGTGCCAAACCAGTGAGCAGATCACACAGCAAAACTCCGACGCACACTTCTGTGAAGTATTCATTACTGATATATTTGCTGAGAGTATTATGTACAAATAGACACTTGTCAATTTGTACATAATACTCTGACTGTAATGAGGCTGGCTGAATAATAGGCGCTGTGTAATATATAATTTGTGGATGATGCAGAGATAAGTACACATTGATTTGGTGTTTGTGTGTCAGACATGTCCACTTTTTTAAAAGTGTAAACACATGCAGTTTGATAGTTGTTAATATCCTGTTGGCTTACAGTAAAGGTTACCAGGCAGATTGCTATGCACAAACCTCTCCTCTAGCTCACCTTTGTCTCTCTTCATGGTACATTAACTCATAAAGTAGAAATTCTTTAAATAAATTCTATGGAATTATATGTTATAGTAAATCACACCTGTAAAATAGCTTTACAAACCACTGGTATGCAAGTGATAAAACCGCAAAACACATCTTGCATGTCCGACTAAGAGAACCTTATTTGATGTTCTTAATGTTGATGTAAGCGGTACATAAATATCTGCAGAAGTAAGACTAAGTACAGAAGGCTGCAGGCTCAAAGGCGTGGGGTATTACTGTGAGGTGTCAAGTGAGCAAATACCCTTGGCGTGTCTCTTACTGATGCCAATGCCATTAAGTATCTATTCAGGGGCACTACGGCTATTTACACTGTGTAGATTGGGCAATCCAACACCACTACTGAAGAGTTCCTGAGTCACGTTCACCTCAGTGGATGCATGCTTCGTCTTTGTAGAGACACATGGCGATTCCATGAGTATAAATCCCATCAGCTTCCCCTCGTCGAACTGCCTCATTTGGACACACACACACACACACACACACACACACACACACACACACACACACACACACACACACACTTAAATCCCTATCGTCATGGTGACTAGGTTATTGCCACAGTGCTTGTTAAGATGAGCAGTTGTCACCAGCTGCTCTAAAGTTGTTGAGTGTCATGTTACAGGATGCATGCTGCGGTGCCAGCATTAGACTTGTCCTGCCCATTCTCCTTGAGATGTCAGTATATTTTGCTTGGTAATTGACCAACTTCCTGTGGGTTTATTGGGTTTGACAAAAAAGCATTTTCCTGACACCCAAACTTTGGTTTTTTTTGTCATCATGAGAAACTTTCATTTGCTATTTGAGCATAAACTGTATAAAAAAGATGGACATAGCCACCATGACATCAACCGCTGGTTTCTAAGCTACCATTTTAAAGTCTGAAATTTCAGCACTGATGCTGTAGAGTCTGTCTTGTTTTATTTTGGCGTGAGAGGTTTTAGTGCTAGGCTATCAGCTAATGCTAGTATTTTTGGTACACTAGGTGGGCACACAACTGCATTGCAGGATGATTAGTTCAAACAACTGTATGTATGTACAAGGTCCATGGGAAAACCAGTCATCCTCAGATGAGATGATGTTCAGGAATAACACAGGAACCATCAAGTCTCCAGCCTTAGATTGAAAACTGCTGGAACACCAGTGTTCCCAAGCCACTGGAAAGCAAGATTTACATCTCCATGGACGGAGACGGTGCCAACCAAAAAAAAAGCCAGTCCTCTAAAATTGACATCTTCGAGCTCCACTGAAATTCGCAGCTCCCCACACTGACAAATGCCTTCTAGAGAAAAGTTTTATGGCCAGAAAAGACAAAGATTACTGCCTGTTATTGTCAAATAGCTCAGTGTGTTTACTATTGCCAAGCATGGTAGTGGCAGCACAATGCTCTGGGGGTGTTTTGCTGCCAGTGGGACTGGTACAGTCCACAAGTGTATGGAAGACTACCTCCAAATATATAACCTAAGTGTAAGAGCTAGACAGTTAAAACTTGAACACAACTGGATTCCAACCAATTGTGCCAAGAAGAGTGATCAAATATTCAGTCAGAATTCTGTTGCAAGCTACCAAAAGCATCTGGTCGAGGTGAAACAATGCTAAGAAACTAAATATAACACTTAGCAGCTACCTGTGCCATTTATATACCTTCAAAACATTAGTTTAAACAAGGATTTGTTTCAAACACACTTAATGTCACTCAAAATGAAATGGCAGTAATTTATTTTGTGTAAATGAGTGGACGTTAGCATGAAAAAAAGGACAAACAGGCATCTATATTTATAACATGACTGTCATTCTTTATGATCCACATGTTTGAATTGGCCAAGATTTTATGCCGGATGCCCTTCGTGACAAAATCCTCCTCATTTATCCGGGCTTGGGAAAGTTTCCAAGATTACTGGTTTGTGGCTATGCTAAACATCATTGTCCTCTGTTTGTGTTTATGTAGGTGTGCGTCTGGACCGGGTCCGAGGTGGCAGACAAAAGTACAAGAGAAGAATAGATGCCGAGAACAGCCCATATCTACACCCTCAGAATGCCTTGCCACAGAAAAAAACATGTAAGTGTAAAAATAAAATGTTCTAATAAGTGTTAATGGAGTCATTTCTTACGGTTTAAGTTGTGGTTTGGGAGCCAAAACAGTCCACTAATGTTTTCTGTCATTTTGTCTGTCAAAGCACAAGCAAACAAAATTTTATTGCTTTATAATACAATTAATTTTAAATGTTTTATTCTAAGTGCTTATTTAAAGCTACCTCATTTTCAAACATCAGGTTAGCAGTGCATTCTGAAGTCAGATGTTGGAGCTGGGAGTGACGTCACTCCTGACATGAGCGTGCTCCAGTAGTAAAGCCAGAAAAGCAAGGATAAAGCAAAGTTTTTTAGGTTATTCTAGTCAACTAAAACTCAGCTAAAATCTAAAATTAGATATAAAAACATTTTAGTTAACAGCAACACAGATAAAAAAAAAAAATAGGAAAATACAAAACTATAATGACTGTTCAGGCATCACTAGCAATGCAATGCTTGTTTTTTGCACTTTTTTTAACTTTTGCATGAGTGTGTGTGTCTTTTGTGTCTTCTCTTCAAAGGAAATCCTAATATCAATGAGATCAATTGATCAAAAGTTATGATATTAATAAACTCTAACTCATTTTAGTCTCTGTAGGTGGTGTGGTGGAGAACAAGGTGGTATCTCTGCTGCTGGTTGCTGAGCCAGAGGGCATCTTTGCCATGCCGGATCCCACGGTACCCGAGAGCGACATCAAGGCTCTGACCACTTTGTGCGACCTGGCTGACAGAGAATTGGTGGTCAACATCGGCTGGGCCAAGCACATCCCAGGTATGATTCCGGCTGGTCTCCCCTGCCTCACTCACTCTCCTCGCACAAGCACACCGCACACATTAGCTCCATTAAGTCTCTAATCAGATCAGTGGAAGGATTGTTCTGACTTGTAGCAGCCAAGACACTCACGGGAAGCCCAGAGGAGGGAGGTAATGTTGGCTTGGCTGCGTGTTATCTGTCCGTCAAGCTCCTGTGTGTGCGTGTATGTGTGTGTATGCGCCGTGCCCTTGCTGACCAAAGTGTGCTCCTAATATATCAGCCAGATGAGCCGCGGCCACCTGGAAGTTTTAATTCATTTCCTGGGCCGCAGGCGTCTCCCTGTGCAGTCTGAATTATGGAAATCCTCCTGGCACTTGGAGCACACTTAGCTTCTCCTCTGACACAGGAACAGTGGAAGGATGTCCGGAGATTTGTTTTTCCTTCTTTGAATCCACGTGTAGAAAGCAGAGGGGAAGTGCATTCTAAAAGCTTAGTGGGATTAATACAGCTTTGTTGATGGTTGTAATCATGTGCCACAGAGGTATGCAGACTGGATCTGCTTTTGATATTGCAGGTTTAGACCCAGGAATGATAAAAGGAACACAATTCAGAAGCAGTTTACACACTTTGAGAGGTTGTTTCGGACCACCTTTCGATACAAGATGCTCCAAACTGGTGAAATGAGTTCTCATAATCCTGCAGCGCCTTCAAGAGTGGGATACTTTCGTTATCAGAGTGTACGGAGACTGCTTTAGATTGGTGCTGAAGTGAAAATGTAATAACTGTGGAAAACAGGGATGGCATTTTAGGCTTTATTTTCATTACTGATTGTATTTAATTTAGTCATTCAACTCATTTGTCAGAAAATAGTATTTAAAAAAAGACCATTAAAGCTAATGTCTTCAAAATTCAATCATCAGTACAAAAAAAAAAGATGTTCCATTTGCGATCAAACAGAGAAAGTGGTAGTGACTCAAAGAAAAGTCTGTTCAATTTCATATTGACTGGCTAACAATCATTTAACAAAAAGGATAAGGCCTGCTAGTTGGACATTCATCCAAAAAATCCATGCTTTGCAGTGAAAACATATTTTGTTTTCCTTTAAGTTTGAGTCGTGGTTCCTGACATGTGCAAATACAGCATAGTGAGTTTGTGAAGGTGGAAAATTAACATTCAGTGGAACTGAATTCAACTGCAGGTTAACTGAATCATTATTCACACCAGCTCATCAGACAGTTTTATCATCGGTCTTGATTCTGCTCTTACATATATGTATATATACACATATACACATATATACACATATATATATATGTCCAGACCCAAAACACGACAGGGGAAACACCTGGGATTTTTTTTGTTGATGCCTCATCTCTAAAATGCTTACAATACAAACAAAAACCCCTCTCTCACCTACATTCGCCTCCATGCTCGCCCCTACGAAGCGAACATGAAGCAATCATTTGAGTGTGTGTTGGTGTTTGGTGTCCGTCATCAGCGTTTCCATTGTTCTCTTATAATACCCACTCCCCTCACCCACTTCTCACCTCCCGGGGCCCCTGCTGTCTGCGTTTCTCCCGTTGTTTGGCTCTTTACTGTCAAGACAGATGGGAGTCCGAGTGATGGGTGTATTTGTGGCCCTTTTGCCAGTGGAAGGTTTACTGGGAGAGCGGAGCAGCGGTGCACATGTACCTTGGGGTGGGGGTGGGGGGCTTTGATTTTTAAAATTCAATCAAAATGTCAAGCACATCTTAATCAAACTTCTGAAATGTCACAAAAAAGCTGTGAAAATATTTTAACTACTTCAGTGTCATATAACCTTTAATATGTAGATATATATATTTTTATCTTAAATCACATAATACATGGGCTCCATTATTATTGTTATATTATATTTTTTAAATGGCATTTCACTGAATTCCGACTCTTGAGGCCCAACCTGCTGCTATGTATTCAGCACACGTTTCACTCGCTATAACATATCGTTAGATAAATTGATCCATGCTACTTCCACTTAAAGCTGGAGCCAGTTGGCCAAGCTCAGTGATAAAGAGTGGAAACAGGTGAGACCTGTTCAAATAATCTGATATTTTTAAGTGTGAATAAAAGTTACTGCTCAAGTCCCAACCTGGACACCACTCTGTTATCTAAAAACATTGCCCCTTTAGTGCTCAGCCTTCTAGACCGTGTCAGAGGCATCAAAATCACAGCGGTGATAAAGAAAAAAGCAGATTACAGATGAGATTGGCCAAAGAGGATATGACAAGCATCTCAAAATAAAAGACACAAAAAAGGGAAGAACAGACATGACAATAGGATCTTTTATGGAACAGGTTGAGGGTGTAAAAGATATAAAGAAAGCTCAGCTGACAGGAAACAAAGAGAAAATGTAGATTGAAGAGACACATGCACTCAGAATACGAGTATTTAAAAAAAGACTGGCCTTTCCTAGCAGCGTAATGGCCATGTCACATCAGCTCTGGGTGAGTGGCAGGACACACGGCCCCCACTGTTGAGAGAATCGGGGTCCTGGGCAAAGTGGCCCGGGCCATCTGAGTTCTTTGCCCAGGGGGAGGTGAGTGTGATGTGGCTACTGTCCTGGCTGTTCCCCCTCCTCCTTGTCTGCTCTTATCAGGCAGATTGACAGTGATGTGGTCTGAAGTCTGAGGGCCGGACTGGCAGATGAGCTGGCTAAAGACCAACTGCCCTCTTTGTTTTTGGCCTTTTTGAGTCCGTGATGCAAGTTGGCTGTCAAATGAATATGCTTAAAGGGTGACTGTAGTGTGACTGTCCATGCGCCGTTGTTGATATGATCCAAACACGTGCAAGACTTTTCTCCTCCTTGTTGCCCTCGGTAAATGTTTGCCTGGTCCATTTAATGCATGATCTTTTCTTTTTATTGATGGTTTAACTTTACCTCAAAATCTATCAATATATTGCTTGCGATTTCATCATGCAGGCTCAAACACGTACTCGTGCTGGTCTTTCTCTCTGATCGATGATCCTGCGCCGGAATACTGATCCCTATTGGCCAATAAAATTGTGCACAGACAGCTTTTCCAATCAATCAGGGAGTGATAGTGGGGGGAAATGGGTGCCACTGACGTCCCTGTACTGATTGTAAAGAGAAGTGGATCCTGATAACAATCACCAGTGGTGTCAAAAATACAAACACCTCCCACTCCGCTCCCTCGCTCTGTAAAATCATTCATTTAATTACAGTAAATGTGTGCAAGTATGTGTGTAAATGTAGGTTTATGCGGGGGCTGTGGGTGGGTTTAATCATACTCCTGTGGGGTGTAATTGTCAATCAAAGCAGGCACGTCCTACAGAGAGTAATTAGATTCACCACCTATTCACTCCCTGTGTCCTTTGTAATGCCCTTTGCCGTGTGGCCTTCCCTTGTGTAAAATCATTTTGTTTTATGCAAATTCTCTATCATTGCTTATATTAATAAGCATGGATAACCAGGTTTATGCTAAGCTGAGCTTCACAGAAAGTAAGACCAGAATGTATACAAGCAAAGGACTTTATAACTAAGAGACAACGCTAAACGTTAGCTTTGTCTAATAACAATATAACAATGTGTCATCACCGTACAGTTATGTATAATAGGCATGGAGCTCTAAAGACGTGAGAAAGAGCATTTGGTGTTTATCATTGCAGGTGGTTTATTATGTATTAATTGAATTAGTTTAATGAAATAGGAACGCACTTGAAAACACTGCAAGAACTCCCATAAGTAGCCTAATCCCACTGTAGCCTATTAAAGTCCTTTTGTGCGTCAAGGCTCAGCACAGGACACAGGAAAGAATTGTCTTTGACAGTAAGAACCACACAGTGAACTTTATGTTAAATAGATGTAGTGTTTTGAGCTCTACAATACAAGCCACATTTACACCTTCATGCACACATTCATAAAATGATTTAATCTATACAGGCTTAGTTTATCATATGGACACACACTCACACTGTTGATGCATCAGCAATTTGGTGTTTAGTATTATTCCCAAGCACTCTTCAACACAAGGACTGGTGGAGCTGGACTTTCAACCAGTGACCCGCTTTACCCTCTAAGCCAAAGCGATGCAAGTCAGTGTTATCAGATTCAAGTCACGTTTTCATAAAACTGGTTTCATTAAAGTGAGAAATTGTGTTATGGCCGAGATCTTTACATTCAGGATAGACAATGATCTGCAATTTCTGTATTTAGTGCTGGGATTTAAGATCTGTTTGAGTTAAGAGATCTGTCGCATGTTGCACAATGTGGAAAGTCAAAATTTAAATAGTGGTTTAAGGTTGAGTCAGCAACAAAAGGAAATTGTGAACTACTCCAGTAACCACCCTTCCAAAAAACTTGAGGACTAGGTCAAAGGAAGGATGGATCAGGCTAAACTTTCAAAATTCTGGATCCTGTACTTCAATTCAATTTTCAGTTTTATTTATATAGCGCCAAATCACAACAACAGTCACTTCGAGTCGCTTTATAGTGTGAGGTAAAGACCCAAGAATAATAAAGAGAAAACCTCAACAATCAAATGACGCCCTATGGTGAAGCACTTACATTAGGAGGGAAAAATCCCTTTTCTAGGAAGAAACTTCCAGCAGAACCAGGCTTGGGGAGGGGCAGCCATCTGCTATGACCAGTTGGGGTTGAGGGTAGAGAGACAGGACTGAACTTCCCATTGCACAGCCTAATAGCATCTTCCATTAGACCCTCTGTCTGTTAAATACCCTCCTCATTCAAGCTCAACACTCAGTTTATGAAGGAGGTTCATTTTTGAGTTTTTTCTGTCACAAGTCTCTATTTCCATCCAAAGAAGTTATTTTCACAGACTTAGGAAAGTTTCTTGTCTTGTACAGGCCTTGTAAGACTAACCATGACATGTGAGCTGACATGTGGGAAATCTTTCTTTATTCTCTCTCCTTTCAGGCTTCCCTTCGCTCTCTCTGGCGGACCAGATGAGTCTGCTGCAGAGCGGCTGGATGGAGATTTTGATTCTTCGAGTGGTGTTTCGCTCGCTGGCCTTGGAGGACAAGCTTGTGTATGCTGAGGATTACATCATGGATGAGGAGCAGTCAAAGCTAGCTGGCCTGCTTGACCTCAACAATGCTATCTTGCAGCTGGTGAAGAAATACAAAGCCATGGGGCTAGAGAAGGAGGAGTTTGTGGTACTCAAAGCTATTGCACTTGCTAACTCAGGTATGAAGCTTCTTATTATGAAGATTGGCCTCTGAATTTGTACATTTCTTTTTACAGTAAAACCTTTTAATTTCTTGACATAGCTTAAGATCTTACTTTCATCTCTCCTAATAGACTCGATGCATATTGAGGACTCAGAGGCAGTGCAGAGGCTCCAGGATGTCCTTCACGGAGCCCTGCAGGACTACGAGACCATCCACCACCCGGAGGATCCTCGGCGAGCGGGCAAAATGATCATGACCCTTCCACTTCTCCGTCAGACAGCTGCTCGTGCCATCCAGCACTTCTGCAGCATCAAGCAGGACGGTCGTGTGCCTATGCACAAACTCTTCCTCGAACTTCTAGAGGCTAAAGCCTGACCTGAACGCAGACAGCCATTCGCTTCGTCCTGCAGGGGTTAGCATGTGAGGAAGTAAAGGATAACGGGTAATCGTGGGGTTTCACGCCATGTTTTTTTGTCCACATCAGTTCGCATTTGACAGTAAAGTCTCAAATTTGCAAGTGGCAGGAACGTTTTTTTTTTAAGCCACACCCTTCCTTCCACCAATGAAATATTCAATTAAAGCGGAAAAGAAAGCTGTAAAACTGGCAAGCTGTGTCTTAGTGACAAGGCCGTTGTCGTCTTTGCCGTTTGTGATACCGAACTAAGAGTGCTGACCCGCTTCAAAGGATGAAGACAAATGGACAGGTGGCGTTAAAAGCAGAAGAGTCGCCTTCTAGAGATATCTACGGTTACATGCCAAACTTAGAGCTTCTTTTCTCAAATGACCACATGATACTTGAAAATCCTTGTGGATTACTTTATTCATCTCGAAGCCTGTAAAATATGCATTCTAGTGCATTTAGAAAACCTACTATGACTTGGGTTTTGTTTGTCCTTTTTGTATAGAAAAGGTATACATGTCCTAGGAGGTACTAGAGTAAGTCTTGCCAAAGAGTAGAGACTCATATTATTGAATAATACCAGCAAATATCCACAGTAATATGATGTGGCCTGTAAGGCATTCACATAAACCTTCATCCCTGCTCTGTGGTTTATTGCAAAAATATCTTATAATATATATATATATATATATATACATATCTACTACTTTCATACATCAGTGACTAAAGTGAAGCAATTAAATGATCAGCACCTAATACAACAACAACTGATATCTGGAGTTTAGAGAAAATTTCAGGGAAAGAGTATATCATGATGCAACTGAAGTGATATTTATTTAGAAAGTGGCTCTGCTCTTTTGTTATTTTTCTTTTAATAAATGTGGCATTAATGAGCAATTGCAGTGGATAATGATTTTTGTTTTTAAGATTTTTAAATGATATCATTGTAAGATAATTTTTTACCAGCTTCTCTGCTACAGCACTGATACCAACATCATATCATTAAAAATGAAAGACAGCGTGATTAAACGTGGAGTCTGTACTTGAAGATCATAATGTCGTAGAGCTGTGTAGACCCATAGATATAACTTTAACTATGTAAAAAATACAAAAATAAAAATAAATAATGGCTGCCATACTGTATAATCTGGATTAGGGAGGCGCTCGATGTCTTTTCTATGATAGAAGTCTGTGTAGGATCAAATTTGTGCACTACTTTTCCTTTTAGCCATAAAGTCTGAGGAAATTGGTGATGGCGCTCTGTTAATCTGTTAGCGTGTTTTGTGTGAAGAGTCGTTTTTCTGTCTTTGTTTTCCGCACCTGTTAAATGAAGGGATTAAACTCGGGAAGGAACCTCAGTACACGGAATTAAAATGTCCAAGTCTTGCTCTTTATTTAACTCAAGGTACTGTGACACTATAATGTGCTTTTTTTGTGATGAGAAAAACAGATGTAGCAGCAGAATGGCGGTTTAAATGTATGTCGTATATGACTTGCTGTATATACATCACGTCTTATGCCAACAGATAATGTCTAAAGATGCAATTAAGCTTTGTCTGGATGAGCTGTGCTGTGCTATTTCATTCTCAGGTGGATTTTTTTGGGCAATAAAGATGATCCCCTTAATGCAAAAGCTCATATTATCCGTGTGTCCCCTTCTTCCTCGATAAAGCGAAGAGGGGTTTGAAACAAATTCATTAAGAGCTGGTAAGTGGGTGCGGTCTATTCCGTGCAGTCTGACAATGGACTGTCATTTTCAAGCTGGGCCCATTATGGCACATTTAGGCCATCTGAGCCCAGTTGGAAGGAGATTTATAATTAACAGCCATAATGTAATGAAGTCTAACAGTGGCCCCAGAGAGTGCTGGTCATCAGCTGCCTGTTGAGACTCATAGAAGTAGAGGCATTTGACTCACTTCATCATACTGTGATCCTTACAAAACAAACTCATTATTATTATTTTTTTGTAACACTGTTTCACTTTCCATTATTTAGCATTTAATACAGCAGGAAAAATAAGGTTGGGCTAGATTTACAGTGTAGTCTATTATATTCACCTTGCAAAGTATGTCTATTAGGTGTGTGATGGCCAAATCCACAGCTGCACAATTCATATACACTCACTGGCCACTTATTTAGACACAGATGTTCTACAGCCTGTTAACACAAATATCTAGTCAAGTCAATGGATTTAGGCATGCAGACTTGGGCAAGGCAATCTGCTGAAGTTCAAACCAGCACCCGGAAGTGGAAGAAAGGTGATTTAAGTGAATTTGGGTTGAGAAAATGTCCAGTGAGTGGCAGTTCTCTGTGAGAAAATGTCTTATTGAGGTGAGAGGAGAATATCCAGACTCCTTTGAGTTGATAGGAGGGTAGCAGTAACTAAAATAACCAGCTGTTACAACCAAAGTAGGCAGAAGAGCATCTCTCAATTCATGAAGTAAATAGGCTACAGTGGCAGAAGCCTACAACAGGTGCTCCAAGTCACACTGGCTCACAGAATAGCAGAAAATGTTTGCCTGATCTGATGAATCTAAGTTTCTGTTGTGACATTTGGATCGTTGAATGAGAATTTGGCGTTAACAACAGGACACCATGGATCTATCCTACTGTTTATCACAATTTCAGGTGGTGTAATGGTGTGGGGAATATTTTCTTGGGACACTTTGGGGCCCTTTGAGAATCATTTAAATGCCACATCTAACCTGAGTATTGTTCTTGATCATGTCCAATTCTTTATGACCACAGCGTGCACATCTTTAGATGAATGTTTTGCATGTCTTTGTCTCTGTCTGTCTCCCCTCACCCCAACCAGTCTCAACAGATGGCTGCCCGCTCGTCCCTGAGCTTGGTTCTGCCTGAGGTTTCTTCCTTTTAAAAGGGAGTTTTTCCTTCTCACTGTCACCAAAGCACTCACCCGTAGAAGGTCATCTGATTGTTTGGGTTTTCTTGGTTTTCTCTGTACTATTGTGGGGGTTTTACTTTACAATATAAAGCACCTTGATGCAACAGTTGTTTAGTGTTGTTGTTTGGTGCTGTTTCGTTGAACTGAATTGCTTCCAGGAGGATAAGTCATGTCACAAAGATTAGTCACCCAATCTCAATCCAGTTGAGCAACTTTGGGATGTGGTATAGAGGTAAATTCACATCATGGAGCTGCTGACAAATCTGCAGCAGCTGTGCGTTGCTATCATGTCAATAATGACCAAAATCTCTGACAGGTTTCCAGTAACTTGATGAATCTGTGCCTCGAGGAACTGAAAGTGAGAAAGTCCAACCAGATACCAAGAAGTTGTACCTAACAAAGTGTCCAGTGAGTGCAAATATTACATCAGAATTCCAGTAACAAGATAAGAAGGAGAGGCGACGAGGAAACGAGCGAGGAGGAGGCAACGCTAAACCTGAGGAATAAAGATGGATGAATTGTGAGAAAGACAAATCAGAATCCAAGTGAAGCCATTTGTCCTTTACCCCTCCCTGTCTGTCAGCAGAAGCCAAATAATCTCCTCATTTATCTGGGGTTAAAACTCACAGCGCGCACAGAGGGATTTGCAACAAGCTGGAGATTTTTCACACCATCAGCCGTCAGTAAGTGAGTTAGTGATCTTGAGTGATATATCCCTGTATGTCCCTCTTCTTAAATGAGTTAGTATGTGTCTAGTGGCCGTGTCGCCAAGACGTGCTGGTGATGGATGAGGCTCTAAGGAGATGGGCTGTAAAAAAAGGCTGATTCTGGCACTCAAGGGTGAGATCACTTCCTCAATAAAAAAGCATTGTCCCGAATCATCACAGCAAGGTATGAATGCTGATTAGGGTATTAGGCGAAAGAGAGCTCCGCTGTAAAAATAAATCAAATGAGCTGCGAGTTAATGCAGAGGGTCCCTCTGATACAGAGCTACGGTGTCTACGACCGGGGCCCAATGGCTTCGGATACAAAGACAGCAGTAAATAATGAGTAATTATTCCAAGTCCCTCATTGCTGGATTACAGGCAATGTCTTACACTCAACTAACCCTGCAAGGGCTTCTCTTAATAGTTGCTCTGTAATGGCCGCAGGGAGGCATCATTTTTAAGGCGTTATTGTCCTTAAGAAAGAAAAATATTCCTGGAGAGTAATTATCACACTTTCTTAACAACGAGCTAAAGACAAAATGAGCTTCCGTGTCCTCGTAACAAAATGACAGAATTATCCAAAGGTCATTGAAAGAGCTGTATTTTTTAATGGATGTTGGAACTTTTTCCTAGATAAATGGTAAAACTGACGTAAAACAAAGATTTCATGATACACCTGATACACACTGGGAAAAGTGGTGGCAAGTTTTTCTTCAAATGCTCTTAGTGTAAGAAAAAGATAATTAACGCACTGATTTTATCTAACTGATTGGTCACTGGACGGTGACGAGTTCCTTCCTGCGCTGTCACATAATCATCATCTATCTCGACATGTTAAAGGTGAGCAGGTGAGAAATTTCCCTTCTTTAGTAGATGAAGTGAAAGCAGATGGTAGTTGTGGCAGACTGTGTACAGATCATTCTGAGGACTTTAACAAGTAGGTAGGAAAACAGATGACACTGATACCTGCATCAATGCATACATCCAGGATACAACAGGGGACCATTTTCCATGTAGAATTTAAGAGGAGGAAGAAGAAAATAGAAAATAAAAGATTTCATGCAATCCTCTGGAAAACTGTTAGTAAAGTTATTGCTGTAGCTCTTTACTGTCAATCACCCCATCACCTCCACCAAAGCAGGCTGAACACCTGAAAAGTTGAAGGTCACTTTAAGACTTTGTGCACCAGTTTCTCCAGCACACAAATCGAAGGGTTTAGTTGATCTTTTTAAATAATGAGCATACATGTATATGATATGCAGCTGTTCCAAATCTCACTGCAGTGCAATAAAAAACTATGACTGGGTGTGAGGTAGGTTCACTCAGGAAAGGGCAAAGCCAGCAGTAGCTGCCTAGTGCCATCGTGTGGTCATACAGGATATTGCACAGGTCAGTAAGTTCACGTTATTCTCAGAAATATTTGGAGCTCATATTACAAAGTTTTTTCTTTACAAAAAAATATTTTAGCTTCCCCCCCAAAATGGTTATAAGTATATCCATTCACCCATACTCTTCCACATATCCAGTCCAGGGATGCAGTTGGGCTGGACAGGTCGCGAATCTGTTGCAGGACTAACACATTCATGCCTACAGCCCATTTAAAATCAGCAGTTAACCTTACGTACATGTCTTTCAACTGCGCCAGCAATAACATGATGATGCATAAAATTCAGTTAAACAGTGTAACTGAAACTCATGCTGGCCAAAGGCCCCTTATGAGCCAGACAGTGTGTTATCCTTTAAATCAGTCACTGACAAAAGCTGCTTCCTTTTGAGTAATCAAAGTAGAATTAGTGGCGTAAAGGGCATACGATAAAAACAGAAGTTACCACATTACAGCTTTATCTTTAGATGGGTTTCTTTTTAGTCACTATTATTTAGCAATAAAGAAAAAGTGAGTTTTCCACCCAAAATTTAAAGAGAAACTCCAAACGTAAGATGACCGATTTCACTTGAAAATAAACTGAGCAAATATTATGTACAGTTTCCTCTTGATGCACACAAATAACCAAGTTAAACTCATACTGGTTCCTTTTTTGAAGCACAGATAAAATAAAAAGGTATTTTTTAAGAGCACAACTCCCCCAAAGGGCAGGGCCTACAGTAAAACTTTGATATTTTTATTGCAATATCAATATGTCAGCCTGTTTTTTATTGTCATTGTGATGTCTTAGTGCATCATATTGAGAAAATTAAAAGTGTTGTACAGCTCTCTCTGTGGCCTTTCATATGATATACAGGACGCTAAGGTCACGCTTAAATGCTTAGCCAACCTAGGCACCCATGTTCCCCATGACCTAGTATGTTGTTTTGAAATTTAAAGAAAATCCATAAAAAAATTGTAGGCAATATAAAGTTTTTACTGATTTTCCCACCAATTTGGATGTGATGTTGATCTTTCACCTAAAGTAATTTGGTTGGAGCTGTTGCTGGTATCTACCATCTCACAAAATTTGAACTTGATAGGTTGAAAACTGTGGATGCCAAACTGCTAACAAACATGCAGAAAGACAAACAACTGGAGCAGATTACATATTTGGAATATAGACATTCTTGTGTCTTACACTATATTTATTGTGTTCATCCTCCACATTTGAATACTAGCTCTTCTGTTGGAGCTTGTCTGGTGTTTGTTTCTTATTACAAAGATATATTTTCAAAGTGCAACTATTAGCTTTTAGTGTAGCTTAGCTTAGCTTGTATAACTATTCCATCTGCCATCAGTTGATATGAGTGTCCATACTTACAGACAGGCTGTATAAGAAATGACTCACACTAGCAGTACACTGGAGGATCAGAGAGGTGATATGCTAACATGCCTCTTCAGGTGAGCTGAAACCAGACACCTGGCTGTTACCATGGCACCGCTGGGGGGTTGATCGGAGGTGGAGAAGGACTCAAATGCAGCTTTTTTCAAGGCTTCTTGAGCTATGATACTAGGCGTTTTGTCTTCCTCCTGCTGTCTGGGATTAATTTGTAACAAGACATGGCTGGACTCAATTGAGTGTTGAGTCCTGAAGGGAGCCAGTCAGCAAATAAAAGTATCAGATGTAAAATAGTGATGGGTGGACAGTGGTGATCCTAAACGCCTGACAGGTCTTTGCCCTTCTGATCGATGTGTCACACAGCGAGGGGCTGTCAGCACCCCCCGCCACAGGCCGAACAACGGACATCAGCACCGGTGAGTCCCACTTCTCCCACACAGCAACTTTTTCCACCGACCCCTTCATCATTTTTCACCTGCTGTCAGTTTGCAGTGAGTGTCTGCAACATCTTGGGCAGAAATAGGCTGGTACTGAATGTTGGAACATGCTGGAAAACTGCATGAAATATTGCACATGTTATGCTCGTTATACAGCATCTTTTTGCCTTCAGGGGCCTACCTGCAGTATATGCTCTTTAATCCACCAATATCCACTGCCAGTCATGGTCTCTGTTAAAGTATAAATGAATGAAAGTGTGGTCTTTGCTGCTTACTCCGAAGGTTAGAAACTAGGCCAAGCAAGCCGGAGTGTCTCCAGTTACAGTGTTATCTCTTCCTCGGCAAGCATCTGATCATCTTTCTTTCTCTAAGTGTTGATTTGTGACATGCAATCTAAACCCTACATGATAGACTTGTATGACCCTACAAGTCATAACTGTGCATACTACGCTTTTACTTTATCTGTGAATCTTTCATTTTATCATCACTCTTGCTTGTATATTCAGATGATATCTGCAAAATAAAAAAAGAGACTATAAAGACTAATGAAGACAGAATAGCTTTGTGCAAAATTACCATAATACATAGTGCCTTTATGGTATTTACTGATTTATCATTCCAGATTCACCAAGCCCCACTCCTCTTGTAGGAGGAGGAGGAGGAGGTGAGAGGGCAGAGGGAGGCCAAGAGGAGAGGCAAGTTGTCCGGGAACTGTGGTTCATTGTAGTGATGGCAGGCATTGCCCTACTGCTGCTCGCCATCGTGCTAGCTGTTGTGCTTCATAAGGTAAGATACAGCATCTGTGTTACTGTGTGTGAATGGTGGCAGACTGATTTTACTAATTGCTCTTTCCATTATTAATAAAAACGTGCATAAACTGCACGATAGACAACTGGGGCAATCATTGCAACCATTAGAAAGCAGCTTAAACCAAACTTTCCATTCCCGCTCTTCATCATGGCCTAGGCCCTGAACAAACCCCCATTCAGCAGAGAGAGACCTCCATTGGTGGCCCTGCCCATGCAGAAGAGGAGTCCCATGGCTATCTACCCACCCAGCAACTCTATGTTGGTGAGGGGAGATCTACTCTAGTTTCTTTTTGTCTTATCGCTTATTCAACATTTCACTTACAATTTGTAAGTGAAACTGTACGTGTCTCAGTAACCACTGGTTACTGACTGCAGCTAGCTAGCTGTGTTTGACTTATTCACCAGGGGTCACCAAGGCACCTAATATTTATATTATGAATGACACTCATGACTTTTCCTGATTAGACTTTTTGCCAGTACAACTGTATAAACTACTATACTACACTATAGTGTGATATACTATATATTTTATGCTATAGTATATGATATGCATTTCGTTGCCCTGTACCTGTGCATGTGCAATGACAATAAAGTTGAATTCTATTCTATTCTATTCTATATTGTTTAGTTTCTATACTATATTACACTATACCATACGTTTTGTACTATAGTATGCTATGTTATACTATAGTATATTACATTGTTTATTCTCTATACCAGCGGTGCCCAGCCTTTTTGGGCCATGAACCAGTTTATGTCCGACAATATTTTCCGGCCTTTAAGGTGTCGCGGATAAATACAACAAAATAAAACCACTACCAGTACCAAAAAAAAAAGGAAGATTTAATGATAACACATGGGAAAAGACCCAGGGAAACTGAGTTAACGATAAAAACGATAAAAAAATTAATGATAAAAATGATAAAAACCCTTAAAACCATACATATGTATGTAAAAACATACATATGTATGTAAAAACATACATACGGTATAAGATCATTTTAAGTGTGATGAAAAGTGAATATTATATTTAAATACAGATGTGGATTTATATACATTTCTTAGATAATAAAATGTGGGCTGTTGCCAGCATAAACTTTGAATAGAACTGATGGGCAATCAATACTACTATATTTTCCAAGGACGTATGCCATGCTGTCTGAGTTATTACCAGCATACACCACTCAAATTTAGTTGATGGGTAACATTTGAGTGTTTCCTTAGTATTTATTCTTAGTAGTTTCTCTGCTTAACTTTATTATTACCAATTTATTAAAGAGGTTACTGTGTTATAAGTTACAATGTATTAAGAAGGAGACTATTTAGCAAATAAGAAAGGATTGCTAGTATTTGTAGCCCATAAAATACATTTATTACATTACTCTCAACTGAAAAATTCTCTCATTCATTTCCCCCAGTTTGATACTGTGCCTGACACAACAGGCTTCTCTAACAGTGTAACGCTCAAGGCCTTCACCATGAAGATGGAGGTAAAAGCAAATGTCTAATCTACATATACGAATACATTTTTATTCTATATGCAAGTGATACTTAGAACTTTTTCTGTCTTACCAGGAAGTGCTGGAAGCTAAATGTGAGCCTGGAGATGAGGATCCTCCACAGGGTGAGTTGGGCATCCTCAGTGTGAACTCCCTGAGGCGCAGCGTCAGCCAGGTGATGGATGGGAAGTCACTCACTGGAGACGATGACGTGTGGGATCCCAACATTTCAGGCCATGACAGTGGGATGGTGAGAGATCCCAAAAACGTATGCTGTGCCTGTTTAAACTGGAAGCACTAAAGGCCTTTTGCTACAGTCACAGCAGAGGAATGTAGTATGCTATATACTGCTAACCTATGACCTTCTCACTCTGCACATTCTTTACATTTGTCCACAGAACTGTAGGTATTTAAACACTCACAGGAGAGACAGACTTGCTTAATAAGAAAAAAACATATCACTGGAAATATGACTATTTCCTTTAATAATCTCCATTCTTCTTCTACAGTTTATGGATGATGAAGAATTTGTTGATACAATCAAAGGTTTCAGCACAGTGAGGAAGGAGCACACCATGTTCACCGACACTAACCTGTGACCTGGCGGCAGGGCCGGCAACATCCTGAACAAGACTCTTAAAATGCTTAAATCCACCCTTTTTCATGTTCAGCTAAAGCGTCATAGCAGCTGGCTAACAGTTCTCTCAAGATGAGCCACCACTGCAGTAAAGGGGGGGGGGGGGGAAGTAAGAGGAGCCCAATGGGATTCGTGACAAGAACAGAGGAATAACTCTGTGAAGGAAGGAGAAGGGAACTGTTCTGACATTCAAACATTACAGAGTGGAAGGTGGAAGCAGCTGCTTGTGTGGAAGGAAAACTAGGACACGTCTGACATCACCACTGGACACACAGAATTAAAGAGAGAAAAAATCAAAGATACAGACACGTACGTTTGTTAAGCTTTCCTGCCATTTTCCGCTGTAAACCCTTTGAAGTCATGCTGTATTTGGATGCTCTGTTAAAAAAATCTCTTATTTAAACCTTGGCATGTTCATTCAACTTTTTATGTCAGTTTTTCCCATATTTATATATCATAAACATATCTCAGTTTTTTTTTTAATTAACTTTAACACTTCCAAAGATGAAGTAAAGGAAAAAATATCTGGAATCATTAAGAGAAGCATTACACTATAAGAAGGTTTTTCCTTCCTAGGTTCATTAATTCTTAGTTATTATTAATCTCTGGCTCTCTCCCAGGGCGAGTCTTTTGTTGTGCCTCCCTCCCCTGACCTCCAAACTGGTCATGGCTGATGGCTGCCCCTGGCTGGTTCTGTGGGAGATTTCTTTCTGTTAAAAGGGAGTTTTTTTTTAATGTGGCCCTGAGAGGCCAAACGGACTGGAACACCAGCAATAAGAAAAACGCTGCAAAAGCACACAAAGCACAATGGAAATAGGAAAAACGAAAACAGAAATAGGAAAAAACAGATTTCCAAAAGCACAAGGGAAGTGTTTCTGGGGAGGCTATAAAAGGACGGACCAGTTGCAGGAACCCAAAACATTGTAGGTGTGTTTTATCATGATTCATATAATACTGATTGAAGGAAACGGTTTCCAGGGCCTAATCCGTGGATCGACTTCCTCCGAGGCGTGGACGTCTATCAGCAGAGAATGTACCTTCACCTATCAGCAGAGAATGTCCCTTAGTCTGTAACACAGTCAAATATATTCTCAAGTAATATTCAAGCATGCCATTCAGCGTGTTAGTACGAGCTCGGGAGCAGCTTGGGAGAACAAGAAAACAGAGACTGCTTCAGATTGTCTTCCCAAAGTGACTCAACTTTATTCACAAGTACAACAGTTTATATAGAGGGTAAAATTCATGAGACAGCAGATTTATCAGTTTAAACCAGTACAGACCAAGATAAGGCAGTGTCTTCCTGCCCATGGGTGAAGAAGCATCCTTTGTGTAGTTTATTAGTTCAGCTACAATTGTGATTATCTCAGCGACATATTTTCAAGGCACAAAACGAAGAGTTCTTACATTAGTGAAATCTGAAACAAACCATTTGGCCTTCAACAGGCGTCTAAAAGATTAAGAAACTAATGTAGCTGAGGGAGTGATCTCTGTGGTATTTCAACCTTGTACCAGCCTGTGATTCTCACACATCAATTCTTGGGTCAAAGAGAAAAATAACTAAAACAAAGGGGCCTTATTGAATGACAGAGTTTTCCTGCATAATGTCACTATAAAACAATATCCAGTAAATGCTACCATGGTACTAAAATACCTAACAGTTCCCCTCTTTTATTATTTTTTAAAATAATAACTCAAATAGAAAGGAAAAATCACAAATGTAATAACATAATATAAAAAGCAAATCATAAAATGTAATAGTTCACAACCTAATGTTCAATATACACATCAGGAACATCATTGGTAACATCTGGCACATCCTCAGGATCAATTTGTGCTAATTGCAAATACATTGAAGTAGCTGTACTAGTAGCTATATGGGTTATCATTGAAAATGTGGCTTGCAGAAATGTGAACAGGGTTGCACTTTACAATACGAAATAGTAAATAAAAATCCTAAGGTTAATGCAGTAGATATGATTAATAACCTAAATATATAAAAAAGACAGTTCTTTAGTCGTCTCCTGGCCTGGTCCCAGGTTCGTGTGATGACAATGGGCATTTCATTTTCTCCATTATCAGGATGAAACGAGTCTATCTTTATCAGGTTAGACATTGTGTGGTACTCTAGGCTTTCTGTTCCTGCTGGATGTTCGAGTACCTTGTTGTTGTTCAGGCGGGGGATCAAAGGGCTTTCTGAGTCTTGGCTCTTTCAGGCGTTGTGTGTTAATCAGTGATTGTGTGTGTGTAGGTGTATTGGATCCGGGCGCTGGCTCGCCTGAGTCGTCATCTATAGGTGTATTGAATCCGGGCGCTGGCTCGCCGGAGACGTCATCTACTTGATCCGACGCCTTAGGTGGTTTGGTGGGGCTGGTCTTAACCCTGCTGGCATGAATCCACTGAGGTTGTCCGTCTGTGAGGATGCTGGTTCTTCGTCACTGCCAGTACAGTCTGGGGCTGGAACACGCGCGGCCTCCCAGAGTGTCCTTGGTTTTAGTGACTTCTCCAACACGCATCTCCTTGTCTCCACTTGTGGAACCGTGGAGGGGAAAGGCTGAGAGAGACAAACTTTCTGATAGTTATTATTCAGTTTTTCTACCAGGTTGTGAACATCAGTGGACAATGCAATATACATCACCTTCTACTAGCGGTGCCCCTCTGGAAGCTGACCATGGTGTTGGAAATAGTCTTATTTCAAATGGAAATAATGTGGTTACTGCAGATGGAGTCATAATGTATGAAATGGAAAATCTGGTTGTGGTAAATGCTGATGTTTTGCTTTTGATTTTCCTACATTAGTTCGTGCACATGTTAGACAGGTTGCTAATATGCTTTTACTGCATGTGATGTTTTCTCAATTACAAATCTTGATTTTATTGCCCCTATTACCCCTCTTTGTCCGACATGACTCACACAGTGAAAATGTCGGGCAAGGACTGGCATCAGGGAATATGGGAGGGCAATCAAACCCTTAAGATTTTGTATAAGCCATCTCTGTCATCTAAGGTACAGTCATTATTCTCCCAACAGGTGTAATCACATGCAGAGGCTTGCTCTTGTATAAATTTTAAATCAACATTTGTCTCTAAATAGTCTGGGAGTGTAACAAGTGGCAGCTGTAGGGGCACAGATAATACTTCCTGCGGAGGTGGGAGCTGCAGCCTTGGCTGTCACGTCTGCTAAGGCATTACCTGTTGCTTCGTCTGTGTCAGCTGTACTGTGTCCTTTCGTTTTTACAACTGCAACGGCCGATGGTAGCTGTATAGCCTGAAAAAGTCTTTGCACAAGATCAGAATTAGCAATTTATTTTCCATCAGCAGATCTAAATCCTCTCTGTCTCCACAATGTGCCAAAGTCATGCACAACGCCAAATGCATAGCGGCTGTCTGCGTAAATTGTCACATGCTTATCCAAATGTAGCTCACAGGCGCGTATTAAAGCCATGAGCTCTGCTTTTTGTGCTGAGTGAAATGGTAATGAGTGAGCCTCTAGTATGATGTCAGGTACTGTTACCACTGAATAGCCACAAAGAAATGAGTTGTCACTCGGCCTTGAACAGGACCCGTCCACATAAACCGTGGCTGAGTCTGGGATAGGTGTTTGCTCTAAATCTGGACATGGTGCTGTGGATTCCTGTATACGTGTCATGCAGTCATGATCGTCAGGGTCGTCTGAACCATCCTGTCGGTCAGAGGAACACAGCATACGAATAAGTAAGTGTGCTGGCGAATTGGGTGTGCTGCTTGCTTTTATAGTGAGATTTGCTGTTGAAGTCAGTGTAGCTTCATAACCTGAGCGACGTTGTGCGGTCATGTGTTGTGTAGTTATGTTTGCTAGAATGGTCGTGACCTGGTGATTGGTGTGTAGAATAGTGTCATGTGAGAGTGTGAGCTTCTCGCAGTCCCTTATCATGATAGAGCAAGCTGCTACTGCTCTCAGGCAGGCCGGCATTCCCTGAACAATTCAGGCAGCACCTTTGAGTGGCGGAGGTCAGCACTCCCTTTAATGCATTGAAAGAGGCAGTCATTTCTGTGGACCACAGTATTCGAGGAGGCTTGTCTTTTTTACAACAGTCACGCAGAATGTGGTCATGAAAAGAACAGTCTGGTATCCACTGTCTGCAATAGTTCACCATGCCCAGGAAGGACAACATTTCCTTCTGTGTAGTGGGCCGAGGGACGGAGGTCACAGCTTTGACCCTGTCTGCAGTCATGGAACGTTTTCCGTGAGACAGTGTGAATCCCAAATATTGAACAGAAGTCTGACAGTACTGCATTTTCTTTGCTGATGCTTTGTGGCCAGTCTTTTGGAGGTGCTGGAGAAGCATGTGTGTAGCAGTTTGACATAGTTTTTCACTCGGAGCACAGAGGAGGAGGTCATCCACGTGTGGATCAGGGTGCAGCCCTGGAGGAGTAAAGCTGTCCAGGGTAGCACAGATCACCATTGAGAAAGCAGCAGGGCTGTCTATCATGCCTTGAGGCAGACGAGTCCAAGTGTACTGCTTATTTCTATGTGTGAATGCAAATAACGGCTGTGTGTCACAGGTACTGAGAAAAAGGAGCGGAGCATAAATCCACCACGGTAAAATGTGTATGCAATGCATGTCAATATGCTGTGAACATCTGAAACGAGAGGTGGCAGAGGAATGTTGACTGCATTAATTTGCCTTAAGTCTTGTATGAAACGCCATACGCCAGGTTTGTTAGGCTTTGGCACAGGATTGACAGGAGTGTGGGCTTTATTACTCCTGTAGTCAATAAATCTCCTATCATGACATCTAGGGCTGCGGCTTTTTCCGTGGAAATGGGATGTTGCTTGACATATACTGGCTTGTTGTGTTTTAATAGGTGTACGTGATAAAGTGTACAGTCAATAAATCCTATATCATTCTCACTTTTAGACCACAATGTCATATTCTGGTATTCAGCTGGCAAGGTAAGTGCAGAAATAGTACAGTCGATAGGGTAGGTTAGATCTATGTGACGACATGGTGTAGTTATGTCATAAACTATGTCTGAGTTATGTGACAAAATCACTGTTTGACCTTAGAGAAACAAAAGTGTGGCTCCCAGTCATGGGATTACCTGGTAGTGGCGTCTGTACACGTTTTTTTGGCACAGTGTGTGACATAGAGTACCGGACAAAAAGGATGTTGAGTTCATTCTCTGCTGAGGGTCCAGCTGACACAGAGGATGTTCCTTCTCCATCATGTCGGTACATAGGGCAGAGAAAACATAAGCTGTTATCAGTGCCAGCAAACATTTCACCCTTTATGTTAAATGAAATACACAAATTCATTTTTGCTCTGGGTGTCTGCGGCTGCTGGAAAACTGAGCCACAATAAAAACACATATCTCTACTTTTATCCTTCCGTCCTCTGAAACTTCCTTGCTGTGCTGGAGCGGGTAATCCTGCATACATTAGTTTCTCACTTTCCTCTGAGCCTTCTACATCAAAATTCAACTTTATCTTAACACTTTTAGCTTTCGTGGTAGTATCTGCACTGGCCTTCAGTTTTACTGACCTGTTTTCTGGCGATAATCGTTCGGGATAGGGCTCCGGAAATAAATTAGAATGCATTGAACTTACAGTCCGTAAGTTGTAAACAAAGTCAGTCACATAAGCACTTCCACACGTTCTGGATACGTGATCATGGACGTCTTCACCGATTCGCGGACGTGGGTTACACGTAACCGGAAATGGGAGTTGTACTGAGCCGTTATTTGAGACTTTATTTTGTATTTTATTAATTTTTGGTTTTACAGGTACTTTAGATTTTTTATCGGACCTGTCTGTGGTCTTTGAATAATTCTGACCCATGTTCAGTGATTTCCAGAGGGGTTTACACGCTAGGAGGATTTAGGTTAGTATTTATTTTTGCTGTGGCACACCTGAGGTTACTTGATTTTTTGCTAGCAATTTTATCTTTTTAGTGAGCAACTTCTCACTTTTTAACGAGCAACTTCTCGTTTTATGACCCCAGGCAACTTCCTGTGTCCTTTCTGCTGGTGAGCAACTTCTTAGTTTATGACAGCAGGCAACTTCCTGTGTCCTTTCTGCTTTTATTTACAAAACAACAGGCAACTTCCTGTGTTTCTATGTGGGCCACTAAAGAAGGCTCCTCAGTGTATCCCACTTGTTACTATGTGGGCCACTGAAGAAGGCCTCGTCAGCGTATCCCGTTTCTATGTGGATCACTGAGAAAGGCATAACACAGTCTTATAAAATAAAAGACGAGTGCCTACCTTCGTCAGGATCCCACTTCTGACACCAAAATTGAAGGAAACGGTTTCCAGGGCCTAATCCGTGGATCGACTTCCTCCGAGGCGTGGACGTCTATCAGCAGAGAATGTACCTTCACCTATCAGCAGAGAATGTCCCTTAGTCTGTAACACAGTCAAATATATTCTCAAGTAATATTCAAGCATGCCATTCAGCGTGTTAGTACGAGCTCGGGAGCAGCTTGGGAGAACAAGAAAACAGAGACTGCTTCAGATTGTCTTCCCAAAGTGACTCAACTTTATTCACAAGTACAACAGTTTATATAGAGGGTAAAATTCATGAGACAGCAGATTTATCAGTTTAAACCAGTACAGACCAAGATAAGGCAGTGTCTTCCTGCCCATGGGTGAAGAAGCATCCTTTGTGTAGTTTATTAGTTCAGCTACAATTGTGATTATCTCAGCGACATATTTTCAAGGCACAAAACGAAGAGTTCTTACATTAGTGAAATCTGAAACAAACCATTTGGCCTTCAACAGGCGTCTAAAAGATTAAGAAACTAATGTAGCTGAGGGAGTGATCTCTGTGGTATTTCAACCTTGTACCAGCCTGTGATTCTCACACATCAATTCTTGGGTCAAAGAGAAAAATAACTAAAACAAAGGGGCCTTATTGAATGACAGAGTTTTCCTGCATAATGTCACTATAAAACAATATCCAGTAAATGCTACCATGGTACTAAAATACCTAACACTGATGACGGATTTTTAGGCTAATAGTTAGGCTAACACTCTGACCTCTCATCTTTTCTTTCTTCACAAAACCGATAGATCCTCTACTTCTTTTAAGTGTCTCCCAGCGCGATTCTTATTGCATATTTTGGTTCCTGCAACTGGTCCGTCGGGTTATTGTCTCCCCAGAAACACTTCCCTTGTGCTTTTGGAAATCTGTTTTTTCCCCCCTCCTATTTCTGTTTTCTTTTCTTTCTCCCCCCCCTATTTCCGTTGTGTTTTGTGTGCTTTTTCCTTCCCACTGTCGCCAAGTACTTGCTCATTGGGTGTCATTTGATTGTAGCGTCTTTACATTCCAATAAAAGCACCTTGAGGCGACCGTTGTTATGTTTTAGTGCTAGACTATTTCTTGCAATTCTTTCACATGCATAAACTCCTGTTTTCTATATTTCATCCTCATACTTTGACATCTTATGTAGACCCATGGTATTCTTTTTTAAATCTTCCCATTAAGTTTTTACTTCCTCCAGATTTGGGAACAACCAAGGTCTTTTGCCAAAATCTATGTTGGACTGTATAATTCTAACGGCTCTCTCGTTGAGGACGTCTTTCCTTTGAGTCAGCAAAGTGCAACAGCTTGGTGAAGTCTGCAGGAAGTCCATTTTGCATCTTGCATATTTAGGTCTGTAAAGGTATTTGTTTTGGAAATTTAAATGACAAGTTTGTTTTCTTGGAAAAAAAAAAAAGTAAACGTACAGAAATGTGTTTGGAGGTGTTTCATGAATCCACAATGTTCAGCTATTAAACTGAAACAGGTCTGTAAAATATAATTGACTTGTTTGTTAAAAAGTTGTTTTAAAAAAAAAAAAAAAAAGCTGAATGAACAGCCTCTATTCAGTCATTTTTCACCATTTGGGAGAAAGCTCCGGTCACCCTGGAAAGAGCTGCTTGCACGTTTGCATGCATTAGAGGGTCGTGATGGAGGAAAACGCTAGACTGTCTTAGTTTTATGACTTTCCCATCTATGTTTTCACAGTGATAACATTAAACTGGTAAATATGAGTCATTCATTTCAGGTGAATTTCATATTTTCCATGAAATCCAAAGCATGATTCCCAGATCAGGCTTCCTCAGCCACACTTCCCGAGTTGCTCAACATCAAGCAAACAGTCATGTGAATAATTTCTACATCATATTGGAAAGTTTTTCAAACTTGACAAAAATGGTCTTCCTTGATATTCAAATACACAGTTTTGACACAGCAGTGACTTAATATGCACTAAAATAATTAGGATGGGACTTTTTACTCTGTTAGACATTTGTGCAAAGATTAGGAAATTACACTTCATATCTGAAAGGTCAAGGTTGGACATGCACAGACCTAACCTGCAAATTAACAGGGAAAACAAGCATGAGGAGGTAACTCTAGTTTTTATTTTGAAATGGGTTGCAATGCAATGAGGGCACAAAACACTTGTACTATTACAGTCAATAATATGGTTACAAAACAAACATTTACATAATAAATTAATATATTGCAGTACCACATGAGACAGTAAACATTAAACCCCAAACTTGGGAATTATATTGCATTAAAAAAATGAGTTATTTGTTAACTGTACAAAGATTTTCAGGCATTTACAAAGGCAGCCTCTTATTTCATTGCTTGTTGTACATATATAAATATAAATCTTTCAATTGGTAGTTGAACTGATATGTCTGCTGAGCAGGCCGGATGAGAGGCTCTGGCCTGAGACGAGATCTTTCAGTGACCTCTGTGCTGACTGCCATGTCATTATAAATCAGTGTTTTATTTACACAGATGGCATTAAAAGCTAGTTTAATTCAAGCACTTTCCTAACCAGATTATGACAAATCAATAGACACCTTTCAAGATATGATTTAAGTATTTCGCTGCCTCTGATTTTAGGACTTCTGATTACTTACCACGAGTTAAAACTATATAAAAAAAAAACTCTGCTTGTCCCTTTAATCTAATATCCATATGCTCCTAAACAGACAAATCATTAACCATAAGAAATGTGTTTGCAACACTAAAGTGCATGCAGCACATGCTTGGTTGCGAATGTTTTCTTAGCTGGCAAAAGTAGAAACAGGTTACATATAAATAGTCTTAACACAGCACTACAAGCTTTTGACTTCCTTTACAAAATTAATGACCCCCTATTCATTTAAGCAACCGTTTGTGCGGTCCCCGACATTCATCATCTTCATCACTCCCCTTTCCGAGAGCGAGGCGTTCGATTATTACCCAGTAAAAGACAGATGTGTTAACCACAGCTATGCTATTATAAGAAGACCCCTACAACAAGCAGATGCTACTGCAGCCTCTACAGATGTTACCTGCGCTACAGCTGCTGCTATGACTGCAGAGCGTACTACATGATTCTGAGCGGGTTCAGCCGAGTGGCTGCTATGCATGAGAACATTTCTAAGATAGAAGTGCAGCAAGCTCCAAGTTTAGCTGCTAAAAGACGACTCAGGAATGTCAGCAACTTTCTGAGGATGATTTAAACTACTAACACTGATGATCGTACCTGAGAGCTAGGCTAGACCTGATCTGACAGTGTGTGGTGCACCTGTAGCGGCTGGTGTTTCGAACGTTAGCGTGCCAACTTGCTGAAGACGCGGTTGGTTTTAGAGGGGCAACTCCTGCCAGTAAGTATTGCACTTCCAGAAAGACTTGGAAGAAAGCCCAGACTTTTAGTCCTAGTGCAGATCCTGAAGGTTTTCTCAAGCCTGGGATGAAATAACCTTGGTGACATCATGTTAAAGGTTCTCCAGAGCCGCCGAAGACATTACACAGCAGTTTTGCTTCACCACACACTAATCTACTGAGACGTACTCTGTGCTACGACAGCACACGATCAGATCACTGATGGAGTAAAGTGCTACCACTAAAATTTAACTGCTAAAGATGTAAGAGACTGGTTTAAAAATGCCACAACTAATAACAGATGCTTAACTATTTACTAAATCTGACTTCATTTGAGCTACAACACCAAGCTAACATACAATCAGACAGACTTGTTGCCACTAATGCTGAACTTTACCACATGAGGTATCTGCAGACTCGTGAAATGACACCTCGTGGGGAAGTGATGACATTGGTGGGAATGGGGAGGTTACTACTTGAGGGCTCAGAGGTCAACAGACTAGATTTACAAAATGTTTACAAAGTCCCTTATCTCACTAAAAACACCCCCTTATCCAAAAATATGCTTTACATATTTGTTCATCCAGCTACGACTTTAAGTCTTTCCACTTTTTTTCCCTATTTAAAAAAAAAAAAAGTTCCCCAAACTGTGCAATTTCTTTCATCATATACAAAATATTTCATCTTAACATTCAGCTAACAGCTACTAACGAGTGCAAACCCTAAAGCAACATGCAACAACATCACTACCTACAGTTTTGCATTTTTAAATTAAAGGGTTTGTTCCTTGATCCTCACCAAGCAGTTTTCAACCTTAAGACGCTGTCATGATGTGCAACCATCAACAAATGCCATTAATGCAATGGATTCCTACCGAGGAAATAACAAAACAACACTTCATAACACGACTTGCCCGGCACTTTGAGATTCACAGATTCTGCCCGGATTCGTTTTTCCTGTCAGGCATGAACTACACAGATGCAAATTTCACCTCACACAAGCTTGATGACGTTGCACGCAGGTTGAACTTTTGTTATTTTCCTGACTGTTCACAACTCAAAAAAAAAAAAAAGCCCTGCACAAACCAGGAAGTGAAGTGTTCAGACTAATACTGATTACTGGCATCTATAGACAAGTTATCATGCAGTCAGAACATACATAGAGATGTAGTACTCAAGCATTAAAAAGTTAAAAGTTACATTGGAATATACGAGTCAAGGAGAGTTAAAATCCTAGGATCAACAGAGTTTTTAAAAAAAAGTACCACAAGGAAAGAAAGTCTATGATGTGGAAACTGGGGGCCACTTTGTGGGTTTTTCCTGGATTACCAGAACCCTCTTCTGATGGTCCAGTGGATGGTTCTGGAAACAGGAGTGTCGCCTTTGACTTTACGTGGGACAGAGGACTGTGGAGAGAACAAGAGCAGAAATGCCCTTTACTTTATTTGCACAAAGGAGAGCTGCACATTAGGCAAAAGCAACTACAGCACGGACCCAGTGAGTGAAGAGGAAATGGTAATTACAGGTGAGAAGCACACATGAACAGGTAGGTACCACTACAAGCTCGCAGTAAAGGCAAAATATGGGTGTGCTTTTGTGTTTTAAGAGGAAGTGTAGTGCAGCAAACAAGCACCACAGTAGCGAGGAGGGAGTGAGGGGACGGCTGCTGCTTCTGGGCATAGCTAAGGTCACCAATGCGCACAGAGAGAGAATTGGATCTGTGGTCACCTCTCAAACCTCAGTTTCCACTGCTCTCATACCAGAGCTACCCCCAAAGGACAACGCGGCACAGGTGAAAGACAAAGGAAGTACAGGTCAACACTGAAGGGTGGCAAGGAAACGATTTCTCTTCTCCTTTAATTAACCTTTGTACAGTGGCCTACGTTTCTGCACTCTCAGCTTCCCTAAAAACAAAGAAGGGAACTCTGCGTTTCCCCCCTTTTATTACAAAACAGAGTGTGGGTGTCTGAATAAAGTCACCTGATTGTGAGAGAGATATAAAATTTGGACTGTTTTTTTCTCCGTTTTAGTCAAATTATAGACTTGATATAAAGTCTTAGTGCTTACCTTTGAGAATATAGTCTGTTAGGAGGGCAGGTACTTTCTCACTGTCATCCCTCATGGCATGGAGGACTAGAATGAAGACAGCAGCTTTTTACATTTAGAAAACAACCACACAAACTGACAGGTTAGCCCCAATCAAACAGCAACACCGGGTTAGCCTGGTAACACAATATTATTTTACTGAATGTCATTTTATCTGGGTTGGTGCAGATGAAAAGAAGTTTGTCCAACTGATAAAATTCACACAGGTTTGAATTGTAATCATTGAATGTAAATTATTGTTTACTTCATATATGAATCCAAACACCCTCCAAATGATGATGCAACACATTTGCGTTTCTCTGATAAGACTTTCGACTCACTCTTTGTGAGGATCTGGAGATCTTCTACAGACGGGGGGCCTGCTTTCTTCTCATAAGGGATCACTGTGGTCAGGTACTGCAAAGAAAGTCAATTATGTCAAATACAATGACACAGCTACAAAAAGCTACCGTCATGCTTCACGCCAAAATAAAAAAAATAAAAATATGATATCTGTGAGCGCCATGCAGATCACATGAACATGTGGTAAATATTTGGCTGCTGGTTGCAACCTTTCAGCAGCCGCTCAGAGAAAATGTTTACTGAAGCGAGGGTAAAAAAAATAAAATAAAAATATCAGATGAATGAGACGTACATGCTGGAAAAAAGAAAAACATTTGACAAAACACAAAGATAAGAATGACTAAAGTGAAGGAAAAAAAGAATAATTAAAAAATAAATAAATAAGAAGAAGACAGATTAAAACGATGGCAAGCATGTGTTTGCAGCTGCACAAAAGGAAGCAAATATGGCGGCAGGACAAAAAACAAACAAACAGAAGAAGCAGAGAATTTTATCTGCAGTGGAAGTGGAAAGAGGAAAGAGCAGGGGCACCTGTTTGTCCCCTCCTGTGTTGCCAAAAGTTTGACGGAGGCCATTTTGAATGATATTGGAGAGTCCCTCCACAGTGAGGAGCTACAAGAAGCGAGAGGAAGATAGAAGAAGCGAGAGATGAGAAGGATTTGGTTTCAGTGCGAAGAGAAGGAGAGCGCCTGGCAGAACCTTTGGTGCTGTGATGAAAGATTCTCACACATGCAGACCGTTTATCAGGTTATGCATCTCTCCTCATAATTTAAACACTTTCATCAAAGTCATGCATGTCTTCTTCCACAAGCGTGACCACGTGACTCACCGTGCCGGGTATGTGCGTGCTGGCCGTCCTCTGGCCGTTGGGCCCCGTCGTAGTCGTGTGCCGGATTTTCTTCTTCTTTCGCAGCAGCTCGCGGTGCTCCTTCTGTCTGTTCTGCACTTCAATGAGCAGTGAGATGAAGCTGTTCTTCACCTGGATACATGCAAAAAGACCAAAACAAAATTTAAAAAAAAAAAACTGTTTAATTGTGACCACACTACCCTTTGCTATTCTCATTAAAATAATTATTAATATGCCAGAAATCTATTTTTGGATGCTTCAAAGAAAAAAACAAACAAACAAACAAACAGAACGGTGTGACAGAATCGTGACAATGACAAGTCAGGCTAAAAATAAAGCTGCCAGCAGTTCATAGGCTTGTAGAAAACTGTGAGAGCTGCTGCTATAAAACAAATAGGTTATCGATTAACTGTCCTTTCACATTAGGCTTATTTACCTCAAAGTACTACAGAGCTTTTCTGACAGGCTATTATTTTTTTTGCCGCCATTTGTCATTGCCTGAACGTCATTGCCTTGCTGTGGATTTAAAAAAAATAATTAAATAAATCAAAGTACCTCCTTTTCATAGTCCAATTCATCTCGCAGAGCCAGAGCCTGGATCAGCTCCTCACTGTAGCGACGAATGGCCGCCTCCACTTCCTCCAGAGTCTCAGTCAGCTCCGACACGGACATCTGACGCAGCCCTGAGGACCGTGTGAACATACGAGGAAGGAGGAGAGTGAAGATGGTGTACGTGGGTTGACGGGTGTTCACAATGAACAGCAGTTTACAAAATCCTTACATTGTATCAGTTACTTCAGTGCTATTACAAGATTCACATGTGTAATAACCAGGTTACAAGCATCTGCTGTACCAGTTTAAAAGGAGACAAAGAGGCATTATTCATTTAAAGGTGTATTATGCAGCAGTGTTTGAGCAAGCTAGAGCACGAATGCTGAGAGAAAGAGAGACAGCGCGGCTTTAGTGAAAACAAATGTCAATCAGAGAAGATGTTGTTATTTTTCTATTGTTTCGGTAAAGGTTAGGTTTCAACGCACAAAAAAACAAAACAAAAACAAAAACACGGCCATGCCTCCATACAAATATGGAGGTGTGGCCTCTTTAAACAAGGTTTCTTCCTTGTTTAATGGGAGCTTTCCTTCCCACTGTTACCAATTGATTGCTCATAGGGGGGTCATCTGATTGTTGGAGGTCTCTCTATTATTGTGGGTTGTTAATGTTACAATTTAAAGGCACCTTGAGGCAACCATTGTTGTGATTTGGTGCTAAAACTTAACTGAATTGAATTTGAGGGTAGCGTTGCTAACTTAAGCTTCCTTGTGTCTTTTTTTTCTCTCTTATGACATGGAAATGACTCCCAGTCTTTCACTGAAAAAAAAGACATCTTACAACCCACTAAGATCCAGACTTAAGAAGATGAGAAGCGAGGATGCTTCTGGACGTGCCGATGGTCTGACGTACACATACAGCACTTCTAAAAGTAGCACAGAATGACGGCAGTTATCACAGATGTTGTGGAATCGATTACTTCTCATTAAGAAGCTTTGCATCCTCTGTTTTCGTGTCTCTTTCTTGAATGTCTTTCTAGGTCTCGCTGGGAAAAGTTGAGATCCAAGAAGGAGATCCAATATGGGGGAAGTCAGCACAAATGAAAGCACCGATAGAGGTGCTTTCATTTCCACGACACAGACAGAGAGCAGAGGATGAGACAGTGATGTAACCTGGTCGCAACATTTCTTTTTTTAATAGACTCCTGCCTACGCAGCCCTCATGCTGATACTGGCTGGGGGCTACACGCCCACTGCCCGAAGGTTTCAGCAAAAAAGATCCTGAAGGCCATGAAATAATACACCTCCACATAGTTCCAGAGGGTAACAATAAATTATAGATTATGGATTGCCATGTTTTAAGTCTATACAGTGTTTGTTGGGGGAAAACCCCCCCCCCACAGAATTTACACTTGAATGTTTTTAAGTCAGACAAATATACAACCTACACAAAACCTTTTACGTCTTAAACAAATTTAATGCGAGAAATGAAGAAAGAAGGTATTTTGGCAACATGTTGTGTAGCTTTACTTATTTTTATTCCTTCAAATAAGAGTAAATGTTTAAATACTGCAGACAAACATTGTGACACTCACAGTCCTTGTTTCCAGTGTTTGAAAAAACCCAAACCCACTAGAATCTGCAGTTAACAGATGCAAATACCTGAAACAAAATGGCCTTAAGGCTTTCTGTGTACAAATGCATATTCCACCCCAGTTGAGCATTAGGCAGATATACGCTTGTAATTATATAACATTTTGGGGCAACACACTTGCTGTTTGTCCGCATTTGTTACGCGTTATGTAAGAATGTTATCAGACGAGTGCATGTGCCTGACCATTTCTTCACGCACTGGACAGCGCAGACATGAGGAACGAGCACGCCACCATCAAAGCGTTTTGCCTTTAAAGCTTTATGTTGCTGCAATTTAGTGGTACACGGTGATACTCACGGTCCTCGTAGCTGGTGTTGGACCCGGAGCGTTTTAGAGCATTGAGGTCTTGAGAGAGCATGGACAAGTCGGACTGTGAAGGACTCTCATCGTCCTCTGGGTCTGGAGACTCCTGCATCATCTCCTCTATCTCCTCAATCACCTGTACAAAAAACAACAGAGGTGGGCGGATCAATCCAAATATCAATAGTATCGATACCAACGCTGGTATTGGTATGGGGGTAGAAACAAAATGTCTAAATTAAGCATGTAGTCCACTAAATTGTGTTAAAAAATAATTCATTTTGAAAATGAAAAAACATTTATCCTCACCTCCTATTACAACTAGCACCATGCTAAAGGCTTCATACATTCCCTCACAGAAAACATTATTGCTAGTTCACGTAAACATAGGCTGAAATCAGAGTCCTACGGTCCCCAATCATGGGGATAAGGTGAGTGATTTCAAGAAAAAGCAGCAGAACCCAGTGTGTGTTTACATGACCAAAACGATTGGAACAACTGTTCTGATCTATATTGACATGATGATTTTTTATTGTAGTGACGAAAACGTTTTTCCTACTCTGTCACGTAAAAATAATGCTGCTTTGACATCCATGTTATGGTGCCAATATCCAAATCTCTGCAGCGAAATAAAAGTGCTCCTACTTATTCATATGAATTTGGTGCATCTCTAAGAAAAACAAACAAAATCAAAATCATAGGGCAATGCTTTCACTTTGAAATGGTGTTACATTTCTGTGAGTTAAGACATCTTAGTACACAAATAAGCTGTTTATTCATCTTTTTGAGAGCAAAATATAAAGTCTATCACTCCATTGTACCTGCATGATGGATGCGAAAAAAACCCTGAGCTACAGGATAGCATGTCTTTTGAACATTATTGTCCCAAAGCCATGATTGCTAAGTGAATCTATTGGAAACACATCTTTAGCCAAATGTGACTGCGTTGAGGATTTCAGTGCATCTTTGTAAGCTGGATAGATAGACTGTGTTTTCTGCTCTTCATAAGATGCAAAATATGTCAATTCTACTGAGGCACAATTATCCACATCAAAGTTTCTTTAACATCTGCCAAAAGCACAACACTGCTGTGCTCAGGTGTGAATGTTTTACCTGCTCAGCTGTGAAAAGCGGCTCGTCGTTGATGCACGAGACGATGATTGAGTGCATGTCCATCTGCTCCCTCAGCTCCTCATCGTCAGACAGATCTAAAGATTGGTTATCCAACTTCTGTCCCAGGGGAAAGAAGCGAGGGCAGAGATTGAGAGACAGATAGGAAACTTGGATGAGACAACAAACAGGTGGTTAAGTAGATTGAAGGCAGAGGGTTCAATCTGATTACCGATCTGTGCACTTCACTTTTAGAAATGTATATCTACTGTGTGTTATAAACATCGGACATGACATTGGACCGTGTTTGCCTCTGCGGTACCTCGTGTTCGGTGAGGTTGAGGGAAGGCAGGTGTAAGGAGCGAGTGTGCGATGTCTTCCAGTCCACCGGCATCACATTGCCGTAGTTATCCGTCAGAGCGTTCCACACCCTGGAGCAAAGACAAGCATCCGTGACGCAGTTAGGATTGGGTATTATGAGAAATAAAGAGAAGTAGTGAGCAAAACAGAGAAGGACGGGTGAAAAGTAGTTTTATCTGTACACAGGACAGATAGCGTCCTTCTCTTTTTAGTATGACACATGATTACTTGGCACTTTTTGTGTCCTGTTCTCTGACCACCCCCTCACCACTTCAACATGTTCTTGCTGCTGAATCACACCGAAGCCGCTGATAAATGCGACAGCTCTAACAAACACGTCATTTGCCCAGGGTCTGCTGAAATGTGACGAACCAGTGGTTAAACTATTGGTTCTCCAATTATTTTCAGAATTTTTACTATTAGAGCTCTTTCTGAGTGTGTGACTAACACTGGGTGATTTGGGGGGGGGGGGGGGGGGGGGGGGCCTTACAGTGACACCAACAGTCTGTTGAATGTTTACAATATTGTGCAGCATTCGAGTTTGGCAGACAACTTAGCAGAGACGAACAGATGGTGGCACGGAGTCTGTTCAACACGACAAGTTACTGTTAAACACAAATCCAGCATCATGCATAAAAACATATTTGTTAACAGACTCTCAGCAGGCTCGGAGGATTCTTGTGAAATGGATAAAGGTTAGGTTCAATTATATAATTACTGTGGGAAACTACTTTCATCTAGTCCCCCATGGGGTACTTTTGCGTGTTTTTTTTTTAAACTCTAGGACAGAAAATCAAATCAGCTCAGGGTTTAAACTCAAGTGTGCATGCATGAGGTTCATTTTTTCCCCTCCTCTTTTGGCTCTGCATGTGCGAGCACAGAGAGGATGGATGCTGTGAACCCATGTGTCACAATGGCTCTGCATTGTCATAGCCTCTTGCTCATCCTCGGAAACACAAACACACAGACACACACAGGCAAATGTTTATATAACATGCACATTTCTCCCTGAAGTGCTCATGCACAGCTTGGGAAGCGTGGGGCTGTTGGGTTGTTCTAAATAGGGCAAAGGCTGGCAAGGAACTATTTTTTGTGCCTTGAGCACTGACGCCGTCTCTGCCACGTGAGCGTGTGCCAAAACGCACCATTAGCTTCAGTTTCACCGAGTGCATTTGCATTTTAAAAACAAGCCTGGTTGTTATTTCAATTGAAATTTTCGATCGGTTTGTTTTTACCTCAGTGCTGAGGAAATTTGTCCGGATTACTTTAAGAATACGTATATGCTTGCAGGGGTACAAATATATATAATTTTTTTTACCCACTTTGTTTCAAGCACACACACATTTGTTATCCGCAGTTCGTCTCAGGCATGGTTTTGCCAGAGAACTCGTTAAGCGTCTAGGCACGTCCCGCAAAAGTGCAGTCATCCAGAAAAGACTCTCACCGAGTCTGGCACTGCTCTTTAGGCTTGACTAGGCTGCTGTCCAATTATTACGTTCCCCGCTTCCTGTTTCTTTACCTACAACAACCATAAATGTTTTCTTTCCGCTGTCATGCCAGCTTCCCCACAGGATTCCACTGATCATTAAGTGAGACAGACTGCTACTTCTTTTTGCTGTGACAAGCTCTCTGATGTGCATAACTGTCTGTGTGTTGCACTGAAGTGGAAAAAAAGAAAGAAAAGGATAAAAATCAAAACTGGGTGCTCAAGCAGAGTTTTGTATAAGTCTACGCACAATCCTCTGGACCCTCTGTCTGTGTCAAAAACTGTTAGAAAAGGTTTATGGAGGCTTTTGAATCTTAGGAAAGTTGTTCTGAATGGGTCACACATCCACCACTGTTTCCTGAGAAAAAGCAAACTCTGATGCCTCTAATTATAAGGAGGGGGACCTGTACAACCTGCAAATCCAATTTTAAAACTTCTTAGTGGGTACGTCTCACTCCAAGTAACTTTTGGACAAGTTGATCACAAGGGTACGGCAACCTTTACAGCCTTAACTGTGTGCTACTATTTTGTGTGTCTAAAAAAAGACATGATAAGTACACTTATGTTTGTGTGTTATCAATTTATCCTGTGTTCCGCTATAATTCCTCTATAAAAGCAGAAATCCATGGCTAACCTCTGTTCTGTTCATGTCAGCAGTAGGAAAGCTTCCCCGCATCGTGTGCTTGCATCTTACAGTGCCACAGTGTTGAAATATTAGTTACAAAAGGGAGGAGGAGAGTGACTCATGCAGTCAAGACAGCTTAGTAGTTAAAGTGACAACTACACTGGCTGCAGGGCTGATGTGACTTGCCGCTTTGAATTAATAGAAGGTTTTCATGTAAATGTGTGTGTGCCTGTGAGATACAACATAAACTAAGTACCTCCATGTGGAATTTATAATAAATAAATAAATAGAAAACATTTTACTGATAAAAACCACCGAGTGACCTTGACATCACCCACTTGGGTTCCTGGACACCCATTTTGAATCCTCCTTTAAAGTTTAGAATTTTGGAACCATCAGTGACAATCTAGGGATATTAAGCACACCCAAACAGCAATCGTCAAACACAAGACAGATGCTCCAGAATCATGTGGCTTATGCATAAGCTATTTCAGCCTAAACAGAACCATACAATTATAAAAATGACCACTATACAAGACAATACAAGAAGGTATCTATCCAGCAAATGAGGGAAATATTTACTCAGGTACAAAAAGTACTGCAGTTAGAAGTGGGATGGTTTTTCCTGTCTTTCTGTCTGCTCCCATTAGAAAGAATGCAGACTTAAGGCAATTTCACACCTGGCTATGTAGTCCACGGTGAGACCAGATGTTGAAGTCAATAGAAGGTTTTGATAAATTCTTATTTCATACCCAGTTATTTCATTTACCATGACATTTTGTGGATTTTCTTCTCTTTGTTGCCCATCCCACTGTTTTTAAACATTAATCTAATGCAAGGTGCATGTGGCACAGCAGATAATATATAATAAATAAATACTGATAAGCCACCATAAGTGAAGGAGGCTGACATCAGGGTAGCAATAAAATCTATGAATACTTGTCTCTGTATCCAGAAAGAGGAAACATCATGAAAGCCAAAAGCAGAAACTCTTTTGTGTCGTGTGAGAAAGGCAATTTGAAAACAGGAGGAGACAGAGTATTTGCACAGGGGTCAACAACTATTCAGTTATTCCCAAATGTACAATTTAAGGATCACTAGTTTTATGGCCAACATCAAGCAGTCCAGCATGAAAACCAGCACTGTTAACGTGGCATCAACACGTCCTCCACACATAAATAGCTCTTGATTCCTTCTTTAGATAGCAAAATTTTTTTGTATTTGTTGCTTGTAAAATGCTATTCCTTCTTAAAGACCAACTTAACGAGTCAAGCTGTGACAGATAATGGGTTTAACACGTTCAGTTATGTGTTATCGTAAGTGTATTCTGGCTAAATATTGCATAGCACTGATTGAAGCTAGCTAAGATTCCCATAGTGCCAATGTAAGGTTAGCCTGGAGAGGCTAAAGTGGTTAGCTAGCCGGGAGATTAAAAGTTAGCGTTAAGAAAACTGGCGATAAAAAAAAAAAAAATCACACTCACTCGTCGTCTTTCAAGTAATTATCCTCGGTGATAGGTTTAATGGGAGCTATGTTTTCCGTCGTAGTGTTGTAGTTTCGGAAACACACTGTGAGCTTCTCGTCGAAGTCGTGGACAAGGTCCTCCATCGACTTGAAGCTGCAGATCTCCCCAGAGAAACTGTTGTCCAGATCCGAGAAATCGTCTAGGCCCGACGAATCACCCACGTTTGAGTTCAGCTTGTCTAGTGGGTCGACCACGTCCGAGGACGGCTTGAATTCGTTAAAGTCCTGCCAGTCCTCATCAAAGTGGGCTAACGGCGCCGCCATGACTGCCGTGGATTCTCGGTTCAGTTAGAACCGTCGATGTTCTCTCTGCTTTCGGCTTAGACTCTCGACCAGACTGCGAGAAGGAGACACAGAGGAGAAGCGGGGTGGGCGGACCGAGCCGCGTGACGTCGCGGCGACGTCCCTCCCCTTTTCCATGGAGCAAAACAAACACGGCAGGTGTCGTGCCAAAAAGTGATCCATGTGTCGAAAAATTAGGTTCCCGGTGTTTCTATGTTGTTTTCTTGAGTTATATCTTGTTTGTATGTACTGTTACCCTGTTGTTTTAAATACCGTCTGCTTTTAGGCTGAGAATTACCACACAAGTTCGTTCTGTGACTGCATGGCAATAAAGAATCTTTGTATCTACAAAAACTAATTGCAGCTTTTACCTTGTGACAGGAATGATCTCATGAGAATATGTTTGACAGATTACTGGACAAGAAGTCATTTATAACAGATCACTTTTTGGCATGTGATCATTGGAGTCTTTACTATGGCCAGTACTCCGACGACATAATCATCAAATCATTTTAGCAACCCCGATAATCTTTCATCCATCTGCACAAAACATATCATATATATCATCATATATATATATATCTTGTTAAAACCCAATGTATTTTTTAAAATCTGAGTAAATGACATGTAAACAAGTAAATGTCATGTCAATGACTACTTTGTCGCCTGTTATTGTGGGACAAATGCCATTTGTAGTTCGAAATTAACCAGCAGGGGGCGAAAAGGGCCAAAGGATCCAGTTTTTTTAAGCTCCTAACTGTAAATATTCAGGTATTATATATGGAAGCCTTTTTCCGCCTCTGAAAAAAAGAAAAGAATAAAACAAATGCAGTTTGAAATATTAATATTAATATCAATATTTTGGGTTTGCGTTTGTATCTCGAAATTTGGACATTCTGACATAGGTAACTCAAAATTGAGAGACAATAATGTGGCATTTCAACTTAGCTCTGCATGGCAATTGTATTTATGTATCTATTTTTATTTTTTTACTTTTTGCTAAGGTGAAAACAAGCTTCCGTAATCATGAAAGAATTGCATGTCTCAATATAGACCCGATATTTCAAATTCCAATTCAAAGGTGCTTTATTAGCATGAAAGTCTCTAACACAATATTGCCAAAAAAGTCAAAGTACAATTTAACAAAATGATCACAATTTATTTAATGAAAATGTATTTAACGAGATCTTCCCCTTTTCATAACCGGTGTTTATTGTCAGTCATTGTGACCTGTTTCTTTTTTTCCCCCTTTTTTGAATTTCAGCAGCTATGCCAATAGTTTTCATATTGCTTTTAGTTTAAAATAATAATTTCACTTGGACTTGCACTTAAATGTTGAGCACTGTGGGCTCACATAAAATATTGTAGTTTGAGCCCACTCCACGTGTACTTATTACTACTCAAAATAGCCATCTTTGTATTGAAATGGCCAACAACACCTAACTTAAATTATTCTAATTATTCTATTGTCTCCTCATGTTGATATCAAAGGTAGCCTCCTCCCAGAAGGTCTGACTCCAAACATTCTTTCATGACCTTTCAGAAATCACTGAAGACAAATAAAATACAATCCTGTTTCCAAAAAGTTGGAATGCTTTGTAAACTATAGCCATAGAAAAAGTAATGGTTGAATTGATTGGTACAGAATTGAAATTATTGATCTGATAGTACAAAGAAAATGAAGAAACACAAGTATTGCCTTTTTTAATGCATGCTCACTTTGAATTTGATAACAGTGAAATAAATCTGCTTATGACTCGTCACACTAGAGGTCAGTAATGTCATGGAGTCTCGGTATGAGGGTGTAAAAAGAGGAGAGGCTGCTTCAATGCACATAGGATGGGACCTTGGCAAAGGCACCACAAATACTTAATGATATGCACAGGTAATGGGAGCAGCGCACCTTGATTAATTCAGCAGGACTATGTTAAACCACACATTGACACAGAACTATTTAGCAATTGAAATGAAGCAAGTATGGAGAAGCTCTTTTTTCATTATACACAACAAATTTTAAGAGTGAAGGCGTCCCCGTCTCAGCATGATTCAAATTCAGAATGAGTACATGTATAATTTCGAAGTCACATTTCTATTATTCATTTATTTTGAAATTTTAATTATTTTCATTCCTTGTGTTCCATTTATTCTAGTATTTTATTTACAGTGTGCCAACTCTCTTGGAAACAGAGACCTTCACGAATGCTTTGCCACATTGGTGACTTCGGGGTCGAGTTGTGCCGAGCTGTTTAAGGATGGGAGAGTAGCAGAGTGGATTTCTAAGCATCTCACAGGTTCCTAAGTTTCCTGCCCCACCAAACGGCGATGGACCATTCTTATTGTTTTTGTTTTTTTTTCAAAACCCTGAATGCTTTATTGAAAATATGCATACATAACACTTTCCCTACACAACAATACAAAACAGTACAATCACTTTTGTAAATAACACATTGAACGTAAATCCACACATTTCCCCTTCCCGCCCAAACCCAAGGAACTTAGAGATGCTACTGTAAGCCCTTAGTATCCCCCACCCACCACCTCTACCTCTGAGAAATAAGACAGTTAAATCAGAAACAAGTCCCTTGGTAAACCCAAGACAAAAGAACAGAGCAGACACCAGGTTGCATACAGACATAGCATTTGCCACCAGCAGGTGAACGATGGGTTTTACTGGAACTCTTATTCGGGGTCTTGGTGTGTACCATTTGTCTCAAGTCTTCTGAAATGATGCGGGGCGTGGAAGAGGAGTCCATTCTATGGTCTAGGAGTCAAGATAGAGGTTTTCAATGTGTGAATATCAGATCAACACATACACAAGTGCCTCAAGTAAATTTGGCTTTGATGTGGGGTCAGAGAAGTAGCCACTGCCAATCTACAACGGCACGCCGAGAGGGATGATCGGTCGCGTACACAGACATGCGATAAAACAAGATTTTCACATGAAGGAAACTCTTTAAAGGCGAGGGGTGGATAGATCAAACCTGATTTGATTGTAGGTAACACACTTCCTACGACTCTTCTCACTCCTAGGTGCATGAGTGTTACTGTGCATATTATTTTATTTTTTGTGATAGTGGTAGAAAATATGCAACTGAATACAGATGAACAAAATATATTTAAAACATAAAAGAGTTAAAAAGGGTTATAAAGATTACAACAAAAACAAAAAGGACTCCAAATGTCTGGTTATACTTTAATATGATCATACAGAGAAAGAGATCAACCAAAAAATGATATATGAACAACAAAAAAAAAGGAAAAAAAAAAAAGTAACAAAAAAGTCCAATAAAAACAGACAGAAAAGCACTGTTTTGAAACATTTCACTGTATATCAGTCTGTAGCAAATAGTCATTACATACCCTCGAAAAGGGAGGAAGAAAGCTTTGAATGGTGCACTGACCACTGAAAAACTTGGCTGGAGAGTGAAGTGGGGTGCAGGGGTTAATGCTGAATTCTCTCTAAGCTCGACAGCGGTACCCTCGAGAAGAGGCTGCTACGCCTTTTGAGAGTGAGGGTGAGCTTTCAAAAAGTCAAAGACAAGCCACTGCTTTTTAGATGCATAGAGGCATAGTAAGGGCTTGCTTCCTGTAAGCAATCTCCTATGTAGGTTACGTCTTCACCAATGTAACATTTTACGTTTTAGGCTGGGAACTTCATGGATTTATGCCATTGCTGTATGTGCAAGAGAGCAGAAAAGACTACTCAAAGTGCAGTTTGGGGGAGGGGGGGGTGCTGCCGTACATAGTGAAGGTTTGTGTGCAACTGTATAAACAGGAAGGCAGTCTGTGTGCGTTCCTAGGATTGCAACAACACTCCCTAACTGTGCGCTCGAAGCGTGGATCTGGGTACTGGTGCCTCTCCTCTCTGGGGCTGTCCTACTACACGTCCATTAATTACAATCATTAACTTCTCATAAGAAATTACTCTTTGCTAATAACAACACTTTACAGCTTTTTGGAAACATGTCTCGCTCGAATTGCTCTTTTGAAATTTCCTTTTCCTCCCCAAACCCACAAAAAGCAGATGTCACTGGTTCAGTGTCGCTTAAATGCCACGTGGTAGGGAGAAAAATAAAAGAGAGAAAAAATCTGAATGTAAAAATTAAAGCCCCAGATTAAAAAAAACAAAACAAACAAAATGACTTTCTTTTACAAAATGGCTCTCAAGTATTCTTTGTTCCACAGATAGAGGTCCCTATGGGGCTTTGGATAACTCAGAACTGGTTTTAAAATCCTCTTTACAATTTTAACATGGGATTAGGAGAATTGGAGAGAGGGTGGAGGTGGGGGATTATCTGCTGGTGCGAATTGAACACACATGCATGCATGCACACACACACACACACACACACACACACACACACACACACACACACACACACACACACACACACGCCAATTAAATCTGCACTCAGTAACGTCAGCTCTCATACTAATGTGTGCATGCATAATCGCTCATTCACTCTCACACTCACAGAGGAGGAACTGCAGTCACTGATGTGCATTAAAAGTTGCACTTTTCACATCTGAAAGCATGTCTCTTGAGAAAGGTCAAAGTGTATGTCTTGATAGTGGAAACGCCACCTTATCAACAACGAAAGACCCACCCCTCCCTTCTCCCAGATGATATGTGAACTGTGAGTTCCTCTGTCCTCCTCTTAGGCAGATGTAATGGAGTTGTGCGGTAGCTAGCTCGACAGACTGTGTGTGTGTGTGTGTGTGTGTGTGTGTGTGTGTGTGTGGGGGGGGGGGTACTGTCAGTTGGAAACAGAACAGCAACTGTCCTTTAGCAGTTAAATTAAGGAATAAAAAGATTTTATTTTCCTAATGTTGAGAAACAAAAAGTGGAATCTTCACACTAAAGCTTTCCAAGGGCACTACTTGCTAAGATTCACCTCTTAAATGAGAATAAACCCTATGACTATCATAAAAAAATCCAACATTTAGCATAGCCTTTTTTTTTGTCTGTGTTTCAGCTGGTCAGTCAATGTTTCCACTGTGGACTTTCAGCCTTTGTCCAAAAGATTGAATGTTAATATAGCAAGAAAGAGGGGGAGAGGAAAACATACATACAGAATAGTTGCTATATCCCACCTCTATGCACCATCCTCCCCCAGCAAGACCCCACCCCAAGTCCATGGAGACATTATACAGGTAACGTGAGAGACAGACAGGCACACAGATGTAGTCCAGTGAGCAGACGGCTGATCTGCGGTGTCTGTCTGGAGGCATCACAGGGACTTGATGTGCTCCAAGCTCCAGGTGGAGGTGGGTTTCCTGGGAAACTTGTGAGGACCTGGCATGGCTGGTGACCACGCAAGGACATGGAGGAAGAAGGGTTTGCTTGGAAGAGGAGAACAGCCATTACAGCTCTCCAGGGAGTATCCCGCTGGGCGCCGACTCATTTATCAGGCCTTTAGGTCAGAATTGGATTTCGGATGAAGACGAGTTTTCGGTCAGTCTTCACACTCGCTATTTTTTTCTAGGCCAGTGAGGAGACAATTTTCTTCCGTATGTTTTCTCTTTTTTTGTTGGTTATTCTTCTCTTGCAATATGTGGATGCTGGGTTTTCTTCGCCCATGAATATTGTGTTTTACTGTGGGATGTTGTTTGTTGTTAGAGACACGGTTTCTGCTCTATTAGTGACCATCAACTGTCCATGTGACTGCAGTTTTCTGAGAAGGAAATAAACATTTAGTAGATCAAAATGGTGATTTGAGGAGAATTTTAGCATAAATCAACATGAACAAAAACAAAAATAAAATAAAATCATGTTATAACCAACAGTTATAACTACCGTTGAGCCCATCTGCCTCTTGTGATTCGAGGAAGGGTGCAGGGCCCCAGATGCGTACTGTGCCGTCATCGGAGGCAGAAGCCATGAGGCTTGGGATGGCCGGGTTCCAGCTCACACAGTTAACGGTGCGCGTGTGGCCTGTGAGCTCAGCGATAGGAAGTTCACCACGCCGATGCCAGATGTATACTTTGTGGTCTGTGGCAACAGATAAAGAAAGCAATAAAACAGGTGGAAGAAAACAGGGTTCGAATTGTAGGGGAATTAATGTAAAAGACAACACCGATCGGAATTTAGAAAGTTTAAAGAAACTGAATGAAAGGAAGAAACATTTCACCATATTTCACAAGGAAATATGGGGAAAGGGTGCAGAGGAATGAAATACAGCAAAGGATCTGGGCTGGCTGGGAATTGGCTGCTAAGGGCTTTAACCATCCTAATTAAGGCATTTAAGTTACTTTTCACAAATTAGTCACTACTATAATGGTGATCAGAAGTCATGCAGAGCTACACGCAGAAAGGACACTGGACCAGAAAACATTACACTGAAAGAAGACTCATACAAACATAGTGAAAACGTGGCCATTTATTCCCACAGCACTCTGACTGTACCTTCGCTGCCACTGGCAATGAAGTCTTCGTTGTGTCCTCCAAAGCAGGAGTGGATTGTGTAGAAGCCCTGGGTAACACCTTGGTACTTCCTTACCAGCACCCGGTCCTGAAGGTCCCACAGGTGCACTCCCTACAAAAAGGTGTAGACCAACATACTGTAACTACTGAAGGATACTTTACACAGTTTAGCAAAACAAAGCAGCCATGCATTTTAGCAGGACTGATGCTGTAAAGAGCCTGAATTGATCAGTAGCTTACCTGAGTTGCTACATTTAACAAAGCTAATCTTCCGTTCTTTGAAACAGTAAAAGACATGATAGGGTGGTCCTCCTGAACTCTGTAAAGGACATGTGAACAAGACAGCCTGTCAGGCACTGTGATGTGTGATGTAACTGATAAGTATAACGTGATATTTTAGAGCAAATACTACAGACAGCTGTAGAGTTCCTAAAATTCGGGAAGAGTTTGTTGTGGTATTCATCCGTTTTAAAGTGAAACCATAGCTATAAAAGGAGCACTGCTCGGCATCAGAAGAGATCAACTCCAGCAACTACCATGATTAGCGATTCATTACACCTGGATTAGCCCCTTGAGAAAAATGGCACATGTCAACAATATTTCATGTAGGTATACAACAGTGCAGGGGTGAGGAGCGCTGACACATACATGTTTCTGTCCGTAAGGTCCTCAAAGTTGTATCCCCGGATACGCTGGTGGGTGTCTGAGGCCAGCACTATCCTGCCATCGTTCAGGCACCACAGGCACTGCACTCTCACACCCTCCCAGGAGTCTAACAAGTTGCCATCCAGGTCCTGAAATACACACATCAGAGAAGAGAAACACTGAAACAGCATAGTATGGCAATCATACTAAACTCTTACTCCCATTGGACGCTTACGAGGGGAAGCACTTGTTTCTCTGTTGTGAAGTGGTTTAAGTGGTTTCTGTCATATTTCAGGCCTGCTTCCAGGACAAAATGAGCGATTGTGAAACAGAAGTTAGTGGGGATGATCAGCTTACGAGGGGAAACCTTTGGGAAAAATCCCAAACTTATTCCAATGGTCAAACCACATCTTTATTCATATATATCAAGGTGTCAAAACCCTTCATTAAAAGGTACAGGGAACCACCCTGGGAGGGGAAAGACCTGCTTAGTCACAAAGCACACACAGATAGCTGTAGATCAACTGTGAAAAACATTTTTATGGGCTCTTTCAGTAAGTTGGATAGAAAATCACAATACTGAAAGAGCCTATGATTGTTTGAAAACCTGATTAAGGTTATCCCAGCATTTCAATAGACGTTTAACAGCTGCTAACACAACCAAATCTCTTTTCCTTTTCTCTCTTCCCCAGCACGCCATTATGAAAACATGCCAGGAATTCAGCACTGATTAACAGAAGCAATGATAACAAGATAAGATATGCTTTATTTAGCACCAAACGTGGAAAAATTGTTACAGCAGTTAAAACTTAAGTTAAATTCAACAAAAATTCAACAAAAATATAACAAAATAGCTGAGATGACTAATTAATTATTTTTAAGAAAAAAAAAAAGGTGAAAAATTTGACGAAAGCACACAAACTAAAAACAACTGTGCATTAGACATAGAGAGAGAATAAAAAAATAATTAACTTACACACTGATAAAACTGTCCCCTTTGTCCTCCAGTGACAAAGCGCTTGCCATCAGGGTTCCAGGCCACGCTGGTCAGACTATCTTCATGGGACTGGGACATTTTGGTCCGCAGCTCCCCCGTCTGGTGAAGAGGGGGGATTGACAGACCGAGTGCAAATCAAGAGGAGAGAAAATGGGGGAAGGGAGACAGCGAGAAGAAATATAAAGCAAGAGTGGGGGAGGGTTGAGTAACAGGAAAGGAAACAGAAGGGGATCCGTGAAGCGGAGAGGTCACTGAGTACACACAGCACACTACAGAGTATCTAAGGCAGGTTATCCAGCACACGTTTCCTCATTTTGAAAAAGAAAGATTTTGAGATTCACCAATGTATGCTTTTCTACACAACTGTACTATTATGTTCTCTGCTGTTTGAAGAGGTAATATAGCATTAAAGTTAACAAGTGAAGCCACCGTGCATCAACCTTACCTGAACATTCCAGAGCCAGAGCTCGGAGCAGTCATCCGGTCCGCAGGCGATCAGGTAGGTGTCATCGGGACTCCAGGCTAAGTAGGAGACGCCGTATGCATGACCCTCCAGGGTTCGCAGCAGCTTCAGCTGGTGGGTCTCCTACACAGATAGTAAGAGGACAAAGAAAAACCCTGAGACACAATATGGACTGGGCCCTTATTTCTGGAAATTAAAAAAAACAACAAGAAAAAAAACAAATTGTCAAGAGATTTTAAAGTTTGAAATTAAAATACTAATAAAAAAAACCCCAAAACTTACTGGGTCCACTTGCCAAATTATGACAGTAGTGTCTTTGGAGCCAGTGGCTAGCTTGGTGCCATCATTTGAGAATTTGCAGAACCACACCTCATTACAATGCTCAGTCAGAATCTGTTGAGTGTAACATGGGAACTGCTTCCTGTAACACACACACACAAGATGAAAAAGTTAAAATCTTAATTCAGTCATCCATTTAACCCAGGTCCAGGTGGCCGGGGCAGCCGTCTAAGCCTTAATCACCTCGGTTGTCTCCTTTCACTGCACAGAGGCAGCAGCTCTACTTTGAGCCCCTCATGCAAAGCAGAGCTCCCACCAGCTCTACAGCCCACCTAAAAGAAAAACACTTGGCATGTTGCCCATCACTTTGTAGCTAACAGTTGGTATCGCTAATCCTTACACTTGTAAGGACACCTTTTGAAAGAATCTTGGTTCTGTTCCTTGTATTCTTAATCCTTTAGTTGCTACCCACAGCTGGTGCCCACTGGTGAGGGTAAGATCTACCAGAAAGTCATCAACTTTGGGCTAAGCCCTCTCTTCACCACACAAAGCAGTCACAGTGCCCAGATCACTACAGTTTCTGATTGATCTTTCTATCCATTCCACCCTTGCCCCACTCATGAAGAAGCCTGCAAAGTTCTTGGACTCTTCTACTAAATGGAGCAAGTCCCCTAAAGGATTTGGTCATATGCATTTTCCCAGGTCCATAATATGCATGTAGATTTATGGGGAAAACTCCAACACACCCTGTACTATTCCCTGAGATCGACAGTTGGCCCAGTTTCCATATTCCTCTTTCCGAACTGGAGTTTGAACTAATGCTTAGACTCTCCTCGCCAGCACCACTGCACTGAACTGTGATCCTCTGAAGATGTAACACACCCACTGCTCGCCCTTTATAAAGAGGTCAATCCTCAGTCTGCCAATCCAAAGGCACCATTGGTGACTTTTGTGCATTGTTCCAAGGGTGTGTGAACAAAGACAGAGCAACCAGAGCCTTAAAGAACTTGAATTTCATCTTCCCTTCATTGTGTCAGTTAAAGCAATCGATTTTAGATGAGCCACAGCAGTAAAACCACTGACCGGTTGTGAACAACAGTGATTATCTGCTGGAAAATCCTGGATTTATCCTGGATATTGCTTTGACATGTACCATCTACTTAAACATTGGTGCACACTAAACACCCCACTCCCCCAACCTATCAACTTCACCCTATCTCACACTACAAAAGACTTAAAGGATCCTTTGCCAGTGTCAACGTTCCAGACACCAGAGGACACCCCCAGAGGCTGCATGTCCATTCCCTGATGAGCTACAGGTGTTTGGGGCATTACAATACACAGCAAATAAATAGGAGAAAGAAAATGCGACAGGTTAAAATATACGAAGCATCAAGGTACAAAAGAAAAGAAGTAGTGGAGACATAGTAGTGGAGTATGTCATTAAAGAGAAAAATCAGCTGACTTCCACTCCAAAAACAACATTTAGAATCACAAGGAGCTCCAACATTTTGGTTTTATAACAACAAGAGTAAAATATTACAGTTTTATAATTTAGCAAAGTCTGGCGTCTCGGAGACAGTGCAACATGCTAGCTTTGCAGTACCAACCTGCTGCAGACGTGATCAAGGAGGAGAGAGACCGAGTCCAGGTTATTGTCCAGCTTGGTGTTATGATAAAGGCAGCGGTCCCTCTGCAGCTCCACTGCTTGCCGGAGCAGGGTGTGCAGTCGACGAGGGGGCAGCATCACAGAAGGAGGCAGGTATGCTACAAATAGAGAGGAAAAAACGGATCATAGAGATTCACAGCTGTACATGGAATATGCCCACACACACACACACACACACACAAAAATAAGACAACATCTGTTAGCTGTACAGGGTCAGTTATGGAAATGCCTCCTCACTTTGTAGTTTATCCAGCAGCCTGCAGCGTGAAGCCGTGCCCTTGCCCTCCCACTCTGCCTTGGCCCTAAGATCCTCAGCATGGCTACACATTAGGTACCTGAAACAACATACAAGAACGCAGTTTAAGCAAAAAACACACTGAGAGGACATCATAACATCCATGAAGGATTATTACCACTTTAAAAAGACATCTTATCACCAGGAAGTAAACAGGAGCTTAAAATAGTGATAAGAATGGCCGTAAACTACAACCACTGACAATTAAATACAGATTTTAACTTAGACTAAATTTAGCAAACTTTCTGATGTGGTAAATAAAGCATCCTGAAGGGTCTAAGATGAACTTGTTACATTCAGGTATTTGATTTTTTTTTTTTTTAAAAAGAGCTGACTAACATTTGCAGATCAAGCAAAAAGATCCATGATTGTTTTATTACTGGAGATAAAACAGTAAGCGTGACAAGAACTGCACTGTGAAAATTACTACTAAAATCATTTACCATATAGACGTTTTACAGTGAATTCAACAGCTTAAGCTTCATTAATTATCATAATGTAAGACAATTTAATATTCCCTTAATTATTAGCAAACAATATTTATACAGGTGCAGATTTTGGTACAAGTAAATCACCAAACAGGCGTACCATTAGCATCTACAGGACTCTCCAATAGCTATATGGGTGGTTAGTAGGTGTGTATTTGTGCAGACAGGGTGAACATCCTGATGATGGCTATAAGCCAGAGGTAACATTAAACAGTACCCGCTGAGTACGTGGATGCGATCTGTGTTGTACTTGAGCGGCGTCAGCTCTCCCCGGAGGACCTGCAAAGCCTCCAAGACTTTTCCGTCCTCCAGGTACTCAAGGTACTTCTGCTGCAGCAGCAGGAACTTCATACGCTGAGTAGAAAGAAGAGAAGCACAGGTATAAAGAAGGTAATCTATAAACACAAAAACATACAGGAGGAAGAAATAAATAGTAAAGAACAGCAGCAACAGTACTCAATTCCAAACGTTCAATGCACCAAGTCTCCCATAGCTGCAAATATCAAAACAAATAAGGCTGGCGCCAGCTAACAAAGCCTTCATTCTAATTTTGGGAAAAGGTTCAAACATCAAACATTAAAGAGAATATATAATTGCATGACAGGATGCATCAATAAATGCAATACCCAGCAAGCAAAGATTTCTCAGGAAGAAAACATGACTGCCAGAGCCAGAAACCCCATCCAGTTTTTATAACTGAAAATAAGTTAGATTAAAAATATGAAACTATCTATAATAATAAATGAATAAAGACTCGCACAGAGGTGTTCCAAACTACAATAATATGTGTTCTGTGTTGCAAAGTACTTTTTAGGAATCTCATGTAGCTAAAGCCACATTATCACCCAAGAGCAGATGTCCCCATCCCATAGTAACATTCTTATCATAATATACAGATGAAAAAAAACAAACTCATTTAGATATTAACATATACTGAAAATATCAGAAAAATACGCCAACAAAAATAAGATGTTTCCAGACCTTGTCCAACAATGGCATAAATTCTTATTAGCTCTTTATAACATTTTACAATCAAAGTCAAAAATAAGTGGCACCGATATATACATCTGCACAGTGAAAATATGGAATACTAATAAATAAAATAAAAGAAACGGCTCAACAACAGATCTCTGTTCAAACCTTTTGGACTCAGATTGTAACATTTAACACTTATATGCTTCCCTCCATAACAGAAATGCATCTGCGTGACTACACCTTCAAAGAGGAAGCAATACTCATACACCTTGAAATACTTGGCAACATACATCATACTGGATTTCTAGCTGAGGAATAAAAAAGGCCTTTTGTGTGCTTCACCCTATCAAGCAATTATGCATTCTTTTTACTGAGTGACGTTTAAAGCTCACCTGGTTATCATTTATTGTTGTTTTGAATTACGTGGATAATGCCTTCAAGCTGAAACATGTTTCTTTTTTGTACCACAACAATGAAAACCATTTATCAGAGTGTACTGGCATTCTGTTTGTAAGGAGAAAATAAAAGAATGACAAATAAGCTTAAACTACTGCTTTGACACTGACAGGGAGTGATTTTAACCATATATATCAAGACAGCTAGTTTGCATAACTTTATCATAAAAAAGGATAAAGTACCACATTTTAAGGAAGCAAAAAAAACTAAACATTCCCATTTAGGATATATGACACTGATACAATAAAACTCAAATTAGTGGTAGAATATAATTTAAAAAAAATCAATTTGTCATTATTAGAATATATTTACAAATATGCAGAGCACATATGGTAATATTAACATCACCATTTCTTTTATAGTGTTTACACATTGCTGCAGTTTAGCGATGTCATTTGCAGTGTTAAGCGCCTCCATCCTATCTCAGGTATGCAAGTATAGCAAGCACACTCACATCGACTACACAAAATCCACCCACATAACTCTGTAAATAAAGAGGGCAGAAACACACATCTCAGAGTTCTCCCCCTTAGGCCCGTGACACGAGCAAACTGTGCTCCAGAACTGTTGTGAATGTCATGTTGACTATGACAATGCTAATCTCAACTCAAGAACTAAAATGGCGTTATGAAGGGGAAAAAAAAACAAAACAAAACAAAAAACATTAAAAAGCTACATCCATTTTCACAATAACTCAGCAGGGAATGGCTGTTAGAAACCTTATGACACAGAGCAGCAGGCACTTGACTCTGAAGTATTTTTGGAGCTCATCTTGTTGCTAATTAGCATGCTAGCTAGGGATAATTAGTCTGAGCTGAGCCTCATTACCAAACTGATACTGTAAAGTATTTACTCTCATACTAATCTTCACAGGAATAAATGTTTGTGGATCTGTGGTATTCAATATTAAAGGCCCTGATAGATGTACTGTGTACTGCAGAAATACACAACTGCAGTCTTTTCTGTTAAATACTGTAGCTGACATGGATATGTTCTCAATGTGCTGTTAAATGTATACATATTTAATTCTTTTAAACCATGTTCTGTAATGGAAATTCTTGATCTCTCATATCTGCTCCCAGTATTGACTGACCTGGCAAAAACAAAGCTGTAGTAGCAAGAATCAAACCAAAACATAGCTTTTAAATCTATTAATAGTAATAATAATAATAATAATAATGGATTGCATTTATATAGCGCTTTTCGGGGCCCTCAAAGCGCTGTACAATTCCACTATTCATTCACTCTCACATTCACACACTGGTGGATTATTAGTTATAATCAATGTAAAGACACTATGTAAAAAAAAACCCCAACAGCATTGCAATGTGGAGTCACACTCTGCTCAAAAACAGTATCCAGTACACTACTCTAAATCTAAATGTGGATTCGCTCCTTCTTGTGGCGCTGTCCACAACAGGAATCTGCTCTAAAAAAAAAAAAGAAAAAAAAAAGGAATCTGCTCTATAACTGTGTCATTCTGGAAAGTCCAGCTGTGCCTGCTAACTGACTGACTGTCATTCAGTCCAGTTCAGGTTTGGGCAAAGGGAGCTTACCACAATAGCATTGGGAGAATGCATCAATGCTCTCAGTTCGTTGAGATCATTCTCAGCCTGCACCGAAACAAAAGGAGGGTGACAGAGGGGAGAGAAAGAGGGAGAAATCGTTAGCTCAGCACTTTCCATGCATGCACAAGAAAAAAAAAAACCCAAAAACTAATTATATAAACAGTGATACAGATTTTATGGTCACCTAATCTATAAGGCTTTGACAATGCAACTGTGCAGTGATCAAAATGTAAAGGTCAAATCTCAAACTACCAGCTACTTTTACCGTTTTGTAGATAACTTTATGGAATCAAAACAAATTGCTTGTGTATTAGTCTAATTTTGACCACAGGTGCTCTAAACCAATGTAGGTTCGTTACACCAGGAGATTCATTTCTACCGGCATTAACACTTTTATGGGTCTGCTGTAAAGTGCTGGATCAAGCGCTAATAAAATAAACTGGCAATTTAAAAGCCAATTACATAAAGACGCCTTAATAAGCATTTTACGTCACCTTTAAATTTCTGTTCATTCTACTCAGCCCCAGAGGCTTGTCCTGCGGGCTTCAACATTAAAAATTAAACAAGTTCATGCTGCTGGGTTTGCATAACTGTGCCCCGTACAGACTGCTGTTTGAACTCACCTATGTTACCACCTGCTGCTTTCATAAACTTAGCTTTGGTTGATAATTAATATGAGACGAGACTGATCTGAAAAGATACTGTATGTATTCTAGCTCTGCGTTTTGAAGTGAAATTTCACTGTCACATATTCCATGTTGCCCAGAATATTTCCTATTATGTAGTCACTGTAAACAAATACTAACCTTGTCCCACTCTCCTTCCATGACATGGTTGCGGAACTTGGTAGCTGAGGAGTGTTCCAGTCTGCAGCCTGATTCCTGCATCAGCAGGTCCACCGTCTGACTGCAGAGACACAGGAGGAGAGTGGAGGAGAGGAAGTTATCCAGATATATAATGATGAGATATGTGAAAAGGAGAAAAAAATAAAATCAAGGGCAAATGTGGTTTTCCAGCTATTAACAGTCATACCTGAAAATGTGAGCTCAGTCAGCTGACAAGTTAGCCCATCATTATGTTAAGTGACATTTTTTAGGTAGGTTATAGACCTTTTTCCCCACTAGTCATTTATGTCATTGTGCCAATACTTTATGGTGATGGCAAATAGTGTACTGGGTGACAAGATGATATTGTTTGTGGCCGACAGTAGGGAGAATATAATTTAATGGCTAACAATAACTGGGAGAAGCCGGTTGTGGGGCAGTTGTGTCACCCCAGCATTATTTGTGGACACCAACATGAATCAAGCTTCCACTGCGGTTGACATCACCCCCTTCGGCTCTGTCAACAGTGAACCATAACCATCTGTGCAAACACCATCCCTCTGCTAAACACACTCCACTCCCATAAAAGCTCCTGCAGAGATGTGTGTGCAAGATAATGCAAGTGAAATGGGTATGGGGGGGTGGCTGACACCTTCAGCATGATGACATCATTCTCAGGTATCAATGGAGTGGCGCAGCAGCTCTGTGTTGAGCCCGATTTCGATTGTATTTCCCTGGCTGAAATGTAGGGGCTCTGTTTCATACCAGGCAATTTCACCCCCCCCCCAAAAAAAAGAAAAGAAAAAAAAACCCTCATAGTAAACACAGCAATGTCTTTTATAATGCCTATAATGCTATACTTTCTCAGCTGAACACTAGAAATCAAGCGACCCAACCACTGGCAGTTTGAAGATCACCATACACACGTTTCTTGGGAAAAAAACAAAACAAAAAAAACAACAAACCCTCATTTCTATAATTAGATTCAAACCAACGTTTCCATGTGAAACAGCTGGCACAAAGCGCATTCCTCAGCCGCCATGAAGCCATCCGATTCTGCTCAGTTCGGGAACAAATGTCGCCCACAGTATTGACTGCTGACTTTAAATAAATACACGCTCCAATACATGCACGTCACTGTTTGTGACTGGCTGATGACACATTGCTCGGACACAGCAACAAAGACGGAAAAAATGAAGGCAGGAGAGAAGTTCTAACATTCGTGAGATAGCTGTGTAAAATGGTGCCTGATTTGATGAAATAAATAGTTCCAAGGACCCATCAAGAAATGCAAAGAGTGCACTAGGAATACTAAAATAACCAGGTCATATTTCATAACCCATACCCGTTATTACAGTGTCTTTCAGCATTACAAGACTTCTCCATGTACCTCTCTAAAAAGAAACCCCAAATGAAAAAAAAAAACGTGCTGCATTTGCAGACGAGCTACAAAAAGAAGAAAGCCACCAGAGTAAAAAGCCGACGTTGAAAACCCCGTGCACTAACCTAACATTTTTCTCCGCAATTGCTTTTTGCGCAATAACCTCTCAAACGTAAAACTCACGTCGTGAACTCGATCATTCTGCTTAAGTACCTAATTAGGAAAACTGAACCGTCTCCATTTTATATAGCTGAAAAACCACAACAAATCTGCGATCCTTGTTTTGTGTGAACAAACGTTACTAATGTTAGATGATGTAATGCCTTTTATTCACTGCGAAATCTATAACATTTATTAATAGATCGTGACGTAACTGGCATTAAAAGGCTCCTACGAGTTATGGTGAACTCGTGAAACAGCTCTATGTTGAACTATGTTTTATCTTTCCGTGAACGTTTAATATCAAGACACAACACCTTAGCGCAGGCTACCGATGCTAGCTGTTATTGTGCAAGATGGACCCCTTCTTTCTACCAACTGCCGAGCTCACAGGCTAACTACCAACCCCATCCCCCCATGTTTGTGTCTGTCAAGCGCACTAATATCGCCTTTACCAGCTGCTATTTCGCAGTTTCACATAAAATCCAAGTTATACAGATTGCACTTCTTATGTTCGATGCTAAGGTTAACTGCCTTCGCGAGTTTTTCCTCGACTGACACACTGAATAAACTTACTTCAGTCCTAGTCCGTGGAGATGTTGCCCTATTAATCGTATGACATCTTCCTCCGCCTGCGTTAGTCGTTTCTTCTTTTTCAACGAGCCGACCTCCGAACTCGAGGCCGTAGAAGCAGCCGAAGTCCCCGTGCAAGGCCCTACTGAAGATCCATTACTGGTACCGACGTTATTACCGTTATCTGTGCTGGAGAGAAGGCCATTTGAGTGAGTTCCTCCGACCGAGGAGGACTCCCCGTTTTGTGCGCTGTTTAAGCAAGAGAGCTCCGAGGATTCTTGTCCTTGTCCAGCCCCGTTTGCCTGCATACTGCTGCTGAGGTTGTTGACAACACTTCGGTTAAAGTGGATGGCAGAGGTGGCTTGAGAGTATGCACCGCGTCCTAGGACAACTCCGGAAAGGCCTGTCAAAACTGCTGAAGCCCCGGGCTCTCCTGCTCCCTCCACCGCCGAGGCTCGGTGCTTCTTCCGCGGGGGCGGCGACGCTCCGCCGGTGTCCGAGTCGGAGGAGGAGGAAGCGGAGGCCAGAGTTTCCTCACCGAGAGCGGCCGTGGTTAGAAGCCGGCGAAGCTCCGGGTGGGAAATGAAGGTTAAGCTTCCAGATCTGAGGCCTCGTTGTCAGGCTTAGAGCGTACTGTCACTGTGGAAGCTCTATCAGTTAGCCCGTTTTGTTGTTGTTTCTCTCAAAACAGCTGCAGCTCTAATGGAGTCCTGACGCCCTGACGTAACCGGAAATTCCTACACTACCAGGCTTCCGGGTAGAATTATAATCCATGGGTGGTGCATGAGAACCTAGTTAGCATAATAATGATCAAAAAACAATAACATTTCATATTAAAGTTAATTTTAGTGCTCCAGAGACTTGAAGTGTAATATATCCGGAATTTTGAATTAGCGTAATGAGTAAATCTAGTGTAGCTAGTCTACTGATCACTAGCTAACACAGTGACAAAATAAGTAAATGAAAATGTGTCCTCGATATCTTCGTATCCAAGGCCTAAAGAATGGTATAAAAGTTAACTTCATCACTAAAATACTATACACGTAATCGCGTTAAGAATAAAAATAAATTAACATAAGTGTTCCCACTAAGGTCCATCTATGAGATTTAACTTAAGCTAAGACTATGGGAGACAAAAAAAAATGTGAATCAACCGCCATGTGTTATTTGTACTGTACTAATACGCTCTTTATTAGTTTGAATAACAACATAAGCCAACTATTTTCATTTAAACCTTACAGGAAAATTAGTTGACTTCGGCTGAACAAGGGTTTATTTTCTGGTATCTTCATAAGTGATTGAATTAATGAATCACTCAGTCAGAAGACTAGTAACCAGGCCCAAATAAACATGAACTTCCAAAGTGGATCAGTGTAAACTTGTTCTTTTGACTGCTCCCTTTAGGGTTGCCACAGCAGATCATCTGCCTTCATCTCACCCTTTCTCCTCTATCAAATCATCCCTCGACATGTCTTCCTTGGTTACATCCATGAATCTTCTCTGTGGGCTTCCTCTTTTGCTCGAGGCCTGGAAGCTCAATATTTAACACCCTTTGTACAGTATATCCACCAGCCCTCCTCTGCACATGTCCAAACCTTCTTGCCTCTTTAACTTTGTCTCCATACTATTCAACCTGAACTGTCTGATGTACCCATTTCAAATCTTGTCCTTTATGGTCAGTCCCAATGAAAATCTTAACATTAGATCAGACCAAATTAAAGAATGAAAATCAATTATATTAACCATGAGAATGTATTAACATGAGTGTATTATCAGACTAAATTAAACATGGCAGTACACTTATTTGGTACTTAAGCACTGTCTTGGACAAATGGTTTTGGCAAGCAGACCAGTTGATGTTGGATCCTGAAGTCAATCCCACAAGGCGGAATAATCAAGAAGTTTAATGCAAAAATGTTTTATTAACGCAGTATAATTGCAATGTGATTACCTTACATCATTTAAAAAAGAAACTCCAGTGCAAGATACATAAAAAAGAAAGGAAAAAGGAAAGTCATGTATTATTTATCTACTGAAAACTTGTAAATTACATACGTTTTGGCTAGGCAAACACCCGACCCTTTTTGAAACAGTGCATACCGATAAAGATGTTGTATGCCTCAGAACTCTTCCATTCGTTTATTCAACATTAATATGAACTAGCTGATACCAGAAGCTTCTTCATGATCTTGTAGATGAGCAGCTTTGACCACTCTTACATGCTCAGTTCCTTCAGTACCTTTCTTGGTACCTTTTCTGTTATGTACTGCTTATTTCAAACCTCCACACAAAAATACAGTGGGATTCGCTTCTAGGTTCTGACTAACCCTACATTTATTCTTTGTGTGCTCTTTTCTTGTTTAGGATCATTATCCTGTAAAAAAAAAAGTCCACATCTGCTTCAACCTAAGCTTTCAGACACATGGCCTCACATTACCTTCATGCGCCCTTTGATGTGAATTCATATTTGGATTGTTCATTATAAGCTGTGTGCTCCCAGAGGCAGTGAAATAAACCTAAGCCAGAACATTCTCGCCACAAATTGTATGAGGTTACATTGCCCCCCAAAATTGTCTTTGGTCTGGAAAAAAAAAACAATCAAACCATGTTTACCGTTAGTGTAAGCAATGAACTCTATTTGTGCAGAAAAATTTATTCTAAAAGCCCTTGCCTTTGCATCTGTGTTCACCGACAAAATGTAGTTTTACTCTAAAATCCTCTTAGCCAAATTCAACCTTCCATGCAGCTTGATTTTATTCACTCTCTCCCTGATTGCAGAAAGATGCATTTTGACCCTTACAGTTACCTGTAGATGCTGATATAAAATTTCTGGCTTTTTAGAGACTCTTTCGAACATGAAACAGCAAACACTTTGGTGTAATTCGATGGAGCGGCCAATCCTGGACAAACTGATAGTTCTTTACATGTATAATACTACTTATTGTGGGATTATTTATTTCAGATAATTTGGAGATCTTGTTTAAATCACCTACCAGACATAAAAGCATACATAATAATTTTTCTAAAGGCTACAGAAATCTCTTTAGGTCTATGTACGATGACCACACAAAATACATAAACACCTCACCTTGTCACAGGTCATAGTCTGTAGGGATGCGTTTAATTTTCATACCGTTTTTCAAGATTTAAACAATGTCCTTTTTATATGTGAGCTTATAAAATTTATTCACAGGGACTGTATCAAAGAGGATGAAGTGTTTGCTTTTTCAAATAATGAAATGAAAAATGTTGAAAAAAATCAGACATAGATTTTTGTTTTTCTCGTGTCTGTAGCACTCTGTGAATCAAGTGCAGCAATCTTTAGCTCAGGAGCTCTCTGAGACATTCTTAAATTTGTTTACAACTTTACAAAACATGTTTCTTGAAACATTTGTCTATAAAAGTCCTGATAATTGTGCATTAGCGTTTTTGTTGTGTCAGTCTACCGTCATATTCTTCACATGGGCTATGAAGCGCACAAAAAACAAGATCCTGTGAAATTCATGGCTGACAAAACTGACATTTTGCTCAGGCCTGTTATTGGGCTTATGCCATTTGAAGAGATTAAAAAAAAAGTCAGTGAAGGTCTCCAACTTGGTGTGGAAGGGTAGTAGTTACTGCACCATCTTTGGTATTGGGTTTGTCTTTGCCTTTCATGAAAAAGGTCAGCAGCTCGCCTTTCCCTTTGACATATATGGGCCCTCTTCGGATAAAACGAAAGCCGTACTCCTTCAGGATGTCATAGCAGTCCTCTACAACCTGAGGTCCAAGTAGAACATAGCATTTAGAAGAGATGGACACAATAAAAAGGATGCTTAAATTTGCTGCATCTTTGGTTTTGGGAACGTTTGGTTGTGCTACCTGAATGTTTCCCATCACTCCAGTTGACTCCATTCTGCTCGCCACGTTGACCGTGTTGCCCCAGATGTCATAGTGAGGTTTACGAGCTCCGATCACTCCGGCCAGAACTGCTCCTTTATTTAGACCTTAAGGGATCAAAAAGGAGACATGAACACATGTGCACATTTGCAGTTGGACACTCAGACTCACTCTCAGGTGCAAACACTGACCGATTCGTAGCATAAAGTTGTTGAAGGACTGCTTGTTGAGGTTGTTGAGGGTGACTTTCATGGCCAAGGCAAAGTCTGCCAGGTCAGCGAGGTGCTGCCAGCGCTCAATCAGCAACTGGTCCTCTGGCTGTAGACAACCAGTAAATAGCTCTTATAATTATTAGAATAATCACTTTAGATAAAAGGCTTCAACAGATTGGTATAGACATATAATGCTGATAGATTATCACACCTTGCGGTTGCCATATCCATTTGTGTTGCTTTCCGGTGTGAGGCCTGACGCGGCCATGTAGGTGCTTCCAATCGTCTTGATCTTAGTAATGCACCTGAACTCGTCCCTGTCTAATAACTGGTGGGGAAAGTGGACACTGATTAGTTTTACTTCCTGGTGTTAAGTTCATGCTTTGAGGTCACGTTTAGTTTAGTGTACGTTTAGTGTGCAACATTGCCAGAACTCACGCTGTCAAAGTCGGAGATTATCTCATTGAGAATCCTCAGACACTCAATGCCCCCGTTATTGATGCTCTCCTCAGTGTAGAAATCAGAAAAATTGGGGATGGATGCAAACATTACCCCTATTTCATCATACCCCTGGCTGTACAGCTCCTATACAAAACAAATGACTTGTTGGGTCATAAAAAACAGTTTTTAAGCTTATTGCTACTAATATGTAATTATAAGATGGGCCACAAGATGGCACAGTACAGCATCACCTGCGGTACCTTCATTACTTTAAGCTGCTTTTGAACAACTGTTTCTGCTGCTCACACAGAAGGTGTAAGCTCAAATGGTTTTAAATCGCAAAATGCTGTTTAATATGGCTTCTCCTCCATTCTCACTCATGTTGTTTTCTCTCCCTGACTCCTATGGTAACAAACTCAACATATATACCTCGTCTCTTTTTTTAGTGCCCAGAAAGTGTTTTGCCACATGCTCTGGCAGCATGTTGGTGACCAACGCTTCATTCCAGCGTCTCATTTCAAAGACTCTCTCTTTCTGATCGCGCACGCCAATCTTCCACAGAAATAGTTTCCTTGACTGTTGCTCCAGCTGCACACAGACACGCAACACAGACAGAATTAATGACATATTTTGAGAGAAACCTATTATGGAAAAATTAGAATTTTGTTGAATAACATTTTCTTGTTCTAACCCTCCGGGTGTTACATAGATGTGACACTCACGTGGCGTGCAAAGAAGTAAAAGCCAATCATCATAACAATAATCATCACTGTCATGAGGTACTTGGATGGCACTATCAATGTTCTGAAAATACAAAAGTGGGATACCATTAGAGACAATACTGTCATTAACAGTGCTGAAAAAAAGTAATTGGCCCCTTAACCCTTAACTGGTTGTGCCACCCTTGGCAACAAGAACTGCAATCAAGCATTTGCAATAACTGGCAAAGAATCTTTCACATCACTGTAGTGAAATTTTGGTCCAGTCTTCTTTGCACACTTGTTTTAATTCAGCTACACTGGAGGGTTTTCAAGCATGAACGGCCTGTGTAAGGTCACGCCAAAGCATCTTAAGACGATTTATGTCTGGACTTTGTCTAGGCCACTCCAAAACCTTCATCTTGCTTTCTTTGAGCCATTCAAAGGTGGATCTGCTGGTGTTTCAGATCATTGTTCTGCTGCATAACCCAAGTGTGCTTGAGCTTCATGGCAGGAATTCATGGTCAGACTTCAGGATTTTCTGGTAAAGAGCAGAATTCATGGTTCCATCAGTTACAGCAAGTTGTCCAGGTCCTGAAGCAGCAAAGCATCCCTGGACCATCATGCTACCACCACCATGTTTGGTGGTATGATGTTCTTTTTACGAAAACTGTTAGTTTATACCAGATGGAACAGGACTCAAACGTTCCAAAAAATGTAACTTTTGTCTCGTCAGTCCACAGAATATTTTCCCAAACTTCTTGGGGATCATCAAGATGTTTTTTGTAAACTATGAGATGTTCTTTATCTTCTTTTTGGGTTATTATTACTCAAGTTAGCATTGTCTAATAACTGTTAAAATTTGTTTGATCATATGAACTATGTAAGTATGACAAATCTGGAACAACCTAAAAAAAACAATAAGGAGTCAACTACTTTTTCACAGCACTGTAGACACAGCAGCAAATCCAACCTAAAGCAAAACACCCAGAATAACCTAAAAGAGACATCTATCGATGATTAGTCATTTCTCACCTGTAGGAGGCAAACTGCATGTAATCATACAGATCATATAGGTCCCGCCAGCTGTAGATATTAACGGCTCCAGTTGCTGTGACAACCAGCACCATGAGGCCTAGTTTAATCAGGTGGCTCACTTGCACCAACATGGTTGTTGCAATGAGTGACATCACAGCCATGAAGCTGTAGTGCTTCGGATTATCTGCACAGCCTCCATCACCGAGCGACTCCAACATCGGACCAGACGTGCTGTTGAAGATCCGAAGGGATGGAGGTGCACAACTTAACTGCAACACAACGAAAAGAAAAAAATCCACTCACTCCAACTGGCAGAAAAATTGACAACTTCACGTTTTGAGCTAAAACTTGTGCCTATGTCGAGAATAACCCGAATACGACAACAGTAGTAGTAGTACTTCATTTTCTTCAAAGGGCGACTGTCACTTCTACATGACAGCCTAGCAGAGAAATGAACGCTCTCTTTAGCATCCGCTATTCTCTTCACCTCACAAAGGCAGCAGCGTGTGTAGCAAGTTGCTCCTATGGGGCTGTGACAAATGAGCCAGCAGGCAGCAAGACGGACAACTAATAGACCCCACTGGGATCATACTGTCAGACGCATAAAAGGCAGCGATAGTCTGATGAGGACAAAGTAGGAACACACTTATGGAAAGTCGAATGCACACACACTCAGATTGGGAGCTATGATGTTGTACATTAATCCCAACTGGAATTTCCTGGAAACTGATTGTATGTGTTTTCCCGTTATGACATTAAGTTATATAACGAAATGACAAAAAAGTTCATCCATATTGCCACGATTACGGACATGCACACATGCAGTTTTACCAAGTTTCTTGAAGTCGTACCATGTCAGCGATCACAGCCATGGTTAGAACAAATATGCTTGCCATGGCCCACGTGTTTCTCGCCCATCGTGTGCGATCAATCCACATTGAGAAAGACACCAACCTCTTGGAGAACATCTGTGATAAGAAAATGTTAAAAAGGTGGCCATCTTTTATATAGTGTAGTGTAAACTGTAGAACTTTCATTCTGTCCTGTGTGACAATAAAATCAGTACTGCTTTGAGAAAAATTCCTTATCAATTGTAAAAACCAATCAAAATGCTAAATATCACTTAGCTAAAGCCCTGCGAGAATAAGTTTTTTACAGGACTGAATTCAGTGCTCTGAAAAGCTAAGTACACCCTTAATGCTTCCATAGGACTTAAGACCTTAAGAAGCAGCAAAGTGCTGCAAATCAAATGCACATGATTAGCAAGTGTGAGCACCTCTATAAAAGCAGAGGTTTCATCAGCTTGCTGATTTGGAGCATTCAGGTGTGTGTTAACACAATGGCACAATCTTTCCAGTAGTGGACATCCCAGCAAATTCACCCCAAGGTTAGACTCTGCAATTCTCAGAAAACTGCAAAAAACATCAACAAAAAACCAGGAGCTACAGTACATCTCAGACTCTACAGATCTCAGTTAGCATGTTAAAGTTCATGAGAGACCATTTAGAAATAGACTGAACAAGTAGATCTTATTTGGAAGGGTTGCCAGCAAAAAGCCTCTTCTCTAATTGCAACTTAAAAATAACACAAAACTTCTGGAACAACATCCTTTGGACTTTTGGACATCAATATGGAGATGTACAGCTGTATTGCACAAGACTATATTTGGCAAAAACCAAGCACAATATATCAGCATAAACACCCCAACTGTCAACCACAGTGGTGGAGGAGTGATGGGCTTGTTTTGCAACCACGGGACCTGAACACCTTGCAGTCACTGAGTTGACCACAAACTCCACTGTATAGCAAAGTTTCTAGAGTCCAACTGGGTTGTTCAACAGGATGATCCAGGCACAGCAGCAACAGAAAAGCTGAAAAAGAAAAGAATCAAGGTGCTGCAATGACCTTGTCAAAATCCAGACTTCAACCTGACTGAAATGCTGTGGCGGGACTTTAAGAGAGCTGTGCATGAACAGTGCCCAAGAACCTCAATGAACTGAAGTAACATTGTATAGTAGAGTGGGCCAAAGTTCCCACCCAATGATGTGAGAGACTGATAACATCAGACTGTTACTTCAAGGTATTGTTGCTAAGGTTGCTCTAAAACCTATTGAATCATGGGGTGTACTTAGTTTTTCACATCACCATAGTTTTTAGGCTCTACATTATTGTTAGAGAGCTTTGAACATACTAATCAAAGGCATTTAGCAATTAATTGGTTACCATTGTTGACAATTTACAAAAAAATTACGTTTCCTTTTTAAAAAAAAAATTCTCACCCTGGGGAAGATGGCTGCCAGGGAGCATACTGTGAGTATTAGCAGCAATACCTGTCCTACTGCGAGAGTCACATAGTTCACAAACAACCTAGAAGGAGAACACACATCATCAGACAACGTCCTACAATTTCTAATAAATTATCATGTGCTATCACTACAACAATACATTGGCCAAGGAGTCAGTCCCAGCTGTTACAGGGTGAGAGTCGGGGTATACCCAGAACAAGTGTATAGCAGGGCTAACACAGGGAGACAGACAACCACACATGCTCATACTCATTTAGTATCACCAATTCACCTAACATGGAAGTGTTTGGACTGCTGGAGGAAACCGGCACAGTTACACGGAGAACATGCAAACTCCACATACAAAGGTCTGCTGGGAGGTGATGGTGCTGCACCGCTGTGCCACCCATGCTATAAAGTGACACATACATGATACATAAACTCACAGTGGGTCTATGAAGACCTCCATTGCTGTGATGAAAAGGAGTACGATCATGCAGCAGGAGAAGGCCGCTCCGCTCCTCCTCTCCTTCTCTGAGGAGTAGTGGTCCTCCAACTTTCCATCCACAAAACGGAGAGAAACGGGGTTGATCTCATGATCCTTCATTCTGTCAAAAATGCAGTGAGATTTAGCAGGTAGAAAAGAACATTTTGAAGGACATGGATACTAAAAAGGGGGGATGGGACACCGATTGAGGAGATGCATGTGGGTTACTTCACTGAGTTTGTTTCTTTTCAATTCCTGGAACACCGAATCCGATTTCTATGATTTAGTCTTTAAAATGAATCCTTTTATTGCACTTTTTCAAATTAAATTTATTTAAAGTTTCTTTTTTCTTACATTTTTTGAGTCTCTCTCTCCAGCAGCTCCTGCTGGAGTCGTCTGTTGATGGTTTGTTCCTCGGCTCTGTTAGTCATCTAAGGTTGCCAGTAATGCAAAGAGAAACGCATCAGATACAGACAACATTACCAAGTGAAGCGTTCTCTTTTATAATTGAAAGAAATAATTCACATAATTTATCTTTTTATAAACATATAGATAGGCCTTACTCATGTATACACAAGTAACAACACACTTTAATCTTTGGTTACTGAAATGATGACCGGCAGCTGTAATTCACCTCCTTTTTAGACTCAGTAGGTGTGGACTGTTGTGAGACTGCATTCCCATTGGATGCTGTGGTGTTGATCAACTGTTTGGAATTTCTATTGGTCAATGTACCAGGTGTCTGAGGAGGAGAAGCAGATACAACATCTGTTAATATTACATCAATAACAAAAAATGTTCATTTAATTGATTTGATTTATTTTGTATGGGATAAAGGAACAAGACACTCACATTTCCATTGAGTCCATTGGCTTTCTGCTTAGGAACTAGAACTAAGTATGTGTCAATGCCTTTCTCCAGCAGGTACTCACACCTCTCTCCACCATTCCCCGGCTCCAGTTCAAATTCCCCATGCAGACTGTCTTTTGTGGTCTGGGAAATATGCACTCTCCTAGATAGCATACAAAACTGTGAATTTTAGAAAAAAAAAAAAGAACTGCTCTCAGACACACACTACGCAGACACCAAGGAAGCGCACAATTTTCCTACCCAGGAATCCCTCCAGATTCCATTTTATTGGCCACAGTGACATCTGTGGACCAAACATCAAACTGCCAGCGTTTCTGCCCGAGTACTCCTCCCAGCACGGTGCCGGTGTGGACGCCCACGCGCATGTCAACCTCTGTTTGTGTCTTTTCTCGAACGTACCTAGACCATGAGAGAAATCAGGGGGTCACTGGAAAATTAACTGTTGCTCATATTGTTAAGCAGCTTTAAAATTTTAATTGAGCCTTTCCTCTCTAGTTTTTTTCTCTCTATGTGGTGACTTCCTTTCTCCATTATTTTGTCTAAGCTTTTTTTTTTTTTTTTTAATTTACAGTTTTAATTCTAATGTTTTAATAATAATGTTTTCATTGTGTTTTCCTCCCCTATTCCTAATTAGTAAAGTCACTACTTACGAGATGGCTTTTACCATAGCCAGGCCCATCTTTATAGAACACACGGCATGGTCCTCCCTGAAGTCAGGAACACCACAGATGCAATAGTAACAGTCTCCAAGAATCTTAATCCTCAGCTGATGATGTTCCTGTAATGTGAGATCAGACACGGATGTTTACCTCAATAACAGAAAGGTACTGATACTATAACTCAGACAATCCAATAATGTCATTTTATAGTCTCATAAACACTTCTCAGAACATAATTCAGAAAAAAGATGTTTGTAGAAATCAAGAAATTGTGTCATCTCATCGCTTTGTCTGGCAGAGTGGCTTGAGTTCTAATTCACAATATGCAGTGGTCGGTTAGTTTATAACTTTGAGAACCGCTAAGACTTTAAGTAAGGGGTGAGTCTGCTTCAATTGACAGGTGTGCACACACAGAGCTGTAGCTGATGACTGTCTGCTATTAACTGGACCTCTACACACTGTGTATAGCATTTTCGAGGAATTATCTGACAAATAATATTACTTCTTGTGTTGTACAAATCACCCAAAAGGTTTGCGCTTCAGTTTTGGTGAGCATATTTTTCATATTTTATAAGCCTGTTACTTAGTTAGCAGTAATTAGCATATATCTGTATCTGCTGTATAGTTTATGGATGTAGCCTGCTAACCAAACTTGTTAGCCCTCGCTGATGACTCAGCGTATACCCATTTCCAAACCAACATGGTGGCAGTCAAAACATTAATGTTGAGGTTTTAAAATGTCTAAAACCAATGGGTGGTGTCATGGTGGCTACTAGCTTTACAGAGTCTGTCTGTGCACATGTAGCAGAGTAGCATTCCAGCCAAGCAGAAACTGGGTGCTAACTACAATGGAGGCTAGAGAATAAGTTATTAATGAGGTTGTTACACCAAGTCAAGCTAGCATAGAATTTTGTTACATTTCTACCAAAAATAATTCAGAAATATCCAGTAGTAATATTTCTTAACAATAGACTCACTGACAACTTTATTAGGCACAGCCGTTCAACTGCTTGTTAATACATAAGTTCAAATGGAGCATCAGCATGGAGAAAAAGTTTGATTTAAGTGACTCTGAAGGTGGCATGGTTGTTGGTGTCAGACAGGCTGGTCTGAGTATTTCAGAAACCGCTTATCTACTGGGATTTTCCCACCATCTTTAGAGTTTACAGAGGAAAAAAAGAAAAATATCCACTGAGCAGCAGTCCTCTGGACAAAAATGCCTTGTTAGTTTTAGATGTCAGATGACAAACAACACATCTCTGGAGGCACAACAGATCTAACCTCGAAGAAAACTGGACAGCAGCAGAACACCACACCGGGTGCCACTGCTGTCAGCTAAGCAGAGGAAGCTGAGGGTACAATTAGGCTCAACAAAAAGACTGAGAAGTTGTTGCCTAATGTGATGAGTCTTGATTTCTGCTGTAACATAGGGCTGGTAGGGTCAGGATTTGGTTTAAATAACATGAACGTATGCATCCAACGTATGCATCCTTGTATTGTTAGTGTAATGGTATGGAGGACATTTTCTTGCCAATCTTTGTGCCCTCACTACTAATTTAGCATTCTTTAAACTCCACAGCCCACTAGAGTATTGTTACTGACCATGTCCATCCCTCTATAACCACAGTGCACCCATCTTCTAATGGTTGCTTCAAAGAATGTCACAAAGCTCAAACAATCTCAAACTGGCTTTTTGAACATGCCAATGAGTTCACTGTACTCAACTGGTCTCCACAGTCACGAGCACCTTTTGGATGAGGCAAAACTGAAGATTTGCAGCTGACAAATGTGGATCAAATGTGTGATGTTATCATGTCAGTATGACAAAAAGTCTCTGAGGAATGTTCCAGCACCGTGTTGAAACCACTCTGATACTCACTGCTGCCAGTTTATCAAAGCGAGCAAACAGTTCATTGAGCAACTTTACAAGCTCCTGGGCGCTGCAGGCTGAGGACAACTGGGTGAAGCCCACAATGTCTGCAAACAGGATGCTGCAATAAAAGTGGATGATTAAAAATAATGTAACACTTTCCTGTTGCAAAAAATATTGTGAAACAGATGTTTGATAAAATTAAAAAGTCATTTTTTTTAGTGATCCAGACCTAACGTTTTCATGGCGGTACATGTACATGGTGTTGAACTGCTGCTGCTGCTGGACTTCGTTCTGATTTGCCTGGTTCTTCATGCCCTGCAGCATCTCATCAGCAATGTGTTTGGGCAGGATGGACAGTAATAGTTCCTCCTACATAGAGCAAGATTTGAAAGAAGGTGCGAGATGTGAGAAATAGGAAAAGAAAAGTCATCCCTATTTCTGTACGCGTAAAGAAAGTGTACAAATTTACATTTTATTTTCCTCTTAGCTCTCAAGAATCCCGTCAAGTGGTCAGATATGTCCTAACTGGCTGGTTGTTTTCCATCTTTGACCCAGTCTCCCACTGAAAAGGCACGGTGGGAATACTATCTCTCCTCTGTCTCTTCCTTTTGTCTTTTTGCCTCCCCATCCGTATCCACACGTCCCTCGCTTTTCACCATCTTTTCCGCCCCTTTTTCAAAGAACTCTCAAGAGTCTGCTGTCTTTGTTTTGCAAATAGTCACAGGCAGGCGTGACAGTGTCTTAAAGGGAAGAATTAAATGCTTGGTGACAATAACTGCACATTTGTATCATCTTTCAATCTGTGATGATGGTGAGCAATTGCCAGTTTTTTCGCAATTTGCGATTGCTGTTAGATACATTACCGCCGTTTCTTTAATTTAACACCTCTTCTAGCTGAGATAAGCCTTCATAACAGATTAATATTGATGCCACAGAAGGTAAAGCATGGCATAGTGGCTGTAAGGAACACAAAAGAGCAAGCTTAAAGGATTTACAGCAAAATGGTGACCTGAATGCAGCTTGAGGTTTGATTAAAATGAAGAAGTAATAAACAGGCTAACATATAATAAAAAGTGTAAAAACATAATTCCTTTTTAAAATGCTTCATTGGGAAACATGTCCTCATGTCTGTTGGCTGGCAAAGTGCTAAAGGGACCTTATTGTGTCAGGTCCCTGACGGTGGCTGCGCTGGTGAAAACAACCGCCTCTCTAACAACCTATTAGTCCTGAGCTGAGCAAAACATCCTGTAATTAATCAGTGTGTTGCATCTCACCCTTCTATTTGTGTACTTGTGCATTTGTGGATTTGTTTGGCCAAAAATAAGAAAATGTGTTCACTCACCAAAGAAAATGTGCACGTGGGTATGGGTAATATACCTGCTGAGTGCTCTGCTCCTCCAGTGTTAGTTTCACCTCCAGTGACTGACGAGCTTCCAAAAATGCTGTCCTGTACTTCCTGTCTGCCATGTAGTACGACATCACACCCACTATGATGGCACACAGGTACAGCACCACGTTGGCTAGCAACTGAAAAAGAGGAGAAAAGTGCCACAAAAGTGTTTGTGTGGACAATAATAATATGCATTATAATAAAGAGTATATTTATAAATATTATTATAATTTCATCATCATCTCAACTGCTGAAATGAATTTACCAAATATGGGTAAACAAAGCATTTATCTTAGCTTATATATAAGAGAAACCTAACGTGTGAATATGATGTGTGTATATATTGTATTTATATATGTTTATATTATTTCTACATTGAAGTGGATGCCAAATTTCATTTTTATTTGAGTAATGTACTTTTCAGTGACAATAAATTGAATCTAATCTAAAGATCAGTTTGTGGAAACTGACTTTTAACTTTTAGATGCAATTTTGTTTCCAAATTGCTCAAAACAACATTATTTGGGATGTAGTGCAATCACACATGGTGTATTCATATGCACTCTCATTATAAATTGAGACTGCGTTTAAAATAATATTATATCTGACTTGTATATATTTACCTTTGGGGCCCTAAAACCAAGTGTGGCAAAAAGACAATAAATGTGAATGGAAGGAAATTAGTTTGCATTAACAAAACACTGCACAAAATCGAAAAAACAAAGGGGTTTTATTTAACGCAGTGAATTATGAATTTATTTACTATGCATAATCCAAACCCACTTTACCTGTCACACCTCTCCACTTGGGTATTAGGCCCTGAAACAGTGTGAGGCCCCTTAAATTTTGCACTGTTTGCATAATGGTCTTACTGTGGTGCCAGTGCTCTAGCCTGGTGAAGGGCTGGTGCAGCCTAGTAAAAAGAAAAACTTACAACATGCATAAATTTGGGTCCTGGATGGGAACCACTGCCCTAGAATCAAATGTACACACATCTAATATCGCACTTTCTGCTTTTCTTTTTTGTTGTTGTTTGTTTTGCATTCACAAACGTTTTAAAGTCCTAGCTGCTTTATTCCTTGTGAGTTTACCAGACGTTTACCTGTCTGACCAGCATCGCCCCCTGCGCGCCATCCTTAAACTTCTGAGCCACCGTGATCCCCAAAACCAGAGTGTGAATCCCGCACGAGAGGACAGCGAGGAGAAGCAGGGCCACCAGGTTCAGTGGCAAAGTTAGAAAGCAGGAGAAAATGAAGAAAGTCTGCCAGCCCACCGAGTCACTAGCATGTGGGAAGCGCTCGTAGTTTAGTCCCATGTAACACAAAACATGCACGGTGACCATCAGCCACAGTATGTAGGCCACTGCTCCGCGCCACACAGGTGATGCGGGGAGTTTCTGCAACCAGCACAACACGTAGAGCGCAACGTCCGCAGTCAGCCCCACAGCTGCCACCACCACCATCGCCAGTTTGTCCTCAGTGTACACAACCGCACACATGATGATGACGAAGCTGTTGAAGAGAGCGGCGAACATCACCAGCACTAGCAGGTTCTCCTGTCTCTGCCGACGGAAGTAGTTCTGATAGAGCCTTTCCAGCGACTCGGGGGTAAAGGTGAGGCGCACTGCGCGGGGCAGGCAGCGGCAGCAGCTGGACTGCACTACGGTCACTTCACGCCTCCGACCCACGTCACGGCCCGGATCACTGGAAACCTGGGCCGAGTACTCCACCGAGTACTCTGCAGACTGCTCCGTGTCCATTGTGCGGACCCGGTTCAGAGACATGCTTCTTTGTTAAAGGTTAATCCTCTTGGTTAGTGGAATACTGTTACAACACTAATGTGAAAATCCACGGAAAAGTTGTGACGTGCCCCATTACTTTTTGATTTTTTTTGCAGCTGACCGCATGATCAAAGTTTTCATGATTTTTAAAGGCTCTTCCAAACGAGACAAAAACATTTAAATCAGAAAATAACTCCATTCCATTCTTCAGTTCAGTCCCACCATGAAAAGTGGCTTACCTTTTAATTTAGAGTTAGTGCCTTCAAATACAAAAACACATTTAAGATAGAGGAGATTCTCAGAGCCTCTAGTTCCCAAGCAGGTGAAGTCTCGTTTGTCATTGTTGTAGATCTACTAAATCAATATCAATGCAAAATATAATATTTTCAGAGAGACTTCTGTAAGCTTTACTCTGGTTACTTTTATCTGCCTAAACACATCAGTTCTAAGATGCTCTTCCGTCTTCTGATCATTTTCTGTCTCTCTCCTGCCTCCCCCCTTCTCTGAGTGCTTCTGTTACTGTTGCTAAGACGAAACCAAAGAAACTGCCAGCGTGCAGTCATGTCTTGGGAAATGTGGCAGCGATGCTGTGAAGAGCTTAGAAAAAAAGAAGAAGAAAGAGGACGATTAAGGTCACTGAAATAAAAAAAAAAGGAAAGCTTTCTAATGTTTTTATTTAACACTGGTATCCACAACAGATACCATGCCTTATGACACTGGATTTAATGTTTTTGCCTCAAGTTTTTTACTTGCAAAAATGCAACACAAGAACATTTACAGACAGATGTAAACTTAGGCGTCAATCAGTCTCTGTGAGCATTTGTGGTTGGTGGTGATTTTCCTATCATGCCGCTTAGAGCGCTCCCCAAAGCCAACACTATGGCCGTTAGGACTCCCACAGTCCCCAGTTTCCCCAGAGCTGCAGTGCCCAGCGCTGCAGCCCCAAGTGCCCCGGCTCCAATAGGTGCTGCTGCTGCGGTGACCGTTTCCATGCCGATTTCTTTTATTAGCACAGGCCCCGTGAGGAGGCCCCTTTGCAGATTCACCTCAGTGTGGAACGGGCTCTTTGGTGCACCCAGAACAAATGCCCCTACCGCAACAAGGGTGACTGTTACAAGTTCTGATGCGGTGAACGGACTTGCTTTAAGTAACTGGCATTCTGCTGCCACAACTGCACCGATGATGACAGAACCTAAAACTGCTAAAGTTGAATTCCTTGACTGAAATGCCCATCTTGCTGCAACACTTGCGGCTCCAAGTGAGACCCCTGCAGCTGTGGCCGCCCCTAGCGTCCCTGCTGTGCTGCCTCTGGCCCCTAGAGAGGAGCTCCACTGCAGAATGGCTCTCAAAGCCACTGATGTCATTATAGCAACTCCCAAAGCGACCTTTCCAGCCACCTCTGGACCCAGTCCGACCATGGCCACAGTTCCCAGGCCAGCTCCAAGCAGCGCCGCAGACAGATAGGCCACCCAGAGGACTGACTGCAGCATCACAACAACCTCTTCTTTTGACCCGTCTACTGCTTCACCTGCCCCTAAACCCACAAAAAATCCCAGAATCCCCACAAAAACAGAGTAGAAGAATATTCTCTCCAGCAGTTTGCACCCAGTTTTAGATTTGGGTCTTTGAGGGACTGTTAGTAGCCTTCGAAGGACAAAGAGGACAACGATAGTCAGAATCATGCTAATGAGTCCAAAAAAGGCTCCCAACTGTCCATACACTACACTGAGGTATAGAGTGGTGAAGATGATCAACAGAGCTGTGGTCATGTCGTTAATGTTGGAATACGAGTAGACGAAAAGGACCAGAGCACCTTGCACCACAATGTAGATCCACGGTGGAAGGACGCCCGCTAACAATCCAGTAGTGACAGCACCTACCACAACAGAGGCTCCTGTTGTGGCCTCTGCTAACCAGGGCAGTCTCACTCCAACTTTACTCAACAGTGTCATCACCATGGCAGCGAGGAGGAAACCACTTCCAAGACATAAGAGTACCGAGGTGAACACGAGGCATGCCATCACTACTGCAACACCAGTGGAACCGGCCCGTCCAGCAGCCAGAGTTGCAACGTTAAGCAGGAGGCCATCTTCAGTCAGAGTGGGTTCAACTGCAAATAATGCAGCTTCTCCGAACACAAAACCTGCTGCTCCACTTCCAACGAGGGCTGACACCACACCAAAAACACCTGAAATAAAAAAGGAGTTAAGTCAAGTACTGTCTACTGTTTTACACTTGAAAGCAAATGTAAGCACTTCTAAGTATATGCATTCAGTTTGTATTACTCTAGTAGTCATCTGGAATAAGGTTTCCTTTCTAGAAAAGTGTTTTCATCCCACAAAATTTTACCTGACTTCATAAAACATAAACAACCACTAGAAACTAAAAAGGGATTTGTTCCTCATTACATTGCTTCTCTGTTATATTTAAGAGGGGAAAATAGAGTTGTAGTCAGAAGTTGAGATCCACTTATCATGGGCAAGCATGTCATAATCATTTTGGGTTTGTAATGATTTCTTAGACTTTCTTTTTCCAGGGTGTAATTATTGAGCAGCATACATTATTAATGACTGCAAATACAAGAATTGGGTGCACAAGTTTGAATTGAAGTTTGAATCTCGAGTCCACACAAGGCAAATATATACATACACAATCATCTTTTAATAAGTGGTGCTCAACGTCTTTACTTGAGAAGGTAAAGGCTTATCAACTTCTCGTTGGTGATCATGATTGACTATAACAAGCAATTTCTGTTTTCTAGCTTAAAAAGGATTTCAGAATTCACTGGATTGACAAGTTGAGGTCTGTTAAAGCCATTTCTAAACAACCTCAGATTTCAAGTTCATCAGCTCAAACAATGCTATTTAAGTATAGAGTAAAAAGTGTCACCACTTTGCCAAGGTGTGAAAGAAGACCCAAACTGTCACCCTCAGATGAGAGGAAATAGGTTAGGATGTTCAGAAATAACCCAGGAACCACAAAGGCTCAAGCCTGCCATGAACAGGAAACTGCATCACCAGTGTCACTATCCACAGTGAAGCCAGTTTTACATCACCATGGGTGAGAAAACCCTGCTTCAAAAACTAAAATTGGCATCTGCCAACATGGACAAGCCAAATGCCTTCTGGAGGCAGGTTTTATGGCAAAACGAGATAAAGACTGAGATATCTGGCCATAGGGCTGTTCGATATAACGATATATATCGGTGATGATATAAAAACATCTATCGTTTGATTTTACGCTATCGTTTGTTTCGTGGTGTTGCAAAATAAACTGTTTACGACAATATTTTTTCATCGTTCTGATGGTCACTGTAGTGGCTATATTAATTTCTTAAAGTTCTCTCTTTCTCTTATATTTAATATAACCACACTACTGACGGATAAGCGCCTGTTTTTATGCGCGACGGTAACACCTTCGCGTGTCCGCTTGTATATGTTCCACATAAACCTTTCACAATAAAGCTCAAGATCCTGTTGAGACTTTTCAAAATAAACTGAATCACGTGAAAGAGCAGATTATTTACGGATGAGAAGTAAAAAAGAGCCGCCAGGTGCTAAAAAAAATAAACCAAACGTTAGAACAGGCAACCCGCAGCACGCCGTGTAATAAATACAAAGAAAACGGCGGCCGTTACAACTTATATCTAAAAATGTATAGTTTCATGCATCTGTTAAAACACTCGACTCCGGGTAAAGGACGCGCAGCTGGAAACACTTCACGCAAGTCGAGCTGCCCGAGATTCACAGAATTTACAGAAAATGTTAAATTTTTGTGATTTATATCGTTATCAGGACGATAGAATTCTTATATCGGGATATGAGATTTTGGTCATATCGCACAGCCCTATCTGGCCACAGTTACAAGACACATAATTGGAGGAGTAAAGGTGAGGCTTTCAAGAATGCTGTACCAACTGTCAAGCATGGTGGTGGTAGCATCATGATCTACTGCCAGTGGTACTGCCACGTTGCACAAATCGGGTGTTCCAACTGGACAACAATCCGCAAAACACACCAAAACTGGTTTCGGAATGGATAAAGCAGGCTAACATTAATAATCTGGAATGGTCTTCTAAAAGTGCCGACCTCAACCATGTCAAAAATGTGTGGACTATGCTTGAATTCCAGTTCTGTGTCAGTAAACCAACCACCTGAAATGAACTCTAATTTCTTCATAAAGATTCAAATATCCAGCCAGAATTGTGTCAGAAGCTTGCTACCAAAAGCATGTGGTGGAAGTGTAATATTAGTCGAGATGTATGTATATATATTTGAGTTTGTATGTACTTTTGACTGTGTGTGGATCTGAGAAAATTCAAAAGAACATTTTGTACTCAATTCTTGTTTTTAAAAGTTGTTAAAGATGTATGCTATACAATCATTCCACAGTAGAAAAAATAGTTCAAATGGAATCTTCATAAGCCCCAAATTACCATGTAACTCATACCCATGATGACAGTGATCACAAATGCAGGTTTGACTTCACTTGTTTATCTGACAGCTACAATTTCAGGAAGTTGAAACTAGGAAGTCTGTTTATTTCAGTTGGCCCATTATTTGCAAGAGGTCACCACGGGTGGATTAAATGCTATTATTTATGTGTAATGTTCCACATTTACACTGCGATACTGCAAGTTTGCTAACTTGTATGCGGAGATTGTTCTGCACATGCGCAAACCAGCTCCTGTCACTTTAAAGGGAAAATGAAAACGAGTGGACGACAGCAAGTTGAAACCAGGAAGTCTGTTTAAACGCAAAAAAGGACAAAAAAAGTTTCAACAGACCAGCTACCCACCCTGAAGTCTATATCAATAGAGACCGTTTTTTTTTTTTTTTTACCAAATGAGAGATATTAAACCCTCGTCTGCAATTGTTTTCATTTAGTTAGCTCTGGAGCATGCCTGCAGTTTTTACATCCGTGTGATATAACCATTGGGTCCAGTACATAAAGGTAGCTGCTGTATGGATTTTTAATATACTGTTTAAACCCCTGGCTTATTTAATTTTAAGTAGTTTTTGCAGCTTAGTATCTTACCCAGGCTTGCGTCTGCCATGTTTCCCTGTGTAGCAGCTCACAGGTTTCACCGTTTCCTGTTCGATGTCACGTTTGACACACCGTGGTCTGAGCCAATCAGAAAAACACAAAAGCTGCGCGTGTCAGTGCGTCACCCTAATAGTCCAGTGTAAAAAAACAAACAAAAAACAAACATTAAACAACTGTAACATATACAGTAATATACAAATCTTTTGGGCCATCTTTTATATTTTGCTTCAAAGCAGCCTGAGTTTCGTCCTTTTTTAAAGCTTTCTAAACGTTTTTCAGAATTTTTCTTTGTACATGAGCTACAGCAGAACGCTGCTGCAGGATTTATCATCTATGAATTTTTAGCAACTTTCGAAGCAACTAAATCCAGGTTTTGTGGTTCCAAATTTTGTATTCCAAGTGCTCTTCCTGCCGGATGTGGATATGTTTACATATTTGCTGTAATAATTCTAATAATAGAACTTCCTCTCTGAGGAAGAAGCAGTAGTTATTTTGTTCATCACATATAGACATCACCAGGATTGTAACTCCAAATGAGAGGTGAAGGCTACTACAATCTATGGCTTTTATGAAACAACATTGTAAGAATGATTTGATAACATTTAACATCACCTCATTAAACATAAACAGTTCGAAACTGGAATAGGTGGGGTTTTTTTTGTTAGATCAAATTAGCTACAAAACTGAGGTAAATAAACCGCAATTACAGGTCTCCCCGGCGGTTTTTCTCTCTATTGCTTCCTGGTTTGTGGTCAGCTGATAGGGTTCCTTTGTCACGTGGCCCCCACTTCCTTGTCATGTGTACTTTTTTGTATATTCCCCCACAGTAGGACCGAGCGGATTTTCTTTTATCACAGTATTTATTTAAAGAAGTGAGGGAGAGACCAGAGACAAGAGCACAGAATCGGACTGCAGGAGGCTGAGCTCTTGGTCTTATTTGCTCTTTCTAGCTTTCAGTTTCCAAGAGCCGTGATCGGACTTCAGTGAGTTCAGCTTTTCATTTCATACATTTATTCAGCAAATCCCTTCGTTTAAATCATTTAAACGTGTATTAGATTCCCTGCGTTTTAAATTGCTAGAATAATTGTTGTCTATGCCAGATTAGTTATACGTAATAAGCTACCGTCAAGTTGGTGTTTATAATACAAAAAACTCGCTTGAGATCGAGTGTTGCGTATTTACAAGAACCAAATGACGATCATGTTGCGAACAGCTTTTATATTCTAACTTTTATTTAGCAGAACATCGTTTATATAAGCATGTGATTTTTATTTGGTCATCTGACACAATCAGTTTATTTCACTGGTAAGTCATCGAGCAGGTTGTTTTGCGTTCACACCCATGTCAGGTGATTTCTCGTCAGGTGCTGCAATCATTAACCTGTATTTGCCCTTTAGTCTTCTGGACGTACTCTTCTGGCTCATCTTTGACACACTGCACTAACATCTGATTCAGCTTGTAATTTTGTATTTGCAGAAATGCATGTTGCAGTGCTCTTGTTTGCCTTTGCGCTCACTGGGACCACTTTGGCCCTTGACAATGGACTGATGAGGACCCCTCCCATGGGGTGGTTGGCATGGGAACGATACCGATGTGATATTGACTGTGAAAACGACCCAAAGAACTGCATCAGGTAAGCCAAAATTTTGAATGTGTACCACCAGGCTTGATTGTATTGAAAACTTAAAAGGTATTTAGGTATTATAACTATAATGGTCTAGTCTCAGTTTTATAGCGATATAATAACAGGATATAACAAAAGCCAGTAGAAGCAGTTGGTTTGAACAGAATATCTAATAGATATGGTAGTGCTCTTTACACTCTTTACACTCTTATCTTCAAATAGTCAGATGTCTATTCTTATTAATGTACAGAATTCACCTGCTTGCTGCCACTACTGCACATTCACCAAATGTATATACTATATATGTATATATAATGTTCTTCCCCCCCCACCCAACCCACCACCATTCTTGCACATGTCGAGGAGGATGTCAGGTTACATTCCATTAATAATAATAATGGATACTTTATTGATCCCCATGGGGAAATTACTTGTTTTTCTCTGCATTTGACCCATTCACTCAGTGAAGCAGTGGGCAGCCCACTAAGCAGGCGCCCGGGGAGCAGTGTGTAGGGACGGTACCTTGCTCAGGGGTACCTCAGGGTAGCCGTTAAGTGGATTCGAACCGCCGACCTTCCGATCATGGGGCGACCACTTTACCTACTGAGCTATCCCTGCCCCAGCCCCATTGTGTGTTATACAAGTATAACTATGCATGTGACAAATAAAGAACCTTGAACCAGTATCAGTGTAAATAGGAATGCGATTGAGACAATTATGAAACATCTTTGTCTTTCTTCCAGTGAAAATCTGTTCATGGACATGGCAGACAGACTTGCAGAGGATGGCTGGAAGGAACTCGGCTATGTCTACGTGAACATAGATGACTGCTGGTCTTCCAAACAAAGAGACGATCAGGGACGGCTGCAGCCTGATCCTAAGAGGTGCAGTATTTGCTGCGTGAGCACAAAGACCATTGTAAACATATATCTGTTATTGGCCAACAGTCAGTGAAGTAGTGTGACAGTCATACAATCATGTGAAAAGCAAAACACAGTACTCAGGAGATTGATAGCAGGTATGTTTTAGTGTCAGCACAAATATGAATTTTCACTTCCCTGGAAAGTGCAAAAGGAAATTGGGTTACAGGATTAAAAAAAAATCATGCTGTGGTTACAAAATGAAAGCTGAAGGCTTTTTTAAAATGTGTGTGTTTGATATTACTCTTTCAGGTTTCCAGGAGGAATCAAAAAGCTGGCACACTACTTGCATAACAGAGGCCTAAAGCTGGGCATCTATGGGGACATGGGCAAACTCACATGTATGGCCTACCCTGGCACACCGCTGGATAAGATCGAATTAGATGCTCAAACATTTGCAGACTGGGAGGTGGATATGTTAAAATATGACGGCTGTTACTCTAATGCCATGGAGCAAGAGCTGGGTAAAAACACAAGACTGAACCTTTTCTGTGTGGATAATAAGATATTGCTGATTGGACCTCATTTGAGATCTCCTGTTCACTGTTTTGAACAGGTTACCCTCTCATGTCAAAGGCTTTAAATGCTACAGGGCGTCCCATTGGCTATTCCTGCAGCTGGCCTGCCTACCAGGGTGGGCTGCCACCTAAGGTACGATTAAAATCCAAAATACTTTTTGATGTTTTGTTCGAATCCTGTTCTAATACTTAGTATTTGCTTCTTCACTATATGAAACTGATGCGTGTTTTTAGGTAAATTACACTCAGCTGGGTGAGATCTGCAACCTGTGGCGTAACTATGGTGACATCCAGGACTCTTGGGACAGTGTACTGAACATTGTTGACTGGTTCTTTGAAAATCAGGACGCCCTGACACCTGCAGCAGGTCCTGGAAGGTGGAACGACCCTGATATGGTTTGTTCAATTGAAATTTCTTACTGTCTCCCCAAATATAAACATATTTATTATAATAATAATAATAATAATAATAACAATAATAACAATAATAACAATAATAATGGGGATTTTAACCACGCGGACCTGAAATCTGTACTTCACAATTTCCACCGTAATGTGAAGTGTGCTACCAGAGGAGATAGAACGTTGGACCAGGTGTACACCAACATGGCGAATGCGTACAGAGCCCAGGCTTATCCCCACCTGGGTCTGTCAGACCATCTCTCCCTTCTGCTACACCCAATATACACACAAAAGATCAAGAGCACTGGGATTACAACCAAAACCGTGAGAACATGGCCGCAGGATGCTATTCCGATGCTTCAGGACTGTTTCCACTGCACAGACTGGGATGTATTCAAGGTGCAGGACACTGACAATCGTGTCGCATTGGACAGTTACACCTCCACTGTCTTGGACTACATCTGTTTCTGTGTGGACAATGTAACAACTTGGAAACGATTCCGTGTGTTCCCTAATAATCCACCCTGGATGACACACGGAGTTCAACAACTTATTCGAACAAGGAACAACGCTTTCAAATCCGGGGACCAGGAGGCATACAGTGCTGCCAGGGCCAACCTGAGAAGAGGCATCAAGACTGCCAAGCAGCAGCACAGGAGGCGTATCGAGGCCAGGTTTGAGAACAACACAAACCCAAGGCAGGTCTGGGAGGGCATCAGGGCTATCACGGACTACAAAAGAAGAACACCATCACCCTCAGCCGACAGTTCTACTCTGGCTGAGGATCTAAATCTCTTTTATGCCCGTTTTGACAGGGAGAACACCGACCCTGTCCTGTCCCCTCTCCCCTCAACCGACCCTGCTCCGGTCCTGAGCACTCATGAGCTGAGGCGTGTGTTCCGGAGCATTAACACCAGGAAGGCGGCCGGGCCGGATGGAGTGCTGGGCCGGGTGCTAAAAGACTGTGCTGCGGACCTGGCGGACGTCTTCACCTCTATATATAACACCTCATTGTCCTGTTCACTGGTACCATCCTGTTTCAAAGCAGCAACCATCGTTCCCATCCCAAAACAGTCAAATGTCACATGTCTGAACGATTTCAGACCTGTGGCACTCACCCCCATTCCCGCCAAATGCCTGGAGAGACTGGTCATTAAACACATCAGAGCTGCTTTTCCACCATCCCTGGACTCGCACCAGTTTGCATACAGGGAGAACCGGTCAACCGAGGATGCGATCGCCACAGTGCTGCACACATTACTGAAGCACTTGGAACACAGGAACACCTATGCACGGCTCCTCTTTGTAGACTACAGCTCGGCTTTTAATACCATCCGGCCATACAAACTCCGTCCCAAACTCCACCAACTGGGACTTAACTCCTCTCTGTGCAACTGGATTGTGGACTTCCTCACTAACCGTAGACAGAGTGTCAGAGTGGGTAAGAACACCTCTTCCACCCTTGTGGTCAACACCGGTGCCCCTCAGGGGTGTGTTCTGAGCCCTCTGCTATACACTCTCTTCACCCATGACTGTATTTCCTCCTGCGCGTCCAATCTCATTGTTAAGTTTGCAGATGACACTACAGTGCTCGGACTTATATCCAACAATGATGAGACAAACTATAGGACAGAGGTGCAACAACTAGAGTCATGGTGCCACGACAATAACTTGGTCTTAAACACCAAAAAGACCAAGGAGATCATTGTAGATTTCCGGAAGAGGGGTCATAACAACCATCTGCCTCTCTTCATTGGCAGTGAGGCGGTGGAGAGGGTGAGCAGTTTTAAATTCTTGGGGGTAACTGTGACCGAGGACCTGTCCTGGGGCAACCATATCACCTCAGTTGTACGGAAGGCCCAACAGCGCCTCTACTACCTGAGGAGACTGCGGAGCGCACACATTCCCAGATCTCTGATGTTGAACTTCTACAACTGTGCCATCAGCAGCGTTCTGACGTATGGATTTCTAGTGTGGTTCCCCAGCTGCACCAAGGCCGATCAGCAAGCACTCCAGCGGGTGGTGAAAGAAGCTGGCAGAATTATTGGAACAAGTCTGCCAGAGATCAGTAATATCTTCCCCACTCGCTGTCTGAGGAGGGTGCACAGTATCCTGCGGGACCAACATCACCCTGCGCGCCACCTTTTCCATCTGCTGCCCTCAGGGAGAAGGTACAGGTCTATACAGGCCAGAACATCCAGACTGGCCAACAGCCTGTATCCACAGGCTGTGAGGCTCCTGAACTCTCTGCCCCTCTCTCACGGACAATAACCATATCCAACTTCTTAATAGCAATGAACTGGTCTGCATTGGTGCATCATATCTTTATTCTCTTCCCCCTCCTGCACCCCCCCTCTTTCTTAAATAGATAACTATCATATCTGATATCATATCTCACAGTACAATAATATTGAATGGGTTGCATTGTTGTATTTTGTCATGTTTCTCAGGTCTTTGTCTGAATTTCTACGAACATTATTGCTAAGGATTGTCTTATTGCATTGGAGTCACACTGGGTTAAATATGTACACTTGGGTTTTAAGGGGTATTTATTATTTTCTTCTTTTTTTTGGGTTGTATGGAAGCCCCAAACGCAATTTCATTGTTCTTGACAATGACAATAAATAAATAAATACTAAATACTAATAATAATAATAGTTACAAAGTGCTTTATAGAATAGCATAAACAATAGAAAAGCCACATATACATGTTTCACTTACAGATACATGAACAAATACAAAATCTACCATATGATCAGAGATTCATTCCAAACCAAAAGCTCAACTACAAAAACGGATTTTAAGAAGTTGTTTAAAACAAACCACAGAATCAGCTGGCCTGTTAGGCTGAGGAAGGCCATTTCACAGTTTGGACACAATTACCTCACAAGCACGATCACCTCTGGTTTAAAAATCAGAGCGAGGGGCAGGTGGAGATGGTGTTTAGAAGACCAGAGAGGCTGGCTACAGTGAATCATTCACAGAAACTCTGCTATATAAGCAGGAGCCTGTCTATGTAGAGCTTTATATAAATAATAAAATGATTTTATATATGTCTATATTTACTGTCTCTGCTTACTCTACGATTTGTTTAAGCCTCTTCAGTGCTCTACATATACATTTGTTGTGCACAAATCATTGGCTACACCTCCATACTGAAAGAGATATTACATGTACTACAGACTACAGCCTCCAATTTAATTCTTTGGTGTGAAAATTTTTAATCTTCACAGCTGATTATTGGCGACTTTGGCCTCAGCATGGAACAGTCTCGTTCTCAGATGGCTCTCTGGGCGATCATGGCGGCTCCTCTTTTCATATCTAATGACCTCCGTACCATCTCCAGCGGTGCCCAGAGCATCCTGCGGAACGAAATGGCCATCAGCATCAACCAGGATGCCCTGGGTATCCAGGGAAGACGCATTGTGAAGGTGAAGCACAATTTAGTAGATACATTTCTTTTTTAAATGACTCTTTTTGTGGACTTTTGTGCAATGTTTTTTGTTTCATTGTTCACATTTTTTCTTTCTCTCAGGAGAAAAGTGGCATTGAAGTGTTCTGGCGCCCCCTGTCAAAAAATGCCAGCGCTTTATTGTTCTTCAGCCGTCGTACAGACATGCCCTATCGCTACACGACTTCCCTCAGCAAACTCAGCTACACTGCAGGCAGCTACAAGGTATGTGTTTATAGACTTAGGAGGGATGTGTATCGTGTTTCGACCTGGTTCACTCGAGGTGAGAGGGTTAATTTTGGCAAGCAAGGTTGACTCAGACTTCCCTGTTTTTGAAGTTTCAAAGTTAACAACGTAAAACAGCACTACAGAAAACAAACAAAAAAATCCAAGAAACAAACAAACAAAAGATTGAAATCTTTTCAAATATTATAGCATTATAGCACGGTACATGACTCAGTCTTTTATTAAATGGTAAATGGCCTGTATTTGTACAAGAATTAGCGTGAAGTAGCTTGACAATATAAGTGGGGGCCTCTCCTCGTAAGGCCATGACAGTACGAGTCAAGATTTTAAACTGATATCTGAAACTAACTGGAAGTCAGTGCAGACTCTTTAGCAATGGGGTTATATGAGAAAATTTGCGAGTTAAAGATAAGATAAGATAAGATAACCTTTATTAGTCCCACACGTGGGAAATTTGTTTTGTCACAGCAGGAAGTGGACAGTGCAAAAGTTATGAGGCAAAAATTAGAATACAATAAGAATAAATACAGTACACAACTGTACAGAATAGAATAAAATAAAATAAAATACTATATACAGTAGAATAAAATAAAATAAATATACAATAAGATAAAAATAGAATACAAATACAAATACTATATACAACTGAGTAAAAATACAACGATGACAGAAAAGATTATTGCACTTAGTATTATTGCATATGTATGGATGTGTGTGCTTGATCAGTTAAAGTCTTTATTATGGAGTCTGACAGCAGTGGGGAGGAAAGACCTGCGAAATCTCTCCGTCCCACACCGTGGGTGCCGCAGTCTCCCACTGAAGGAGCTGCTCAGTGCTGTCACAGTCTGCTGCATGGGGTGGGAGATGTTGTCCATCAGGGATGACAGCTTAGCCGCCGTTCTCCTGTCACTCACCACCTCCACTGGGTCCAGAGGGCATCCTAGAACAGAGCTGGCCCTTCGGATAAAAGCTTTGCCGCAGCTTTTTGGACAGCTTGACGGCGATTTATAGAAGCCTTTGACAGACAAGGGGAAAGGGCATTACAACAGGCTAATTGGGACGAGACCTGAGAGACAACAGTCCTGAGTTTAGTGATATTTCTTAAGTGAAGAAAGCACAGAGGGGGTCAAAAACTTGATGTGGGCATCAAAAGATTGGTAAAAAGTTAACCCAAGATTCAGAGGTTTTACAGTGGATGAGAAAGATTCCAAACATTGTCTAATTTGGGGCTTAATGCTCTCTGGAGCCAGAATTAAACAATCTATCTTGTCTGTATTAAGCTGCAGAAAATTGTTTGCCATCCAACCATTAATTTCCTTAAGACCAATGTTCCCTCTAAGCTGTGCGCGTGAGAAATTGCGCACTGCTGGCACGGTCTCTGCGCACAGAAAATCTGCGTTGCGCACAAAAAATAAATAAATAATCTAACCTGAATTGAAATTAAAACTTTATCAATTCTGTTTTGCAGTGTTACTCAGTAAGTGACTAGCTGCTCCCGTATGGGATTACAACGATGCCATCTTATCCCATAGTCCAGCCTATATATATATATATATATATATATATATATATATATATATATATATATATATATATATATATATATATATATATATCCATAGGTCCCTCATCCTATTCATGTAGCCCCTTCCGCCGGGGTTACTTGCGTAGTAGCATTCCAACAACGCCCTGTTTTCGTCCCTTGCCCACCGATGCCTTCTTGTTCCAGTAGCCCACTTTTCGTCAGGGTGCCCTGGTTCCTCAACACCTGACGCGGACCTTGTTGATCCGGGCGACGTCCGAGCCGGCATGCCTTCATATTTATCTGTCTCGCTCATGTCTGCGGTAGGCTTGCTTAGCATAGGGGGTCTACCAGAAGGCAACATTGCAGACATAGAGGACAGTTACAAGTACTTGGGGATCCCGCAGGCGAATGGGAACCATGAAGAGGCCGCTAGAAAAGCTGCAACCACCAAGTACCTGCAGAGGGTCAGGCAAGTCCTGAGGAGTCAGCTGAATGGTAAGAACAAGATCCGGGCCATCAACACGTACGCCCTGCCCGTGATCAGGTACCCTGCTGGGGTAATAGGCTGGCCAAAGGAGGAGATAGAAGCCACTGACATAAAGACAAGAAAGCTCCTTACCATGCATGGAGGGTTTCACCCCAAGTCCAGCACCCTGAGGCTGTACGCTAAGCGGAAGGAAGGGGGCCGGGGACTGGTGAGTGTCAGCACCACAGTCCAGGATGAGACAACGAACATCCAAGAATACATTGGGAAGATGGCCCCAACTGACCGAGTGCTCAGTGAATACCTCAGGCAGCAGAAACCCAAGAAAGAGGAGGGAGACGAGGAACCATCATGGAAGGACAGGCCCCTGCACGGTATGTACCACCGGCAGATAGAGGAGGTGGCTGATATCCAGAAATCCTACCAGTGGCTGGACAAAGCTGGACTGAAAGACAGCACAGAGGCACTAATCATGGCAGCACAAGAACAAGCTCTGAGCACAAGATCCATAGAGGCTGGGGTCTATCACACCAGGCAAGACCCCAGGTGCAGGCTGTGTAAAGATGCCCCAGAGACAATCCAGCACATAACAGCAGGGTGCAAGATGCTAGCAGGCAAGGCATACATGGAATGCCATAACCAAGTGGCCGGCATAGTGTACAGGAACATCTGTGCCGAGTATAACCTGGAAGTCCCGAGGTCAAAATGGGAGATGCCCCCAAGGGTGGTGGAGAATGACCGAGCTAAGATCCTGTGGGACTTCCAGATACAGACGGACAAAATGGTGGTGGCTAACCAACCGGACATAGTGGTGGTAGACAAACAGAAGAAGACGGCCGTAGTGATCGATGTAGCGGTTCCGAATGACAGCAATATCAGGAAGAAGGAACACGAGAAGCTGGAGAAATACCAAGGGCTCAGAGAAGAGCTCGAGAGGATGTGGAGGGTGAAGGTAATGGTGGTCCCCGTGGTAATCGGAGCACTAGGTGCGGTGACTCCCAAGCTAGGTGAGTGGCTCCAGCAGATCCCGGGAACAACATCGGAGATCTCTGTCCAGAAGAGCGCAGTCCTGGGAACAGCTAAGATACTGCGCAGGACCCTCAAGCTCCCAGGCCTCTGGTAGAGGACCCGAGCTTGAAGGATAAACCGCCCGCAGGGGCGTGCTGGGTGTTGTTATATTTATATATATATTTATATATATATGCAGCTAATCAACGTCATTGACAGGCTATGGCAGCGTCCTTATGTGCCGACAGCGGTGTTTTAGCTAGTAAAGCGGCGTGGCTGATGTGGAGTGAAGTCACGCTAATGATAACGTGTACAACCATTGGAGATGTGAGCAGGACAGACGGAACAATTGACGGAAAAAGTGTGGACTTTATACCAGTTTTTAAATTGTGTTGATAGGCCACGTAAAACCAGAGTTATGATAAAAATATCTGCAATCTTTCTTTGTTTTTTACTGAATACTGTCGTTGTTTATATTTACTGCGGGAAGAAACAGTAAAACCTGCGTTTTATAAGGAAAACGCCCAAAAGCACTCTCCACCTGTGAGCAAAAAACAAAACCAAAAAACCCCACCCTTTCCTATTGGTGGAAAAATGTACCATGTTGACCAATCAAAAAATGATGTGGCAACATGGCATTTAGTCATTTAGGAGAGGGGGAAGTTTTAGGAGTGACAGCCATGTTTTGAGATGTGAGAGATTTGCAATGTTTAGTGCAAATCTTGTGTAGTTAGTGTGTAGTGTAGTCAATAGTTTTGTTGTGTGTGTCAGAACAATGAGGCGACTACTGAATGTTACAGGTGTTACAGGAGTGATACATCTCCTGTTGTCAGGCCTGCAGGTATCAGGCTGTTGTTCTCCTTTATCTCATAGTGGACAGAAATTATGTTTTGGAGTGGCACGAATAATTTGTGTGCCATCAAATTTGATGCAGAGCTTTATAAAAAAAATAAATTAAAAAATTAAAAAAAGAAAGTTTTGTTTTCAAAATTGGAGTTCAGGTTATTCTTTACTTCCAAAAGTGTTAACATACTACACAGGTCATGAACAAGATTTTTTTTTTAAATTTTCATTGTAAGTGGGCTAAAGCAGTTAATTAAAAGTAGTCTAAGACAAATGCTGTAATTTGATTATTTTAATAAACCATGTAACTTGGATGGATTCGATGCTGGCGTGACCACAGTGCACACGTCTGCTGTTGCTCACAGTGGTCCAAGGGACCGCTCAGGGAGTTTGTGTGTTCGCTCAGACACATGAAAAATTAGAGGGAACATTGCTTAAGACAGTCCATTAGAATGGATAGTTTATTCAATTCATAAGGTTTAAAAGAAAGGTACAGCTGAATATCATCTGCATACAGATGATAGGATATGGATTTAAAATGACTACTAATATGGCCTAGTGGTAGGATATACAATGAGAACAACAATGGACTTAGAACAGATCTTTAAGTAACACATGATGAGAATCTAGCTACATCTGACCAAAGGTTTCCCACTGAGACCAAAAGTGTTCTATCAGCAAGATGTCTGTCTTTATACTTGCTAGAGAAATTCACTTCTGTTTCTCGTCTTCTTTGTAGGTTTTCAACGTCTTCACAGATGAGACCGCATCGCTCAAAGACTCCACTGAATTTGTAGTGTCAGTGAACCCCACAGGGGTGGTAATGTGGTACGTCTCTGCACCTGCCAAATTCAACCTCCGCCAGTTCTATCAAGGGGGCACGCTCCATGGTCGTGTCTATGATGATCGTGAGGAAAATGCCATTCCACGGGTTTTCCTCTGACCACTCACAGACCCCACTTTCTAATCCTTAAGTTTTTGTCTTTTACCTCAGTAGTAATGTCTTGATGATCGAATGATTTGTTTCTATCTAAGCACAGGTGCAGGCGCATAGCTCTGAACTGTGTTTTACAATTGCCTCTTCCAAGTAAGAACATGCTTGAAACTCAGGGTCATCCACTTTACATCTGTATATGGCACAAATGTGCTCTTGTTGATGCGATCTCCAGCTGGATCTTCACTTGAAAGTAACTGGGCCACAAGAGTTTCTGTGCTCAACAGTAAAGAGAGATGATGATTTTAAAATTTTATCTGAGATGTGCCAAAGCAAAGTCACTGATCCCAGATCGGGAGGTCTTCACTTGTCTTAGGCTACGTCCACACGTACACGGGTATTTTTGAAAACAGAGATTTTCCGTTTTCCTTTTAAAAAAATAATCCCGTCCACACGTAAACACAGAAATGAAGGAAAACGCTGCTAGGAACATGCCAAAGCAACAGTTGGCGATATATTCTTAACCGTGTAGAAATGTTGGCCAATCAGAAGTCTAGAAGCCTGGGTGGGAAATAGTAAACAAAGCTGGGGCATAGAAGCAGAACCAAGTTGTATGTGTGGAGGGACAGTAACTGTGTGTGTATATGTAAGCATTTAAACACTGCACCCGTGTACGTGTGGACGTAGCCTTAAGATTTTTTTTTTTAAATAGAGATCAGTCTTTGTCAGCTCAGAAAGACAAATGTGGAAAAAAGTTTTAGAAAAAACTCATTAATGATTTATATGTTTTTATGTGACCTAAGTAAACAATTTATCATCAAATTCTCTAAATAAATGAAAACGCTGTATTTCAGTTCTTCAGGTTTCCTTTCAGTGATTAAGATGTTTTTCACTTTTAGCTTTCACTTGCCAGTTCTTTGTCCCAGAGTGACTTATCTTAAGGTCAGTTTAGTTCCAGTTCTGTTTTCTATAAAATTTATTTATTTATTTATATAATACTTGTAGTTCTTGGTCTTTTTTTTTTAGTTCTTGGTATTGAATGCATTTTCACCAAAGTGAGAGTCACAAGACTTTATCTTATAGCATTTATCATCTATGAATTTTTAGCAACTTTTGAAGCAACTAAATCCAGGTTTTGTGGTTCCAAATTTTGTATTCCAAGTGCTCCTCCTGCTGGATGTGGATATGTTTACACTTTTGCTGTAAGGAAGAAGCAGTAGTTATTTTGTTCATCACCCAAAGACATCACCAGGATTGTAACGCCAAATGAGAGGTGAAGGCTACTACAATCTATAGCTTTTTATGAAACATAATGTATGAATGATTTGATCACATTTAACATCACCTCATTAAACATAAACAGTTCGAAACTGGAATAGGTGTTTTTTTTTTTTTTGTTTTTTTTTGTTAGATCAGCTACAGAACTGAGGTAAATAAACGTAATCCAGAGCTTCCCAAAGTGTGGGGTCCGGTATGAAAAGTGGAAAAAAAAAACCCCCAAATGCTTGGACACTGCTAACACAGGGCGCCCACACAAACGCAGAGCAGGAGATGAAGCATAGCTGAATATGTTTCCAAACCAACTTCATTCTAAGCCAAAGACTAGAAAATATGGTGAAGCATATCTTCCCTTTGGTTTCACCTGCACAAGTGCCAAGGTAGGTCTCTCCTGCATAATTGGTTTTCCCTGTGTTGGGAGCGGGCTGGGCTCTTCAAATCATGGACAAACAGTATCCCACATAATTGATTTTTAGTTCACAAACACTTGTTGTAATGACTAACTACACCTGACATTTTGGGGATGTTAGCTCTGTACAAAGTAAAGTTACAGTGGGATACAAATAATATCAGGCTGATCCTGCTACGATTTGTTCCCTCGGTTCAAATCAAGACAAACAGTATCCCACAGCTGTTTATGTTTTAAACCCATTTTGCACAGAGAGGCATTTTTTTGAAAAATGTATTGACAGCAATGTTGAATATTTTTACACAGAAAAAAACAACTACACGTAAAAAAATCACACCGTGATGCCTCTGCCTTTATAAATGGAGGGACAGTAACTGCGTGTGTATGTAAGCGTGTAAAAACTGAAGATAGTCAGATTAACAGTATTTTGTCTCTATCTGCCATTCTGCAATTCATCTCATGTAAACAATAAGGTGGCGCACAGTCTGACGTGAAAAAAGGCACATACCTTTGACATTGCGTGACGAACTCTGTATTCCTCTTCCACATGTAAACGCAAAAAGGACTTTTATAAAATCTCCGTTTTCGGTGATTCGAAACACGTAGGTGTGGACGTAGCATAAAAGAGTTAGTAGTTTACTTTCTTACTACCTGTAATTTATTGCAGATTACTTGTATTTGCCTAATTGTTTACTAAATGTTTGAGGTGTGAAATAAACCGCAATGGAGCAAAATACAGGTGTGTGTGGTTGGAGGATGTGTTTGTGCGTGCGTGCGTGCGTGCGCGGGGGGGGGGGGCAACATTTTCCTTGTAAAACAAAGGGGGGCCTAGCAAAAAAAGTTTGGGAACCACTGTAATCAACGGTCTCCCCGGCGCTTTTTGTCTCGCTTCCTGGTTTGTGGTCAGCTGATAGGGTTCCTTTGTCACGTGGCCCCCACTTCCTTGTCATGTGTACTTTTTTGTATATTCCCCCACAGTAGGACCGAGCGGATTTTCTTTTATCACAGTATTTATTTAAAGAAGTGAGGGAGAGACCAGAGACAAGAGCACAGAATCGGACTGCAGGAGGCTGAGCTCTTGGTCTTATTTGCTCTTTCTAGCTTTCAGTTTCCAAGAGCCGTGATCGGACTTCAGTGAGTTCAGCTTTTCATTTCATACATTTATTCAGCAAATCCCTTCGTTTAAATCATTTAAACGTGTATTAGATTCCCTGCGTTTTAAATTGCTAGAATAATTGTTGTCTATGCCAGATTAGTTATACGTAATAAGCTACCGTCAAGTTGGTGTTTATAATACAAAAAACTCGCTTGAGATCGAGTGTTGCGTATTTACAAGAACCAAATGACGATCATGTTGCGAACAGCTTTTATATTCTAACTTTTATTTAGCAGAACATCGTTTATATAAGCATGTGATTTTTATTTGGTCATCTGACACAATCAGTCTATTTCACTGGTAAGTCATCGAGCAGGTTGTTTTGCGTTCACACCCATGTCAGGTGATTTTTCGTCAGGTGCTGCAATCATGAACCTGTATTTGCCCTTTAGTCTTCTGGACGTACTCTTCTGGCTCATCTTTGACACACTGCACTAACATCTGATTCAGCTTGTAATTTTGTATTTGCAGAAATGCATGTTGCAGTTCTCTTTTTTGCCTTTGCGCTCACTGGGACCACTTTGGCCCTTGACAATGGACTGATGAAGACCCCTCCCATGGGGTGGTTGGCATGGGAACGATACCGATGTGATATTGACTGTGAAAACGACCCAAAGAACTGCATCAGGTAAGCCAAAATTTTGAATGTGTACCACCAGGCTTGATTGTATTGAAAACTTAAAAGGTATTTAGGTATTATAACTATAATGGTCTAGTCTCAGTTTTATAGCGATATAATAACAGGATATAACAAAAGCCAGTAGAAGCAGTCGGTTTGAACAGAATATCTAATAGATATGGTAGTGCTCTTTACACTCTTTACACTCTTATCTTCAAATGCAGTATCAGTGTAAATAGGAATGCGATTGAGACAATTATGAAACATCTTTGTCCTTCTTCCAGTGAAAATCTGTTCATGGACATGGCAGACAGACTTGCAGAGGATGGCTGGAAGGAACTTGGCTACGTCTACGTGAACATAGATGACTGCTGGTCTTCCAAACAAAGAGACGATCAGGGACGGCTGCAGCCTGATCCTAAGAGGTGCAGTATTTGCTGCGTGAGCACAAAGACCATTGTAAACATATATCTGTTATTGGCCTACAGCCAGTGAAGTAGTGTGACAGTCATACAATCATGTGAAAAGCAAAACACAGTACTCAGGAGATTGATAGTAGGTATGTTTTAGTGTCAGCACAAATATGAATTTTCACTTCCCTGGAAAGTGCAAAAGGAAATTGGGTTACAGGATTAAAAAAAAATCATGCTGTGGTTACAAAATGAAAGCTGAAGGCTTTTTTAAAATGTGTGTGTTTGATATTACTCTTTCAGGTTTCCAGGAGGAATCAAAAAGCTGGCACACTACTTGCATAACAGAGGCCTAAAGCTGGGCATCTATGGGGACATGGGCAAATTCACATGTGGGGGCTACCCTGGCACCCCGCTGGACAAGATCGAATTAGATGCTCAAACATTTGCAGACTGGGAGGTGGATATGTTTAAATATGACGGCTGTTACTCTAATGCCACGGAGCAAGAGCTGGGTAAAAACACAAGACTGAACCTTTTCTGTGTGGATAATAAGATATTGCTGATTGGACCTCATTTGAGATCTCCTGTTCACTGTTTTGAACAGGTTACCCTCTCATGTCAAAGGCTTTAAATGCTACAGGGCGTCCCATTGGCTATTCCTGCAGCTGGCCTGCCTACCAGGGTGGGCTGCCACCTAAGGTACGATTAAAATCCAAAATACTTTTTGATGTTTTGTTCGAATCCTGTTCTAATACTTAGTATTTGCTTCTTCACTATATGAAACTGATGCGTGTTTTTAGGTAAATTACACCCAGCTGGGTGAGATCTGCAACCTGTGGCGTAACTATGGTGACATCCAGGACTCTTGGGACAGTGTACTGAACATTGTTGACTGGTTCTTTGAAAATCAGGACGCCCTGACATCTGCAGCAGGTCCTGGAAGGTGGAACGACCCTGATATGGTTTGTTCAATTGAAATTTGTAATATCTTCCCCAAATGTGAAGTGCTTTAGGGAATAGCATAAGCAATAGAAAAGCCACAAATACATGTTTAAACTTACAGACACATGAACAAACACAAAATTTAACATATGATCAGAGATTCATTTCAAACCAAAAGCTCATCTACAAAAACGGGTTTTCAGAAGTTGTTTAAAACAAACCACAGAATCTGTCTCTGCTTACTCTACGATTTGTTTAAGCCTCTTCAGTGCTCTACATATATATTTGTTGTGCACAAATCATTCAGCTACACCTCCATACTGAAAGATAGATTACATGTACTACAGACTACAGCCTCCAATTTAATTCTTTGGTGTGAAAATTTTTAATCTTCACAGCTGATTATTGGCGACTTTGGCCTCAGCATGGAACAGTCTCGTTCTCAGATGGCTCTCTGGGCGATCATGGCGGCTCCTCTTTTCATGTCTAATGACCTCCGTACCATCTCCAGCGGTGCCCAGAGCATCCTGCGGAACAAAATGGCCATCAGCATCAACCAGGATGCCCTGGGTATCCAGGGAAGACGCATTGTGAAGGTGAAGCACAATTTAGTAGATACATTTCTTTTTTAAATGACTCTTTTTGTGGACTTTTGTGCAATGTTTTTTTGTTTCATTGTTCACATTTTTTCTTTCTCCCAGGAGAAAAGTGGCATTGAAGTATTCTGGCGCCCCCTGTCAAAAAATGCCAGCGCTTTATTGTTCTTCAGCCGTCGTACAGACATGCCCTATCGCTACACAACTTCCCTCAGCAAACTCAACTACACTGCAGGCAGCTACAAGGTATGTGTTTATAGACTTAGGAGGGATGTGTATCGTGTTTCGACCTGGTTCACTCGGGGTGAGAGGGGTAATTTTGGCAAGCAAGGTTAACTCAGACTTCCCTGTTTTTGAAGTTTGAGGTTACCAACGTAAAACAGCACTACAGAAAACAAACGGGGGAAAAAATTTCAAGAAACAAACAAACAAAAGATTGAAATCTATTCAAATATTATAGCATTATAGCACGGTACATGACTCAGTCTTTTATTAGGATTACGTGAATAAAATTAAATCATGTGCACTAACCTACCAAAATCATCCAAGTAGATCAACTCCTAATCTGTGATCAGTTGGGGTGGTGTGAAATGTGGAAGCTAACACCTGACCCAGTCTCCAGGGTGTGGCGAGTGTCTCAAACGACAACCAAAAAAACAAGTTACACAACAACAAAGTATCAACTGCAAGTCCAGCTCGTCATACACAAGGCCAGATCACGGGGGCAGGCTGACATTAAATCAGAGCTGCCCTGGGTGACAGTCATGCTTCTTGTTTAAAGCAGGTGTCGTTATTATGGTTGGAGCACTGGAACTCAGGCACTGGTTCAATGAGTCATACTGGAAGAGAACACCAAAAGGGAGCTGTCAGGATGGCAAGCTGGATGTGATACAACTGCTGGCTCCAGTTCTTATTTCGCACTAAGCAAGCACAGAAAATTTGCATAGTCACTCATGCTAGTGCTGAAACTGCTGCAGCAGGTCAGGGCAGTTGTGCGAGCTTAACTGGTGTTGGTATTCAATTCAATTCAATTTTATTTATATAGCGCCAAATCACAACAAAAGTCGCCTCAAGGCGCATTATATTGTACAGTAGATCGCACAATAATAGATACAGAGAAAAACCCAACAATCATATGACCCCCTATGAGCAGCAGTTTGGCGACAGTGGGAAGGAAAACTCCCTTTTAACAGGAAGAAAACTCCAGCAGAACCAGGCTCAGGGACGGGCGGGGCCATCTGCTGCGACCGGTTGGGGTGAGAGAAGGAAAACAGGATAAAGACATGCTGTGGAAGAGAGACAGATTTACGGAAACATATGTGTTGTAGGTCTTTTAGGATATCAATTGAATGACTAAAACAACAAAACATTGTGGGTGTGTTTTATATAAAATCCCTTTAAGCTGAACACGATAAAAAAAATCCTGCAAATGCAGTCACACTAAAAGGTAAAGGAGATGTAGTAATGCTGGGCCTTTACATACACCACATTGACAAAAGTTTGACAGTATGGTGTATATGCATTAACATTAACAAGATTTAACAACAGCCCAACAATTGTGTCCCCCAGGCTTCATCACATGGGTTTCTAGTCTGTAGAAGATATTAGGTGTGTAATGTGGAGATGGCTTTCATCTGTGTATATTGTGTATAGTCCCTGGGCTGTTCCTTTCCCTCTGACCTAGAGATTTGGAATTCAGCCATAATACACCAGTTGGACATCTGTTCCCTGCCACTCTACAAATTCAGTAGAATCTTTCTGAACATTATTAATGTACAATATGAAGAAGAGTCGAAACCATTTATTAGCGGGCAATATTGTTGGCCGGTATTAGTTATTGGTGTCAGCATTATAATAGCTACTGAATGAAAATTAGGAAACGAGAGGGGTGAAACACCCTTCAACCCTGTTAGGATTGCTGTCTTTGAATTTTTTTTTTTCCACCAGGGGGCACTCTGCAACTTCTTTGTTTTGAAATCTCAAAGAAAACAAATATTGACAGTATTGGACTTTTAAATATAGCTATCATATTTGACCAAATATTAGTATCTGTATCAGAGAGAGAAAGAGAGAGAGATCCATAGCTTTGGCGCTAAGGTTTGGAAGGCATAATCCTCTATGGTTTTCAGACAGGTGTAGAATCCCCAGTAGACCACTATCAGTGTACCTAAGGATCCAGTTTGGAGAATTAGCGTGAAGTAGCTTGACAATATAAGTGGGGGCCTCTCCTCGTAAGGCCATGACAGTACGAGTCAAGATTTTAAATTGATATCTGAAATTAACTGGAAGCCAGTGCAGACTCTTTAGCAATGAGAAAATATCACACCATTTTGGACAGCTTAACGGCGATTTATAGAAGCCTTTGACAGACAAGGAAAAAGGGCATTACAACAGGCTAATTGGGAGGAGACGAAGACATCAAGCTTCTCCAATTCACCTTGAGAGACAACAGTCCTGAGTTTAGTGATATTTCTTAAGTGAAGAAAGCACAGAGGGGGTCAAAGATTCAGAGGTTTTACAGTGAATGAGAAACATCCCAATAATTGTCTAATTTGAGGCTTAATGCTCTCTGGAGCCAGAATTAAACAATCTATCTTGTCTGTATTAAGCTGCAGAAAATTGTTTGCCATCCAACCATTAATTTCCTTAAGACAGTCCATTAGAATGGATAGTTTATCCAATTCATAAGGTTTAAAAGAAAGGTACAGCTGAATATCATCTGCATACAGATGATAGGAAATGGATTTAAAATGACTACTAATATGGCCTAGTGGTAGGATATACAATGAGAACAACAATGGACTTAGAACAGATCTTTAAGTAACACATGATGAGAATCTAGCTACATCTGACCAAAGGTTTCCCACTGAGACCAAAAGTGTTCTATCAGCAAGATGTCTGTCTTTATACTTGCTAGAGAAATTCACTTCTGTTTCTCGTCTTCTTTGTAGGTTTTCAACGTCTTCACAGATGAGACCGCATCGCTCAAAGACTCCACTGAATTTGTAGTGTCCGTGAACCCCACAGGGGTGGTGATGTGGTACGTCTCTGCACCTGCCAAATTCAACCTCCGCCAGTTCTATCAAGGGGGCACGCTCCATGGTCGTGTCTATGATGATCGTGAGGAAAATGCCATTCCACGGGTTTTCCTCTGACCACTCACAGACCCCACTTTCTAATCCTTAAGTTTTTGTCTTTTACCTCAGTAGTAATGTCTTGATGATCGAATGATTTGTTTCTATCTAAGCACAGGTGCAGGCGCATAGCTCTGAACTGTGTTTTACAATTGCCTCTTCCAAGTAAGAACATGCTTGAAACTCAGGGTCATCCACTTTACATCTGTATATGGCACAAATGTGCTCTTGTTGATGCGATCTCCAGCTGGATCTTCACTTGAAAGTAACTGGGCCACAAGAGTTTCTGTGCTCAACAGTAAAGAGAGATGATGATTTTAAAATTTTATCTGAGATGTGCCAAAGCAAAGTCACTGATCCCAGATCGGCACTGTGACTGAGAGGTCTTCACTTGTCTTAGATTTTGTTTTTTAAATAGAGATCAGTCTTTGTCAGCTCAGAAAGACAAAAGTGGAAACAAGTTTTAGAAAAAACTCATTAATGATTTATATGTTTTTATGTGACCTAAGTAAACAATTTGTCATCAAATTCTCTAAATAAATGAAAACGCTGTATTTCAGTTCTTCAGGTTTCCTTACAGTGATTACACGCTACATACTACAACTACATAGTACATACAAACATATGCAGCAGAGTGCTTTGATTTTTGCACTATACATCCATATGAGTAATATGGGTTCCAGCCAGCTCCTACAAGCTTTTTCAAAGGTACCAAGATGTTTTTCACTTTTAGCTTTCACTTCCCAGTTCTTTGTCAGAAAGTGACATCTCTTAAGGTCAGTTTAGTTCCAGTTCTGTTTTCTATAAAATTTATTTATTTTTATAATACAAAAAAACCCCTTTCATCAAGTAGTTCTTGGTATTGAATGCACTTTCACTCTACTGTTATCTAAAGCAGGGCTGTTAAAATCATTTTATATCCCCTTAAAACCTGAGCTATGAAGTGATTGCCAGAAAATTCATTTTTTTTGAAAATGGAGAGTTTATTGAACCAACTGACATATTTGTTTAAAAAAAAAATAATTAAATTTTACTTTCCATGTATGACTTTTTATTTTTCCCTATTGCTAACTCTTGCGTTTAAAAAAAAAAAAGAAGCTTAACTTTATTGTGCAATTCATTAACATTTTGCAGTGGGGAAAAATATCCCACAGATGTTAAAATCTCAAAACCTCATAAAAAACTGTAAGTATTAAATATGATACACTGGGCATTAATGAGTTAAAATTGACCCATTTTCCCATTAACTTAGAAACAAGCAAAACAAAAAAATATTTTAATTGTTCCTCTTTCTTTCAGTATAAAGAAATCTAAACCCTGAAATGTCTCAAGTAAAAGAAATACAAGTTCATTGTTACGTCTTAGTATTTTTTACACTTTATAAATTAAACACAGTTGTAGTAAGTCGAATTAAGCTCCCAGCACGATGCTTTGGGCTTAAATTTTAGAAATACAAAAAGACTATGCCAAGTATTTGTGAAGTAATTACATCACTACATCTTTACTGTTAAATGACAAAGAGAAAATGTCCTTTTTACTGTGAACCAACTTTGAAAAGATACATTTCTATATTAACTAGTAACAAAACTGTCAAAACTAGTTAAATGTGTAAATTTGTGCCTTCCTCCTTTGCATTTCTCATGGTCTAATATAGCCTATCGTTAGCAACGTGAAGTCTTTTTAACTTTGAATGAATAAATGATCACTCAAAGACCCCCTTGTAGTTTGGTACCTATATACAGAAATGTAACATACAGATTTGGTTGGCAGACAAAGGCACCGAACATACAAAGAAAAACCCATAATTTAGCTAACATACACTCAGAGTCAACCCTATATGCAGCCAGCAGAGGTCAGCACTGCTCTTCAGTCTGTCTCGGCCTTCTCGCCACTGCCAAAAAGTGCACCTGCTTAACAGTGCAAGGACAATCAGCCCATTCTGCTTTGTCCTTTTTCTCTCGATTATGCTTTCCTCTCTGACGTCACCTTCTCTAATTTGGACACTTGTACTACAATGTATTAACTTATTTCATACTTTATTTTGTCCTTGGATTCTTCCAGTGAACATCATCCGTTAATTCCTTCATTGTATTCATTCTGTCTCCTCATCTTTGCTCCTCCCTTCTCTCCTCCTCCCACTTGGCTCTTTCAGCTCAATCTTGCACGTATCACCTCTGACCTTGGCCTTAAAGCCAGTGTTTGCCCACCGATTCAAGATACTGAAGTCACGTGACTGTGGGCATTGGCATGCACGCTGCTGCGTGTGGATTGAAATGAATGACGGTGACACACACACACACACACCTCCCCTTTAGGTCAATTCAAGCTTTGTGTACGTCTGTGCTGTTGCATCCGTGTGGGAAAGCGGATCATTGTCTTCTGTTCTTCCCCATTCAGTCATCTCAGATATCCTTTGCCTGGCAGAGCACGGCATCTCTCACTGTCCAGGTCCCTGCAGTTTTTCTGTGAAAGAAGGGGAGTTAGATGATAGAAAGAATGAGAGAACAGAGCAAGAAGGATTTGGGCATAGGCAGAAGGGGGGGCCTCTCAAAAGTCTATTTGAAAGTGCAAATGAGCAGAGGAGGGGGTGAATGGGAGAGATGAGAGAAAGAGAGAGAGAGAGAAAGAGAACGAGGGAATGAGTGAGGGAGGGGGCTGAGATGAGGAGAGCGTTCCTGCCGATGCTCACGTAGGCCACAGCTGCAGAGACGCAGTTACCACTCTCATCTTTGTGCCCCCGCAACACCAACAGCCCTGATTCAATTCTCTTGGTCCCCCCCTCTCCCTCACCATCACGCTCATTTCCGTCCCGCTGCTAGTCACACTCTCTGCCTCGCGCCTCCAAAATCCAATACAGATGAAGGGGTATTTGACGACCGCGCCGGTACGAATGGCATGCAGATGGGAGTTTGGATATAGGTCAGAATACATATATGGTCTCAAAGGGGGCCACATGCTCAAAACGCAATAGGTGCTGCTACAGAAAAAGAAAGTGATCACGCTGTGGCTCTTTTATGTCTGCCCTGTTACCTAACACATTCCTGCCTGCGCGCTGACACAAAAACCTGCAGTTTTCTAGAGAAGCAGAGACAGCGAGTACGATTTGTGTGCACAGACAGAAACACTGCTGTCATGCATCTCAGATTAGCCTGATGACATCATCACCCCATCTCATGCTGCCAGTCTGCTTGGCTGGTGGCTGATTCCTGACGTCCGATCCAATTCAGAAAAGGTGCTACACATTGTTATGTGTTCCCTCTTTATTCCTCATGGTGTTATGCCTTTTTTTGGGCTCCTGTGGCCATTTTAAACAATATTAAACATGCCCCTGTTTTTTTTTCAGACATGTCAGACATGTAAAGAATAATGTCACAATGGAACAGCATTAATGTGATAGAGTTATGAAAAGAAGGTGAATAATTAGAAAAATATGATGGATCTGAAACCTTAATTTCATCCATAAAGTCTGATTTTCATTGTGTGCATATAAAACAGCTAACAACTATTCATCCTTTACTCACATTAGGGAAAAAGGGGGCAGAGGGAAAACATATTTTCTTGTCTTTAGCTTTCTTTCTGATTTGCTGTTGAGGTAGTCTCTTAAAGCTGACTGACTATAACAGCTGAATGTATTAAAAGATTATTAAGCTGTTGTTGTTGTTGCAGAAACCAAAAAAGTCTGCAAATTTGCTGCCTTACCATCTTTTTCAAACCCAGAGAGAGCTCTAGTCCACATCAAGTTTTAATGTTTAGAGTTTTTGGTTACAGTGACCATTCATTCGTCATTTCCTGTCGGTGGAAATTTCCTGGACTGGACACCCAGGTTTTATTTTAAGCAATCATGGAAAGCTTGAAAGGTATTACTTAACAGACATGTGTTGCAATCCCACTCCTGCCTCTGGTGCCGCTTTGACGTCCTTGTTCCTCCTGCTTTTACTTGCTCATGCATTACTCAAAGACCAGATACCTCCAGCTCTGGTCACAATGGCTTACATTACATTGTTGTGTTGGTCTCTGTGTCCCTCATAAAGCATAGCACAGTGTTCAGGCCCCAGAAAAAAACACTTTGTTCTGCCTCCACCTTTAGACTGAAAGTAGTCAACCATTAAAATAGCATGAGTTTGGATTCCCGGTGGAGATTGTTCTGCCCTGTTCTGCCTTTATGGCATTTATAGCAAAGGATGCCCTGCTGACTGTATGGAGACTCCATATATGTGCCGTTGTATTCCAAGACATTTATAGCCAATATCTTCAGGAAGTGCATATGTGCATAATTGCTTCATGTGTTATGTCTGAAATGGATATAAAGCAGACAACTGATTCATCTATGCCTCATCACAGTGTAGATTTCCATATTTCTAGATGTAATCACGAGACTATGTAGTCATAATTTTTTATGAATGAATGTCTGGATTCGTCCACCAGTGGCTGCTGTTGACTCAGTAACAGGCGCACCCGGTAACAGTTTCTGTGTACGAGGCAGGCTGCACGTTGCCGAAGCACTGCGCGCATGCCAACTGGACAGACTGTCAGCTGCTTTCTCACTGGCAGTCTGTGTAGGTCAAAGTCAGACTGTGGCCAATACTGCTCACTCTGCTTCTCTCTTACACACACACAGAGTCATGATCTCATTCTTTCCCTTTAACTTTATATCTCTCCTTCTTGACTTTGAACTCACATTCATACACTTAACCTCTAATTTTCTCCCACTTGATCCTTTTGCTGAACACACAAATCATCTACTGTATATCCTGGATCACATTTACATTTATAAAGGTGTGTGTGGTCATTGCAGTCCCTCGGTTTATACACTGTGTGAGGTTTCAGATCCCGATGCCTTTCTGAGCAGCAGAATAAAACTCAGTCTGTCTGGCTGGCTGGTGTGCTGGAGCTGAGCACAGTCTTCCAGCTGCTGGGTTTAGTCCAAACCGGCTTCAAGTAGAATGGCTGGAAGAGACTGGAAAGATCAAGTGGAATTCTTGTGAGTTTGCATGTGTGTATTTAGATAGGGTCACATTAAAAGAGGTCTGACAGATTTCCAGGTGACATCTGATAAGCATTCACACAGCAACAATTTGTTAGGTAACATGATGCTATTTGAGCTGCTGCTGATAATGGGGTTTCGAGTAAAGCCCTGTAATAAAACGCAGCATGATGCTGTAGAAACTTTGAACAGATTAGTTGGCAAAAAGAAGTCATGTGCGGGTGTGCATTTCTCGGGGGCGGTGGAATAAAAATAGAGACGTGATAGGTCAACAATGCTTCTCTTCTAACCTTCAGTCTGAACTGTGAATATCCATGTGCATGATTTTCTGTGCTATTTTTGTTTGTGTCTGTCAGCATTTAAACTTTCTCTTTTTTATACCGGTGGATTCTTCAGCTGATTGGCCTTCGTGATTGTCATCCCCTCTCCTTTAGCTTGTTGGGCTGCTTGTTACCAGGACCAATTGTTGCCTGCTGACCTGACAATCTGTCATTTGTTTACACAGTAGCACTGCTATAAACTGTCCCTTTTCCAAGTAAGGGTGTCCTGAAGAGGTCATAAGAAGGTTGTTGCTCATCACTCATAATTTGAGATATCCAATAAGCTTGATTGCTTCTGTAAGCAATATAAGATGCAACAACACAATGGCTATTCTTATCAATAACGGATTGGATTCTTTTTTAAATTACTAAAAAATATTCAGTTTCCGGAGAAAAAAAAAAGTAGAATGATAATATATTACACACTGATCATTACTTTCTTTTAGAAAGTAATCCCTAGACCCGGTTCGTAGAGTACGCTTGGGGAGTGTGATTGTGTGTACAGTGTCTCTCTATGTCTGTCTCCATGTTGGTTGAGTGTGGAGTAAGTGCATATGAGAGCATGAGGGTGGGAATGGATGTTTGTATCTGTGTGTGCCTGTATGTCTGTGTCTATATGTCAGGCTGGGTGTCAGGCGCCACCTCTCTGGGGACATCTCAGGCCCTCCAAGGTTTGGAGGCCTATCTCCCCCTACCACCACTTCCCCTGCCAGTGGCGGACTCCCTCAAACATCGGTGCGTTGGTGGTTCTTTGTGTCCGGGGATGGGCGTCCAGGTACACACCGGCTCACTCCTTGGCGGCCGCTTATCGGGGCCTGGGGCTCGCTCGGGCCACTTCGGAGGTGGGGTGCCCCCGGCCTCTCGGCCTGGGGCTCGGTCACTCAGGCACGGCTGGCTGCCGGCGGAGCTCATGGGCACGTCACTGCAACTCCCCCTGGCTTCTGCTCCGCGGCTGCTGAGTAAGCCCTCATCTGGGACTCTCCTCAGCTCTTTCTGGGACAGTGGCGCAGCTGCCCCTCTGTTAGTCTTCCTTGGTCTCTTGTGTTCTGGGGGCCTCTGGATGTCTGGAGTTTTGATCTCCTCCATACCTGCTTCATGCCCTGGAGGACAGGGCTGTGGCCCCCCCACACCCTCTAGCAGATCATTACATGAAGGAACCTTTTAAAAAAACAAGCGCGTCCATGCTCACAGGTGTACACACGGGTGCTCACACACACAAACTACACCCTTTTTGGCTCCTACCTCAAAGCACACTGTGTTCTGTTGATCTTACGTGCTGCACAATAATGTTTAATATTTTGTATTTACTGTCATATTCCCATATATCATTGTGATGTTGTTTATTCTATTACTCTTGTTCTCTTCTGCTTGTTTTCTTTTTTCTTTCTCAACAGGTGATCCAGGTGATCGATATATGCATTTTTTTTCTCTGCTTATTCTGTTGGTTTTGTTTTTTGCCCTTCTCCCCCGTCCCTCTTCTCAGCTGTCTTTCTTTCCCTCTTTCTTTTTCCCCTTCTTTCCTCCAGTCAAGTCTGTCCCATATTCAGCAAGTGAAAATAAAATAAACAATAAAAGGTGAATCAAATGGACCATTACGGCAAGGCTGGGATGGTCAATTTGGTAAAGTAAATCCGTTGGGCATCTTTCTTCGCCTTTAGACAATAATTCTGATGGCAAAAGAGCCAAACGGGACAGGCAAAAAAAAAGTAATCCCTTTAATAATTTATTTACTCTCTGTAGAAAGTCATTCATTGCTCTAACCATGACATTACTTTGCATTTCTCATTGTCTGAGATTCATTGCAGTACATGCTCGTATTGTTTGGTCTTTTCATACTGTTGGCTATGAAATGAAAATGATACGATGCTTTTATAAGGTGTTGTAGGTGCATAAATGCAAAAAATGGGTCATTTTAGCCCATTGCTAGGTGGTTGCTAGGCAACATGATGACATTATATTATACAGGGTGGGCCATTTATATGGATACACCGTAATAACACGGGAATGGTTGGTGATATTAAAGTCCTGTTTGTGACACATTAGTATATGTGAGGGGGCAAACTCCTCAAGATGGGTGGTGACCATGGTGGCCATTTAGAAGTCGGCAATCTTGGATACAACTTTTGTTTTTTCAATAGGAAGAGGACCATGTGACACATCAAACTTATTGGTAATGTCACAAGAAAAACAATGGTGTGCTTGGTTTCAATGTAACTTTATTCTTTCATGTGTGAGGTGTAGAGGAGAGACTGTTTGCATTAGGTGACAAGTGGTTCACCAGGCTGACAAGCTGGAGTCAGAAACTGATTTTTCCTCTTGTGGCTGGATATACCAACCTTAAATTTAATTCTGGATTTGACAGGCTGAGCCACTATTAAAGGAGGACCCCTTTAATAGTGGCTCAATGAACTTGAATGCAAACTTCAGAAACTGCCTGTGTTTCGGGTGTAGAGCCACATGAAAATAAGCATCTGTTAGATCGATTGTTGCAAACCAATCTCCCAGACTGACTGCATAAAGCAGGGGTGTCAAACTCAAATACACAGTGGGCCAAAATTCAAAACTGGAACAAAGTCGCGGGCTAACATTAATATTTATTGAAAAAAAAAATCTTCCTCCAGATATAAGAATGAATCTTTTCTTATGGACTCAAATAAGCTTTGCTGGAAAACTGAATATGGAACAAGCAAAGCTTAATACTAAACAATATATATATTAGCTGTATAATACCAGTAGGCCAGCTCTAATAGTAATTTGGTATGGCTTCGTGGGCCAAATGTAATTAGGCCAAATTTGGCCCGCAGGCCAGAGTTTGACACCTATGGCATAAAGTGTCCTACTTTAGCTTTTGATAATTTTTGTGAAGTTTGCCAGTAACACCATTTTATATGTATTGGGGTGTTTTTGATTGTGTGTTATTGTTAGTGTTCCTAAAGGAATAGTTTTGTCGGGTAATGAAATCCCCCCCTCCACACACAAGGTATGAAAAGCTGCTGTATGGTCCACTTTCTCTTAGACTTAGTCAATAACAACTTGTTTGCCAGTGACAATCGTTCTTAGATCCATCCCTCCAAAACAACAGCAACAGAGAAGTAGTGAAAATGTTTAAATGTAATTAACCTATAGAACTTAAACACTAAAAAAATGCCTAAAATACTTTATATTAGACTATAAAGTCATCATTAAAAACACTCAATTTCTTTAGTGGATTTAGTTGTCCACTTTAAGATGAAAAAAAAAAACATTCTTAAAACTGGATCAAATATAATTGTGAATCAGACTGAGCTGATACCTTGACTTTCCTACAGTTTCTTGAGCGTAGCTATTAATAAAAATATCTTTAATATATGCTAACCTACATTGACTATCATCATCTGTCTTCATAACATTTGGATTGCTGTTGCCCTAAAAAGATCACACAGCAGAGACTCTTCAAAGAGTCACCCGACCACCACCCACCCCACCCCCAGTCTTTAAATCCATGTCATTTGGCTCACTGTTGACTTAAAAAGATCACACATGTGAAGCTGACCTTCAGCCTAGCTCCCCCACTGCCTGCTGTGTATGTCTCTGCAGGCATAGTGCGTCTAAACATTAACTTTCAGGACTGGGCACAGTTTAGTCTAATGGAGCTGCTGCGAATGTTTGTGCAGTGTGTACTTATGTGTCTATATAAGTGGTTATGCTTTTTCCCCCAAGATCTTGTGAGAGGTCCAAAGTAGAAATGCCATTAAATATTTATATTCTCCAGGCAAGGAGAGTAAAAGTATCATCTGCATCTGTTATTAATTAACACTGTAAATGGCAGAGAAAGAAGGAAGATGCTTCACTTGAAATTTATAATCCGTCAGAGTCAAGGATCAGAGTGCAGAAAGCACCTGGTGTACTGGCACAGATCATTAGATTCCTTCTGGCACTGCAGGGGCTGATGTGCACCTAGCCCACAGGGGGGCCTCACTACCACCTGCACTACAGGGTCTTTTTCACCAGGCAGCATGGTTCCCAGTCTTCGAGCTGACATGTAAGCAGCTGTTCTTTCACTCCATTATGAGTACAATTGAGGCTTTGTGTGTGTTGAAGAAAAGAACTACTTGTCAAAACTGTGACAAAAAAGTCCCCTACTCTGTGTCACACTGAGATTTTGGGGCAAGTCATAGTTATGTGTGAACATTGTCACGTACAACACTATAAATGACTCACATATAGTAGCAATAAGTCAAACAGTCAATCCAATTTGCTTTATCTCAAGCTTCTTGTGTTCTTTGACTGCTGCTGACCTGAGGAAGCACACTAATAATTTGCAAGATTATAACACGTTATCATCTCTGTTGCACATTAGTTTACTGTGTTCTGGTATAATTATTTCCTCATCTTGTTTGCAACCTTGTTTCAAAGCAATGAGGAAAGGCAATCTTAAGAATACAAAGTTCAATTCACGTGTCAACTTGACGAGTCACACAATTCATTTACACTGAAACTTTTTTGGAAGTACTTTATCCTATTTTATCCTTCCATTTAACTGGGCCACTGCACTAATGTCCCCCCCAAGGTCATTTGTAATTGCCCCATGACCACTGGGGGGCGGTAGGGTATTAAGTGACCAGTGACGGGGGAAATAATTCAAAATAACTCAGGTGGTTCCTCCAGAACTCACAGAAGCACATGAATGATCGGTATTTGGAGTCACGTCAGTTTTAGCTGTGACCTTGTCTCCAATGCTCTGTAGCTGGGCTGAGGAATGACACCGCAAAAGCAAGCCTTTTGTGAGCGCTTTAAAACTGCAGTGCAATTTTTTAAGGTCATTTGTCCACTTTTTCCCTCTGCCAATAGTAAGAAAGATCAAAACTGCACGGCGGCATGTGAAATTATTGTTTCGGGGGAAAGTTAGCACTCTCCTGTAATTTGGCATTTTGTTAGACACTCAAACGCAAAAGGGAAAACTTGGAAAGAAGAGAAATAAAAAGCATAGATTGACCACAGGATACCATATCCTGATCATAGTCTTCATTCCAAGGCCCCATAAATCACCTGTGGCTGACCTTCTGACTATGTTGCAACCAACCAAGATCTTTCATTGCACCCTAATTGTCACCTTGGTACTTTATGTTGTTTTCACCCCCCCTTTCTGAGGACTTTGAAGTCCTGAAAAGCAGCCACTGTTTATTGAGAGCAGAACCGAAAAAAAGAGTAGGAGGAGAAGATAGAAATCTGCAGATCTGCCACTCATGTGAATGATCTGGGAAAATCTGGGACATGGGAATTTGAGTTTGAGAATGCCATAACAAGGAATAATAGCTATGAAATGTGTGATTTTGATGATGTGGATTTTGCAAGGGCATGAATGGAAATAGTGTTGTGGGAGGATTTATTGTGCTTGTGTGTGGGAATTGGAAAACAAGTAGAGAAAGAGATTTGAGAAAAGAATATATGGTTTCATTTTTATCTGTTTACTGCTGTTTCAGACCAGTATAGCACAGCATAGACGTTCATGTCTGTAGTTTAAGACCATTTAGTTGGAGAGAACAAAAGCCTTGTTTTCAACACCTATGGAAAATATGACTGCACAAAGTCACAAGACTGCCTTTGTAATTAGGCAGTGTCAAATATTTGACTTTGTCATTACAACCACCTGTCTCTCACTCCCTACCCCCGTCACACACATACAGATACACACACAGAAGCACGTGCACACACACACACATGCAGAACTTGTTTTTGTCACATAGGAGGACATCATGTAAATTGCATTAATTCCCAGGGCGCATAGTTTACTTGTTTGTTTGTTTTTTGGGTGAGGGGGGTGGGGGGGTTCATTGACAACAGCTGTATTATGCTGAAATACAGCATATCAGAATTTGTCAAGGACAGAGCAATGAGGTGGCTTATTGACTCATTTCTCTAACTGTTAATAATTTCCCAAACACCAGCTTTCAAGTAAGGTATTGCATTGTTGACATATGAAATATTAGAAAGCAACAGCAAAAACCAGAGCAATAAGAATAATTTACAAATCAGTTTCTAAATCAGCCTTTTATGCTCTGAAAAGTAAATTATGCTTTTATAAGTTGATAATTTGCATTATTGCTATAAAGGAGTCCTTTTAGCTTATTGGCTGGTGTTTGCCAGGCAACGTGATGAGATCATAATATTGGATATAGATGAAAACCTCCAGGGGCCTAAGATGTACCCATGTGCCAATTTTGGTTGCTCAATTTATAATTGTGTAGGGGTTTGCAGACAAATAGAAGAGATCTGGTATTATAGTCTTATTTTCAATTATCTTATTGATCTGTATTTAACCTATCATCAGTTTAACATATGGGTTATAGATATTAATGGCGTGTTGGGATTTAAAAAAAAAAAATCAAATCCTATTTTTATGATTTTTTTTCAAGGTTTTGATTCACAAATCCCATTCCATGTAGCTGTCAACTCCTGTTTTCTCAATGTTTTTAACACATATTCATGTTTTAAACATTTTAAAATTGTATTTAAGTATAATGCTAACACTTACAACTTCCTCACTGCTTTGTCGTACATTCTTGAAGGTGCTTGAGGTCTGCTTGCTTACAAGGTAACACTTTTTTTTTTTATCACAGAAGAAAAAAACCTATGGCTGAATAAGATCTAAATGCTAATAAAGTAAAGAACAGAAAAGGATATAAAGATATCCACATTATATAAAGAAAAGCAATATAGCAACTTCCGTAGCATTTGTCCCTACAGGCACTCCTCTTTCAGTAACTAAGTAGGCTAGCTAGTATAACTAAGGATTTAAGATTGCTAAACTGACTCTGGCAGTGTGGCTGGGAACTTCACCTATCATTAAGAATGAATAGAAAAGTAGCTAATAGATAATAAGGTATATGTGAAAAAATAGAAAGGCAAAAAAAGAAAACTAAAGTAACATTATGCACTTGCATGCTATAAGTCATGAATAAAGCACAGTTTAAAAAACAGTAGTTGTAATTGTTGTAATGCAATTAAATCTTGACACTTGACAATTAACATCCATCCATCTTTATGAGATTTTTCAAGGTGAGCTAAATTTGGAAGCCAACTGAACTAAACAACAATTTCACACCTGATGAAACCCCCCCCAAACAAAACAAAAACAATACCCGATTTTCAAACAAAAGTTCATTCAATGATATAGCAGATCTGTGTGCTTTGTGCTTCAAGTTTCTCGCCACTGGTCAGTACCATGAAGGGAGGAGGCACCTTTTTTTTCTTTTAAGTTTCAAGCTAGTCCTTGGATTAACTTTGCCAATTACTTATCTTAAACTTAAGCTTAATCACTACATGCCAACCCCCCCAGCTCTTATCCTTTATATTAACGTAACACCGGGTTTCAAATCTCCAAATCTAATATGTTTTCCCTGTGGGAAACAGCCATTCGTCTGAATGAGGGAGGTGAGCCCAACATAATGCTTTCTTGACTTGTAACTTCACAAGTGTTTTGCGGATTGTTCTTATAAGAATTAGCACTTACCACACCAAACCTGTCATTACTGTAGACAAAGGCTTGAGGTAAATGTATAAAACACAAACAAATGTTATACAATCAAAAGCGTGATGGGCAGGACGTAGTGTAATATTTACATCTAATATTCTCCTACTGATGCAGTAATGACTCAGAGAAGGTGCCAGTTAAAGGGGTCAGGATAACCAGTGAAACTTTACAGCCAGCTCCATTACCAAGAACCTGGTGGATATTTTTGACAGCAGCTCTCACCACTGCACAATGTAGATAAACACATACCATTTAAGTTCCCTGTCATAATCCTGCAGTCAACAAACCTTCCCTGGCAACATTGCTCTGCCAGTTTACAATGCTAAGTCACAATTACAGTACCTCTAATTACTGGGTTAACTCTTTGTATGTATGAATGTCAGTGTATGTGTGTGAGTTTGAATATCTGTGTTTCTGCCCAGCCACACCAGTGTCTGCAGGGAAAAGAGGTTTTAGGGATGTGGTCCCTTAAACACACTGCTGCATGGTTCTCCTGAATCTTTAAAATGTATTTTAACCAGTTTACCCCCAAAATAGTATATATACAAAAAAAAGATGGAGTGCCATTTAAAAATAAAAAATCAACACAAGGCGCAGATATGCCAAAAAAAAACTAGGAAGGTTTAAAGTTGCCACTGTAAAAGTCTTTCTAAGAAATACCTTTCTTGTGCTCACTGCATTTTCCCTGCCACAACTCCAGGCTATATTTGGCCTCTGCTGCTCTGCTCAGCCTTTCTTTGTAGCTGGCCTTTTGCTTCTCCCTCACCAAGGGATGGTGAGAGAAATAAGAGTATGAAAGCTATGCTTATCAGTCTGTGGGGCTGCATTTAAACACACTCGTGATTTAAGATGAACCAGTAATTGGAAAGGCTATAAGAGCATCCCCAACTTAGTTCAATGGCTCTGAGGTTTATTTAACAGTAAAAGCAGACAAAGTAATGATTTTGACCTGATTATGGCACCAGATGTTAATGATTTAGCAAAGTTTTCGCTCCTCTGCACACCTTGAGTGAGTGTACAACATTTAATGCTAATCGGTAAAATAGCTGATGAGTCATTTCACTCAAAACCACATGTGGAAACCTCATGACGCTTAAAGTCAGAGGATCACCACTGTCACTGGAATCCACAGTCTCTGAGCAATCTTCAAAAACGTTACCAAATGTTGTGCTGATTCACCAAGTGAATGTGAAAACTTCAGTGGTGCTAGATGAAAAGTCAAGGGATGACACAAAAGCCCATTATACATCATGACAGTCTGTATACAAACATTCAAAGTGCTGGACCACCCAACACTGTGCACAGACTGAGGTCATGATCTAAGGAGAAAGTCACTTGAGAGTAGCCTCAAGAGTATGACTTACACTGACGTCACATGATTTCATCATCGAAATGAGGTAAACAAAAACTGGGAAGGAGACAGAGAAGAGGTGAGTTAACACAAAGGGCAAGGGAAGGTGTCGAAATTGAGCTATTGCTCAATGGGTAAAGTGGGTTGGAGGTAGTATGTGATAAATAACATGATTTATTTATTTTTTTAAAACAACCCAAAACAAAAGGAGATGGTCAATAAAACCCAAGTAGAGGAAGATTCACAAGCAGGGAGTGTGTTAAAGGATTAAAAAAACCAGTCAGTGAAACAAATAAAAAACAAGGGTACTGGACTTATAATTTTAACCACTGTACTACACATGGGATATGGAAAATGAAAAATACAGCTGGAATTGCTTGAATCAAGTCAAATTTTAAAATCAGACAATTGCAGCAACCAACTATGTTTTTAGCCTTTACATGAATTCTCACAGACCATAGGTTTTTCCAACCTGCACTAAGATAAGCACAGAGAATCTCCAACTGCTTCTCTGTTGCAGCCAATAGTGATGTGTCGGTCGCGAACGAAACGGCTCTTAGAGCCGACTCTTTGAAGTGAACGACATTGGGAGTCGTGTTTTTTTTCTTCTGTCTTTCACCCTCTCTTTTTTCCGCTTCACTATGCATGAGAACCTTGTGCTTGCGCTGGACAGAGGGGGGAGGGGCGGTAGTTACACTCGCAGTAGCACAGGAACAGACCAGGAGGGAGAGAGAGAGAAAGACAGCCAGGGACAACAACATCACATTAGAAAGGTATAGTAATCATCCACAACTATTTTCAGTTGCGGATGATAAAGGATTCAGAAATTTTATTCATGCAGACCCATATGACAGAGAATGTGTATCTTCTGTTTGTTTTCATATTTTAATTTATATTTAATTGTGTTGTGGTTTGCAGTGTTTTGTGTCACTTCAATTTTATTAAAAAGGAAAAAGCTGAAAATTTAAATACCTTAAAGGCCGGTCCGTGAAAATAATGTCGGGCATAAACCGGTCCGTGGCGCAAAAAAGGTTGGGGACCGCTGTCCTAAAACATATACGAAAATGGCCATGACAAAGCATCAACTCCTGGATCAAACCAAGAATTTCTCCCTTCTGTTGCATTCTCTTGAGAATTGGCTAAACCCAAATCTCAGTTTTACCTTTGTTGTTTCGAACCATCAGGACCAGCTCATCATTGCTTGGTGCCAACTTCATTATTTTCACAGCGCGTTTCTTTGCGGACTTATATTCTGAAAAAACGCAACTCTTTCAGTTAATCTCATATTTAAAAAATTCTGAATTTCGTGTTACTTATTCACAAGTTAGAGACACATCTGCTAACAGGCGTGCCGTAGCATCTGTCTGCTAGGCCTCGCCTCCGCTAATTTGAGCAGCTAAACTGGAGCTCTTGACAGTGTTTGTGCCTTTTGGAGCATTTTTAATGGCACATAATATGACCTACTCTTTGAGATAGGCGGAGAAATTTGTTCTTCATTTTTGGTGAGTGAAATTTGTATACTTTATTCGTCTGTTATTTAGTACTAGTGTTGGCTAATAAGAGCAGTAGCACTCACCCCTCTCGTGTAAACATGATGAATTCTGGCTCTGTCAGGCAAAATACTAATGTTGACGCTTCAAAATTGGAATTCCACAAAGTAGCTGGTGACGTCACCGTGGTTACGTCCATATTTTACATAAGTCACCAGTACTGAATCTTTGCTCAGTGTATTGACTTGGCACGCTTTTGTGTGCTTCTCTGAAAAAAACCAAACAAATAAAAACCCAAACAGTCATTTAGCACAGGGATCTTGCAGGAACAAAAGCAAAAACGATTTTTCTTATCAGTGCAGCCACACTTGTAACACGAGGTGATGTAGTTTACATGGGGACTGTGCCCTGCTGAACTGCATGGCCTCTCATATTTTTAAACGATCCTGCGCTTGTCTCTGTGTTCACCTTGAACTTTAATATCTCTTCTTGTTGCCACTCCCAGACATTCTGCTCTGCACACCAATAAAAAGCAAAGCTCCACCACCACCTTTTCTAATTGTATAAAATATAAGTAGGCATCTTCAAATGCTTCCAGACAGTCTTTTGTGCCTCCAATGCACCGTAACTGTCTGTGCACATGCTCGTAAACCCATGTAAACCCTGTATGTAGCATTAGCAGAGGCCTGTGGCGGCTGGAGCAGAGTCAAAGCAATCGTCGCTGCCAAGAAACTTCTGGCTCTCTCTGTGGCATATTCTCCTGAAACCCGAGGTGCAACATTGACATTATCTCAGTACACAAGCGCTAGAAAGAAGTACTAGCGGTTTGTGGAAAAAGTAAAGCAGTTATGTAAAACTTTAAATGAACCACCATGCACCTGTTTGATAGGGCACCCTTGATACTGATTCCTTCTCATGTTTTCATAAACTGCCTATTTGCGCACTTTGGATGGGACTGATAAACTGCAAGCCGTGACCTATCTTTACCCCCCAGAAAGTTCCCGGTTTGTTAGTTGTGTGGTCGATGCACTAAGCCGCCAAATAGGAACACATACCATTCCCGAGAACTCCGCAGGACTAGAGGATCTGGTGACAGTGGCTCTTGGCTTAAAGATAGTCAATGCTAAAATGAGATACACTATGTGGGGGGTGTGGTAGGAGCATGAGGTATGAGAGCAAGAGGGAAAAGTGGAGATAGTGGGCAGAGGAAAGCGAGAAGTGTAATGTGGGGCTCGAACGATCATGTGTCAATGAGTTCATATTTATCCCTCCTTGCTTCACTCTGGGGAGGAGTAAGGAGGGGTGCTGCTTTTATGAATCCACTGCATGTTTTCATTTCTCTTTTATCCCCTTCGTACGGAAAGAGTTACATTTTGGCAGCTGGCTTTCATGTGCACGTCGCTTCCATTATTTATACAGTCTTTGTGCACACTTCACAAAGCGAAATCCCACCACGGCTCATGAGATTGGTGATAGGTTGTTTACTTTCACACTATACTTGACATGTATTCTTAATGGCACCATGAAACTTAAAATTCCTTGTGAAGTTCCTATAGGTACTCCTCACTGTACAAGGGTATATCCAGCTTACTGTATATGATATACCTTCACAAAGGCTCAAATGAAAGGGGGATTTCAGGTTTGCTATTGAACATTCACTTTGAGGAATTCTCCAGAGATCACACACCACTTCCACTGTTCAGTTCTTTCTAATGTTATTGAGTGTGTGTGTATATATGCTCGTTTTGACTCTCTCTCTCTGTGTGTGTGTGAATATCTGTTCTCTTATCTGCTTGTCCTTGAGCTTAAGACTGCCAGACAAGCCTCAGTAAGCTTGTCAGACAAAAACAGACAGCGTAAACATGCTCACCCTTCAATGTTCTGTATTTCTTGGATATTTCTGCCACTACTGTCCAGATCAAATTGCAGAGCTGCGAGATGTTCCATTGTGCTATGCAGCCCAGTCCAACAAGTTTTCAACATTACGGTCACATTCATTGAAATGTAAGATTTTTTTTGTAGTAGAATTCTTTGAAAACCAGTAAAGAAAAGAAAATTAAAATATTTTATATGAAGACCCATACAAGTATAGTCTTTAAATATGATCTAAATAAGCAAGTAGTTTTTTCTTTATCTTCTGTCTAAGTCTGTGTGGGGTCTCTCCTGGTACTCTTACATCCTTGCGCAGATTGATTTGTGATCCTAATCAACTTAAAATGTACGTAGGTGGATGTCTGTCACTCTGTGTTAGCCCCAGAGCAGACAGCCGACCCCGGCCCTTGCCCTGTGACAGCTGGGGTAAGCTCCAACCCCCACGACCCTGAACTGGACAAGTGGTTAAGAAAATCAATGGATAAATACGGAGCGGTGAAAAAGCATCTGTCTCCTTCTTGAGTTCTTACTATTTTACATAGTTCTCACACTGAAGTATTTCAGATCATTGAACAAACCAAAGAAAGGTAACCCAAGTAAACACAACATGCAGTTCCTAAATCATGATTTTATTTAATAAGGGAGAAACATATTCTAACCTACCTGGCCTGGTGTGAAAAAGTAATTGTCCCTTAAATGTACTAACTGGTTTTGCCTGCCTTAGCAGCAAGAACTGCAATTAAGCGCTTGTGATAACTGGAAATGCATCTTTCATTTCACTGTGGATGAATTTTGGCCCACTCTTCTTTACAGAAATGTTTTGATTCGGCGACACTGGAGAATTCTCTAGTATGAATAGCTTGTTCAGGGCATCTCAATGAGATTTCATTCTGGACTTTGACTAAGTCACGCCAAAATCTTCATGTGGTTTTTTTTGAGCCATTCATAGGTGGACAGAGGTGGTGTGCTGTGGATCATTGTCCTGTAGCATAAGCCAAGTGTGCTTGAGCTTCAGGGCTCAAACCGATGGTCAGACTTCAGGATTTTCTGGTGGAGGGCAGAATTCATGGGCCCATCAGTTATACTACAAGTCATCCAGGGCTTGAAACAGCAGAGCTGCATCAGACCATCATACTACCACCACCATGTTCGACTGTTGGTATGATTTTCTTTTGTTGAGATGCTGTGTTAGCTTTATGCCAGATGTAATGGGACACAAAGCTTCTAAGAAATGCAAATGTTGTGTGGTCAAACCACAGAATCTTTCCCCAGAAGTCTTCAAGATCATCAAGATTATTTTTGGTAAATGTGAGATGAGTCTTTGTACTCTTTTTGGTCAGCAGTAATTTTCTCCCATGGATGCTATTTTTGCCCATTTTTGTCTCCTTTTTATTGCTGAATCATAAGCACTAAATTTAACTGAGGCAAGTGAGGCCTGAAGTTCTTTAGACATTCTTCTGGGTTCTTTTATAAGCTCCTAGATGAGTCATCAGTGCATTCCTGGAGATATTTTGGTAGACTCCTCCTTTTGGAAAGGTTCACCCACTATTCCAAGTTTCACTGTGATTCGCTGGAGTCCTGAAGCCTGAGAAATAGCTTTATAACCTTTTCCACACTGATAGATGTCAATCACTTTGTTTCTCAGCTGTTTGTGGCATGATATGTTGGGGTTTTTTTTTTTTTTTTTTTTAAATCTTTCAATTCCTTAGTTTCTGTGTTTTTTGAATTTTAGTAAGAAGTCTTGTTTTTTTTCTTGTATAGCCTTACTATTGACAATAATCTCCCTAGTGTTCCTGTTCGTGCCTCGCTCTGCGTTCCCTGTCACTGACTTCTTGAGTCGTATTATTTAGGTCTGTGTTCCGGATAGTTTTCCTGTTTTACTTGTTACTTGTTAATTTTCTGTTGCTTCATGTGTTAGCTCTGTCATTCCCTGATTGCTTTCACCTGTTGTTCATTACTTCCACCTGTGTCTTCTTCCTCAGCTGTTTGCCATCCCCAATCAGTTCTCAGTTCTTTTGTCAGTTTGTCCTTGATATGTTTTCTGCTCGTTCCCTGGAGTTTCTGGATTTTTAGTTTATTGCTACTTTTAGGACATTTACAAACAACCTAATACAGGAATTGTTTTTTTTTTAGTGATTGGAAAAGCTTCGGGTTTTGTGAAAAGCTGAAACATTTGATGCAACTGTGCCAGAAAAACAATCTGACATCCATCTCCACAGTGACACCTACTGGCTACTTTTGCAATGGTCATATCTTGATAATGCTATTCTTTGAAACAAAGACATAGACACAGTTTCCAAATGAAGCTACATATTATCCCTAACTGTCGATAATTATGATCAAATCATCAAAAAATGAGATTGTTAAGGACAGCAAGATGTGACGGTAATGGACGGTGTGTTTCGGCAAATACTATTTTTCCACATTTCTGCAAGAGAAACCTTTACATTCTATACTACACATTTCCTGTAAACGCCCAAATACACACACTAATGGTACACCAGGGTCAATTTAGTGTTCTTCTCTTACAAACAACCCATACTGTTAGATGGGTATGACAGTGCCATCGTACCACATCTCTTAATTTCTTACTGTTGTTCTGTTGCAAAGAAACTTAGTGTGAATTTTGACTGTGCTTTAAAATTTGATCAACAGATTAGCTCTGTTGTAAAGACAAACAGAGTAGTTCAGGCTTTTATTACTGCTTGTCTAGGCTATTGTAACTCATATGTTTGCTCTGATCAGTCACTACTTCGTCGCCTACAAGCTGTTCAAAATGCAGTAGCACGCCTTTTGATGGGAAAGAAACGCTGTGATCACATTACACCTATAGTGACCTCCTTACACCGGCTTCAAGTCCATTTGAGGATCCAGTTTAAAATTTAATTGATGTTTTTAAGTGCCTCAATGGTTTGAGTCTCCGTCCTACCAGAGCACTGAGGTCTACGAATCAGGTGTTTTGGGACATTCCTAGATCCAGGATTAAAAGCAGAGCTGGTAAAGTCTTTTCAGTGGTGGCTCCTAATCTTTGGAACAACTTACCTTTTCACATAAGAGCTGCATAGTCTCTTAATCATTTTAAAACACTGTAAAAAACTTACTAGTTCTTGCTTGCTCTCAGGTCTAATTGAGCAGAGTGTCCTGGCTTTTATTATGCAGTCTAACTTGTGTTGTTGTGTTTGATTTTTAGTATTTAGTGACTGTTACATATAATGTGTATTTTGTATAGCTCATGCAGGACTTTGGTTAGCTGGGGTTGTTTAAAGTGTGCTATAGAAATAAACTTTGATTTGACTTGCATGCAGACCAGGCAGGCTTTGTTTCGAACTGGCTGAATGACAACCTGCGCTACCTCCTAAACCACAGCTGCTACACAGAACACAGACTGCTTGACAGGACTGTCTATTTACTGTTTCATAATGAAAAAATGTGTATCCATCATTCAGCCTCCTGAAAATGATGTGTGTAATGAATAAAGGGACATCTAAACAACTTTTATAGCTTATACGTGGAAAAAATCCCAGTTATGAAATTTCAGTGGCTGGATGTAATGACGCAAATGACTCTTTCAGTTCAGCTGGCTTTAATGAAAAAGGAAGCAAGTGGTTTTTGAGATGCTTCATGTTTCCTGTTATTTTTATATTCAAACGGATATACGCATAAGCTAAACTGTAATCTGTGCTGTAATGCAATGGTTTTACGTTATTCTACTTTCTTGGAAGACTCTGTTTCCTTCTTTTTTTTTTTCTAAATGACATCAGAAACAGCAGTATGCGACATTACGTGATGGCAGAGCTTCAGTTCATCCTTTGTCATTTTTTTTTTTTTTTTTTTTTTTTTTTTAAATAAATAGGACAGGGGGAATGAATGAGAGAAAGAGGGGGAGAGAAAGAAAGAAAACCAAAGGGGAGAAGAGACGGTGAGAAGGGGGGGGAAGAGAGAGAGAAAAAAAAAAAAGAACTCCTGGGTCACCTGTATGGAGAAAAAAAAAAAACAAACAAAAAAAACAAACAGAGGAGACAGCAAACAACAAAGAGCAACATAATAATAGAGAAAACAAAGCACCATCACAATAAACTAGCTAGTCATAGATATCAATATTTACTAAATAATAAACGATATTGTGCAGCACGCAAGATAGACAGCGCACAGTGTGCTTTGAGGCAGCAGCCAAGAAAGCTTTAGTCCACGTCTGTGAATACCCATGTGTGCATACCTGTGTGGATCAGCATGCTTGCATTCCAAAGGTTTCTCCATGTAATGATCTGCTAGGGAGTGTGGGGGGGCCACAGCCCCGTCCTCCAGGGTGTGAAGCGGGTATGGAGGAGATCAAAACTCCAGACATCCAGAGGCCCCCAGAACACAAGAGACCATGGAAGACCAACAGAGGGGCAGCCGCGCCACTGTTCCAGTAAGAGCTGAGGAGAGTCCCAGATGAGGGCTCGCCCAGCAGCCGCGGAGCAGAAGTCAGGGGGAGTTGCAGTGACGCGCCCGTGAGCTCCGCCGGCCCCCAGCTGTGCCTGAGTGACCGAGCCCCAGGCCGAGAGGCCGGGGGCACCCCACCTCCAAAGGGGCCCGAGCGAGCCCCAGGCCCCGACAAGACTCTGTTTCCTGCGTGCATGCTCTCTGTCATGTAATAACCTGGTGGTGTTTTTCTTTTGGGGGTGCAGCACATTACAGGGAGTGCAGAATTATTAGGCAAATGAGTATTTTGTCAACATCATCCTCTTCATGCATGTTGTCTTACTCCAAGCTGTATAGGCTCGAAAGCATACTACCAATGAAGCATATTACGTGATGTGCATCTCTGTAATGAGAAGGGGTGTGGTCTAATGACATCAACACCCTATATCAGGTGTGCATAATTATTAGGCAGCGTCCTCTCCTTTGGCAAAATGGGTCAAAAGAAGGACTTGACAGGCTCAGAAAAGTCAAAAATAGTGAGATATCTTGCAGAGGGATGCAGCAGTCTCAAAATTGCAAAGCTTCTGAAGCGTGATCATCGAACAATCAAGCGTTTCATTCAAAATAGTCAACAGGGTCGCAAGAAGCGTGTGGAAAAACCAAGGCGCAAAATAACTGCCCATGAACTGAGAAAAGTCAAGCGTGCAGCTGCCAAGATGCCACTTGCCACCAGTTTGGCCATATTTCAGAGCTGCAACATCACTGGAGTGCCCAAAAGCACAAGGTGTGCAATACTCAGAGACATGGCCAAGGTAAGAAAGGCTGAAAGACGACCACCACTGAACAAGACACGCAAGCTGAAACGTCAAGACTGGGCCAAGAAATATCTCAAGACTGGTTTTTCTAAGGTTTTATGGACTGATGAAATGAGAGTGAGTCTTGATGGGCCAGATGGATGGGCCCGTGGCTGGATTGGTAAAGGGCAGAGAGCTCCAGTCCGACTCAGACGCCAGCAAGGTGGAGGTGGAGTACTGGTTTGGGCTGGTATCATCAAAGATGAGCTTGTGGGGCCTTTTCGGGTTGAGGATGGAGTCAAGCTCAACTCCCAGTCCTACTGCCAGTTTCTGGAAGACACCTTCTTCAAGCAGTGGTACAGGAAGAAGTCTGCATCCTTCAAGAAAAACATGATTTTCATGCAGGACAATGCTCCATCACACGCGTCCAAGTACTCCACAGCGTGGCTGGCAAGAAAGGGTATAAAAGAAGAAAAACTAATGACATGGCCACCTTGTTCACCTGATCTGGACCCCATTGAGAACCTGTGGTCCATCATCAAATGTGAGATTTACAAGGAGGGAAAACAGTACACCTCTCTGAACAGTGTCTGGGAGGCTGTGGTTGCTGCTGCACGCAATGTTGATGGTGAACAGATCAAAACACTGACAGAATCCATGGATGGCAGGCTTTTGAGTGTTCTTGCAAAGAAAGGTGGCTATATTGGTCGCTGATTTGTTTTTGTTTTGTTTTTGAATGTCAGAAATGTATATTTGTGAATGTGGAGATGTTATATTGGTTTCACTGGTAAAAATAAATAATTGAAATGGGTATATATTTGTTTTTTGTTAAGTTGCCTAATAATTATGCACAGTAATAGTCACCTGCACACACAGATATCCCCCTAAAATAGCTAAAACTAAAAACTACTTCCAAAAACATTCAGCTTTGATATTAATGATTAATGATTAATTTTTTGGGTTCATTGAGAACATGGTTGTTGTTCAATAATAACATTATTCCTCAAAAATACAACTTGCCTAATAATTCTGCACTCCCTGTATTCTGTGATGAAGCAGAGGACCTTCTGAGGCTGAAGTAATCTTAAAAACCTAGCACAATGTTGAGTGATTGGATGATAGATTTCTTGGACAGAATTGTTAGTTGCTATCAATCCACGTATGCGAAAATCCTCAAATATGGCACAGTAAGCAGATTATACCTAATCCACTTAGGGTGTTAGATTATTTTATATGCTATACACTCTGTGATCACAACGTGAGACATAATGCGACAAGATTGCACACTATATGAGCTAAATATAAGACATGGGATTTGCTTGTGAACATCACACTTGTAATGGGTGTGAAGTATTAGCTGTGGTGTGACACATAGGCTTTAGAATACTGTGTAACGAGTCACACTAAAATAGAGAACTGCATCAGCTGTTACAATGTTAATGATAATGCCATCATTCCTTTTTTAGAGTGCAACCAGTTCTGGTTAAATGCCCCCACCGACCCACCCATTTACTTGCGGTTTGATTGGCAAGCCTAAGTAAAACAAAAGTAATCACATGTTAATGATTTAAGTGGTCAGAAATAGGCCGATTTCACAGAGAACACGCTGGGAATGTCTAAATCTCACCTTACACAGGCCCCTCTAAATGCTAATCTCTCTGAAATATCTGCTGCTCCAGGACACTGTGTTTCTGGGCGACGTGTTACCTACAATTAGCCACGGCTAATTAACGGCACCACCAGCCAGCGTGTACAATAAAGCAATGAGGCATGGCTCAGTAGCTTGGCTACTAGCTGTTAAACACAGCCAGGTGTCTCATATTTTTAAAAAGCCGTCGTTAATCAAGCTTAATTATTGTACCTGCGGATCATGTGTCTGAAAATGGAAAATTACTGTATTTGTCATCACCAGGTTGCAAATGCCTTTAAGGGTGTGTAGGTGTTTTACACCACATCACGGCACATAACTGGATATCCTCTTAGCTCCCATCCTTTTATATCTGACACAGCAACAACTCTGTGAGATGATCTGATCTTGTGTTTAGTGTTTAAAGTGAATGTTATTTAACTCTGTAAGTCAAAGTGGATATTTTCTCCATCCATATTTCATCCATTCATCTCCAACTGGCTGCTGGATACTTGGTTTTAAACCACTGTTGCCCAGTGAGAGTAGAACGAGGGACAGGAGTTTGGTTCAGTGTGGGAAAAGTCAGGGAGACACTACACAGCATGTTTATTGTCTTGGGCAGCTGATACCAGCAAAATGTTCTGGTCAAAGTTTGTTGTGGTCATCCAGAGGACGAAAATGGTCCAGTGTCTGCCCCGAGGGAGGAAGATGAGAAGTGAGTCATAGAGAAGAAAGAAGGAGGCTAAACAACTATAAAAGGAGGGTAAGGTTGACAGAAATGAGCAAATAACTTCCACTGAGTGACTGGTGCTCAGCTATGACAGTCTCTCAACCAGGTTTTCAAACATAAAACCAGCAAATACCTGCAGAATGACAGAACTTTTAATCTAGGTGGTCGGAGATGGAAGATGTGAAGGTCATGGTGACATGGGGGACCAGGTGAATAAGGCCATAGACCCTCGTTACACATTTTCAAGCTGGCAACTGTTTGTAGGCATCTTTGGCTAGCAACCAAATCACTAGGAGGTTTGTGGTGCAGCAGTTTTTTGTTTTTTTGCTGTTGATTTCACCTAACAAGAGCCAGCAACGTCCAGTTACCACTGACAACCAGGCAGGGAATGCACATTTTTCCATAGCATGTCCAATTTGGTGGATAACTCTCGAGGAGTGTGTACATGAAAAATGTGCAAAAACGGCACTTGTTTGTGAATTGTTGTTGCCACATGGCCCACATCAAATATTAACAGTACGTTGCTGTCTTTTTTCAGTATAATATTTAATTTTTTTTTTTCAAATGCAGCATTTTATTGGAATGTAAAGTTCAAATCATGATTTAAATGTCTTGTGGTTATTAGTACATTTACACTGTGTTCAGACTTGGATTGTTGTGAATGTGTGATGTGGTTTCTAGTGTCAGTTTGGCTGAGAACAGCGTTAAAGTTTAGCTAGCAAGGTGACAGAGAGTTCTGTAGTGATTAATAAGATCTAGCCAATGTTCATCTGCAGTAAAGTTGCTGATGGTATTGAAAACAGACAAAGCTGATATCTTGTAACAGTTCAAGGAAGAAGAAACATGCATTCAGGGTAGTCGTGCGGGGGCATATTTTACAGTTACAAATTGTTATGGAAATTGCACTGCTTTTGCCCACTTTATTATGTACACTTTGCTAGTACCAGGCTGGACCCTGTTTTGCTTTCAGAAGTGATTCAGGTGCTGGAAACAGTTCTCAGACATTGTGGTCCATATTGACATGATACCATCACACAGTTGCTGCAGATTTGTTGACTTCACAGCCATAATGTGAACGCATGTTCCCCAAGGTGCATTTGAGAAATCTGAGTGCAGTGAATTCATTGTCATCTAAGGAGCTTGGAAAGAAAAGCGCCTGGACTTTTTTAAGTTGCTTGAAGATGTTTCACCAACAACAAGGCACCAACTGTCTGCCATTTATAATCCAGTTTTGAGATCCCTTCCCAGATGCCTTAACGCCCACTCACATCCTGGGCCATTTGACCTCAGGAAATCACATGATAGGGTGGGGATAGGTTTCACAATGAGCTCACCTGAAACCTTGGCTGATTGTGACCTACACCCATTTTCACATCTGGGCTCGTGTGATAAGGTAGAGGATCATTAGGGTGTCCATTGTCCCTCTTGGGGGGACACTCCCACAGGGCTTAAATCTGGGACTCTCCACCATTTGACCCCAGACCTGAAGAAGCTTCTCGGATGAGAGGTGAAACATCTTCAAGCAACTTAAAGAAGTCCAGACGCTTTTCTTTCCAAGCTCCTTAGACTGTGATGACCTGAATGAACCTTCACAGACAAATCATTGTCATGTTCAAGAAACCAGTTTTAGATGACTTGAACTTTGTGAGAAAACAAATCCATTACACCACCAGCACCCTGGACCACTGATATAAAGGAGGATGGATCCATGCTGTCACATTGTGTCTGGCAAATTCTGATCATATCATCTGAATGAAGCAGCAGAAAGTGAGACTCAACAGGCTAGGCAACATTTTCCAATCATCTGTTGTCCAGTTTTGGTGAGCCCATGTGAACTGTAACCTCGGTTTCCTATTTCACGCTGTCAGGAGTGCCACTCCAATTTGGTTTTCTGCTGTTGTAGCGCATCTTCCTCAAGATTTAAAGTACTTTGAATTCAAAGATGTTCTTCTGCATACTTTGGGTGTAAAAACTGTTTATTTGAGTTACTGTTGCCTTTCTATCAGGTCAAAGCAGGCTTGCCTAGTTCTCCTCTGATCTCTGGCATCAACGAGGCATTTCCTCCCACAGAACTGCCGCTCACTGGATATTTTCTCTTTTTCGGATCATTCTCTGTAAACCCTAGAAACTGGGAAAATCCCAGGAGATCAACAGTTTCTGAAATACTCCGATTAGTCTTTTGACACCAACAACCATGCCATGTTCAAAGTAACTGGCATGGTCCCCATTCTGATGCTCAGTTTGAACATCAAGAAGTCATCTAGACCAAGTCTAGATGACTTCTTGACTTGACCAAGTCTAGATGACTAAATGTGTTTACTTAGGGTGGCTGATTCAATATTTGTGGTAAGCAATTGATTAGGTGTAACTAATAAATAACTAATAAAGTGTGTAACTAATAAAATGTGGGATCCCACATTTTGTTGTAGGCATAAAAATTGATGTTAATTCAGCTACAGACACACAAGCAGATGATAGATGTTACCTTTCATAAAGTTTTGAAAGGCCTTTTATATAACAATATAACAAAAACAAAAAACTGTTAGATAAGAAGTCAGACAGCATACATGCACACACTTGCACAGAAATGAAGCCAAAACTACTTTTTGGACTTTGGGATTACAAGAGTCAAGTTTCACTAGAGAGCCTCCTTATATCCATGTTCACCATAATCTTGCAGGTGTCACTGACGATTTAATCACTGATTTTCTTTTGGAGGAATGAGGGAGTAAATTAGTGTTGTTCTCTGCTGTAATCCTAAAATTTCATCCCTTCTAAAGTCGGCTTCCTCTACTGTTTTCTGAGTGATTTGCAGTTGATCGGGAGATGAATGGTTTGCCAAGTTTTAACACTGAGCCCTTGTGGATTCTCTAACAAGGCCAGGCCTGTCTAATACAAAACACTACACAAATCGAGCTCCTTTCTGCCTGATCTGCAGTAATTCCCCCAGCTCACATCACTTCCTCACTTGCAGATCTCGCAGTTATACAGCACACACTGTAATGCCAGCAAATTACTTTTCAAAACTGCTCAACTGCTAATTAGATAGCTTTGGTGCAGACGTGCTGGGTCAGTGACCCTCTGCCCTACAGAAGTGCTCTTAAGCAAGACAGAATCCCTCATTGTTCCTGAACTCGATTCTCCCTGAGCAGGGGCAAAGTTAAAAGAATGTTTCGATAAGAAGATTGATATAATAGTTTGAGACTGCTCTGGTATTGACTTAAGTGTTTCACAACAAAAATAAATAAATCTTGAAGCACCTAAGTTAAAGAGTTGTCCCAAAAATATCACATTTGATTTGATTAAAAACAGGCAGGAAGCACGGTTGCAGCACAGTCACGCACGATTTCATTTCGTGCAATTCAAAGTAGATCTGAATGTAGGGCACGGAAAAAGAGACAGAGAGAGAGAGAGAGCGGTGAGAGGAAGTAATCACTAAAGTGAATTGATCAATCGATGCATTTATTTTCTTGTACATGAAAACAAATACACGCACGCAGCACACACACGGGTATTTCTGGTGAATGGTAATGCTGTCATAATGAGGGTAAGCTGGACTACACCCATGTGAGAGATGAGTGGGTGCTCTGGAGCCAGGCTGGCAAAACCACAATTGACCAGTCTGCCCAGTCGAGTATACACTTCATAAATGTAACGCCATGATGTCAGTTTAAAACTCACAACCTTTGCCCAGTTCAGCCCAGTCCTCGTTTCTGTCAGTGAGCATATTACATTTGCTGAGTTCCCTCAGTTTCTCTTGTTCTTCTACATTCAAACACACCTACAGATGAATGAGGACACGGTGTGCTCCCCCCTCTGCACCACTCTCCCTTCCTTCACCTTATCCCTTCTCACACCTGCTCGCCTCCATTCCAACCTTATCCTCTTTTCTCACCCCTGCACCTCACCAACACTTCAGCTCAATTAGTCTCTTTTCCACTGCTCCTCTAGTCATCCTTAAACAGATTTAAGTCTTACTCTCATTCACTCCCTCCTTCCCTCTCCGGTTTCTGGCCTCATGCATCATGAAGGATATTTTCCAGTGTGACAGTCAGTTAGAAATGTGAATAAATATAGATCAGAAGCCTTAAAGACAACGTACGTGTAAGTGAGCACATATCAGGCCTAAACGCTGCAGACACGCCTCAGGGAGGGGTTTTGCCGAGTCATGATTTCTCTCGGTTTAAATCAGCAGCGTGGTGTGATTTACCTGCTTGCGAGCACGTCTCTTGTTTCAGGTCTTAAGGTTCGCAGGACTTTAATCTGACTAGCTTTCCTTGTTCTCCATTTTCGCTCTGTGGAAACCTGATCTCAACCTGAGTCATTTTCATATTCATCAATCTGTCATTATATATTTCAGGTAAAGAGGCAATGCTGTCATTTGTTGTATGCCTGGATTTGAAAATTGCACAAGAAATATAGCTTTCAATTGTGCATCGTTACTTCCCTCCCTTGGTCACACCACATACTATAATGACTCTCTGGGTGTGGTCAGGGAAATAACAGACTAACTCATATACATAACAGGTAAACTGTCCCATTTAATATTGCCTGCAGTGGAAAAATCCCTCAGTTCCCTTTGTAATTTTTGAAATGTTTACATCTGCTTTAATAAATAGTTAAACAATAACTTGATTGTCAGTATGTAATGAAATATCACCTGCAGTGACCACACCATAAAGATGATCTACCAACAGTTTTTCTTTTGACTTTATGGAAAACAGGTTTGCTGTTTTAGTCACATTTAGCTGTCTTCGACATAAAGCCACAAGAGGAAGATATTTTCGGGTAAAAGGTAAGGCGAACGCCTTACTATATGCTTTTCACACCTAACAAGGGAACCTAGTGGAATATTTAACTGTTAGATATTTCATGCTATTTTATGCCAAATATTCAAAATTTCTAAAGCTTCAAACCACCTAATTTTATTTTGCCTTTCTTGACAACCAGAAATCCACCTAACAGACACAGAAGAACTGTTGGATAAAGCTATTTATCGAGGACTAACTACCCCCGAAAATTCAGCATAAGAATTTGTTCACTCCAAAGTAGTGCATGTGTCTAGAATCAGAAAGAGATTGCACAAATCTGATTTGCAAGGTGGTCCAGTGATTAACACTTTTGCCTCACACCAAGAAAGGTCTAAGTTCAAACCTATAGTGGGTTAACCCTAACCCCTAATGTCCAAATATCCCCCCAAAAGGCCATGGGATGGCAAGGTCCCAAGTTGATCTGATAATCTTTTGCATTCTCCTGTGTCTTTGACTCGGATATTAATCGCAATGCTCAAAATCCAGCAAAGCACAAAGACCAGTCATGCTGATCATGACATGTTGCACCAGTTAAAAGTAAATAAAAGGAGCACCAGAGCAGTCTTCCGTTGAGTGTGATATTTTTCTTTCATTCTGCAATGGTGTGATTCGATTGCATCATCAGTATATGATGTGATATCGATAGATTTCACTGTTTTCACAAACACTCCTTACAGATAAAGTTCCCCATTCAGATTTACTTATCTTCCTTTTTGGGGAAACGTGAAAAGAAAGTTTGATTTGCCTGTTTTCCAACCACACACATGTACACACATGTCAGCTGCTTTTACACACCTTTTTTTTTTGCTTTCAGTTTACCTGACTGTTGTTTTTTGGTGTGGTTAGAGTAATCAGGACCAATAATTTTATTGAATTCTGTCCATACTGTATAGGAATGTTTCTTGTTTGTTAAGCTACTTTAAGACTGACCTATGAATCATTCAATAAGAAAAAGAAAATGAAAATGTGTTGCGTTTACCCACCACAGACCAATTTTAAATAGTTTTTTATGCACTTTGTTACCAGCAGCCTGTTGTAAAACCTGAATGTAGGAAAAATGCTAAATATAACAGCTTGGCAGGCATAAATGGTACCTTTGTTCCAACAAGTTGATTCTTAAACAGCAGAAATAGAAAAAAAAATCTAGCAAAGACCTGACACTGGACCTGAGAGATGCATCTGGCCCTTCAATCGATCCATCTGCTGTTCACTGAAGCCTCATCAGAAATCGCATCAGCGGAAGGGTGGCTGTCAAGAAGCCATTCCTAAGGGAAACAGGGAGAAAAGGATGAGATATACCAAACTACACAAGAACTGGAAAGAGAATAAGTGGCAACATCATTTGTCATCAATATGCATGGAGCAGATTGGAGGAGAAGTACAACAGTGAGTACAAGGCTTTGTAGTTGTTTGAGGCTGTTTTTCAGTCAATGGTGTTGGAGATCTTGTCAGAACTGATGGAATTATGAATGCAGAAAAGCATCTTCAGATTTTGATCCACCATTGGGAAAACATCTGATTGGCAACGATTCATGATTGCAAATACGCTGCTCATGGAGTAAACACTATTAGTCATGGATTGGCCTCCCCAGAGCCCGGACTTCAACATTATTGAAGCAGCGTGGGATTATCTCAACAGAGAACAGAATGAAAGCAGCCAACATCCAAAGAACAGCTTTAAATGTCGTCCAAGAAGCCTGGAGAATTATTCAATGACTAATGACATTCAAGCTTGTTAGAATTGCACAAACTCTTTTGCCTTGTATACTGTGTTTACATCTTTTCCCCACTTTTCTTGCAAAATATAAAGAAATGAGAGGTGACTTTTTTTGCACAGTACTGTATATTATCCATTTGTTGGTGAGATCATAGTTATAAACAACAAATTCCCCTCTGAGTCTTTTTATGAAACATATAAAAATCTGAAAAAGTTTAAATCATGTTAACATAATTCATCTGGACAATCTGGACAGGCAGCTAACTTGCTTGCTTCTTTCTGGGCTCATGTTAAATCACAGATTAGATGGTTTATGGCATTCTTGTGGGAGTTTTACCCAGTGAAGGGGGGCCCACAATTTACAGGGATTATATGGTGTGCTTTATATCTAGGTATGCACATAAAGAGCATGAGCCAGGGAGAGCAGAGCTTTTGCATGGCTGCATTAGCACCATGCAGGAGCTAATCCAGCAAGCAGCAAGCAATGGGGCTAAGTGGAACAGAGTTTTAAAACAAACACGTCCAAAGAGCCAAAAACTGCCACTTAATCTACATTCATAGGGGTTAGATTTGGTCCTAGAGATCAGCTGCTGCTGAAGGGTCACTGACTAATACATGCTCTTACAGCTAAACCTGCTCATTGTCCCCCCTTTTGGGTAAAAATTGAGACAAAATGGTTATTTGGAGAAGCTGAGCAAAAATAGACAGCCTACTTTTATTTGGAAGCTGCTGATATCAGGTTTGCTGTAAAACACATGCATAAAGTGTCAAAATACAAGCTGCATGTCCAAAAGTTCAAATTAAAAGGCAGAGTGGGGGAAAACAGGGTCTACAGGGGTAAACGGGAACTGTAGACCATGAGCCAAAAAAAAGGAAATCAGTTCCTAGGACTTTATTTCTAGGTAATGTTTTTGAGTTCCTAAAAAGGTCTTTCCAAGAAAAGTTGCTGTGGGGACTGTGGGGCCAATGAAAAGGTAGATCGATGATGCAGGTAAACAAGAATCTTTATTCCGTTCAATTTAACAAGTGGCAGCCAGTGATGTTGACTCAAGTAGATATCTGTGTAGCTGAAAGCTCACCTGCACCCCCCCCCCCCCCCCCCCCCCCCAATATAAAGACACAGTCAGATAATGATTGACTCCTTGTTTTGGAAGTATGGAAGTATTCCTTGTCGTCATTGAGGATTTGCTTGTTAATGCCTAACAGTTGCAGAGAGCTGAGCAGAAGGGATGCAGTGTTTCTTCGAATCAATGAAATATGATCCAGGAAGGCTGATTTACGTAATAGATTCATGCGTTTAAAGGTTTATCAGATGCCAAAGCACTACATCGTATAATAAAAAACGATTAGGAAGGATTTTACACGCTAACTTGAAAGTGATTATGGCAACAATCATTATACAGCAACCATAAAGCCCACTGCGTCAGCACATCTCCCCCATCAATACAGTGATTGGCGGTGGGTTGGCGGCTTTATTCAGTAGTCCAAATGTTGATGTAGTGAAATGAATGCGAAGCAATCGATGCGCTCCATGACTACGCCTGTAAAACAGTAAAATAAAAGTAAAAATCAGATCTGATTTAAGTTCGGCCAGGCTGAACCTCTGGATCGCTTCAAGCGTGGCTGCTATTTTTAGGTGGCTCTTTTTAAACTTGCAAGTGTGCATTTGCATGCACCTCCAGCTTGTGCAGATAGTGAACATAAACCTGATGTCATCTGACCTTCATGTCAGGGATGACAGCCCAGTATCTGACTATGACCTAAAAGCTAAACGGGGGGTCGGCTTTTGAGAAGGGGATATTTGGTGCAACGAATTGAACTGTGGGCATGTTCCACTCTTCTGTTGTATGCTGGCAGTCAGCAGATTTTGGTCCCTACCTGCTCTACTCACATGATTCATTTCACTATAACTCACTATGTCATTTTCTCCTAATTGAAATTCAAGTACGAGGTCACTGTTTCGACATGCTGGAGGAAATCCAGTGCACATCTGCAGGTGTGTGAGTGCAAGCAGCCAGAGCAGACTTCCGTGGAGTGATTTAAAAATAACAGCAGAGCTTAAAATGGTCCAGTGGTGCACCAACAGACAATCTTGAGTGGGACAGTGGCTAAATTTAAACAAGGTATGCATGATCACACCAACTACTGCAGAGTGAGTATAATGTATCCCAGATTTGTCTCACCATAACCTGCATAAAAAAGCACATTTATCTTGCCTTTACTGTTAATCACACAAATCAACACAAATTAAGTGTCATTCTCTTCTGCGCTCTGATAGACAGTTGGAGGAATGAATTATTTGATGTCCTGCAGAATTTGTACATTTGCTCACTTCAAAATAAATGAACAGTCTGCAATTTTTATGGTAGTTTCATTTTTAATGTAAAGAGACAGAATATCAACCAAAACCCCAGAAAAACACCTTACGTAAAACTCTCACACTGACTTGCATGTCACTGAGCGAGATAAGTATTTGGTCTCTGTAATCTCTTTAATCAGAGATTCAGACACGGCTTGGGAGAAAGTGTTGTGGTCAGGTGAAACATAAATGCAGCTCTTTGGCATCAACGACCTGCCGTGTCAGAAATGCAGAGTACGACCCAAAGAACACCATCCCCGCTGTCAAACACGGAGGTGGAAACATTATGGTTTGGGCTGTTTTTCCTGCTAAGGCTACAGGACAATTTTACTGCATTGAGGGTCCATCCATCTATCCATTTTCTTCCGCTTATCCAGGGCCAGGTCGCACGGGCAGCAGCCCAAGCAGAGAAGCCCAGACCTCCCTCTCCCCAGCCACCTCCTCCAGCTTATCCGGGGGAACACCAAGGCGTTCCCAGGCCATTCGAGAGACATAATCTCTCCAGCGTGTCCAGTGTGTCCTGGGCTTCCTCCCGGTGGGACATGCCCAGAAAACCTCGCCCAGGATGCATCCTCGTCAGATGCCCGAACCACCTCAACTGGCTCCTTTCGATGTGGAGGAGCAGCGGTTCTACACTGAGCCCCTCCTGAATGGCTGAACTTCTCACCCTATCTCTAAGGGAGAGGCCAGTCACCCTTAGGAAGAAACCCATTTCTGCTGCTTGTAATGGCGATCTCGTGCTTTCGGTCACTACCCACAGCTCGTGACCATAGGTGAGGGTAGTGGCGTAGATTGACCGGTAAATTGAGAGCTTCACTTCACTCAGCTCTCTCTTCACCACAACAGACCGGTACAGCGGCTGCAGTGGTGTGGACGCTGTACTGGCACCAATCCGTCTGTCGATCTCCCGCTCCCTTCTCCCATCACTCGTGAACAAGACCTCGAAATACTTAAACTCCTCCACTTGGGGCAGGGTCTCGTCCCTGACCCGGAGTGGGCCAATGGACCATAAATTATTGGATGAGAACCTTGTTCCTTTAGCTAGAACACTGAAGATGGGTCTGGAAGGGTCTTCCAGCAAAACAATAAAAAAACAAAACAAAAAAGTGGCCAAGAAGAAGCACATTAAAGTTGTGGAATGGCCCAGCCAGAAAAAAATGTGGTGGGAGCTGAAGCTTAGAGAGTTTCTGTAAAGAGGAGTGGGCCAACATCCCTCCTTAGACGTGTACAAACCTGGTGACCAACTACAAGAAACTCTCTCTACCATTAAATATTAGAGACTGTTCATTTCTTTGGAAGTGAGCACAACTTACAAATTCAGCAGTGAATTGAATAATTACTTCCCCACTGCAGCCGTCTATACTCAGATTTAACAAATGAAGATATTGCATGGTGCTTTAAGGTGGCATTTTATTCATTGAACTGAATATCGGTCTCTCATAAAAAATATATATATTTATGTGCAGGAGTTTCTTATTCGTCTCTTCGGCTTTCTTTCATTATTATTAGATGTGCGAATGTCACTTTGCCGCACAAAAACAGAAGAACACCGCTGCCCAATTAAATTTCCGAAAAACACAGCATTCACAACACAGCAACCCTTTTCTTATTTTTTATAAAACAATATGATTTGAAAATAAATATGCTTTACTGTTTACACAGACAAAGAAAACATGTTAATAGTGAAGAAGAGACAAAGGGATCTAATAATTAGGGCTCTAAGATTGATGGCAGAAAGATGCAGATTGTTATCCAGATTTGAAAACGGTGGTAGTGTTGTAGTATTGTATACTGAGCTGCGAGCAGTAGTTTTTTATATTTGCATCTTGGGCCGTGTACAAAACAAACGTCCGCTACTTACTTAAATACTTAAATACTTACTTCACACAGATGTATCCCATTCAATCACTCATACAGACATTAACTCTTACACACACACACACACACACACAAGTTGAAATTCTACAGAGTACCCACGCCCTTAGATGAGACGGGTTGAAAAGGAGGAGGTGTTATCAGTACAAATGATCTATTTGGGAATGTTAAAATCATTTATGATTTTTTTGTTGTTGCTTATTTTGCTTCGTAGAAACGAGAGTAGCCATCAGTGACCTTACACATGGGGAGATAGGACAGCCACAGGTACATAACACTGCATACATAAATAGACCAAATTAAATATGGGTAGACTGAATACTGAAAAATACTCTATAACATAAATTATCTAGAATGAACTATTAGAGAGAGATATTAACTATGTACAGGTTTAGAGAAGCTGTATAATCACTGGATTCTGTATTGAGTTCAACATTGAAGAAAACTACGTCGACAGTTGACAGACTCCTGAAACAATGCAAACAAAAATAATTTAAAAAGCAGTACTCTTTCGTGAGGCACAGTTTTCAAATGGAATCAATCATACAGTGGTTTTCTTGTAGGACATAGCAATACATACAAACTCTATATCGATGACCAGTATCCCTTTAAAAGTATATGGCACTTCAGAGTCTCCTCTGATCACAGACGTGACCCATGTAAGCACAGGTCAGTGCTGCAAAGTCTTCAGAGGGAAGGAAGTGATATCACGAGGAGAAAAAAGGCAAAACGTCGTCTGAGAAAGGTCCATCCATCGCTTAAAAAAAAAAAAAAGACACCCACGTCCTCTTCAGTCCTGCCTGCTGTTTTAGCAGTTAAATATATATTAGATTGAGAGGTTTCGCATGTTATGATTGAAACACAACCACAGTAGACTCGTATCCAGTGGAGTAATTGTACACAATGATCTGACGATAAGACTACACCTGCACTGCAAGCCTGCTAGAAATGCAAAACCACATAGCTCCTATTTTGCTTTTAGACGAATCATGGGCTTAGTTATTACAGTAGCAGCAACAATTCTGTATATTCTTTTTTTTCTCTCTTTAAATGTGGTCTATGTACACACAGATATACAGTGGGAGGAAATTTCAGTTCAGTCCTTCTTTTTGTTCTGTTTCGGTCCATGGGGAATGCTTTCCACAGAAAAGAAGAGCTTACAGTTCAAAGGTCAAAAAGTGCGTGCTGTGAAGTATCTCTAATATGTTCCTTCATCTTGTACATCTGGTGCCCCCACTTCTCTCATCTTCTTGGCTTGTCACATCTAAACAAGAAGAAAGAGAAATGATCATAAGCGCAATAAATGTTTATAGGGAACAGCAAAATCAGCCTATTTTTAATTCTTTTGTCTTGCTCACACAAATGCAGGCAAGGTGGCATTTATTTGGAGATAACTTATCTCATAAACTCCCCTTCCAGTTCTCCATCTATGCCCTACTGTACTATAAGCTGTTCCGATTCATTCACCTCTCAGTACTATCTGGGGATCTGTCTGGCCCAGTAGGCCTACCCCAAACCCCATATGCTGTCACATCTACATAAGGGTGTGGTCCCAGCTAGTGAATTAATAATTAAGTCAATTTGCCGCTTGGTCCTGGGCAAGCAGGGATGCAGCTTTTTGAAATAATCATAGTTTAAAACAATGAAAAGGGCATTGAAACAAATTTCTGCAGACTGCAGACTTTGCCAGTTCAACATATATTTATCCAGAAACTGCAGTTCCTCAAATGACCCAAAATTCCTCACTTGAACCTTCAAATTGGTAGTACGCAAACCGGTTACTGGCATCTCAGTTGCTATAAATGCAGTCTATGATTTTATGTACTGTTTTTGCATTTAAAAGACTGTAAGACTACAAGAAACAGCATACAATTTTGTATACAAACCATGTTCCAGTGCTAGTACATTAGATTACAGTAGTTTATAGTTGTACTAGAAGCTATAGTAGTCACGCGACTGAATATGAAGAGAACCTGCAAAAGCCTCCATAGTGGAGTCTAACAGGGATGTTGTGACTAGAGCCTGTTTGCTACCGATGTCATCTGACCGAACTATATTTGGATCTTAAGTTGGTTGCATTACTATAAATTCCACACAGGTTTTCCGTTTAGTCCAACAAATGGGTGAACCACTTTGCCGATGTTACTTACTTGCAGGTCCTCTCGTTGAGCTCTAGCTGGCGTTCTTTACAGTATTCGTCTGTGTGTTTGCAGGAGCACCGGCAGGTTGCAGGGTCCTGTACAAACAAACGCTTTCTCCTCTCTGAGCACTGATCACAACACGGCTCACAAACACTGGACAGACAACACAAGGAGATGGGGAGGAAGAAGGAAAGGCAGATTATCACAGTGCACCGTTATCACCCATAAGAAAGGTCACCCTTCGGTCAACCCTTTCATATGCTCCAGTTTGCTCCTCCGAGCCACTGCCAATTTGTGCATGTGACAGTTGTATAGTATTGCTCACAGGATCCCTCAGAGCAGGCAGAAAGTCAAGCAGTAGAAATAAACCTGCTCCCTACCCCCATCCTTGCCTAGCTGATTCGACCTCTCCTGAATGAACGATATGTGTTAGACATGCAGTTAGCGAAGCTCGAGACCAGTTCATGCATCACAAAGCAATATATGGCTTTAAAGTGCGGGTCAGTGACAGCGCACTTCTCACTGTCACTCTAAACTCGTGATAAAGAAGACTCGAGGGTCTGTTTGATGCACTGTTAGGAAAGATTTCATTTTATTGAAGGAAAGCCGAGGACTAGGTTTCCCACAGAGAGACATGAAATCAAAACAAAGGCTGAAAGTCATCTGAATTACAATTCTCAGCAGGTGTGAAGCCCCAGATACTTCATTGACATCTTAATATACAAATTACAAGTGAAAATACAGACAGGAATCTCTTCACAGTATGAACACTGAAGAAACATGATCTCGTTATATTACTTTTGAATAAAATATTAGTTTTTTATGGTTTCAGACACAAAAGCAGGCAAACAAAGAAATAAAAAAACAGTCCTTGCTAAACAATTTGCTGAAAAAAAAGCAATAGATAGCATCACTCATATCTTCACATAACATGAAAAGTACCAGCATTAACCACAGGACAGCAAAAAAACCAAACAAAAAACTGTTTGTAAAGATGAAAAGAACAAAGTGGGGAAAGGAGACGGGTACGAGACACAGCAAAGCAGCACAGACTCAACACTGAAGACGGGACTATGATTACAACCCTGGTGATCCCAGCACAGATACCAGAACAGTATGAGCCGGTTGGCAAAGCCATGCTGGTGGATCTGAGATCAGTGTCAGTAGACAGGAGGTTCATGTTACAGCTAGCAGCTGATCTAAGATCTGTTTATTTGAACTCCTTTAAACGTGGACATTATCAATAATAAAAAGAGCTATCTGACAAGAAGCCACAGCCAATTTGAACCCTAGGTTTTTGTCGGTTTTATGATACAATGCTGTATCTCGTCTCGAACATCAGTCAACCATTGCCTCGGTTATATTACTAGGAGATTAGTTGGAGATTTTGAGGTTAATGTTTATTCCTTGCAAGTTGGTATGTGGTCTGAAGTACCCCCTAGTTATCACTCAAAATTTAACTGAAGCTACCTTCGCAAAACACATCGGCAAACAGGGCATAGTCTAATATCCTGAACATAGACTGTAGATAAAAGGTGGACACAGCCAATAGGAATTACCCATTCGTTAGCAAAGACTTCTTTTTTGCCATCGCGGTTTGTTCAAACGAGCGAGGAACGGATCTGACTAAGAAGCTGGATAGCTAAAAATTCCCCTGCTGGCCAGAAGAAAGAATACAGGTTTGAAAAACTTCCACAGTGGAAGTTCCTGAAACCTAAAAACTGTGTATGTCTTTTATATACAGTCTAAGATTCTGAATATTTAGGACATGGATGACAAGACAAAGTTTGGACACCACACGGAAGCAACATGCTAATCGATAGGGCCGATAAGCAAATTAAATGGTACAAATTAAAAGGGGCAAAATAACTCCTCCCAGATTAGCTTAATTATAAGAAGCGCAACACTCAGGTGCAGGTAGGTGGAGAAGGCAGAGCTGACATACGCATCATGAATTGTATTTTCAGGGTTTTTCTTTCGTTTTCTCTTTTGGCCTTTATTCTTGCCTGTCCGGGATTTTCTGCAAGAGAGACAGGAGAACAAGGCAGAGAGATGCCTGAGAGACTGATGAGAGTGACGTGCTTAAATCTCTGAATGATAATTGCTTAAGCCAACATGAATTGATCGCAATGTTTTTGGTTTTTAAAAAAATATGTATATCATTTTATTAGCTAAGAGTTTTCATTTTTGTTACTGATTGGCTTATATGGGATTCTAACTTCACACAAGGCTCTCTGGACCCAATTAATACGATGAGATATGATGTGAAATGAATGAGCGTAGTGAGAAAGTAACTCCATCATGAGTTAAATGACCTACAAATAACGCTTTTAGAAAGCAAGACAACAACTTATATCCTCTTTCTCAAAAAACAGCCAGAGTAAAGCAGCTCACTGTGTGAATATGATTAATATCGCATATTCCGAGACTAAGTTCCTTCACTGCCCAAAACTGGGCTCAAAAGATATGTATATATGTTTAAATAATAAGTACAATGACTCTGCAGAGAGTGAAAGCATATTGTTCTTTGTAGGTTATGGTGGGTGGAAGTTTCCCAGATGATCTGAATACAAAAAAAATTGGACTTTACCAAAACCGCATCTTTTAGTCTATTCGGGCCAACTCTTTATCACTGACTCGACTTGTTACAAACTGCAGCACAATGAGAACAGGCCAGTGTGTGCTTACAAAGCATGCACCTGGTGTATAGGCTGGATTTCATATGCATTATTTATAACGAGCTGAGTCAGATATAATTCCGCTGCACAAGGTATATTTAATTATGCTGGAAACTTTTTGTTAGTTAGACGTAACAGCAAAAACATGATTACAAGTATCTATTGGTATTTATGGCTAGCATATATACAGTACATTAATTCTACTTTCTAAGTAAGAAAAAATACAAAATATTATAAATATTAGGAGGAATAAGAAATAAATAGAAGTGTTGCAATTGTATCATGCACAGAAGACGTGATACAACTGCAGTGTCAGACTCACAGTGATGTGAAAAAGAAAGTTTTAACAGGACTCTATGTAGTCCTGGTAAAAACTAAGTGCACCCCATGATACAAGAGCTTGTCGAACAATTTTTAGCAGCAATATCTTAAAGCGGTTATTTTCTGTAAGACTTTCAGTCTCACACATCGTTCTGGAGAAATTTTGGTCCACTTTTCTTCACAGCGATTCTCCAGTTCATCCATGTTTGCGGGAATTCATTTATGCACAGCTCCAATGCCCCTCCACAGGATTTCGATCAGGTTGAGGTCTGACTAGGCCATTGCAGCACCTTTCCTTTTAAAGCCATTCTGTTGGAGATTTGACTTGTTGTATGACCCAGTTAGGACCAAGCTTTGGTTGTCGGACAGATGGCCTCACACGGTCTCTAGAATACTTTGGTATATAGAGGTGTTCATGGCCGACTCAATGACTGCAAGGTGCCCAGGTCCTTTGGCTAGAAAACAAACCCAAATTATCATCCCTCTACCACTGTGGCTGATAGTCGATATAAGATGCTTTTGCCGATATGTTGTGCTTGTTTTCCCCAAATGTGGTGCTGTGCATTATGGCCAAACGTCTCCACTTTGGTCTCATCTGTCCAAAGGACATCGTTCCAGAAGTCTTGTGGTTTGTTCAGATGCAACTTTGCAGACCTAAGCCGTGCTGCCATTGTCTTTTTAGAGTGAAGATGCTTTTTCCTGGCAGCCTTCCAAACAAGCCATACATTTAACATGCTAACTGAGGCCTGTAGAGTCTGTAGTTTCTCTGAGCATTGCAGGGTCAGACCTTGGGTTGAGCTGACTCGGACGTCCACTCCTGGGAAGATTGTGGCATTGTGTTAACACACAGCTGAATGTTCCAGACCAGAAAACTGCCAAAACTTTACTTTTAAAGAGATATTAATTAATCGATTATCAATTAATTGATAATCAGCAAATGTACTCGATTAAATTATTAGCAGTTAACCAAGTACATTTCATTATCAGCGCTTGGCTGCTATTTACTCTTTTAATCATTGTGGAAGCAAAAAGGGTGTACTTAGTTTTTCACAGGACCGTATAAAGTCCCGTGAAAACTTCATTTTTCACAGAGCTGTATAGTCCTGTGACCTCAGGTCATATCAAAGCACATAACCTGATGTCACTCCATTATTCAGTCACATAGGTGCTTTTTTTAAACTTATGTTCAGTGGGTGACCTTAAAAATAAAGTTGCCCTCTTTTTAGTATGACAGATGTTTTTCTTGAAGGTTTTGCTGCTGTTGGTAGTGCAGTCTGTCAAAGAATTTTAGATTTTTAGACTATTATTAGAATTGGATTCTCATTTGACTGAATCTTTCCTTATTTTACACGTCTCTTTCCACATGTGTCCACTCTGCACTTGACACCTAGCTACCTTATTGATGGGCAAACCAAATTTCATTTTATGAAAATGACTGGGAAGGAAGGCTGCAGCCATGCTAGCAGCACATTTAGGTTTAACTTTAGCACAGCAGTGCTTTGAGCTAAATGCAACATCAGCATGGTAACTTGCTCACAATGACAATGCTAACATGTTGATGTGTAGCTAGGTAAAAGGCTATTTAGCCTTGGTTTAGTGTATTAGCATGATAACATTTGCCAATTAGCACTATGCCCAGCCGCGGCTGGTGGTGGTATGTTGTTAGTTTTGCAAATACGTATTCATAATCCAAAGCGGGTGATATTGATGGCGCTTTATGAATGATTGGAAGGGATCAAATTATTTTCTGCAGACCATCACCACTCAATGGATGTGTGCAACATTCAAGACTGTCCACCCACTAGTTGTTTTTTCCCCACCTAAACATGAATGTAATAGAGAACAAGTTGGGGGATAACCAAAGTCATGATTAATATTGAAACGATCACTGTTTTCTTGTACAAAATGCGCTAATAATTGTAGAGAATTTTTAGTTCAGGGAAAACTGCGGATGGACTGGCAAACTGAAAAGAATCTGTCATTGCTATCACTGTGAGCATGGCTAAAAATAACATTTTGATTCAGGGATGTATCTGGATCACAGACTGCAGAAGTCATAAATGGGGCTAACTAAGCCCCATTTAGGACTGATTGATAAATACAGCATCTAGGTCTGTGTAACAGAATGAAGCAGACGTGTTTCAAATGTAAAATCCACACAATTTCCGCAGAGACGTTGATAATTAACTAATTTCACAACCTCAACATAATGAGTCATCCTAACAGACTTTGAGACTCTTGCCTTAGAGAGGTTAGCCAACATGAATCAAAATATCAGAAACAAGAACATGAACTGTTACCCTAAAGTAACACCCCACCAAAGCCACACTTGCAAAAACAGTTAAAGCAAAGTTCAAGAAGATCACGCAGCTACCCCTTATCTATATGACAGACGACCTGACATAAAACCAAAACAACAACCCCACAATGGAAAAATATCAACGGCTACTCACAGAAAGAGGATTAAAGAGTTTAATGACCCTTAGCACACTGACTTCTGTAGTATTCAAAGGGAGGCCCTCTTAAGATAGGACTATAAACACAAAAGTTTAACAGATCTTCAAAAACACTGTTATCTATATCAGAGGAGTCAGAAACCAAAGTTGCAGAAGTCAAGTGGCATCTACACAGCAGAGACGAGGGAGACGAATGCAGATGAGATAGAAAAGGTGGGAAAGGTGTAAAGGACAGGTTTGCAAGTGCAATGAACTCATCAAGTGTCACTCATTGACCTGAGCGGGATTAGCTGGTATTCCCAATGTTTATTATCTGACAGCAGCATGTTAATTTGTGCTCACTATAGGACGATCTCATGTTGCTTGTTCACTGAGGTTTTGATGACATGTTATTGCTTTTGGCTTTTCTATCTGTGTTTTTGTCTTTCTTTTTTTATATTAAAGAAAGAAAAAAGGAGGAAGTGGGAGTGGGAAAATAACAGGCACATCATTTATGTTCAAAAGGGACTATAGTATAATTTGGGAAGGCTGAGAGTTGCAGACAAATGATTGTTTGTTGGCAAGGCAAAACCGGAAAAAGATCAAATCTCAAGTCCCTATTGTTTTCCACCCAAATCACAATCTCCATGCAGAAAGAGCGCTGTACTCACTTTTCTTTCTTTTCTGTCACTTCATTCTTTAACCTGAAAGGCAGAAACAAAACAACATGACATTAGATCACAGCATGCAACTGTATCCCGGTAAACAGATGCTTATCAAGATCATCAGGGACTCGGGGCTTATTATCATCATGGGTGGAATCACATGAATCTTTTCACATCACATTGCGTCACCGTCCTTTACCAGAACCTATGATAAATCTAGTTTCTTTTCAAGTATCTGGCATCTGCAACTGGCAAGTGAATTCAATTTATTGGGAAATTTTGCAGTTCTTGGATTATATTCATTGATGGATCCACACAAAACACATACACACAACTACAAACACATTTTGACAGGTTTGCTTCACTTCCCAGCCAATAACAGTGTGGAGTTGCTGGCATATCTGGAGGCAATAGTTATTCCAAAGTCTTAGGAAACAATGTTTCCTGCAAGGTAATAGACCACTTGCCAAGTTTCTGCTTTACATAGTAGTACAGCAAGTCTGCACAGGATGGAGAACGCATGACAGTATATGTGTTTACATATACTGTACATTAGGATACAAATTCTTTACTTCAAGTAGCAACACAGTAAAACTACCCAATTACAAGCTAAACGTCTAGTTTTAATTTAAAAGTTGAGTAGTTACAAGAACAAAACTGTACTAAAGCCAACCCTATACTGGAGGATAGACCCTTTAAATACTTACACTGGGTTATAGCTAGAGTTCATACTGCCATATAGCTAAAGTGTTTTAAGCACCAGTCACAAAAACACAAAGTATAGGACTGAGCAGCTTTTTTCCAGAGGGGTCTGCCTCTCCAAACCAGGGGCATGCTGATCAGGTTTTTAGAGTAGGTATGTCTGTACCTGTAGGTTATAAATATGCTGGCAAAGCTTTCTCATTTACATATGTCTGAATTCTACTGGTCAATCACATCAAATGCAGTCAGTCCAAGTGGTGAGCATTTGCTAAAATGTAGCGTCAGCACCATCAGCGATTGTTCAGTGACAATGTAGCTTTTGATGTGCAGTCATAAACAATGACCCACTGATGTAAAAAGAGATCTAGGTGCAGATGATTCCCAGAAGGGTTGTAAACTTAACAAAACCAAAAGCTATCAACCAACCCTTTAATGTACAATGTATATATATATATATATACATTGTACATTAAAGGGTTGGTTGATAGCTTTTGGTTAAGTTTACAACCCTTCTGGGAATTTCCCAGCAACTTAATAGCTATAAAGCAGTTCCTGTAATAGTTAAGTCATAATTTTAAAATAGGACTAAATGGATTCATAGCACCATCTAAATTTTTATAAAGGTGTCTTAAAGGTTTATAGCTTCAAGTAAATGGTGAACTAGGACGTCACTGCTGCAGACATGCAGAACTAATTCCCTGTGGATATTTTGCCCAAATTCGGAAGTTTGATGGACAAGTGGCTTCAACGTGAGATACAGTTTAAAAAAAAAGAAGAGCTATTCAACTCGGCCTTTGGCCAATACTCATACTTGCAATGTTTGCTTTATTGTCAGGGTTTCCTGAAACGTGGGAGGATTAGTAAACCTTGACGCTCTGTCAAGGTTTACTAATTCATGACACAGAGCTCAAATCTGCCATCATAATGTCACGAGTATGGAAAACTACACATGTCCAACAAGAAACAGCAAAAAAGGTGACAAGAAAAAGTGATTATATAGTGTTTGTTGATGCTAGGCCACAAGAGGGACATCATTTGATGTTGATAATGTTACTTGTTTCACCTATTTCTGCCAGTCAAAGCAAAACAGCAAACTGACTGGATCCGTGGTAATTTCAGTCACAGTTAACCTTGTCTCTGGGCAGTCTGTGAGAGGGTCCAGAGACAACTTGTGAACCATCAAACCTAAGACAAGGCCACATCTAAATATAACACTGAATAAAAGCCTCTGAATAGAAGCCATATATACCTAGTTTCCACTGATGCAGAGCCTTTGCATACATGGCAGAAGCTGGGGTAATTTGCACAGGGAAGGGTCTGAGATGGACAGAATCTGCAGTGCACATCGTTCGAACAATAATACAGTGCTGTTTTTGCAGCACCATATTGCCCCAGTAAAATGCAAAATGCCACTTTATAACACTTATCTCACAGACCTATATCTAAACTATGGACCGAGGAGCGACCTCCATGTCGCAATTGCAAACAATGCTTTAGAGGGCATTGTACTCGATGGAACCAAGATGAATGTAAGCAGCATTGTGAATGTCTGCTGTGATGTGTTCAAACCTGCTCGGGTCTTTTTAGAATCAGCGAAGTGAAAGAAGCAAAGATAAGATATGGATTTAGGTGATACACATCTGGTGAATGTGTCAGATGAAAACTTCAAACAATAACTTCACATGGCGTGCTTGGCCAACTTCCACTCTGCTCCACAAAGGCACGTTGATTTGCCTGCAGTGATGTTTGGCTGTGCTTTGTGTGGATGTGAGTATGTGTGTGTGTGTGTGTGTGTTCAGGGTTTCTTACCTACACTCGCATGCGCTGTGTTCTGTAAAACTCATGAAAATATCATTTTTTTGCCTCCTGGGATTAATTCTTTTAATCTGTAAAAGAAAGAGAAAAATAAGAAATACACGTTGGTGTGTCGTATTTCTAAATATCCAGTGTCCTTCATTGTTCCTCAAGTTAAAGTCAGGGTAGTAATATAATAGAAAAGGCAGATCCGAATGGATCCAAATGCACAGCTTTTGCATGCTACAATAGGGTTCAGTGCTCAAAGGTCACACCTAAGCAGCCTTTGAGCTATGTGCACTTGGACAGGCTGAAGGGGCTTTTTTATGCTAAGTACCATGAGGGCCCTGGGCTGGTCGGACAGACACTTGTAAAGCCTGTGCACCTTCTTAGCTTGACGTTTGGGCAAAAATAAACTGAATAAGTGTCCATATTTAGGATACAGACATATCCTTCTTTGGCATAACTGCCAAAGAAGAAAAAACAATATAAAAACACAAGTATTACTGCTCCAAATAACGTTGCTGACCTCCATTGTAACGTTATAAGTGGATGTCGGCGTGCACTGCAGCATCTCGTCGTTGCAGCAGCCGGCACAGCGTGTTAAAACGACGCATGACGGGATGAAGATGTGCTCCACCTCATCTGGATACTCCTGCAGAATTTCCACCAAAAGCTCCCGAGGTTGACACAAACTCTTGTTGTACACCTCCATCAGAGGGATCACTGGGAGACAGAGTAACAGTGCACACAGTTAGAAAATGGCAGAGGAGCCATAGTATAAGTGAGTCACTCCTGAACACACACACCTAAATGGAGATGTGAATAAAGAAAATTGGCAGGCTCACAACAAACACTATACACATAAACATGCACACACACGTTTTATGTTGTATTATTCCATCGAGTAGCGCTCGGTGTCTACCATCAAATACAGACTGGACTGACCTACTTTTACACACTTATGTAATTCCTCACTGAAATTAACAAGTACTCCTCTATGTTGTGTTTCCAACCCCTTTCACTTTTCACTTCAGGAGTGACGTTACCAACCCTCCAGCTTCACCAAAGGCCTCTCAGATAGACTCAAGAACCCCTTCATCAACACCAGCTCTTGTTTATTTGAGCTAATTAGATCCGGACTACTCTCAGCTTACCAATTAATCTGTGCAATTACTTTTAGCTTACCATTCATCGTTTAGAGAACAGTATCAACTTTTTTACCCATATTGGCTTACTTTTTCAGCTGTTCATTTGCCCATCTCACCTCTAAATCACAGTATTAACAGTTTATCTGTTACTTTATGTTAACAAACCCTATCCACATATGTGTGACCCTCAAATGTATTTACCACCCCTTCATATGTCAGTCAGCGATATCCTTCAGTCTCATTGGTAGTCTTTACCGCTATTGCCATCTACAGGTCAAACTTTTAGGTTATTATCTCAGCATCTTTCCAAATATCCATGTTAACTATAGAAGTATCCCCTAGGGTAGATGCACCCTGACTCGGAGTCACTGCTGTCTGACGTCATCACCTGCACTGAATATTCTCTGGTCTTGAATGTCACCCAATTTTTTGTATCCATATTGCCTAAAGCTGTAAACTAATAGCCTGTTGTGTGCTTTTCACCTTCAGTCTATTTCCCCCCCACACACCAACCTCCCGTCACTGAGTCTTTGCAGGAGTTCTGCTCTTGAGAAAGATGTTAGCACACAGACCAGCAATACCTCCAGAACATCACTCAGAGCATTGCTGGACCTAAAACAACCCCAGTCTGAGAACCCTCTGGGAAGCCAAACCAAACATGCTGGGCCTGAGCAACATCACGAAGTTCAGCTTCTGATTGTCCAATTTATGTTGGGCAATGCTGGGATTGTGCAAAACTAAACTTAAGGCCAAGAGGGTGACATTCCTTTCTATAAAAGACTCTGGTCTCTATAACATTTCACCAGCTTAACCTCAAACGAGGAGGAATGCTGTTCAACATGAACGTGTCCAACGGTAAGATTTAGAGATGAAACAGCTCATTTTCTTTAGCTTAAAAAAAAAAAAAAAAAAAAAAAAGGAGAGTCATGGTCCCGGATGACTCTCCATAGGGTCAAATGACAATTTTGTCCACTAGGAGGCAATAATTTGCCTTTAATGTCAAGGTGAAATTCAAACCAGCCCTTTGTTTTATTGGCTTTTAGCCAACCAGGGAGTCCAGCACAGACTGTATTCCCACGGTGCCCTGTAGGACACCTACCGTTATGTGGACCTCTTTCTGTTTCCCTCGGTATGTGGGCACTCTGCAAGAAAAAAGAAATAAAAAAAGCACGCCGTTAGTTACAGTAGATTGTGCAAGAACTTAGCATAACCCTCTCCATGCCCCTTACTTATCCACAGTTGTGCCAAAGACATATTTACATTATGACATCGCTGTTGAAACATGAAAACCACACAAACATGCCTCTTATCACAGGCCAACCTACACACGGTATAGACTGCAATCACATTTTAAGGGTTTAAATATTCATAAGCTTTTAACACTAATAACAATAAGGTTCTATAGAACATCAGCTGTTCATCCGAGGGGTAGCAGTTTTTCAAAATAAAACACCCGAAGATACAATTCCTTAATCAGCCTGCTCCTAGTCTAATTATAACTTATATGTATATGTGGTGAGGGAGGCCGTATATGGGCAAATGTTTGATCGGAGGCACAGCGTGTCAAACCATCTGACCTAAGTTCAGCCACATTAACGTGACCAAACTTCATAAACTTCAGGATTGGCTGTTTAGTTTCAGTTACTAGACCTTTATTGTTGTGCTGCTCCACTGCCTCCAGGCAGCACGGATTAATAACCGCTGCCATTAAAGCCGGCAAGAATTTCAGCCTGCTACTTTCCCCTCACAGGGGGGTAGCTGTCACCACACCAGTTGGGCCACAAAGGATTTTTTTTTTTGGCAACTTTCCATTCGTTCGTTACGCACAATGCCGTCTCGTCTTCACACACGCGCGCGCGCACAACCCTTCCCTCTCCCATTTTTTTTTCACATAGGAGCACGCGCAACTCACGCAATATCTCACCAATGTTGCATGAGATACGGCCTGTGCCGAGTGAGCCGGCATTTGGCGATAAGAAACTCTTTTCTGTTTCTTAATGAAAGGAGAAAGGAGGAGGAAAGAGGAGGAGGAGGGGGAAAAGAAAAGAAAGAAAGGAGAGGAAAAAAATGAAGAAGGTCGGTTTGTTAGCAGGCCCCACCCCCTTCTGGTGGCGTGAGAGGGTCCAACCTTGTGGGCTGAGAGACCCCAGCCCCCCCCAAAAAGCGCACTATACATTAATGTATGGGTGTCAAGCTGCCAGCACCGGCTCTTAAACCGAGTGATGATACATGCCGGCTTATAGACGAGCATTTTAGCCTTCACCCGCGTGCAGTCCAGTGTTGATTGAGAGGCCTAACTGTCATTAAGTGATCCAGTTAGTTCAATGAACACTTCACCGGACTCCAGCCTGCTAGTGCTTTTATTATGCTGGGGCTGAGATGCTCGCGAGAGGAGCTGTGTTGCCGCCGGAAACCAAAAGGAAGCAATGGGCTCTTTTGAAAGTGGTGTTACAAGAAAGTCCAATCATGTTACAGGAAAACGCGCAGCCTCCTACTGAGGTTGTATTTTTTTTTCACCTTGAAACCTTTGCTCAAAGCCATACCAGCAGTTGATTAATGATTATATAAAAACGATTTACAGTGGGCACTAAAGCGCCATTACAATCCCGCCGCTAGATCGGCTGATTAATCTCGGTTTGAGGGGGATGACTAACGTTCGGTCACTACTGGAATCAAGGGTTGAATTCCAGTTTGAGAACTGGAGCCGCTTCTTGTAGCAGAAAAAGCCAGAATGCCGGTAGTGAACCTGCTCACAAGTCCTAAATCAGAATGGAGCCACTGCGCCTTTAAAGCGTAATAATATCTCCAAGGTGGTTTTTTAGAGCAGGCCTGCAGTCAGCCAACGCCAAACTTAAGATGATTTTTCTGCGTTTTAATAAAAGAAATAAACACTTAGCGTAGATTTACAGGATAAAAAGAAGGCTCGCAACACCCGCCGAGTGTGTGTGGGTTATGTTTATACAACGCCACTTTTGCGTAATGGCTGTTTAAATCTCCTCAAAAAAAAAAAAAAAAAAAAAAAAAAAAAGCCACAAAACATTTGAGCTTGTTTAAACACGAGCGGTGACCTAGCTAGAGGAAAGACAAGGACAAGCTACACATTAATGAGCAGTCCCTACATGGCTCAATAGATGTGATCTTTTTTTTTCTTTTAAATTTGTTCTCTATGGGTCAGTTTGCTGTCCGGGGACACTCACCTTGACAGCTGACAGCGTCAAAAATAATAGTGTCAAACTGTCAATAAAGTTCATGGTGTTTGAAATCCAATCCAAGGGGGCAGACGATCTTTGTTTAGAAAAAAATAAAATCAGCAGGCCAAATGTGGCTTTTTGTTCTCAAGCATGAAGTTCACAAGTACGACAATATACAAGAGGACCGGCTAAAACTTCTCTGAAAGGGCAGGAGGTTGTAAAAGCAAATCCATGCTGGTCCCAAGGATACAATCCTTCGCGTGTTAACTACTTCTTCTTTTTGTCTCAACTGTTGCCAATTATTTTCAAGATATCCAGAAACACGAGAATCCAAGATGCACAACGTCTCACATTGTTCCGCAGCAGATCTTTATTTTCTTGCAAGGGAGTAGCAATCCACATTACAGAAATAATCCCATGCTTGTTGAGCCAGGCGTCTCCAAGTGTCTGTCCATTTGAAACTTGAAGCCGTGGACGAGGATGATATTCAGTGGAAAAGAAAACCGCGGTGTCAGTTTAATCGTGGCGAGAAACTTTTGTCTCTTTAGCTCTGGCTGATTTATCTTTAACCCGGTATCATCACTCGGCTCTTGTCTTAGTGCGTCCTCTTCTGTCTGTCGTATAGTGTGGAGAGATCGCGGTACGAAGGAAGTGAATGATCTGGTAGGTGTGTCCTATAGAGCTCTGCGCTAATAGGAGCCCAGAATGCCCCCACCAAAAAAGAAAAAAAGTGATCTTATACATGTGTAATATTGCATATAGGCAAATAGGCAAGATTTACAAAGGGGTTATATATAAAATAGACACATGGTCAGTTTTATATCATTATATCTGCGTTGTTGTATCTGTCCTCTGTTCTACATTATGACCAATCCATCCCTTAAAATATCGTTGTAGAACTGTTATGTGACATTTCATGAAACTTCGTTTCCCCTCTTGGCCACAGCTGCCTTGAAAAATATATTTTAAAGTCGGTAAAACGCCTTCCATGTAAAAAAAAAAAAAAAGAATATGTAAAAGTCACTTTGGAAAAACAAACAAACAAAAAACAAAAAAACAAAACAAAAAACCCTGAATGAAGCTCCTACTGTGTGCCAGGTATGCTCTCTCTGGCTCAGAATGACTCGATATCAGTTTAGAGATATGGTTGATAGCTTATATGCAACAAGTCATTTACAGCAGCTTAAACACCGCTAATCGTTTTTAAAAAATATATTTTATTTTTAGTCGATTTTTAAAAATCATTTTTAAGGCAAATACCAGACATCACGTTTTTTTTGCCACAACACCTGTCTATTTGTACCCCCCCCCCCCCCAAATTTGTATTTCTTTTACATGTGAATAAGAAGAAAGAAAACTCTTTGGATACAACAGTCGTATCACGGGGTCGTTACAGCGCAGATCTACGTAACAAATGAACTCCTTTTTGGGGCACCTTCCGAATCGTTTACTGCGAGGGAAATACCGGTGAACGCACACCGGCGCAATAATCTTGTGAGGTTTTAATTTTGTACTGGGGCTCTAATGCGGTACCGGGGTAAGTATTTTCCAGCCTTGTGACTAGACATGAGAGGGCACCCAACTTGTCGACGTAGTAGAGCGTGTGTGGCTGGACACGTAAGCCTTGTGCGTGCGTGCTCCGGTCAACGTTTTCCGCTTGTGATCCGCTGCGACGCATATATCAGGTGCGGTCTGCATCCCTGAGCTCGGCGGAAAAGAAGTATTTGCGTCGTGACTTCCTGGACAAAATATTCTTCGATGGACGTATTTTCTGTGCAGTTTCTCGTCACCTGCCCCCCATCCTGTTGGGGGGCAGGAGGGGGAGGAGGAAAGGGGAGACAAGATGAGAATATAGTTATGGAGCCGGTGAAGCAGCCCGATGGTGACGCCCTTGTGACGTTCACAATGATGCTAAGGACAATTAAAAAAAAAACAAAAACAAAAAAGCCCACAGTAAAGACAAAAAGGCTCAATCTGAGTAAGAATAACGAAGACAGCATGGCAGTTATTTAATTAAATAAAAGCCACACCTTCAAATAGTTAACAACAATGACTTATTAGCAGAAAATGGATTTTACAAGCAAAAATGGATATATTAAAGTAGCCTGCGTGGTATTTTAGAATATCCTAATAAATACACGTGGTTGAGTGAAATACTGAAGAAATGAATGATGCAAACATAGATGAAGCACATCAGTACCTCAAAAGAGGATTTGTTTAAATGTAAAGTGCCCTACAGTTAACCAGTGCTCACAGTCTGTTTCCCCCCTCTTATTTCTATTGAACTGGAAGAAAAAAAATGTCATATTTCTCTTTTTATTTTTAAGGTCTTCCTAATCTAAGACTTGCTTTGTGTGATTTCCATGTATTCTCTCTGATTTCCTGTGCCCTCTCCTGGCCATTGCAGGAAGAGCAGTTTTGTCTACCTCCATCTCAATGACAGATTGATAGACACCTAGGAAATGGAATGAGCTGATAAGTATGTAATGACATAACCTGGCAGCTATGTTCCGGCTTCAGTTCATACCTTATCGTGCCTTTAATGGTATGAGAGAGAGAAGGGGGAAAAAAAAAAGATCCCACAAACAATGAGACTTTACAGTGCAAAGAACTGAGGCATGATAAAGCAGAAAGCAGAGAAGCAGAGTGAATGACAGATAAGGAGAAAGACAGCTTTAAGGAGGAGAAGGCTGACATGTAATTGTAGCAGTCCTGAGAGGAGTTCCTTGGCTGGCTTCAGAGTTAAATTGAAGAATAACAGTTGGGTTCATTAGCGGTGTCACTAAGCTCCTGTTTCTGCTGACTCAGAGCGTGTGGATTCACCTGTGTGTGCTGGTGCAGTCTCTACAGTGGATACAGTTGGTCTGTGCACACTTTCTGCTGACTTGGTACAGGCATAGCTAAACACATGCACTTTTAATGAAACAGTGCTTTCCTAAAAGTACAAAAAACAGCCTCCCCTGCGTTGAACTGCACACTGACGCACATTTGCAAACGTCATCGTGTTAGCACAAAAGCAGGGTGATGCCTGTCGCCGCTGTGGGGACAGCGGCCTGGTGTAATACTCCAGCAAACACTCCATGAGCCGCGGCTTTATCAGTGATAGGACACAAGAGTAATTAGCTGTTTACAGTACAGCCAAAGTCACGTTGTTTTAAGCTGGTGAGTGTTTGGAGTTTTTCCATCCTGAGCAATCATGCCATGAGAACTGCAGTGTGAGTTCATGCAGCTGCATGAGTAGTTTTCCACACAAGTGCACGACACAGTAAAAAAAAACAAAAAACACACACACACACACACACACACACACACACACACACACACACACACACACGCTGGGTTAGAGAAGCCAGAGGTGTGCCTTTTACCTCGGTATTGCTTCATTGCTCTTTACAACCCTCTAAAATGAATCAATCTCTAATTACGCGTTCATCTTTCAAAAATAAGAGCCGTGAAAGCAGACTACTTAGAGAGAACCAGTAGACTCACATATGTGGTATAGCAAAAAGCTCACCAGGCTTTCCGAAGGTCTTCCAAAGTTTGACCGCTTTTACACTCATTGTCAGTCCAGTCCTTGTATCCGACCACTTTTAGATGGATAATTATTATTTGTTAAGCCACCTAACAGGGACCTGTGAATCATTCAAGCATAAAAAGGCTCTTAACTTAAGGGAAGAACCGGTGTTGTGTCTTTAAATTGCTCTGAGAGATGCATCTGGAACTTCAGTTGATCCATCTGCTGTTCCCTGAAGCCTCATCAGAAATGGTCTCAATAGAAGTATGGCTATCAAGAAGCCATTTTAAAGAAAGGAAAACAGGGACGAAAGGGTGAGGCATAGCAAATTACATAAGAACTGGACTGAAGATAAGTTGTAACAGGTTTTATGGAGTGATGAAATTTGAAGGTTTTAGTTTAAATTGTCAGTTTTCAGAGGAGGTCAGTACAGAGGTAAATCAGTGTCTGCAGACAATTGCGAAACATGGTGGAGGCTCTGTCATGGTTTGGTGCTCCATTTCAGCCAGTGGTTATGAGCATCTTGGCAAAACTGAGTGAATTATGAATGCAGAAAATACAGTCAGATTTTTTATACAGCACACAATACCACTTGGAAATCATCGCAAAAGGTTCATTTTTCAGCATAGTCCAGCGAGTTGCACTTTTAATTCCCAGTTCAAACCTATAGTAGGTTAACCCTAATCCCCAATGTCCAAATATCCCCCAAAAAGCCATGGGATGGAGAGGTCCCAAGTTGATCTGATAATCTGTTGCATTCTTCTGTGTCTTTTTTTATTAATCACACTGTTTAAAATCATGCAAAGCACAAGAACCAGCCATGTTAGACCAGTTTAAAGTAAATAAAAAGGAGCACCACAGCAGTTTTAAGTTGAGTGTTTTTTTTTTCATTCTGCAACGGTGTGGTATGATTGCATCATTAGTATATGATGCAATTCAACTGTTTTCACTTACACTTTTTTCAGATAAAGTTCTCCATTCAGATTTACTACAGTTCCTTTTTTTGGAAAACACAAAACAGAAGTTTGATTTGCTTGTTTCTTTAAACACACACACACACACACACACACACACACACACACACACACACACACACACACACACACACACACACACACACACACACACACACACACACACACTAATTATCGTTTTATTGTGCTTCTGAGGTTTCTTGTCACTTTGTGGTCTTTCAGTGTTTCTTAAGGAATTTCAAAGCTGCTTTTTAAGTTTTTTTTCAGTCCACTGCTTATACTTGACCATTTTTAGAGGCATGCTTTTTTATTTGTTAAGCCACTGACCTATGAATCATCCGAGCATAAAGAAGGCACCTAACTGAACCAGTTTTTTGTGTTTAAATTGGTCCTGACACAGGGAATGATAGATGCATCTAACCCTTCAGCTGAAACATCTGCTGTTCACTGAAGCCTCATCAGAAATGGTCTCAGTGGAAGGGTGACTGACAAGAAGCTATTCTTAAGGAAAGGAAACAGGGCTGAGGTGTACCAAATTACACAAGAACTGGACTGAAGATCAAACAGGTCCTGTAAGGCAGCGGTCCCCAACCCCCGGGCCATGGACCAGTACCGGTCCGTGAGTCATTTGGTACCGGGCCGTGAGTTAAGACTCGGGTGTGAAATATATGGCTTTCAGGGTTCTTAAAATCGGTTTTTAGCATTATGTTGTTATCATTTTTTTTCGTTTACTCGGTTTTCCTGGGTCTTTTCACGCGTGTTATGAATAGATCTTTTTTTCGGTACCGATACTGGTTTTATTTTGTTGTATTTATCCGTCACACCTTAAAGGCCGGTCCGTGAAAATATTGTCGGGCACAATCCGGTCCGTGGCGCAAAAAAGGTTGGAGACCACTGCCGTAAGGTGATGAATTCAAATATGAATATGTCATCAGTGTCTATGGAGGAGTCATGAAAGAGGTCCAACAGTCATGGTCTGTGCCCATCTGTAAAAAACGATGGAGGCTCGGTCATTGGTTTGGAGCTACATTTCAGCCAGTGATGTTTGGGATCTTGTCGAAAATGACTGAATTCTAAAACTTAGAAAAGTACCATCAGATTTTGTTTCACTTTGCTGTACCATCTGGCAACCATCAGATAGGCTTAAATTTTCAGCATGACAATGATCCCAAACACACTGCCAATGCAATAAAAGCATAGCTGGATAGAAAAACACAATGAAACACTATCAGTCATGGATTGACCTCACCCAACATTGCTGAAGCAATTTGGGATTGTCTTGACATAGAACAGAAAGAATGGCATCCAACAGCCAGAGAAGAGCTTTGAATGTCCCTCAAGAAGCCTGAAGAACTATTCCTGAAGATTATATTAAGAAATTAAAAGAAAGATTGCCTAAGAGAGTTCAAACTGCAGTGAAGAGTAAAGGTGGTCAAACCAAATATTGACTTTCAAGCCCATTAGAGTTATCTAAACTCTGTTTTCCCCCTGCATACTCTATTTCCTTGTTCAATAAATCATTGCGCCTATTTCGCATTTTCACAGCAAAATATGAAGTAATGGAAACTGGCTCAAGACTTTTGCTCATTACAGTAAAACAATTACAAAGTTTAAAGACATCCAAGTTAACAAATATAAATAAGCGGCACTGGTATGGGATGATCGGGCGATGGCTAATGATTTTGAGTGCGGCTAACAATGAACCGCACTCTTTAAATACATAAAGCAACAGAAGCTTTTCTTTACCTAAAGCCAAATGGCTGACTGCCAGGCTTTTATCACCTGTTGCTAAATTACACATTCTTCCTTTCTGTTGTCTTTCCTCCTTTCTGCCTTGCACACTCCCATTTGTTAGTAGTGAGTCTTTGCTTCTTGGCAATAAGCTCATGAGAGCTCAAGCTTCTCGTAAGGCCGTGGAAGGGAGTGATTGGCACGGCAAGGTGTGTCTGTCTGGATTATCATAGTTGACTTCTTAACCAATCTCTTATAAATTGTCCTTGAATTAACCCTTGTGCTTTCACCCGCTAATGCGCTCTGATAACATTCATCCCCCTGTGATTGAGCCGTATATGTGCGTGCACAGTTTCACATGGCTACATGGCTGACAGGAGAATGACTGCAGTACGTACAGATGAGAGTGTCTCTCAGATTACGGTTGAGGGGATAAAAAAAAAGGAACCTTGTTAAAACTTTCAGGAACATGGAAGTGTGTAATTTAATTTGCTTTCTGTTTCTTAGAAGTGTTGCAAACATGAAACTGTTTAACAGAATTCCCCACTATGCTTCCTGCACCACGACAATTAATCTTTGTGTCTTATCAAATGTCATTCCATTTCCTGAAAGAAAACATCTGATAGCCACTTGGATGTGACACTGAACAGATGACTTCCGTCAACTCTTAAAGCGACTTTATAAGTTATTATCAGCCTGTCAGTGTCATAACTGTTAACCCTGCCCAGCTGTAAGGAGCGTGCCACACAGAGGAGGCGCACGTCCAACACCCAGCCTCCGTTCCCCTTCTCACCTTCTCCATCCTGCTCTCTTTTTCGGATAGGCAGATAAATTGAAGCTCTAAGATCAAGTGAGAGCAAAAGTTCAAGTACTTGAAGAGGCAAAAAAACCCAACCCAGCAGTTCCTAACCCTTTCCCTCTCCCACATATTCATCTGCATATGTCTAACACTTTTCTTTATCTGTTCTCCGCAGTTTATCTCTCTTGGTCAGTTCCAGTAAGGAGCTGGTTTTTGCGTTCTCTGCAGACAAGCAGTTCAAAGAGTTCATGGGCCCAATTGGTCAGTGAAGAAGAAAAATGAAAGGAAAAAGAGAGATAGGAGAGACAGAGGAGGATATAGTGTACAGGCTAGCCCTGTCAGCATTGATCATATTCGAATATGCTCGGAGCAGCGCTGAAGGAACGCATATTGAGTAAGACACGGCAGAAACACACTAATCTGCTGCTGCCCTCAGTGTATTTTCTCATCCTCGAACTGAACTTGGCTGTGCGGACCAAGTCACTTTCTTGTTTGCTCAGTGGAAACTGAACAGAAAATGAGCAGTTCTTATGTTTTCTGGACAGTCTGAATGTTTAGTCTTTATAATTACTTCAAAAGCCCCAAATCCAACCTATTATCACATACAAAGAGGTTTATAGGCTTTTTGGAATTAAAGTTAGGTTAAAATGAACTCCTTTTGTAGAGTTTTACCCTTTTTGACATATGCAGAGGCTTATAATGACCTTGTTAAGTTAAAAGTACCAAACAATTAGAATCTAATACAAAAAACAGACACTGGAAAAACTGAACGTGATTTATTGCGAACAGAATTCAGTTAATAGGCTATTTGGACAGGAACCGCAGAGTCCAGTTGCTGGTAGTGGTGAAGATGAAGATGGAGATTTAGATGGCGCTCGGAGTGACCAGGGTGAAGCAGAGATGGGGAGGAAAGACAGAAGAGCATTGGGATTTAAAGCACTCAAAGCAGAGGCTGATTGGTTCGCAGAAGGCAGAGAAGAAAATGATTGGAGAAGAGTTATGATGTCAGAATTGAGTTTGACAGTATGCAAAAGATAAAGTGATATCAAGAATAGACTTGCAGCCTAAACTCCCATGAAAGAGGGCGGATGAGGGATAACAGATCTTCCTTATTGAACTTATGCATGAGAGTCATCAGAATTCAAATGGATTTCAAGTTCAGTGGAACACAGAAAAAGAAGTACACATTTAGTCCTACACATTTAAAAAAAAGGTCAAAGTTTCTACAAAGCATTAGCTACCTTTAAAATTAGAGTACTAAGAGATTTGAAAATGAGGTTACACAGTTTTCACAATATATGAGCCTAAACTTCAAAACCTTGACTATCCCATTCTTAATCCATAGGGTTTAATATGATGTCGGCCCAACCTTTGCAGCTATAACAGCTTCAGCTCTTCTGGAACTGCTTTCTACAAAGTTTAGAAGAAGTTTATGGGAAGTACGTTTGTGAGACACTGATTTTAGACGCAGTCTCCACTCTAATTCATCCCAAAAGGGTTTTCTCAGGACTCCATGCAGGCCAGTCAAGTTCTTCCAAACTCAATCATCCATGTCTTTATGGACCTTGCTTTGTGTACCTGTGCACAGTCATGTTGGAACAGGAAGGGGACATCCCTAAAATGTTCCCACAAAGTAAGGAGCATGAAATTGCTCCACCAAACTTTACGCTTGGCACGATGAAGTCAGACAAGTACCGTTTTCCTGGCAACTGGCAAACTCAGACTCGTGCATTGGATTGCCCGTTAGAGAGAAGATGTCTTCACTGCTCTAGGGTCCAGTGGCTGTGTGCGTTACAGCACTGAATGACTGGACTTGTTGCACAGGTGCCATCATATCACGGTACGACACTGGAAGTCACTGAGCTCCTGAGAGTGACCCATTCTTTCGCAAACATAAAACTGAAAAAAAGTCTTGTGGGTCATTATTTTTATTATTTTTTAGGTGCCTGCAATTCTTTAGATGTCATTCTGGATTCATTTGTGACTTGAATGAGTCATTGATAGGCTCTTGAAGTAATTTTGATAGACGAGCCTCTTCTGGATAGGTTCACCACTGTTGCAAGTATTCTCCATTGGTGGATAATGGCTGTCACTGTAGTTCCATGGAGTTCCAAAGCCTTAGAAATGGCTTTTTAACCCTTTCCAGACTGACAGATCTCAATGACTTTGTTCCTCAGCTGTGCCTTTAGATTGTGACATAATCTGCTTCATTTTGTCAAACAGATCCTAGTTTGACAAAGGACCTGTCAAATGTCCTTGTCCTGTTTAATGTCCCTGTCCTAGTGTAATGATTCCTTGAATCGCTACACTAGGACGGGGGCATTAATACGCAGGGACATTTATTTTGTTTGTCTCACTTATCAGCAGGTCTGACAGGCACACTTTAACCATTGTTACTGGTTGTCTCTGTACTTTGACGCTGATGGATCATCAGTGTCAAAGTACTAAGACAGAGACCTTTGGATCAAAGGTATCAACGCATCTAGCTACTCTTCTTCTTTATGACAACCTGACACTTACTTCACCCACAACGTATCTCAAACACAGCAGCTAAGTCTTTTTGAAATTTTTCCTTAAAAAGGAAAGTGGAAATGATTAATTTCCAACCAGACTGACTCAGATGATAAGTCATTTGGGGCAACTGGTCAAACTTCGCATGTACTGCTTTATCATTCATGTTTCAAGGGGAAAATATTTCGTCCAGGAAAGTAAGCAATATAAGACTATTTCCAGAGGATGAGGTAGTCAGATACTGGACTTTCACCCAGGAGGTTAGGGTTTTAGACCTTTACAAAATCTTGACTGACATATTTATGTTTTATTTTAGTTTAGTTTTCAGTTACAGTTTGTTTAGGTTTAGGCACCAAAAGTAGTTTAGGAAAATATCATGGTTTGGGTTTAAATACACCCTTTCATAACTTTAACAACATGTTAGAAGCTTAACTACTATTTTAATGGTAATCAGGACGAGTCCCACCCCATCTGATATATGACTGCTGCCTGAAGATGATCAGCAGAGGGAAAGTAAGAAAACCGGCGGCCAAGATAGGTTCATTTAAAGGTTACGTATGATGTCACAACAAGAGCAATTTTTCTTTTCAAATGTACTTAAGGATGCGGTTTATTTAAAATATTTTATATTCATAGTAGTACTGCAGTAACTTCCTCTCCAACACCCAAAATCACTCATTAGGCCCCTTTTAAAAGTATCATTTGGCGTTTTCCTGTAAACAAAGAAAAGTTAAGTTTACATTTAGTGTTACTCACCGAAGGGTTTATATAGTGTGCATATCCTGATTCTTCTTTCTTCCCCCCCTTTTTTTTTCGTCAGTGTCATCATGACACAGCCACAGAGCATCTGCATCTGCCATCACTGCCGGTATTGTGCTTTGGATCAGCTCTTGGCTCTTTAGATAGCAAATGTTCCTCTGTGTCCAAAGGTTACTTGATGACTTTACTAACGTGATGTGAAAGACACTAAAATGTTCCACAGATGCATTCGTCACTACATGCATATTCACTCACTTAACGCGCAATAGTTTTTTTTTTCCCCCATTGTAAGTGCTGACCAGAGAGTGCTATCATGGCCAAAGAAAACCAATGTTTACTGTTGGTAAGAAGCAGGAAGCGAACCTTCATCTCTGTTTGTTGAGCTAAACAAGAATAATCTCACTGTTTAACATGTCTTTAAACTACATCCATGACTTTGTCTCACTCTGTCTAAATAGTATCCTGAAGAGTGCAATTCCTCATAGAGAAAACAAAGCCAAATCTTATCCATTCCTGAATGTCAGGCTTTTAAATGAATGGTATTTGCTGTAGATTTCCCCCTCCCGAGCTTTTATCTCTTACAAGAACATCTCCCAGGTGTGTTTGGAAACTCTCAGTTTAAGTCACTTTCCTTACGCACACACTGGCTTATCTGTGTGTACCTTTCACTGTGGGCCTGCCACAACTCTCCTCATCCTGCCTGGCTGATGGCCACACAGGCATCCTCATAAGCACAAATACAAACACACACACCCATTTACTCATCCGAATGCTCCTATTCACACAAATACTGACCTGTGACCTCAGGCCGTGACCCCAGGTTAATTACTGCATTGTGAAGCAGAGCTAGATGCCCACTGATTTGAAACATACAAAAACTATATTGTCTTTAAATTTATTAGATGTTCATAGTCCCATGAATCTTGAACATGTTAGTGAGCACCACCAGCAAGTTGACATTAAAGAGGTCCTCTGAAGATAACCCATAAAAAACTTTATTCCACAGCTTTTATGGGAAAGAATGGAATAGAATTGTCCCATATTTAAGATTGTGACTCTAAAACGATATCTGCACATGACTATGCACAGTCTGTAAGCAAACCGAGAAGATTTTGTCACCAGAAACTGATTTCTGGTGACAAGATCTCTGTCAAAGGCTTGTACTGTGAGTTCTGTTGACCAGGCATGTTTAGGCATGCATTGTCTACAAAAGATTGTATTTTGCAGAAATGCAATCTTAAAAATATCCCCTATTCTCTAATGATTTATTTATTTTTAAAAAAAATCCACTGTTAATAATGACCAGTCCACAGAGCAGGAATAATTGTATCTGGTGGATAAAGCTCAGAAATATTGTTGGTTGGTCCAACAAGTTGCGTCAGCAGATTAGCTGATAAGTTCCTAGATTGGTGGTCAGTTAGCGGCAAATTCAAAGGCATACGCTGTTGAAACTCTGTTATCGCCTGGTTTACTGGGAGGCCGAAATCTCACATGCAAACACCTTAAAACCAATGCAAATAAAAGTCAAACTATTTATCAGACATTAGAGTGAAACTACATATTTGTAATAATCTTTTTAAATCCACAAAAAACACAAAGTCAAATCTAAACGTTTACCCTCTGGTTTGAACTAATATAAAGAAAAAATAGATAAAAAAAAAAAAAAAAAAAAGTTCACGTTTGCATGAATTCGCCTTTTTTCTGAGTGTTTCGTGGCAAGCCAAGCCAGCCGTTAGGATCTTACTTCAGGTGCAGATTCCTCTCACATTGTGATACTCACGGTTATTAAATATGCCATTACTGAAACCACATGATGGCTCATGTAACGCACGCTCTGAATGAACTCATTCCATAAGTATTTACTCCCGTGACATCAAAAGAGCCATACCCATAAAATGCAACACAAGTCGACAGTTGCATCATAAACATTTTGATTCATAAAGTGGCTCTGTAAACTTCTGTGTTTTGGCGCCACACCCCAAGCACTTTTCAAACGTTTTGATGACTGTCTGCCAGTTGCGGGATTAATTTATCGTTAATGTAGGATACTCTGAGTAGCAGTTGAATTTGCTGAGACATGTTTACACTCCACTTAAAAGGTGAGGCGGAACTCCAGCGAATCAAAGGAATGGAAACAAACCCGCGAGGGAAACGAGGCAGGTAAAATACACAATCACCCAACTCCTCCCCCTGGAGAAAGCTATTCACCACATTCCTGAGCATAAGAGTGTGAAACTAAAATACACACAAATTCAATGGTCACACACATTCACATGCACACCCATATGTAGATATCTAAATGGGGAAACAATAAAAAAAACAAAAAATAATAAACAAAGGACAGACAATAAGATAATAGACGTCAATTCTTAAATATATAAACGTTTACGTGAACTGACACACCAGCTATTTCTGCACATTGTGTTGCATTGTAATGATATACCACCTCTCCCTCTTTAACAAGAGGCTGAGCCTTCAGCTGTAATCACAGCAGGAACGCATCCTGCCGTTTGGACGGTTTGTAAGGGAGTACCCTGCAATAAACAAAGAATATGTCATCAGAAAACACTTTTTTTCCCTGTCGCATGTGATGAGTCATGCTGCGTGAGTTTGTTGGTGTTGTGAAGTAACGTTCAGTCTGATTGATGTGGGAAGATACTAATATTCGGTGACTGCTGTGGTGACTCTCCAGTCATGGGAGAATTCACACACACACACAAGTGTGCGCACAAACAAGCATATGAATTTTTAAAAATGATAATTTTTTTTAAAGGGCCTTACACTGAATGTGCTAGGACTCACTTTTATGAGAGGGTTTACATGAACAGGCAACAGTGTGCGAGCACTCAGACCCAAAATACAAAACAGAGACAAAGCAAGAGGCAAATTTACATAGCTTCTCCGCGGCCTGTAGCGCTATTTATCCATTTAGATCAGGGGTCACGGGGGTCTGGAGACACATGCGGCTCTTTTGTCCATCTCCAGTAGCTCCCTGTGGTTTTGTCCAAAAAAAAAAAAAAAAAAAACAGAAAAAAGAAACCTAGATGAATATGAAAACGATCCCTTTGCTGAACCTCAATTGTGATGGCTAATGTGGATGTTCACACAAATGGCTAGTCCCGAATCCTCCTAGCTATGACTGGATTTGTGCATTTACAACAACACGCACAAAACTTTATAGTTCCTTTTGTTTAAAAGAGAGCCCAAACTTGCTAATAGATAGTTTTCCCTTCACGTCACAATTTTCAGTGAATAAGAAGTAAAGAATTTTAGGTATTATAATTTTACAATGCCATAAAATCCAAAACAGTTAATTATAATCTAAGTGGAAAGTTATAAAGTACTAAATAATCATAAATAGCTCACTGCAGAATAGTGACATGTAGGGAAAGATTTGAATTCCAGGTATTAGTGCGGCTCATTTATACTTGATAGTCTTGATCACTTCCATCAAGGTAAGATAAGAAATCATTTGTTATAAAAGGTAACAATTAATTTAAAGTCACCCTTTACTGCTTCCATCGGAATTCGGAGGTGAAGTAGCAGTGAGCGGCTGCTAATCAAATGCACTTGTTTAACTGATCATCAGAAAGTCTGAGCACTTATATCTATACTTCTGGAGAATGTAAAGTGTGTTAACACATTGATACAATATTTGCAGGAGTGGATTTTCCGGCAAATTCAGCCTCTGGAAAGTGCAGAGATACTGCAAAAAAACCCCAAGAACTACAGCTCAGTCTCTACAGGCCTCAGTTAGCATGTTAAGGTTCATGACAGTAATATTAGAAAAAAAAAGACTGAACAAATATGGGTTGTTGGGAAGGGATACCAGGAGAAAATCTCTTCTTTGTAAAAAAGAACATGGCAGCACAGCGCAGGTTTGCAAAGCTCAACATATCACAAAAGCACGGTGGTGGAAGGGTGATGATTTGGGCTTATTTTGCAGCCACAAGACCTGGGCACTACAATCTCCTCTGTCTATCAAAGTATTCTAGTATTCAAATGTGAGTCCATCTCACATTTGACTCACGTGTCAATGACTCACATGTGAAGGAATTGTGAGCCATGCTGCATGACTCAGTTTCAAGCCTCTCGACATGGGTAGATGCATGCTTCCTTCCTGACACTGATAAGGCGTATGAGTCGTTAGGACGAGAATTAATAGTAAAATATGCAAATGTGAATTTGGATTTTATTTAACTCATATTGCATGTAACTTCCTTATTTCCTTTTACGTTTACAGTAAAAGGAAAATATGATGAAAGTTGTGTAGGACAAAAACTTATTGTCTTCTGTCTTTCTGTGGGTGTAGAAGTGGAAGTCCTCCAAAAAACACTGCCAAGTTGGTCCTTGTTTCTACATGTTCATATCTGTCAGTTACCAAAAAAACAAAAAAAACAAAAAAACAAAACAAAGAAATTTGCATTTTTACCGAACTTCCTTCAAACAGCATGTCGACTGGAAATATGACATAATTAAATGTTTTTTCCTCTTACACAATGGAGGCTTCAAGGCTGAATATTCACAGTGACACTGGAGGCTCTGTGGAGATAATTTAATTTCAATTTATCTCTTCTCTAATCAGTGTTTTCCATGAACCCCCACAAACCTTTGCATTATAGAAGCTTGTTCCTTCCACAGATGACAAGTTTTAGCCTTTGACCCTGGTGGGAATAATGTACCAGTCCAGGAGTGGGTCAATGAAAGGAATGACGCTGATGATGATTCTCAAGCTGGAGGCCTTCCTTCTTCAGCATCATTTTACTGCAACATCACTGGTGATGTTAAAAGCTTCTATTTCCTGGAAATTATTGCCTTTCACCTTGACATTATTAAATTCATACAAAAAAACAAACAAACAAACATCCCCTTAAGACATTTTAGTAATATTGTGTTCTGTAATCTAATTAAAAACTTATTTCATTGACTAAAAGCTCGGCATTTCCCCAGAACTGAGGTACTAATAAAGATAATCTACTAAATAATTGGTGGAAACGACATAAGCCACACGGTCAGTTACTTAAAGGCAAACAAGCTTAAGATTTAAAGTCAGAACAAACAATGGAGCCAAGAAAAGGATCCGATTTAACACTTTAACAGTTGGAAACGTCACATCATTATGATACAGTATTTCAACATATAGTGTGCACCAACAACAACAAAAAGTTTCGTTTTTAAGAAACCACCAATCAGTGTTTACATTTTTAATATACAAGCTGGTTATGATGGACAGAATGTAAAATAAATTACTGTGAATACGAGTCTCTGTATGTCATCGTGGTTTGATGTGCTCCTGCATGAGGACGCCTACTGTTGCCGGCTTCTGTTGGCCTATGCTGGCAGTGGGAACGGGAATCAAGAAGCAATTCCAAATAGTAAATTTCTGATTGGTACGCTTGAAAGCTTATCAGGACCTTTTATCAGCACTTGCATGATTTTCTGCCAACTTCAAAAAGAACAAAAAAAACAACACTTCTGTCAAATTCACTTCCAGACTCATACTTGAGTCATGTTCAGGTATTTTTTTCCTACTGGTTGTGTTCTGATTTCGAGAAGATAAAACAGGTGCATCAACACCGAAATCTTCCACCCTGTTTGGCTGTTGTTTCCGTGTCTGTCTGTGTGCTGACAGATGATGTGAATGCAACAGTGTCTGTATGTGAGATAAGTTTACAGGCATATACTTGAGAGGTCAGGAGTTGTCAGTCTAAATACAAGATATAAGACAGAAATAAAAATTTCTTAACTTGCCAGGTTCCAAAATAATTTTAAATATAAACCCAGACACAGGACATATTAGACTTTGGCATTATTATTGAACAAAAATGAAGCCAAAATGAGGAATCAGTGTGTGAAACGCTAAATGCACCCATGATTCAGTATCTTGTAGAACCACCTTTATCAACAGCATATTGAAGTAATGGTTTTCTGTGTAACATTATCAGTTTGTCAGCAATTTTGACTCACTCTTCTTTACAACATTGCCTCTTCTCATTGAGATTTGTGATGATTTATTCATGCACAGCTCTCTTGAGTTCCTGCCACAGCATTTCAATCAGGTTGATGTCTCGACTTTAACTGAGCCCCTGCAGCAGCTTGATTCTTTTTTTTCTGTTGCAGATTCAATTTCGATTGAATTTTGGCCAAGCTTCAGCTGTCAGACAGATGGTCTCATATTTGATTTCAGAATACTTTGGTATACAAACGTTTGTAGAGTTCGTAGTCGTCTCAATGACTGCGAGGTGCTCAGGTCCTGTGGCTGCAACAGAAGCCAAAATCGTCACACTTCCACCACCGTGCAAGACAGCTGGTCCAAGGTGTTTGTGCTGATTTACTGCGTTTGGTTTTCCCCAGAAATCAAACACTGGTGTGGTTCTGTGCATTATGGCCAAACATATCCACTTTAGTCTCATCTGTCCAAAGGACATTGTTTCAGGTGTCTGTTTGCGCAGCTCTGCAAACCTAAACCATGCTGCCAATTTTTAAATTCTTTTAGAGAGAGAAGATCCTCGCAGCCCTTCCAAATGAACCATAATTGTCATGGCTGTGTGAAGGCAGGCAGGAAAAGGTGGATCCAAGAGCAGGACTCGCGGAGGCACAGGTGAACTCAAAAACCCTCGGCTTTATTGTGGGATTACAGATAGAACAAAGAACTAACTAAACTGGAAAGCAACTAAACTGGCAGGCAAACAGAACACACAGGGAGGTATGAGGGTACGATGCGACAGAGAGCACAGGAAAACACAGGGCTTATAGACACAGAGGAGTAATCAGGGAATGAGAAACAGAAGGAAGATACAGCTGGGAGAGATCAGGGCTAACGAGACAAGGGAGGAGTAAAACGGAACACACCGACATCGCAAATGACCATGATCCTTCAATTTAAAAATAGGAAACAAAACACACTTTACTAAGACACGGACTAGACAGAGAAACACAGACTAGACAGTATCACTAACTAATCAGAACATAGGTCATAATCTAGAAAAGCACCAAAACATAAGAAACAGAAAAAGCTGGGTCAAAATGACCCAGAACCGTGACAATAATGGTTCTGTCTTAATCTAATTGCACTGTTTTCATAAACCTTAACATTTAACATGCTAACTGAGGCCTGTAGATGTAGGACTGCAATGTAGGTCTTGAATATTTTGCAATTTCTCTGAGCATTGCACAGTCTTACCTTGTGGTTGATTTGCTGGAACGTCCACTCCCTGGAAGATTGGCAACTGCCTTGAATGTTTTAGATTCGTGAATAATCTTTCTCACTGCAGAATAATGGACTTTAGATTGCTTGCAAATGGTGTTATAACCTTTCCCAGACTGACAAGCAGCAACATTTGCTTCTCTAAGATCATTGCTGCTGTCTTTCCTCCTTGTGTTCAAACACACCACAATGCTCCAGAACAGCAAACAACCCAAACTCCTGCTTTTTATGGAGGTGTTCACACTTGCTGATCAACAGTCAATCAGTTGCATTTGCTTAGAAGCAGCTGGCTGCCCTCTTTATTCATGGAGAAGCAGTAAGGGTGTGCTCAGTTTTTTACACACTGTTTCTCCATTTTTGGCTTAGTTTTTGCAGAATAAATACTGACATTATGCAATACTTCATGTGTTGTTGTTCATCTGAGGTTGTACTTAAATAACTTTTTCAACTTCTAAGGAGTGGGTGGTTTTTCAAGTGATAGATAAATCTTAGTGGGAAAGAAGATGTTGGTTCTTGTTTACAGGGCTGTTTTATGTCTGATGGCATAGATATCATACACACTACAGAGGTTTCTTGCAACCTGGAAGTATTTATAATAATCAGTAATCTCACTGATGAAATTACCCTACAATAACTGCACATTTCCAAGCTCCAGCTCAGTTATTATCAAAGACAGTTGACATAACAAAGCTCTGCTTGAATACACTCAGTTATACTGTGCAAAATTACAGGATGTATTTAGTCTTTCTTTAACACACAGTTGCAGAAAAAGAAACTTGTAGATAAAAAGGAGGGAGAGAAGTAGGTAAAATGGAATTGCGGGAAAAGATACAATTGGTTAAGGATTCCTGTAAAATGTGTAGAGGGCTCGGCTAACTGATAGTAAAACTGATACTTTACTTGTGACTGCTTGCTTGTCTCATCATGGTAAAATGTGGTACTGGTGATACCCCAGGTAGCCAGAACTACCATAAAGGCAGTTTTAAGTACTTATAAGTCTGTGGTTAAATTTTCTTCTATGCATACAGCCATTAACCTATCCAAGTAAAAACATTAAGACGGATTCAGTGACATTAACACTGATTTTATTAGAAAAAATATACCTTGTATCACATTTAGGTACAAGGTTAGAGCTGGGCACGTACACACTATGTTAAAGAAAGTATAAAATACAAATACATTTCCAAAATACAAGTATATTAACACAAGACCATATATGCAAATTCTAAAACCATGCATTCCTGCTGCACCAACAAAACCCAAACGTGTTGTGCATTTATGGGGTGGCTGTAGCTCAGGTGGCAGAGCAGGTCAGCCACTAATCAGAAGGCTGGTGGTTCGATCCCAGGCTGCATCCTGGCTGCATGCCAAATATCCTTGGGCAAGATACTAACCCCATGTTTGCCTACTGGTGGTGGTCAGAGGGCCCGGTGGCGCCTGTGTCCGGCAGCCTCGCCTCTGTCAGTGCGCTACAATGTAGCTTGCTATCGCCTGTGTGTGAATGGGTGAATGACTGAATGTAGTGTAAAGCGCTTTGGGGTCCTATGGACTAGAAAAGCGCTATACAAATGCAGGCCATCTATGAATACACATATGTTCATCCTTTTTAAAAACAGGGACGAATACATATGTCGAACGAACGAATGAACGAACATTAATTTGATTAATTTGTTTTGATTAATGTTTGGATAATGCCCCAGTCCCACATTTGTTTCCCATTTAAATTTTTTGTAACTTGTGTAAATTATTTGTAACTTCCCATATTATACTGCAGTATATATACTAAGCTTCCTGTACTGCTGGTGTGTGTGTGTGTGTGTGAGAGAGAGATCATTGAAAATGTTGGTAGCAGCCACATTAGCAGGTCTAAAAGAAGATTTTTGTCAACTCAAAATGCCGCCACGAAACTTCACATATGTGTATTTTGACTTTAAAAGATGGGTGTTGTCTCAGCTGATGCGACTGTGAGCCCATCATAACATGATCTCCAGACTGAATTTGCTAATGTTGTGACTTAACTTCAAATTGGCTGTAACGCCATGACCATAGCAGAAGCGGCCCATGCGTAATTTAGTACTTGTCAAGCCAGCATAAATAAACACAATTTTTTAGAAGCAAAGTTCTCAGCAACAGCCTCAAAGGCTGTCAACAGAACAATGTGATCCCTCTCTGTCTTCCCACTAGTGAACAAACACTCAGTTCAATCTTTTTGGGCAACTGGATAAACCGAAAGCAGCTGCAACTGTTTTTACATCTGTCCAACGCTGCTCCCCACCAACTCTGTCACTGAAGAGCTACTCCAATGCATACTTTAGGTTAAAATTACCACTACTTTTCAGATATATATTGAATTACTTGGAGTTAAGGGGAAGCAAACAGTGCCAGCATATTTTGGGTTAGGAGGAGGTGGAGGTGGTAGGTGTGCATGTCGTGTGCTGCTCATGGCTGCTTCAGCAGAGCAGATGCCTGCTGAGAGAGGAGACTGAAGAAACATGATCAACACTCACACCTGCTCTGATGGCCAGACCCTGAGGATGAAATATTGCTAAGGTTTCAGTTTTTCCCGAGAAGACTAAAAAAAGGGCCAAAGTGAATATTTAGTTTTCCACTGTCTGTTCTTCGGCCTCAGTTAATTTAGGATGATCACTGCCTTGGGTGTTTCTGTCCAGACGTTTCCAAATAAACAGCAAAATTCTAAAGAACTTATTTAAAATTGGCCATTAGTCTCCGAGTGCCAGTAAGCCTGAACAGGCCTCTTCTTGGGAAACTTTGTAAATATGTGACCATCATTTCTGTGACCATGCTTTCCTAATTATGATCAAATCCATGCAAGTTTACCACGAAACTTGTTTCCTCTCAAACATCGTTGATCAGACTAAGAACAGTGCCGACTTTAATCTACAGAAAACATTCCTGGAGAGAATATATATCCATACAGTTTGGACAGAGTACCTGTGATTGAAAGCAGAGGAACTTTGCAGTGTGTGCAGGCACAAATGTGTGTGTGTGTGTGTATCCCCTTTAGTTGACTAAATTGCCTTGTGTCTGTTAGTTCTGCATGCCTCACTCTGACTGGATTCACAGACTGGTAGTGAAACCCAACACTCACACAGGGGAGAAAAGCCTTTCCCAAAAGTCTGGCTTGATTTCTTTACGAGGTGCAGTGTCACACTAGGTGGGCCAGCACACAGGGGAGTCTGCAAAAACCTGACACTGAACACGCCAAAACGAGCCCGCGCCACTTAAATTTACTCGAAGAAATTAAGATGCTATGTTTTCACAGAGCAGGATGTCCTGGTTTTAATACGGGGAGGATGTAAATCAAAGAGAGAGAAAAGAGCAGAGGGGGCAAAAGTGGAGTGGATCAGAAAAGCTGACCTCTGCTCATGAGCGAAGGTTATTTATGTGAGCAAGGTGAAAGACCAGGCCAGGGTTATAGCAAGGCTGATTTCTGGTGTTGACAAGAAACTTTGACATTTTGCGTAAAACTAGATTTTGCTAATGACTCAGAGACAGAGTATTTCAGAAGGCTGTTCCTCCCCAAGTGTATCATTAGCTGCTCCATTGACGTGCTGAACCTGAGTAATGACGCAGGATATGGAACTTCACTATTGCAACAGGAGAACCACTTTAACACAGCACTTTGTGAACATGACATCTTGTTAGTGACATATTTTCCTCAAATTTTAAATCCCTTTTTCACATATCTGTAGTTCATTTTCTCATTACTCATTTCTTTCTCTCCATCATTTTCCTGCCCCGCCTAGCTTTTCAGTTTCAATTACAGTCTTTACAACCAACATCGGCGCTGTCCACCCTCCGTCTACACGCCCGTGTTTTCTTTTTATATCCTTTAAAATACCTAAATGTCCTCAGTTTGTTCATCTGGCTGCCAGACATGAAACAATATATGAACTCATTTTCTCTCTCAGCCCTCCTCTGCTTTGTCCTTGTGCTCCCGAGGCAGCGGCTATAAATCTCAACGGGCCACTAAGTGTCTTATCTGCTGTGCGTATTGGCTGTCTCTGGTTTGCCCAGGCAGAGTTTTAATGAGGACACCGACACCCTTGTTGCCTTTGTGTGGTCTGCTTGGAGTCTTAACAATATGACGCTGCATTCTATAAACCAAGGGAGGCCAGTGTGATCACCATGTTTGCAGAGGAAGCAGAGAAGATGCTAACTGGCTTGTGATCAGAGTCTGATAATTGCACAGAAACAAGCGAACCCGCTCTCATTACAAAGTTGGAAAAAGGAAAAAGTAATTTCCTGTATATGAAGTCACTGAGCCTGTGATGCAAACTGTCTGGAACGTGGTTTAAAGAGAGGTGAATTCAGTGGTTTAGGTCAGCTGATGTAAATACCTTTTCCCCCCCCCGTCACAGCTGACAGAGGGCCAACACCAATAGACAGAAGAGACGGCTTTCAGATGTAGAAGAAGCGTGGGCTCCAAACGCGTTTATGCAGAGAGGGTGAGAATTTATGACTCAAAATGTGGTTTTGTAAAAGCATATGATTTTGAATTACATCATCAGCTTTAGAAACAAACCAGTGTGAAATGTGTTCGTTCAAGTTTAGTCCCTGTGTGTTAGTGGAAGTGGTTGAATTCATTCACGTCGAGGAAAAACAAGTCCTCGGGTATGCAGGGTGGTGCAGTAATGCAAGAGGGTACAGCGTTTTACAGCAAATTAAATGCAATTTGTAGCACAGTCATTACATTCCTTGAAACCACTGATGCCAGCAGCCTTGATCTGTTATAAACTTTGTTATATTTTTCATTTTCACACTCTATTCAAAAAACTGTTTTTCCAACAGTAGTTCTTACCTTGGTCATGGATCTGCCAATTGACTAAGATGTTTCAGAAGCATTTTTGATTGAATCCTTTTATCAAGTTATATGCAAAAGCATCCTACATGGTTCACATTTCTGGAGGCTCAGCAGAGGAAAAAAGAGGACAGCAGTTGCATTGAATTTTTTAGTTACAAGTAGTTGCAATGACCATTTTCAACATCAAGGTGATTGCACAGATCACCTGGTAGGAGGCAACCTGTCTCCAAACAATCGTGGCACTCACAGAAATCGCTTTCAATTCAATTCAATTCAATTTTATTTATATAGCGCCAAATCACAACATAAGTCGCCTCAAGGCGCTTCATAGATACAGAGAAAAACCCAACAATCATATGACCCCCTATGAGCAAGCACTTTGGCAACAGTGGGAAGGAAAAACTCCCTTTTAACAGGAAGAAACCTCCGGCAGAACCAGGCTCAGGGAGGGGCGGCCATCTGCTGCGACCGGTTGGGGTGAGAGAAGGAAGACAGGATAAAAGACATGCTGTGAAAGAGAGACAGAGAATAATAACAGATATGGTTCAATGCAGAGAGGTCTGTTAATACATAGTGAGCGAGAAAGGTGACTGGAAAGGAAAAACTCAATACGTCATGGGAATCCCCCGGCAGCCAATGTCTATTGCAGCATAACTAAGGGAGGATTCAGGGTCACCTGGTCCAGCCCTAACTATACGCTTTCAGACAGACCTGCGAAAGTGTGAAAATAACTGGCAGCTAATTTATAAAAGTAGACAGATTGCCAACATGTTGCAATCCATCTCAGTAAGTCTGCACCAATGACTGCAGTTTGTCTACGATGTGTCTCTTTGCAGTAGGGGGACTTGATTCAACTGGTTGCATTTTGGGTGCATTCCTGTTAAATGTCCATCCTGCACTAATTATTTCACAATTTCTGGAGGTGTTTCTGAATTTTTAAGTGTGAGTGTAAGTTCATGTGAATTTCTGTGCATGTAGAGGCAAAACATTTGTGAGTTTTGTTGATTTATCACAGTTAATCACCAACTTTGACCTCATCCAAACCTCATACATACTGATAGCAGACTGATTCCATCTTATTACAGTTTTATCGCCTTCTTGATGCACCAACTTTGCCAAGTGCAAGTAGTTGCAGGCCTGGTCCCTGTTGTAGAAGCAACCATCCCATTTCTTGTGCTGCTTACTTTACAACGAGGAACTGGAAACACAGATGCTGTCAGTAGTGATATCTGCTCATAGTATCTTTTGCCAGCTCCGAGCACTGCTTCAGGTGTTTGTGATGCTTGAAGACACGTCTCAGAAAGAGGACGACTGAAGCACGACTGATTGGATTTGCACTAACCCACAGCTGCCCTGGTAATTGTAGTGATGCATGAGTTTGATGATGAGTAGATGCAAAGTAAACTTCAAACTGGCAGGAATGCTATGAATTGTAGGAGCTTGTTTTGGCCTTATGGTCAATACTGTCTTCTGTTTTTATGAGGGTACCTTTGTCATATGCGGAAATCCTGCTTAATTGCCCATTGATCTAGGCTGTATCTAGTACAAATGGAATTTCGTGTTCGCAGTGTTGTGTCAATAAGGTATGTGGAAAAATAAGAATAACTAAGACTCTCCTTGTGTCGAGTTCTGCTGGCGCCACTGACTTTGTGTGTGTGTGCGCGTGTGCGTGCGTGTGTGTGTGCATTTAATTAATGCATGCACTATTGATTTAAGTCCTGCCACTTGCTCATGTCTGTACTGGTCAATACTTTAAAACTTTCAGTGCTTATAAGATGTCTTTCTGATCAGGAGTTAGTTGTTAGAGTTAATAGAAATTTCTTGTCAGTGGAGTGATTTGAAACAGTTTTTCAGCACAGATGAAGAAACTGAAGGTAGATGACCAACACTGGCAAAAACATGGGGAACACACTTTCCTTCTGCTCCAGTGTTGAGTAATTACCTGTTTTGTTTGCGTGTTTTGTGTTCCAGCTTACGTACTTGCAGGGTACAGCTACATCTGGAAGGTGTTTGAAACCATAACATATATGTGTTTGCAGCACTATCCTCCATTGACGTAAGAATGCATATTCAATCTTGGCCGGGAGGTAAACACAAGCGCCTTAAGCTTCTCACAAATGTGGTCATCATGTGCTAAGAGGCAATTAAAATTCTTATTTACTAGCCTGTTAAATTCATTCATACATTCGGATGATGAGAAGCTGTATGCCGAAGAACCCACAGGTTGGAATAAGTGTCTTTTACTTAAAGGCTGTGAACACTAAATAGTGGTAACCTTGAAAGAAAACATGCAGGCATGAATTCATAGTCAAAACATAAGATCAGTGTTACGTAAAACAAAATAGGAAAAAAACCCATACACATAATTTTGTCTCCGTTACAGATTAGAAATGAACAAGTATTTTTTTGACTGCATTAACTGTTGAGACGTTATACACCTCAGCAGTTAATGCAGTACAATTATTCAGAGGTTTTGATGTAGTTAGGCAAATTGATGGAAACACAACAAAAAAAAAAGCTAATTTTTAATAATTTGTTGACAATCCCTTCAAGGGGAATGGCTGCGTGATGTCTCGAGCCCACAGACCAAACAATTCCTTTCAAACAAACAGCACACAACAATTCCTCCTTTGTGATGCTTTGTCAGGTCTGTGCCGCAGCTTCAGTTGTTGCTTGTTTGTGGTTCTTTGTGCTTTTAGCTTTGTTGACTTGATCGCTGCACAACATTTCACTTCAGTTGCGTAATTTCACATGAACTTTGCTGCGCTTAAATGAGCAGACAGTAGGACACGGGGATCTTCAAAAAGAGCTACCTCTGTCTCCAGCCATGCCACTTTTTAACATGAGTGATCAGATGCCAATGGAAAGCATGCACGCCCATGCATCACGCCGTCTCTGCTGTCCTTTCATTCTATTACATGTTGATTATTACTTTGACCCGTCCAAAGTGTGCTTTTCCTGAGCTGGTCTGACTTTCTTGGATGTTCTTGGATGTCTAATGTGACCTTTTTGTGCTCAAGGCTGACAAATTGTTTGCACCTTGTGGTGAATCCTCTGTGCTTGCTCCTTTGAAGTCGTCTCTTTAAAGTAAACTTGGACAATTATATCCCTACCTCCTGGAAAGTGTTCTGCACTTGGCTGGATATTGCAAAGGGCCTTGTCTTTACCATGACAAATTATCCTATGATCATTCACCGCTGCTGTCTTCAGTGGATGTCTGAGTTCACAAAGGTTCTTTTTGTTTCTCAGAATGAAACAAACTCTTGACTGGGTGCTTCCTAATGTTCTCATTATCTCCGATTGCGATTTGTTGTTGTACATTTTAAGGTTTCACTTGTATAAAGAGCATGTTGTGGGTTCACAGCCACAGCTAAATGCAAAGGGCAGAGTAGGATCTTGGAAAGATTCCACCTTTTTACTTCTTTAATTGGACAAAGAGTTGTCTAATTACATTTCATTCATTTAAATACCCTCTAACTAAAGGTGAGAGTCTGGAAATTAAGTTCAACAACTAAAATAACCCAAATTATAGTACTACATGAGTCTAACTAGCCTCTTTTTTGTGAGATACAAATCCCTGATAAAATGTTGTAGTTGTACACCAACGATCCTTTTCAGTATCAACTTCCCAAGTTATTTCCGACTGAAACTGGAGCTCACTGTACCGTGGATGCTGCCGAGGCTTTTCGTTGAAAGCTAATACTTTAGCTTCTTTGAAAGGACAAGTATTCAACACATGGCTGAGGACACAGCAGGAGAAAGGACTGCTTTCTGACCCTGCGCTACTTTGACCTCACGATGACCTCCACTGAAGTAAGGAAGAGATCCCCTTCACTGATCTCTGTCAAATAAAACACTGACCACTAATATATCAGTCAGCATTCGTCAGCCGTAATGGCGGTCCATCCTCAAATGCTCTATTAAAGACAGGTAGGGCACATATTGTTAAGCTTTTTAAATGTTTACTAATTAGGGCCAGCAGGATGATCTGGTCCTCATTCAGACACTTTGTGGCTCAGTTTTATTAAAACAAAACACCCTGTGGCTTAGCAATTTCCACCCCCATTGGATTAAAAACACTTCCCTCTGTGATTAGATCTTCCTGCCACGGAAAAAGAAAACAAATTTTGCCCAGGTAAACAATGCAGACAGAAATAGAGGTAATCTTGGCCTCAGACCTCAAATATTCAATCAAACCATCCATGGTTTAGGAAGTACTCATGCACAGCCTGATCAGCTTGGCGGATGCTCGTCCCTCTCCTGAGGAAGTTCACCACAGCAGGATGTTAACTCTACCACCTACTGCACATCCACACTTAGAAAAACACATGTTTGGCACCACTGTGGTAAACATCTAAGATAAGCAACAAAAGTTTCTCTCTTCTTGACCTCAAACATAACTACGCAAGTGTGTGCGAAATGCCAGGCGATCTTTTCACTCAATAAACAGCCAACCACAGTGAGAAAACCACTGGTTTACTGGTTATCTACGAGAAAACCAAAGCCAGTACAGATGATCCGGTAATTTCTAAATATACCCGATAAGCTACTCTGTCAGGATACCTGTGCTAATATGCTATATGCATTCACAGATTTCCAGACTAATAGACAGGCGTGCCTATACGATAGTGAAAGTGATAAATATCTGTTAGTGAGAAAGATGAGTCAGAGCTTGTAGTAACTGAGCGCTTCAGTGGTATATTGCAATGGTTACTTAGAAATTCACAGTAGAAACAGGGAATGGCACAGGAGTTTCCTTATAACTGTATGTAACTGATTTCCATTGCATGGTGAAGTTCTCAGGTTTGAGACCAAGATGAAAGGCAAACCCAATCTGTGAGACAAACTAGAGTGATCCTGGTCCAAAACCTGGATAAGTGGAAGGGTTACGTCACGAAGGGCATCCGGCGTAAAATTTTTGCCAAATCAACATGTGGATCCATCCACTGTGGTGACCCATTGGGAACATGGGAGCAGGCAAAAGCACATTCTGCAACACTTATATTGTAATGTAAAGACCCAATAATAAACCCTTGTATGCAAAGCGTGTGGCAAAGGGGGGGGGGGGGGGGGGGGGGGGGACTTGCTCTTAATGGAAAGAGACCTCTGGCAGAACCAGGTCGGGAAAGGTAGCCATGTGCTGTTTTAAATGTTAAAGAGAGGTGGATTTTCTATGAAAGCATAACTCAGGACAAGAAATCCCCTCTTAACTCGGGTATGGCGATAATAATCAAACATGCCCAACGATTACGTTTTATAGTGAAATTCTTGTTAACTGTATAACGATTTAGGTAGCATAAAGGATAAATTACATTAAAATGAGACATTTTTAAATGTTTTTTTGGTCAGAAGAGGCAAAAAAAAAAAAAGGAAAGGGAAGAACTTACAAGGCTGTTAGAGAGTGTGTGTGAATGTGTGGTTTTGCTTGCCTGCACCTCTAAACAGACTTGCTGGGGCCAGGTAAGGTAGTGAAGCACAGTTGTTGACACACAAGTCTGTGCTTTTTGTCACCTGGAGAAAGGCTGCATGCTAAAACTTGTATGCGATGCAGACAGATGACAGCCTTGACAACATTGCAAGAACATGGCCTGAGAATTTTTGCTCTGTGCTGCGGTGAAGTGGGCCTCAAGAGACAGATTTCTTGATTAGTTTTCTTTCTCAGGCTCTAACTCCTGCTATTTTTTCCCAGCAGTAAGACAACAACATTTATATTTTGAATTGTAGTCAAATTCTTGAGGTCTGTCTCTCTCCCCCCTACTTTAAATGTCCTCTTGGCAGTCTGTGCCTTTTTAAATGCGCACAGCCCTGCAGAAAGAAAGGCGATTTGAAAGAAATATAGTGCAGTTAGAGTAAATTTTACTTATCGATGTGCAGCGTACCTGCAGCCTTGTTTCTGTACACAGACAAATAGCAGCAGAAGGGTCTTCTGAAGGGAGGAAATGTCTAATTATGTTGACTTTGACAACATGCCAGTTTCACTATCATAAAGGCGAGGTGCGCTCAAACAAAAAGGCCAGCAGAAAAGCTCCGAGAACAAACTAACATTGCTCTCTCGCTCTCTCTGGCTCTTTCTCTTGCTCTCCCACCTTGCTGCTTTTCCAGAAAGTCAATATTGACCTTCAGTCATAAAGCAGGGTCTCAGATCTTATGTAATTTACTGCGTACAGTAAAATCCAGAGATGTGAGGGAGAGAGCCCCCGAGAGCAAGCAGACACACAAGGGGGTTATGTAGAAAGATTGCTCTTGGTTGTATTATGTTTCAGAAGAAAAAAGACTTACAACATGGAAAAGATGTGAGGGGAGTGAAAAGGGAAGGCAATAGACGAGGATGATGAAACAACAGAGGGGCCTGAAGGATGTGTTTAAGGCTGGTAGGTAAGGGGATTTAGTGGTGGGGATGGACAAAAGAAAGGCAAAAATCTTGGAAGTGGTGCTGGAGGGCAGTGAAGGGGAAGAAAGAGGCCAGACAGGAGGGGTGAGAAGAGGCTCAGGGTGGCAGTGAAGGCTACTGAAGCTCTGCAGGAGTTTGGGAACCAGTGAACCTTGCTCTACCCTCCCACCTCTTCTCTTCTCAGGCCCCTCTCCATCAATGTGAGGAAAGCCTCCTGTCGTGCTGGCAATATGTTTCCCATGAGCTTTAACATGTGGCCCATTAACCCTTCTCTGGAACATCTCATGCTGTTATTCTTACGTGTTTGGTGGAAGCTTTATGGAAAATAAAATAATATTTTGCTGAAAACACGATGACATCTCAGTGACCGCAAAGATGGAGATGAACCGGCAAGGGGTGGGGGGACAGGGGGATGATGAGGCAGTTTAATGACGATAATGGTGATATGATCACGAGGAACTCCAATGTCAGCAGTCTCTTTCACAAATTGTCATAGACACCATTATGTCACTTACTGCTCTGTGAAGATATGGGTCAGCATTTTGGCCTCTACCATGTTAATACTTAAAGTTTATACTTTAAGTTTATAGTTAATCCTCATTGGACCAACATATCTGTAGCTTGAAAACGAGTCAATAGATACTGCGAATTAGAAAATGTTGTTGATGTTACACCACTCCAGGACAACTTGGTGTAAACAGCAGAACCGAGTTTATTTGGGTACTTCAGAACCGTGGCTTTCACATACAGAGCCCAAAAATACACTCTTCTTCTTTTCCTTTTTCGAACATAGTTTTTTCTTTTTTCGTGACTGCCCCCTACTGGTGGAAAAACATGTAGCAGCCAAAAATCCAAACATATAGTTGAATAACACAAATACCAACAGATTTATGCAATGTTTTGGACATATTTTAGCTTTACACTTTACCAAGTGCTACATTCCTCCCCTGCTAAATAAATGTTGTCCCAACATTGAGGAAACATGACAATAAGAAACAAAAATAAACAACTATACTTCTCTTTTCCTTGTGACAACGTAGAGATGGCGTAAGTCGGAATAGGATTTAGCAGTGCTTTAAGATCACTTTCATGATGCACTATTGGACCTCAGGTGACAGAATCACATGTTACTCTCTTACCAGATAAGCATCGGCTTATAACAATGCTGAGTTGTTTCCAACAGTCCACATACAATTATTACCCTCTAAGACATTACTATCACTTTATCACGTGCTCCGGATCTTATCAACTTAGATAGTAACCATTTAATCACAATTAACCTCATCAAACATAACGATCCAATGTCTTACGCTACCATCCCAAAAGTATCAAATACTTGTGTCACCATATTGGTAAGGCCTTGTAAGTCCCCATACATTTTTGAAAAGTAACATCATTTAAATTCAAAAAAACTCTTTCACAGTTCAATAATAACTAACTGGCACATAAGCTGCATAGTAAGGCATCTGTAGAGCTGCCCAAGGTACTCCAAACTGGTCATAGAATGGCGGTGCTGCTGCACTGGCATACAATGGGTTAACACTGTGACCAATTGCTCTTTGAACTGGTTGGCCAAACGCATCATAAGTCAATATTTTCCGTGGACATCTCTCCCTCTGAGATCTTCTCGGCTGCGGTTCCGACAGTTCTGGGTTCATTTCACTGGGCTGACCTGGCGAAGCAACAGTGTCTGATGATGCTGAGGTGTCATGTTCAGCGTTACCTTGTCCATTCACCATTTCTACTTGAAACTCTTCAGCATCCACTCTAAGCTCCGTGCTCTTTCGCTGAAGGTCCTGGTCCAGTTCAGTAGCAGGTGCAGACACCATTAAATCCCCTTGAGGCTGACAGTGGTGGTGCCTCACTCTCTGAGACCAATACTGTTCTTCATCATCTGAGCTCTCTATATGGTTCGATGCGTCTTGTAGGTCTCTTTGTTTTTGTGTCTGTGTAGTGTGGCTTCGTTCAGTTCTTGTTATTGTGGGAAGCGGTAATGCATTACAGGGCATTAACATGTTGCGGTGGAGGATACGGCCTCGCCCAGCACCACGCTCCGGCTTAACCTCATAAACAGGGCTGTTTTCCCCCTTTTGAGAGATCACTATGTGAACTTGATCCTCCCAATAGGAGCGTAACTTTCCCGGGCCTCCCCTCTCTGACATGTTCCTGACAAGTACCCTGTCCCCAGGTGAGAGTACAGCACTTTGTCTCTTCAGGTCATAATGTGATTTCCCTCTTGCCAGAGTCTTTTTAATGTTTCTGGATGCAATGTCATATGCTTCTTTCATTTGTTGTTGCCATTTGTGAGCATAATCCTCATATGATTTGCATTTGTTCGTCTCACTCAGTCCAAAAATTACATCAATAGGGAGACGTGGATGTCTACCAAAGAGTAAATAAAAGGGCGAGTACCCTGTCGAGTCACTAGTTGTGCAATTATAGGCATGCACAACTTTGTTTACATAGTCACTCCAGTTTCCTTTCTTTTCCTCATCCAGGGTCCGGAGCATTGACAGCAAGGTACGATTAAACCTTTCCACTGGGTTCCCCTGTGGATGGTAGGGTGTGGTCTTTGAATTGGCTATTCCTGTGTACTTCTGCAGCTGTTTGAATAAATGGTTTTCAAATTCTCTGCCTTGATCGTGATGTAATTTATCAGGAAAACCAAATTTCAAGGAAAAGTCATTAAAAATTTTGTCTGCTGCTGTTTTGCCAGATTTGTTGCGTGTAGGGTAGGCTTGAGCAAACTTGGTGAAGTTGTCCTGTAACACTAAAATATACTCATACCCTCCCCTGCTCTTTTCGAGATGGACATAGTCTATTGAAACCATTTCAAAGGGTGCAGTAGCCGGCACGTGACACATGGGGGCCCTACACTGAACTGTAGGTTTTTTCTGAATATTACATTTGCACACCTGTGTGATGAAAAACTCAATATCTTTGTACATATTCGGCCAATAAAACCTACTCCTTGCCAAATTCATCACACGGTCCACCCCCAAGTGACCCATTTCGCAGTGAAGGTGTTTGTACACCAGTTCTTTGTGCGATTCCGGAATCACAATCTGAGTGTAAGTCACAGTCTTTCGTATCAGTAACCCGTCATCTGAGATAAACAGCTTTTTCCACTCGTGTAGTAGCTGTTTTCCTGTAGGGGTTTTGAGCGCTGATGTCTTGTCAAGACTCGCACCAGTACTCTTTAAGTTAAGAACATAAGCTATGGCAGGGTCCTGCTTTTGAGCTTGCAATAGCTCCTGCGTTGTGATCCTCACATCTGGCAGATTTTCTGTAAGTATTTTGTTTACTTCTGGATTGCATGTTATGGCTGATATCCAATCCAGTTGTTTGTCTTCCTGTGTTTCAATGGCATTCAGTACTGCGCTTAACACTTCAGGCGAACACAGCTCAGTACATTCTGACATGTATGAATCCATACTAGAAGGTGTTCTGGACAAAAAGTCTGCATCAACGTTACTTTTTCCGGGTCGGTATTTCAGTGTTATGTTAAAATCAGCCAGCTCGGAAACCCATCTGTGCCCTGTTGCATTCAGTTTAGCTGTGCCTAAAACATAGGTTAAAGGGTTGTTATCACTGTACACTGTCACTGAGGGAGCATAGAACAAATAGTCTCTAAAGCGCTCAGTCACAGCCCATTTTAGTGCCAAAAACTCAAGTTTCCCTGAGTGCCACCTGTAGTTCCTCTCAGCTTGTGTTAATGTTCTTGACCCATATCCAATGACTCTTAATTTACTGTCCTGCCTCTGATACAAAACTGCACCAAGGCCTTCTTCTGAAGCATCGATGTGCAGAATGAAGGGTTCCTCAAACTTAGGATAAGCCATCACAGGTGGATTAGTCAAAACATCCACCAAATAGTCTAGTGCTTTTTGGTGGCTGTCACTCCATATGATTTTTTGGGTGGGTGCAGCATGCCCCGCCTTGGCTGACCGCGCTGGTGTTTGGGTGTGGTCAACTGAGAGTAAATCATATAGGCACTTTGCATGTCTTGAAAAATCTTGTACATAGCTTCGGTAGTATCCTAAAAATCCTAAAAGCTTTCTCAGCTCTTTAATGTTTGTTGGTGGGTTGTCCTTCAAAGCTCGTACTGCTTGTACCTCTTTGTCATCCATTTTGTAGCCGTCTGCTGAAATGATTTTGCCCACATAGCGGACCTCATTTTTAAACAAGTCACATTTATCAGGTCTTAGTTTTACTCCCCAAGCCCGCTGACGTTTGAGAACTGATCTCAAATCTTCAATATGCTGTTCAAATGTTTGACTGTACACCAAAACATCATCTAAATATGGAGTGCATATTTTGTCCCTCAAGCCTTCCAAACTTTCCTCCATGCTCCGCTGGAAAGCTGCAGGTGCATTGGTGAGTCCAAATGGGATTCTATTCCATTCATACAGCCCCCAGGGTGTTGTGAAGGCGGTATATTTTTTTGAGTCTTCGCTGATTTCACCTTGATAGTACGCTTTGCCTTGGTCAAGCACACTAAACCACCTATTGCCGCCAAGTCCATCAAGGATTTCCTGTATTCGTGGAATAGGGTGTCTGTCTGGAATGGTCTTTTTATTGAGGCCCCTATAATCAACACACAGTCTCAGGCCTCCATCCCGCCTCCTCACACACACTATTGGAGAGGCATATGGTGAGGTTGATTTGTGAATAAAGTCTTTTTTTTAACAAGTCCTGAATGTGACTTTTTACTTCATCATAGAGAGCACGTGGGACCGCATTATAGGATTTGGCTACAGGAATCTGATCAGTGAGTTTGATATCCATTTTTAAATTTTTTATGTAACCAACTTCCTCTTTGTGTTTAGCAAATGCGCCTGACTCCTCCCTTAACATTTCCAAGACAACTGCCTGTTGTTCTGTGTTAAGGTGGCCCAAATTGACAGGTGGTTCCCAAGGCTCTTCTGCTGAGCTAGGTGGGTTCTGATTGTCTTTTTCTACAATCGAGCCTATCTGAGCTTCTTTGAGATTTACAGGATAACTATGTGTTACCCTCTCTATGTTACCTAGAAGGGTTTTAGGTGGCAGCACAATGTCATGTTTGGTAGCATTAGTAACATAGATATTGACTTTGCGGGTACTGCCTGATATAGACAGCAACTGGCAGTTAGATTTCAGACCCTCATCTAAAGACAAGTTTTCATCTGGCTCAAAAAGCATTTCACTTTTTACCTTTAGGTCTGTTTTGATGGAACAACTAACGCCGTACATTTGTCCACTCGGTACGACAATAGCTTTGCGTCCTGATCTGATAGGATAAGTAACCATCTCGCTACTGGTGGTGTGGATAAGGTTCAACAGTGCTTCTGCTTTGCTTGATCCTACTCTTAGAGAGTTTCTGAGTAAAGACAAGCTTTCACTGGACTGAGTAGTGTCTTTTTTTATCAGTTCCTCAATAGCATTAAACCCTATTATTGGTTTTTGCATCACATCCTGACTTACTAGGATTGGAACCCGAACCTCATTCTGAGCTACAGCTTTTCCTCTCGAATCACAAAGGCTAAGGCTAACTTCTACCCAACCCTGGAAAGGGACTTCAGATCCATTTACAGCTCTCAAGTCTAAAAGTTCATCCTTACTTAGTAAATCGCTGATGGGGTGAACTTCTAAGTGAGGTAAATTGTCTGATTTCCAGCATGCACTCATTATTGAAACTTGGGCTCCCGTGTCCCACAGTGCCTGTGTTTTGCAGTTATTCATTCTACACCATACTAGACACTTTCTGCCCACGAGCTGTGCTACTTTTCTTTTTTTGGTACTTAAATTTAACACGTTTGGGGGTTGGTTCCTAATTTTAGGATTTCCTGAGTCAGTTGGTGATGCTAGGGATAAGCTTTGGGCCTTGGGAATGTTATCACATTGGGACATTGGTGGTAAAGCTGTGGCTTGTCCCGCAGTCACAGCCCCGCCCAGTTTTCCTGCTTCTGAGCTCCCCTTACTTTACATCCCTTTGCCCAGTGAGAGTCACTGCCACATTTGAAACAATGGTCACAGTCCCTGTTTTCTTGTTGACATGCAGAGCATCGCCTTTTTGGTCTCTGAGCTGCCTTTCTGTACGCCCTGACTTGTCTACCACCATCACCACTTCTATCTCGTTGGACAGTTTGCACTAGTGAAGCTACCTGTCCTGTGAGTTCCCTAATTGCTGAGTTACTTTCCTCAATTTTTGCAAATAAGGAGTTATCTTTGAGGGTTTTAGCCGGTTTTGTGTCAGGCTGGCTTGTGCGGGGATCAGTAAGCGCTACATTCTGCTCAACTACATTTAGTCCTGTTCTAAATGACCTGTGGGCTTTTGCCTTTAACGCTCTCTCGCTTTCATTGTACTGGGCTGTTTGCATTTTCATTAATAAGAGTTCATCGCTACAGTTTTCATCCTGCAAATATGCTCTCATTTCTGCTCTGACATTGTCATTTAGAAGACCCGTTCTAATGGACTGAAAACATTGACTTTGAACAAGTTCTTTGTTATACTTTAGGCTAGACTGGGTGCGCTCAGATGCGAAAAGGATTTTTTGACGCAAATCCAGCACTCTAATCAGGAACTCAAGTGGTGTTTCATTTGCCCCCTGTGTAGCTTTGGTTAATTGCTGGTACAGTACTGTTGCATCCGTTTCTGCATAATGGGCTTTTAGAACTTGTCTCAGGCTGGTCAATGTGAGATCTTCTTTCCCTTCCAAATAGCTCCTTAGTTTTAACCCAGGACTGATGGCACGTATGACAGCCTCCACAATCTCAGCTTCAGAGTAGCCCGTTTTTAAGCCGCTTTCCATCTGGTGCTCTAAGCTACTGAAACTCAGCGTGTCTTTAGCTGTAGACTCACCCACATGTCCACTTATCCTGAAGTCTTTTCTGAATCCACCTGATGAAACATTACAGCAGCTGTTGCCAATACAGTCTCTCCCCTTGCGCTGTGTTTCGCCGTCCAGCGACGTCCTCATGGCCACCTGCTGCTCCGCTGATGTCCCTTGAGCCGCCTGATGCTCTAGCGATGTCATCGGCCCTGTCCGCTGCTCCGGAGGTGCCCGCGCCGCTGCCAGTTGCTCCTCGTGCACAGCCTCCACCGTCATCTCCGCTCTGTCTGAAGATGAAGACCGGACCACCGCTCCTGCGCCGACAGCCGCTGACCGCGCCTCCACCAGCAAAACCAGCACATCATTTAGCTCCAGAAGCACCGACATGCCTTCATCCTCTCGCTGTAAAAGCTCTTCTCGTTCACAAAACTGGCTAATAAGCTTAACGAGAGCTCTGCGAGATTTGCTTTGTATTTCTTTGCTGCCCTTTTCTGTAATATTACATAGTTCACATACTCAGAGCAGTTCTTCCAAAGAAAGTCCACATAACTTCTGCTCCAATTCCAACAAAAAATCTTCACGGTTCACAGACATGCTTGAAAGATAACTAAGACGAGTAAAACTCTCTCAGTGTATCCGACCGGAGAAAACACAGTTCCCTTTCAGTCGATTCACTCGGTACAACACATAAGTATGGGATATCACGCCCTCGCGTGTCCTGGCTGAAGAAACCTTTATTCACGCCTTTACGGCAGATGACGTGTGATGACACGCGCAAGGCCCCGCCCGCACATATAGCCGCTGCCATCACCGTCATCCCTCAGTTCTTACGCTCTTCACCTCGCTGAGAACACCTCTGCTGAGTTGGGCTAGCTAGCTACTGCTAGTTAGCTCCGTTGTCTGCCAACTTGAACCTAGCTTAACTGCCCCTGTTGGTGTTAGCCTCCACCGCCCAGCTGGTGCGTAGGCTGCCCGCGGAGCGCTATTTTCAAGTTTTTCTTGTGCAGCGTTTCGCTTTGCGTTTTGGGAATGGACTCCAAACTGAAGCGAGCAAAGCAGAAATCTTCTGTTCGCCCCTGTCCTCAGGGATGTGGTTTCTCTTTGCACGACAGCGACCAGCACGATGCCTGCCCTGTCTGCCTGGGGATCGTCCACGCTAGGAGAGCGTTGACGGAGCCCGAAGCTTGTGCATTTTGTCGCCAGCTCCGACGCTCGACCCTGGAAAGACGGGTGACGTTTGTGGAAAGAGTGCTGGGACGCTCGGCTGTCGCACGGCATGACCCTCTTCTTTCCGAGTCTGGAGCCCCGGCTTCGTCCGAGTCCGAAGACGAAAATTTTCAGGTCGATGTCCCCGCGATTAGCTGGGCTGACCACATGGAATACGTTGACGGGTTAGCCGATGACGGACCGGAACCATGCAGGAGCGCTGACGGGCTTCAGCCTGGGTTGAAGCCCGCCAGCGCTCCCCAGGAAGACGATGACGTGCTGGACATCGGCCTGGACATCCATGGTTTGTCGGAGGATGAGCAGGAGAGCTCATTGTCGACCCAATATGCCGCCGCTGCTGCGCCGGTCGGCCACGATGACACCTCTCTTTTCTCCCTGTTTCGCCGTGCCGCTGAGAAGCTGCAGGTGGACTGGCCCTCTCCTCCACCAGCTCGGAAGCCGTCGCGGTTTGCGGGTTTTTTCCTTCCACCGGAGCCCGCAACGGCCAAAAACTGCCTCCCCATGTTCCCAGACTTTCTCTGCGAGCTAACAGCGTCATGGGACAAACCTCTGTCTACCCGCGTCACTGTGCCCGGCTATGGACAGTACATGGAATTGGACGGCGCCGAGGGAGCTGGTTTAGCTAACCCACCCCCTATGGAGCCGTCTCTGGCTGCTTATCTGGCCCCGTCCCATAACCATGGTGTCGGTGGCCCCGCAACTCTGCCGTCCAAGCACTGCAGATTCTCGGCCTCGCAGCTGGAGAAGATTTATCGGGCTCAGGCCGGCACCGCTCGAGCCATGAGCTCCGTCACCATGCTCCAGACGTACCAAGCAATGTGCCTGGCGGAGCTTGGATCGCTGGTTCCGGAGGACAGCCCGCTGTCACCTCTTCTTAACGAGGTTAGAGTCACCACGGATTACATCCTCCGTGCGTCTCGCTGTGCAGTGCTCTCCCTGGGCAGAGGGATGGCTTCGACAGTGGTGGCGCAGAGGCACCTGTGGCTGACCCTCTCCGACGTCCCTGATAGAGACAGAGCTGTGTATCTGGACGCACCAGTGTCTGCGGCTGGGTTATTCGGACATTCACTTGAAGCCATTCAGGCTAGATTCGATCTGAGGAAGAAGCAGACGGAAGCTCTGCGCGACATCATCCCCAGACGCCAGCCCCAGCCCACTGCTAGCTCTCACAGGCCCGCCGCTCCTCTGACAGCTGGCAAGAGACCGGCGCCCACTGCTGGAGTGGGAGGGCCGCCGGCGAGAGCACGCACTCCGGCCCGAGCTCCACGCCAGTCGGCCTGGGGCAAAGGCCCTCCCCCGGGCCCCCGACGGGACCCGACGCCCAGGAGGAAGAAGCCTCAGCCCTCCTAGCTGTGATTGCGAGTGGGGAAGGGATCCGGCAGCAGGGAGACGCTGCTCTTACCCCTCTGTTGCCGCACAAGAGGTGCCGCTTAAGTTCTGTTCAGGTTGTCAGCCCCAGAAGGCGCTGCACTTCCCTATCGCGGTCTCCCAAGCACATAACCCCTGCACACGGTTCAGATGTGTTGAATGTTCAAGCGACCACATCGAGTGTTCCCGCTGTTTTTCATTGTTATGCCCCGGAAAAGGTGCACCCAACAAAATGTATAAATGTACATGTTCCCATGTTGCAATCAATAAAGAGTGTTGTTTACTCTCAAACAATCTCAAATGCTCAACCTGCAGGCGAAATGAGCCAGGTCAGGCAGGGGATGCAGTCCCCTGCAGACACACTGGGGGGCGACGGCGCCCCGCCGTCAGTGCTGCAGGCCAGCCGGCTGGCTGCTCACTTCCCTCAGTGGCGCGCTTGCGCCCCCTCTCCGTGGGTGCTGCAAACCGTTGCCATGGGTTACCGGTTGCAGTTCCGGGTCAAGCCGCCTCGTTTCCAAAGAGTCGTGAACACGATTGTCAACCCCGAGGCAGCCTTGGTACTCAGAGAGGAAATACAGGCGCTATTACAGAAGAGAGCAATACGGGTGGTCCCCGCTTCGGAGACGGACAAAGGTTGGTACAGCCGTTATTTTGTCATTCCGAAGAAAGGGGGAGGGCTTCGTCCCATCCTCGACCTGCGAGTCTTGAACACGTACCTGCGAACGTACAGGTTCAAGATGCTAACACTCAGACAGCTCCTGAGTGCAGTCGGCCCGGGAGATTGGTTTGCGACAATCGATCTAACAGATGCTTATTTTCATGTCGCTATACACCCGAAACACAGGCAGTTTCTGAGGTTTGCATTCGAGGGCGTAGCCTACGAATACCTAGTGCTGCCGTTCGGGCTGTCGCTCGCTCCCCGCACCTTTACGAAATGTGCCGAGGCAGCGCTAGCGCCCCTCAGGAAGAGGGGCATCCGCATCTTGGCCTACCTGGACGACTGGGCTCTCGTGGCTTGCTCCAGAGAACAGGCGGAGACGCAGCTGTCGCGGGTTCTGTCACACATTCAGACACTGGGGTTCTCTGTGAACTTTCAGAAGAGCTCGCTAATCCCAGGTCAACAGATCGCTTTTCTCGGTCTGGAAATATGCTCTCTTTCCAGCCGCGCACGGTTGTCAGAGCACAGAGTGGCCGCGTTTCATCGCTGCCTCGCTCAATTTCAGCTGGGACGCAGACTGCGTTTCCAGACGATATTGCGCTTGTTGGGCATGATGGCATCTATGATCGCCGTAGTGCCGCTTGGGCTGTTGAAAATGAGAGCGTTTCAACGCTGGACTCTCTCTCACCGTTTGTGTGCTTCGCGTCACCTCCGGAGGAGGCTGCCGGTAACTGCGTCTTGCATGCTAGCTCTCCGTCCTTGGAGGGAGCCCGGGCTACTGCACCAGGGCTCTCGGATTGGGAGGGTGTTGTTTCGCAAGGTGGTGTCCACAGATGCTTCCCTAAGTGGGTGGGGAGCGCTGTGCGAGGGTGCGTCAGTGAGAGGGATCTGGTCCGCGGCTCAGCGCCAGCTGCACATCAACCACTTAGAGCTGTTAGCAGTGTTCTTAGCTCTAAAGCGTTTCCGTCCAGTCCTGCAGGGCCAGCATGTCTTAGTCAGGACGGACAATTCAACAGTGGTGTCTTATATAAACAGGCAGGGAGGAACACGCTCTCTTCCCCTGTTGCAGCTGTCTCGCTCTCTGCTGTTATGGTGCAGTGTTCATTTTCTGACTCTAAGAGCCACCCATGTCCCGGGCCACCTGAACCTGGGGCCGGACCTTCTCTCCAGGGGGGGTCCTCTGGTGAGAGAATGGAGGTTACACCCTTCAATGGTGGCTCAGATTTGGGATCTATTTGGCGAGGCGCAAATGGATCTTTTTGCTTCCAGGGTGAATGCTCACTGCCCCCTGTACTTCTCCATAATCGACCACGATGCACCCTTGGGCTTGGACGCGCTAGCGCACCAATGGCCAGACGTGCTCCTGTATGCATTTCCCCCAGTGGAAATGATATCTCCAATTCTGGAGAGGGTGCGTCGGCATTCCCTCTCTCTGATCCTGGTGGCCCCTTGGTGGCCCGCGAAGTCGTGGTATGCAGAAATAATCAGCCTGCTTGCAGCAAGTCCTTGGCAGCTTCCTCTCCGCAGGGATCTCCTCTCTCAGGCGGGGGGGGAAGTGTTTCATCCGCGCCCGGATCTGTGGCACCTTCATGCTTACCTGCTGAGAGGTTAAACTTGGTTGCTAAGGGTCTGCCGCCTAGTGTGGTAGCGACGATTCAGAGCGCCAGGGCCTCGTCTACTAGAGGCTTGTACGCTTACAAATGGCGAGCCTTCGAGCGATGGTGCCAGGACCGCCACACTCTCCCATTTCAGTGCTCTATTGTGGATGTTTTGACATTCCTGCAGGAGCTGTTGGATAAAGGCCTTTCGTTTTCGACGATCAAGGTTTATTTAGCGGCTATATCTGCTTGTCATATCGGTTTTGACGGGGTGACACCAGGTGCGCATCCCCTCGCCGTGCGTTTTCTGAAAGGGGTTCGCCGGCTGAGGCCCGTGCTTAAGTCCAGTGTCCCGGCTTGGGACTTGTCTTTGGTGCTGGAGGCCCTTTGTGGCCCTCCGTTTGAACCCGTTGAGTCGGTAGATATGAAACTTCTTTCGTATAAGACCGCATTACTTCTCGCTTTGGCCTCGGCGAAGCGAGTGGGGGACCTTCATGCGCTTTCTGTGCATCCTGCCTGCACACAGTTTTCTCCTGATGGCCGCAAGGTCGTATTGCGTCCGAATGCCGCCTATCTTCCCAAGGTCATGCCTGCATCTTATAGTTCAATGGAGTTTGAGTTGCTGAGCTTTTGCTCCCCTCCTTTTGAATCTGAGGAGCAGAGGAGGGTGCATTCTCTTTGTCCGGTGCGTGCGCTACGCACCTACATTGAGCGCACTCGGGATGTGCGTTTGTGTGACCAGTTGTTTGTCTGCTTCGCTAATCCAAATAGAGGTAGAGCTCTGTCCAGACAGAGGCTGTCCCACTGGATTGTAGAGGCTATCTCGCTGGCATACAGCACCGGAGGTTTTGCGTTGCCCCACGGGGTGGGAGCTCATTCCACCAGGGGGATGGCGACCTCATGGGCTCTTTTTAGAGGGGTGCCTGTGGCTGATATTTGTGCAGCGGCTAATTGGGCGTCGCCGCACACTTTTGTGCGGTTTTATCGGTTGGACGTTACAGCCCCTTCGGTGGCTCATGCTGTCCTTTCTGCTGGGTCTACCACTCACTAAGGATGTGGTGGTCCCGTTCCGGTTCGGTGGCTGCTCTGCGGGGCGTGTATATAGGTCCCATACTTATGTGTTGTACCGAGTGAATCGACTGAAAGGGAACGATTAGTTATGTCTATAACTTCTGTTCCCTGAAGGAGAGGAACGAGGTACAACACAGGGTGGCCCCACTGAGCAGTTGGCTCGGTGAAGAGCGGCTATCGAACTGAGGGATGACGGTGATGGCAGCGGCTATATGTGCGGGCGGGGCCTTGCGCGTGTCATCACACGTCATCTGCCGTAAAGGCGTGAATAAAGGTTTCTTCAGCCAGGACACGCGAGGGCGTGATATCCCATACTTATGTGTTGTACCTCGTTCCTCTCCTTCAGGGAACAGAAGTTATAGACATAACTAATCGTTTCCGTGGCATTAGCTAGACTGTCGCAATCCGTTAGCATTAGCTCCTTTGCTCTGTCACGCTCCTTTACTGTGTTCCTCTGTGTGAAGTAGTCCCAAAAACTATCTCGGTGGGACCTCCAAAATGTTACACCACTCCAGGACAACTTGGTGTAAACAGCAGAACCGAGTTTATTTGGGTACTTCAGAACCGTGGCTTTCACATACAGAGCCCAAAAATACACTCTTCTTCTTTTCCTTTTTCGAACATAGTTTTTTCTTTTTTCGTGACTGCCCCCTACTGGTGGAAAAACATGTAGCAGCCAAAAATCCAAACATATAGTTGAATAACACAAATACCAACAGATTTATGCAATGTTTTGGACATATTTTAGCTTTACACTTTACCAAGTGCTACATTGATAATTAATTTGGATCCTCCTGTTTATCTGGAAGGAGATTCTCTGTTAAGATGAGCAAATTCTTCTTCTTTGCTTGTCTAACACGCTTGTCTAACTTGTGGGGTTCCACAAGGTTCAGTCTTGGGTCCTTTGTTATTTTCCTTTCATCCAACATCATTCAATGTTTTTCTAGCATTTCTTGTTATTCCTATGCTACAGCTGTATATGTATTTTAAGCCTCACTTCACCCCAGTTTACTGTTCTCCAATAATTACCTTGTTTTAAACTCCAACAAGACTGAGGCCTTACAGCATCTCTATACGTTCAAGACCTTACAGCATCTCTATACATTCAAGAATCAGTCAAGCAAAGACCAGTGTTAGCAATCTTGATGTAATTTTTGAGTCTTCTCTGGACTTTCACTCACATGTAAAATCTATCTCATGTTTCTTTCTTTCAAGGAACATTTCTAAATTGCAAGCCTTAGTCTCCCCTCTGAACTAGAGGAAATTGTTCAGGCATTTGTGTCATCGTGCACAGATTATTGTAACACCCTGTTTACTGGCTTAGACAAATCATGTTTGTCACGCCTCCAAGCAATACAAAATGCTCCAGCCAGATGCCTCACTCATGCTTGCAAGCAATCTGACATTATCCTTTTTATTCTCTTTACACTGGCTCCAACTGATTTTAACATTTCTTTTACAATTTCCAAACTTACATAAAGACCATAGAATAAAAAAACTCCAGACTATTTATCTGAACTTCTTGTTAAACACATTGCTGCTCGCCGTTTTCACTCACAAACTCAAAATCTATTAGCTGTCCCTCATACGAGACTGAAGACTGGGGCCTTCAATTTAATCAGGCCTTCTGCTGATACTCTTTTTAAAAAATTTTTTTATTCTGTCTGCGTGGATGGATCTCTTTTGATGTATAATGTTTGAATTGTTGTACCTCTCTTTGGGACTTTTATGTCGTGAAAACTGCTAAATACATGAACTTACTCACATAATTAGGACTAAGCAGTGCTGAAATAAAATACTAGAGTTTCACTCACCAAAACTTGAGCACAGGCTTTTTGGACTTGCTTTCAGTGCAGTTAACCACACAGCAAGCCATATTATTTGCCAGATAAAAATACTCCAAAAAACACAGTCACAGACATGGTCACAAGGTTCACTTCAGTCAGCCCAGCAGACCAGCTTCTTGTGTTGGCATCCACCTGGCTACACTGGTAACTGTAAACTATGACGTTTTAAAATTAGAAAAAAGTTAGTTACAGCCCTGGAAGTCGCCACTCAGTCTCATCGCTCTGTCAGTGGCACGCTATTGTCACTTTTAACTCTTAGATTTAGTGCATCGTCCATCATCCAGCACTATCAAAATTTGCATTTGCTCAGAAGTGTTTTATGAGGAAATATAGGTTAGGTTAGCTATGGACACTCGCCACCTGTCAGTGGCCAGCAGGAATCAACTGAGAAAGTGAGAACAATAGAAAAGAAACGAGAGGTTAAAGGTGACAATCTGTAATCCTGGTATTTATTCTGTTATTGTCAAAATGTATTAATCTACATGCTCTCTTTGATCTTCTGTTTTTTTTTCTTTTCAATCAAGACCCAATTGGGATTCACATTTTAATAGGACAGCGAGTTTTAGCAGGTGGATAGTCGCAAGTCTGACATTTCATATCCTTAAACGACATGTCACCATGGTCCAAACTTATTATTAAAAATTCTTGAAATGTTTAAAAATGTCACATAGTTAATCAACCTCAGGGCTTCCCCATGTGTTTGTTTAAGTGTGTTTATGTGTGAATGTGTGTGTTCAGGCATAGGCAGTGATTAGATTGAACAGAAAAGCCCCTATATCACACACAGCCAATAAAGAAGACAGACAGCTTTGAGCTAATCCTGCAGAATTTCAAAGCCTCATGAGATAGATAAAGGGAGGGACCATGGAAAGAAAAGATAGAAGGAGAGATGTTAGGAAACAGGCAGGGAGTTCAAAGATGGAGAAAAAGAAAAGGAAAAAGGCAGGGTCCAGGAGAGTTCAGTTGAAAAATTGTGAGAATAAGACCCTTTTGTAACCGCTGGTTAGTGCAGTGCTTGCCAGATCTCTGAAATTAGTTACCACCACAGGAGCTGTTTTTAAGACTTCCACAGTGTCTTTGTAATATTAAAAGTTGTCAGTGACTCAACCATTTTCCAAATAATTCATGCTGCTGGGAAAAATGAGTATCCAGCAGCAGTTACAATCATGTGCATTGCCAAATTTGCAACTGGAAATATTTTGTTATGCCAAACATTAACCGTTTATTGCAATTTCACATTGACATTTCTTAAGTATACCGAGCACTACTCTTTAAGGAAGCCAATGCAGAGTGTGTTTTGTCTGAACTGGCTGCCTTATCAGCCTCCTCTTGTCCTGTTGCCCCTGGCGACACATCCCACCTGGAGCGAGGCCAGCACCCCATTAAAGAGATCAAAGCTGGGTAAAGTGGATGAAGCGCTCTCTGTCTTTGTGTGTGTGTGTCTGTCACGTGTTTATACCTGGCATGCCTCCCCTCCTGCTCTGCATTTCAGGAAAAAAAAAGTCTGCAAGAGCTTTTAATGGAGGGAAATACAGTATTGGGAATAATATGGGATGCAATTGACTCAGGAAAATTTGAACATTCTGTGTAGACACTTAGAGCAGTTAAGGAATCATTATCAGTGACAGATTACAGATGTGGTTGGCTACGCTGCCAGTGAGGCCTCCCACGCCGTCAGCTTAATGTTTCCAGAGAGCTTTACAAAAAAAACCCTGAACCAGGCCTATTTTTCTCTTGTTTCCTCCTGGGGGCATAGGTTAATTACTCCTAACTGTCAGCACTTGCTTAGTGGGCAAAGATAAAGTCATGTTCCTGTTCCAGAGAAGCAGACACCACCAACCCTTCATATTTAGCACTGTTTGTTTACACGGACCAAAAAGAATCCTGGTGCATGTTTATGTGAGTTTTAAATATGACACAAAAAATAAAGCATTGACAAAGTCATCTACTGGAGGCGATGACTTGGTAAAACAAACAGAGTCGACAGCAGTCTCTCTCCTTTCACTGTTTGCTGTGCTTTTAGCAGTGAAAATGTGAGGCTGGCTTGACACCCTCCTCTCCTTCTCACTCTGCAAGACAGAAAAAAGGAAGCTGACTGAAAGGAGGCCAACTTTAGGAAACAAGTGTGAAAATTTGTTTGTTTTTTTTCCTCTCTGAAGTAGCTCCATTACAACAAGTGGCATAGTGTGGTAAAATGAATAAAAATAGTGTGGTAAAATGAATAAAAAGTGACTTGTAATTCCAGCATTTGTTTTCATAGCTATGGGAGGACAACAGGGAGGGAAGTTGGCCTTTTATAAATTACATCATTGCTGCTTTCCATTTTCCTTAAAAAAAAGAAAAGAAAAAAGAAGCAAATTAACATCACTTAAGTACGGTGGCCCTGGAAAGTCAAACGCACGTCAACTTATAAAAACACCAGCAAATAGCAAAATGCAGCAAAAGCACATAAAAAAACGTTGAATGAAATACAATGGAAATACATAAAACTATGCAAAAGCTCACAGAAGAACTGTGCTAACATGCTAACAGCAAACGACTAATGGCAAGCATATACCTATAGCAGTGGCATTCCATCGGGACAAGCAAGGCTAGCAGTGCTTGCTTTGTCAAATCTAAACATAGAGATAAATTAAAATGTGCCGAAGTAAAGTGAGCTCTCTCCTTTCATCTCAGACTGTGCTGTCATAAAGCTCCTCGCCTGTGAATTACTAAGTGCATCCAGCCTTAATGTTACTGCCAACTTGCTGTTGGCAATTGTCGCTGATTTCTACCTCATAGCGAAGTGTAGTCACGTCTGCCACTAAGGGTGTGTCCATCTCCTGTTAACAATGACTCAAACTGGGTAAGCTGAGATGCCAGCATCTTATTTCTAGTGTGCACTGGAGATAAACCACTGGTCTGTGACACTAAAATGATGGGAGACCAGAGTACGAGGCAAGCTGCCACTGGTCTGATACAATGCTGATATTACAGTATTATATTAATCATCAGTTCACGCACACCTGCATCTTTTTCTCACTCAGATCACATGCGCTACTTTTAAGCATGTCTTTTTCAAGCATGTCTCAATGCAACCCTTTACATGTTTTGGTTTCTGTCCCTTCTGCAGCTGTTCCATCATGTTATTGTCTCACTATGCAAAATTTTCTTTAATTCACTTTCTTTTGGTTTTTGTTCTGATTTTTCAGCATTTTTCTTTTTGCTGGTGATTGTTTAGGTTGCAGTGCATTTGACCTTTCAGGGCCACCGTACGTAAAAGCAACAATGCCTTGACATTTGATTCCAGCAGGCCGCAGCAATTGATGTTTTTGTGCTTGCGTAAAGACCATGGGTAATTCCTGCATGTCTCTGACAGCTCCGTCAAATAATAAAATGCTGACATCTGACCACCTGTTGTATGTATTAAACACTCAGAGACACGACACATGTGTTACATCTATAAATATTCTTGTTTTGATTCGGGCAATCGTCCAGCTGTTGTCCTTTAGAAAGGGTAACCACTGGACATAGCATGACCTTAGGAAATGTTTTAGTCAGTGTTGTATTTGTCTGCCACTTACTTTGTGTCCTTAAGCACACACTTTGGCAGCCTCCTCCAGGAGCGGAGCATAACTGAGAGGACCCACGAAGTCAAGCTCAGCCACAATCCCATCAGATCAGCTGATCTCAATGCCAGCCAACATCTACACTGTCCATTAGCACAGTCCATAGGTCACACTATTTAACTAGCTCTAGCCTTTCTACATTTGATGCAAATCTTCAAGCTGCTTTAAGGAATCTCTGTTCTGTGTAATTCCTAGGAGGTCCCAGAACTGAGCTATTCTGCCAAATATAAATTGATACAGATTGAAATCTCTTCTTTCGACTGTAGCACTCCTGAACAGCTTCAGATGTTCCTTAGAGTTCTGACTGGACCGGGCCACAAGTGCTCAAGGTCAAACCTTTGAAAAGGCATGGGAAAGACTGGTTGTCGTTATCAAATGACGTGCGTGAAACAATTTTACAAATGTATTCCAGTAAGCTGTATCACTGCAGCAACTTTCTTCCTAAAAAGACGTATCAATGCATCTTTGGAGTAAATCGACCTGTGAAGGAAATACTGGAGCTACACAAGTCACCTAAATGACTCATGGAGTACACAACAGTACTGTAAATGTTTACATTTGTGTATTTGGTTTTAGTCTAAACACATGTAATGGAAGTGAAACAACATTTAATGTGTTAAGGTTTTTGGCTTCTAATATATACATTTTTAAAGATTTTTTTTCTGTTTACTTTAAAGACCAAAGAGCTTTTTGGTGTTCCTCCATTAGCCTCCTGTAGCAGTTAGAAAAGCCCTTTAGAGGGGAAACATGCTAAAGCCAAAAATAACATAAACATTATAAAAGTGCCAGTGCTGTGTAAAGACAGAAACAATGAACCAGAAAAACAAAATTAAATGTAAAACCAGTATTTGTTACATGACTGAAAAAGACATCTCCCCCCCAAAAAAACAAAGTCATGCAAGAAGAACTGTGGTTGTTCGTGCATGTAGCAAGCATACAAGCAGCTGTGCTCAAGTTACTGTTTATACCCATAATTCTTACACAAAATATGTTCCAGAAAATATAAAGATTGCAGTAAATAACCCAGTGATTAAATCTTTGCAATCTTTGCGACCATACTGTGGCCATGTGAGCTTGGGTCATGCATTTTACACGGTTATAAATTTTGGGATATATGCTGATAGTGCACGTATGCAAATCCCAGTGGAACTTGACAGCATAGAAAATTTACATTACCCATTACCCAGCGGCCCTCTTGTGGGTGTGTTAATATTATCTGCTAAAATATATATTTACTGTAGAAACTGAACAGCTGTGTTGCAAGGTGAGCACTGGTGTGTGCACGTTTTCTGAAATGTCACCATGATAGCAATCATTTTATCCCCTTTTCTGAATTAGAGAATTGTAGCATGCACATGTTATCAGCCACTGCACTGCAGTCATTGTGACTGTGCTGATATGTAGGTCTGAACACGACTCAGGAATTTTGACTTTTTGCTAAATTTCTCCCTCCAAGAAGGGCCTTGGATGGTTTCCCATTTAAAAAAGGATAAGAATCACCAGCCCTCATCTTCATTCCATTCAGCGAGGTTTAATTTTATGGAATTCAAGAAACTTTCTCCAACTCTATGTAGAGGAAGGTTTCAGATAAGCTGCTTGTATACTTTAACCTGGATGAGGATCTGAGGAGAATAACTTGTAAAAACAGGTCAGCGGGAATCACTACAAACAGTTCAAAGAACCCCCCACAACCCCCGTAGGAGGCAGTAGAGATAATATTTCTAAACAGCAGTGCAGGGCATCCTGAACAGCCAGTGGAGCACGTCACTGCACGTATAAACACAGGGAAATGAATGAATGTGACTGTTTATTGTGGAATCTGCCTCTTCACCTTTCCTCTCAAATTGACATGGGAACTTCCTGTGTGGCTTCCCATCACCAGTCTTTAGACGGCACCATTACATAAGCACTAAAATCAAATAATGGGAGATATCAGTTTTGGGATATTTAATCAGTTTCCATGGTAAGCGTATAAATAGTGCTCCTGTAGAGGGAATGACTCTGTTGGCTGCAGTTACTGGCAGGTCCTCGGGAAACGCTAGCAAAAGCCATTTTCCAATTACAGTAAATCTTGTCATCGCTCTTCTCAAGTACCCATGTGGCACTGGCTACAAGCCACCGTGCTACTTGGATAGGAGGCAACCACAGGGGAACAGAAATAAAATTTCGATCTCTCTGGTCAGACAAAGTTGTTACAGTTTCAGACTGTGTGCTCACATTATTAACCTAGAATAGGATTCAGCCAAGAGAATTTATTTTGGGCATGAAATATTTAGTCTGGCTCATTTAAAAATTCATACTTTCAAGCAATTATCTAATTTTAAAGTGGTGGGAAAAGGCCTGTGAAATGGGTCAGCCTGACGGGGCGACCAAAGGATTTAATGCAGAGAATATGTAACATTATTCCTGGTTTAACTGAGGACATTTGCTCAGTCTGTCTGGAAAACATCACTAAAAAAATATGTTAAAACGAAACCAGGAATACAGAGTACACAGCCACATTTCTGACATGGGTGCCACTAAGTCTTGAGCTAAATGCTACTGTCAGCATCCCAGCTTGCTAAATTTGGACTAATGTGCCCGTGGTCATCATGGAAACATCCATTAATGCCATAAGCAGCAAACACAAAGAACAGCTGCCACTATAATTTGCGTTTTTTGGTGGGAAAAAAGATTGATGTATTTCATATTGTAATATTTGTTCATCTGCAAAGTGTTAAACACGTAGACCAGATGAAATCGGTGGTACATGTGGTACAAGTATAAACTAGTGCAAGTTAAGGGCGGGGAAACATAAAAATACTGCACGTGATACAGGGGCGTAATTTCCAGAGGGGTTAGGGGGGTTATGACCCCCCCAATAATCAGACCCAATCAATATAACCCTCCCAATAAAATTATGAATTATCTTGCATAAATAGGCTGTTGATTTCTTTACTCATTTCAGGTATTACCAGCAAAATAGTTGCATGTGTAATCATCTACACCGATGATGTGATAACATGATAACAGTAGCATTACAATACAGCATTTCTACAATACACGATACAGTATGTAGCAGGACAATCATTTACAATATATCATAACTGTAAAAAAAGGTGTGGTGTAAGGACCTTTATGGAGGTATTTCTAGTGTTAGGTATTACATGAAGATTTTGACTATACATTTTATGGTACTCAATACTTTCAACATCATACTGTATTATGCTGAAACACATCACATTCATCTGTCACAGGCTCTCCCTAAGTTTCCTTATGGTTGGTGTTTAGACATGCTTGAGGAATCCTTTCCCGTTATACCTGAGCCTCACTGCCAGGTCCAAGAACAACCTCACTGCTCTGTGAAGACAGTCCATTTTCCATTCTGTATTTTCCACAGGCAAGAAGCCCACAGTGTGTCTGTGAGTTCTTTCTTTCTTACCTTCATTTACACAGGGAGGCTATGCTTACGTGTCCATTAGGGGCGAGTGGTTGCAATGAATACCTATGCTGTAAAAATGACTCTTCCTTCAAGGACAACTTACTACAAGCTTTTTTCTAACAAGCCTTGCCAACAACTCAGAGGGTTTGAAATAAATCTGTAAGAATCCTACAATCTTCTGATTCCTAATTACTGCAGTGTGTCTTTCAGAATATTAATCATCCTGTGGTTAGGAGGAACATCTCTGCACCACCTGCTTTCTGTCAGAATAGTCCAAATAACAGACCTGGCAGATTGTTTAAAGTCAGCTGATATGTTTAAATTGCTGATATGATATGAGTGAGAGTTTAACTAGGAGAATGGTGGAGATTATACAAGAGAAATAAGCTGAGTATAGACATAAATTGCAAAGAGCACTTAAGCCAGAATGGCGACAGCTGATAAGTTAAATCTGTTGTGAATATTTTGTACACTGTTAGGCTCTAGTCACACAAGCCTAAAGACCGATCGGCGACCACCTGGTAAGCTCCGGTAGCAAGTGAAAAACGGTAGTTGCAGGAGGTTCACTGCATAAAAACTGCCTCAAAGAGAGTGCTGCACCAAAAATTGCTGGCTGCAGCAGCCACCCATAGTTTTCACAGAAGACAAACTGTCTGCAAACTTGAAAAACTCAGACTCAAACCGAATGTTAATAATGTTAGTCTTCAAAAGTTGTGGCTGGCTGGCTGATGAAACCAACACGTTTCAAGAGGTGATCATTCACCATTTGCTGTTTGTATTGCACTTTTTTACTGTTTTAAAACCACTTGGCAAGTAGTTGTAAAGTGTTTGCTGACACGTTGACGTCTTTCGTGGAAACTATAGATAACCTTGGCAGTCAAAGCAGTAAAAGCAACCACAAGCAGAGTTTCAGTGCTGCAGTAAAAACCAATTTCATCAACCAATCAAGTGATGCTCATTTTTCCCGAGAGACCTTTAGTTGCCAGATGTTTGCAGCTGTCTATAGGCTTGTGTGACTGGGAAATAAGAAAGAAAAGAAAACCAATTTGTTATTGGTCAAGTCTCAAATTATACTGCCCAGGGATATTTGGCATGCAGACTGGAGCAGCCAGGGATCAAACCACCAACCTTCTGATTGTCCTCTATCTCCTGAGCTACAGCCCCCCCCCCCCCCCCATATAAAAACATATCCAAAAACGGTGCATCTTGTTATTATTCATAGTTTGCCTTCATAGGCTGAGAGGCACATGGATATGCCAGTTTTAAAGTAAATATGACACAAAAATATGAGTCATAAATATCCCCATTATTCAAATGATATGTAGGACTCTGATACTGATAAGCCATGACAGTCATGTCATTAAACTTGCAATGTCAGCAAATAATAAAGAATAAAATCCTTAACCTGACATGAACAGATTTTGCTTCCACTTGAGAAACCGCAGGAACAAAACTGTGTACATAAAACATCATCACCTTGTAAGATGATATTACGAACTTGTTAGCATGCAGTTTTGTTTTTATATGTCCAGCGGACTGACCGGCATTCAGTCGGTGTCATGTTACGTGTCCACTTGATGAATGCTGGTTATAATCTCCACCACCTCCTTTGGGAAATATGTGGCTCTTTACCAGCTCAGTGTTCCACCATGCTCCACCATCAGCTAGTTGCTAAGTTGTCATTTGTCGCTTGGTAAGTAGTAAACGGTAGGTTTATTGCAGCTTTTTGCACTACTGCTGCTACTACTGCTGGAAGTGATCCTGACGAGAACAGTGTGTGTAAATCAAAACTCTAAAGCTATGAGCCATGAAATCCAAGCCGTTAGGTGAAAAGCTAAACCTTAGCCTTTAGCTAGTTTCCACCTGCTAAGCGTCCAGCAGCGTCAACTGTAACTGTACCCCCCAGGCCAAAGGAAGATCTAAAAAAAAAGAAGTAAATATGACCCTTTAACTATTCCTATTCAAAATGTTAATAGATAAACAGATAACCCTGGAATCCTAGAAATCCATCTGCTAGTCTGTTGGCTAAGCCTCTGGGGGCAAAGGCCAATTTTAATGTGTTGCCAGGATATCTTGGAATGCCAAGATACGACTGATATCAGGTTCAAGATATCGTCTTCCGGCTGTCTGTCAATGTTTAAAAATGTAGATACATTTTAATGAGACGCAAATAGGCTAAAATACCATTTGATTGTCAGAAAATGCAATCCCACTTTTGCTCGTCTACAGGTGAGGAGAAGCCAAAATCAGACACAACCTAAAAACCCCAATGGGATTTGTGTCCACCCCAGATTAATCCAGTGAATCTTTGCTTTTTTAGGTGAAAATGTAAACCACTTCACTATAGAGTCACTTTTTCTTTGTCAAATGGCCAGAAAAGTGCCTAGATTTCTGTCAAATTAGGTAACAGGTGCATTGATTTTAATTTTTAGAAGAGTGATCACCCTTTACATGTTATCATCCTCTAAGACATCTATTGTCAGCTAAGGAAAACTGTGTACAATCCTCACAATGATGAAGTCGACACTAATGTCTTTGAACCTGTTTTAAAACTTTTTAATACTTGCAGCACTAACAAATGTTATGCAACTGATATGTTGCTATCTGTTTAAGTTCTAATAGTCCTAGGATGAGATGAAGCTGTTGTAATGACTGACCTTGAGTGAAAAGCCACAAAGAATGGTGTCAGGGTCAGTGCAGTTAAGGCAAAGAGACGTGGAAAGAAATGTCAAGTGTCAAACTGGAATGGTGACAACAGTCAATCCGGAGGTTGAACAAGATCTGATCCTTGATATCCATCTACTTGAAGATCAAGCTCTGTGCCAGTGAAACCTGGAACTATCAGCTAGAGGCCTGATGGTTTTCAGCTTGATACAATGATCACATGACCAGCACAGGATTCTATAAAAAATGGCTTGTGCAAACAACATCATGCAGATGACTTCAACTGGTTGACCACATCCTTTAAATGGCAATGGCATGGTTACCGCCATACACCAAGCACCAACAGGATGGCTGTTGGGGCTTTCTGTAAAAAACATCAGCTGGGATAAATACAAGACCTTGATGCTTGCATAGCAGAGTGCTTGTAACATCAGAGTATCAAAGTCTCGTTTGTGAATGTGACACATTATGCAACGTTTGAGTATTGGAGCTTATATCCTTATAACAGACACAGCCTGGTTCAGATATGGGGTTTTACATCTCTGAAGAAGATAAAAAATGTAAGATTATGTGACTGCTCATTTCAGCAATGCTGCTTTGTTTCAAGCTGGCATCAGCTACTTTAGAGAACATGATGACGTCAGAAGTAATAAAAAGTTGTGGCCAAAGAATAACTTTAATGCTTTTGTGAGTTTAAGCTAACACGACCAAGATGAAACATTTAGTTTTGTTACAATCCAGTATTTCTGGTGAAGTAATTATTTTACCCCCAGGCCTTAAAGACATCAAAACCCCTCACACTGAGCAAATGAGAAACTTGTGCTAACTCTGATTGGAGGTTAAAAAATCCAAGAGAGGAGGAGAGCAATGTCAGACGGAGAAGGGGCAGTTCGGTAGTCATGCTTACTTTACTCAGTAGGTTAATTACCACACTGACAGACTGATTACTGAGAGTGACAGAGGAGGGGGATCTAGCAGAAGCTGCACTCCTTCAAAAATGTGTGTGTGTTTGTGTCAGTGTTTGTAAGAGACAGCGAGATTCCAAAAGATAACTAGAGATTTGTATCAATGGTAACTTTATTGTGTGTATAATAAAATGATATAAAGATTAAGGACATAAATCTATTCAGAGCTTAGTGGGTGTAAATTATTAAAGAACTGCTTTTTCTCTGTGTGTGTGTGTGTGGGCATGCGTGCACTGGACACCTGGAGTTTGAATAAAATGTTACAGATGTTTGTGTCTGTATGCGCTTTAGTTCCAGGGTCATTGCAAAGGTCCTTCATGTCACTGGAGTTGGAAAACAAACATCAACAGACACACGATAATTTCCTTGTCAGCAGGTTCTGGCATTGGTCACATGATTGCGATAGTTATCAGAGCACTCTGTGTGTGCTGTGGCAGTTACAAACAAAAGTTAAGTGATTGTAAAGACTGTGCCCAGACAAAGGCAGAGTCTAAACAGTGATAACACACTTAAATTCAAATGTGCTTTCTCTGATATTTATCACAGCAAAGACAAATTAATTAAACAAGCTGCCTGATTTCCTTCACTGAGCCCGACGGTCATATGTAAGTACTTTCAACACAGCTGTTTCTTATTTAGTCTAAAGGCTAATTTAGTACACAGACTTTGGAAACACGTTGAGTGTCGGACTACTGCAGGGGGATTCTCTTGCTTGATGTTTATGCAGACATGCGTGCGTGTTCATTATTTTTAACAGTCTTAACAAATAAGATAAGTGCGGCTGTGTCGTGAAAAGTTTGTCAGATCGGTCGTTCACATCTGCAGCGTGCTATCTGTTGGGGCCTTGCCCTGCACAACCTCAGTGACCCCTTCCTCTGACACATGTTTGGGGGTAGTGAGGCGAGGGATGAGCCAAGAGATGAAGAAGGAAGTGAAAGAACAAGGAGGCTGTCTAAGTAGCTTAAGTGTTTTTTGTCTTCATCTGCTGGGGATCAAAGCTGGCTCCTGCTATAAGAGCTCTCTCTATCTCCCTCATAAGAAGGATTAGTATGAAACAAATGCAGCCCTGGCTTGGCCTTTGCTGTCCCTCACAGAAATGAGGAGGAGGGGTAGATTCCCATGCCAGCACAGGTGGGCCGCTTACAAGCACAAGGAGGTTAAACGACACCTCATTTGGACAATATCCTGAAAAGTATTTTGGAAAGCCCTCTGTAAAGGATTATGATATCCCCACACAAGAGCTCACATACAAACCTTTCTTTTGATGCAGGGATGAGTCAGCATGTTCGAGGGAAGCCCGTGTTCACATGAGTTCAGCAGCTGACTGTCAGGCCAATAAACCAGTAGGTGTAAGATGAAGGACTGGAGAGTTGAATGAGTACACCGTGGCCTGTATGTTTGTGTGTGCTACCTATCCTATTGGGTTGCTAAATATCAAAAAGCTATTCTTCATTGTGAGTCCTTGCAGAGAAGCTGAAGTAGCAGACCCTGTTTTCATGCCTTATTAGGTTGTTCTATTTAATATCAAACTGAAATAGATCCTGGCAGCTGTCTGCTCCACCTGGCCAGGACCCTCACCACGCAGGTGACTCTGTAGTCAACACCATAACACAAACTGTAACTGAGAACGGTTTTTGTACAGTGTTTCTGTGAGTGTGTGTATGTGTGTGCACCTGTGTGCATGATGTGTTCCTGTGAGGAATGAGAGACGGAGGTGACTGGCGGATGCCACAAGTACTTTTCACGAGTAGTGCTGTTAAGGCATTGTGACATTTCAGTGGACTGTGCGACATGTGTCTGCCAAAACCAGCAGGGTCGCACAGTTCTAACCTTGTCAGACCATGACCAACACCACTGGGCCGATAATTATCACAACAAACGTCAGGGATGTGTGATCAAAAGATGTGTCATGGGACTGGCCCCTGCAAGGTGATAGGATGGTTCTGCTGGTGCTAAATGAGCTGCGTGTTTATGTATCCATGGTGCCGTGACATGGCTGGAACAGGTTGCTGGAAATGCAGCTGAATGGTCACCCAAGGACATCCAGCCAGACTGGGTCATTTGACTTTAACAACATGGGTCCAGGAGGGTGGTGTTTATAGGACAGTGACATATATCATGTTGTTAAACACAGAAAAATACACATGCTGACTTCAAACATACAAAAACATATGAAATCTGTTCAATTTTCTTCAGTTTCACATTTTCTACAAGTAAAAAAGAGAGCTGACCATGAAGGTGAAGTTGTCTATTCAATGGTCTAACAACATACATACACTTTTCTGTATGTGATGACCAAGAGATTGCACACAAAAACACCAGAAATTAGCGCTCTATGAAGAATATCGAGGCGACTTTAGAAATAAGTTAACCTTTGTCGTTCAGGAGGGACTCACAGTAGAGCTGATGCTCCTCCACACTGAAAATAGCCCGTTGAGGTGGTTTAGGCATTTGACCTGGATGCCTCCTGGATGCCTTACTTGGGGAGGTGTTTCAGGCATGTCCAACCAGCAGGAGACACTGGGGGAGACCGTAGACTGTATATAAGACAGATATAGCTAACATCTGACATCACCTGCTAGTTAGTGAAGTTCCACAGTTAAACCTCAAGGTGGGTGACTTTGCTGTCACCATATTGCTGTCAAACTGAATATAAAGAACGAGGGGGTTTCTTTGCTTGCTTGGAACATCTCAGTATCTTTCTGGATGAGGTCTGGGGAAGCTGCAGGTTTGTTATCCAGATATATGTGTTATTGGGTGTTTGTGCTGATTTACACATTCACCTAACAACTGAAAGATTCTCAGTTTGATCCAAGGAGTGAACATAAATCCCCAATTACAAACATGCAGAGATGCCCACTATGCTAACCTCTTTGTGAATAAGGGACAGGCTGATTTATATTTAACTCTTGGCCTCTGTGGCTGTTGATATATTATCTTTGTCCAAAATGAGAATAGCAAAAATGAAACTGTTATTAAGAGGCTAACACAATGCTAATAAATGATAAAGAACTGAAGACTGGACTTAAGATTAAGAAAAGATTTAAAAAGAGTTATTAAGTTATGGTACTTTCAATAGTAATAAAATTGAAATTACACATATTTAGTTTTTTAGAAATGTGTGTATGACTTATTGAATATTGTCAATGTTTTTTTTATTAGCATCAACACTGTAGTACAAAGATATACATGGAGCAAGGCCACAATGCTCCTTTTTATATATTTACCCCACCCCAAAAACATATTGGGCACCGATCCAGAGGGGAAAAAATTAAAATAAATAAATGAATAAAGTGAATTTAAATGAGGTACAAGGAAATTCACCATATTTGAAGATGTGCACTTAAAGGGCAATAGTTTGCACAAAGTTAATCACAATCACACAGAAAAAGGATGTACGGCAGCTGTCAAGCATCTATTAGGTGGGTATCGTTCTAATTTTCTCAAAGTGTTTTAGCAATGTATCCCAAACGGCAAAAAATCTCTCCTTCGACCCCTTTATTTTTTCCAACTGTATAAATTGTGTCAGGTCACTAAATCACAAAGACGCTTTGGGTGGCTTTTTTGACTTCCAGTGCAATAATATCCTTGCTGCGTGCAAGCAGTGTAGTAAAAGTAAAAATATTGTCATTGGTTTTAATTTCCTTATTTTATCAAGTCTTAACTCACTATACAGGCAGAAACTTGTGTGTTTATTTCCTGGTTTCTTTTGATAGTTAGTGTCTTGTTTGACTTCCTTCCTGTCTGATTGTCTTGATTTTCTGCACCTGTTTCTAGTTACCCTCCTTGTGTCTAATCCCCAATGAATTCCTTGTGTATAAATAGTCCAGTCCTTCTCTTTGTCTTTGATCTGTCACATTCTTTTGTCTGCTAAGTTCAGGATATGTTCTTGTTGTGTCCTTGTGCTAATGCTCTTTGAACTTTGTTTAATTGTGTTTCAGCATTAAAGTTCACTATTTATTTGTGAACTGTACCTCCTGTATTAATCTTCCCTTTACACCTCTACAATCCACACAACAGTAAGTTGTGACATTCATTTCCCTTTTAACGGTTTTAACTGTTGTAGTACTGTTTCAATGGTTGCATTTGGCCTTCAACTTTGTGACTCTTTCACTTGTAAAACAAGAAAACGAAAGAAATATAAAAGTGTGTGCAACACTTTATTGCTCACAACCTAATCGTGATAAGTTGGTGATAAACCGGTACATGAACTGATGAAGATAACGATAAGGAGAAAGATGAAGGGGGATTCCAGCAGCTGGTGGGCCAAAACACTAGACATGAAGATAGCTGAAGCTGGGCTTATCAAAGCTCCAAGAAAAGGCCAAGGAAAGCCTGCAGAGGGGTGTACTACAAAGCAAATTCAACATATCTGAGCTGATTAGCTGGATTTAAAAAACTAAAAGCACAGCCAGAGTTAATCTTCTGCATAAATTGAACCAACCTCTACCAGCTATAGTTGCATCAGGTTATTCATAGAATATGAATGATGAGTATAAGAAATAAAAATATTGAAAAATGGCTTCTTTTAAAATTTATATCTTCACATTACAGCTTTTAAACTTTGTTAAAATTTGTTTTATAATTAATTTTGCTTAAAACATAAACTATATTAAGACTGTTTGATGTCACACTGTTGTCAGGTGGTAAACTACAATGCTGTGAAAAACTTACTTTTCCCCTTCCTGACTTTTACATTTTTTTCCACGTGTCACACACTTTCATCAAACAAATATTAAACAAATATTAATAAACAAAGATAATGTAAATAGGATAAAGTAAATAAAAAATAATGTTTTAAAATGGTGATTTTACTTATTAAGGCAGTAAATTATCCACAAGTACCTGGGCCCTGTGTGTAAAAGTAACTGAATTCAGTTTTACTAGCCACACCCAGTCCTGATTACTGCTAGACCTGCTGAATCAAGAAATCACTTAGACAGAACCTGTCTGACAAAATGAAGAAAGCTAAAAGCTCTCAAAAAGCAACACATAATGCCACAATCTAAAGAGACAGATGAGAAACAAAGTCATTGATATCTATCACACTGTAAAGGGTTACAAATCAATGTCTAAGGCCCTTGGGAATCCAGCGAACCACAATGAGAGTTTGAGTTGAACCTTTGAAGACTGCGAAGACTTATTCAGGAGGTCATGAAAGAATCCAAAACAGCATCTAATGAATTCCAGGCCTCACATTTGCCAAAGAAATCTTGATGATCCCCAAGGCGTTTGGGAAAATAGTCTGCAGACCGAGGAGTGATAAGTTTAACTTTTTGGAAGGTTTGAGTCCTGTGACATCTTGTGTAAAACTAACACAGTAGTTCACAAAGAGGAAATCATACCAACAGTCAAACATGGTGGTAGTAGTGTGATGGTCTGAAACTGCTTTGCTGCTTCCTGGATGACTTGTTGTAATTGACGAAACCAGAAATTCTGCTCTTTACCGGAAAGTTAAAGTTCATGCCCTGAAGTGCACTCAGCTTATGCAGCAGGACAATAATCCTAAAGTCCATCTCTGAATGGCTCAGAAGCTTTGATAGAATTATTGCCAGTTATCGCAAATGCTTGTTTGCAGTTTTTGCTGCCAAGAGTTGCACAACCAGTTATTAGGTTTAGGGAGCAATATTTTTTTTCTACACTGAACAAGGCGAGTTTGGATAGTTTGCTTTTTCTTAAAAAAATCATCATTTAAAAACTAGTTTTTGTATTTATTCCAATTAATTTGTCTTCGTTTGATTTAAGTGTGAGAAAATGAAGAAAATGAAGAAATCAGGAAGGGGGCAAATACTTTTTGATGGCAAAGTGGGTTTCCAGAGGTTCTTTTATTTACTGCTATTTAAATAAACACAATATAAATGAAGTAAGACCTGGATTTAAGTACAAAAAACTAGCAACTGGTTAAAATTTGAAAGATTGTCGGTCGCTGTTTTTCTAGTTTGTGTATGTAATTTTAGACCTGAGAGACTCCAGGATCAAATTTAATTTGGAAACTGACTCTGTTTACCTGATTTTTTGTTATTTTTATTTAAAACAATGCATTCATGCAAACAAACCTTAGTCCGAGGAGACCAAATTACGTGAACACGCAAACCTCAGCACACTAGAACAGTGTTGTTTGGCGGTACCAGGCTTGTAGTTGTCTGTGCCGGGTCAATGCACATTTCTTTCTGAGGTGACAAGCAGAGGGGCTGACAAGTTCAGAGCTGTTTCACTTTGTTTCCTTTTTATACACAAACAACGTCCCACTGTCATCACTCCATCCTTCAAATGCCAAAGGGCCCCCTTTAGTGTGGTCCCAGAGCTGGCCTCTTGTCAGGCCCCATGATTTCTCTCCTGGAAAGCACGTCCCCAGAGAGGGAGCTTTTACTGAGTGCAAGTTCAGACCTTTTCTTCTCTGCCTCACATCCACAATAATAGAAATACTGGAAGACAGACAAAGATATTTGGTGAATGGAACTGAGCACATATTGCAAATCTTCCTGCCTTTGCTACATCTCACACAGACCATTTTTTTCTTCTTTTAAGGAAAATCTCCAGAGGGTCACTGCCCACTTTCCTCTTGTACCTAGTGACATAAGGATTGCCTTACTCTGACTGACACAGCATTGCCCCCTTCCTGATAGTGTTTTACAACTGGTAGTCAATCTCTCACCTTGTAAACCTGCCGGCCTGTGTTAGTATGTGTTATTGGGAGTTTTCTCACAGGTTCTCACTCTCACAGCTGCTTTTTCTTGTACTCTAGCTGTAATTTAAGCTACTCTGCAATGATAATGGATTTAACAGGTACTTTATTTTATCACAGCTCTCACCAGATGTGCTCGGCAGCCTCAGGTTAGATCGCTAAGCATCGTGACTTTATTTCCTCTTAGGTGGTCCCCTGTTTTTACCCAGGTAAAGCTTACCTGGAGGTCCAGGATACACCTCTTAATTACCCATAACTTTCCAGTCCTGTACCTCACCTGACATACAGCCTCTTGCCTTTCCTCACAGCTTTTCCACCCTTAAAACTTGGAACCCAAAAGCACACAGATGTGCCGATAAGGTAATTTTTTGATGACTTAGATTTCACAGTTCTTTAAAGTGTAAACTAAAACCAGTGCTTCAAACCTCAGGTATCAAGTTTAGTTGTGGCAATATCTGCAGCCAAGGATTTATATATTTCCCATGAAATTCCGGGAATATAGTTTGACAAGTGGGGAATATGTGGTTATGTACTGCCTTCCAAGATTGAGGTGGCTTTTCTTGTCTTTAAATATTAGCATGCAGCCAAGGCATGCTTAGCTTAACTTGCACCCAAAACTAAAATTGGCAAACGGCTAAACTCATTAATCATTATATTAAATCAAAAACATGAACAGGCAACATGCCTTTAGACGTTTGTCTTGGCAGATCTTTCTCTTATCTTTGACCTACCTGTCCTCCCAGCTGTGATGGTGACTTATTGGCCAGAGCTCCATATTTAAAGAACAGACATAAGAATGACACCAATCTTCTCATGTGACTCTCGGAAAGAACGCAAATAGCCACTTTTCCCAACTTGCCAAACTATTTTTTTTAAGTCTCTGCAGGCTTCAAAATAAATCCTCAGATTTTTAAACAGTGCATGTAACTTGGAGGGCCTGCCCCTGACTACACAGAGTAATACTAAAAACACTATTGTCTTCAAACAAACAGTTCTGACTCACAAACTACAATCCAGCCTGGCCAAAACTTCAAAACTTGAGGCTCTAACTATATATTCTATTACTGCAGTGTGTCTCCAACAGCTTCCTTATAGTTCCTGACCTGATGGTCACGCTTCATTAAGCCTTTAAGAACTCACAAATGTGGCCATTTTTAACTGGTTAATGGTAAGGATTACAAGACAAATTGGCTTGACTTCTCCGCAAGACTCCTGTGATAAGTTAAGTTCTGGCTCCGGTGGAGCTGAAACAGACATTTTTCTGAGGCTAATGGATCCTCCTGTGTCTAGAAAAAAATTCTGGCATTGGCTTTACAAAGCATCGCAACCTAAATGGCAGCAAACACCAACATTTCTACATGCTTAACCTTTCCTAGATGTGTGAATTAGCAGAGGGAAAAGGGTGTGGATGAAGGAGGTGCGGCAAACACATGGGGGTTGTGGTGGGTGATGAAAAGAAGAGAAGGAGAATATAGTCGGGTGAGTAAGGAGGGGAAAGAGGCTGTCCCTGTCTCTGAGGTTGAGCAGGGGGGGGGTAGAGGTGAAAGAAATGGTGGTCTATGCTGTCTGGGTGGTGGGACCCCAGGGAATGGCAGAATTATTAGGAGGCGCATCTGACAGGAGATAAATACAACGTGGGTAGTATCGCCACCAGGCAGGCAGGCAGACATAGTTGAAAACTACAATAAACTTTGCTATGTATGGGTTAAGAAAACTTTTCATGGAGTGCTGCACTGGAGGATTCATGACCTCTTCTGCTCAGACTTAAAGTAAATAATTTATCTTTTCCAGAAGGCATATACAAATATTCCCATCTTGAGATATCCTCATAGGTTTCTTCATTTCATTTATTTCTGTCCATATGACAAAACCTGTTAATTAGAGACCGTTCTCTTTGTAAATAACTCAATTATATCATTCTGGTCTTGTGTGTTGAGGTTCTTGGGATGTCACTATGTGGGTTATGCTCCATCTTGTTGGGTATGCATGTGCATGTGTTGATTAACAGATGGAGCACAGAAAACCACCGGGTACCCTCAGAAGCTCCAGTGGGTTTGGGTCATCTATCCGCTGTGTCATTTGTTAAAGGACATTTGAGATGACAAAGGGAAAAAAACATAGAGGCTGCGACGAGCCAAAATAAACAGGACAGCAGTGACTTTGATGAATCTTCCTTTTATGTGTCATTGTCAGGAGTTTTCAGCTTAAGTGTCCTTGGGATCCCTAAGCAACACAAACAAACAGCTGGAACGTGTCACAGCACTGCGCCTGACACAGTCGAAACATAACACGAAAGAGCATTTTTCTCATTCTGCTGGGGACGTGATGTTGGGGCGCTTTTTTGTCCACGCAGTTTTGGCTTTCCTGCCATTCTTCTGTGTAACACGTAACAAAAAGAAGGCCAAAATACAATTACAGAAAAATGTCTAATTAGCTTCAGACAGGGAAACCGAATCATTATCTGGCTGCCTTCACAATTTTACTGGCTTAAACGTCTGGACGTGAAATCTGCAATCTCTTTGTAGCTTCGTACTGAAGACGCATTGATGTGGTTTTGTCATTCAGTGACTCTTCCATAATGAGAGCAAATGACCGTGCTAATGCTTCCTGGCCTGCGGATCAAGGCATCAGTCATACAAATTGTAATGCTTCCTGTCCTGCTTCCAAACACACAGACAGCAGAGCTGTTTGTGAAAAGGAAATCAAGATAAATGGATAAATTGAGGGAAATTGTTTCATTTAATTCACAGTATGAGTAAGTTTTACACAAATGCAGCACATTTGTGTGTCGAAATGACGATAAAGATTAAGGTTTTAAGGAACCAGAATCTTCTTGCTTGCCTCCTTCCCAGAAGGTTTCACTGCAGCTGGTTTGATGTCTGGCAAATCCAAATCACGTGGTCGTTGTTTTGATTGAAGACCTTTCACTGTTTATCTAAATGCTTGTCTGGTTCCATCCATCCAAACCTCTACCCCATGCTTTTAACTTTTTTTCTGCATTTCAAACAGATCTGGTGTATTGCTCCCTGACAGAGACATAATGACAGGGGTTACAAGAGACATTATTGTCTCTTTGTCAGAGAGTTTATCTTCTGGAGACTGTGACTAATTATGTTTAACATCGCGCCAGTTATCAATATGTCAACCGCATAGAGACCTTAAGATTGTTATCATCAGTAACACCCAATCGTCAAAACTGACATTTCAAACAAAACCGAAACAGAACAGAAAACATCATCGATAGCTATTTTTATTTCATTTTATCTTTTACCCGGCAATTAGTGGATAAGTCTTGTTAATTCACTGTCTTTCACACAGAAGTGATCTCCTGTCGGTGCCTGAGGAGGGTCAGGTAATTGACTTTCAAATTTCAAGAAAATCCTATGCACGGTACTGTGCAAAAGTCACGAGTCACCACCCATTTCTTTGTCTTACTAAAAAAATTGGAAATAGGTGCTTTGATTTATTGAAATATACAACAATAAATAGAAATAGATTTGATAAGACAAAACAGTTTGTACAATTCTAATGATCACCTTTACTTTTCAACCCAGTCTGTACTCTCTTATACAACTTTCTTGTAATTTCAGTGGTCTTCAGAAATAGTTCTCCAGGCTTCTCGAAGGACATTCAAAGCTGTTCTTTGGATGTTGGCTGCCTTTTGTTTCATTCTCTGTCAAGATGATCCCACACTCATTCGTTGATGTTGAGCCCTCCAGTGAGGCCAATCCATGACCGTGTTTCATTGTGTGTTTATCTATCCAGACATCATTTTACCGCACTGGCAGTGTGCTTGGTATCATTATCATGATGAAAAATGAAGCCTTTGGCAATCAGATGTTTTTCAGATAGTATAGGATGTCATACTTCCAAACTTTTGATAAGATTCCCAACACCAGTGGCTGATATGCAGTCCAAACCACGACAGAGCCTCCACCGTGTTTTAACAATGGTTGTAGACGTTCTCTGTTGTGCCTTTCTTCTGACCTCCTCTGTAAATATTGATGACAGTTTGAGCCAGAAATATCGATTCATCACTCCCAGTGTTGGATGCAAATTTACTTTACAAATTTACTTGAGATATGGATATTATATGTATTTTTATTGTGCAAAAGAATCGATAAAGACAAGCTGCTAACATAAAATGAGCTAAGATCCTAGAATGATGTTAAAGCTGAGTGAACGATGCCCCAGCCCAGCAGCCAGAGTGTGAACTTCTTTTTTTTTTTTTTTTTTTTTTTCTCGCCTGTCCCATTTGGTTCTTTAGCCATCAGAATTGTTGTCTGAAGACCAACAAGGATACCCAATGGATTTACTTTGCCAAATGGATCATCGTGGCATTGCCGTATTGGTCCATTTGGTCGATCTTTGTTTTTATTATTTATTATATTTTATTTTCAGATGTTACAGACGGGACAGACATGATAGGATAGGAAAGGGAGAAAGAAAGAGGAAGGAAAGGAAAAACAGAAGGGGAGAGGGACAGTGAGAAAGGGGGGGAGAAAAAAAAATAAAAATCTCCTGGATCACCTGTTGAGAGAAGAATAGAAAACAAGCAAAAAAAGACAAAAAAAAAACAAAGCAACATACTAAACACAACACCATCGCATTAATCTAGCTAAGTGTAAACAGCAGTAAATACTAAATATTCAATGTTGTTGTGCAGCACGCAGGACAGATGTGCTTCGAAGTAGCAGCCAAGAAAGGTGTAATTTGGGTCTACGAGCAGTGAACACCCGTGTGCATACCTGTGTGGATCAGCGCGCTTGTATTCCAAAGGTTTCTCCATGTAACGATCTGCTAGGGAGTGTGGGGGGGCCACAGCCCCGTCCTCCAGGGTGTGAAGCAGGTATGGAGGAGATCAAAACTCCAGACATCCAGAGGCCCCCAGAACACAAGAGACCATGGAAGACCAACAGAGGGGCAGCCGCGCCACTGTTCCAGTAAGAGCTGAGGAGAGTCCCAGATGAGGGCTCACTCAGCAGCCGCGGAGCAGAAGCCAGGGGGGCACCCCACCCCCGAAGGGGCCCGAGTGAGCCCCAGGCTCCAGGCCCCGATAAGCGGCCGCCAAGGAGTGAGCCGGTGTGTACCTGGACGCCCACCCCCAGACACAAAGAACCACCAACGCACCGACACCTGAGGGAGTCCGCCACCGGCAGGGGAAGTGGTGGTAGGTGGAGATAGGCCTCCAAACCTTGGAGGGCCTGAGGTGTCCCCAGAGAGGTGGCGTCTGATACCCAGCCTGACATATAGGCACAGACATACAGGCACACACAGACACAAACATCCATTCCCCCCCTCATGCTCTCATATGCACTCACTCCACACTCAACCAACGTGGAGACAGACATAAAGAGACGCTGTACACACGATCACACTCCCCAAGCGTACTCTACAAACCGGGTCTAGGTACCCTTGCCCCTGGAGGGGGGAACTGCACCCAGACCCAGGTGGTGTTACCCTTTTCCCTGCGGTGGGGAGAGGCAGACCACCCCGACTCCGTAGCAGCAGGGAGGCCCCACACCCCAGACCAGAGTGTGAACTTCAATGGGCAAAGTGATGAGCTGTCAGCATTGTAGACTAGCCTCCCTTTCCACCTGTATATGTTTCTATAGTAGAATCACTGTGGGTGTGTTTTATATGTATAAACTAAAAGAAAGATTGCATGGATTATGCGTGGAGCCTAACGTTCATATTTTTAATCGGTTTTTATGAGACAATGTTTTTTTTGTTGTTGTTGAAGTTTTATTTTTAGATTTTCCAGGTAGAAAATAATGTAAAAATAGTGTAACGAGTTACTTTGTCCAGGAAGTCATTAAGTAACTTATTGCATTACTTATCAGAAAGGCAATGAATAATGCGTCGTACATTACTGTTTTGAGTATCCACTCCAACAGTGATCACTCCATGAGAACTGTTACCATTGATTTTGAGTGCAGTTCTTGTGTAATTTGGTATACCTCAGCCTTTTCTCCCTGTTTTCCTTCCTTAATAATGGCTTCTTGACAGCCATCCTTTAACTGAGACCATTTCTGATGCAGCTCCAATGAACAGTAGTTGAATCAACTGATGTGTCAGGTCCTATGTCAGGTCTTTGTGGTCATTTTTTCTTCATATTTCTTAAGAACATGACTTTTTGATTCTGTTCATTCTGTTCAATCCACTGCCGAAATCTACTGGGGGAGGCTGGTGGAAGAAGGCATTTTGAGACATTATCAGCTGTGGAAACCCTGGATAATGAGCCTGGCCGTCTATTCCCCCGCGAGATCCTTTCCACGTTACACTCTTTTATGATAGGGAAGATAACGATATCTATCGGGAACAGTTCCAGTCTGATCTTGAGGGACAGACGTGGAATGTGCGAACACATAACATTTATGTTGGACCAGAAGGTGTGGCCGCGGCTGTGAAATTTACTGATGAACAACTGCCTTGGTACAATGTGGGAGAGGATTCAGCCCCTCACATTACATTGGCGGTCCACGAGGGTCATGGGCCAAGAGATCTGGGACCGATGGTCAAGCGGGCGCTGGACAACGCCAGCTGGCAAAGCACCCAAATTCCAAATGTCTGGTATGCACCAAAATGTAAAATATATCGCATAACTTGTTTGTCCAACGATGCAGTGATCTTAGAACATAAAGAAATCTCCAGAATACATGGCAGGGAAAGAATGGATCATCCTGATGCAGTAGCTGAGCTCTCAAAATTGCCTGATACTTTGTGGTCCGCAGGGCCCACAGATGTAGGTTTAGCTAACTGTTCGCCTGTCCTGTTCCAGCTGAAGTCTGACACACCAATTAACAGACCACAATATAAGCACAAAACTGAAGCAGAAGAAGGTATAGCTGAAACCATTGAAGGGCTGTGGAAGGTAGGAGTGCTTGAGCCCTCATGGTCATTTTGGAACACACCTATTTTGCCAGTGGAAAAACATGGGACAGGGAAGTACCGTATGGCACATGATTTGAGAGCAATAAATGCCATACTGAGGACTGACACTGTGTCTGTACCAAATCCCTACACAGCTCTGACCGAAATTACTGGGGACCAAAAGTGGTTCACATGTATTGACCTAGCGAATGCATTTTTTGTCTCCCACTGCACGAGTCACTCAGAGACATTTTCTCTTTCACATACAGAGGCCGGAAATTTAGGTACACACGCCTACCACAAGGCTTTGCACTCTCACCAGGAATTTTCAATCAGGTGTTGAAAGAGGCATTGTCCCCATGTCAACTGCCAGAGGGCTGTACATTAATACAGTATGTTGATGATCTTCTTATTGCAGCCCCGTCAGCAGCGGCCTGTACGGCAGCATCGCTCGTGGTGTTGAACAGATTGGCGGAGTGTGGCTTCAAAGTGAGTAAAGAAAAACTGCAGTTGGTCCGGCCAGAGGTAACATTCCTGGGCCGGGTGATCGCACACAGATCAGTGGGGTTAATGAACACACACAGAGACCAAATTCTGACACATCCAAAACCAAGAACTGTGAAGGAGTTGCTTTCCTTTCTTGGCTTGACAGGTTACAGCAGGCAGTTCATTCCGAACTATGCGGGTAAAACTGCCCCTTTAAGGGACCTGATCAAGAAAGTTGGTGTTCGAAATCTGAAGGCTGAATTGCCTTGGACGCCGGACACAGAGACAGCGTTCATTTTGCTAAAACAGGATTTGTCAAGAGCCACAGATCTGGCCACACCTAACTATGATGAGGCATTTTATCTTGATGTTTCAGAAACAAAGGGAGTTGTGAATGGTGTGTTGTTTCAGAAAAAAGGGGGAGGTAGGGATGTACTTATGTATGTCAGCATAAGATTAAATTCAACAGAAGCAAGGCATCCCACATGCATACAACACGCAGCAGGAGTAGCAAAGATAATTCAGAAAACAGCACACATAGTGAGGGAACACCCACTGAAAGTGCTTACCACACACAGTGTAGTGGCCTATGTGAACTCACAGGTATTCACAATGACTCCACTGACGCAACAAAGGTTGAGCAAAATTTTAGAGGCGCCAAATTTGATATTCACACATGAAGGAATAAATATGGCAGACCTAATGGGGTCAGGAGAACCACATGACTGTATTAAGAAAGCCCAAGTTGAAGGAAAAATCAGGGAAGACCTGAAGGCAGAGCCCATATATGGAGCTGAGGATTGGTTCACAGATGGATGCTGCCACAGAGATGAAGAAGGATTAAAAGCCGGCTATGCAGTAGTCTGCAGAGTAGGAACTGAGTTTCAGGTGAAAGAAGCAGGAAAAATTGAGGGACAACAGTCGGCCCAGAGAGCTGAAGTGATAGCCCTAACTCGAGCCCTGAGGTTGGCTAAAAACATGAGAGTGAACATCTACACTGACTCAGCATATGCGTTTGGAGCAGCTCATGTGGAACTGGCTCAGTGGAAGAGAGCCGGGTTCAGAACGGCCACTAATGCACCCATCTGTCACAAAAAGGAAATGGAGGAACTGGAAAAGGCCCTGGAGGACCCAGACGAGGTAAGTATTATAAAATGCAAAGGCCACTCACAAGCAGACAGTATGGTGGCAAAAGGAAATCAGAAAGCTGATGAAGCCGCAAAGGAAGCAGCGGGCTACAAAGGACAGAGACAAATGGTGCAGGTAACCCCAGAAGAGGAGGTTAGCACTAACAGCATGGAAGAAGTTAGACAGGCTCAGGAGGAGACATCCCCAGAGGAAAAGGGGGTGTGGGAAAACAAAGGAGCCTGGCAAGATGGCGGTTTGTGGAGGGGGCCAGATGGGCGTCCCGCTTTAACGGCCAAAATGGCGGAACAAAAGGTGAATGAGGCTCACGGGCTTGGTCACGTGGGAGTGAAACAGATGGAGAGAAATTTGTGCCGATGGTGGCATCCTGATTTGAGAAGGATGATACTAGAAAAGGCCAGAACGTGCCTAATTTGTGGGGCACACAACCCAAAGCCAGCAGTAAAACCTGAAGCTGGTAAGTTTCTCATGCCAGAAAGGCCAGGGGAAGAGGTCGTGATTGATTATACCGACATGACTGATACAGGCCCAGGTGGGGTGAGGTATTTGTTAGGTGTGTGTGGATGTTCTGACTGGATGGCCCGAAGCATGGGCGACCAAACGTGAAGACGCGAAAAGCGTGATTAAGTGCTTAATCAATCATTACATTCCAAGGCATGGGTTTCCCAAGAGAATTAGATCAGACAATGGTACTCACTCCAAGAACAAAGATTTGCAAGAGGTAGAGAGGATGTTGGGAGTGCAACACAAGTTCGGGATGGTCTATCATCCTCAATCTCAAGGAAAGGTAGAGAGGATGAACCTAAATTTGAAAAACAAGTTGGCTAAAATCTGTGCGCAGACAGGGCTAAATTGGGTCGCAGCCCTGCCCATTGCTTTGAGGACCATAAGATGTTCTGTTAACCAATCCACAGGTTTCACCCCTTATGAGCTGCTGACTGGGAGACAGTTTCCAGCACCCTGGACAGTGGTCCCGGTGGAGCAGCCCAGGACAAGCAACAGGTCTCATGCAGAATATTTTAATGAGTTGAAAGCTCTTGTGTCCAGCTTTACAAAACAGGTCACTTGTGAGAGACCCACGGGGAACGGAGAGGTACCGGACGCAAAGGCAGTATGGCTAAAGGTCATTAAGCGAAAGTGGAAGGAGCCCCGCTGGACTGGTCCGTATGAGGTGACCGTCCGGACGGCTACAGCAGTCCAGCTGAAAGGGAAAGGCGACACCTGGTACCACTGGTCGCAGTGTGCACCCGCACACGAGAGCTTGGTGGAGGAAAATTCGTCTTCAAAGAACGCAGGTGTCAAGGAACAGAGGCAGAATAAACCTCTTCACCTGTGCAACGGGCCGACCAGTAGTCCACCTGGAAGGCCGAAGAAAGAAGAGCAGCCTAGGAGGAAATCGCCGCGCCTACAGAAAGGAGTGGTAACAAATTGAGAGTTTGAAAAGGGGTGGTTTAAATAAAAAGAGTAAAAAAGGGAAAGTGGAAGGGGCTTGCTCTGTCAATTATGTTGTCTCTATCTGTATTGGTGGGTATTTTGGTGACCTGTGGTTGTTGTCTCATTCCTTGTGCCCGAAGGTTGGTAGAGAAGGTGATTGTAAAGGCAGTGGACCCTGGGGCGGTGGCCCCTATGTCCATGATGCCGATGATGGATCTGGAGGTAGTCGAGTGGACTGAGGAGTGAACAACAACCTATGTATCGACCTCTGGTGTGCCAGAGGTCGAAAGGGGGATTGTGGGGATGAACAAAAAGTATTTGACCAGCATAATATAATCTGCAGTATGATCATTGCTTTAACAATGTAACAGATAGCTTTAAGATGGCCTTAAGATGTTATGCATACAGTTATTATGTTGACCTTGTATTTCAGGTGCAGTTATGACTATTTTATACACAATGCATATCTGTGCTTATTAAAGAGTTGGAGCTCGGTCAATTAATTGGGGGTTGGAAGCTTTGTTCGGCGCGATGTCCGGACAATCTATTGTGCAAGTGACTTGGAGCCATAGAAGGAATTGCAATACATGCTTACAAAACACTTATATATCAGATCATTTTATATTAAGGTTTTAGTAGAGGTTCTTGGTTAAAACATTTATTTAGTAGAAGACATACACATAGTCTCAGTGAGCTTCTGGTCTAGTGAAAGGTCAGAAGTGCAACAGGTGAATTGAGAAAGAGCATGTGAGGTCAACACATACACACACATTAGTTAGATTTATTTAGAGGAGAGATTAGTTATGTCTCGACAAGAAAGAGGAACAATTCACTTTAAGACAAGAACGGAAAGTACCAGCCATGAAAATAGAAGATGATCTTCTGGGTTAAAAGTCATTGTGGTGTTGATCTGATCTATGTATAAAATGTACCTGTGACGCATGAAGGGGCGTCAGTAAACAAACCCTGATGTTATAAAATAATTGTTTGTGCTTTAGTAAGTCGGAGATCACTTGCTGTCGGCGTACAGAGTGTTCTTCCCGCACGTGTGTATTCATTAAAATCATTGTTTGACCAAGACCTTCTGGACCAAGGGTGGTTTGTACTCTCCCTCCTCAATTGTGAACCTTAACAATCTGCTGTAGTTAGTTCTTTAGGCGTGCCTCATCTTGTCTTTTGGGGTTTTTTTTGTCCGTCACAATGCCAGTACTCTCCAGTTTTGTAAGGATACACTGCACACTATTGTGGGATAGTTTTCAGCTAATAACTTTTGATTCAGCTAAATGAATGGGATAAAATCATATGCTTTACATTTAAAGTTACAATTTAAAACTGGTTCTTTGGTAAGTTGTCTATTTTATTTTGTTATGTCTGGACACACACATTTTGACAGTTAATGATTCACAGGTCATTGTTAAGTTACTTAACAAGAAAAAACAAATTCCTCTGAAAACAGTTACATACGAGTCAACTTCCAAAGAAGAACGCTGAAGTGGTCTTGCTCAAGACCACTTTATCAGATTTACAAAAAAATGGTCTCTTGTGTTCTGGGGGCCTCTGGATGTCTGGAGTTTTGATCTCCTCCATACCCACTTCACACCCTGGAGGACGGGGCTGTGGCCCCCCCACACTCCCTAGCAGATCATTACATGGAGAAACCTTTGGAATGCAAGCATGCTGATCCACACAGGTATGCACACATGGGTATTCACAGACGCGGACTAAAGCTTTCTTGGCTGCTGCCTCAAAGCACACTGTGCGCTGTCTATCTTGCGTGCTGCACAATATCGTTTATTATTTAGTAAATATTGATATCTATGACTAGCTAGTTTATTGTGATGGTGCTTTGTTTTCTCTATTATTATGTTGCTCTTTGTTGTTTGCTGTCTCCTCTGTTTGTTTTTTTTGTTTGTTTTTTTTTTTTTCTCCATACAGGTGACCCAGGAGTTCTTTTTTTTTTCTCTCTCTTCCCCCCCCTTCTCACCGTCTCTTCTCCCCTTTGGTTTTCTTTCTTTCTCTCCCCCTCTTTCTCTCATTCATTCCCCCTGTCCTATTTATTAAATAAAAAAAAAAAAAAAAAAAAAAAATGACAAAGGATGAACTGAAGCTCTGCCATCACGTAATGTCGCATACTGCTGTTTCTGATGTCATTTAAAAGAAAAAAAAAAAAAAAAAAAAAAAGATTTACAAAAAAAGAGAGAGAGGTGGCTCAAAACTTTTGCACCGTGTTGTAATCTAATTGAAGATTGATGTTGTCACCATATTTAAAGTCTCATCCACACGGAGGAAAATTGATTATATGACAGGATTCATTAGGATCCACCACAAATGTTTGAACCAAATTTCTTGACAATCCATGATTGTTTGAAGTGTTTCAGCATGATCCAGAATGGTAGACTGACAGACGGACTGAAGCGTATTCCTACTGTAGCTCAAAACACATAAATTATATCAAAGATTTTCCCAAGCAACAAAGCAGTGTTTTGGTTTCCAAACTGCCAAAATCAGCATTGACAATGCATGTTAAGACCCACATGCTACAAACTTGATGCATGACTGCACATTTATTATACAGTACATGTGTTCAAGGAAAAGACAGACTCCTGTGATTTAAAGGGGTCAAACGGGCACCGCTATGCAACAGGCACGAACTTATAGCAATAGCCGTGAAAATCTATGTTCTCTTCCATACCATGCAGACAAAATGTCCGCGTGATATGTTTCAGTAAGCATGTAACGTGAACTACGACAGCCACAGCGAGCATGTCTATTAATCAGCATTATCGCTGGCTTTCAGAAAAGTAATATTATTCTTACAGTTTTTTTTAAAGCAACCAACATGCCCCTCTCCAAAAGAGGTAATTTAATTTCCAGCAGGGCCCCAGTCCACAGAGGCGCACTCTGCTCGGAGCGAGGATCCCCCATCTGCATGAAAAGATCACAGACCTATGCAGGGTCCATGTTTAAAGGCTAATTGTGAAGGCTGAGCCCCTAGACACAGGCCCTGTGAGGTCCCTCTAAACTTTTACTACGTCCCAAACTGATTCAATGATACTGACTTAATACAACATAAACATTCTTGCATGCATGTCTTAATAAGTCAGTAGGGATAAGGGATATTGTGAGTTTCATTATCCCTTAGTTCACTGCTGGGAATCAGCCGTGGCTTGTGGATGAGGTAAGAAAATCATAACCCTGTGTGGGCCAAAAGATAACTGAGGTTGTACTGCTGCTAACAGGCTGTTGTATGCGGGATTCAGTATAAACATATTACAAGGATTTTTGGCTATTGTAAAGCTTTAGTATGATAAAGTAAGCAGTTCTGTTTAAAGTGTGTCTCTGAAGAAAATGTATTTAAAAACACAAAAATATCTAGCAAACAGTTCTCTCAAAGGACAGACTCCCAGGTTCTTGCATTTGACTGACAGTAAAGGTGATTGCAGTCTGGCTGAAATCCCAGGGCATTGTTCAGACCCCAGTTTTATATGCTTTATATAGTCTGGAGGCTGTCTGAGGTGTCTTCAGCGAACAAAAAAACCTCACTGACTGACAGTTTTCTGTTGAATTATCTGCAAAACTATTTGGAAACATTGAATGTAGCCTGTCAGATATCATAGCGGGACTAAATGTGACCTAAAACAGAGCACCCATACCAGATGTTTTATTTCTGAGCTCATTTTCATTAACACTTCTCACTGGAGGAGGACAGGTGGGCCATTTCAAGTGTTTATTGAACTGAACTGAATTTATTGACCAGCGGTGAACTGAACTGGATTTATAGACCAATATGTCTGCTTCACAAGCCAAGTCAAAAAAGGCAAAAGGGAAAACACACAAACAGAGACACATATACAGATTTTTGATTGGAGTTTTTTATTTTTTTTTATTTTTGAAAGATACTGAAAAGATACAGAAGAGCCTTCATTTATTTGGTTGTGGCTCCGGAGCTTGATGGTTCATTCCCAACTCCTGTCCTTGGGTAAGGTACTGAAGCCTCAGTTTGGCCCTGATGGTTGTCCAGTGTCTGTTTGTAGATAAAATGCTTTAAGCACATAGAATAAACTGCCGTATATGCGTCAATAACCATACCCAGTATAACTATAAACATATTATATATTACATGTTAGTCTATATACCTGCAACTATTTTCACCAAATAAATTTTTGATGATGCTATTATTAATGGCATGGGAGGCCTATGGTAGCACATACATTGTTGCCTCAGGCAAAGCAGATATTACATTGGGGGAAAAAAATCTCCTTCGACTAGCAGGTAATACTCTCCCAGTGTCCTCGGAGACTAATGTCTGCTGTCCGGGTTTGAACAGCAGCATTCACAGCCCAGAGCACATAAGTTAAACATGATTTTCTAGTTGATGACAACGGTATGTCTTCCTTGTAAGTTACATTAGACATATAGTAGAGCTGTTTCACATTATGCTCTGCCTCCCGAGGTTTACACTCCAACTCATTTCGGGCCAATGATGAGAGCCACATTTCTGCTGCAGGGAGGCAGCGTTTTGGGAGTTCCTTTGGACTGGGATATATATGAGGTCCATGTAGTAATCATACTGTCAAACTGCAGTGGACAAATCCAAGTACATGCAATAACAAATACGCTTGACTTATAAAAGCTCTGTAGTTGTTCCAGCAAGAACAGATTGACATTTTGAAAGAATACACGTTGGCTGTGTTGCTGGGAAATGAGTAGCTCAAAGCCTCTCTAATGTCTGTAATAAGTAGCTGGAGACAGCTGGTTAGTCTGACTTAGCATAAAGATCAGTTCCTGTTCCTAGGCTATTTCTATCCAAACCTCCAAGTCTCACTAGAAACAACCTGTAAAAGTGACAGTTTGAAGGGTAAACTCGTTTTATTCAGGGTCTGCTAACTCAGATCTTAACTAAGAATGGAAATGTCCCAGAGAATCAATATACTTATATATAGTAAGCTTTAGATGGATGGGTGTAGATCACTTTTTTCAGGACATTCTGCTAAACTATTTTAACTTGCAATTAAAAGATGCATCACATTTACTCACTCTTCTTTTTATCATTGATGTATTTTAATTTTTTCGTAGTTTTGATATGGTAGTTTTCCTTCACATTGGTAATCATCTGCTTTAGTTTACTACATGTAAACTTACCTAAGGCTCCAAAAGGATTTTACATTTTTTTTAAAAAGCAAAAAACAAAAACAAAAACAAAAAAACTATGCTTGGGGTGCATTGTTGATTGGCAGGTATCTAGGATGGAGGCTTTGACAGTCTTATCCCTATCTGCGTATGGATTTGGGGACATGGAATTCCACCTCACTCATGAAGAAATCGCCCAAGCTAGGGAGCTTGCATGAGCTTGAGAAATGCTGGCTAGATATAGTTGGTCTCGCTTCAGTGCACATCATGGGCTCTTGAACCAGTCTCCTGGATAGGGGCTGAATTTTATTCCACTCTAGAGTTGTCCTCAGTGAGAGTTGTTGACAGAGCCAAAGGATGAGGAGGAGAACTGACGCAGCTCTGTGGCTGAGGTCACTGAGGTAGTCAAAACTCTTTGGTGGTCGGGTCCTGGGGGTGGATTCTTCCCTGAGTTCCTTTGACAAGCTGGGGTCATGGTCCCTCTTTTCAAGAAAAGGGGACCAGAGGGTGTGTTCCATCTTCAAAATTAGATTTCTCTCCCCAGCCTGCCCGGGAACATCTATGCCAGGGTGTTGGAGAAAAGAGTCTGCCCATTAGTCGAAGTTATTGAGGAAGAACAATGCTGTCTTCGTCTTGGCCGTGGAATGCTGGACCAGCTCTTTTACCCTCCTGAGGATACTCAAGGGGGCGTGGGAGTTTGGCTCGTATGTGCTTTGTGGACTCGGGGAAGGTATTCGACCGTGTCCCTCACATGTCCTGTGGGGGTGTCCTCTGGGGGTGTCCTGCAAGGTTGTGTCAGGGGTGTGGGGTATCAGGTGTACAACTGCAGCAGCAGCTTAGCAGCAATAAGTCAGATTTGTTCCCTTTGGGAATTGGACTTTTATGAACAGAATTTCTAGGTGAAGAAAAAGGAGCTGAGGGTGTCACCTTTGGTCTGCGTTTTGAGGATGATGTGGTTCTGTTCATGTCATCAAGTGGTGACCTCCAGCTCACACTAGAAGTTCTGCCCTAAGTGGAGGAGTTCAAATTTTTTAGGACTAAGTGAGGGGAGATGGAGGGATGGATTGTGGCAGCATCTGCAGTGATTTATGGTGATTGGAAAGTTGAGCAGTAAGCCAAAGCTCTCCATTTGCTGGTCGACCTGGTCCTACCCCCACCCATGACAAGTATAGAATAGTGACTGAAAGAAAAATATGGTGGATACAAGTGGTGAAAATGAGTTTTCTTCATTAAAGAGGATGAGGAATGTGGACATTCAGGAGTTACTCATAGTACAAATGAGAAAGTTGCCTGACCATGATGCTTACTTGGAGTTGTTTTGGGCATGTCAAACTTGGAGAAGATCTCAGACCTAAGACACACTGGAGAATCTCTCTGCTGGTCTGGGAACACTTTGGTACCCCCACAGAGGAAGTGACTGCGTAGAGCGAGGTCTGGGTATTTGTGCTTCGACTGCTGCAACCACTAACCTGGATATGGATAAGCAGCAGAAAATGGATGGTACGGATAATTTTTCTAATTATTGTACAAATAATTATAATCACAGGCCCACTGTCAAGGAAGTCCACATGGATGTAAATTTGATATAAATTAGTGACATGTGTTTTATGTGGCTTTCATTTGAAGCTTGGCTCTGTGTGGAGTAGTTCTTCTTGGTCTTTTAAAGAGATATTCCCCTGATCAAATATCTTTCAGATTTCCTGTGGTTCCGCAGCAGACGAACTCTGACACTTAAGCCAACAGATACATTTCCTTAACATGTAACAGGTAGAGTGATTGATGGAAAACTAACTCATCATGGTAAATGTGCAGCAGATATAGATATTATCCAGTGACAAGCTTTGTTATTTAGGGACTGTTCTAAACTTTAAAGTCTAAACTTATTTGAACTAATGTGAGGAGGTTCATTAAATAGAAATAATTATTTTGGGAACATGGAGTTAACATGGAGTGATTGTAATTTTTTAATGTGGACATTCAGATCAGAAAAAGCACGATTCATCCTCACTTCATTTCTGGTATCACCCTTGTTTTCATACGGTAATTGTGTTATTATCCATGGACACTCAGAACATATTATTACTGGACAGTGAAAAAGACCCCGCCGATTATCCTCACTTTAAAAAGCCCAACAGACTGTCTCCCATCTCTCCAACAGCTGTAGGGTCAAAGACATAAAAGAGCAGATGAAACACAAATGTTTGGTACATGTGGGTTCTGGTTCTTTGATGCTTGTGTGTTATTTTCTTTCTTATGTACGAGTATATGGGGAGAACCTGACAACAGGGTGTTCATCAGATATAAAGAGACTTAAATCAGCCGAGACTACTTTGTTTGTTCTTGCACTTTACTGTTTCTCTTTAATCCTTTTCTTTCAGTCCTCCATGTAGGTCCCTTGTGCGCTCCCGGTGCTTGGGAGAATGCTTACCACAACAAAGAGACAACATCCCGCATTTGAAAATGGGTTCCTGCCAGTTGGACGGGTTTTTTAAACAAGCATTTCAGTGGGGAAAAAAAAGTCCGCTGTTGTGAATGTCAGCAACATTAATTGAGGACAAAATGTGTGATCCAGTCAAATCTAATTAGATTTACACAACTCACACCTTCTTTTAAGCTCTGTGCTTATTTACCGATGTTGAAACATGTGCAAGATTAGGACAAGTTCTTTCATCATCGCTGTGATTTTTGTAAGCTGTGGGGGATTTATTAATCATAACATTGACTTGTTCCTGTTCCAGGATCTTCCCTCGGACAGTAACGCGTTGTCTGCCTTTCCGTTGTGGGAATTATTGTGTTATTTCTAAGTCAGGCGGATGTTTAAGCCTATTTGAAGGGCCATATAAATTCAAAAATGACCAAAAAAAAGTATAAAGAAACAGAAAATGTGCTAACGGCATCTAGAATTATAAGAGACTATGAAATACATAGAGCAGCTCTGCACTCCAGAGGTCACTGACACATTTGCTATTAGTCAAATGGATTATAAAGGAACTGAGGTGCTGCATGTGGAGGTGTTAGGGATGAAGAGCTGGTGTCTGCAAAAGAACCCATTCCAAAACTAACCATAAATATCATGCATGTGGTTAAATGTGGAGATTCATTTCATGTATTCGAACCATCTGGAGGACGCCTCGGAAACTTGTGATCCGAACTCATCTGGAGTACCTCATGATGTGGTTGTTATGACTAAAAGAGTGGGCAATGGAAAATGAGTGAGCTAAAAGAGGATGACAGAAAGAAATGTTCACCACCTCGGTGCAGTCCAAAGGGCACTCGGTTCTTCTGAAATCCTGTCTATTAGTTTGCAATATCGTGTAAAATGAAGAGCAAACTTGCGACACGTACACACACTGCAATGCTAAAACTGTTGTGTAACTGTGTTGTGTAACTGAGACCTAATGTCTCTTTGCTGCATCTCCTGTTGGTTTGTATGATTTAGGACTGAACAGATAAATAATTCAAGGGTTGTATCACAGGATCAAGACTCCGGCACTGTTGCTACAAAACATGTCATACTACAACAGAGCCTTCAGCATATATTATCATATTTCAAGGAAAACTATTCGTCCAACACCAGACCTCTGAGTGCCAAGAACATCAGCATAATGGCTCATCTTGCTAATGATCCATCAAAAATCAACAGGTTATTGTAATGTGTGAAGAAAGGGGGAGGAAGTGAGGTCACCTTGTCAGTGGCTGAGTGCATTGCTCAAACTGATCAGAATTAAAATTCAAAGAGAAGTCAAACATGCATGTCACTACAAACATTCGGGGGGCATTATGACTGGTTGGTTGGTTGGTTGGTTGTCAGAATGATGATGGTTGCAAGTGGCACACTGGTTACGGCTTTCTTTCAACATGATAAAAGTTATAAAAGTCCTGAGTCCAGTATTCTTACTGTAAATGACAAATGCGGAAAACCACATTGTCATCAAATGTGGTCTTACATATTTCTTTCTAACACTGCAGTGGTTAGAACTGTTCGCCTATTCAGCACCGCAAATTCCTCTTGTGTGTTTCTGACTAGTTTTTCACCAAAGATTTTGAATTAATCACTAAGAGAATAACAATCATTGCCTCATTATAAAGAGTAATAATCATAGCATCAAAATAAAGACTTCACAAATTCCAACAAATTCTTGGAAAGCATTGGAATGGATGTGAGGGAATGTACAAAGAAGTGGAAAAACTAGAGGCACAAATATGTTTCCACCCCCCCAAAATAAACTGGCCACAACAAAGGGTGAGGTTCCATAAGGGAAAAAACATTGGGACATGATCATGTGTTAATAATAACACGTAATACACCCAACACAGTGTAATAGCAGTCTGGTGAGGAAGGAGCGGCTACCAGGTCCAGTGGGCATGTGATGTGGAGGTTAGCCAGATAACTCTAGGCCAGTTACTTAAATCGAAACAGACCTTTTTTTGACGTTAGCAACATAAAACCATACAAGTCAGGTCTCCACAGCTTTACTCTGTCCGTACATACATGCGCATAGATGGGTAGGCGCCGGTGCCAGCCCTTTACAATGGTGAGGTCTCTCTCGGAACAGACATGAACAGCATGTAATGGCTGCCAGACTATACTCACACACCCACTAGGAGACTCCCTCAACTACAATAATATGGCAACCCCCTCTAGTGGTGCTATAAAACAATAAGGGGTTGTTACAACAGACCAACAAAGGTCGGCGACAATTTTGGACACTATGTCATCGGCTCTACATAGGTTCCCTGCAGATGTTTAAAACAGGCCACACTGGAGACATCCAGGATGTACCCTGAATGTGGCAGCTGGAGAAAGAAAGTGACTGGATAGGTCAGTTGTCATCAGGACCTTTAAAAGCATGTAAATATATGAACACATCAGTGTGCCGTAGTATTTGCCATATTACTGATGTTGGTACAATGGTGAGCTTTTGGTATAATTTTGAGCTATCAAATTACTAGGAATTAAATGAAGTTCTTTCTTTATCATTTTCTGCATGCAAGCTGTATTAGCACTGAGAATCTTGTGTTAACGACTCTGCTAAATGAGCTGAATTAAATAGTATTCAGCTGTTGGTGAAGGTTATGCTGTGTATGGAAAAGTGCCTGTAAAATAGAAAATAAGATGCTGAGCATAGTTTGGATGAAGATTCATGTGTTTTAGTGTTAGTAAAATCAGGGAAGATGGAAAACAGATGCCATGGCATCAGCTCATTGGGCCAGATGAGCTAAAAAAAAATGAATGTAAGAATCTCATCCAGATTCGTTCAGAGTCTATCTATAGATAAAGAAGAGAGCTGGGATGATGATCTTCTCTCTTACTAAGTCGTTAAGTCAGGTTGCTTTTTGTTTATGTTTTTAAATGAGCCGACTTTGTGAATTTGGGGTTAATAAAGGGTCTTTTGGTGTGTGGTCATCCTATTAATGACCACTTGTCAGCTCAAAGTGCACAAAAGTTACATACACTAACAAAATAAAAGCCAGTCAGTGATGAGGTATCCAATTATAGATGAGAACTGAACAAAAATGTATTAGAATGATACTTCCTGTGAAAAAAATGTGACTGTGAATCATACAGGAAAACACGCACACATTCAGTGTAATTCTCTCTTTAATCTTATCATTTGATATAAATGGAAATAATTAAACATGTGAGTGTCTTTCCGCTTGACGACAAAGCGGCACTCGGAAAGAAATAGCTCTTCCTCTGTGACTTTTCATAGTCCAGTGTTTACCAGTGATGGAATTTTACTGGAGAGTTTGCCTTGTGTTGGACAGCCCAGCCCTCATACATACTTGTGAATGGCAGATGGAAGGACTTCAGATTTGCCTTCTTTTCAACGTCCAGTCTTTTGTGGCATCATGTCTCTTTGTTTGACTGAATGTGCCCTCATTAAGCCCAGTCCATAAAGACTGGAGGAACCCTTGACTCTTTGCAGTTCACTGTATGACTTCTTGTCACTGTGGCAAGACAGACTGAACGCGCGCGCACACACACACGCACACACACGCACACGCACACACACGCACACACACACACACACACACACGAATGGTTTTGGCGTTCTCACAGGATAACATAGATTTGGAGATGGTGTTAAAATTGCAACAAAGAAGAGTGGCAGTAAAGACAGGGAAAAAAGGAAAAAAAGAAGTCAGTCTCAAGTTGTTTTTTTTGTTTTTTGTTTTTTTTTTTAAATGACCCCCAACTGGGAAAGGACAAGAAAACAAAACAGCAGCCTTGGTCCTCATCAAGGAGCCCACGTAACCTTTCTCTTTGGTAGAAATGGGCTGAAAACATATTTGAAGGTAAATCATTATGACAGTTTATACATTTATACAGTTAACATCAACAACCCATTACTGTCTTCTCTTTTAACCCTTTACAGCCGATCGGAGCGGGCACGCTCTGTTTTGCTTAACTATTTTTAAATCCCGGTAGCTCTGCAACCAAGTAAGCTAGCGCAATAATTTTTTTTTGCATATGAAACTGGAGGAGTTGTACTTACATCTTATGCCATCAGCTTGTCCTAGGTCACAGTTTCCTTCCACATATAGCTTTGCAAAAACTGCATAAAAATCACTTGCAGCAACAAAAACATGATATTCCAGAAACACGCTTCGCCGATCCATCAGCTGTTTGTAACACTTCCTACGTCCATCAGCGCGAACTATCACATGACCGCATGACCTGCCCGAAACCGGAAGTGACGTCATTTTGCGGAAATGTAGTTTTTTATGATCGGGGCCTTATGAGCTTGTGTTTTACTTGTTATGTGTTTTAAAAAGTTATGTTTGACTTTATGACTTTCTGTGTCGTTTCTGGGATGCTTAAGACTCATATTGCACTGCTGGAAATAGTTTATTTTGATGCATATGCTGTTATTTTGCAAATTTGCACTATAATATTTATTTTCGTTTTTCCTGCAGTATATAAAAATTGGTGTATTTCAAAAATAAAACTATGAAGACACTCAAAATAAATTTCCTGTGGTGGGAAACTAGTTTGTGTAACTTTTTTGTATTTACAGTTTTGAGGGATAAGCCTCTTAAATTTCTCTAACTAGAAATATATGTTAAAAAAACAAAAACGATTTTCAATTTTTTTGTAGTTTATTGCACTTTTTTGCAATTTATGTAATTACTATGCACCTAATGCAGACATATTATTAAAGTTTGGGCTATAATGGTTGTATTGATGTATAGCAACTTGAAATGCTCCCAAAAATGGCTCCACAGCATGTAAAAATATAATATAAGCTCTGGCGAACTTGGTTCTATGGTAGGTCTTAAAGGGTTAAGAAATAGTTTGTTTAAAAAAAATAGTAGGTTGGCGAGTAGGTTTTGTAAACTGTGTCAATACCCCCATAACAACCACCACGTCTTTCATTTATTTATTTAGCCTCTTATTTAACCCTTGTGTGGTGTTCGTATTTTTGTTACTCAGCCAGTGTTCATGGGTCTGGTGGACCCGCTAGAGTTTTGGCTTTCCAAATTAACACTATCAAACAATTTTATGTTAAATTACTCAACAGATGTTTACTTCATCCCAATTACAAGACATATGAACAGCAAACATGGTTAATTTTTTCCCTTTACCTTTGTTAGATCACATTTATGAATTAATGTGCTTCTCGTTTTTCTTTTATATAAAATGTTATAAATAAATCAGTTATAATCAAGTGGAGTGAGTGGAAAGACACAACACATTTACACGTGAAAAAAAAATTAATTGTTTAATTTTTCTTTTGAAAAAAACTGAACACGGGTCTCACAGACCCGAACACCATACAAGGGTTAATCCTCAAGGTTTCTCTTACAGCTTCTCTGTACTGCTGAACATCAGGTGAGGATGCAGTCTCAGCAGTGCAAAGCTTTACCTGACAATCACCACTGCCCCCTGCTGGGGAATGGTGATAGTCAGGTGACTCCTGTCCACAATGAAGTCTGCTTTTTTTTTCTCCTTTTTTGTTCCATAGTATTAAACACATTCACTTACAGAAACTGCGACTGACTAATGAGGGATTTAAAGGAAGGCTGCACTGACCTTGTGTCACAGTCAGTTTATTTACAAGCCAGGTGTGGCTCACATAATGGAGGGCTACAGCCGGCACAGCTCCAGTAAAATGTATGCTTTTAAATGCTACAAATCCCATTGTATTTTGCGGTTGAGAGGGAATGCAAGCAGTGCTGGTAAGCCAATTCATGCTTTGTTGAAATAAGATGTGATGTCAGGTTATGTGTTTGCTGATAAGTGCAGAGACGTTACATCAAAATGTCTGCTTTCACAATAGAGCTTGACCCGAATTTCCCACCTTTTACAAAGAGTGAAAGAAGGACACGTGTTGAAGGCACTCTGAAGTAACAACGTCTGTGATGAAATATGCAGTTTTGACACAAGTGCAAGACTTTGCAAAGTCTAATATAGGGCTGACAAAACCTTATTCTCTGGAGACCAACCTTGTCTGAAGAAGTCAGGGTCAACATCACCCAAGAAGTTTGTTTAAGCACAGGCAACCATAGCAACACACCTTAGAAATAGCAATGGTTTACGAAGGAGAGGGAAGCTACAGAGCCAAATCTGTCACAGGCGTGCAGATGCAGCTTTTTAAAGCCCACATTCATTGTTTTGGTTTTTGCAGCTACCTTCAGTTTTGAAGCAGCAAAAATCCCTTTGGCGGTGCCAAGAACTAGCTGGTGAACACAATTTAACCTTAAAGCATTTACAAAGCCACAATAGTACACCAGAGATGGTATTGTTTCCCCCTCTTGATTCTGTTGGTCTATATGTGTATATCATCATGACGAAATTTGGTCACAGCTATGCCGACTGTGCCAGGAACTACCACAAAGGCTGTTTTGATGACTTTGTCAGGTGTTTATAGGTCTGTGGACAGAGTTTTTAAAGCCATGCAATCACTGAAAATACAATCAAGCGCTTTACAGACAGACGAGTGTTTGATATCGAAATGAAGACCAACTTCTAAGATTGGCAACGCGGTTGGTATGTTACCATCACAGGAATGTCTCTGGCTCTTCTAAGCAGTGTTTCTTAGATTGTGAGGCATGACACTCTGCAAGCGACAGAGCCACTGTCGCAAGGAGGTGAATAACCAGGGGAAATATACAGGGTAGCTACACTACAAAAAACACTATGCACTCATAAATATGAACCAATAATAATGAGTAAAATGCAACTGAAATACATAAAATATCTAAATTTTATTTGTTGAAATACGTAATCATGAAGAAAAATATCCGCGGTATAAAGTAACTTTGACCATTTGACCAGATTCCATTGAATGCAATTGTTACACTGCTGAAATGATGGGCCAACTCATCTCCGTGCAACATATTTATTTTTACAGGAAACAGGAAAGTTCTATTTGGCGCGTGGGCTGTACGATGCCTCTTCACCACTGACACTGCTTCTTCTAGTGTAGCTAATATTACTTTATACAAGTAACTTATACAGTTTCATATTCACATACACCACTTTTATAAACTGCTTAAATCACAAAAATACATTTTACTATACACATGAATAACATAGTGAACTCTCATTACAGTTTTATCTTGTTTTTACTACCGTTTTAGTCTATTTATGAACCTGTCATTAACTGTATTTATTAAAGTAGATTTCTTCTAAATAAAAGGCTTTTCTTAACATATTTCTATAGCATTCACTCTTCATGAACTAAACATACAGCAGTTTACATTTTTTCTTATTGTGCAAACATATTAAGTGTGGCTTTAACCCAAAAAATACCTGCAATGAACTCACAGACTTTCGGTACAGCCTAACAACTGGATGAGCAAAAATACCTGCAATGAACTCACAGACTTTTGGTACAGCCTAACAACTGGATGAGCACGTGTGGCTTTAACCCAAAAAATACCTGCAATGAACTCACAGACATTCGGTACAGTCACAACTGGACGAGCACAGGCTAACATGAGACACATCAAGACCCTGCTGCCCCCCTCACTGGACCCAATGCAATTTGCATACCGCCATAACCGCTCAACGGACGACGCCATCTCCACTGCACTCCATCTTGCCCTGACACACTTGGACAAGAAGGACTCACACGTCCGAATGCTGTACATAGATTTCAGCTCAGCATTTAACACGATCATCCCCCAACAACTGATCGGAAAGCTGAACCTGTTAGGCCTGAACACCTCCCTCTGCAACTGGATCCTGGACTTTCTGACCGGAAGGCCTCAGTCAGTACGGATCGGGAACTGCACCTCCAGCACCACCACACTGAGCACTGGGGCCCCACAAGGCTGTGTGCTCAGTCCTCTGCTGTTCACACTGCTGACTCATGACTGTGTAGCAACACACAGTTCAAATCACATCATTAAATTCGCTGATGACACGACCGTGGTGGGTCTCATTAGCAAGAACGACGAGTCAGCGTACAGAGAGGAAGTGCAGAGACTAACGGACTGGTGTAAGGACAACAACCTGTCTCTGAATGTTGACAAGACAAAAGAGATGGTTGTTGACTTTAGGAGGACACGAGGCGACCACTCACCGCTGAGCATCAACGGCTCCTCTGTGGAGATCGTTGACAGCACCAAATTCCTGGGCGTACACCTGGAGAAGGACCTCGGCTGGTCCCTCAACACCAGCTCCCTGCACAAGAAAGCCCAACAGCGTCTCTTCTTTCTGAGAAGACTGAGAAAGGCCCGGCTTCCACCACCGATCCTGACCACCTTCTATAGAGGAACTATTGAGAGCATCCTGAGCGGCTGCATCACTGTCTGGTTTGGGAGCTGTGCCATATCAGACCGCAAGACCCTACAGCGGATAGTGGGAACAGCAGAGAAGATCATCGGGGTCTCTCTACCCTCTATTGAGGACATCTACACCACACGCTGCATTCGCAAAGCCACCAGCATTGTGGCTGATCGGACACACCCCTCTCACACACTCTTTACACTCCTGCCATCTGGAAAAAGGTACCGAAGCATTCGGGCACGCACATCCAGACTGTGCAACAGCTTTTTTCCACAAGCCATCCGTCTCCTCAGCAAAAAGGGACTGACTGATAAACACGCACACACACACATACACTAACATTATCACTCAGCTTAACTCAAATACCTCAAAACATTGAGACTGGACTGACTAACCAACACAAGCGCAAACACACTGACCTACACCACCAAACCATCGCACACACCAACCTGTAAATGCTCTTTTGCACAATATTATTACTAGATATATTATATATTATTTTTTTTTTTGCACTAACTTGTCTTGTAGCACCTTGGTTCCTGGAGGAACGTTGTTTCGCCTCACTGTGTATTTTTAAACTGTATATGGTTGAAGTGACAATAAAGTTGAACTTGAACTTGAACAACTGGACCAATCACTGTCTATCACTTTTATAACATCTGTTTTATATTATCAACCACCCAGCTTACCTGTAAAGACAGAAAAATACCACAATCAGTTCTTTTTGGCGCGAGGCCCATATGCTGCCTCTTCACCACTGACACTACTTCTTCTAGTGTAGCGTCAGCTACGAGACTGGGCGCCCTCTTCTAGTGAAACTTATACAACAGTAAAATTAACATTACAGTGGAATGAAAGTCTTTGAGTATAAAATAAAATGGGGGGCTACTATTTTCATGTCTCTATCCTTAACATAGTGGCACACAATGTTTTAAACTGTACAATGTAGTACATAGATAATTCACATTTGATTACCGTATTTCCCGGACTACAAAGCGCACGTGAATATTAGCCGCACAAGCTAAAATCAGGGTTAAATCCTGTTTTGTACATACATTAGCCGCACCTGACTAAAAGCCGCAGGTGTTTCAATGTTGACTTATCATATGTAAGAGAATATGCACAAAGGGAACTGTCAGGAAAGAGATGGCTGTTTGGAGACACATCACTTTTATTAATATTTTGAAAAACAAGTTATGGGTACATATTTGCATAACTTTTTAGGTATATGTACAAGTACTGGTAATTACAAGTACGAAACATGTACTGTGCTTCATAAACGAGTAACAAATGTAGTACATAACAATAACCTACAGCACACCAGAAAAATAGATTCAGCCTACCTTTTAGGCTCAGGTGCAGTGACACGGCTTTAACAAGAAGAAAAGTCAGTCATTCACCATCTTTCTGTTCTTCCTGCGCACTAAAACCACCAAAGTCCTCTTCTCCAGTGTCGGAAACGAACAGGCTCAGGGTGGCCTCGTCATCCACTCTCAGCTTCTTTCCTTCGTTGTCACTTTCAAAACCAAAGAAATCCTCGTTGTCAGTGCCAGAGTTGAACACCCTCAGAAGGGCCGTGGCGGTGTCCTCCTTTCCATCATGCAGCAGTCCAGCCCTTCGAAATCCGTCGGTGATCGTGGTGGTATTTCACACTTTTCCACGCTGTCAGATTCCACCTGTGGAGTTGAGCATAACTTGCTTTTCGCAAGTTTATTGCAGCTCGTCATTCACGCCTTCCGCTGAACGCGTAGCGCTACTTTGAAGTTTGTTTTTCGCGCTACTTGTACGGCACTATGTTGCCTGGCGGATGGACATGTGACCAACACACCACTCTTGAACCCCGATACTGTGTGTCTGATCACATGCCCTTCCGCCAGGCAACGTAGTGCCGTACAACAGCGGCACAAACAAAACAAATCGTCTTACGATATGACAAAAATCACGGACAATCCATAGAAAAGCTGCACCTGACAGGGTTCAAAGCTTGTGCAAAAAGTAACGGCTTATAGCCCGACAATTACGGTATATTACTTAAAATATTTTTATTTCAGGAACTAGAAGGTTTTCCATTTGGGTGTTCATTCTGGTGAAAATTCTATGAAAAGGGGTGTAACTTCACCAGACTCTACCCCCTGATGCTTAGATGGGTCACTATTGCCAGAGTCAGCAGTCAGGCGCCATGGCAACTCATCTTATAAATGACAATGGTTTATAAAGCAAAGGAAAGCTATTGGGCCAAAGTTATCACAGGTTTGGGATAACTTTGGCCCGAGGTTTAATGAGCTGGTCTAATGAGCTGCTACAGGCTAAAACGGCGTAAAAAGAACATTGAGTTTGATCTATGTTCACAGTGTGGACACAAACATGGCTTCAAATGCAAATGCTCTTCCCTCCAAGTCTGATTGATGTGAAAATATGTCACTAAATGTTTGCTTCAAATGCCATACCAACTTTATGACAAAAAAAAGTATATAATGAAGGCAAAGCTAAATACTCCAGCAAACTAATGAAAGGAAATTTGGCTGCACATGTAATGGTACTGCTTACCTCATTTGTTACGTGACAACGTGTGGACAACCTTCTTAGCAAAAACCTCAGACGTTGATTGGAAACCATGCGAGAATGCCGCTGCAGGTGTCATAGCAACAGACACCAGTAGGAGGAAGTTAAAGGCAGCGACAGCCATGGTGGGAATCCAATTTGGGTAGTGCTGCACAAATCAGCACAGCATGAGATGACCCCGTATCACATTAGAACATCCTTCAGAGGTTCAATAAATCACTGGTTTACTTTTTTGTTGTTGTTCTTGCTCCTACAGGTGTAAAATCCTGCTTTTATTTAAAACAAATGGTGTAACAGGGATTCCAGGGCTGGGCTCTGTTTAATGTTGGGCATCGATCCTGATGGAAAACACGTTTATTGTTTCTTTATTCTACTAATCCTTCTCCCCATTCTCTTAACTGACTTTCTTATTAATAGCCACCATGGGCGAACCCTTTAAAAAGTCAAACGCATCTCATCCAGAGGAAACTTGGCTTCAGAAGGTGCAGGACCAGTTCTAAACTAAAACAAAAACTCTGCATCCCAGCAGGAAGATGAATGCAAAGGAGGAGAGTGCCGAAACTGTTTTTAAACAGTTCAAGAGGATCCCTAAGGAGTCGAGGAGCTGGGGTAACACCGGCATTGCAAAATGCATCAAAAGCCAAGAAGACCACAGGTTTTTCATAGAGTGTGTATGCTCGAATGAGAAAGACAGATGCACACTCAAGCGTGTGATTGTGTTTGAGCGTGCATGTGTATTTATGGATAGTTTGACTATGTGTGTGTGAGAGAGAGGGGGATAGAAGCCAGCTCTTGCATTTGGCCAAGTGTCAGAATGGGAAAAAGAGCCTCTTCAACGAGCGTGGAATTTGTTGAAGAATCTTGTGCTGTTTAGCACGTACACCCGGATAGACACGGGGGGTGGGGGTGGGGGGTGTTTCGATTTGAAGAGGTAACATTGCTGAGAGCGGGTTGTTGCTGCTTGGATGGGCAGAGATTCGTGTAACTTGCACGAAACCTTTACATAGCATCAGAAAGAAACCAATCCAATCTTTGATCTCCGCTCCCTAGTTGATAAAGCCTATATTTCTGTTTCCAGTTGCCTGCTCTAGTTGCTTTCTTTTCTCTTTACCTTATTTTAGAGCTGCAGAGACCTTACCAAACTCATTTCCTCGAAACGGTCTGATTGTGTTCAGTTGACTTCCTTGGATGCAACAGGCCTTACAAGTTAATCATCCAGGAAAGCCTCTTAGTGACAGCTATGCCTTAATTGCATACCAGACTGAGCCCATCAATTTGGACGCAGCAAATCCAAAATCCACAAATTCCATCTGCATGGGAATGAGTTATTCTGTCAAAACCCCTTGGTTCTCACTGAGAGAAATATACACAGAGCAGTATGAAACATGAGAAAGTCTTACTGGTCAGATTTGTATTAAAGGTGCCACCTCAAATTCTACTGTTCAGATCCCACGGTATCGCTAATACGACCCTCTTTGAGGTCTCCTTTTGTTTAGACTCTTCGGCAGAAGCTATCACCAGGGGCTTTCCAGCATTAAAAGCAAAACAAACAGTCCAGTGTGACAGTAAAAGGGGAAAGCATTGGACTGGGTTGGATTTATTTTTGCGAGAAGTGACCGTACCACTCTTCCTCATTCTGGTTTCATCTCGTTTGCTTATTCCATGCTGTGTTTTAGCAGTTTATCCAGGAAAGCTGGGCTGAAAACACTAACCTTTTCCACACAGCAATAACTTCCCACCATGACATCGAACCAACATTGCTTCAGGGTCCCTAAGCGCTTGCTGTGAAAATGTCAGACAAGCTCTTTTCATGTGAGGGAAATCCTATCTGATTTACTCCCCCTTCTTCCTCAGCTAAGGCGCCTATTTGTACAGGGCCATGTTTCATTTGAATATCAAAGCCGGTGAGGAGCTGGTCAGACACTTTAAATGACATTTTTTGGGCTTCTCTTGAGGAATGTGATTGCTTAAGTGCCCTCGACGGAGGGACCTGATCACAGACACAATGCATCCTTTGTGCCGTCAGTGTGACCGTAATCTCTATTTATCTACACTCTGAGCTCTGTGGATGAGATGAGCACAGAAGTCTATTTGCATCGCAGAGTGCGGCTTTTTTAAGCCTCACAGTTTAGATGGCATTTGAGAAATTGTTCACATTTTTGTCTATGAAACGGTGGCGCCACGATGGCGTACATGCTTCCGACATGACCTACTTGTCTTCACCATGCTTCATTCACCATTGATCACAAACCCAACTGTTGAGGAAATGCACAAGAGAGGCCCTGCTGAGATCTCTATTGCACTTCAAACTTGCTTATATTCAGCGCTAGATTCTCCCAAAGTCTAACAAACATGCTAAATTCATTAGCTTCTCATAAAACATTTACAGGGCTTACGTCTTCTGTGTCTCGTTGTGTGATTTGTGCGTGTGTGTGTATGGGTGACTGCACCTGCTTTGAATATGCGAAGAAAAAGGTAGACATTTTTGAAAGCTAACCTCATAACATTCACAAACACAATACTGGTAGAGTGAAACGCCTCCATATCTACTTTAAAGTGGTCCCAATGGTCCCAAATCACAATCCTCTACAAAAAAAAAAGTTAGTTTGCTACTCAGTTTTTTTGCAAACACATTAAAAACAAGCACGTAAGCTTGTTTTTAATGTGTTTGTTCTGAAAACAAACTACTAGACTCAATTCACTTAATTTTTTTGTATTGATATATGATGGTAAATCACAACAACAGTCACTTTACAGACAGAAAGACCCCAAATTACTAGACAGAAAACCCCCCAATAATTAGATGATGCCCAATGAACAAGTGCTTGTCGACAGTGGGAATGAAAGGGAAGAAACCTCTATCAGAACCAGGGTGAGGGAGGGGCAACCATCCGCCATGAGCAGTTGGGAGTGAAGGGAGCGAGACAAAACAAAAGACAAGTTGTGATAACTAATGATTAAATACAAGGTGGTGTGTAAGCACACAGGGAGTGAGAAAAGGTGAGTGAAGAAGAAACACTTATTGAATCAATGGATGCCCCCAGCAGCCTAGGCCTAATGCAGCACAATTAAGGAATGGTTCAGGGTCACCTGATCCAGACCTAACTATATGCTTTATCAAAAAGGAAAGTTTTAAAAGTCGAGAGGATGTCTGTCTCCTGAATCCAAACTGGGAGCTGGTTCCGTAGAAGAGACCACTTAAAGGTGAATGCTCAGCCTCCCATTCTAATTTTAATAAGAACCACAAGCACTTGCGTTTCTGCTTGTCCTGCACGTCCAATGACATTGAAAGTTATGACAAAAAGTTCTTCATCTAATATCTTAATATTTCTCAAAAACTTGAGGCAACCTTGAGTTTCCATTGAGTGTTCCTGATCAAAATGCTGTAAGTATTTAGCCCCAAAGATGACTTTTTTAACCTTTACAAATATACAACAGTGACATCCTGTTTAATTCACATCCTGTTTAATTTCAAAATGACCCAAATGTAGGACATACTATCATACAGGCATGCTGCATTAATAAATAAGGATTTTTAAATGTCTTGAATAGCAACACTGGAATGAGGCTAGAGAAGGCAACAAGAACAAAACAACACACAAATAAAGAAAGGAAGGAAGAAAACTGATACATAAGAAGAGTGATCTTTCAAAATAAATAATAGAAAAACTCAAAACCAAGATAGTGCCCCTAAGGGAGAACTCTAAGATGTCCCATGTAAGGAGTCCAAAGTCTTGGTGGATCATATAAAGGATGGCCCGAAGGATGTTCCAAATTGGCAGTGAATCAGTGACAGTGTAGACCCTTCAGGACCAAGGCAAGTGGAGGGTGGTGGGGACAGAAAACTTCTAGAGGCTGGATAGGAATCAAAAACCCTCATAAGGCAGAGACCCTCTGAGGGCAAAGCAAGCAGTTGGAAGGAAAGTTGTCAGAGGGGAGACAACTGGAGGTCAGGGCAGAATGCTAAATAAGCAGAAGGCTGGAAACCAGCCACCCTATAGTGCCTTGCAGACAGAGCAGACCTGCTCCTCAGGATCTGTCCTTGGCATGGGGTTGATGACAACAGGCAGACTTAGGGGTGTAGAGATTGGAAAACTGATTCAGATACAGGATGCAGGGTCGACGGAGGTGGAATATTTGGGAAATATTTGGCAGGTCAGCCAAGTCTGAGGCACAGGAACTGTAGCCCAACTCAGAATGTGAGACATTAGTCGTCTCTGACCAAGGTACATCAAAGATGACCTACTCAAGGGGCAATGAGACACTGGCTGACTTTTTTGGCTGAATTAGACAGTCACTTCTGATTCATGATAGGTCAGAATGAGGACTCATTTGTGGTGGCGAGAGGCAATTACAAACTCAGTGGGAATAGTGGCTTGGCTTACTTACTGATGCAGATTTAGTCTCGGCTGACTCAAGAATAGTTTGGTGCTGGTTAATCCAAGAACAAGAGTTACTGACCAAAACAGGATGAGGTATTGCAAGACTGTGGAAGTGCCAGGCTTGGCATTTGCTGATCATGGCAGGAGCCTGTTAATGCACTTCACATGAAGTCAGACATCAAAATTTCCAAGTTCCCAGTCAGAATGACTCGAATGCCCCCTCAGATTTCCAAGTCTGGAAGTTGGAGCAGCTTCACCAGCCTTGGCAGAAGTGACCATAAAAAGTAATGCACTGAAAAAAGAGAGCTGTTGGAACAACTTGATTATATAATGTCAAATTGTAACACCTGATTTAATTAAGTTTAGAATTGGTACCTTAAGTTCACAAATCACATGAGTCAGACAAAAGTTACACACAGTGCACAATAAAGCCAACACGCACACTTACACTCACACTTTCACTGTCACTTACACTTCCAGTCAAATGTTTGGACACACCTTCTCATTCAATGTGTTTGCTTTGTTTTCATGACTATTTACATTGTAGATTCTCAGTGAAGGAATTACGGAATACAGAATTATGTAGTATACAAAAAAGTGTGAAATAAGTCAAAACATGTTTTATATTTTAGATTCTTTAAAATAGCCATCATTGGCTTTGATTACTGCTTTGCACACTCTTAGCATTCTTTCCATGAGCTCCATGAGGTCGTCACCTGAAATGGTTTGCCAACAGTCACCATCTCGTCTGGGTGTAGGTCAGGTGACCAGTTGGCCAGGCCATCTGGCTCAGCACATCATCACTCCCCTTCTTGGTCAAATAGCCCTTACACAGCCTGGAGGTGCGTTCGGGCTCATTGTCCTATTGAAAAATAACCCATATGGTTTGCATTTAGTTGCAAACCAGATGGGTGGGATGGTGTGTCGCTGCAGTGGCTATGGTAGCCATGCTGGTTCAGTGTGACTTCAATTTTGAATAAATTCCCAACAGTGTCACCAGCAAAGCACCCGCACCATCACACCTCCTCCTCCATGCTTCATGGTGGGAACCATGCATGTAGAGATGATCCATTTACCTTTTCTGCAATACACAAAAACACGACAGGTGGAACCAAAGATCTCAAATTTGGACTTGTCAGGCAAAAGCATGGCTACTTTGAGGAATCTAAAATATCTAATCTAAAATCTAAAATATAAGATATATTTAGAGTTATTTAGCATTTTTTTCTTTGCTACATTATTCCATATACACTCAACAAAAATATAAACGCAACACCTTTGTTAATGCTCCCATTCCCCATGGGATGGACGTAGAGACCTAAAATTCATTCCAGATACACAATATAACCATCCCTCCCAAACAGTGGTCACAAATCAGTCCAAATGTGTGGTAGTGGGCACATCTGCTATATTGAGATAATCCATCCCACCTCACAGGTGTGCCACATCAGGATGCTGATCTGACATCATGAGTAGTGCACAGGTGTACCTCAGACTGCCCACAACAAAAGGCCACCCTGGAATGTGCAGTTTTGTCTCACAGCAAAATGCCACAGATGCCACAAGCAATGAGGGAGCGTGCAATTGGCATGCTGACAGCAGGAATGTCAACCAGATCTGTCGCCCGTGCATTGAATGTTCATTTCTCAACCATAAGCCGTCTCCACAGGCGTTTCAGAGAATATGGCAGCACATCCAACCGGCCTCACAACCGCAGACCTCGTGTAACCACACCAGCCCAGGACCTCCACATCCAGCAGGTTCACCTCCAAGATCGTCTGAGACCAGCCACCCAGACAGCTGCTGGAACAATTGGTTTGCACAACCAAACAATTTCTGCACAAACTGTCAGAAACCGTCTCAGGGACGCTCAACTGCATGCCCGTCGTCCTCATCGGGGTCTTGACCTGACTCCAGCTCGTCTTCGTAACAGACTTGTGTGGGCAAATGCTCACATTCGATGGCGTCTGGCACGTTGGAGAGGTGTGCGCTTCACGGATGAATCATGGTTCACATTGTTCAGGGCAGATGGCAGCTGAGAATGTCCCAGTTCTTGCATGGCCAGCATACTCACCGGACATGTCACCCATTGAGCATGTTCGAGATGTGCTTGACCGGCGTATACGACAGCGTGTACCAGTTCCCACGAATATCCAACAACCTCGCACAGCCATTGAAGTGGAGTGGACCAACATTCCACAGGCCACAATTGACAATCTGATAGACTCCATGCGACGATGTGTTGCACTGCATGAGGCAAATGGTGGTCACACCAGATACTGACCGGTTCTGGGTCCCCAGACCCCCAATAGCGCAAAAAACTGCACATTCCAGGGTGGCCTTTTGTTGTGGGCAGTCTGAGGTACACCTGTGCACTACTCATGATGTCAGATCAGCATCCTGATGTGGCACACCTGTGAGGTGGGATGGATTATCTCAATATAGCAGATGTGCCCACTACCACACATTTGGACTGATTTGTGACCACTGTTTGGGAGGGATGGTTATATTGTGTATCTGGAATGAATTTTAGGTCTCTACGTCCATCCCATGGGGAATGGGAGCAGTAACAAAGGTGTTGCGTTTATATTTTTGTTGAGTGTATCTTGCTTCATATATTTGATGTCTTCAGTATGTACCTATAACATAGGAAGTAGTAAAAATAATAATAATAAAAAAAAAACATTAAATGAGGTGTGTTCAAACTTTTGACTGGTAGTGTACCTTTCACCAGTTGTTCTTTGCTTTTTTTAAATTTGCACACTCAACATCGTTCTTCTGAGTTATCAGAAAGGCGACATATGCTTGAATTGTTCAACCAAGGACTTGACTTCTAGTGGTCAGAACTAATACCAAAAGTACCTCATTAGCCACTCTAGCTAGTGTAGTTTGTCATTACGGGGTGATCGTGGCTCAAGAGTTGGCAGTTCGTCTTGTAATTGGAAGGTTTGCCGGTTTGAGCCCCGGCTCGGACAGTCTCGGTCGTTGTGTCCTTGGGCAAGACACTTCACCCGTTGCCTACTGGTGGTGGTCAGAGGGCCTAGTGACGCCAGTGTCCGGCAGCCTCGCCTCTGTCAGTGCGCCCCAGGGCAGCTGTGGCTACAACTTAGTTTGCCATCGCCAGTGTGTGAATGGGTGGATGACTGAATGTAGTGTAATGTGCTTTGGGGTCCTTTGGGACTAAGCGCTATACAAATACAGGCCATTTGTTGGGTTATTTTGACCTCTCTAAGAAAAACCAATAATTAAATAATAATGATAATAAAAAAAACCAAAACATTTTATTAGAGAAAACGTGCATTTAAGCAGCAGATTTTTTTTTATGTAACACTTATTACTAGCTTGGCTTGAAAGCTAGAACTTACCCTGAGGAAAGTTTTTTTTTTAACTTATCTCATGATGTAGGAGCAGTTAAGGGTTTCATCAAGGTCAAGGTTTTTTTAAACAGATAAAGCCTAGAGCAGAGAGTCTAAATGCTTAGAAAACAGCAAAGAAAGAAAGAAAGAAAGAAAGAAAGAAAGAAAGAAAGAAAGAAAGAAAGAAAGAAAGTGGACAATGGCATAGTGTTCAGATGCTAACGTTATCAAACATCAGATACTTTATCTTCCTCTTTATCTGTCCCCAAAGAGTCTACCTGTATCTTTTGCTTTCTGCTCAAAATGTTTGGCATGTTCTGTACAATACTTGTGTTGGTGTCTCTCATACTTCTACATCTGATGAGTACGGCTTGGATAGAGATGACCCTATCTCTAAAATCTAAAAAACAACATCAAAAGGATAAAAGCATTGAGAGGATCCAAAAACACATGCTGTGGTTTAGACTAGGCGTTATTTGTCCTTCCTCTAGGACATTGAGTTTAAATCTTCCTTGAAGGCAATTGACTTGTACTGTTATACTAGATCTCTCTCTGGGTTTAAAAAAAAATCTCTGAAGCACGCTGCCCCGTTTTGCTGGTTTTCTCCTGTGTATTAGATAAATTGCATACATATCAGCGTGGCATGTCTTTATTGATTTTTCTCTTGTGTTTAATTTTGCCTGATATTCTGCTGCTGTGTTGTTTGTGGGTTAATCTATTAGTTAGATTTCAATCTCAGATTGCGTTTTGTCATCCTTTGAGGCTATAGGCTTACATTTCATGAAGGTTCATAAATCTAGGAATTAATCTCATTGGACTTGAAAATTTATTTACTTTTGGATATAAAGCTTTTTTATAAAAGTCGCTTATTAAAAAAATAACAAGGTTATCCAAAAGTAACAACATATAAAGCTTTTTTAAAGTCAGTTATTAAAACAACTAAAACAAACAAATGTCATACACGAACATGGGAACAAAAATGTACAATGATATTTCTGTAGTTGTGTAACCTGTGGGATTTCCCCCCCTTTTTTGGTCCCTCTTAGATGTAATAAGCGGTTTTCGCCATCGGTGTCGCTCTTTTATTCTCGCGAGAATAACAGACAGGAAGGAACCGCCATTAAAATGTAGGAGAAGAAGAAGAAGAAGACAGGAAGGAACGAAGGAGAAAGTCAAGAATTAAACATGGCAGCCCGCAGTGTGTTCAGGTCTCTCTGGACCTCATTTGCGGGCTTAAAACTTGAATCCAGAGGCACCAACTTGAGTTCTTTAAGGACGATAAGTGTTCCTCAGCTTACTTCTTTAACTATCCAGAAAAGGGGGATTCGTCAAGGTGAGACATGTGTGCAAACGTTACAGCTTTAGCCTGTCGGTGGGATAACTAGCATGTTTTGCTAAATACACCGCATGTTTTTCATTTCCTATCACTTATAGGACACGCTATTCTCCTGTTGTGTTTTCCAATAAAGAGACAATACATTAGTTAAATGATGACGACCACATCTGCGTGAAACGTCAGTCGGCAGCGTCTGAAGGTGTTGACTTTTCAGTTAACTTTCCTGAGGCTTATGCCTTATGTACTGCAAGAACTTCTGAAACCTTTAAGGAGCTTCTTTTTTCAGCTTTCTAACAAAGTTATAGAACCCATTAAAATAATTTAAAAATGTCAGTAAGATTGCGTTGAAAAATCCACATTTTACCAAAATCAAAAACAAGCCTAACAGCATATTCTAATACAGGTACTACATTCATCAAAACAATCTCAACAATTCAGCACGTGCATAAATATTATATAATATGCATTAATATAAAGATTAGTTGTTCATCTTTAACAACTAACTTTATGATAGTTAAAATGAATGAACTTCTTTCATTTTCGGAATTAAAGGAAATTATAGATATCTAGTTTGAATTTGGTAGACCCAAGACGGATCAAACAGAGTAAAATATTACTTTGAAACTAGTAATGTAAAGATTTTAATATTGCATTGTAAGAAGTTGTAGTCATCTGTTCTCACATTAGAATCAAGAAATGCAGATTTCTGTAGCTTTAACCAGATGTGTTAAAGCTACAGGAATAGCTTTAACAGTTAATGAAAATAGTTTGAAAGATCAATTCTGTTGATAGTTTTGGAGTTAGTAGTTGAACGAGTAATATTGATTGTTGACTAAAATGAAAAAGCACTGTTTATATCTACAATTACAGACTAGTAAAACTTGAATCTAGGATTTTTATTGTCAATTACAATGTCAGTGTGGAAACCACTTTTGTTTCCACTATGCAGTAGTTGGCACTGTCACCTCACAATGATTGTGATTGGTGGTCTGTATCTTGGTGTTAGCCCTGCGACAGACTGTCCAGGGTGTACTAGGACCTCTCACCCCATGACTGCTGGGCTCCAGCCTCAGAGCATCCTACTTTGGAATAAAACAACATTTAATACATGAATTAGTGAAATTCAACTGCCAAATTAAAATTTAATGTAAAGTCTGATGTTTCATAATGTCTGTTGCAGTGGTGGAGAAGCAAGATGGTAAAACAACAAATGTAAGTAAAGCTCAGAACCATTCAAAATTTTATTGTTGTGAAGTTAAATAATTGCAAAACTTTTTTTGAATCATCATTGTTTTGGATAATTACACAAAACATTTTGATGTATTTTAATAAGGCCTAATATAAATACGTAATAAACTCTGTAACCAGCAGTGAGAGACCATGTTGGAGTTGAGGAGTATTATTCCGCACTTGTAAATAAATAGCAAATGCTATTAGTATAATAAAAATGCTTTGATTCTGATAAAGTAACTGTCATATCTCTTATTTTTATGTTAGATTGAAGGACAAATTCTGGAAGTTCCAGTCGGAGCACAGCCTCCAAATCCCACAGCCAAGTGTCCAATCTACAGATGGAATCTGCAGAACAAATACAACTACACAGTAAATACTTTCACTGTTATTAGTGACATTATTATTAATATTACTGTATTAGCCTGATTTTCTCTTTCTTTTTTGTATTTTCCCTTCCCAGGATGTCTTGTTGCTCAGTCAGTTCATCAGGTCAGATGGAGGGATGTTGCCCAGGAGAGTCACTGGTCTCTGTCCAGAAGAGCACCGCAAGATTGCCATTTGTGTACAGATGGCTCACAGAGCAGGTCAGTGGAAGTCCTGCTGTTGCGCTTTAAGTTTTTAAGTTACCCATCAGTAGCACCTCCACAGCTCTAGACACGTGTCATATATCATGAAGCCTCCTTGTACTTTCTTTCCACCTGTAAGTGGGTTATTTAGTTTACTCAGATAAAATAAATACAAAGGTTAATAGCCACTTTGTCTGAGTCTATTTTTAATTAGCTTGGGTTCAGCGGAGTGACTTTTATGTGTCCTTTATTTAGCAAGGTAAAAATGTTTGACAATAAAAATGGTCTTTTTCAAAACAGATGTAGCCAAGAGGGCAGCAAATTGTAACAAATGTAACATAGCAGTTATATATAGACATTTTAAGAGGCCAGACAGGAATGAATTGATTATAATGTTGGTGCAGTAATGCAGCACTTGCAAAACAGGTCACAAGAAACAAAAGAATTTAGTGTTTGGCAGTCAGTCGTTTTTTAAGCACGGCAAGGGAACAAACTGTACACTGATCATGATTTTCATACTTTTCCTGAGCCTGTCAGAGTATTTCTGCTGCATTAAACACGCACGAGGGGTCAGAAGATCACAGCATAGTTAATTCTTGGCTTTTTCTCTTGCTTTGAGAGATTTCACCTGAGTACACAATTTTGAAACCCCTCTAAGTCTTTCTGCTAAAGATTTATGTGCATTTTGTTAATACCCAGTCATCATGCTGACTTGTTGCTAATGAATCTAATGAATTCCTAATGAGTGAGAAATTCCACCTGTTGGACCCTTCCAACATTTTTCCTGTTTTAATATAAAACATTGATATAGTCATTGTGATACAACCCACTATTTTTCAGGGCTATCAGTTATCTTATATGGATGAATACTAGCAACATGCATTACTATATAATATTTGTTGGTAATTCCATTAAAAGACAGCAGAGAGATGCAGTTCAGTGAGTCCTGTTATTGGAGGGAGAGCCTAGCAGACACTGAATGGCTCTAGCTGCCTGTGTCAACAAATGCAACTGTGTCCTTAACTCCAGTATTCAGGTGGATGAGTTGTTTTAAAAACAAGTCTGGTCATGAAATTTCCTCTCTGCTAAATATTTCACAGTTAGTATTATTACAATAAAGTAGAAGTGATTTGGAACGACAGAAAATCAGATATGAACTGATAGGCCATGTAAAATTAGAGTGGGGTTATGGGATGCTAAGGCACTTACTGCACTGAGGTCAAATCAACTTTCTGCAGAGTACTCACTACAGACCTCCAAGCTTCATGTGGCCTTCAGATAAGCTCAAGAACAGTGTGTAGAGAGGTTCATGGAGTGCGTTTTCATGGCCGAGCAGCTGCATCCAAGCCTTAAATCACCATGCTGTCTGGCAATCCGATGGATGAGTCTGGGTTTGGTGTTTGTCATGAAACCAGTACTTGTGTGACTGCATTGTGCCAAGTGTAAAGTTTGGTGGAGGGAGGATTATGGTGTGGGAGTTGTTTTTTTTTTTAGGAGTTGGGCTTGCACCCTTAGTTCCAGTGAGAGAAACTCTTGATGTTTCAGCATCCCAAGACATTTTGGACAATTTCACTCCCCAACGGGGCAGGGATAGCTCAGTAGGTGGAGTGGTGGCCCCGTGATCGGAAGGTCGGGGGTTCGATTCCCCTGAACAGCTACCCTGAGGTACCCCTGAGCAAGGTACCATCCCTACACACTGCTCCCCGGGCGCCCAATTGCTGCCCACTGCTTCACTGAGTGAATGGGTTAAATGCAGAGAGGAATTTCCCCACGGGGATCAATAAAGTACACTTTCTTTCTTTCTTTGTGGGATCAGTTTGGGTTTGACCCCTTCTGGTCCAACATGACTACTCACCAGTGTACAAAGCAAGGTCCAAAAAGAAATGGATGAGTGAGTTTAGTGTGGAAGAACTTGACTGGCCTGCGCAGAGTCACCTCACCCGACAGAACACCTTTGGGATTAGAGTGGAGACTGTGAGTCAGGCCTGGTCGTGAAACATCAGTGTTTGACCTCACAAATGTGCTTCTGGAAGAAATGCCCAAAAATTCCCATAAACGCTCTTAAACCTTGTGGAAAGCCTTCCGAGAAGATTTGAAGCTGTTATAGCCGCAAAGGTTAGGCTGACGTCATATTAACGCCTATGGATTAAGAATGAGATATCCTTGAGTTCATATGCGTGTAAAAGCAAACAAGCGAATACTTTTGGCAGTACACTGCATTTTCTTTGTACTTTTCAAAATCAAGCACAAATAATTTTAACTTTTGAGTTCTGTTTATACCTTCATTTTACAAAGCATCACAGCTTGTTATGAAAGGTTTGAATTTGACACTGCCTAAAGGCAAATAATTGTGCAACCTGGACCAAGACATGATAGTAGGGTTGTAAACTTGTTCTTGCTTGTTCCTCAAGTCTTTTATTCATTTTAGAACAACCTGAATTTGTCTGCTTCACGTGTTTATCATCTACTACGCAGACGATAAACACTGTCAGCTGTAACATTACATTAAATGAAAACTGAGCAGTAATTTGGTGACTGTAATGACAGTGAGAAGTAAATCTTAATGTGTCATCAGTACATTGTCTTTTATAACTGTCTTTTGAGAGTTTGTAACAGTATTTATTTTTTTTAATACAAGTACTGAGAAATTTAAGTTAATAAATGCATCTTGTTATTTTGTGTGTTCAAGGTCTGCTTCCTGACCATAAACCCAAACTTCCAGAAGACCATGTCCCAAAGAGACCCAAGCCCAAACTTAACAGGTGACGCATGTATCTATGTCTGCGTATGCTTTTTTTTTCAGCATTTGTATCCAGCGCAGTGCTGTTAATAATTCCCCTGCACCTCTGTTTGTTGTACAGATACCTGACTCGCTGGTCCATTGACTCAGTGAAACCCATCTATAAAACTGGACTGAAGTGGTGTAAGAAGCGTATGCCTGTTGGCCACCCAATACTAAAGAACAATGTGCGTTATGGTGTCAAGCCCTTGTACATAAAACACTGAAGGACCAAAAGCCTGAAAGATTGGTACAACTGGAGGAAAGTGGGTGGACCCATTTATTCAGGGATGAAACCACCAGATCCCTGACTGCTAACCTTGACCGTTGTCATACGGTTCTGAGAAGGGAGGAAACAATTCCTAAAAGCTTCATCCATCTGTGTTTATTCTAACTTTTGTTTATTAAGCTGAGTCACTCTTTTAATGAATCACACTCAGACCCACCCGACACCATCTATTCTGGCTGTTGCTTTTCAAAAAAAAAAAAGAAACTCTTGAAGGAAACCTGCTGACAACTTAATGCAAGCAACAACCTGATCAGTGTTACAGTTTCAAAGTAGGTGGTATGGTGACTGTGTATACTCAATGCAACACAGATGTGAAAATAAAATGTGTGTTTACTCTGCCTCTCAACATGTGTTTACTGTGTAGGCACGGCCTTTGTGAATTGGAAGTAAACACAACAAAAAGTCTGTAGACACTAAACTGACTGTACCAACCTAGTTTTATTTGTTTTATAATACAACAAGATCTTAGCAGATTTTGGTTTTGTGAATTACTGAGAGTATGCAGCTTGAAAAAAAGCTTTTATAGCATGAAAGGAAGGTCCAAATTCTTGGTCCCGTCACCTATATAGATGTATCCATGCTGTGGTGTCATTGGCACGTGGTAGAAGGTCAGGCCGAACCACAGCAGACTGCGAAGCACGCACACTTTTCTTGCGAACTCAAACTGAAGACTCCAAGATCCTAGACACAAACACACAAGACTTGTAAACAGTTAATAGGAAAAGCAGGACGCTGCTAAATTATGTTCTCCAACAGAACCGTGAAGCTGAGCTGAAATAAAGGCTAAACACTAATCTTTGGAAATCTTACACTATTCAGCCAGAGGATACACCAATGAATCACGCTTTTGTGCTTTTGATGTCTATAGTCTAACCCGTTTGCCAAGTATGTTCGGGGTGTGACCATGAACGCCAAGAACCTAGGGAATTAAAACAATGATTTAATTGGACCTGCTATTATGAAAACGTGATTACATAAAAGAGTTTAAAGGCCAATATTTAAAAAAAAAAAAGTTGCAACTTTCCTGTTTCTGGATTTGATTTCAAAATATGATGCAACTAAAAGTAAAAAAACCCACGTCAACAGTATGTAATGTGCGTAGCAGAAGGCGAAACAAACTTAAATCAGGAGCTGGAAGCGGTTTGAGGGATGGTTAAGGAAAAGGGGGAGAGCCCAGCTTTGGGTCTCAGAGGAAAGCACCTGTCTTTTGGTGGAGATACATGATCCTGTTTTTCCCCTAGTGTCCCGTTAAGAAATGTTAACTCTTTATCCTTTCAGGCAGGAACATGCAATCCGCTGCAGTGAGCGTGGCACTGAAACAGCTGTGTGCTGTCTGCTTTAGACATGATGCAGCTGACATCCGCATCAACACAAAGAACACACACCGACTTGTACACATGTGGAAGCTCTCTGTCAGACATCTGCTGCATGTTTGGTTAAGGGTGCTAAACCTTTTTTTCTCTCTCTCCCTCACACACCCTGTTAAATCCAGACACTCACTCTTTACATTCACTCTGGTCTGGAGCATATCCAGTCGCTAACCTCGCAGACATGACTTTGCATGTCTGCTTTCACATTATTCTTTGCACAGTGTTCACTGTTGATGTTTTCCTGCTATGTGTGATAGTTTTTTTCCCCAATAATGTGCAGCCAGGATTATCATGTCATGCTTTCTGCTACATTGCCACATAATGATAGATGGTAGTAGTCCGTAGATGATGATATAGTTTGAGTTTGACTCCCATCCAAATGTGAGAAAATTCCATTAATCATGCAACATCAGTTTGGTTGGTGGTCCTATTTTACTGGTTTCTCTCCTGGTTCTCATTTTCCTCTCTCCCCTCAGGAATTGTTTATGGTAGAAGGCCAAAATCAAATTAATGTGCACCAAATCCTGTACTCAAAGCCCAGATATTCCAAATCCAAAAAGCCTGAGTGTCAGACCAAAGCATATAAACTCTGGGTAAGTAGACACAGGGAAATTCTTCTAAGCATATATTCCCAAAAATCCTTCCCATGTGGCTGGTATGTTAATGTCAGACGGTTTTAGAGGTTTGTGTTTATTGGTAGCCTCACTTGAACCACCGTTTTACTGGTAAAATTATGCAATTTGTTTCCACTTGGAAGAAGACCCTTATGGTTTTCAAACAGCTGAATCACCACAAGCGTTTTCTGTGAAAATCACCCCTTGTAATGTAGCACAGCAAATGGAACACATGTTAACGTCAAATCACCGCCCAATTCTGCTGAGATCAGTTATAAAATAAGAGCAATTAGCAGAAAATGAAATACTTGTTAAAAACAAATCTTAGGACCTGCACTGTTGAATTTATGCAATGAAAAAAATGTGACTGTGTGTTCAGGACAGATTAAGCTCTGTAGTGTCACCTTTCGGAATGTCATCACTGAGTGCATCCAGATAGTCCATTGCTGGGTTCCAATCACCCATGTCCAGGGCAGATTTCTTCTTATTTTTTGATTGTCTGAAGTGAAGGAAATTGTCAAGCTTCCTTGCTTCTGCCTCAGACAGACCTGAAGAAAAAAAAAATCACACAATCTTGCCCATGTTTTACAAAAGATACAACAAAATACTGTATTTGTTGTTGATAAATGCAATAACATGTCATTTTGTATGACATCAACGTTCACCATCATGTTGGCCCAAAGGTAACATGAAAAGGAATAACAGAAACAATGCACTTGTTTTAGTAGCCAAAAGTTTGTTGGCTGGCAAACTTAAGACAAGCCTTTCATGTGCCTTCTTGACTAGGGGAACATTATGGGTGCTGCAAGGTTTCAATCCATTACAGTGCGTTACCAATGCTGTTCTTGATGACCGTGGTCCTCCCAACTGCCTTCAGATCATTAAGAGACTGTTCATTTCTTTGTAAGTGAAGTGAAGCAAGGGGATCAAATTGTTATTTCCCCCACAGTATATACATATTTACCACAGAAGCTGCGGTTGAGCTGGACAAGACCACGTGGACTCTTGATGAAGGCACCACGAGGCACCACAGACACTTCTGCATCGATCTGATGAACGGACACTGCCAGTCTTTTTTCCTCAGTTACTGTTATCTGTAACCAATATAAGCCAGAAAAAGAAGAAGAAAACAAAATCAAACATTTGTCTTGTTTTTTTTTACATTGTGTTCAGTTTGGTTGCATGTAGATTCTTGTTTGAATTCATTGCATCATCGAACACTGCAGTAACACTGAATGGAACAGGAAAACACTTCATCCTGTAATTCAATTCGCTGTCTTACTAAACAGCACTGATCACACTTACCACTGCCTTCTCATTTACAGGCTCATTTCCCTTTCCTTGCCTGTGGATCTCTTGATGTTCATACACAAATGACGGGTCTCCCATGAAGCGACCCTTTGTAGCTTTGGACACTTCCTCTATCATAGCGTCTGAGGCAGGGGGAAGTAGGAACCAGTCCATGCAGTTCAAGCTGGAGTTAACGCCACAAAATAGCAGCCCAATGGTATATCTCACGATCTTAAATAAATGTACAGTGGCTAAAATTAAAAATAAAATAAAAAAGACACTTGAAGCGGATGTCTTACCTATACAGGTTCTTTTTGTCTTTCATCTCATCTTCTCCTCTCCCCTGAGCAATAAAATAAACCCCATTAATTCCTAATATTTTACCCCAAAACAACACTCGACTGAACTTGTAGTTTTTCTTCAGGAGCACTAAGGAAGACTCCAGGGCGGTTCTTTGCTCGAGGGTTAAAATATGTCCACTACCAGCAACGAGCTCCAAAGAATAATACAACGAATTTGAGTCCATTATGTAACAGCTACAAGCTTTTACAAAGTCGTTTTCAATTAAATTAACGTGTTTTTTCCGACTATTTGTTAGCTAAAATAACAGCTAAAAAGCCCTACAGGTCGTGTCTTTGCACTCTAATGGCAACAAACACAGTTGCCATGGTTACGCAGGGTTATTCGCTCATCGTGTTTATTTACTATTTTGAATAACTCCCCCCCCCCCCCCCCCAAGTGTTTCGTGCCTCTACGGGACATAACGATTAAAACAGACACGAAACATAGTTCATGTCGGGCGTGTTTGCTTATGATGTTTCCATAAACCAGACCACGAGCGACTGACGTCATCAACTCAAGTGTGTGCGTGCTAGCAGCGGTTCGGGGTGAAGCAGGAGGATAAAGTGCATAAACTTATAAATGTCAACCTGTCTGAATATGGTCGAGTTTGTGCCGGAGGGAAGATTTAATGAAAGCTTTCCGTCTTAACTCTTGAGACAGGTATTAACACACAAAAACATGTCGGAAGAAGAGCCAAGTAGACTACTGTGTCCTGGCTGCTGGCGGATTGATTTATTTTCTGTACAAGCAGCAAGTAAAAGTGTCTTAACCGAAACTTTACACAGGGCGTCACAGAAGCCATTTTTACTCAGGTGTTACTAATAACATTAACTTGGCCTCTGTACCTAAATAGAAAAACATCCTGTCAGCGTGAATGCTTTCATTAAGATTTGGTCATGCTGCAGTACTGTAAAAAGTATTGTAATATGACTATTAACATGTAAAATGGGTACATTTGGTTGGGGAAAAGTGCAAAAGGTAACTTCTGCCCCCCCCCCCCAAAAAAAAAAACAACAAAGCAAAACAAAACAAAACATGAAGCCAACATGGAAATGGGGCAAAAAACTGAAGTTTGACAAAGTGCCACTAGAACACTCACCCAGCAAAGAGTCCAATCTGGCCCACTGAAGAGTTGGAAAATGTGAAGAAGGGTATAGATTTTGGACTTTTTAACTTAATTTTGATAAATATTACAGCTTTATCTGCTGATAAAAAGCAAACTCATGGTCATTTTCTCTAAATTATCAAACTATTCTTTAATTACAACACAGACTGGGAAATATGCTGACAGAAATATTTTCTGTAATTTTACACATTTGTTTCTTACAGTTTAAGCCCAAAGATTTGTGCTGACAGATTTCTTACATTTACCATCTCAGTCTTGATGCATTCTCAATCATCCAGGAAAGTAAATCTCCAAAAAGTTGATTCTGTTCATCTGGACGTAGCGTTTTGTGGGAGAAACGTTTCGTCACTCATCCAAGTGACTTCTTCAGTCTCAGCTGACTGCAGGTTTCTCCAGTCTTATGGTAAATGGCCTGTATTTATCTAGCGCTTTACTAGTCCCTAAGGACCCCAAAGCGCTTTACATATCCAGTCATCCACCCATTCACGCACACATTCACACACTGGTGATGGCAAGCTACATTGTAGCCACAGCCACCCTGGGGCGCACTGACAGAGGCGAGGCTGCCGGACACTGGCGCCACCGGGCCCTCTGACCACCACCAGTAGGCAACGGGTGAAGTGTCTTGCCCAAGGACACAACGACCGAGACTGTCCAAGCCGGGGCTCGAACTGGCAACCTTCCGATTACAAGGCGAACTCCCAACTCTTGAGCCACGATCGCCCCAAACAGTATATTTGCATAATGACTGAAACCAGCCCACTGAAGGAACAATGGGCTGGGAGGTCAGTTCCTTAAACATAATTATGCAAATTCATGACACCTGGGTTAAAATAAAATCTCAGGATGTACCACAATTCACGGATCACATTAACTCGGTGGACCGGCACATCAAATTCACCAGGGAGGATATGAAAAGTGGCAGGTTAGCCTTCTTAGAATGTGAGATTTCCATCAGTATGGGGGACATCTAAAAGCTGATGTGTACCGTAAACCTACACATACGGATCAGTATTTAAAGTTTGACTCTCATCATCCACTGGAGCACAAACTGGGTGTCATTAGGATGGTACAACACAGAGCGAACACCATCCCCACTGACACAGCGGCCAGGGAGGCAGAACAGCAGCACATCAAGAAGGCCCTGAGTAAATGTGGTTATCCCAGCTGGACGTTTGTCAAAGCTGGAAAGGCACCTAAAGAAAGCTCCAGCCAATCCAGGAGAGAAGGACAACCGCTGCCCAAGCGAAAACCTCTAGTGATCCCATATGTGTCAGGAGTATCAGAGCAGTTGAGATGCATTTTTTCTAAACACCGGGGCTCTCTGGCTTTTAAACCCCAAAACACGCTGCGCCAAAAACTGGTCTACCCCAAGGATCGGGTCCCCCGACACAAACAGAGTAACATAGTGTACGCTGTTAAGTGCCAGGAGGATTGCCAGGATTTATACATCGGGGAAACCAAACAACCTCTGGCGAAGCGGATGGCACAACACAGAACAGCTACCTCGTCAGGCCAGGACTCTGCAGTCTATTCACACCTACAGGCCAGTGGACACTCTTTCAATACACATCTTGGACAGGGAGGAACACTGGTTTGAGCGTGGAGTCAAGGAGGCCATTTACGTGAAAAGGGAAAGACCATCTCTGAATCGAGGAGGGGGCCTAAGGGTACATCTTTCGCCATCTTACAATGCTGTGATTGCAGCCATTCCCCAACTCTCTGTGAATGGTACTCATGGCCATTGATCAGTGGTCTTTGATCAGTGGGTTTTGGTCAGTGGTTGTTGATCAATGGTCATGAGAATTTGCATAATTACAGTTTTTTCTGAATGCTTAAACCCTAACTGTGATTCTTATAGCACAATTTCTAAAACTATTAATACTTATAGCAAAACCACTCACTGAGTTTGCAAAACTAAAAGCACAAACACTGCTTTGCACTCAGTTTTCCATTTTGTAACACACTTTGAAAACCTGTAGCTACAATCCACTGCACGGCACTCTTTTTGCAGAACTGTAAACACAACTCACTGCTTTACACTCAATTTCCAAATGATCAACGCACTTCTAGCAAAATTATACACATTTATGGCCATTATTTACACTATTTTGCCAACTGTCTGGCACACTGTCACATGTGAAAACTTTTTTAGATAATTAGTTCACTTTGCAATCAGCCTAAGCACTATAATACAGCTAAGCTCTGTGTGTGGAGTACAATGGAGGGAGCAGGAAGGGTGAGAAGTAGAGGAGGCCGAGGAAGAGGATGTGGAGGTGAAGAAATAGGACAAAGAGGACGACAAGGACAAGGAGGAGCAAGAGGAGGACGAGGAGGGGGGAGAGGAAGGGTAAGAAGAGTAAGAAATAGAATTGCTGATGACATCAGAGCTATAATAGTGGACCATGTAATCATCCATGGAGTGACCCTGAGGGAAGCTGGCCAACGGGTTCAACCTAACTTGAGCCGCTACACTGTAGCAAGCATCATAAGGACATTTTGAAATGAGAGTCGGTTAGTACAGTCACTTTGCACTAAGATTTGTAGCACTGCCATATGCCAATGAGAAACACAACAATACCATAGATGTAAAATTCCAGAAGATATTTTCCCCAGTGCTTGGACTAGAGGACATTGCATGTGATGTAGACAAAACTTTGTGACCGGACCCAGAGAGACGACACGATGTAGACTGATTTCTTTTTTTCCTCAGTGAAATTACTATTTTGTTTTGACTTGGAAATAAACACTTGTGTTTGTTTTGTTGTGTGTGAATAAACACCAGTACTTGAAGTTTGGATCCGTCTATGTTTATGGACCTATGACAACAGTATGAGCTCAATCTGACATGGCCTACCTTGTGCACAGAGAAAGCAAAAGCCAGATGTGTTTTTCATTCATACCATCAGTGTGTAGTTGGTGCAATGTGTGCTTATTAATGTGATGGCTTGTGTTAACTGTTGGATACCAAAATACCATTTTTACAAAGGTGTGGAGAGTTAAGCAAGGGTTATTCGCTTTTACAAGAAAACTACAATGTTTTGCTAATTGGGTGAAGAGTTTCCTTATTTGTGTGTAGAGTTTTGCAAAAATAGCCAATAGTTACAAAAAATGTGCTTAAGCCATCAGAAAAAACTGTAAGATTAAGGAACTGACCTCCCAGCCCATTGTTCCTTCAGTGGGCTGGGTTCAGTCATTATGCAAATGTACTGTTTATAAGACTGGGGAAACCTGCAGTCAGCTGAGACTGAAGAAGTCACTTGGATGACGCTACGCTACGTCCAGATGAACAGAATCAACTTTTTGGAGATTACCATCGCACTTTTTCAATAGCATGTAGAAAAACTGAGAGATGCTGGTAAAATGACACTTCTTTCTTGTTATTTTGAGATATCTAAAGGGATTAAATGTGTAGTGTTCTTTACACAGACAGAAAAGCCAGTTTGGTCCATTATGTAAAATCAGTTTGATGTCCTCTGCACTAAAGGCTGGCTCTAAAATGGATCAGATCCACAAAGTCTGATGTTAAAATGTTCAGTTTAACAGTATTACAAAGCATATTTACAGTCTTAACCTCACATTTCCTCCACTGTTTAACATGGCAAATTGGGCAAGATTAAAACACACAATTTTTTGTTAGTTAAACAAAAAAAGAAAAAGGTTTTTACTATATTTTATTCTTTTACATATGCTGACAGCCTCTTGCAGCTTGCAGCACTATTCCTGGACACCTTGACCTTTCTGCACTCATTCCTGGCTGAGGAATTGTAAAATTTGTTGCTTCTATAGTTAAATAAATATTTGGTACGTTACTAAATATTTACTATCATATAAGTAGGGATGGGGAGTGTTTCTTTTAGAGCCGTGTCTTTAGTAAAAGAAGTAATAAAATGCTGAAAACAGCTCTTTACATATGAAACTGTATTATTGGCAAATTGTGTAAAAAAAAAATCCCCATCAGTGTTATATTGATTAGTAGTACTGCTGTAGATGTTTAGAACCTAGCACTGTGTCATGTTAACTGTATGTACCTACAGCAGGATTAAAAATATTAATGAAAAATGAATCTATAAAAAAAACCCGGTCAAGTTGCTGGTTATATTATACTGGATGTGCAGCCTGAGAAGTGCAAGCTACAGCTTTGGTGAGTGAAATTCTAGTCATTTAGTAGTCCTACTCACATTGACTTACTCAATATGACTGCATTGCACCTGCACAGTCTTTGAATACAGATTGCTAACCAAGTTAGTTATCCTGATGAATTATCACTCAATCCTCTGATTCGTATAAATTAACCTCTAGCTGGAAAACGCAACATGGTGGCAGCGAAATGAATACACTGAAGCTTCAGAATGCTGAAGTGTCTAACGTTGGCGTCATGGACGGGTTTCAAGGTTCCAGACCAATCTCTCCCGTTTGTCTTCTGCTTTGCCTCTGCAATCTAAGAGAGAAAACTGTGACTACATTTCACTGCGAATGTACTGTGTGTGGATGGTTGTAAGCGTGCAGTGAAAATCCATTATTTATTTCTTTTTTGGAATAGCAAAGTGACTTGAGCCCTCCTGTCAAAGTTGGTTGCTAGTTCAGTTCAAATGGTCTGCTGTCAACCTGTTGATGTCATGGTGGCTATGTCCTTTATTTATACTGTCGATGGAAAAGACCAAGCACAATTCCAGGTTTTCTAAATGGTGTATCAAAGAGTTCAAGAATACAGTTAGATTTTCAGGCTCAAGTGCCCTCATACAGATGATTTTACATGAAAAGTGGCATGGCTTTGCAAAACTAGCCTTTTGACCTGTTACTATATTTTGGCTCGGGTTACATTCCTACTTAATTGTACAAAAGTATGCATTATACAGGGTGGGCCATTTATATGGATACACTGTAATAACACGGGAATGGTTGGTGATATTAAAGTCCTGTTTGTGACACATTAGTATATGTGAGGGGGCAAACTCCTCAAGATGGGTGGTGACCATGGTGGCCATTTAGAAGTCGGCCATCTTGGATACGACTTTTGTTTTTTCAATAGGAAGAGGGCCATGTGACACATCAAACTTATTGGTAATGTCACAAGAAAAACAATGGTGTGCTTGGTTTCAACATAACTTTATTCTTTCATGAGTTATTTACAAGTTTCTGACCACTTATAAAATGTGTTCAATGTGCTGCCCATTGTGTTGGATTGTCAGTGCAACCCTCTTCTCCCACTCTTCACCCTCTTCTGCCAGCACATGCATCCAGTACCCGTAGTTTCAGGTGCTGCACATCTCGTATCTTCACACCATAGACAATTGCCTTCAGATGACCCCAAAGATAAAAGTCTAAGGGGATCAGATCGGGAGACCTTGGGGGCCATTCAACTGGCCCACGACGACCAATCCACTTTCCAGGAAACTGTTCATCTAGGAATGCTCAGACCTGGCACCCATAATGTGGTGGTGCACCATCTTGCTGGAAAAACTCAGGGAACGTGCCAGCTTCAGTGCATAAAGAGGGAAACAAATCATCATGTAGCAATTTCAAATATCCAGTGGCCTTGAGGTTTCCATTGATGAAGAATGGACCCACTATCGTTGTACCCCATATACCACACCAAACCATCACTTTTGTTGTTCCAACAGTCTTGGAGGGATCCATCCAATGTGGGTTAGTGTCGGACCAATAGCGGTGGTTTTGTTTGTTAACTTCACCATTCACATAAAAGTTTGCCTCATCACTGAACAAAATCTTCTGCGTGAACTGAGGGTCCTGTTCCAATTTTTGTTTTGCCTATTCTGCAAATTCTGTGCGCCTATCTGGGTCATCCTTGTTGAGATGCTGCAGTAGCTGGAGTTTGTAAGGGTGCCATTTGTGAGTAGCTAATATCTGCCGAAGGGATGTTCGACTAATGCCACTCTCCAGTGACATGTGGCGAGTGCTACGCTGTGGGCTCTTGCTGAATGAAGCTAGGACAGCCACTGATGTTTCTTCATTAGTGACAGTTTTCTTGCGTCCAAATTTTGGCAAATCCAACACTGAACCACTTTCACGAAACTTAGCAAGCAGTTTGCTAACTGTAGCATGAGAGATGGGTGGTCTCGTAGGGTGACCTGGTTACTGCGTTCACCAGATATCAACACAATTTCGATCTGCTCCTCACGTGTTAACCTCTTCGACATGTCAATGGCTGTGAACAAAGATAAGCTTGTAAATAACTCGTGAAAGAATAAAGTTATGTTGAAACCAAGCACACCATTGTTTTTCTTGTGACATTACCTTTTTTTTTTTTTTTTTTTTTTTTTTTTTTTTTTTTTTTTTTTTTTTTTTTTAAATGACATCAGAAACAGCAGTATGCGACATTACGTGATGGCAGAGCTTCAGTTCATCCTTTGTCATTTTTTTTTTTTTTTTTTTTAATAAATAGGACAGGGGGAATGAATAAGAGAGAGAGGGGGAGAGAAAGAAAGAAAACCCAAGGGGAGAAGAGACTGTGAGAAGGGGGGGAAGAGAGACAAAAAAAAAAACAAAAAAAACAAAAAAAACCAAAAAAAAAAACCAAAAAACTCCTGGGTCACCTGTATGGAGAAAAAAACAAACGAACAAACAAACAAACAGAGGAGACAGCAAACAACAAAGAGCAACATAATAATAGAGAAAACAAAGCACCATCACAATAAACTAGCTAGTCATAGATATCAGTATTTACTAAGTAATAAACGATATTGTGCAGCACGCAAGATAGATAGCGCACAGTGTGCTTTGAGGCAGCAGCCAAGAAAGCTTTAGTCCGCGTCTGTGAATACCCATGTGTGCATACCTGTGTGGATCAGCATGCTTGCATTCCAAAGGTTTCTCCATGTAATGATCTGCTAGGGAGTGTGGGGGGGCCACAGCCCCGTCCTCCAGGGTGTGAAGCGGGTATGGAGGAGATCAAAACTCCAGACATCCAGAGGCCCCCAGAACACAAGAGACCATGGAAGACCAACAGAGGGGCAGCCGCGCCACTGTTCCAGTAAGAGCTGAGGAGAGTCCCAGATGAGGGCTCACTCAGCAGCCGCGGAGCAGAAGCCAGGGGGGGTTGCAGTGACGCGCCCGTGAGCTCCGCCGGCCCCCAGCTGCGCCTGAGTGACCGAGCCCTAGGCCGAGAGGCCGGGGGCACCCCACCTCCAAAGGGGCCCGAGCGAGCCCCAGGCCCCAGGCCCCGATAAGCGGCCGCCAAGGAGTGAGCCGGTGTGTACCCGGACGCCCACCCCCAGACACAAAGAACCACCAACACACCGACACCTGAGGGAGTCCGCCACCGGCAGGGGAAGTGGTGGTGGGTGGAGATAGGCCTCCAAACCTTGGAGGGCCTGAGGTGTCCCCAGAGAGGTGGCGTCTGATACCCAACCTGACATATAGACACAGACATACAGGCACACACAGACACAAACATCCATTCCCACCCTCATGCTCTCATATGCACTCACTCCACACTCAACCAACGTGGAGACAGACATAAAGAGACGCTGTACACACAATCACACTCCCCAAGCGTACTCTACAAACCGGGTCTAGGTACCCTTGCCCCTGGAGGGGGGAATTGCACCCAGACCCAGGTGGTGTTACCCTTCTTGTGACATTACCAATAAGTTTGATGTGCCACATGGCCCTCTTCCTATTGAAAAAACAAAAGTCGTATCCAAGATGGCCGACTTCTAAATGGCCACCATGGTAACCACCCATGTTGAGGAGTTTGCCCCCTCACATATACTAATGTGCCACAAACAGGACTTTAATATCACCAAACATTCCCATTTTATTACAGTGTATCCATATAAATGGCCCACCCTGTATTATTGGGTCATAATCTTTGTTTTATTAATGTGTAATGAAACAAAGACAGACATTATTAGTAAGGTGTATCATTTTGAAGTTCGACACAGGTATGATTCTAATGCAGGGCGTAATATAGGATATCATATTACTATATTTATATTTTAAAATCCATAAAATAACAAGTACTTGAAAAAAAGTATAAAATAAATCATAAGAAGTCCAATAAATTTAATAATAAATCGATTTAGTTTAGACTGTGCTCGCTTTAGGCACTGACTCTCTTTCACCCTTTAAGTTCAAAGAAAGGAAGACATACAGAGGACCCAAACCAGAGACTTTGGTTTGGCAATTTCGACCAAACTATGCATATAATTGGTTAAGCACTGTAAACATCTGGTAGGACGCAAGCTTAGATCTCTCTGACTCGATGAGTGATTTGCACATGGAGAAAATAGCAATGCTAGCAAACCAGCTTAGTGTGCTTTTCCTGGGCTCACAGTCATTTTCTGTGTATGACAGTTCACTAAATATGCATAATTAGTGATGAGATATCATCCTTTCACAGACAATATATCATCACAGTTTACTGGATTGTGAAAATATATTTGTATGGGTGTCAAGCAATTTAACAACCAGGATCTAAGGCCTTAAAAGTTAACAAACAGTCTCTTCATTTGTCTGTTTCAAGGTTAAGGCAGTCTTGGCATGACATAATCTAGTGTAGGAGAGGAGGGAAAGGGTGCTATGTGTCAGTGTGTGCTGTCTGATTTTTACCATCATATTGAATATTTGCAGTCAGTTGTGCTATCTGTATTTGACAGTCAAATCTGTTTGCTTTTGAAAGATGATGCAACAAAGGGTTTTTATTTTGATAGAGAGATGCCTCCCAATCAGCTAAGCTGCTGTGGCTTGGTTTAATCACTTTTTGTAAAACTGTGTATTTAAAGGTCAGAATTTTGAGAAGAGACCAAACTTTTTTCCTCTTTAGTTTCTACCGTTATTCTTTTTCCAGTTCAAAAATAACTTACTTTCTCTCTGTCTTCTATTTGTAATATAGAGCTTTTGGACATCTTTTGTAGATTACATGGAACAATTAAATCTGGTTTCTCTTTCTTATGCTGTCAACTCCTTTCATTTACCATGCTGATTCACATCTGATCAGTCATCTGTTTACCAGTTTGCTCATTAAATGTCTTTGTAAATACATGGGCAACCATCCACCATCCCTTTCACCATGACAATTACCCAGCCATCTTGTAACAATTAACAAAGAGTCTTCATCTTCCAACCAAAAGGGTTTGACTCTAAATGATGATCCCTTCCTGTCTTTCTGCCTCTGTCTGTTGCTTCTTTTATTTGTTGGTATTCATACCAGTTTATTTCTAACAATATACACACACTCACTGGTCACTTTATTAGATAAACCTTGCAAGCACTGGGTTGGACCCACCTTTGGCTTCAGAAGGACCTTATTTCTTTGTGGTACAGATATTTGAGCTTTCTCACATGGTGTAGTATCTTTCGGAATAAGTCATCAGAGTTGTTATAAAGCAGGGGTGTCCAACTCCCGTCCCCGAGAGCTACTGTCCTGCAGCTTTTAGATGCATCCTTGTTCTGACACACCTGAATCAAATGAGTGGTTTTTTACCAGGCCTTTGCCAAACTTGATGACATGCTGACAAGGTAATCCAATCATTTGATTCAGCTGTGTTGGAGTAGGGATGCATCTAAAAGCTGCAGGACAGTAGCTCTCGAGGACTGGAGTTGGATAGCCATGTCATAAAGGACTGGATATAGTCAGGAACAATAGTGAGATCGGCATATTAAAAGTGTAGTGCCAAGAAAACATCCTGCACACTGTTATATCACCATAGTGATTCAAGGAAGGGTACAGCCATAATTTCATGTTGTACAACCAATTCTGACCCTACCTTCTGAATGTCACAGCAGGAATCGAGGCTTATCAAATTGATGAGCAGCAATTTTCAGCCTTCTCCTTTTCACGTTTGGTGGGTCTGTGCGAACTGTAGCTTCAGGAGTGGTACTTAGTGTGGTCTTCTGCTGCTTGAGCGCATCTCCTTCAAGGTTGGATATGCTGTGCCTTCAGAGCTGCTCTTCTGCATACCTTTTTTGTAACCAATAGTTATTTGAGTTACTTTTACTACCTTCCCATCAGCGCAAAGTAGTATGGCCATTCTCCTTTGACCTCAAGGATTTACAAAAACATTTTCACCAAGAGAACAGGCCTCACTGGATATTTCTTTTTTTCAGACCATTCTCTGTAAACCCTAGAGATGGCTGTTTGGGGAAATTTCAGCACATCAGCAGTTTGTGAAATACCTGTTTCAAATCAACATGCTCAAAGTCACTTAAATCACCTCTCTTCCCCATACTGATGCTCAGTTTGAACTCCAGCAGATCGTCTTGAATATGTCTACATGTCTAAATGCATTGTTTTGCTGCCTTGTGATTGGTCGATTCCATTATTGTATTAATTTGAACAGCTGTTCCTAAAACATTGGCTGAGCATATATACTGTATTTACAGTATATAGAGAGACTCAGCAGTGTTGGCCTCCTTATTGAGTATTGTATGAAGCAAATCTTGTTTGAGAGACACTAAGCGAACATCGGTTGTTTGGTTTATCCTGGCTCACATCCAGCAGTCTTAGCCAGAACAAGCAGCATGAACTTGGCTTAAGTTACACAGAAAAACACGATTGGCTACTGTCCAATGAAAGATTCTGGACAGTCTGCTGGGCAAATCTTGGCCATGATGATCCCATTGTAGGCCTTTACATTGCCTGACAGCTGAGCTTTCCACTATGTAATTTGTGCCATATGACTCGTATGCCCTTGCAATCCAAGAATGTGAGGGTTTCTGAGTTAGAAACCTCAATTACATACATACACGAAAACAACACAGCAGAATACAGGGCATTGTTTTCACTTCTCACCTTTGCACATATTTTATTCTTACCCAGCTGTCATAACCAATGAGAAAATAAATCCATATTTTTGGTCACATTTATAATCATTTTTTTTAATGCACTAATCATTCAATTACCTCCTTCTCTACATGCAGTAGTTTTAATTTTAATTGCAGGGTCCAGTTCACTCACTCTACAGCAGATTTACTGTAATCAAGTCAGCATAAAGGTTTGCAACTGTATCTCACTTACACTAGCTTCAGCGCTCACACTTCACTCACTCTTCACAGCTGCGTAGAATTACTGCCAATTCAGCTAATTCAATATCAAATAGAAGCGGTTGGGTGTGTGTGCACCCTGTGAATACTGTGAAAGCATCGTGAATTCGTTTACTAACAATAAAAACAACTGCATGGAGGATTCATTCAAAAAATGTAAACGCCTTTGGATTTTCACCCCATTTCTGATCACATTTGTGGTCAACATCTTATTTGCCAAAGGGCTGTAACTCTCAGACCCTTGCAGATGTTTCCTCTCAGCAATCACAAAACGGATAATCAGGTTTTAATTATTACTGCCGTCCATTCATTCCCATGCTCGTCTATTCCCTTGTCACGCTGCATTTCCAGGACTGTGTGTTGGCTGTAACCATCCAAACAAAGGGGCCTCGGTCTGGAGTCACATGCTTCGTCAGCAGCGGTGATTTCAGCTGCCTGGCCCTCCGCCCTTCTGGCTAATGTAGTCCAAGAGAATGAGAGTGGGGTGACTTTTCTACAGAGAGCTCCACAGAGAAGAGAACACACAAGGACAGCCCCTCATCAACCCACCTACTCACCCACACAGACAAAACACACTTTGAGCTTGTGGCTCAAATTGGCACCTCATTAGAGTTGGCAGTCTTGGTGGAAGTTTTGGACTTACAGAATGACACGCACGCACATACACACTGCTTCAGTCCAGCTTTCCATTTGGCCAGAGAGGAAGTTAAGACTTGGACTCAAGCGGCCTGCTTCTGTGCTTGTCCTGCTGCTCTGGGAAACTCACCTCCCAGGCGACCAGCGTTGCCATGGCACTAATCCTGACGGACAAAAGATAGGAGTGCCACAGAGCATGATGCTTCCAGGGGTTCTCATTGGTTGGCACCATCCCACGAGATGTTGTGATTGGCCAGAACTGTGTTTATATACAAATTGCAGCAGTCAGAGGTCACTTCCATGGATCTTGGTGATGACATGAAGGAAATCTGACCCCAAACCCTCAAAACACTAAATGGGCTTAATTCTTATTTGATACACACACACATACATCCACACACCCGAACACACAGAGCGGCTCTTTCTTAACTTCAGTGTCCTGGGAGTGCACAATTAACTGAATACTGAGAGAGAGGGAGGGAAGTGACATAATAGCATCTGTGGTACACAAAAGCACAGACGTCAACAATACTAAGAATGCATTTAGGGCACTGAGTTCAACGCTTTACACACCTATACAAAACAGCCAGAGAGGGTTTGGATTAACAGTGGATAAATTGTATTGTGTATGCAAGTACTAGCTAAGTCTCTGCTCTTTCATTTGATGAGGGGCCCCAAGAATCTACTCAAACACAGTAATTACTATAATCAATAGGCTTACCCACTCTCCTTAAATTTGCTTATTCTTTTTCTTATATACTTGAGAGTGATATCAAAGTTCCTAAGTCTTGGCAAGACAGCTAAAATAATCTCATTTTAATGCCAGTTAAAATAAAATAGTATTTCTTGTCATCCAGATAATTTCTGAACGATCCTTATTAACTGCTTAAATGGTTCCACTAAGCCACCATCCCAGCTGGTACTAATAGAAGCTGTTTAGCTGTTTACTAGCAAACCTTGAGGGCTATTTAAAGCTGGTTGGCTAAACATGGAAAAAAAAAAAAAACCAACAGTGTAAGGACAGACACACGGTAATGCGCAGACACAGCATAAGTTTCCAATAATAAGTGAAAAAAAGAGGAATATTTGCCCAGGTTTAAATGAAGCATTTCTCCTAAAGACATTATTATTTTCCCGGAAATTTGTACCAAATGACACAACTGGTCTCCAAGAAAAGTCTTGGTAACTGTTAGGAAATAAATTAGAAAATTACAGCCATATAAATAAAGCTTTAGCAAACAAATTTTTGTGATCAAAACGATATTTTTTCCACGTTTCTCTTTATGCGCAGTGTATGAATTCAATACTCAGAGGAGAAAGAAAATGAGAATAAAAGAATATGTGACTATCCAAGTGAATTCCTTGCATGTGAAATGCCACAAACGACTCCCAAGATTGCATGTGACTGGATCAAACTTCAGACTTTCACACACCCATGACATAAAGTCGAGCACAATGTGGGCCAAAGCAAGAGCCAATGAGTTTGTGGCGTTTTTAACATCGGGTCAGAGTTTGGTGTGTGGTTTTGGAAACTTGTACTGTACACTGTAGTTCTGGCTGCAGCTCAGAGCTCCTTCCCAGGCTCCTGCAGCCTTTAACATCAACATTATTGCCGCTCCACTGAGCTAGCAGTAGGCAAGTTTCTCCAGCAGCGACCATGCATTACATGTTCAAAGCACAGAGGATATATCAGGTGTCTAATATCAAAATCTAATCTTATTTCACCAGCTCATCTTTGGAGCCACATGAGGATATGTGCAAGTTATTAGTTCCCCTGCATCCTGACCCTCTACAGCTTTTCTCATGTGACTTTCTCCAAGTTTTTCAGATCAGTTTCCAAATCTCTTTGCGTGAGACTCAGGCAGGTTTCCCCCTTTTCCTTCTCACTATTAGCTTTTCATTAAAAAGGTTACACTGAAAATTGTGTTATGACTTTAAGCATACTGGAGATCGAATAATACTAAGAACAGAACTTTATTGCTTAATCACTTTCACACAATACTAACACTTGAGAAAGGGTAAACATGTGAGAGGCTGTTTTGTAATACTTAATCTTTGTCAGACATTGGGGTAAAGCACAGTCAGTAACCTTTGTGCTCAGTGCTTACAAAATTTATATTGCTCAGGGGGAGTTTTTTAAAAAAATATTTCTTCATTTCTTTTTTTTTTATCATCTGGTACCTTCACTTAAGTAGCTGATGTATAAAGCTTCCAAGTAAATGCATGCACATTTATACTGGATTCTTGGGCCAGGATGTACGAGGACATAGTTGTCCCAAACCTCTTCAATAGTTACTCTTCCTGAACAGATTTTTTGTTCTTCAAGAGCTACTGCAAGGCTCCGTTAGTCTGCGCTGATATTCGTCTGGCAGGTCCGTACGTCTCCTTTCACCACAGCTACTAGATGCTTAGCACTTCATTACCCATATTTAACAACTACGGCACCCTAAAAGCCTTTTATTTGACAACAGTGGTCTTTCTCAGCTGAGGCAGGTACCCGTGGTGAGAAAGGGGAAAAGGTCAAGAAGAAGAGAAAGGGAACAGAAAAGGAGACAATAGCGAGGGATCAGGTGAGGAGGTGGAGCTGCTGGAATAGTTACCCAGTAAACTGGCTCATACCGATGTCAGAGTAAGTTAGAAATCCTTTATGTAGCATTGTGCATTACTGCTCTATGAATATTTCAGAGATCACACAAACCCACTGCAGCTCAACAGTGCCCCCCAATGACAAAACAGACTTATGAACGTTAATGTGTTGCCAATAACTGCATGATCTGAGAACATGTTATCTATTATAACTCCAAAGAATCAACACTCTGTTTACCCGCCACTGAACAAGTTTTCTTTAATAATTTGTTTCTTTGTTAAATGCTTAATTTAAGCTGCAAAAGATACATTTGACGCAGATAAACATTGACCTGTTTATAACATTCATTAAGTAATGCTTCAGAAATTTTATCTGACCTTAGACAACATTGTATATGACACCAACAATCAAAACATTGTTTTGGTTTCCACCTCCTGTAGAACTGATTGTATTACAAAAAGCAAAAACTGATTTTTTTTAGTAAACACAAGAAAGATACAAAAAAGTGCAATATTAAGGAGACCCTTGGCAGGTGCTCTGGCAATAATCAGCAATCAATCCCTTTGGCATTTGTAAATCAGTATGTGTGAGAAATTAATTCTGGTGTTCCTTTGCAAACATTATGACTCATATTCATTTGTTCATGTCTTCCCCCTTCCCCCCTCATTTTGTTCCTTAACATATCTACATCAATTAATGCCCATCTAGTAGATGGTTTGCCATGGTTTTAAACAAAGAATGAGCAGCTGCCTCAAATAAATCTAAATGCTCATTGCCCACCATCATATTCCAGCCAGAGCCAATAATGCTAACCGTCAGTCTAAAATGTCTCAGCTCTGAGTAAACCACGCCAAATATTCTGCTGCTGGCTGCAAGGGTGAACAAAGACCCTGAAGATTTCTTGCTTTTTTGGTAAAAAGGTTTGTACATTAGCACGTTTGCTACCCTTTTTCTTCGTGTACTCATACAGCAAAGATTTCCAGTAAAGTGTTCTCATTACAATATTTCCCGGTTTCTGTTTTCAAACAAACATGAAATAATGACTCAAAGGCAGCCTGGTGTAATGCAAACCAGCTGCCACTCCAAAGCCTTTTTAACCTGCTGCCCAGATGTTAATACAGCTGTGACGTCACCTGAGAATCAAACCAGTTAGAAAGGTGACAGCGATGTATAAAATGCTCCTTTTAAACTTTTTTTTCTTTAGTTGCCTCCCTCATGCCAGCTGACCGGGCTTTTCAGGAGGGGAGAATTAAAGAGAAAAGCTCAGGAGTGTTTGAGAAAGCTCCTGCAATTTACACTTGAGGTGTATTGAAACATTAAACCATATAAAGCTATCCCAGTGGACCCCATAAGCTTGTGAAATGAGCATAATAACAACTGACATGACATGGTGAGTTGGTCCTTATCAATTGGTTGTGCTTTATGACAGATAATATTAAAATCTTGTTTCCTATGTATACTGGTCAAACGTATTCTCTAGATATCCAATAAAAGTCCCACCCATAAATAGTAATTTTTAAAATGAACAACACATTTTCCCTGAAACCATAAACTTATCTCACAGAAGAAATTAAATAAGTTACCACTTTGTAACATCGTAGGTGCTGATCTATGAAGGTTTCTGGACTCAACGGGACTGTCTGTAAAACCTCGAAGAAGCAAATTTATGATCAAGACAAAGGATCATCTTGACTTCAAGGGTTCAAATCACTGTTGGATTCTTCCATGTTTTTGTCTACTGGTGTGAAGCTGCAGGCTGCAGTGTCATCAAAAGACCCATAAGATTGCGGAGCTTGATCATCATTTTGTGGGATGCTGGCAGGTGATTTAGGGTTGAGTACTCTGGGAAGGTAAACCTGTTAACGTACAGCCAAGACAAAATGGATGAGCAGTGAAAACAAAAGAAAAGCGTGTTTCTCTATACTGATTTTTGTAAATTCTTAACTCTATGTGATGTGATTCATGCAATGCTGAAAGTGGTGGCCAAAGTATGACCTTGTGAAGACAGAAAGGAAAGATACAGCTTCGAAAAAACAAAACTGGAGTCAGCTTTGAACATAAGTGCAGAAACTACTAATAAGGCTCAAAGTTCACGACTTGAACAACCCTCAGGATCCACTGGGTAGACTTCCATTTTAGCTCTCTCGGGTCTATAATCCTCCAACTTTTTGTGTTATTTAAGTGCAGTTGCATTTTCTGTGGCAGCTGAAGCCAAAGTAATTCATCATTATGTTAGTCATTGCTTATTAATGACTAACAGGACAAATGACAAATAGGGCAAATGAATGGACATGCAGGTTGACGTAAGTTCAGGTCCCTCTTAAATATGCCTGAGCTTTAGTTATAATGTGGACATTTTAAAGAACAAATACAGTACCGAAGTGCTTTCGTCCACGCCCTCTCCTGGATCCTCGTCCTCGTCCTTGACCTGAGAGAGAACGCAAACACATTGAGCACTGATTGTGCAGGACGACATAGAAACAACAGAGTACTGATCACGCACAAGAAAATACTCACCACATAGTTGAGTGGACTGAGGTACTTGAAAAAGCCAAAGCAGGTATAGCTGAGGGAGATGATGATGGTGATACACAGGACCACCAAAGTAAACAGAGATGTGGGTGCCCAGAAACCTGAAACATTGCATGCACACACAAACACAATTTCTACGGAGCCCCTCTGATGACATGGTCCAAAAAATAAATAAATTGTGGCCACAAAATACTACTTCGTGGGCACGAAATGAGTATAATGTGCCCACGAAATACTTAATTGTGCCCACGAAATACTTAATTGTGCCCACGAAATACTATTTCGAGGGCACGAAATGCTAATTTGTGGGCACGAAACACTTGACCAATACCCGTGATCCTTCCCAGGCCCTTACAGTTGGTTGACAATAAAATCTATCCCGGCGTCCAGGTCGTACTTATGTCTGTAAAGCAACTTGGCTCTCAATATCCTGTTTAAATGTCTTTCCGTAATAATGGTTCCTTGCATTGCAGGCTTTTCAAAATGCATTTGTAGCTCATTCCCAGCCTAAAATAAAACTCAATCATACTGTCTCTGTCCATGGTGTATAGGTGTAGCCTACTCTTATGCTTATGTCTCTACGCAGCTGTCCAGGAATTGTATCAATATGATGTTCGCATCTTATCTATTTCGTTGCCACAAATGTGTAATTCGTTGCCACGTTATACCCGATTCGTGCCCACAAATTAGCATTTCGTGGGCACGAAGTAGAATTTTGTGGCCACAATTTATTTATTTTTTGGACCATGTCATCAGAGGGGCTCTGTAGATTTCAGATACAGGTATGGAAAACTTTAATTCATAGCTGACAGGGAGGAGGGGGGTGCCTTTGGGTTGAAATAACCGTTCAATACTGAAGACGTGGACTCAAGTAAGCATTAAGTGTGAATGTATAATTTATCATTAAAAACAGATGAGGCAAATCAATTTGTGTAATTTTCATTTTATCTTCAAAATAAGCTTGTCCTGTATTTTTGGCTGCATTTGGCTTATCTTGAACTACAACTACGCAGAGCTAGTCTTCTGATGCTTGAAGTAGCAGTTTTTCCCCCAAAAATAACATTTTAAAAACTCAGTAGCAATGTCTCTCTGCAGAAATCATGACTCAGTTACTCAATAAAATATCCATAAACCTTTTTGTGAGCTCAAACTACTCAAAACAACTTAAAGAAGCGAACTAGCACCGTAGTGATAAAACTGTGACTCTCACAGCAAAACAATGTAGACAGGACATCAAAGGTCAGAGGAAAAGCGTGTACATTTGACTCTGAGATAAAATGTCCCTCAAGCATTATTGGCCATGTTTAGGGTTAAACACAATGGATAATTTGTGTTGCAGAATTTTAAAAGTGGCAGTCAGTGCCGCCTCACAGCAAGGAGGTTTTGAGTCATCTATGCCTGGCTAGCTAGCACGCCAGAGTCCAAAGACATGCACATCAGATAGCATGTTTATGAGGATTAAAAATTGGCAGTTTGTATGGATATGAATTAAAATGGTATGGTATTCTACTTCTCTGTATTCTATCATCTAGTGTCTGCTGGGACAGAGTCTGCCTCTCGTGACTCTTTGATAATTTGAGAAACCCTTATGAAAAAGGATGAAAAAGGATAGATTATTTCTCACCCATTCTGAGGGCAGAAAAGAAGTAAAGCCATATTAGGCAGATGATGGGTGCGCCCAGAGCTTGATTCACAGCCTCCAGGTGAACTTGGCGGTCTAGGCGAGCAGACAGGTAAACAAAGCACAGGTTGTATCTGTCCACCAGGTACTTCAGGACCATGTAGATGAGACCTGATACAGTCAGAAAAGAGGCGATTAAAAACTGAAAAGTCAACAGACTATTAGATAATAAAGAAAAAAACAACAACAACAAACATCTAGCGGAGCAACACTTGTGTAGTTACTCACCAAAAGGCACTATTACAGGACAAATGATGCTGTAAGCCAGGATAACCGTAAATAAACAAAGAATCCAGCCGTACATGGCTCCGTATTCAAACTCATATGCCTGATTCTGTAACACGATGTTGACAAGTTATTCACCTTCTAAATACGAAGGGGAGAATCAGAAAGATATTCACAAACAATATATTCTCTAACAGTTGTAGATTTATGACAGAATGAAATTAGAGCAAAGTATAACAGTTAAAGCCACTACAAACCTCTTTGACATATTTCCTTTCAGCAGCAGAGCGAGCAATCATCAAACGAATGACGTAAAGCAGTAACCCTGGCAACCGCAACAACTCCATCGCAGAGCCCACGAGGGCTGCTGCAATTACGTAGTTGACAAAAAATGCCCCTTGGTCAGGTAAAAACACACACCTGGTGTAATCAAACCAGAGACCACCAAAAGAGAAGAACAGGGCAAAACGTTAATTTCGGTAAATAAATAGTTTGTCCAGGATCATAAGAAGCTATATTTAAAAACATTTACCCATTTTGTATGATATTACACTATTACACTGTCTAAGCATGTCAGCTTCAATCAAACCATTATAATCTCAGAAAAGCTGTAAATAAAACAACCAACAATCCTACTTTAAATGTAAAATTTATATTCTAAATCAATGTAAAGAACACAGTACAAAATAATCTTAAAAACAGGCAAGTTATTAATATGTTAGTAAAGCTTGTATTATATAATATCAAAGAAATGATGACTTAATCTCAACTCTATTAACTTTCAAGATAGCTCACTTACTCAAATCTCACTGTCCCATTGGAGAGAAATTCTTTGTCAAATAGCCATTGGAAGAACACAGCAAGACTAAACAAAAACACAGAAAGTTAGCCAAGCTTTCTTGGCTACATGTACCGACACCATTAAACATCTCTACACTTGGGGGAATTTTTATTTTACTGAGCAAACTACATATGAACATAAAAAGGATTTATTTCATGCAAAGCATTTACACTTGGCTGTGGCGACTGAGCTTGGATAGTTTTTGTCAGCGAGTCTTATGAAATGTAGGCCAACAGTGAGTTATGGCTTCTGATACATGGAAGTGTTTGAGTTCCTCCATTTCTTGCTGTATGCGACATACTGAGAAGTAGTTTCAGTGAATAGACAATAAACCTAGTTTTTTTGTAAACTGGTGCTTATTCAAACTGGCAGTAATAAAAATTACCTGGTGAGTCCTAGCGAGGGGAGGAGGAGTACCATGAAGAGCAGAAAAAAGTACAGCTTGCGCATCATGCTCAGCTGCTCGCTGGACCTGAGACACAGATGGCAGCGGAATAAAACAAATTACCTCTGAAACCAATCAGTACACTACTGCTCTGTGTGTGTGTGTGTTTGTTTGTGTCCTTTCTACCTGCTCCAGTGTGCCTCTCCTAGTGTAGAATAGTACACTATTGTAGGAAGCAGGGCAGAGAAGGCCCACAGCAGGAACGTGGGGAAGAACTGACTGATGATGGGGCTCTAGGGCAAAAAACAAACAAAACAACCTTTAGACTTGCTGCAAACCTGTGATGGTTAACTGTGTTTGCATGTGCAAGTCTCACATTAAGAGCGTTGATGGGCTTGGTCACGTTGAACTTATCCATGGTGTTGATAATGATAGTGGGGGTCGTGAATAAGGTCAGCAGGATGAAAAGGAATAAATTTAGCGCTACATAGCGCGCGTACCATGAAAAACCCTGCACTGAGAGATTTTCCCTATGGGTTAGGAAAAACGTGAAAAACAGAAATAACAGGAGAGTTACATACAAAGAGACACTGCAAAGAAAAGGCTGGTGTGCACCGTGAATACTTCCTCATAAATGTCTCCTGTTTCTGATGTGAACAGTATACATTAAGAATACAAATGTTGTGTGCTTGCTTTCTCAAAAAAGATTAAATTACTACGCCGATAAAATGTGACAGCAAACGCGCTCTAGTGTGAACCCTCAAAGCGGCCCACATGCGCAAAAGAAGACCATTCAAACAGCAGTCGCTTTCTAAAACATCAGATATGTATCGGATTCAGTACCACATACGAAAGTGACCCAGATCAGATTTGAAAATATCGCATTTGTGCTGTTCACACGGTCATACCATGATTGGATATGGGTCGCAAAGGGTCGAAAAAAGTCAGATTTGATGCGCTTTCGCCTGCAGTGTGAACGTAGCCTATGTGCAGAGTATAGGTTTTGATGTTAGTACAGGCAGAACTTAGATGCTCAAATTGTAAAATTCTGGGCTGACACAAATAAAGGTACTTTTGACTGCTCCCTTTTTTCTAAATGTTGCCACAGTTTGGAGTGAAAGATAATAAACCAGATAACTTTGCTACATTCCACAAATACTAATGCTTACTAACAATTTTGCCAGAGTCAATGTATTTTTTTGTATTATTATTTTGTTATTGTTGCCACTTAGTCCATCTACATAGATAAATTAGTTTATGAGTAAAATTCTATGGAGTGCATGGGGAGCATACAGTGTGAAAGGTTAGTGTTTCAGATCTTACCAGTAAACATTCCTTGTATATGGTGCAAACCCGACGCGCCACTTGTTCACTTTCAGACTTTGGCTTTTGGATGACGGCTGGCGCTGCGCTCCACAACAGCTGCTCATGGTACCACACTTGACTGCATTGAAGTCTTTCAGAATTCTGCAGCAGGTAAATGATAACTTTTAACGATTAACGTTTGCATTAGCTTTCAGAAAAATTGCCACGAGGCATTTTCCCATTAAACGTCAACAGAATAAGAAATCTGATGACAACGCAATTAAGAGATCATGGTCCTCATCAGGGAAGAGGATAAACCACACAGAATATTGCTGCTTACAGAAAAACACTGACACACTTGGCATGCCAATGTTGGTTACACTGTCAAAGCATGTTGCTCTTACAAAAATAAAAATAATGGAAACAGCAGTCAGTCACCAAATGAGTTACAATGCAGTTGGACCCATTACATACAAAAGTAGCACATACTGTACAGCAAGTAATGATAGTACAGATAGTAAGAACACTTAAGTCACCGTCAGTGACAACCCCAACTGTAACACTAACCCTAGGCTATTAAAATATGTATGTAATTATGCATTTTTTGTAAATTTGTTAATTTGGAAATAATCTGACACAGGGCAGAGTTAAGGTTAGGGTTACCACTTATGACTATTTGGACCTCAAAAGGTTACACTAATACTCACAATTTGGCCATGGCCTCAGTCTGTAAGGTGACAAAAGCAATCCCTAGGGGGTAGTGTGGTGCTATTTCTGCCTCTTGTCTCACCTCTTCCAGCAGTAACCTTTCTTTAGCATGGTAATGCTCTATGGCGTCAACCTGAGAAGACACAAACACAGAAAATATTATTTTAATAGACAGTACACGTTTTCTGAATCAGTTTCATTTTCAGATTTAGCACTCTGCAGTGTAGATCTTTAATTATATTTCGAAGATTAAGCTAAAAGCTCACCAACTACTTTAAATGCTTTATGGATCTTGTTCTGCATAGCATTGAAACTGAACATTTAAACATATTCCCTTAAAAAAAAAATCCTCTTTTGTCTTATCATTTTCTAATAACATTTAATTTTACGATACTGGAATACAAAGCAGCAGATAATACATTTCTGAAAGCGCTGTAACTAGATTTAAGCAAGTGTTTCCTCCATTATTTCTTCAATATTATGTGCAAACACAATGCAAACCATCTAAACTCTACTCCTACAAAGGTTGATTGTCTTGTTAATAGTGTTAAAGCCTCACTGCAAACGACCCTGGAAACTGTGGCTTAAAAAGGAAGGCAACAAATCAAGGATATTTAACTCCCTGGTATAACTCACAAACAAGCACCATGAAGCAAATAACTCAAAAATTAGAGAGAATATTGAGTTGTACACACTTAAAACACAACAAAACAAACAAACAAACAAACACACACAAAACCCCAACAACATTCTATGAACAAGCACTTGATGACAGTGGGTCATCAAGTGCTCTGTTGCAACCAGACAGATGGCCAATGAGTGGTTAGAGCTCTGTTGAGCCAAACATTCCTTTAACCATTAGAACTTTAAAAAAATTCATCATTAAGGATAGCAACTCGAATAACTGCTGATATTTACTGTGACTTTCTCTCCCACTGATCTGAGTTAACTTGAATAAATGCTTCCTCTAAACCATTAAGGTCCCTTTTAGCCCACATTCTTACAAGACTGCTCAAAGTAGTTTCACCATTAATTAGTGATTCATTTTTAAATATGATTCATCTATCTTTATTAAGAGATTACATACCACAGGCTTTTAGGGTGGCAGTAATTAAATCTTTACTTAAAAAGTAGTCACTTGATCCAACTGTCCTAGCTGATTATAGATTTCTAATCTTCCTTTTATCTCAGGAAATCTTAAAAGAGCAGCTGTAAAACAGATAACTGATCACTTGCAAACAAATGTTTATTTGAACAGTTTCAGTCAGGACTGAGAACTCATAACAGTACAGAAAGTCTTAGTGAAGGTCTCACATGGTCTTCTTGCATCCACTGACTGTGTATTAATTTCTGTACAGTTCCAGCGAGACTTCAGTGAAGAGTTAAACACCGTTAACTATAATATTTTACTATAGAGATTAGAACCTGCCGGAGGTATTTAAGATACTATGCTGCAGTGATTTGAATCATATCTATGTGAAAGCTAGTTAATCCAAGTTGTGCAGCTGTTTACATTATATGTTTCCCTTGGGTAAATGATTAAAATATTATTTAAAAAATACTGCATACATTTTCATTGCAATGCAGATGATACCCAGCTTTATTTCTTCATGATACAAATTAACTAGTTAAACTACTATGTCTTAAAGATATAAAGACCCAAATGTCCTCTAATTTCCTACTTTCGTACACAACTGTAATTGTGAGCTGGCGCTATATACATAATACTGAACTTAAAATGGTGCAGAACTCTGATCATCTGGCCTGGCTCACCTTCACACAGCTGACGCAGCAACATAAGTAGCCACACATACGGGGGGTGATGAACACACGTTGTCCTTTTTTCCGTAGGACATGCTCATAGTAGCACAGGTTTTTCCCAGCACGTATCCTGAGATGAAAAAAACCCCACAACAAGAACAACAAAAAGACAAACTCAAAAACCAATAAAAAAAACAAAACAAAACACAGAAGTGATTGACACTACTTGACAACTATGTATACATAAAAAAACCCGGTCACACTTCCTAATGCTTGAATTTGCATAAAAGTCACCAATGCTCTGCTGACTGACTGCTGCTCTGCCTACTTTCTGTGAAATTAACATCAGCACAAAATCTGTGCACCATGAGCTTCATGACCTGGGTTGCTATGGCTGAGCAGCTCTTGTAGCTGTAATGTGTAGGCGGTCCGCTACTTTTGTAAAAAGTTGAATATGCTCTACAAGATAGTGTTTGAAAACATTTTGAGGTTAGAAAAACAAATGTGAAACTGTCACACATTTGAACTTACTGATAAATTATAAAATACACACATGATTTTCTTACCTTTCCTTATCAAGGTACATGAGCTTGGTCACATTATAAGCCAAGGTGACAGCACACACTTGACAGGAAGGGTATGCCTCTCTTTAAACAAACACAGTTGGTTACAATTACTTGTCTCCATGCTCAAGACAAAATGTGAACAAAACCAGAATTTCATTATAATCTTTATTATACAATTCTGTTTACTCACACGAAATGGGTCTTTACATCTTCTGCTGTTACTTCTTTGGGGAGGGAACACACAAACAAGGTGTTTCTGGCCTAAGAAAAGAAAATCAGAAGGGGAACTTAACATTTCTCACAGAAAAATGCAATCCAATGTAAAAGGATAGTGGGAAACTAACATCCCAGCCATGTATTATCATAAATTTACATCAAATAGCATCCAGTCTAGTCTGAGTACTCTAGTCTACTCCAGTGCTCTGACACTCACTATCTCTCTGCGCGTGCCCTTCATTCGTGACACGTGACGCTGCAGCAGCAGAGCCGTCAGGATCAGGTAGATAACTGCAAATACTGTGTGTAGCCATAACAGGTTGTTTCTACAAGAAAATACCAGAAGGACAGTTATTCAAAGTAGACAATAAAGACAAGAAAATACCATCCTACGGTATCAGGGTTTGTTCAAACGTCATAATTTATAAAGCAGTTACCCCTTTTTCAGATTTCCAATAGTTGTCTCTCCAAACGTCAATCTGTCAATATCTGAAAGAAATAAAACCTTTTTTTTTAAATTAGCAAAAATATGAATAGACACATATCACAGAACAATGAATTTAACCTTTAAAAAAAATGGCTTAAAAACATGCTTAATGGTCTGTGGGTACAAATCACTGATTATGAAGTGGACAGCTCAGCTCCTGAGTTCTTGTTGCTTGACTCACGCCTGACCTTTAATCAGTAAATTTTTTATCTTCAGCCGTTAAGCTGATTTTTTTCTTGAAACACAAGAGTGAAGGGTATACTTTGAAACTTACTCAGAAGGCCTCCAGTCATGTTGACAGGTAGTATGACACCGATGGACAAGACGGTGAGAATCACCAGCAGGTAAATCAAATGTCGCTCGTATGACAGGTAGTGAACAGCATCCATGCCACACTTGGCTTTTATCTTTTCATCACTGCGACATAAGCATACAAATACAAAATCACACCTCACATATTCTGCCTCATTGTTGAAAGGATGACAAAGTAGGTTTTTGGAGTGAAACAATGATTAAAACAGGAAAAAAAAAAAAGAAAAACACTCACTCTATTGTGAATAAATACCACAGCCAAGAGCAGAATCCCTGAACAAAAAGAGAGATCTGTTATTGCTCTAAAATACCCAAAGAAGACCTGCGTAAAGCCCTTTGTCACCTTTCAAAAACACGCTGAGACTAAAACCAACTTCCTACAATTGCAAGTCATGGTCACGGAATCAAAAAGGGCATAAGTGTTAGCAAAGCACATTATATTGATATCTTTGAGCAACCAACATTCCAGTGGATTAAAACTGTCTGCCTGCAATGCTATTAGGTATATGCGGTCAAATGTATTAAGTGAAGCCTGTGAACCAGTTTAGGTGAGGAACTTGAGCTCACTTCATATCCCAAACACACATCCTAATTTGATGGTTTGTTTATGTTTTAGTGGGTTTCATGCATTTTCAAAAGAAGGTAGTGTTTTAAAAAACCAAACAAAAAAAATCTGTTTTTTGATCATTACTACATCGAGTATTAACTGAAGTCAGTTTAACTTAACGATACCATTTATCTTTATCAGTACAACCACCGTTTTATGCTTTATTAATTCTCATTTTTAGTGGCATTCTTTTACATACCGTGTCATAATCTGGTTCCTCCATGTTGGACCCAGTGGATGACTTACGTCCATAGCGACGGTGTGATGAGCCAGTGAACCTGATATACAAAGTGGCTGTGTCAAAGACTAATGCAGATTCAGTTTACAATTTCAAAATCTAGATTCTGGGTAGTATGTGCACCACATGTCCTTCTGCTTAGATTATGCTCAAACTTAACTGACCCGTCATCGTCTGCGACCAAAGCTAAACGTCCGTAGTCCCAGAACTGCTTCCTGATAATCGTGAAGATGATCAGCAGAATCTGTGGATAGCAATACAACTGACCATTTATCACTATTATGTCTTAAATTGCTCTATTGGAAGAATTTACTTTTGCTTTTAAAACATTAAAAGGAAAGAATGTATTCACAAGACAAAGAACTGAGTTTTAAAGTATTTGTAATTATGTCTCCCTTTATCAGAAGCAGATCAGAAAGGGGCAGAAACAAACCACAAAGACAACGAAGTTGATTAGCAGGACAGCTGGCACTCCTCCAAATTCGAGTCCTTTTAGGACGGTGCTCTGTGTGGAGTTGAAGCAGACAGTGCCATCGCTACGGTTTGCAGGCAGGTGGGACTCTTGCTCCCACCACAGTGATTTCATTACTGGAGTGGACCAGCTGTCTCTCTGTAGAGAATAAAAGCACTGCACGATTAAAATGAGATCTCTCATAGTCACAGAAGTGGAAGACGTATTAACTCAACTACTGATGACTTGTGGGAGTACCACCATTAAGGCTTTAAACTGTGTGATCACAAACAAATCTCAAACCAATGGTCCCTGAGTGCTGACCTTTGAACAATGATTTCCCCGATTAGCAAACCTTTGAATAAGGGATGCAACATTTTCTTTGAAATTGCAACAATCAACCACCAATTACTGCTATTATTGAGAAACATGTTACAATAAAATAAATAAATAGTCATAATGTAATTAATTATTTAATTAAATTGTATTTTAACTTAATAATTAATTAAATTAATTATTTCATTATTTTTAATGACTGTATTTACTTTTTAGTAGTGGACATCAGGTCTTTTTAGATCACAAAAAAAAATGTAATTAATGTAATTCTACCGTTTTCATTTTTGTGTGGATTTCTGGCCAAACTTGAATGGTTAAATGAAGGAAACATATCTGAACACTGAAACACCAATAACTTCTCAGAGTCTAACTTAAAAAAAAAAACAATTAAAATCCATTCTACACACCTAATAGTCACACAAAGCTGGGTTGTTAAGTCTTGTCACTCATGGCACAAACAATGATCGTGGATGAAAGGACAGAGGGCTGAGTGAGGCAGACAGGATTTTACTCAGAACTGTCAAAGTGGAGTCATACTTAGTGCTGTCAGGAGAGGAGCTGGAGGAGGGCCAGACAGTACTGCTGTACATACCATCTTTTGAGGAGCATTGGCAAACTGACAACACCTGAAGTCTATTATTGAGTAATGTGTAAGCAATGGCTCTGAGGTTGTAGGATTTGGTTTATGAACTGCCAAACAGGACACTAGGGGTGGGCGGTATAAACGGTATATAGTAGAAACCATATGAACGGTACTGCGATAGCGCATGTTAATGGTGTCATCATGGTAAATGGTAAGTGGACAGATTCTTATATAGCGTTTTTCTACTCTCCCGGAGTGCTCAAAGCGACAACATGCCTCATTCACCCATTAGCCACCCACACAAGCACTTCTAAACACAAGTGCAAACTAAACTACATTCACACTCCAAAGAATGCATCAGTTAGTATCTTGCCCAAGGATACTTGGCATGCAGACTGGAGGAGCCAGGGATCGAACCACCAACCTTCCGATCAGTAGCTGATCTGCTCTACCACCTGAGCAACAGCCACCCACCATCAAGCCGGTCAAAAGGATTATGGTATGGTCAAAAGCATTGCAGCGGCTGCAAGCAATATCATCTGCAAATTATGCTGAGCGACAGTAGGGAGAAGATGAAGCACGTTTTGGAATATTAGGAAAGCCAAAAACTGTGCTTCTTCCATTTCCCTACCATTTATTCATTAATATTTAATGATGACGCAGTATATTAATGACTAACCTCAGTATTGTGGATGGATTATCTCAGTTGTTCTCCTGACTGAAGTTTGGTCCATTTACAGCATCCTGCCATGTGATTGCATTTGTCCCTAAACATCAGGAACACTCTGGTTAACTTTTATCAAATGGAAAAAGGTTAGCGTTCATCATCCAGCTTCACTGTGTTTATGTTATGCTAACATAAATGTGTCGCTAGTGATCACATAACACATCATTATATACCAGCTAGCCCAACTTAGTAACCCTAAAAAAGACACTGCTGTTTAGTTTTCTGTCTTCATTTACTTTGGAAGTGATAGCAGAGCTGTACGTTTGAATTCTTTCAGAAATATCTCAGTCAGAACATGGTATATCACTTTTAGGTGGAAACTAGTGAGCTAACTTCCAGCTAACTTCTAAATTTAATAAATTCCGTTTTCATGGATGCCTGGATGTTAAACTTAATTGTTACACTGAACATTTTATTATAGATGAAATAATTTAGACAGTTTTTAACTCTCAGTGATGCCGCAGTGTTCGTTTGACTTTGGAACCTGAAGCCAACAGAGTTTTAAACCCAGAATACTTCGCGAGCTCCTGAGTATGGTAACTGTAATGCTCCGACAATCCATCAAGCGGTGCAGCTTGTTAGCCTAACAAAGTCATTCTAAAACATTTTTTGACAGATTTTTGACACTGTCGATTTTTGAGAATATTAAAGGATTTTAAGTGCGCCTTATAGTGCGGGAAATACGGTATACAGAAGAAAAGAATATATCGCAACATATATTGTTACCGCACATGCTTCAAATTATACCATGGATTTCAGGCCATATCACCCAGCCCTACAGGACACGTATGGTTTCAGCTGATTGAGGAAGGCTTGTGGCATTCTGTTTAAGGAAGTATCCTCTTAAGAGGGACATCAAGATCATGGTTTATCCTGACGGACTTCCTAATTTTGAATCTGTCTCGACTTATTGAACTGGCTATAATTAGGACCCATTACATTCAGATACTAGGTTGCCTAAGTCAAGCTGTGAACAGAGATATGCTGAAGAATTTTTTCAATTTTAATTCTACCTTCAGAGAGGACTCTTCCCCTCTCTGGTTTGCCTAGTTTCTGTTTGATTTAGATCAGAGGACTACCTGTCTTGTTGGTTGTGGGCAGAGTTGTCCTGTTTTCATGTTTCACGCTAAAAAACAATTTCAAATCAATTTCAGTACCATTTAAAATGAATTGATAAATACAGGAGATGTACAGTTTCATGCACTTTTAACATATATATAAATATTATAAAAATCAACAGGGTAAAAGAAGAAAATCTGTACCCTGCCTTCTGCTTCCTGAAGGATGGCCACAGGTTTAAGTCCTGCCGTCCACTTTTGTTTTGGAAGTAGTAAAATTACTGTACATTTCAGAAATCCTACTAAGTCAAAGATAAGACTCTAAAATTGAGGAAACTATTTAATATTTTTTAAGCAAAAGAGTCATAATATTAGCAAGAAAGGATCACTTAGCCTCCTTTGGGGCAATAAAATGTGGAAGCTGCAAATTCTCCGTCATTTTGAAATGAAAGTTAATGTTCTCTCTTAGCCCAACCCCCACAAAAGTGGCAGCACAATTAAAAACAATTTACAAGATGTCCTCTTGACAGTGCAGCAGGACTCAAACTGCATAAATGGTGTTTGATGTAAAAGTCTTAGAATTGTCCAGCCCGAGTAAAAGGAGGATATATGCTGGAAAAGCTGAAACCAGCAAATGTTTGCTAATAATCTAGCCATTTTCTTCTGCTCATCCAAATCAAGGTTTCAGTAGTATTTAAGCCTATGCCAGCTGTCACAGATACTGGTAGGGTCTGTCACATGGGTGAGACAGACAGCAATTTATGATCACATTCATGCCAAGAGCCAGCTCAGAAGCACCAACCTAAGAGGCATGTGTTTGGACTGTGGGAGAAAGCTGTAGTACCCAGTAAGAAGGAACCTTGCTATGGAGCACTACATTAGTTGCTATTTGACTTAATGACCTAATTAGTTAATTGATTATCAGCGTTTTAAGTGAGCAATAGCAAACAAATAGGCCGTAGCGTTTCACAACTCTGCAACTTTCAGCATTTCAAAAGCAAGTTTCAAGTCTTGCGGCTCTAGATTAAATCAGAGGATATTCCAGATTAAGACACTTGAACCGTGTTGCGATAATCAGTTTTTGCTGTCTGTGCATGCATTGGCAGCTGCTAGTTATAACTCCGAGAAAAGCACTACAGAGATCTTATAACAGAAGTAAAAGTAGTAAGAGTGTAGTGTAGTAAATGCATAACTTTTGTATATCCAGCAGGGTCGTCTTTGTAGCTGTTCATATTAGATACAGTTGAATCTACTTGTTCGTACTATGTGACTTTTTAGACTGCGAAACTAAGTACATGTGCGTTCCCCTCTGCTTGATTAACACTTGACAGCTTCCTGTAGTGTACTGCAGTCTGCTTTCTGAAATGCGTGCAGAAACCTGATAAGGTCTGTGGCTTTTTTTTGTCGTGTGAAGTAATACTGGTGATGTGTCATTTAGCCACTTAGCTCCATGTTAACTAACATTCATCTCTAGTGATCCACCTTCACTGAAACAGATGCGTCACGCTGAGTCACGCGGATCAAAACTACAATATAGGCCACGAGTTAAGAACTTTACTCAACGCTAGCACAAAATAAATTTACAAGTAACAACATTCACAGTACAAAAGCGGGACAACGTTGTTTAGTCTTAATCTGACTGAGACATTTCCATAAGTAACACAAGGTGAAACAAGTGTCTCTGAAACAGCTGTTTGACAGTTTGACTGAACGCACACAAAGAGGCTATTGTTAAAGTAAAATGCCCAAGCTCAAAATTAAACAAACGCGTAGTGTAAACTGGTTAACCGAAGCAATGGTTACACCGAAATGAAGCAATGGTTAAAATAGTTAAAGAACGAAGGAGTTAGCTAGTGCTAATAAGGTAAACAAAACTTTGCTTACCTACTCAAAGTCACGAAGCTACGTCAACATCCGCTAAACAACTTGATTAACTTGTTCAGACAGGGTGTAGGCGTGGTTTCCAGATTATCCGCAAAGATTTGTGCTGAGTAGCCTTACCGGTATGTCAATGGGTTTGGTTTTTTTTTTTTCGTTTTATTTTGCGTGGAACAAAACTTCAATCTACTTTAAATAACTGAAGTCTGGTAAAACTTCGCCCCTCTCCCGTCTCTGCCCTCCTTTAATGAACTGAGTATGCGCAGACGCAGCAGAAGCTTTCTTGCGCTCGGGGTCCTGTCATTCCTTCAAACTGCAGGGAAGCAAGTAGTAGACAGGAAGATCCGCTTACTGCAGACTTTCAAACCACATGCGTAAATATCTGGAGGGACTACATTTTTGAAAATATCTGAACTGGTGAAACATGACAGTAATGTGAGAAAGCAATGTCACAGAGAAAGTGAAAACACCCCCTAAAACTGGGAAGTATTTATACCACGTCTTTTAGTATTGACTAATGGTAACATTATTTTTTGAACCGTGATTCAGAAAACAGCATGCATAGGTAATGAGGTTTAAGTTGACAAAGTTTAAAGTTGTACAGAAGACACCTCTGCTGGGAGTACAAAAATGTTGTTTTTTGTTTCTTTTTCTTGATTATCTGTCACAAACTAACATGTCATTCCTATAAAGTTAATCTTTATTGTATTGTATTGTATCATTGGCATAACTAAAAATATCAATTTGTGAAAACATAATATACTCTAATCTAAAGCTGACAAAACTTGCATAAGTAAGGACTCTGCAACACTAGGTGTGTAGTGCGTTGTGCTTGAGAGTAGTGGCACTGTGTACACTGAGACTCCCTATCAATCAAAAGCTGGCAGCCTTGCCAATAAGTTTAAAAACTGGAATGAAGGAAACAACCTGCTGTAGTTATGTCTGTAAAAGCTGTACCTCCGTCTTACTGTTAAGTCTTATCTTTTTTTTCTTTTATGTGGAACAAACCTTCCTGCTATTTTTAATATCTGAAGAATGACAAAAGTCCTTTCACACCTTTAAAACCTGCAGAGAAGCAGGTAGGAGACTGGAAAATCCACCCTGTGCAGACTTTCAACTGACATGACTCTATTTAAGGCCTTACAGTTGTGTGAATGCTATTGTAAGCAAATGTGGGAAAGAAATGGCACAAAGAAAGTGATAAAAGTCTCAAAACCTGGGAAGTACATAGAGTGAGTTGGTTTGTATTAATGGTTATTAACATTAGTTTGTGAACAATATTGCTGATTGAAATACACAGCATGGCTACTTAGTTTGTGTAAAACGTAGCACAGCTCCAACATTACGACAAGTAAACAGATTTTAATTGTTATAATTCTGTTTCACTTTTAATTTAAGTATTTTCATTGTCATTGTTATGCAAACATGTGCTGCACTGTTTGAAATAACTAGTTTGCTTTGAACATGACGCCTCAGTGTGTTCGCGGGATATTGTACTGTAAGTCACTTTTGCAATTGTAATTATAATGTATCTAAAGCTCTACTTCAGGTTTTTCACACTAGAATTGAAACTGCTCTCAGGCCACAAACAACAAGCACTTCTTCAAACTCACATCATACACATCATATTTCTCTACAGACTGCATGCTTATCCTTTTATACAGTCTATGTTGCTAATACAAAGTTATTCACAAGAGAATAATGCTCAAGTTTGATATTCGACGAGTAACAAAAGCAGAGAACAACAGGACTGTGGCATCTTATAGCGAAGGAGATACTTTCCGCTCCTCATTTATTCACAAGCGGTCACCACAGCAAGTAGCTCCACGTGCGTGATTTGGCAGATTTTTTTTTTTTTACATCAGATGACTTGTGACACGACTTCTGTCAGATGCTCCATGTTCCAGTTTTCATGTTGACATAGTGATTTAAATAAGTAAAGCAGTGCCTTTTAACAGTGAAATCATATGTAATAAAACTAATAAATCTGACTTTCCTTCTTCCATTTTGTACTTTGCACTTGGATTTAGTTATCAGAAAAAAACTTGTAATTGTTATATTGTCAGAATCAATCAAGAGACATGTAGTGAAACTGACATTCAGTGCACTGGATAGATGCAAGAATGTTACTGATAACCTGATACTTCTGTTTAACTTCCTCTTTCATATGTGTGACCGTAGCACAAGATTGCTCCTTAACCCATTTAAAAAAAGAACTTTGATCTTCGAGAATTTTATCTCTTCTTCATTAGGACCACTTGTTCAACTGCTTGTTAAGAGAAATATCTAATCAGCCAATCACATTGCAGCATCTCAGAGCATTTAAGCAAGTAGGCATGGTTAAGATGGCCGAGCAACAAAATGGGAATGAAATGGCATAATTGTTGGTGCCAGATGGGATGGTTTGGGTATTTCGAAACTACTGATTTACTGGGAATTTACCACACAACTATCTCTAGTGTTTATAGAGTATGGTCTGAAACAGAGAAAATATCCAGTGAGCAACAGTTCTCTGGCTTTTTGATGTAAGAGGAGAATGACTCTCTCCACTCATAGGAAGGGAACACGAACTCAAATAGCCACTTGTTACAATTGAGGTATGCAGAAGAGCATCTCTAAATGTTCAACACATTGAACCACTGAACAAAGAAGCTATATGAGCAGAAAACCACACCATGGCTCAGTTTTCTCCTTTTCGCTGTCAGCTAGGAGGAGAAAACTGAGGTTTCAATTCACACAGGCTCACCAAAACTGATGAAGATTGGGAAAATGTTGCCTGGTCTGACGAGTCTCTATTTCTACTGTAACATGCAAGTGATAGGATCACAATTTGGTGCGAACAACATGAAAAAACAGCTCCATCGGGCCGCTGCTCCTGCTGGTATTATAATGTGTAGATGATATTTTCTCTTGCACATTTTGGGCCCTTTGGTACCAATTGAGGATCATTAAAAACCACAGACTACTTGAGTATTATACCTGACCATGTCCATTAATTTATGATCATCTCTGACTACTTTCAGCAGGATAAAGCACCATATCAGAAACCTTAAACTTTGTCAGACTGGTTCACTGTACTTAACAAAGAGTGCTTTGTACTCAAATGGCATCCAAGGTCAAGAGATTTCAATCTAAAGTGGAACAGGAAATTCACATCATGATATTTTACAAACAAAGCTGCAGCAACTGTGTGATGATTACTCATTTTAATGGGGCGGCATGATGGTTAGCACCATTGGCTCACAGTAGAAAAGTCCACTGTTAAAATCCAGGCCGGGGACTTTCTGTGTGGAATCTGTGCTTGAGTTGTCCCTCGGTACTCATGCTTCCTCTCACAATCCAAACATGCATAGGGTGGTTAGGTTGATTCTAAATTGTCCATAGGTGTGAATGTGAGCATGAACATTTGTCTGCCTTTCTTTGTTAGCTCTCCAACAGATCGGCAGCCTGTACAGGTTTCACCCAACCTCTTCCCCCGTGGCATCTGGGACTGGCTCTGGCTCAAGTGTCCCTGAATTGTGTACATGGAAGAAAATGGATGGACAGCACTTTTATGTGTAAATACACACTTTTAAATCCTCAAAGAGACTGCTAACAGCAGCATTGATGTGAATGTAGTTAAGTAAAAGTATTAGATGTAGTGGAGTATCAAAAAGCACATAAATCTATAAATTAAGCTTAAATGAACTTAGATACTTTCTATGCTTGGATATTTGTAGCCTTATGTATTTTTAGTAGCACATTTTCACTTGTATTAATATGATGCTATTTTTTTTTTTTACATATTCTTCTTGTGTTCTTTTGTAACAGAACAATTTGGGGTTTTGTTGAGGCAATAAAATCAGAAAAGCAGCCATGGGAGACCAGGAAATGCATGCAGTGCAGAGGTGTGTGCAACAAATCTTGTTTAACCTGATTAAAGATCACAGTCAAAGTCACAAACAAGTGTTACAGATAAGACATAAGTTAAGAATTTAGCACCAGAGCCCTCTTACTTCTTTTTCTTACTTTAGCATCTATAGAATTATTTTTAAGCCTATTGGGGAAATACCTAGCATTGTCTTGCCAAGTATAGTAGGATAGTATGTCAGTATTATATAACAGCACTGCCAACAGATTGGTTTACTGAACTGTAAGCCAAATTATCTTTATACACAGTGGATATGAGTAATGTCAATACAACACCTGTCCAAATACTTCTTATCTTTTTTTTTAAACCACACTGAAACTTATCAGAATAATTACCTGGAAGTAGCGATAACATTTTCACATTCCATGTCTTGAAGTGACATCAAACCCCATGTGACCATAAAAAGCCCCCCCCCCCCCCAAAAAAAAAAAAAAAAAAAAGATAAGCAGTATTTCAAGTTAAAGAGGTTTATCCACAGCTCTGTCTTCTGCAAACACACTGAAGGGAAACACACAAGTGATTTTTCAGAGCACGTTTTCGGAGATTATTCGAAGAAGATTTCTACTAACAAGATGGACAGCTGGAGGAAGATGAAACATTCTTTCAGCTTCTGCATCTTTTTTGTAGTTTTATCACACCATGGTACCAAATCCTTCGAACAGGCCACAGCAGAAGGCGACATCATTATTGGAGGATTGTTTCCGATTCACGAAAGCGTTAATGTCACTGTGAATTATGATGGCAGTGAAAACCAGATATGTGACAGGTGCTGTTACTCTTTAGCAATGAGTGTCAAAGTGTGTATTAAATTAGGGTATATTTGTATATAACATATCTGATTGTGTCATGCAGGTTTAGCACGGCTAACCTGGTCCAGTCTCTGATAATGGTGCAGGCGCTGGAGGAGATAAATCAGAAGCAAGAGTTGGGGAACCTCACCTTGGGATATCTTATACTTGACTCCTGTGGTGACGTTACTACCTCCCTGAGAAAAATCCCGTCCTTTATGAGGGGAAACTGTGAGTACTCTGAGGGGGAAAAAAGTGAAAAATATGAGAATTTTCTGGCTAGTCGGTTTGATTAATTCCTTTGTCTTAATTGTAGTTTCATAAAAGTAATATTATGTACATGCTGAAAAGCTACACTTAGTCAAATTTACACCTAAATAAAGATTTTTGCCCACAGTTTAGGTAAATGTAAATGTAACTGTTTGTAATCCTACTGTCTTAATATAAGTTAATGTAAATGCCAGTAATTGTGTCACTGAATACATTTTTGCAGGTAACACTAGTGCACAGCAGTCTTCCCCTGTCCTTGCTGTCATTGGTGGTTACTACTCAGAGATAGCCATAGCAGTTACAAGGCTACTCAACCTGGAATATATACCCGAGGTATGACTGACTATTTGGGTCTATTATGATTATGATGATGATGATGATGATTAGTAGTAGTAGTTATCACTGAATGTAAAGTCTATTAATCAAACAGCAGCAGTTATTATTCAGAGAATGGATGAAATGACCTGATATACCTTTCCATTCTGTACTCAGCTAACAAGCTGTGATAATACAGTGCTTAATTTTTTCAAACTTGTTGTAAAACATAACCATAAATATCCTTGCACTGTAAAAGAATGAATGCAGGCAGAATATGAAAAGCATGTTTCACTTGTCCAAACAATGTTTTGTGATTATTTCCACAGATAAGTTATGGTGCAACCTCTGGCCTTCTAAGTGATAAAACCCGTTTTCCAAGCTTTATGAGGACTGTACCACAAGATAATCACCAAGCTCGTGCCATCTCCGAGATTCTTGATAATAATGGATGGACTTGGGTCGGTGTGCTGACAACCGATGGTGAATATGCTCGCTATATAACTGAGCGGCTCTGGTACTATACAAACCAAAAAGGCATCTGCTTCGCCTTCACCTCTGTTCTTCCAGATAATTTAAATGATTATTTGCTGGGAAAGAGCATTGAGTCTACAGTCAAAACCATCATAGATAATGAAAACGTCAGTGTCATTGTGTCCTTCGCGAAACCTGACCATATGATGTATATTTTTCAAAAACTTCTCAATGATCCTCAAGGAACAAGGAGAATTTGGTTGGCCAGTGATATTTGGTCACAATCACCTGAAATACTGAATACAAAAAAACATACTTTGAGTGACATAGGAACAATCATTGGGATCACTTTTAAATCTGGAAACACAACCAAGTTGAAGCGATATCTCGATGACCTTGATGAAAATCCAAGCCACCACAACAACAACCCATTTTTAAAGCAGCATGGGTCAACTTCATCGGAGAAGTTAAAGACTATGATATATCCATCTGCTGTGTTCAGTATAGAACTGGCGGTTAAAGCAATAGCTCAGGCTGTTGAAGACCTCTGCACTGAGAGAGACTGCAAGACAAAACGCCCATCCCCATTGGAGGTAAATGCTCTCTCTCTCTCTCTCTCTCCCTCTCTCTCTCTCTCTCTCTCTCTCTCTCTCTCTCTCTCTATATATATATATATATATATATATATATATATATATATATATATATATACACATACATACATACATACATACATATGACAGAGATCTCAGATCTCAAAACCAACCAGCTTATCTACACCATGGCAGCAGTGACCACTGAGATGCTTGGTACAAGATGGGTGGAAGATGAACAGCACAAGGAGCAGTACCCTCCATGGAGAAGGAGGCTAGAGGCCAAGATGCAGGACTGCAGAAAGGTGATAATGAAGAAAGGGGTGCCTAAAATTGCAGCAAGCTGTGCAGACCTGAGGCCTTAAAAACTTAAAGGCGAAGACTCACAGCCTTGTCAATAAAGCAAATGGAAGGCCACAACCCAAAAAAGGCTCAGTGGCTAGTTGATTTAAGAGCAAACCACATCTCCCCTGAACAGTGACCATCACAGATGCAGACATCTAAAAAAAGGGTCCCTAGTATGAAGAGTTGAACAGCACCAGGGCCTGACATAATTCATGCCTACTGGCTAAAGAAGCTGACTGCACTTCACGAGCATCTGGCAGCATAAATGAACCAGCTGCCAATGGACGAGAGACACCTGGAATGGCTAAACGAAGGCTTGGACAGTAGAAGGGACCTGTCCCATGCAACTACCAGCCAATAAGACAAGACCATACTCACCAAGCTGTGCACTGCCTGGATGCCATGCCATGGATCCTGAAAAGTCTGGATTAAGAACTGATGAAGTAAGACCTTCATCAGGAATACAATGTGGCTGGGGGAAACAACTGATTCTGATTCTGATTCTGAACACTAGAGACCAACTTCAAGCCAATAGCACAAGTTTTCATCAAGTCTCCACTGCTGTTCTGCATGGGCTGAACCCCCTCAGTGAGATCATTAAAAAGACTGGCTATGGATTCCGACTATGGAATGGAGTAGTCAATAGCCACCTCTTCTACATGGATAACATCAAGCTGTATGCCAGTAGTGAACGAGACATCAGTTCACTGATCCACACCACTTGATCTACAGCAATAATATCAACGAAGCTTTAGGAGATATAGCTCCTCTCTCAGCTGGGCCAGTGACCTCCACACTGGGTGAGTGGCTTTGGCAGATTCCAGGAACAACATCTGAGATCTCTGTCCAGAGAAATGCAGTCCTAGAAACAGCAAAGATATTGCACAGAAACCTCAAGAACCCTAAAGCTCCCTCCACAGAACTCTCAAGCTGGAGCTTCAAGAAAAAAAAAAAGATTGCAGGAGAAATGGGGTATATATAGTAGTTCTACCAGCCTTCACTCCCCATGTGTATCAGTCAGCCTTGGCCACTCATGATCATGTCACTGGTTCTATTGTTGGACTACTTTTGATAGATACTGACTACTGCAGACCACGAAAAACCCACAAGAGCTGACGTTTTGGAGATTTTCTGACCCAGTCGGTTAGCCAATTTTTCTTGCTTTTAATACATCAACTTTGAGGACAAAATATTCACATGCTCCCTAATACATCCCACCCACTAATAGGTCCTATGATGAAAAGACATGTCTCTGGTCATAATGTTGTACCTAATCTGTGTGTATGATGTTTTGTCCTGTCCACTTTAGATACATTATTTTTAATCAATATTTTCACACACACTGCAATTTCAGTTACGAGGAGCCCTATGGAAGGCAAAGTTCCACATGGATGGGAAAAACTATTCATTTGATCCCCATGGTGACCTCAACACTGAATACGATATCGTCCTATGGAAGCAGACTTCAGAGTCTCTAGACGTAAATGACATTGTAGCTCGCTACAGTATATTGCAAAATAGCCTGACGTTCATCTCGCAGGAAACAAAACATGCTTTCTACATTTACATTGTAAGTAATAACTTGCCCTCCACTGTCAAATTGTTTTATTCTTCTTCCATTCATTCATTGTTTTTATTTTTAGATATTCACATTATCTACAGTCAGTGTTGGCAGGATTAATATATTGTTGGACTCATTGGTGGTTCATTCATAAGCCATGTTGAATTGATATTTAAAAAAATATTTAAGATGTGTAGAAGATGAATCTTACCAATTCTGGTGATTCACTAAATATTACTCTAATGCTATGCTGATATTGATATTTCATATTTAAAGAAATCACTGTTGATTACCATGTTATTTGATACAGACTTTGGGTTAAATTATTAACTCTTGCACTGTCAAAGGTCATAATTTGTCTCTCTACTGATTTTGTGAATGAAATTAAAGGCAATCTGATCATACTTAGTTGTGCTAATATTGGCATACTAAAATGATAACCTAAGTATTTGAAAATTACCATTATCATCAGCAAGAACATAGGTTTATTTTATTTGTCATATATTTATCAATGTCAATACTCAATTTAAGGAGTTTTTCTTGAAAACTGAATGACTGTGTGTACTGGATTAGCTCCTCAGTTTCTTTTTTACTTTCCTTCCTTGTTTTTTTCTTGTTCTTGTGTTGTTTAAGAAGCAGTTAGCATATAAAAACTTGTGTGTTAGAATAAAGAGAGTACACTATACAGACTGTAAAAAAAAAATCATGATTCTTTCTTCTCTCAGGGAAACGTGACTTCCAGGTGCACAGACAGCTGTCAGCCTGGCTACAGTAAGATTTCAGTTTCGGGCCAGCCTCGTTGCTGCTATCAGTGTGAACCCTGTGCTGAGAACACCTTTTCCAATACCACTGGTATGTATTATAAAAGAAACAGTAAACTCCATTTGTATCAGTTAACTGTAAAACTACATAAAAGCCAAAATAAGTGTTTGGGGCAGGGATAGCTCAGTAGGTAAAGTGGTCGCCCCATGATCGGAAGGTCGGCGGTTCGAATCCACTTAACGGCTACCCTGAGGTACCCCTGAGCAAGGTACCGTCCCTACACACTGCTCCCCGGGCGCCTGCTTAGTGGGCTGCCCACTGCTTCACTGAGTGAATGGGTCAAATGCAGAGAAAAACAAGTAATTTCCCCATGGGGATCAATAAAGTATCCATTATTATTTATTTAAAATGCTTATATTGCAGTCTATTGCATTGACAGTTCAAGGAGTTTGAATCCAACTTACATATTCTAATGATCTTGTTTTCTTTCTTTTCAGATTCGGAGAAGTGCAATCCTTGTGAAAAAAACTATTACTCCCTAAAAGGCAGTTCAAAGTGTTTGCCAAGAAAAACTGATTTTCTGAAATGGGGTGATGTATATCTTATTGTGCTGCTGTCTTTTACTTCTTTAGGAGCAGTGCTTACCATTGTTGTTGGGATCATCTTCCTTGCACACTGGAATACCCCTGTTGTGCGCTCATCTGTTGGCCCAATCAGCATCATTCTCCTCCTCTCCCTTATGATCACATTTACTAGTGTTATATTATTTGGTGGTCCACCCAATAGCTATCAGTGTCAAGCACGGCAGGTGGTGTTTGGCTTGAGTTTTACCTTGTGTGTCTCCTGCATCATGGTCAAGTCCTTTAAGATCGTCTTAGCCTTTGAGTTTGACCCGGTCATTCAAAGTGTGCTGAAGAAGCTCTACAAGCCTTACCTCATTATTGCAGTCTGCATGGCAGGTCAAGTGGTTATTGTTACAACGTGGCTTATACACAGTCCTCCAACTGCTGACTCAGAGATCACACAGAACAACATGAAACTGATGTTTTGTAATGAGAAATTAATTCCTGCATTTGGAGCCATGCTAGTCTATATTGGCCTTTTGGCTCTAATCTGCTTTGGTGTTGCTTTTAAGGGACGAAAGTTGCCTGACTGTTACAATGATGCAAAGTTCATCACTTTTGCAATGCTCATTTACTTCATCTCCTGGATCATGTTTGGTCCAGTCTATGCCAATGTCACAGGCAAGTACATTCCAGCAGTGGAGATGGTTGTTATCCTCATCTCAGCCTACGGCATCTTGTTTTGTCAGTTCTTCACAAAGTGCTACATTATTCTGTGTAAGAAGGAAGCAAACACAGAGAAATCATTCCGCCGGGATATTAGGAATTATTCCAGGGATCACAAAGGCAGTGAGGATGAGCTGTCATCTAAGGGAATTCAAAACCCTACTTTATCTTTATCTTTGGAGTCATTCCCAAATTCCCAATTTTCAGACTCAATCACTGATTGGAGTTCCACCAGGCAGCCTAGTGATTCCTCAAACTCTCTCTCCCCAGTCTCGAACCCACAGCAAAACATACTTCAGAACAACCTAAATTCCTTTAACACCCTAAAGAGAATTTCAAGCTTGCCAACATCACTAATAAAATAATTCACAATTATTAAGAAGGCAACATAATGTTTCGAATTGCAGCACAAAGTGGAATAAATATGAAAGTCTGTGCATTTTTAGGACTGCCACTAACATTTTAAGTAATGGATAATAAGCACATTATTTTCTGATTCATTCAATTAGTTTGTGTCTTAAAATTTGTAATTTCCAACAAATTGTAATGTGTTTGGTCCACACTGTTGATGTAAAAATCCCCAGAACTGATAATATTTAGTTGATTTCAACAATTTTAGGAATTGACAGCATTCTGCATCTTTAAGTAGATGGATTGACTGGTTCGCAGGAGGATGCTTGCAAAGCCACTACAGACTGTTTATCCATTCATCCATTCTCTTCTGCTTATCCTCATCAGGGCCGTGGGGTGTGCTACGACAGGGTACACCCCGTACAGGTCACCACCCAGATGCAGTGCTAACACATAGAAACAACCACTCACATTCACACCTGTGGACAATTTAGATTCACCAGTCGGGCTTGCTCAGAGTGGTATGGCTGTAAGCTTGCAGACTGTTTGGTATTCTTCAAATCATCATTATCTTGCAGATTTATTGTTCTATTATTCTGGAATCACTGACTCGTTGAGTCAGGGTTAAAGGTCAAAAAAATACAACACACGGTGGCACGGTGGTTAGCACTGTTGCCGCACAGCAAGAAGGTCCTGAGTTCAATTCCACCATCAGGCCGGGGTCTTTCTGTGTGGAGTTTGCATGTTCTCCCCGTGTTTGCGTGGGTTCTCTCCGGGTACTCCGGCTTCCTCCCACCGTCCAAAGACATGCAGCTTGTGGGGATAGGTTAATTGGATAATTCAAATTGCCACTAGGTGTGAATGTGCGAGTGAATCTGAGTGTGAATGGTTGTCTGTCCCTATGTGTTAGCCCTGCGACAGACTGGCGACCTGTCCAGGGTGTACCCCGCCTTTCGCCCTATGACAGCTGGGATAGGCTCCAGCGCCCCCCGCGACCCTGAAAAGGATAAGCGGTAGCGAATGGATGGATGGATGGAAATATAAAGAAAACTTTTTAAAATGTAAAACAGTTGAAAACTTGTAAGCATCTTTCTGCAATTCTGTAGGGCATATTTGTTGGTGGTGCCTTTTAACATTATGTTGATGATTTACTGACACAGATTTGTTACATATTTGAATTTGATCATGTATTCTGTTATATTTTTGTATCTAAAGGCTTAGTGACTATATATAAGAAATACACATATACACTCACCAGCCATTTCATTAGTTCATCAGTTAACTCTTTTCCGGACAGTGTTGGGAACCCTTTTGGCTAACCATAGAGATGGTTGAGTGGGAAACCTGTTGGATTAGCAGTTTTTGAAATACTCAGATAAACAACCATGTCATGTTCAACGTAATTTAAATAATCTTTCTACCCCATTCTGATACTTGCTTTGAACTTCAGCAGGTCATCTTGACCATGTTTACATGCCTAAATGCCTAGAGTTGGTGAAAAATGATTGGCTGATCAGATGTTTGCATTAACAAGTAGTTGAACAGGTGTACCTTATAAAATGGCCTGTGGGTATATATGTAAGAGAATAACTTTTAGAATTTTTTTTTATCATCTGCTTGTATTCAGTGTATTCGGTTCTTAAAGAGTACTTCAATTCCTTATAATTGTTCATTCTTTCAGTGTTTCAGCCAAATCCTGAACTTCAACAGGTAACAAACTGATGAGCAGGCAGCATCCATTTCTGTGTTCATGTTGCTACAGTAGAATGGTTTAAAATGTCTCTTTGTGCTGGTTTTCATTTTCGCTCTGTGTTTTCAACTTGTGTTCATACCTAAATCCTTACTACTAATCCTCATTAGGATCAGGATTTGTGTTGGTGTGTGGGACTTTAGTCTCAGGTGTATATTGTTAAATGGTAACTATGAGACAATGCATTGCAGATAATGACCAATGGAGACCGGGAACACCCCACAAGAGCTTCAGTTCTGGAGATGCTCTTACCCAGTCGTCAAACTATCATAATTTGGTCCTTCTCAAACAAGCTCAAATCTTAGGCTTGACAAAATGTTCACTTGCTCCATAATATATCCAACCCACTAACAGATGCTGTAATGAAGAAACAATCCAATGTTATTGACTTCACCTATCAGTGGTCATAATGTTATACCTGATATGTGTATGTTTGTTCTTTCTTGAATCAATTAAAAGGAGAGTTTGCCAGACGTAGAGTTTATATTCCTAAAAACCCTGCCCCTACTATCTGCCGCGGGAATTCTCAGTTGTGTTTTTGGCTATTGTTTACATTCAGCCACAAGCTAGCTCCGCAGCAGCGCTCGGCAAACTCCATGACGTCATCAGCGCATTAGAGACAACTCATTTAGATGCTGTTTTTATCGTCACTGGTGACTTTAATAAGTGCAACTTATGGACTGTACACCCAAAACATCACCAACATGTGGCCATTCCTACCCATGACAAGAACACCCTGGGTCATGTCTACAGTACAACCCCACATAGCAAAATTGGTATGGCCCGGATCTGGCCCACACAATGTGCTTACTCATGGCCCACATACCGCAAAGAATGACGGCCCTTTGGTGGCCCAGATCTGGTTTGCCAGAGGTGGCCCATACATGCTTCAAGACCACAACCCTCAATCCGTCTCCCCAAGAAAAGCCCAGCCACCTGCCTAAATGACTACAAACCAGTTGAACTCACTCCAATCATTGCAAAATGCTTTGAGAGAGTGGTGCTGGCCTACATCCAGAGAAACATCCCAGACACTCTGGATCCCCTGCAGTATGCCTACCGGGCCAAAGGGTCCACGCCAGATGCCATCGCTGCTGCCCTTCACTATTCCCTCTCCCATCTGGAAAACAAAGACTCATCCATCAGGGTACTTTTTGTTGATTACAGCTCCAATTTCAATACATTCATCCCTAACAAACTCACTCACAAGCTGGCAACAATCGACCCACACCCCACCCTCTGTGACTGGCTACAGGACTTTTTGACTGGCAGGCCCCAGTCCGCCAGGATCGGCACCAGGACTTCAGCCAGCATTATTACAAACACAGGCGTTCCACAGGGTTGCGTCTTCAGTCCCATTCTCTACACCCTGTACACCCATGACTGTGTCACATCCAACAAGGACAACACCATATTGAAGTTCGCAGAAGCAGCTTTAGATACCTGGGTGTCTACATCACTGAGGACCTCACCTGGTCACTGAATACCACACAGCTGGTCAAGAAGGCTCAACAGCGGCTGTACTTCCTGAGGAGGCTGAGGAAACTTGGTTCGTCGGGCAAGATCCTCAGCAGGTTCTACAGCTGCATTGTGGACAGCACATTGACCAGCTGCATCACTGCATGGTACGGCAGCACTACTGCTGTGGACCGCAAATGCCTGCAGAGAGTGATAACAACTGTGGAGAAGATCATCGGGACCCCGCTGCCCTCTCTGCAAAGCATCTACCATCACAGAGTCCAAAGGAGAGCTGCCTCCATTCTCAAAGACTTCACACACCCCCAACATAGACTGTTCACTCTTCTGCCCTTGAGACAAAGGTTTAGAAGTGTGAAATCCAGAACATTCCGACTCAACAATTCCTTCTTCCCCACTGCTATCAGACTCTTGGACAGTTGACCTATTTTTAACTATAATAATAATTTGTGCACATCAGGCACATTAAGCCAGCACATTAAGCTCATAGATATTTTGAACACACATCCATTTCAAGCTTAAATTTGTGTCTTTATTTATTTATACTGTTTTTATTTATCATTTCTATTTCCCTATATTAACCGGCATTTTTGTGTGGACAGCAAAGAAAGAATTCCATTGCACAGAGAAATGCTTTCTTAGCACATATGACAACAAATGCTTTGAATCCTTTAATGTGGTATAAATTAAATGTTTATCTTCAAACAAGCTTCAGCGTCAGCATCATCCACGCCTGCAGCTTCAGCTTCAGCATCAGTCTTGCCTGGTCCAGCCTCTGCGTCTTCATCCTCGCCATTGCCAGCAGTGCCAACACCTGCTCCAATGCCTGCAGCTTTCACACCATCACCGATAGCGTCACCATCCGCAGCTGTCACGCCGCCGTCTAGTCCAGCCTCTGCTGTCTCTACAACGCTGTCCGATCCAGATCGGCTTGAACCACCTCGCCTTTGCCGGCCACTTTCCAGGCCTTTAGCTGGATGTCATCGCCATCCGGGGGGGGGGGGCCCTAAACAAGGTCGTCGCCACCACTGCCTTCCGCGTAGCCGGCCTCCAGTTCTTTCTAGTGTGACAGATATATGTTTTACTGCCCTACTTAAAAAAAAAAAAAACTAATACAAAAATATTTGAATTATTCTTTACTTGAGTAAAAGTACTAATAGTATACCAAAACTAAAAAAAATTTAAGTGAAAAACTCATGGAGAGGATTATAAAGAAAGCCTCTTTTGCACTCACCACTTCATTAGGTACACCTGTTCAGCTGCTTAAGTTAAATATCTATTCAGCAAATCATAATGCAGCAAATCAAAGCATTTAGGTACACATGGTCAAGACACCGGCTAAAGTTCAAACCAAGCATTGGAATGGGGAAGAAAGGAAATATAAGTGACTTGAACATGCCACAGTTGTCGGTGCTAGATGGGCTGGTCTGGGTGTTTCAGGAACTACTGAATTACTGGGGTTTTTCCCACACAATTATCTCTACGGTTAACTGACTTTACAGCTGAAAAAGAGGAGATATTCAGTGAGCAGAAGTTCAAATAACCTCACAGGCTCGTCTGTTTAGTGATCAGACAGAATGGCTGACTCCATTAAGAGCAAAGGAAAAGGAGTGCGCATATATTTTAATGATGACCAGTGTACATCTACAGACATTATCACCATGCACTGAACTCCTGATATTGGATATCTGGTACTGAAATGCTGACCATGCTTGGGTAAATGGTTCAGAACAAAGCTTCAGCAGGAAAGAAAATGAAACTCAAAGTACATTTGAAAAAGTAATGAAAGGCTAAAGACATTACAAACACACCAAGGCGTATCGGCTTACATCTTTTGGCATGTTGAAAAACAAAAACACAAACAGTAATTATAGAGTAATTATAACTTCACTCACCACAGGTGTGCAGCTCTGATTACAGGCACCATTGTCTGTCACTTGCAGAAGCAATGACGAGTTATGCATTTGCCCAGTCTTTAAGGCCAGTAGGAATAGAACTGAGTACATTTATACCCAGAAAATTGTGCCATTTAGAATTTAATGACATCAACATGACTCAGAAAAGATAGGACAAAGCCATGTTTGCCCCTGTGTAGCACTATTCTATGAAACAACATCCTGTAAATGTCTGGGAGTTATAGAGACCAGACATTTTACCAGACAGAGACCTGGAATGTTGGAAGAGGAATGTTATCTCATTCCTAGAAGGCAGAAACTGAACTCAAAGAGAACCACATAAACCAGAGACAATAAATTTAAAAAGTAATGAGGTAAGTGGAAACTGGTGCAGAACACAGGTAATCTAAAAACTAATCACAGAGGACATGACAATGGAAACAGAACTAAAGCTTCAGTGAAAAAGACTATCAAGGCAAAACAGGGAGTAAATTAACACAATGAACTTGACACAGATGGGAAAGGCTAACAAGAATAAGATACTAAACCAGATAACCTAAAGCAGAATGCTAACTGAAATCAGCATGAACTGAAACAGTTTCTTGAAAAAAGTTTCTTAGTAAAGTCTCGATTAAATAACCATGAACAATCAAACTAAGAACTAGAAATGGCACGATGCCAATTTTTTATGTCCGATACCGATACCGATATCATAAATTTGGATATCGGCTGATACTGATATGAATCCGATATAGTGTGTTTTTTAATCAATAAAACTGTTTTTTTAATATCTTGCTGCATTTTGTATAAGTTCATACTCAAATTTAAAAAAACAAACAAACACTAAAGCTATTCTGTTATACCTGTATGCAAAAAATACACTGCACCCAAAATATTTCATAGTTCAGCAATACTGATCAATCTAATAAACTTAAACCTACTCCATCTTCCCTATTCTGGTATTTTAAAGAGTAAGCAACCTAACTAATAGGGTTGGAAACTCCCAGCAAAAAAAATAGGGAACCACCCCCCACCGCATGATGCTGCTGTTGTTCAGCCGCTGGTTTCCTTTTTCTGGCGCGAAGTGGGCGATAAACAAACAACAGAGACGGACTCGTGACAGAAAAGCCGATCAGCTGATCATTGATCAGTTTCATGATTGAAGTAGCAGCAGGAGAGAGAGAGAGGCAGTCGCTCCATATATCGGTTGTTAAGCTTAACGCTGGAATGCTTTACAAACATTCAGAGATGAACTTACACACTTGCTTTACTTCTCTCTGGGATAACCTTCTCGGAGATGAAATGCCAGTTTGGTAGCGAGGCTACAAATACTCAACCAGACCGCTGACAGGTCTCACACGCCACAGCCGCCTATGGTTATGAACCGAGTTATGCCATGTGGCAAGTTTTGTGAGGTGCTTTTTTGATATTTAATGGATCGGATTACATTTTTTTATTTCTCTCCGATATCCGATCCAGTAATTTAGGTCAGTATCGGACCGATACCGATACGTAATATCAGATTGGTCCATCTCTACTAAGAACCAAAGGGAATATTAAATAATAAAGAAGAATTTCAAATGTCAACAAAATGAAAGAGTCCAGGATCATGACACTGGATAGAGGCATACAGTATATTTCTTTAAAATCCTTGAGAATTGATAGTGCCTTTCAGATATCTAAGCTCCTCATACTATCCAATCTTTAGGTCTGACATCACTGGCTCCAAAGTCAAACAAACACTACAACATTATTGAGAGTTAAAAACTGTCTAAATTCTTTTATCTTTAATAGAATTATCAGTGTGGAGGTTCTACCAGGTGTAACAATTAAGTTTAGCATCCAGGCATCCATGAAAATAGAATTTATCAAGTTAAACAGAGTTAGAAGTTAGCAGGGAGTTACCTTGCTAATTTCCACCTTAACATAATATACCATGTTCTGACTGAGGAATTCCTGAAAAAAAATTATGATATTCCCATATGCAATGTTCAGTATTGAGCTGGCAGTTTAAGTAATAGATCAAGCTGTTAAAGTCCTCTGTACTAACCGGAACTGTTGGAGGTAAAAGCACACAAAAGCAAACATAAATACACAAAATAGCTTGACAGAAAATCCTTTAACACTATCTAATTATGTTTCCTATTAATAATGAAGCATATAAATGCTAAGACTTGGCAGAAACCCAGAAAAGAGCTAAAAGTAGAGTAGATGTTGTTCTTCTATTCATCAAATGGCCAGAAACACATCCTATATTCAAAATCTTATTTGCTAAAACGCTTCTCATGCCTGCTTTATGTATATTATTTTAATATTTTTTTTCCACATTGTGCAATTTCAGCTATGACAAGCCTTATGGAAGGCAACATTCCATATGAATGGAAAAGACTATTCATTTGATCAGCATGGCGACCTCAACTCTGGATATGATATCATCCTATGGAGGCAGATACAAGATTTTTTGGATGTGCGCGACATCGTAGCTCATTACAGTATAGAGCAAGAGAGCCTGTCTTTTACCTCACAGGAAACAAGACATGCTCTCAGCAGTCAGATAGTAAGTATTTCCCTCCACTGGCAAGTTATTTGATTTTTCCAATATTCATTCATGGTTATTATTTTCAGGTTATCTATAGTCCATGTTAGCAGGATTTGTCATCAATATTGGACTGACTTGGAAAAAAAAGGGGGCTGAATTTCACCAACTCTGGTGATTTGCTGCATGCTACTCTATTGTTTTGCTGAGACTGTAATATGCCATCCTTAGTTAAATCTCTTGACAGCTGCTCTGATCATTTTGTGAATGGTCCATCCCACTTAAAATTAAAGGTAGTACCATTAGACTTAGGCTACGTTCACACTGCAGGCGAAAGTGCATCAAATCCGACTTTTTTGACCCTATGCGACCCATATCCGATCATGGTTTGACAGTGTGAAAAGCACAAATCCGATCTGGGTCACTTTCGTACGTGGTACTGAATCCGATACATATCTGATGTTTTAGAAAGCGGCTGCTGTTTGAATGGTCATGTCGCATTAAATCCGTCTTCTACGTCACTGACACAAGACAGACGCCAATTATCAGCACTGGAGAAGACATTGCGAACGCTTGCTGGCCATCCAGTGAAACTGTTTGGAAGACAACGTTGGAGAAACGTGAACATTTCATTTGTACTGTATAATCTGCAGATTCTGACAGAAATCTGCGACTATCCTTTGAAGCACCGCTCCTCTCTAAAACAGCAATAAAGATAATTATTAGGCCATATCTAAATGACAAAGTAACTTAGAGCAAAATTGGGAAACGTAAAGTCCGAAACAAGTCTTTATATTAATGTCAATCAGTCAAACAATACTGTTTGGTCTGGGTCTAAACAGAGCGCGTTGTGTGTGACGTCTCCTTTTGCGTCTTCTTCTTTTGGGGGCCGCTTTGAGCATTCACACTAGAGCACGTTTGCTGTCACATTTTATTTGTAGTGTGAACAAGCGCACAAAAAAATCAGATTTGATCAAAAATTCAGAATTGAGCATTAAAACCTGCGGTGTGAACGTAGCCATTGTTGCACGCTATATTCAGGGCTACTTGTTGGCTACCTTTTAGCATGCTAACATTTTGTTTGTGTAAGACGTAGCACAACTCCAACATTACGACAAGCAAACAGATTTAAATTGACAGTCTGTTATAATTCTGTTTTATTTTTAATACAGGGGTATCAGCTGGGTGTACATCAAGTGCTTTGATTGTCAGCGTTGTGCAAACATGTGTTGCACTGTTTTCATTTTGATGTGGTGAGACGAAATACCTAATGGGAAAGTAAATCAATTTGCAAATAAGTACAGCAATCCCTTTTAGAGATGATGTCATGTTTAAATACATATAATAAATCTGAGTATATGTTATGGTTAAATGGTGCAGAGGTAATGTAATTACCAGATCAACAACAGATTGTCAGTTTATGAAGACCAAGGCTGCCCACATTAGTAAAATAAATTAATAACATATGGTTTATTAGAATAAACACATTGATAGATCTGAATATTAATCTAAAACTGAGCTTTACTTAAGAATTATCTACTCCTGAATCTGGTCTCTGCATAGTACAGTGCATCATCTCTTAGTTGAAAGAAACCAATAAAGACTTTGCATCTGGTTGCATTATTTTTTTTCCAAGTTTCCTCAATTTCCTTCTTTACTTGTGTAATTGGCACCGAGATATTTGGTTATATGAAAATAATTGTGATTTTGTTCTAGAGTCATGATATTGTCATAATTATCCAGGCTTTCTAAGAAATGTGTAGTGAAACTAGTGTTCAGTCCACTGAATAGATCTATGAATGTGACTGATAGCGTCATGCTTCTGTTTAACTTCCACTTTACTGTGTGTCGGTTGCGTAATGTGGTTTCTTGTCTCATTAAAAAAATTACTTTGATTTCACAATTTTGAAAAGCAAATTATGACTTTTATCATTTCAAACAATATTATGATTTTCCATAATTCCCTGTGGCCACCTTGCCTCAGTTTTTTTTCTTTAAACCAAAGTTATTCTCGCTGTTGTACAATTCCACTCCAAGTCTTTCCCACTGAACGTCTTATACAATGTGAACCTTTACTTAAATGCGTTCAGTTTTATGTATGGTGAGATTGTGTATAGGCTACTTAATAAAGAAAAAAGTCTTGGATTATGTAGTATAAGTTCTACCATCAGAATCTTTATTTCCTATACAGTATCAAACATGTGCATTCAATGACTTCGTGATATTGCCCAAATTCTTCCTCTTTTTTTTTTTACTACAGATGTATTTTTGTTGTATTTAATGAAGTAGTTCTGTGTTTCTAAGAAATTTAGCATTTTTAAAAAAAGCATTGCCCTCTAAAATATACAATAGCGCAGTAGCATTGTGAAGTAATAAAAATTTCAAATGTAGCACAAGTACCTCAGAACTACAGTTGAAGACAGAAGTAGAAGTCAACAAAGAGCAGTAAACTGAGGCTACAGTGACTAATCGTAAATGCAAGTGGGTGACACCTTTTTGCCATTTAGGAGTGTTAAGATATATTTGTACATATATGTGTACAAATATGACATAATAATGCTGAGGAATTATTGTGTGAAACTTTTTAATGGGGTGGCGTGGTGGAACAGTGGTTGGCATTGCTGTCTAACATCAAGAAAGTCCAGGGTTTGAATCCAGGCTGGGGCCTTTCTGTGTAAAATTTGCATGTCATCCATGTGTTTGCATGGCTTCAATCCAGTGGTATGTATGGGGGAAGATTAATTGGTGATTCTGAATTGGGCAAAGGTGTAATTGTGAGCATGAACAGCTGTCCACCTTTCTGGGTTAGAACTACAACAGCCTGGTGACCTGTACAGGTTCTACCCTGCCTCTTGCTCCATGTCAGCTGGGATGGGCTCTCGCTCAGGTGTCCCTGAAGAAAAGTGGAAGGCAATTGATGTGTAAGCACAAAATTATACATTCTCTAATTCAAACCAACAACAGCTGTCAAATCAATGTAGTTAAGTACAGAAATATAAAAACCTATATGAATTTGACACTACTTTATATAACAAAGTTTTACTTGTAATAATATAATAAAAATCTCAAATGTTTTGTGGGGACAACAAAGTCAGAAAAGCAGCCAACAGACACCAGGCAGGGCATGTAAACAAGTAAGAAAACTTTTGATTTGCAGACATACATGGCGGCTAATATATCAGAGCCTTTTTGCTTCCTTTGACTGCTATAGAATTATTTTTAATCCTCCTGGGAAAATACCTGGTATTGTCTTGCTAAGTATCAGATGCATAATATGTCAGTATTACATAACAGTACAACCACTGATAATACTTCGACTCAATTGTAACCAGAGTTGTCAAAGTGGATATATGTTGTGTAACAAAACTACAGCTGCTATAGTCCGAATAATTCATAAATCACTTGTTTTTTATAGCTCACAACTGTGAAACCTGTCAAAAATAATTACCAGGAAAAGTAAGTAAAGTAAATGGAAAGTAAAAGGACATCCCATTTCTCAGTGACATCGAACCCCATGTGACCAAAAAAAGAAAAGAAAAGAAAAAAAATGAAAGAACTGATAGTATTTCAAGTTCAAGAACTTTAACCACACCTCTGTCTTTTGCAGGAATGCTGAAGAGATACACACAAATTATTTTTCAGAGCAAGTTTTTGAAGATTCACTCATTTACACTCATAAGAAGCACACGGGGAAGATGAAAAATTCTTTCAGCATCTTTCTTGCAGTTTTATCACATCACTTTTCTGGTACAAAATGCTCCAATGAAGCCACAGCAGACGGTGACATCATTATCGGAGGATTGTTCCCGATTCATGAAAGCGTTACTGTTACTGTGAATGATGATGGCCGTGAAAACCGGACATGTGACAGGTAATAAACATACACAACTGATCATTGTACACATTTTATTAGGGTATATTTATATATAATATATCTGATTGTGTTGTACAGATTTAGCACAGCTCGTCTGGTCCACTCTCTGATAATGGTGCACGCACTGGAGGAGATAAATCAGGAGCGAGAGTTGGGAAACCTCACCTTGGGATACCTCATACTTGACTCCTGTGGGGACGTTACTACTGCCCTGATACAAACCCAGGCCTTCATGATGAGAAACAGTGAGTTCTCTCGGGGATAGAAATCTGCCTTGTTATTTGAGAATCATTTTTGACACGCAATAGTTCTTACTAATTGAATTTTCTTTGGAGATCATCATGGGAACATAGCACATCAACTAAGAGAGATAATGGATACTAAATTAGGCATTTGTGAACATTTTCTTAAAAGTTGTATATTTATATTTATATTGGTAACTGGTAATTATGGGACCGTGCATTTCAGGTAATTTTACAGAATCAGCAGGAAGTAATGTAGTAGTGTAACGAATAGTGTAGCAAATTACTTTCTCTGGCTTGTAATTAAGTGTTGTTCTAAATTACTTTTAACAAAAGTAAAGATTTATACATTCTTTGTCTGTGTATTCTCTTAAGTTACTCAATGTGAATAATGTATTTGGAATACTTTGGATTACTTGATATATTGTCATGCTTTTTAGCTTGTTAGCTGGCGTTAGCTGAGGTTAGTTCAGAGACCGCAGACTATTAGACTTGATGGATAGTATTAACAACCTGCTAGCTGCAAATAATCATGTGCAGTTCTGAAAGGAATACCAACTAGATTTTGAAATCTTAATATAAAATTAGTAACAGTAGGGTGGACATTAGGTAAGACAGCACTTCTTGCAGTGATCTGATATAGAAAACAATGTCTGTATCAGTAAAATGTTTTCTTTCTGCAGGTTGTCATGCAGCCTGTAATCCAGCCTTCAGTAATAGTAATAAATCACACAGCAATAGTACATCGAAGATACTGAAGTGGCACATAACCCAGGTAGCTACCACAACTATGACAAGGTAGTTGCAGTAGGGTAATGTTAGTTTTTAAAAAAGAACTTACTTCCAGGTGTTTCTTTAGGTTGGAGTATTTTCATGCTGAGAGCAGCTTGGTTGCTGGCAGACAGAGTTTGCATTGCACTCTCAGATTACATCCATTCCTTTCTTTGTGAAGTGGTGTTGGAATTTCCAAGTAAGAAATCCATCCCTGCCTGTGCACTGCTGGCTCTGTTGTGTTGGCTCTGGGTTCATTGTGTAACTGACGCCACCAAAATTAACAAGGCGCTTACATTAGAGCCTCTTGTTGCGTGTTTTGTTTGGATTTCCGGCAATATGTGGAATTACCAAAATTAGAGAAGGGATAGCCTAACATATGAAACAGAAAAGACCGCCGTGCAATCATGTATTTCAACAAAGTAGCTGTATTTTAATTATGACTTATTTGAGCAGTAACTGTAACTGAATACAGTTACTCATATTTTGTATTTTAAATATGTAACACCAGTACATGTATTCCGTTAGTCCTCAACACTGTGTGTGTATCAGTTTAAATGAAGGTAATAGTATCAGTTAATTCATTTGTAGGTAATAATCGCCAAGCTTGTGCACAGCAATCCTCTCCACCTGTCCTAGTTGTCATTGGTGATTACTACTCAGAGATATCCATAAGCGTTACAGGTCAGCTCCATCTGGAGTACATCCCTGAGGTATGACCGACTTCTGAGGTTATGTCACCTAACCCTAAATGTAAAATCAATTGTACAAACATTAGCAGCTAATATTTGGATGATACATTTTGCATTCATGGATATGATGAACAGCAAAAAAAGACAACAAAAACGCAAATAGTATAGCTTAGCAACAAGAATTGAAAATAGGTGAAACAGACACACTTAGTCTAAAAATGAATGATATATGTGTACAGACAGAATATGAAATGTTTGTTTCACTTCATAATGTTTTGTGATATTTTCCACAGATAAGTTACGGTGCAACTTCTGGTTTCCTGAGTGATAAAACCCGTTTTCCAAGCTTTATGAGGACCGTACCACAAGATGATCACCAAGCTTGTGCCATTGCCCAGATTCTTGATCATTACGGTTGGACTTGGGTCGGTGTGGTAGCAACTGATAGTGAATACGGTCGCTATATAACTGAACGCCTCTGGCATCATGCAACCAAAAAAGGCATCTGCTTCGCCTTTGTCTCTGTTCTTCCAGATGCTTTAAATGATGAATTGCTTGAAGAGAAAATTAACTCTACAATCAAAAGCATCATAGATAATAGAAATGTTAGTGTTATTATTTCCTTTGTCAAAGCTTACTGTATGATAGATATTTTTGGGAAACTTCTCAAATATCCTCAAGCCAGAGGGAAAGTTTGGTTGGCCAGTGATATTTGGTCACAGTCACCTGAAGTACTGAGTTCTCAGAACTACAAATTGAGTGACATAGGAACAATCTTTGGGATCACTCTTAAATCTGGAAACACAACCAAGTTTGAGCGATATCTCGATGACCTTGATGAAAATCCCAACCACCACGAGAACAACACATTTTTGTCTAATTTTTTAAATGAGCATGGGACGAATTCATCAGAAGAGTTAAAGAAGTTGATATATCCATATGCTGTGTTCAGTATTGAGCTGGCAGTTAAAGCAATAGCTCAAGCTGTTAAAGACCTCTGTACTAACCGGAACTGTAAAAGACAGCCCTTACAGCCATTGGAGGTAAAAGCACAGAAACACATGAACACATACAGCACAGCATATTAGAAAATCTTTCAATACTAAGAAACTATATTCATTATTTTCTATTAATACTGAAGCACATAAATGATCCACAGAGGCGTGTCAGGTCTCACAGAGGACCTGACTTACCCATTAGTATTGAAACATCACCAGTCTTCTAACTATATTCTAAATATATAATTCTATAGGTGCTATAGACATGAAATTCTTTCCATAATTCATAATCCAATTCCATGAATTAACTTATGTGTAATAATGAGAAATGACACAGGAATAAAATATTGAACACGCTTACTGAGATTTCTTTAATACTTCGTACAAAAGCCTTCATCGGTGATGACAGTTTGTATGGAGTCTAGTCGCATGCATTGCTCAGGTGAGATTTTGGCCCATTCTTCCACACCAGTTAAATCCTGGAGGTTCAGTGAACTCTGAGCTTTAGTTCTTTCCATTGATTTTCAACTGGATTCAGGTCAGGTCATTTTAGCACCTTTTTTTTCTGAAACCTCTGTAATTATTTTCTCCAAGCCATCAACTTGTCCCCATTTCAAGAGTGCCCAAAGAAGTACTACTGTTAATGTTTATTCTTAAACATGATCAATTATTAATCGGCTATGTACCACAGGCCTTCAAATTGTTACTTAAAAAGTCATCATGTGACCCAGCTGTCTTAGCTAATTATAGGTCAATCTCCAGCCTTCCTTTTATTTCTATAAAGAGTATTTGTAAAACAGCCGAAAGATCTTCTGCAGAGAATTGGTTTGTTTGAAGAGTTTCAGACAGGTTTCAGAGCTCATCATAGTACAGAAACAGCTTTAGTGAAGGTTACAAATGATCTTCTTATGGCCTCTGACAGTGGAGCCATTTCTGTGATTGTTTTGCTACACCTCAGTGCAGCATCTCACACTGCTGTCCATAATATTTTATTGCAGCAATTGAAGCGTGCTGTAGATATTGAAGATGCTGTGCTGCAGTGGTTTGAATCATATCTTTCTAATCTAATAGAGTCCATTATGTTCATCTAAATGGAAAGTCCTCTTCACACACTAAGCTTAATTATGGAGTTCCACAGGGCTCCATGCTAAGACCAATTTTGTTTACATTATACATGCTTCTCTTAGACAGTATCATTAGAAGGCATAGCATACATTTTCAATGCTATGCAGATGACACCCAACTTTATCTATCCATGAAGCCAGATAACACACACCTATTAGTTAAACTGCAGGAATGCCAGGAAAGACATGAGGACCTAAATGAGCTCTCATTTTCTGCTTCTAAATTCAGATAAAACTTAGGTTATTTTACTCAGCCATAAAAAAAGAAATGGCATTGAAATATTGTACCTAACCAGATGCTTACTCTGGATGGCATTACCTTGGCCACCAGCAACACTGTGAGGATTCTTTGAGTCATTTTTGACCATGATATTACCTTCAATGTGAATATTAAACAAATATGTAGGACTGCTTTCTTCCATTTGTACAATATCGCTAAAATTAGAAATATCCTGTTTCAGACTGAAGCTGAAAAACTAGTTTATGCATTTATTGCTTCTAGGCAGGATTTCCAAACAAACTACCTGAAAAGTCTTTAGTTGATCCAAAATGCCAAAGCAAGAGTACTAACAGGAACAGAAAGAGAGACCATATTTCTGTCTTTCTATATATATGTTAAATCCAGAACTGAATTCACATTCTTGAATAATCAGGTCGCATCTTCTCGTAATGACTTTATAGTACTGTAGCCCCCGATTAGAGCACTAGATTTCATTTCTTTGCACGTGTTGATTGGATGAGTTGTTACATCTGGTGAGAATTCCATGTAAATAGCACCTTTAGAAATATATTTAATTTGTAAACTAGTTGCATGTTCAATACTTATTTTACCCACTGTATATTTTTGTGTATATGTATTGTACTAGATATTGAACAAGTGGCCAGAAACACAATCCTCGATAAATGTTAATTTTTCTAACCGCTACAGGTAAATTATTTTTAATTTGTGTTTTCAAAACTTCAGCTACGAAGAGCTTTACGGAAGGCAACGTTCTACATGGAGGAAAAAAGTTATTCATTTGATCACCATGGTGACCTCAACTCTGGATATGATATCATCCTGTGGAAGCAGACTCAAGATTCTCTAGATGTGAACAACATTTTAGCCTATTACAGTATAGAACACCAGAATCTGACTTTCACCTCACAGGAAACACAACAGGCTCTTCAGAGACACATAGTAAGTGTTTACCTTTCACAGGCAAGTTATTTTACTCTTTAACTCTTTTATTACACTATTCTTTTATCATTGGTACTGGGTTCCATTATAATAGCAAATATTGATATGCTAACATGCTAACTTAAGAGTTTGCACATGGCAAAAACTGCCATCATTGAGACTTTAGTCTCTTTTTCTGTTGATAATGTATATGTTAGTGTGTAAAAACGTGCAAACCCTTGTGTCTAAGAACAGATGGTATATGCCACACTGATTTAAAAATAAAAGGGTGGGGGTGGGGTGGGGCATGATTTCATATGGTCAGTAAATAAAATTGACGGCCATGATGGTGATTCTTTCCTCTCTAAGGGAAATGTGACTTCCAGGTGCACAGACAGCTGTAGGCCTGGCTACAGGAAGACTTCAGTTACAGGCCAGCCTGGTTGCTGCTATCAGTGTGAACCCTGTGCTGAGAACCAATATTCCAACTCCAATGGTGTGTATTACAAAAACAACTCCTAACTCCATTTGTGTTGCAAACTGCAAAATATTATGAAAACAAGTGTTTTGAAATGCTTATATTACACAGTCTGTTGCATTGACAGCTCAAGGAATTTGAATCCAAGTTAAATATTCTCATGACCTTTTGTCCTCTGTTTCCAGATTCGGAGACATGCCATCCTTGCAAAGAAAACTATTACTCCAAAAACACCAGTTCAGTGTGTTTACCCAGAAAAACTGATTTTCTGAAATGGGGTGATGTATATCTTATTGTGCTGCTGTCTTTTACTTCTTTAGGAGCAGTGCTTACCATTGTTGTTGGGATCATCTTCCTTGCACACTGGAATACCCCTGTTGTGCGCTCATCTGTTGGCCCAATCAGCATCATTCTCCTCCTCTCCCTTATGATCACATTTACTAGTGTTATATTATTTGGTGGTCCACCCAATAGCTATCAGTGTCAAGCACGGCAGGTGGTGTTTGGCTTGAGTTTTACCTTGTGTGTCTCCTGCATCATGGTCAAGTCCTTTAAGATCGTCTTAGCCTTTGAGCTTGACCCGGTCATTCAAAGTGTGCTGAAGAAGCTCTACAAGCCTTACCTCATTATTGCAGTCTGCATGGCAGGTCAAGTGGTTATTGTCACCATGTGGCTTGTACACGGTCCTCCATACATTGACTCAGAGATCACACAGGACAACATGAAACTGATGTTTTGTAATGAGAAACTAATTCCTGCATTTGGAGCCATGCTAGTCTATATTGGCCTGTTGGCTCTCATCTGCTTTGGTGTTGCTTTTAAGGGACGAAAGTTGCCTGACAGTTACAATGATGCAAAGTTCATCACTTTTGCAATGCTCATTTACTTCATCTCCTGGATCATGTTTGGCCCAGTCTATGTCAATGTCACAGGCAAATATCTTCCAGCAGTGGAGATGATCGTTATCCTCATCTCATGCTACGGCATCTTGTTTTGTCAATTTTTCACAAAGTGCTACATAATTTTGTGTAAGAAGGAAGCAAACACAGAGAAAGCGTTCCGTTGCAATATTAGGAATTATTCCATGGATCACAAAGGCAGTGAGGATGAGCTGTCATCCAACAGAGTTGAAAACCCTACTTTATCTGCATCAGTTGAGTCACAGGATAACTGGAATTCAGTCACACCGCCCTGTGTTTCCTCAAACTCTCTCTTTCCAGTCTCAAACTCATGGAATAATGTCCTTGAAAACAACCTGAAATCCACTAAGAAGACCCTACAGAGATACAATAGCTTACCACCATCACTAATCAAATGATTCACAATAGTTAAAAAGGTATTCAAACAATTGGAGTGTAAAGGGGACTAAATATTAGAGTCTATGCATTTTTAAGTCTTTAAAGTTGTTTATCAAGTTGTTGAACATCTTTATCGCCATCTTGTGCCAGTAAAAAATGTGACATCATCCAGGTTGGTTGGTTGGTTGCAGCTAATAGACTTACATTAATTTATGTTATCTAACTAGTGACAGAACCAATAGTTTGGTGAAAATTAAGGAGACTAAAACTAGAACACAGTCTAAGGGGATCACTTTTGTTCTGCCCCTGGCTGCAGCAGGCAGTTTTATGTAAAAAAAAAAAAAAAAATAGAAAGAAAGAAAATCCACCTGTTAGCTGTAATGTTCAGGTTTTTAAAACACTTTATAATTGAAAACATCCATCAGCATCTCCATAGGAAAAAAAATCCTTCTTCTTTACTTACATTTGATTTTCCTGACTTCTAATATGAAACAATCCACTTAGTGAGATGATGTGAGAGAAAAAAAGATCTCCAAAACTAACTGCATCTCTTCCTCAGAGACTCCTTTTTTCTTTTCTTTTTCTTTTTTCTTTTGTTGCAAGGATTCCCGACCATGTTTCAGTAAGAAATTGAGTCATGTTTGTTTTGTGATGCACATATAGTAAACTGTTTGAATGTCCTTGTGTAAGAGACCATTATTATAATATGTAACAATGCCTCATCAATTGATTCTGCTGCTCGTACACCTGGCCCAAGGAGGAATACTCTGTGTCTGTCTCCAGCTTGTCGTTCTCTTGAATTACCAGGAAATCTGACTCAAACAGGCTCTCCTGCACACTGTCCTCATTTATAAAGTGCTTTACAAGCCTGAACATGGTGGCTAACAGGTGGATTTTACCGTTTCAGTGCAGTTAGCCAAACAACGAGGAACCACTTACTGCTTAACAGTCAGAGAGTAAAAGTGGACAAAGTGGACAGCATATCCTTGGCTTTTTTTTAACATAACGACTCACTGTGGCAGCCTGATCAGTACAAAAATGATCTCCTTTACACTACTTTTTATTTAGTTTCCTTATTTTTCACTGAGTCACTGATTCGTTCACTAGTTAGCTAAACTTAACTAATGTAAGTCTATTAGCAGCAACCAACCCAACGACGTCATGTTATGTATTTGGACAAGATGGCATTAAAGATGTTCTCAAAACTTTAATTTAAACAGTTATTCCTTAAATCCAGCTTTGTGCGACTCCAGAACATCAACATGCTAGCAGCTGAGGTAACATAGTTGCTGTTGATTTCATGTTGTTAGTCTGGACAGATTTTGTCAATATGATGACTTCACACATTTATTAAATTAGTGTAGCCACATTCATTCAATTAGATGATGGCCTTTTAGTGGCCAGTATTCACATAATAATTGACTAGTCGGGGGTTAAAGGTGAAAAGAGTACAGTACAGTAAAATATCATTTTTAAAAAGAAACATCTGAAATATTGAAAGCATCTTTCTTTACATTATGACTTTCAATATTTACCATCACAGATTTGTTACATATTTTAACTGAATTTGATCATGTCTTCTTCTGTTATATTTTTGTAAATGCATCTGAAGGAAAAGAGACTCTCTAAGAACTAAACTCACTTCATTAGCTGCAAGGTGCTAATACTTGGTCTAGTTGTACTAGACCAGGGGTCTCAAACTTGTGGCCTGGGTGCCACTTGTGGCCCACTTCCCCCTACTTGCGGCCTGTATATTGATGTGAAGAAATAAAATGCAATTTTTTCTAGGGAGGATTTGTTTGTTGTTGAATGGAATGTTAAAATAAGTTCTTTAAGTTATTTGTAAAGAAAACAATTTTCACTCGTAGTCAAAAACTAATGCATACATTTGTGTTTGCATTTTTATTTTGTTAAATACAAACAAAATCATAGCAGAAGTGTTTCCACGTATCTGGCCAGAAAGAGAGTACCAGTTTGTTTATTTAGTATTCCAATGAAAGGCTTCAGTTATTAAGAGTGAAAAAAAATTACATTCACATTTGCTGTTTTGTCTTGTTATACAATATTTGAAATTAAAAAAACAAAAAAAACAAAACGCTACATTTTCAGAAATATTCGTGGGTGTTTTCTCATTTGTTTGTTTGTTTTTTTGTATTACTTGACCATGTCTTCATGCCTAAATGCCTAGAGTTGGTGCCATATGAATGGCAAATTAGATATTTGTCTTAACTAGCAACTGGCTTTATAAAGTGGCCAGTTAATGTATGTATGATAGAATAACTTTCTGTTACCTGTTACTTATATTCAGGTCACAATAAGACTTTGAAAACCAATAGTAACTCAGTTACAGGTGAACCAGTTATATAATACATGTACATTGTTTCATAGTTTGAATAAAGTAGGAATTATCTGTTTGAATCTGGGTGTTTTACCTGACACTTTTTAAGGTACACCTTCTTACTTGGTTGGACCCCCTTATGGCTTGAAAACTGCCTCCAGTCTTCATGGCATAGATTCAACAATAATGTCATACAGTTGCTGAAGACTTGTCAGCTGATGTGAACCTCCTGTTCAACCACATCTCAACGATGTTTTACTGGTGACTTTGGAGGCCAATGCACCTAACATCTGTAAGTGTAGTTTTCTTCTGTAGCTCAGACATTCGACTCAACGAAACCATCCAAAGAAGTGCCTAACTGTCATAAACAACACGCCTGAGCTGATCCACCAAAGAGTTGCTATAATGTGCTCTTTGCAACATTTTCTTTTTAATCTGATCAGTGACTGGTCAGTGTTGTACTTTATGATATTTGAACAAGAATCGGCATGACATCAGCCATAGCGGAGCGAATGTGGATTGTTCCACATTTGAAACATCACATGAGATTTCTTGTCGCGGTTTGTAGGACAGAGCATTTCTAACCAATGTCACGGGCCCCCTATCTGATGTGCCAGTGGTCAAATTAACGAATCCAATGCAATTAGTCATTCAATTTACTGTGAGATTCTGTGGCTGCTCTGAGTATGCCCCTCTTTCCCTGTCTCCCTCTCTCGATTTTCTCTAGTTTTCCATTATGGGATTTTCTGTTTATCTGTTGTGGTCTTGACTGTTCATTTCTGCATCCCATGTCTTACTGTGTGTATTTGTGTGTGTGTTTCTTGTCTCAGGGCGAATGTGTGCACACAGAGAAGTAAGTGTTGTCGGTGTGTATACACCAACATCGGTCTGCTTGTGTATGTGTGCGCGGTGACTGTTCATGCCTCACTGTGGGACGCGTTGATTAGCGCTCACTGCGGCTCAGCTCCCAGCTGTCCTTGCGGCTGGTCGCTGATTGAAACCAATCAGGCTTGCGATGGCCCCATCGCAGTGACCCCCAACCCCTCCCACCCCCGGCCTAATCACCTGCTGATTGGCCCACGCAGGGCCCCCTCCCGTTGGCACGAAAGGTTAATTTGACCGGCGGATGAAGGCTCCAGGAGGGAATAGGAACGTGCGCTGGGTGATATTGCATGGATATAGCCCACCTGTCAATCACAGCCACTTAAAGAGGAGCAGCAAGGGAAACACTGACAACTAGGGAGGAAGCAAGAAGCAGAAAGGAAAGGAAAGAAGGAGCAGTGATGTTGGCGTAGAAGAGCACCTAGTGATTAGCAGATGAAGTTGAGACAGAAACAATAAAGAGGAAGACAACAAGATACAGCTGAGTGCTCTGTAAGAAACCAGCAATGTGATTCAAACTAGAGTTTTTAGGTGAACTTTCATCTCCACTGCATCTTGTTTACATTCGGCTCTGATATTTCTATATTTCTGTGTTCTTTTTGCACAAGTGACATAATTAATCACTTACACAAATGGCTCAAATATTATATAGTCTGTGATAAGTATTTTGAAAGAGTGCATATAAAATAACTATTTGAGATTAAATAACAATAGTATGTGTGAAAGAGTTGTCACCAAATTACTATAATATTAATCTTCTTTCCTTAAACTCATCAGGGCCAGCTCTGTTCTAGGATGCCCTCTGGACCCAGTGGAGGTGGTGAGTGACAGGAGAATGGTGGCTAAGCTTTCATCCCTGTTGGACAACATCTCCTACCCCATGCAGGAGACTCTGACAACACTGAGCAGCTCCTTCAGTGGCAGGCTGTGGCACCCACGATGTGGGACGGAGAGATTTTGTAGGTCTTTCCTCCCCACTGCTGTCAGACTCCACAACAAAGACTTTTTGCAGCTGATCAAACCCACACATGTGCAATAAGACTAAGTCTTTTCTGACAAAGTTGTATTTTTACTCAGTTGTATATAGCATTTGTATTCTATTTTTATCCTATTGTATATTTTATTCTATTTTATTCTACTGTATATAGTATTTTATTTTATTCCATTCTATTCTGTACAGTTGTGTACAGTATATTATTCTTAATGTATTCTAATTTTTGCCATATAACTTTGCACTGTCCACTTCCTGCTGTGACAAAACAAATTTCCCACGTGTGGGACTAATAAAGGTTATCTTATCTTATCTTATCAGAGTCATTACACCTGAATATTTTGATATTCAGTCAGATTTATTTTATAATTTGACAACCCTATCTTAATACATATACATAAACATACTGAGGCACTCTGACAAAAACAGGTTGGCCTGCCTTCTAAGTTACAGTTATTTATTTATTTATTTATTTATTTTTACAGTCAGTATATTGCATATACTCTTCATTGGAAATATTGTAGTGAATAGGTCTTTCCAGAGGGTGGCGGTGTTGTATTCATTCTGGATACTCGCATCCTGTCTAATAAATAATCTATTAGTGCTTTATGGCCATCTTCTTTATGTTGATGCTTTTAGGTCTGTTTCCCCCTATTACATTACATTTGCATTATGCTCTCTCACATAACTCTCTGTCTGGCTGTATGTGTGTCTATGTAAGTGTGTGTGCGTGTGTAATTATAAGTTTCTAGCATGATAGTTTATTCTTAACCTTTGCAGCTTAGCAAAAAGTTAATTCCAAAACTTCCAGCTCCATCTCATGTGCTTTTTTAACAACAGCTTTAGCTTTTGGATTTGTCATCAGGGGTAATTAGAATAAAAGGTCTAAATCAATCACTAATAAGTCAACCGGGAGTTTGAATTTAAATTTTTCAAAATGCTCGTCGGACTTCTTTTCTGCAGAACACCACAGATTTTCAATTTTAAGTTTATTAAAAAGATTAGACACTTAAAGTCTTGTGTAATCAACAAAGTAATGATAAAGAAATCAAACCAAAGACCCTTCCTTTCACCGTTAACACTTTAACGTTACACACCTTCCCCCACACTGGTCTTACTCTTCTTTGCTATGTCAGTGCATAGATCTCTGTTTGCTCTCTCTGTCAGTGTGTGTGTGTGTGTGTGTGTGTGTGTGTGTGTGTGTGTGGTTGTGTGTGTGTGTGTGTGTGTGTGTGTGTGTGTGTGTGTGCGTGTGTGTCTGTGTTTGTGTGTGTGGCAGGTTCTTCTCCCTCCTAGTCTCTGGTGGGCAGAATAATGTTGCCAGATTACCATATCATTACCATATCATTTCCATGTCATTATCACTATGCTGCCTGTGATATGTTTCTGTGTGTGTGCGTGCACATGTGTGTGTGCGTGCACATGTGTGTGTGTGCATGCATCTGAACTTTGCATCAGATCTTCAACTGTTTCTCTCTCTGAGGCACGCAAACACTCATGTTCTCACACACACACACACACACACACACACGCACACACACACACACAGGAAACACGCATGCACACAGCCCCCCACAGGAATACACACATCCCCCTGACATGCTCCCTCTGTTTTTCACTGTCACAGACTCTATCTCTCTATCTACGTCCCACACCCATGTAAGCGCATCATAATTCTTGATAATCTGCCATTCATAATGCTTGTTTACATGTTTGTTTGCATTCATCTAAATGCCAATTAAAGTCAACCTGTTGGTGGGACAGCCACAATAGCTAACATTTGTTTTTGAGAAAAATGCGGCTCTCTTGGTGGTTTGTTAAAACTATTTTAAAAACATTTTGTTTTTCTCCCAGAGGAGTGATACAGCACTGGACTACCCGCGATCGTGTCTTTAAGGAACAAATATTACAACCAAGCTGCTCCACAGTACTTTTTTTTTTCTTATTTAAGGCGGTGGCTGATAGCATGTAAAAGCTGTTGAAGCTAAAAGCATTAATTAAATGGCGTTGTGATGTTTATTTCACTTGTGTTGTGTTTAGCCTTAGACTCACATGTTGTGGACGTGTGATTTCCAATATTAAGCTTCAGCCATCAATGCACCTTCACGACCAAGACTTCTGTAGTGATTCATCTTCCGGCTGTTTGCTAAAGTGCTGAATACAGCAGCGCTCCCATAACAGTGCCGAGTGAGGAGCAGGGGAGTTATGACAAAGACTGATGTCTTGTCTTAGTTCAAGAAAGACAAGAAAGTGATTCAGGGTACCTAAAAGAGCAAGCGCGGTTATACATCTTACACTAGTAAACTGCTTCTGGAGATTACTGAAGGAATACTAAAAGAACATCACAATGACAACACAATACGTGACTGTATTTAACTGTAAAGCATGTAAATGGTAAAAATGGCCTATATTTGTATAGCGCTTTACTTAGTCTCTATGGACCTCATAGCGCTTTACAGTACATTCAGACATTCACCCATTGGTGATGGCAAGCTACATTGTAGCCACAGCTGCCCTGGGGCGCACTGACAGAGGCGAGGCTGCCGGACACTGACCACCACCAGTAGGTTGTGTCCTTGTGAAGTGTTTTGCACAAGGACCGAGACTGTCGGAGCCGGGGTTCGAACCGGCAACCTTCCGATTACAAGACGAACTGCCAATTCTTGAGCCACGATCGCCCTTAGTATTTACAGCACATTACAGTAAAATCTTTAAACACAAGTTTAATGTTGGCAAATGTAGCACTTTAGAGTCATTTAATGGTAACATTGCTACTATATATTTAAAGTATATAGAGAACATTTTACATGATTAGTCAGTTGAGATTAGAAAAAAAAAACACAGACCTCTTAATTTAATTATCAGTTTTGATTTCTCAAAATGAATATTTGTTGCTCTTCCCGGTCCGTTATGATTAGACATTAGATTTTTAAGTGTGGCTTGATAAAACTGGTTATTTGAAGCCATCAGCTGTTACCTCTTTTTTTTCTTCTGTTTATTAACTAACTGAGAAAGTCGATGTCAAATAATAATGAAAAAATAAATGATTTTTTCCTGTTATATTGACTAAATGGAGGGACTACCTTTAGTGACTACCTTTTAAATCAACGCTGCATACAAATCAACTGGTAATTTTCCACTTTTGCATGATGCTAGGTTAATTACTGTACGGTTCATGGGAATAGAGAGACACATGGTTCTGACATGCTATTCTGATAATCCCGAACCTGCTTCCTTATCTTGAATCAGACCTCTCCTGCAGCGCTATCGGTTGGGCAATATAACAAACATATTTTGAGCAACTTTACATCGTTTGTGCGCAGTCAGAAATGCCTCACAAATGAAAAGCACGCCTTCCCCCATATGACCATCAGTCTGCCATTCTGGCTCCAATTCTCACCCTACAAAGTCAGCCATTTTGGGGTCTGCAGATGCCAGACAGAGCCCATTTAGGGAGGGGAGCATGTTAGGGGTCGCGCCCTTGTTTACATGGGGAGCCAGAGCTGATGGTTTTAAAATGGCGTCCAGATGGTGACAGAGGCTTGATTGCAGCAGAGAGGGGGGCTTCTGTGTCCCGCCCACTCCTGCTGTCCAGCTACTTTAGCTAAAGCTGCTATCTCTCTATCTGCTCCCTCTTCCCCTTATCATCAAGCTACCACTCCCGTTTTATCACTCCCTCCTCTGTCCGACAGCCATTACCGCGTGTTTCCTCTGTGGATGTGACGCTACACTTGTCTTTATGCTATCTCTGCCATTGTTTCCTCCCATTACACTCATTTAATCTTTTGCTCTTTCTCTTAACTCACACGCTCCCCTGCAAGATGCATGGCAAGAGTGTGTGTGTGTGTGTGTGTGTGTGTGTGTGTGTGTGTGTACGTTATGATCTATGTGATGGATTGGATAACCACCAAAGTGCAAGCTTGAATAAGGGAGCTCTGTATTAAGGCAGAAGGGAGAAAGAAGGAGGTATGCAGTTTGATGAATGGAGACAGAGGAAGGTATGAAGCAAAGGCAAGAGAGAGGGAGAGGTGTCAGTCTGCATCCCTGCTTGATTACTTCAGAAGGAGGTGGGGGGGGGGGGGGGTGAGAGAGGACGAGGATGGGAGAAAAGAAAGTGAAACTGAGGAAGGGGGAAACTGGCGGGGGGTGGGGGGATTGAGGTGAAGATGATGAGGGGAGGAGATGGGGAGGGAAGCTCAGTGGAGGAGAGTGGGGGAGGAATAAGAGGGCGGACCGCATTAGATACAGATGTTGTGATTGTGTTTGTGTCAGTGTGAAATATGATTAGTGTTCTCTCTCATTAGGGAGCTGATCACCCTCTTGCCTGCCACACACACTCACACACGCACACAAACAAACAGACACAGACACACACACACACACAGTTACAGTGGAGAAAGCAAAGCTGCTAAATGGGTAAGAACCTTCAGATGTGTTGAGTGTGACCCGTGTGTGTGTCTGCAAGCCTGCTTTTTGCACATTTTGACTTGTGAATGGGCTCGTCTGCATCTTAGCGTGCGCGTGCACACGTGCGATGTCTCGGATTTTTGTGTGCGCACGCCGACAAGTGTACCTTCTCTTCCCACCCCCCCTCCACTCCCGTCGTGGTAGCTGGTAAGTGATTCCACAGGCTGTTGGCGGAGCTCCAGCACGGCTCAGAGTGAGGGAGAAAAGTGAAGGGAATGGAGAGGAAAGGAGCAAACAGAAGCGTGTGGGAGAGAGGAAGAGAAACAGTGAGAGAGAGGGAGGCAGTGGCTGTGTAATTAGTAGCAGGTTTTCGCAGCCCTCTGCTTCTGTTTAATTAAAAACTGAAAGAGGGAGAGAGGAAACAAGGAAGGAGAGGGAGTCTGCAAGAGTGGAAAAGAGTTTTGCATAGTTATTCTGTTTTTGCCAGGAGCAGGTGCGAGGCTGGCGCTGGGAAAGATGCCCAATAGCTCCAGGCGTCTCCCACTAGGCTTTCGGAAGAACAGTTAAAGGGGTGAACTCCACCAACAATTTCTGATTCAATCTGAAAGTGGTTTTAAAAAGTGAGTGTTTGGATTTTCTCTCATAGTGAATGATGCACGTGATGATACTGACAGTGACACGGCTGACATGAAATAATCAGGGTGATGGTTGGGGAGGCTTTCGGTTTCTTTTTTGAATCCTGCAGTTGAGCAAAAGAGGACGATGATGACTCAGCGATATTGGCGGCAGTCAAGGTGCTGATGAAGAGTTCCCTCCGTCTTCTCTAACCCAGGGCTATGGATCCATATTGCTGAGCACGCTCTTTCTCTTTCACGGCAAAACTCCATCTTTTGTCTCTTTACTCCACCTACAGCCAACTTTGTTCCTGTCATCCATCCCAGCTCGTTGGGGATCACTGCCCTGTTTTTTTTCTATTTCTATTTGTCCTCCCCCTCCCCGACTCTGTCCCGCTGCATCTTTCTTTATCTCTCTCCCTCTGGCCTGCCTCGTATATAGAAGCTTCCATTATCTCAGTTGTTTTGTCACACACTGTTTTCTCACTTTCACACAGTCTTCACCTTAATGAAATGCAGTGGCAGGAGCTGGTGTAGCGTTGCTTTCGCAGCCACACGCTGACGAGAAAATTGATTTTTTCCTCTTTTTTTTTAGTCCTTTAAAGATGCACTGTACCTGATTTGCCACACATATTATCACGTTCGTCACAAAGCGGACTCTTCGCTTTGGATTTATTCATTATAACAAAACTAAAGTCACAGAGGAACCCACGCTGATCAGCTGGAGCACTTCTAGTTTTCATTTTGTCCTGTGTGGATCCTTCTGCAAGCGTTCCTGCTTCATCCCACAGTCACAGGTCATGACTGTTAGGTTTGCTGTTAATTCTAAATGGGCCGTAGCTGCACGAATACGAATGTTTATCATCTTTCATCATTCATGTATTGCTCTGTTTTGGTCTCCACCAACTCACAAGAGAAATGCCACATACTTTAGCCTCAGGGTGCTGTTAGGATGGTTTGTTAGGTAGGTGATATCCTTTTATTCAATGAAAGAAGCGAGAAAGAACTCAAAGAAGAACTCATCAGTACTCTCATTAATTATAAGATTTTGCACAAAGAACTAAAGCGCTCTATTATCCACTCTATATAAACATCTCAGCCAGAGGAACAGGTGGAATTCTAGTGGAGAGGAATGAAGCAAAGCTTTTTGTAAACCACTCACAAGAAATATCCTATCATCTGAACGATCTGACCTGCTGCTTCATTTCTGAGTGTCCTCTGTGCTCATGTAAATGTGTGGGGTACTGTAGCGGTATTTTTTGACCTTTTGGAAATTTCATTTGTGTCTTGTGGTGCCTGTCAGTCAATATAAGAGTAACAACAAAGACATCACAGCTACGTTAGAGACATTGGTGACAAGAAAAGGTGCTGCAGGAATGTAAGCATCATTTTATATAATTTTTATTCAACAGTTACGCTACAAGGTATAAACAGTCTCTGGGTGTGAGATGTTTGCAAAGGTGGTACCCTGTTCCTCTGGTCTGATAGTAGCCGAGATATGCTTGTGACCTTTCCAAAATTGGCTGAAGTGTTTCTCTTCCATTTACTTAATAAATAGTCTACAAACTCTAGCAGCTACTGCTCTGAACAGACAAAAAGAAAGCCGTCTTTTGGCTGCTGATCAGTGTCAGACAGATAAGATACCAACTAAGGAAGACAAATGCATCTCTTATTTATCACCTGTAGGAACATGTCTCTCTGTTCCAATACCTTTAAGTGTGTTTACAGATGTAAACAAGCAGCGCGTGTTAAAAATACTGCTAAAACCAGTCCATCTGAAATCTCCAATTATCAGGGAGAACATGTGCATGTAACTGCATCCAGAGACAGTGATAATTTATTACAAGCACTTTGCTTAGTAATGTGATTTATTATTAACGCTAAAAAGCTTTAATACATATACACAGAATCACAAATATATGCCTTAAATATAGATGTGTAGATAGTGTTTAATTCATTTGTCCAGGTTGGACACTATACTGTGTTTGTATTTGGTGGATTTTCAAACACCGGAAGCTGTTGGCTTCATTATTACTGTATGTTAGCTTCATTCCAGTAACACAACCAGGACACACACAAAAATGTGCATTTACAAGCACAGCTTTTTACCTGCTCCTCCACTCTGCTTTCGCCCTTCATTGCTTCTGTTTTTCTTTTGGTCGGTTCAGTGCATTCCCTCAACAAGCCATGTTTTCCTGTTTCATACACCACCCTTTTTTTTCATTGCCAAATGCCTTCGCAGGTTGTCTCTATGATGCGCCCTGCCTCTCTCTCCCATTCTCTTTCATCTTCCACTAAGTCCTCCTGTCTTGAAAAGGCAAATGAGAGCGAGATGAACTGACATATGGTCAGGTAGGAAAATAAAGACAGGAAGAAATAGAAAAAAATAGGGGGAGGGGGCGAGTAAGAGAGGGGAATAGAGGCGCAGGAAAGGGGAGATGTGTTGGGGAGTGAGGAGCAGCTGCCAAAGCCAGTCAGTTGGAGGAGAGTGAGGAGCAGGGAGATAAGGAAGACAGCCAGAGAGCGGGAGCTAGCAGGCACCCGGAAGAAAGACACTGATACCCCCCTCTCACACCCCAATACCACAGCCACCACCACCACCAACACCACCTCCTTTCCCTCTTCCCCTTCCTCCCTCCTCTCTCAGCCTCCTCTACTCCTTTGTGCAGTGTCTCAACGGAGCTGCGTTTGAGTGGCAGGCTGTCACAGATCAGCTAGCAACTAAAGCAGAGGGCTCCGAGTGTGTGAGTGTGTGTGTGTGTGTGTGAGTGTGTATGTGTGTGTGTTTCAACCAAGGCAGGGGGCTGCCAGCCCAAAGCGAACAGATCAGGGGAGAGTCTAAGTGGGTTTATCAGTGCCACCGAGAGCCAACGCACACACACACACACACATCATAAACTTGAGCACACAACTGTCGCACGTTAACACAAAGTAAAGAAACAAAGAAGTGGTGGGTATAAGACACACATGCAGTTGGATTTAGGCATATGCTCACGTGCATACACACACACACACACACACACACATACAGAGCGAGAGAAAGGGTATTAGACCCAACCAAAGCAAACCTGTGAGCGTGAAAGCGCCTTACTGCCTGCCTGCTAGCAAGAGATGTGACTGGATTCTTAAGCAGCAGCCAGCTAGAGAGTGAGGGCTGCTACACACACACACACACACACACACACTGCTTATATCCCAAGGTTCAGACGAAGGCTGGTGCTTCATTCTTCTTGTAGCTCGGTGCCTCGGAGCCCCACCATGCTTGTTGAGGTAATGATTAGGTGCGTCTGTGCAGTTGTGTCTGATTTCCCATGGTGTTGTATCTTTATTTTGATCACATTTATTAACTTTTTTTGGTTATTTTAAAGGTGGTAACTTCTCCCTTTTTTGTAGAGAGAGTGTCATTCAGAAAGAAGGAACAGAGGAGGAGGGAACACTAAGCAAGATGTCAGAAGTATAAAGTACACCTCAGCATATGTAAGGGCATGCTGACTGAAGCGGTTTGCTAGATATTGTTAGATATTGTGCCTAAAAGAGCTAAGTACTCAAATCTGCTTCAGTCAATATTTTTAGGTTTGACTGTGTGTAAAGTTAAAGAGGTAGCTTTTAATTATTTCAGTTTCTTTTAGATCTGTGGAATGTTTTAGCCTCCCAACACCCCCCGAACAAGACTATAATTACTTCATGTTTTAAAAAAATAAAGCAAAAAGATTAATTAAATAAACATGTGCATGCATTTCTTTAAAAATGCTGCCAGTAGACCAAGGCTGTAAATATAACGAACATGAGAAAGATGCAAATAATTGCTGAGTGGGAATTTTTGGCACATTTGATGTTTTAACGTCTTGATTGTGCTTCACAATTGTGTGTTTAGGTTATTTGCTGACAAACATTATATGTAAGCCTGAAAGTCATGAAAATGTCTGTGTACTTATAAATGTGGATTTTATTGAAATTAAGATGAGCATGATGAGCTTTTTATGCCAACTAAACCCACAGCAGATAAAACAGATTTGTTGACATATATGGCCTGTATTTATATAGCGCTTTACTAGTCCCTAAGGACCCCAAAGCGCTTTACATATCCAGTCATCCACCCATTCACACACACATTCACACACTATACAGTTAACATGTTTCAGATCATAAACCAAATATTAGGCAAAGATAACCAGAGTAAATACAAGATGCAGTTCTTAAATAATGATTTCATTTATTAAGGGAAAAAGCTATCCAAAACCTGTGTGGAAAAAGTAAATGCCTCTTAAACCTGATAACTGGTTGTGCCACCCTTGGCAACAAGAACTGCAATCAAGCTTTTGTGATAACTGACAGTGAGTCTTTCACATTGCAGAATTGTTTTAATTCAGCCACAGTGTTGGGTTTTTCAAGCATGAACAGCCTGTTTAGGGTGATACTAGAGCATCTCAATCAGATTTAAGGCAACAACAGTTTTTTTTTATTTTGAGCCACTCTGAGGTGGACTCGCTGGTGTGCTTTGGATCGTTTTCCTGCAGGATAACTCGAGTGACTTGAGCTTCAGGGCATGAACTGATGGCCGGACATTCCCCTTCAGGATTTTCTGGTAGAAAGAAAAATTCATGGTTCCATCAATTACAACAAGTTGTCCCGTGAGATGACAATGTGGTGTTTTTAGTCAGCAGTGGGTTTGGTCTTGGACCTCTCCAATAGATGCCATATTTGCCCAGTCATGAACACTAAATTTAACTGAGGCAGGTGAGGCTTGCAGTTCTTTAGATGTTGTTCTGGGCTCTTTTGTGACCTCCTGGATGAGTCACCGATGCGCTTTTGGAGTAATTTTGGAAGGTTGGCCACTCCTGGGAAGGTTCATCACTGTCCCATGTTTTCTCAATTTGTGGATAATGGCTCCGACTGTGCCATTACAACTGTGACACAAAGCCTTAAAAATGGTTTTGTAACTTCTTCCAGACTGACAGATGTCCATGACTTTGTTTCTCAGATGTTTTTGAGTTTCTTTAAAACGTGGCATGACGTGTTGCTTTTTTAAAAAAATATCTTTTAGCCTGTTTCACTCTGTCAAACAGGTTCTATTTAAGGGATTTCTTGATTTAAAAAAATACATTTTGTATTTACTCTGGTTATCTTTGTTTAATATAAATCTGAAAAAGTATGCGTGACATAAATGCAAAAATAAATACATTAAAAATTACATTTAAAAAAATCAGGAAGGGGGCAAATACTCTCACTTTCTATTGTATGTTACGTTAGCGTATGTTCGTTAAAATGCATCTGTGTTTGCATATTTGCCTGACCACGGGTGAACCCTTCCCTCTCCGCAGATGTGGCCTACTGTCATGTCTCTGTGTGCAGCACTCGAACAAGCAGGCCTAATTACGTCTTTAAGTGCATAATTAGGAGCAAGTTAAATTGGCGGGTAGCACACAAGGCACACTCCTGACTGGAAAACACAAATCATGTGTGACACTATGCCTAACATGGCTGTTTACTGCAGAGACGACACGGCAGGCGAAGTTTCTGCAGTAATGCACACATAAGTACAGATTACGCTTCGCTGAAATAAATGCAAAGGCATCTTTACATTAATTTTTTAAAAAGTGAATTAATTAAGGGAGAAAAATGTGGATGTAGGTGTAGGATAGGGGTGCAGGATGCAGCAAATACAAGGTTGTTTGGTCACCTTTGCACCACCTGTACACACAAGTTTTCTTTCTTTTAAACTAATCCTGCATAGTGCATCGAAGAAAATATAGAAACAGATGCTTACATTTAAGAAGCGCAAATATTTGTTTATTTTTCTTTTACCTTATTTCTGCACCTTAGCAGCCATTCACACTCAAAACAGCTGCTTTTTTTCCCCTCCAGATGTTCACAGCAGTTTTCAACATAACACAAACACTGCTCTTGCTCTTTCATTCACAGCACTAATACGCATAAATAATGCACACTCCTCCTACTCACACACACACAGAGAGAGGCTCATAGAGGAGATAAAGAAGGACAGAGGGAGGCAGAGGCAGAGGAGAGAGGGGAGAGATTGACAGGGCAGACCTTCAGCCTCTCTCATGTCCACAGAAGGGCTGTTTGTTTAGAGGAAATGACACGTGCTGCCGAGGAGGAAATGATCTGCTTGGCCCCCGTGTAAGATCCTCCCTGGCACCAAGACCACTGCACTCAGCTCTTTTTCTCTCCTCCAACGCACCCTCACCCCACCCCTCCCACCTCCTCTTCCTCCTCCACCATCCCTTTCTTCCCTTCATCTTCTCGGCTCTCCATCCATCGCTCGTCTGTCACGGCAGGAGTGCAGCCAATCCATCACGGGTCGGAGCTGGGCGAGCCGTTAGGGCGTGCGTAGGTGTGTGTGTGGATGTGTGTGTGAATGACTGAATATGTGAATCTGAGTCATGTTTGCGCTGTTGTGGCCCACAGCGAAGACCCAACTGTGCTCGAGTCCATTTGGTGTTTGCATGCAAGCTTTTGTACACAAACACACACATACACACACGCTTCCTCGCTCTTTCACCTTTAATAAACAGTGTGACTGGTGCCTGTGTGTTTGTGCATGACACCACGGAAGTGCACCAGCCCTGCCTTCCCCGTGCTCTGCTCACAGATTGTTGGACCATAGCAGGCTACAAAGGAGCACATCACGCTGGGATACAGACTTATGATGAAATATCAAATCATGTAGTGGAGGAGTGTGTCTGCGTGGGGGCTTGCCTGCACACACACACACACTCATGTACACCTAATCGAACTGTTGCTGTATTCAACTGAAGGTCTCCCACTGAGTCATTATGATCTGCTGGTAGCAACAAGGCAGCATTACAGACGGCATGTTGTTTTATTTACATAATACATCTCCTTTAGGCCGCTGATGTGGTCTCTGTAAAATCACTTTGGATTTATGAGGCCACTTTCACGCTTGTTACCACAGGAAATATGAGTGTCTATCAGCGTGTGTTAGTGAGGAAAAGAGTCCTAGCTACGAGCAGCACTGACAGCTTCACACAGGTCGCTCGTGCTTTGTTTTTTGGTGACAGTGAATTGTGGCTGTGTGCCGAAAGCCAAATTCAGCCCAATAAAACATACTGAAGCTTTGTGAGGAGTGTGTGTGTGTGTGTGTGTGTGTGTGTGTGTGTGTGTGTGTGTGTGTGTGGACATGCACGTACTTGAGTGTATGTTGCAGGTTAACCATAGAGTAGATCTTCAGAGTTTCCAAGCCATCAGGGGCACACTGGGATCAAGCTAAGCCCAGCGGGGAGCTCTTGGCTAGGCATCAGTATGCACCACCACAGCCGCACTGTGCTGGCTTTCATCAGTCGAATGTGTGCGAGTATGGGTGTGTGTGCGCGTTGTTAAGTACCTGAGCGCAGATCAAACGTGTTTGTCTGTAATTAGTTCATATAAAAGCATTAGTGTGTGTTTTTGTGTCCATGTGCTCATGAATGTGCACATGATTTTGCCTGTAAAGGGCTCATTAATGCTGTGAGCTGTGTGGTCATAACCGTGATCAAGAGGCAGAGTGATGCTCTTTGTCCAGAGTCCTGATAGAATTAAGTGGTCAGCTGAGAAGCAGGTCACAGCATCCAATGACTGAAATCCCATTAAAACATTTCATATGATTGCGTGTGACCATGTTCAAATCATCCAAACAAGGGTGTGACTCTGGGCACAAGAGGTGATCATATTTAGCTTGAAGATAAGACGTGCTACAGCAGCCAAGACAAAGCATGCAGTGTAAGTATCTGAACATATCATCCTCGTCTTGACGTCCAAAAGAGCACCCCGGTCACTTTTTCACAATAGATGTCTTATTTTTAAAAGATGTTATCAGGCCAGGCCTATTAACATTTACTTATCACTTTAAACACAGCACAAGTGTGCAGTGTATGAAAGAAGAGGCACACGCTGTAACATTAGGACAGTGCAAGTCAATCATACAAATCTGTGAGTTGGTTAGCACGTTAGTGAATACCTATAAGCACTTTCACCCTCCCTAAACCAAAAGAGCTCTCTAGTCTGGGAGAGGGAGGGCACAGCTTTCCCACCAGTACGATGAAACACACACACACACACACACACACACACACACACACACACACACACACACACACACACACACACACACACACACACACACACAAACACACACACACACACACACACACAGAGTGGGAGATCCTCCCATTGTCCCATTGTTTAATATATGGAGCCAACCAAATTGTTTATAAGTAGGGAAATTTTACTGGGGTTAAAACTGACACTGGTTTTGCATGTATCTGAAATACTGTGGATACTCTGGCTTCCTCCCACAGTCTAAAGGCAAGTCTGTGTCTCTGTGTTAGCCCTGTGAGAAACTGGCAACCTATCCAGGGTGTACTGCAGCTCTTGTCCTATCACAGCTTAGTTAGGCTCCAGCCCTTCTTCTTGAATTGGATAAAGTGGGGATAATTGTGGAAATCCTGTTGTTTAAATAGTGCCAATTCCCAACAACAGCTTTATACTGTAAGGTACAAAACTTACAATATTACAAAGGAACCTCAACAATCACATGACCCCCTATGAACAAGAACTTGGCTAGAGTGGGAAGGAAAAACTCCCTTTTAACAGGAAGAAACCTCGGAAACCAGAAACCTCAGGTAAAACAGGCTCACGGATGGGCAGCTGTCTGCTAAGACCGGTTGGAGGTAAGGAGAGGAAGACGAAACAAAGATACACTGTGGGAGATAGAGATGAAAAATGATGGATGATTAAATATAGTAGTGTTGTGTAAACACACAAGAAGGGAAAACACATGGTAGGAAGAAGAAATGCTCATGGGAAGCCCCCAACAGCCCAGGCCTATTACAGCATAACTAAGAGAGGATTTAGGGTCACCTGATCTAGCCCTAACTGTGTGCTTTATCAAAAAGGAACGTTTTAAGCCTAATCTTAAGAGTAGAGACGGTGTCTGACTCCTTAACTGGGAGATGGTTCCACAGAAAAGGGGCCTGGAAGTTAAAGGCTCTGCCTCCCATTCTACTTTTAAATACTCTATGAACCACAAGGAAACCAGCAGTCTTAGAGTAAAATGATCTAATGGAGTGATACAGTACTATGCTATGAGAGCTTTAAGACAAGACGGGGCCTGATTATTTAAGATCTTGTATGTGCGAATTCGATTTTGAATTTGATTCTGGATTTAGCATGGAGGCACTGAAGAAAAGCCAATGTGGGACAAATATGCTCTTTTCTTTCTAGTCCCATTCAGTACTCTCACTGCAGCATTCTGGATCAGCATATTTAATATTTCAGACCAATTTAAATATTTTCAGAACAATCAGCAGAGAAAGTGTATCACAGTTTACCACTGGTTTTGTAACACTTACGTTCCTTATTCTCATAAGCAGCCTGCTACCTGTAAGTCGTATGTTGTGTATCTGGACTTTTTCCAGGTTCTCAGTGTTTTCATATAGTAGAGTTAATGAAGAGTGGAACTGAGCCAACTGTGTCAGTCAGTGATGAATATGATCATTTTAACAGCCTTAAAGCGTAAGGAAAAACACGGGGGCGGTTTGTACGTTAAGGAAAGAAATAATCAAATTCACAAATGTATAATTTGATTTGATAAAGATTCTGTGATACGATCAAAACTCTCAAACAACACCCACTAGGACTTTAAGGTGTGACTGCTTTCGTCTGTATAGGTATTCAGGTCTGTTACATAGTCTGTATAGAATACCATTATTAACCTGGTCGATAAACTTCAAATTTCATTAGTGTTCACTTTCAAAAACAATAGTTGTCGCCGCTGAAAGCGGAGCCAATTTGTTTATTTATTTATTTTTAAATATCTAATATTAATTTGCTTCAAATGAAACAGTTTCTCTAATATAATTCATGAGGTTCTGGATTCATTTATGTGTGCCACAACTGGAATTACAACAACAAGATGACTTAAGTGATAATCAAATCCAGCCTGCACCATTCGCTGGGGAAACATGGGCAAAGAAACCCCATGAATCAAAAGCAGTCTCGGTATTGATGGCTCATGTTTCAATAAAAATCAATGGTGCTTGCCTTGTGTCAGGCAGGGTCAACTCTCCAATTCAATTTCCTCCTGGGGTAGAGCTACACAGGCAGGGGTTACAGAGAGCAGTGTGTGTGTGTGTGTGTGTGTGTGTGTGTGTGTGTGTGTGTGTGTGTGTCTGTCCTAATATCACACGTGACGTGGATGTAGCTACTGCTGCAATGTGTGAAATCGTCATAACAGCTTCGATAAAGCTAAAGTCAGCAACAAGCAAACTGTACTTTTTTATTGAATGTACAGCTAGTTTTTAAAGTAGTATGTTTTAAAGCACTTCGTTATGATTTACAGCTGTAGTTCGGAGTTTAAAAGTGGACATCAGTCTGCACTTTTTGTCTGTGTTTCTTCGGTTGCGTATGATTGATGTCGTTTCAAGTTGACTGCACAACCGGCGGTTGCCGTCTTCACTCAGTCGACAGCATTTCATTGCTCATCGTTAGTCTGTTCTGGGAAATCACTGTGACCAAAAATGAATAAATAAATAATAATAATCTGCAACTGAACTGTCCATTAACATCTGCTTCTGCATTAATTTGGTCTTTCAGTTTCGATTACTCACAGTTGTTTATTCAGGGGCAATTACGAGCATCCACATATGATGGGTCACGTGTTCGGCTGGACACAACAGTTAATGTTTGCTCTCTGTCCCAGTTTGAGGTCCATAGTGGAATTACAAATGTGCAGGCACTTGTGTTGTGAATGTTCCTTCAAAGGGGTGATATACAAATAGAATAGCAGGAGCAATGTGACACACATAAGGAGACGACCTTGGAAGAGAGTTCAAATTCAAATCACATGTTCCCTGTTTGCTTTATAGGCAACTTTTTTTTCTTTCTTTTTTTTTTATCACAGCTTGCATTTTACTTGATATTTCAGATGTAAGTAACTCTGACCTTAGCCTACATGCGACACGCATCTTCAGTTTTCTTCACGTACACCATGACTTCTATTCAGAGTAACAACAAGCCTCACAGAAAAATGTTGAGTCACATTAAACAAAAGAAGCGAAATGTGCTGTGACAAAGTTCCCATCGTCCCAACCGCTCATCAGATCGTCAAACAGCCTCGAAAACACGCTTCCTCCACACATTTCTGATTTTGATTTGATCAGATTTTCTGAAGCTTCTTTTTAGAAATGTCAGAAAACAACAATCTGTAAGTTCTGTTCAATATAAATGTCTCTGGTAATGTCTGAAATGATGCGCCACTATGCTTTAACATTTAATTAGTCCATTCCCTATTACATCCTGAATCTTCCCTCACCTTCAAACTCCTTTTATTTGTCATGTACACAGTCACATCTTTACCTGTAAATCCAGCACTGCCCTCCTAATACATGCTTCTGTTTTTCCAGTTCTTACTCAGACTTACATTTTGTAATATCTCATTAACAACAGCCAATGGGTTTCCAGATTTCCAGCTGAGTCTTTAAGAAACTTTGTATGAATGAATGGTGTGTGTGTATGATGTAGGTTAAATGGTGTGGGAACTAAACAACTCCAGTGTGTGAGAACTACCGTCACGAGCACATGGCCACAGCCACTGTGAGGTTCATGCCAACTGTTGTCACAGCTATAAAGAATTTTGTGTACCAGCTATCAAGATGTTGTTAACGTAAAATATTTTTTCTGCTTTGTATATATTGTCCTAAACATTATTCAGATTAGGTAAGGTTAGGTTATTATTTATTTAATGTTTAACATGATGCTTACTTCATGCAGTGGCTTATTATTTATCTTAGATTGCATTGGAAAGTGCAGACCAGAGATTACCGGAAAGTTCTTATAACAGCTAAATGTCTGTTAGCCAAATTTATGTTAAAGAGGAAGTCACTATAGTTTCACTCTTATAAGTTAGAATTTGGCAAAACTCTAGGTTTTTGTAGAAAAAGAGAAACTGCTAGGAGTTCAGAAGATTAACTTTGGGTTGTGTTCACAATAATCTCTGAGATATACCTGAAACAAGTTGAACACAGTGCACACACATTAGTGTAAGAAGGCTAGCGATTAGCCAAGAAATTATGCTGATTTGACTGAAAAAGAGAGGACAGGTGTGCTGTGTAGAAACAAGTAGATTAGCCTTGCTATCGCTAGTTTACTTGCATCAATAACAATGAAACAACAATGTACCATTAGAACCTATTATTTTTTTAAAAACACATGTCCACTTGTGATCACTGCAGAACATGTAAGTTTCTTTGAAATATTAAATAGCTCATCAGAGACTGTGTAAAGATGGGGTCTCATTTCGGGTGCAAAATGTGTTTAATTTCAAAATTATTGCTTATTTAAATGATTTTCATGATCTTAAAAAACATTTTTTGAACATATGTGTTAAACAGCGAATAATCTGTCTTGTGATACAATTATTGATACTAGTATCCGATTTTATTATTTTTATAAATGTTTGCAGACAAATACAGTCACATCTTCATGAGTCAATGCAATGTTAACTTGCAGAAAAAGAAAATGAAGCTAAGTAACTGAACTAACACATTTAATTAAATAGCAATATTAATACAGGCTAACACAGCAATGCCGTTTATCTTTTCTTCTTCAGCTACACAGATACTGTAATGTAATGCAGGTTATTGTGTTGCAATGTATCACTTACAGATACACAGATGACACGGGGTTGTAATGTCACTCAGTGTTAATCTATGTTTTCCATTCCTGGTAAAGGTTACTGGCTAATAACCCAGTAATGGTAGTGGTATGGTAGAACTTGAATGAAGAAGGGTGGCTGTAGCTAAGGAGGTTAAGCGGGTCGTCTATTTATTGGAAGGTTGCTGAGTTTTTTTGCACCATGCCAAAGTATCCTTGGGCAAGATGCTAGCTAGAAAGCAATGAGGCATAAAAAGTGTTTGCGTGAATAGCTGAATGAGGCATGTTGTCTAAAGAATTTTGAGTGCTTGAGTAGAAAAGCACTATATAATAATAACGAGCACATTTACTTGAAATTGGTAAGTTGCATAACGATTTTACTTTACCAAGATTTTAATTAAATGTTTTGTTCATTGAAGCTACAAGCTGTTTAAAGTGAAGTTTTAAAGACTGTCACAAAGAGCTTGCTTTACACTGAAATGCACATTTGTTGAAAAAATTCATAGCAGCACAACCTTACATGAAAATCATTTTAAAAAAGGATCTAGTATTTGAATCCTGCACTTAACAGTGGAATCTGACTTCACCATCACATTTGTGATTGAGGTCAGCACAGATGACGTAGTAACAGTTTGTTCCAGCGCTTGCACCAGCAGAAGGTTTTAAGAAGTTAGGGCATCTCTAAGAATTATTTGCATTTCTTTCCTGGACAAGTTAATTCATCTTTTAATGCCTGAAAATGGTTGTTTTTGTATGAGTTTGAGATGATTCTTTCCTTTTTCTTTTGTTTGCAAGATACATTTGTACTATTTAAGGTCAACCATGGGTTCCCATAAACCATAAGGGATAGAGGTACTCTAAAACTTTTTGCTGGTAAGATAGAACTTTTCTTTTGTCTTTTTCGTCCTGTTTGTTCAGTCCCTGCAGAAAAAAAATGAGGCTTTCTCGAATTCAGCTTCTTTCACATCCCTAGCAAAGCTGATACCATCACTCTGCCCAATTCACTGCCTGTCAAAGCTAAAACAGCATTGGACACAGTCATAAAAGCCGGCATATTTAGGGGTCAGAGTTGAGTTTAGTTAAAATTCTCTGGCAGTGTGCACTGAAACGCCTGACGCAGACACTGGAGAGCTCCACTTTTCACTGAAAATAAGAGTCTTCCTGTTACAATTGATTGTTTAGTAAAAAAGGCATTTATGTGACTATTTTCAATTAAATGTAAAAATCTGGGAATTAATTTTCTCCGCAAGTGGTGAAAATGCCAACAGTTCTTTAGCTGCTGTGCGATTTTTATTAGCTGTACATTCTCATCCAAATATGAAAATGAAGTATAACCCTTCAGAGAGAAGGCAGGAGATCACCTCGTACCTCCACTCATAGCCTCTTCTGTCTGCCTTTCACACACACATACACTTTACACAGGCTACGTGCTGATTGGACACGGGCAGGGGTTTGCAAACAGAACTCACACACCACACACACATGCACGTACACAGAGATGAGAGGAGCCCCTGCAGTGCTGAGGATTGCTACACAGTCCTTCATACTCTTAACTATAAAAAACATTTTTTTTAAAAGCAAGACAAGGCACACAGACAGCAAACATCTTAATACACATATAAAGAAATCTTGTCAGTGGCCTTGAGGCTGGTTGAATTTCATGTCTACGTCATATAAACTGCATCGCTCTGATCATGTGAGAGTTTATTAATGTAGAGGCACTTAACGGACACAGGAAAAAAGAAAAAGAGCGTAGCAAGAGGACTCAAGAAGCATGGCTCACTGACCCTCCCAAACCCATCCCATCGCATTCAGATTGTGCTGCTATTTCCCGACTGATCTATGCCATCTGGCTATGGATCTAAATTTTTGGCACCCCATCCGTGTGGAATGCCCCGGCACACGGCACAGCTCGCAGTGAAATGAAGGGAAAATGAAAATGAAATGAGCTGAGCTTCTCTCCTGATCCTGGTCTCAGCTCTGTCCTCTGCTCAATCTCATCACCCCCCCTCCTACCCTTCCACTCCCCTCCACTCCTCCCCTCTGTATCATCATCCTCCTCCCACCTCCTCCTCCCCCTCCACCTCCCTCCCGCCACCCCCTGGGTAATCAGTGTGCTCTCTCATTCTGTGGCACACGGAGACACATTGATCTGGCAGCGCGCACTCACGCTCGTGGACACGCACTTGCGCACACACACATGCACACACCCCAGGATTGTCTCTCTCACACACACAGACACACTCACACATACATTGATCTGGCCCGCAGGTCAAGTTCAATAGGAACAGCCAAGCCCCCCCCCCCCTTTTTTTTTAACTGACTAGCTCTGCAGTATACTGCAAGGAGCTCTCATTCCTTATCTATCTGTCTCCCTCACACACAAACACACACACTAATACAAACACACTCTGTCACACTCTTTTACACATATTGATAGTGGCACCTGAATCTGACAATAAAAACTGCACAAAATAAATGAATTCTCACACGACCACATGATTAAATCCCATTCTCGAGAATCCATCACGTCTAATTTTCAGCATGAAACATGTTTAAAATGAAGTTTAACTCACGGTCAAAAGACAAACTGTAAGTTAAAATGAGGTTTGGATATGGTTTGTAACACGGTTTTTGTAACGTTAATGTAAAAAACAAATAAACATAACTCGCCCAGATGGTCTGTTCCGTTTTTGTTCACATCACACGCTGAACATGACTTTAATTTTCCTGACAAATAAATGTGAATTTTCCTGTGAGATCATGCTGATCAAGACACACAAATCCTTTAAATGCATGCACCGTACAACCAGAGACACACAGGGAAACATGCAGAGCAAGACAGCCGAAATCAGAGAAATTCTCACAACACGCTGGAGACGCATCTCAGTAAGCAAAAGCATGCCGGGATTGTTTGGGAGGGGGAATCCCACTTGACTAAAATCTCTCTTTTCCTCTCTCTATAATTTTTTTTTTTACTCTTTTATGATTCTGGAGTAATTTATCCCTCAGAGAGAAAAGGAGACAGACAGACGGACAGACAGAGGCAGAGACAGCGGGGGAGAGAGCGCGAGAGAGTCCCACATTTGGCACTACACTTTGATTTAGCGAAGCAAATTTAATTTTGTTTGCTTTATGCAAAAAGCGGAATCGGCCTCGACTTCTGTTGATTTCCACTGGAGGCAGAAACATCGCTAATGGGAGCTAGCGCCGCACTCACCACAGCTACAGGGCTACGACACTAACTGAATTAGCCTCATGCATATATTTAATACAGACCTACTACACAAATTAGCCTGGTGGTATGTAGCCTAGCACCTCTCCAGTGAGGCTTTGAGATCTGAGCAGCAAATTAATTGGCTAGGTTGCCTCCAAGAGTGCCTCCTCTGTTTTCCCTCCACCCTGAATTATGCTTTTCAATTGCTAAAGCATATTTGATATGCATGGAGGAGAAGCGTGTAAAGCAGTATTCCTTCACAAAAAAATGCAATGTTTGCTTTCATTTCTTCGCTTTTGTGCATCTGCCAATCATATAATGAGACAGCTGCAAGAGAAAAGTTTGTGAACCCTTTAGAATTACCAGGATTTCTGCATTAATTACTCGTAAAATGAGCCTAATCTTTGTCTAAATCACATTTACAGACAAACACAATTTCACTAATAACACACAAAAAGTTCTACTTTTAAAGTCTTGCTGATCTCACTGAGTGATAAAGTGCAGGCTGAAAAAAATAAGTCAATATCTTTGCTAATAACATTACTTGAATTCAGGCATTCCAATGCAGGAGATGAAATTAAGCTCCATCCACACAGGAAGTGAACTGTTTAGTCGCTAGGGGACATTCCAAGTTCTGGTAGCCTAGGTAACCCTATAATATATTTACTACCAGATTATATGGTGGTAATTCATAGTTCTCTCAACCCGTGTTAAAAGGACCCATTTGACGTAGTCTATGTATCTGGTTAGGATCCTCATAAGCCCGTCCCTTTGGAGGTGGTTTGGGCACCTCAAAAGGCCACCTGGGTTAGACCCACAAGTCAGAGCAATTGTGTTCCTCATATGGCTTGGGAATGACTCGGGAATCCCCAGGAGGAACTGGAAAGTGTAGCTAAGGAGAAAAATGCCTGTGATCCTGCAAAGATCACATCAAGAGCACAATAACTGCCAGAAATCTCTACAACTAGCCCAAATCTTTGATTCAGTGTCCACTATAAAAAAGACACTTAATAACAACGTTGTTAGTGGCAGATACCACAAAATCACCTGGATGTTCCACACAACACACAAAACCTGGGACAAGGTTTTGTGTATTACTGTGACAAAAGTGAAATTCCTTGGCATTTTGGCATTTGGAGGGGGAAAAAAAAAACCTATGGCGCATGGTAGAGGAAGCATGATGGTTTGAGGCTGTTTAGCATATAGTGCAGTCGGGTTGCTTTGTAATCACTGAGGGAACAATTAATTCTAAATCTGAGAATGTCATCGCAGCAGTCTCTGACTAAAAGCTCCGCAGAGTTTGGGTAGACAAAGCAATGATTTATAGCACACATTTAAAGCACAAGTAAAGCAACAATAGAACGGTTGAAAGAAAAAAAATCCTGTTTTTTGTATGTCCAAGTCAGAGTCCTGACCTTAATTCATTAATATGCTGCAACATAACCTGAAGAGGGCTGTTCAGTTGAGGCATGACAGAAATATTGATGAACTGAAACACTTTTACAGGGAGGAATGGTTCGAAATGACTCCTCATTTGCAAGCAGCTATATGAAACTTTCATTGCTGTTTCTTTCTGCCAAAGAAGCTTCTGAAAATTCAGGAGTTCGCTTTCTTTTTCCAACCTGTACTTCAAGTTATTACTTAAATTGGTGAATAAAGACAAATTGTATACTTGCGACTAAGCTAAAGATCAGATAAGATTTAATCCGTGCAGAAATCCTGGTACCTTGTCTTCAAATTTCCAGTTATATGGTTGCATATGCACAATTGTTTCATTAAATAAGCTGTTACACATCGGAGTACAGCCTTCAATATTAGAGTTACTCCACAAATACATATCCTCTTGGCAAATACCACGTTGCTTTCATGTTTTATTTGACAGTGAATTTGTCTGTTCATTATGAAATTCCACATGCTGAGAGACACTGTAATGAACTTGAGCACATCTGTATCCCATGGTAACTAGAGACTGGAAACACTGGGGGACTAATCCTTTGACGATTTCATACTCAGGGAAAAAAATGGAGGTACATGTAAGGAAAGCAACACAGGAAAGCAAAAAAGAAAAAGAAAAACTTGATTTAAAAGAGCTTTAGAAAGAGAAAACAAGTAAGAGAACAAGACAGAGATTAGTTTGATTACCACACTGAGAACAACCATTACTGCTCCCCAAGGCCTTACCCCTATCCATCTTGGTTCGATTTCTGGACATGCATCTTGGGTAAGTTTCAGGAAAAGATCTTTAAATGTAGTCATGCCTCACACCATCTCTCACATGTTATCCATTCGAACACACAATGTCCTCTTTATCTTAACTTCATGAACATAGCAGCGTGACTGATTTCAGCACAAATTATTTAAAACCAGGAGATGCGGTTGATGCTTCTCACATCACACACTGGTTTACTTATAAACTCGGGGAAATATATGTTACTTGGCCCAAACTCTAGCCTTTGCATCTGGGTTTGGCGTGGGTGCTGCACTGGAGGGGGGGCCTGTGTGTTTGTTGGGTGTTTAAAAAAGACACACAAAAGTAAGAAGTCTATTGAATAGCCCTCCCTCTGCCCTCGTTTCACAACCCCCAACAGCTCGTAGGAGTGATGGAGGACACAGGGGTTAAAGGCAGTTAGATTCTCTGGTAAAGAGATGAGATGCATGCAAGTGACATGATCCACAATAAAAGCACATTTTATAGAATAAATGTGGAGTCCCCTTTTTAATATATGAAATATGCATTATAAATATACATCTATATATTGTGTCCTGTATCTAAAATAGAAATCTAAAATGTTTTTTTGTAAACTCAACTGTGAGATAATTTAATCTTCTTTAACTACACTCGTTAAAACAAAAGGCATCACAACAAGGCAGTAAACAGAAACCTTGCAAAACCAAATGAAAAGCAGCTCCTCAAACATTTTTGTTGATAAAAATAAAAATGTCCATCTTTCAATTCACCCAAACTTACCCAGCTGTTTTCACAATGCAACTCCCTCTTTATCTTTTATGCCCTTTTCCTCTTTACCCTCTCCTTCCATTTCTCTGTGCACCATTGTCATCCCTTCATCTCCAAAGCAAGAGAACTCACCTTCGCCCCTCTGTTCTGATTTGTAATTGACCAATTTAGTAACTAGTGTTTGCACCTGTGAGTCATCAGTGTGGCCAACTGATCCTTTTGCTTCAGCGTTTTGACAGACAACAAGAGAGCTGAGTTGTGAAGACTGTGCCAAATATTGTCAACTGTGTGTTGTGTGTTCGGTGGGGGGAGAAAAAAAAGTATGATTTCACATTGGAGTCTAAGTGAAAAGCGGACAATGTGCTTGTATTTTTTGGTTTCAAGGGGTTTTAGACAGAACTGTCAGGTTTTTGTAAGCGTGTGTTAAATTTAGTTGTTAACATGTAAACAAGACAGAGAAAAAAAAGTATAAAAGCAGTAGAAAAATAACTTTTTGTCTCTTTTGGGTACTTTTTTCCTACCTTCGTGTATTGCACAGAGTATTGAGATTTTGCAGACAATCTCTTAAGACTAACTTTTCCGCTATTTTGGATGTGTGACAATCATGGTGATAGTGCAGGGTCAAGTAATTAAAGCTCAAGTCTTAGAGACTGACCTCCAACCAACTGGCAACCATCTGGAACACACCGTCTTGTTTACACAAAACGCACCAAGCAGATTTTAAAAGGTGTGGCTGTCTCAATTTAATTATTAACATTTTTTGAAGTTTTACCACTGCTTAGCTAGTAATTAGCAAATATCTGCAGACAAGTCAGAATTTTCCATGAAATCTATGGGCAACTGAGGCAATCTGCTGGCGACTAAAGCAATCCTAAGGATATTTTTGGTCCAACACACTTGTTTCCAACTTCTTTGAAATAATAAATTTTTCTTAGTGGCCAGTGGTTGTTTCACTTCCAATATGGTGGATATCTCAAGCAAAACACACATGACCACAAGAAACTTCAGTACTTACTAGATTAAGGTCTGAATTTCACAAACTAGCTGTGGACTCATTGCGAATAATAATAGCAACATCTCATGGATTGTTAAGCTAGCTGCATTAGCAAACATTTGAAAATTGCTAACTCTTTGACCACTCATAAACCTAATTTAACACCACATTAAACAGTAATGTTTGATAAAGACAAAGTTGTTGTTAGCTAGCTAGCATTGGCTAGCAAGTTGTTTGGCCCCCCAATTATACTGAAATTGTGATCAGAGTAAGGTTACAATATTCAACCTTCAAATCTTTGACTGTTAAGGACATCCCAGTAAGAAACTGGTATCTGTACATTTCACTGTGAATCCCCAAATGTATTGAAAATAGCAAATAAAAGTATATTAGCACACAATTTAAAGCTAATATCTCTATATACACATAGTAGTATACACTAAATGTGAAAATAACTGCTAAATGAGACTCACCATAAAGTCTTCTCATCTAATGGCCTAATTGATACGTTTGCTGTTTCACACACAAACAATGACATCACCATAGTCCCATCACAACTGTAATCTTCTCCTGAACACTTGGACTCACTACACAAAGAAAACCTTCATATCAGTGCTGATATAGGAGTAGAAGGAATTGCAAAGAGATTTTTTTCCAGAGTTTTCTACAGAAAGTTTAATCTTTTCAAGCTGTTGCAGCATCTCCCTCTGAATAATCTGAGAGTCTCTGAGTTCTTGTACTGATACATCATTGAAAAGTAAAAATCGATTGAAAATGGTGTCTTCAACCTGGCGCATTCCACATTACAAAAAACAAAAAAAGTATGACAAGCTGAAACAACACCAAATCACGGCTCACGCTAGCTGATGCGATGTCACTTTTGGTTGACCACCATCCACCCCCATCCCAACCGTCAACATAGTCTTTAACCCTCAGAAACTCCTGACTTAATATAAAATATTTCCCAAACTATTGCTACTATAGCAACAGTTATCAGTTTTTATTCATTTTACTTCTGTTGGTTCCTGTTTTTTTGTGGTCTGTGATCTGTCCCCAATGATTAGAGGAAACCGATAACCATTTAAGAAAGAGACATTAAACTTTACACTAGAAAAATTAGCTGATTGGAATATCGAAATACAACATCCTTTCCTGTCAATACCTGCATTGATCTGTATTATTAATCAATAGAGAGACCTATGTTTGTAAGATCAGTCTAGACAGCAATGTCCCTCCTCGGTTAGGGTGCAAAGCAGTCAGTCATACATTTCAGCTCTTTAAATCATTCTCTGATTGTGTGTACGCACAAACATGGAAACTTGCTGTTTGTTTCTCAATTTAAACACTCTGCACCTCTTTATAAGGATTTTACTCACTCTGCTCATTTTCATCGACAAACTCCAATTTATTACTTCAATCTTTCACATAAACAGTGTATACCCAGGTACAAACAACCAGTCTCTGTCTTCGCTGAAGGCCTATACAGGACTCATTCATATCGACTGTGCTCACACAGTAACCCATTGTGTGTCCATTTGCATGGATAGCTGTAGATTTATTTGTACTGTAGGGCGCAGTGCAGATTTGTGTATGGACGTTTATGGAGATTTACTCCTGCTTTAACCCCAGGGTTAGCCATCAGTATTGATTGGAACAGACTTAGCCTGATTTTAATCCCTGCTTGGCCCAAGACTATCGATCAAGGCGCTGAGCTTTCAAGTGGGTTTAACGACCTACCTGCCCCTTCTCCCGTCCCGCACTCCCCCTTTTCCTGATGTGCTCTTTTTCTGCTTGAGGAGAAAAGGGAGAGGTTTGTTATCACCCCCCAAAGCAGAAGTGACACGAGGCTTTAAGCTTGTATCCACGAGGCCACACACTCCAATACAACCCTACACCTCCAAACCATTACACCAGGCTGTGACAAGTAGCTGCTGGTAAAATACGACTGCTTCCCCTGACTGGAGTTTGTGTAGGACATTTTAAAGAAGGAGGAGAGATGAATCTGTGCACCTCTACAGCAATGTCACGGTAAAAATACCTGCCGGTGAATTATGACCACTCAGCTAGAGGTAGGAGCATCCCTTTATGTCTTTATAGGTTCTCTGAAGACAGTTATATGGGACAACATGAGAAGTCTTATAGTAGCTCTGGTGTCTTGGGACTTGAGGAGTGTTGTGAATTTATAGATCCACAGAATGGTCACCAGTCTGATTGGTCCACCACAGAAACACTGGAAATCGAGATCTAGGCTTTAGAGGTATTTGACTATATGTGTGTGTTGGCTTTCCACCCCCTATACAGAAATATGAATTTGAGTATTTGAGTGTATTCCTGTACTTTGAAACATTTGTCACTTTTTGTGTAAAATACAGCTAGTGGTGTCTGCATGTGTGTGTGAGATAGTTACTGCGCTTGGTGTTTCTCCTCCATTTGTCCTCCCAGAGGCAGATCAGGCGAAGGGGAAATAAATTGGAGAAAGAGAATAAATCAATGCTAAACTGAGCACCAGTGAGACCTCCCAACCCTGACACCACCTCTTACACACATAAACACACACACGTACACAAACGCACAATGTGAAACGTGTCCATGGAAATTGGTGTATATGTCCATATATCAGTACTTACAAGCTAGGAAAAGAGAAATTGGCTGTTTATATACATGCAAACCATTAGCACTGTGCAAAAGTCTTGAGCTACCCCCTCATTTCTTTGTATTTTGCTAGAAAAATTGAAAATTGGTGCAGTGATTTGTTTACCTCTCAGGCAAGATTTCTCGTCATCTCATTAAGTAGTCTTCAGGAATAGTTTTCCAGGCTTCCTAAAGGGCATTTAAAGCTCTTCACTGGATTTTGGCTGCCTTTTTATTCCATCTTGCTCCAGTAATTTTGAGGTCCAAGCTCTGGAGGAAGATATTGTTTGTTTTTTGATCCAGCTGTGTGTGTGTACTGCAGTGTGTTTGGGGTCATTGTCATGCTGAAAAATTAATCTGGTGCCAATCAGACAGTTTCCAGACACTCACTCTTGTACCCCTCTCTTGACCTCTCTATATATTGGCAACAACTTGTACCAAAAGTTTCTAATTTGTATTCATCAACAGGTCCAAGAAACCTTTTGTCACTGATTTTCAGTCCAGTTCTTGTGTAATTTGGCATAACTCTTCTCTGCCTTTTCTCCCTGTTTTCCTTCCTTAGAAGCCCACCTTGCATTGAGACCATTTCTGATGAGGTTTCACTGAAGAGTCAATGGATCAACTGATGAGTCAGTTGCATGTCTCAGGTCTTGTGTCATGCCTTTAATGTATTTCTTCATATTTCTTAAAGACTTGACTTTCAGATACGGCTCATCTGCAGCAGATAGTTTTTCATCAGCTGGGAAAAAAACAAGACCTCCTCCAAAGACAGGAAATTCTTGAGAAAGGTTGTTTCCCTATATGCTTGTATATGTAGCATGGAAGGACCAAAGTCTAAGTTATTATAGTCTTCTTGTATGAGCTGTTGGTATGACTGTTTGCACAGCAAGCCATGCCCTAATTCACCCTCAACCAGTCATGGCAGCCTGGTCCTGCCAGAGGTTTCCTCCTTATAAAATAGAGTTTTTCCTTTCCACTGTCACCAAGTGCTTGCTCAGAGAGTCGTTTGATTGTTGGAGTTTTTTCTACATTATTGTACAATCTTTACCTTACAATATAAAGCCCCTCAAGGTGGCTGTTGTTATGATTTGGCTCTATATAAAAAACTGAATTAAATGTTATTTACTAGACGACTGCAGCAAAATGACCCAAATTAAACCAACCCTGCAAATATGTTTGATAGGTCCGGTTCAGCAGAAGGTACCTAGTCGGCATCAGTCTGCAACTGAAAACTGCAATGCCCGTAATAATAAAGCAGACATTTAATCTTTCATAAAATGTAAATGAAAAGGTTATCTTTACAGATTGGTACTAGGCTGTAAACATGGATAATGCTGGTATTTAGTTGAAGATTTTACAATTGATATTTAAGGCGACCAACTCACTGATATGAGTTTTGGTGCCAGCCTCAAATGGCCATTCAGGGAACTGCATTTTGGCACTTCTGCACTGGCTTCATGTTTCAACCCTCCATGTGACTACACATCAACTGACTCTACAACTATTTACGATGCACTTAAACTATCTGCGGTAGTGGTTTCAATTGCTTTCATCCTTCACACTTCATCTGGCATTTTCAGTGCCCACATGCACACCAGCAGATTAACAGTCATTAACTTGACATTAAAGTTTAATAAACAGCTTTCAGCCTCTGCATGTTAACTCACTACACAACTATACTCCAACTGACATTTCTGTCATTTAGTCCAAACTATCATTGGCACTTCAACTTCAGATTAAAAGTCATCATTTACAGATTAGCTGACATTTTAACGGCTTTCATCTGTAAATTTTCTGAACGACAAACCCACAGCCGTCGTCCTTCACTATTCAACTCGCACACCAACTGCTTTAAATGCCATGCTAAAAATTTACATTTTTTAATTCTCGGAGCAAATGATCATTGACTGATTTCAGCTGCTTTTGGTTCTTGCATTTAAAACTCTTTCAGAGCTTCAGCCTAAATTCCAACATCCATTCAAAATCTCTGATGCAAGCAGTAAACTCTTCCGGACATTTTTAAAGCCATTTACTGTGTTTGTACCTGCACTTTCTAGTATAAGCCATCACAGCAACACATTTTTTCTCTGTCTTTGCTCTTTTTGTTTCAAACACCCGCATTCACTGCAGTGCTCATCATACTGGAGGAAATCCATATCAATCCAGCTGGATGTATTCTCTGACTCCAACCCCCAAAAAACAACCGAAAACACTAAAACATCACCTCCTGACATGTAGTTTTAACAGACCGCACCGAACGGAGCCCAGGCCACGTACTTCAGGCTGCAGATGGAGTCGAGCACTGGTGGTTGGGGGCGCGAGGGAGGGTGTAGATTGGGATTTTGGGGGTGCAATGGGGAATGGCTCTTCTCTGTGTTTTCTATTCAACCTAAGTCCTCTAAGACCTCCTCATCTCTTCTGAGAGGAGCAAGCTGAGATCTGATCTAATGCTGAGTGCCACATCTGAGTGAGTATGTGTGTGTGAGAGCAAGTGAGAGACACGAAACTACGATAAGAGCCTGCTGGGGACAAGAGTGTGTATGGGTAATGAACGAGGCTTGAGTGTGTGTGTGTGTGTGTGTGTGTGTGTGTGTGTGTGTGTGTGTGTGTGTGTGTGTGTGTGTGTGTGTGTGTGTGCGCGCGTGAGTGTTTGTGTGCTTACATTTAGGGGTAATGAATTAGTCCAGGGTTTATATTTTTCTGTGTGTGTGCGCCCCGTGTCTGTGCACTCTCCCTCATCTCTGAAGGGTTGTTTGGGGTATTCTGTTCAGGTTTCACTCAGGGGGGAGGTGGGTTCTCCGAGTCTTGCATTCAGATGTAATTAGCCCAGACAATGGGCTGGTTAAAGCTGGAATCCTCCGAGCCCCCTCTTCCTTTGATTGTGTGGGCCAGCTGTGGAGGAATGGCCATTATCTCCCTGTGTCCGGCAGCATAAAGGAGCCCCCCTTGCCCCAGTTACCCCTGTGTTAGAGTTCCCACAGGGGGAGGGACATGGGCTGGTCACATACTGGTCTAGAGAAAGTGAAAGCAGCCAGAGTACTGGTGTGCTTGCAAACATTCGCTCACATTAATGGCTTCACCTCACACTTGAACTGTTCGTTCTCAAAGCAGTGTGGGAGAGCGGGTGGTACTGTTTACACAGGAGCCAATAAAAAAAGGCTTTTCACATCTGGATTCAAAAAGTGCTGGCCTTTAATGTAGTACTCCTGCTGCACTGCTACACCCAAAAAAATAAATAAACAGAGAGAGTAAAAACAAATTCAAATACAGCAAAAATGTAGGAAATGTAAAAAAAGGAACAGATGCCTTTCTTCTGTGGGTTTTTCCGTGTGCGTGTTTGTTTTCGTTCCATCTCAATCATAATCATTCAATCATAAATATCTCATAAAGAGTTGTGCCTGCGCACAGGGACACTTTGGCCCATTAGACTTGGGAAGAAATTGAATCTTTACAGCACTGGGGCCATAATTACTGTTAATTTAACGCTCAGAATCTCCATCATTAACTTTCACTCGTGAATACAGACAGGGAAACGAAGACTGCATGTGTGTGCAAAAGCGCTGCCTGTGTTGACAGCATAGCCGGCCCTTTGACTGAATTAACAACGACCTCTTCGTCTTGTAAGAACAGGACCCGCATCGTTTATGCGTTATTAAGTCCTGTAATTGGGCAGCCAGTAGTTTGCATATTAGTCTATTAGGGTAATATGTTTTGCCTCTCTCAACACACGGCTTGCCAGAGCCCCTGGCGACACATTTGGTAATTCTCCGAATTACACCCTAATCATAAGCCAGTGTTCTTTCGATCCCTATAAATCTGAGCGCGTCAGTTTATGTCTATGCATCCTCGGCTCAATCAGTTGAAGGATTTATTGGTTAACCTATCAGTTCTTATACGAAATTTTATTGTAGGTCACCTTGGTCTTCAATAACCTTATAAATGCTATTTTCTTTGCATGCCTTAGAGTCCCTCTGGCTTTAAATTTATTTATTTTATATATATATATATATATATATATATATATATATATATATAGATTACACAGATGTTCCTTGATGCCCATGATGCTGCACAGCATCCCTGTTTGAAGGTGAAACATTGATGTTTTTTGGTCCTTTGAGGTTCCTTTAACCTCCTAATAGCTATGATATCTTACAGTCAGTGCCCCACTTTGAGCCAATAAAATCACATCTCCTAAATACCAGTAGTTGCCAAAGTAGGTCCAGGGACCCCCGAGGGGTCTAATAGGGTTTCAGGGGGACTCAGCAGAATTAAGAATAGTTTAATTTCAATATTATTGCATTAATTTAAAGATAGGACCAGCAGATGCTGCAAAAAAATTAGTGCTTTGATGAATTTTCACTAACTTAACTGATATTGTCTTCCCAACACCTTAACGATCCTGTGCTACAATGATAAACGAGGTACTGAAAGCCTTTAGTGAAAGCTTAGTTTCCATTAAAAACACTTTCATGGAGAATTCAAAGTCTTCAAAATGTACACAAAGTAGTGTTTATATGATAATATACATTAAAATCGTCATTACAGCACAGCTTTAATCAAACATCAGTGCATCAGATTATGTTTAAAAGCTCAATCTTCATAGTTACAGGTAACATTAGCTGTCAAATAAGTGTGGGATTTCCTGGATTAGTCTAAAGTTGCATTAATTATCAGCTAAGAGATTTTAAAGTGCAATAAAGTGGATATTTTAAATGGTATTTATGGGACTTGTGGGTATACCATTTAAAACTCATGTTGGAGAGCACAAATTTGCTGAAGGAGGAAATATTTTCTACATTTTGTTCCTCATCCGCACATTAAAGGTCGAGGCCTGCTGTCTGAAAAGCCAAGCCTCGCGTGCCACATCTCAAAGTTTACCCAACAGGCAGGTGGAGGTGGGGGCGGGTGGTGTAGGGTGGAGTGGGCTCAGAGCAGGCAGAGGGATCCATTCTTGTAAGCCTCCTCTATTTTCGGCCCCGATTTGCCCTCTCCTCCTCCCCCTCCCCTCCTCCCTATTATTTGTCCCGTCGGCCGAGAGCGCGGCCCCAATGAGCCCTTTGGAACGGAACGAAAAGAAGGAGCGAATTGCAGCTGTGACGTGGGCGTTGTTGTTCCATTCACTGCGTTCGCCATGGTAACGGGGCAGAAGCTGGAAGCACGCAGCCCCTCTCTCTGGACAGCGTCCTGGGGGCAGAGAGGCAGCTGGAAGTTTCTCGTCACGATCGCTGCTTTGTTTTCGTGGCGCAAAATAACCTCCAGATATCCAACTTCACGCGCGTGGAATCAGACGTGGTCGGAATGTTTGGTAATTTTAAACATTTTGCTCTCTGAAAGTTGCGTTTAAAAAAACTATTAAAACGGGAGTGATGGCTATCCTACAATAAATAATATGTAAAGTCTTCATCTCGTGTGTAACTTTTACGCAGCGTTTTGACGCACAAATCCAACACTTGTGACCCAGTGACCCAGATCAAGGTTATAAAAGTACTTTAAAACAAAGACAGAAACGTCAGACACCCCCCCCCCCCCCCTTTTTTTTTTTCTTTTAGTACAACCCAGGTTCTTCTGCCTATTCTGTGTTTACACTGCCTGATTTCTCCCTCCACTTTGTAGTACTCTAGCATCCTGCAGGACTGCCTGTATTGTTGGGCAGAGTGATTGGGGTTTCTGTACAATCTCCCGTGACCAATGAGCGGGGTGCTGTCAGGGGTAACCACATCTGTCAACCGTTCTTGGCCAATAAAGAGCGGAGCGAGGCGGACCACAGGTGCGCGCCTCTGCGTCCCCTTGGCACAGCGCCCGGGAGATGCTGGAGAGAGACGCCTAGCTGCCCCGTGGCGCAAAAGAGTTACTGTCAAAGGCAGCCTCCTTTTAACTCCAGCTATCACTCTGGCTCCGATAGTTATGGCGACCGCAACGTCCAACCACTACAGCGTCCTCAGTACCCCCAGCAGCGCGCCGCCGCCGCACTCGGAGTCCGGGAGCATGCAGCAGGCGGCAGCGTACAGGGACGCGCACACCCTGCTCCAGAACGACTATAGCACGTTACCGGGCGCTGGGCATCCGCTCAGCCACGCGCACCAGTGGATAACGGCGCTGTCTCACGGTGACAGCGGGGCACCCTGGCCGTCTAGTCCCCTCGGAGAACAGGACGTGAAACCCGTATTGCATGACAGTGACCGAGAGGAGCTGCAGAACTCCAGCAGTCTGCAGCAGCAGCAGCAGCAACAGCAGCAGCAGCAACAGCGACACCCTCACCTAGCGCACCAGCAGGCGCATCACGACGCCAGAGCATGGCGAACCAGCACAGCCACAACGCACATCTCCGGTATGGCGACATCTGAGGGCCAGAGCCTGGTGTACTCTCAGTCCGGCTTCGGTCTGATGCCGGGGGGAGAGCAAGGGGGGATGCACCACCACCCTCTGCGCGAAGAGGACCACCACAGCCACAGTCCGCACCTCAGTGAACACGGAGGCGGCCCCGGGGCCCACCAGCAGTCTCTCACACACCATCACCAGCACGGGGGCCATCAGGATCAGTCTGACGAGGACACGCCGACCTCTGACGAGTTGGAGCAGTTTGCCAAGCAGTTCAAACAGCGGCGAATCAAGCTTGGCTTCACCCAGGCGGACGTGGGACTGGCTCTCGGGACACTGTACGGGAACGTTTTTTCTCAGACGACCATTTGCAGGTTCGAGGCGCTTCAGCTCAGCTTCAAAAACATGTGCAAACTAAAACCGTTGTTGAACAAGTGGCTGGAGGAGGCGGACTCCACCTCGGGGAGCCCCACCAGCTTGGATAAAATCGCGGCACAGGGACGGAAAAGGAAAAAGAGAACCTCCATTGAGGTGGGCGTCAAAGGGGCTCTGGAGAGCCATTTTCTCAAATGTCCAAAACCGGGAGCAGCGGAGATCAACTCCCTAGCGGACAGCCTGCAGCTGGAGAAGGAGGTGGTGAGGGTTTGGTTTTGTAACCGGCGGCAAAAGGAGAAGAGGATGACGCCCGCTGGGGGACAGATACCTGGAGGAGAGGACATGTACGGGGACACCCCTCCTCGCCACGGAGGACAAACTCCCGTGCAGTGACCTCAGTTCTCAATCCCGAGTAAAAACACGGACCCCTTAAAGGAGGTATAACGCCTCCTTATTTCTTTTATTCTCTGTGCTGGACCGCTCGGAACTGGACCTCAGCCAGTTTAGATGTTGGACCCACGGACAGACACAGTGGGGACACGCAGTGGCACGCGAGCGCTAAAAATACTCATAGCAGAGCCGTATGGAGAGGTTTCATGCCGCAGAACTGCCAAACGTATCGGGGTGGTGTGTGCTAACCAGAAAAAAAAGAATAAGAAAAAAACAGCGACATTTTCTTTATGCCAGACCCAGGCGCCAGTGTGCCATCATCAAATATGTTATTTAAAAAAATAGAAGAAGAAGAGATGAAAAAAAGGCAGAGTGTGACACGGACGAGACGTGTCCGCGGGGAGAAAAAACATAAAAACTCGCTTCGGGCATGATGATTTAGTCGCAGTGAGTGTGGGTAAATAAACGCCATTTTTCCATCATAACAAAAGCAACAGGGGTTCTTCGCGGCTTGTGGCAAGAGAGGGCTGAAATGGCAGACACCTGCTGTACAATGTTTAAAATTTTAAGCCAATACCAGCCAGATAATTTATTATTATTATTATTATTATTATTATTATTATTATTATTATTATTATTATTATTATTATTGTAAAATTGTAGGTATTCGTCTAAATTTATTGTGACGACCTGGACTTATTCACAATAAAAATACAGTATTGCTTTAATATAATAAAATGTGAAAGTATTTACATTTTTACATTCCTAATTTATCAGCAAATAATAATAATAAAATAAATAAATAATAATAATAATACAATTGAGACTGAGTATTGGTGGACTTCAAGGCTTTTCCTTTTGTGCAGAAATTTCTGTGCGCCTGTTTACAGTGTGTTTTTGCTGTTTGTTATTTCTGTACTTTTCCAAAATGCTGTGACGAGAAAGACCGAGACTGTCCGGCTGGAACACTCTGAACAATCCAGCCCATTTTGCCTTCTTTTCCTGAGAAGAAGAAAAAAACTGAATATATCCTGGTACCAGCTCTGGCCACAGTGGCTATACTTCTACTACTACTACTGTATGACTCATTCATTCACGGAGAAGGCGATCTGTGGGATGTATCTTCATTCGTTTTTGTATTGCTTCGTTCGTTCGTTCGTTTGGTTGTTTGTATGTTCAGTTTCTTTTCTGTCAGTCTGTGCCAAAGCACAAACACAGACACGTGTTCTTGTGCCACTGAAATCCTGTGATTGATAACCTGATCTGATAGTAGGAGTGTATGTGGGAGGAAAAACCCACTAAAAGGTTCTTTTACCAAATTATGAAGAATAAATATACATATATATATAAAACAGAAAAAAAGAAAGAAAGAAAGTGGAAACTCAAATAAAGCTGAGGAATACTGATGACTGGAGAGGAACATTTTTAATAGACCAAAGCTTGTTAATGTGAGACAGTGTACAAAAAAAATAACAAACCTGAATGTATAAGTCTTACCTAACAACATCAAAGTAGGTCTATAACCTCCCTTTTCATCGCCAATCATAAAAAATAACCATAGCAATATTTTTATGTAACGTTTTGCAATACGCACATGGCATTTTTTATTTATGGGTAGGTATTACATAACAATTCGCCCTCGATTAAAATAAGGCCCCATATTTGTGAAATTTAAAAAAAAATACTGTAATCACACCCTGTTTAATCTTCAGCTGAATTTGAGTTTCTGATGGGTGGAGAGGAAAAAAGAGGCAAACCAAAACAAAATAGCAGTGACCTGAAATCTGTGATCAAACGAAGAGGAAAAAGAAATCAACGATTGCACAATTTCTAAATGCTTTTTGTCATTAAAGCGTATTTGTTTTCTAAAACTCTGCAGTCCTGCACGTTCATTGCGCTTCAGGGTGGAAGAAAGAAGGGGAAAAAGTCGCATTTAACTGTATTTTTTATTGTGTGCGGACTCGCATTAAAATTGGGGATTTTATCAGTTCGTCTCGGTTGTTTAAAATGTTTCACCTGCTTCGCTGAAGTGTTTGCTACCGCTGATGTGCTCTGATACTGCTGTGTGATGGATGTTACAGAAGATGCTCAGCAAGTGACTTCAAATTATTATTATTAGGATAAATGCGAAATGTGATCGACAAGCACGGCGAGATAAATTTCTGACCATCGAAGCAAAATTTAAAAAAAATGTTATTAGGCAATGAATAAATAAATAAAAAGCAGGCCTGTCTGTAAAGGATGTGAAATGAAGGTATATAGGCCTCACTGCAGGTGAGGTACAGAAGCTGATGTAACAATAGTGTTATTATGTATAACTGGGCCTGCTGCCATCAGCATGCACACTAAAAATAACCATAAACCTGTCCTATTTATCATTTTCATGTACGATGAAGTAATATACAAATAGTTTAAATGGGAAACGTGTGCAAATAAATTAACACTGAAATGTTGTGCAAAAAAAGGAAAAAGAACATATCGACAGGGTTTTTCAAATAGAGATTAAAAGGTTGTGGCTTCAGTCTAAATTACAAAAAAAATGAAGCTTAAACTGTTGTTTCAGAACCTGTGCGAGCCTTCACCAGCTGGAAATGCATTTAACAGTACATCTCTGCACTGGGTTTGTTCACCTCGTGTCTGTACTGTATGTTTTATTACACCTTGGCCTGATCGGTGGTCAAATCGGAAAGTGTCCTGACGCCACCTGGTGGTTTAAAGGAAGCCTCAAGAGCCTTAAGTTGAATGTAAGGTGGTCGATTTTTGAACGGTGAATGCCGATGTTCAAAATTATTATTTTTTACAGGCCAGTGTGTCCATTATTCCATAATCATCGATTTTCATGAATAATCATTAGGCAATTAGTTATGTGTTGAGGTTACAGAACAAGAGAAGACACACAAGCTTAAAAATGGCATTAAATTTAAAAAAGTAGGTAAAAAGTGAAGAACACATACAGATTTTGAATTTTACTCATTTTTGAGTGAAATTATTATTCTTATTATTATTGTTATTATAATTCCTTCTTTACTATAAAGATTCACAATTTTCCCCTAATTTTTAGATCCAGTTATTATGTTATTTTACTAGATTCCTGCATTTCTCCACCACAATCTTGATCAAACATACTCTAAAAAAAAAAGGTTTATTGTAGTATCAATTAAAGGGGAGATGGAGGCAAAGTTTATTTACCTGTGTTAAATTTCTAGGTGAATGGTGGTTAAAAACATTCTGACACTTTGCATTTTGAGAATGTGGAACTGGGATATCTTTATTTAAACAAACTGACAATGCACATTTTTGTAATTTCGAATATTCAATAATAGGTCAAGTTAAAGTAAATGAAAAAATATGTAGATATATAATTTGCTATCAACCTTAAAATAACAAGGAATCTGTCTAACTGTGCACCTGTATTTTATTTTACTATCATTTGATATACACAAGCTTTTATTTTGACACCACTTGAAACTGGTGTGTGCAGTTGAGGGGCAACAAAAGAGAGTGCCTGAAAGAGAAAGAAAGAGATAAGCGTGAATATTTGTGTGTGTGTGTGTGTGTGTGTGTGTGTGTGTGTGTGTGTGTGTGTGTGTGTGTGTGTGTGTGTGTGTGTAAACCTGGTTTGAACCCAGCTCTCTGGAGGACCCCGTTGCCTGGATTCCGTCCTATCAGCAAGCGACCATCTGCCCTCCTCCCGGCCCTCACGCTCCTACAGGCATCCTCTGCATTTTTCATATTTTTACACACACACACACACACACACACACACACACACACACACACACACACACACACACACACACACACACATTCAGACACGCTTAGTTCTCACTACACACATTGTCTCACCTCACATATCATGCATTCAGCCACGTGTTAGACACACACACACAGCTGCTCCCTCTGACACTGTATGCCATCTTTGACTCACCAGAGATGATTTATACTCTGGTGTCATTGTCAGTCCTGAATTGTCTCCCCTATCTTGTGTGGAAGCGATCTCCCAGGGATTTTGCACAATGGTCTCAGAAACGCAACCAGCCAAAGCTATCAAATATCATTCATCTGTTCTCGAGCTGTTTGTCTCTTCCCCTTTTCAAGCCCGCTTCGCACCCAAACCCACGCTCCGTCTCTACATTGGTGCTCCCGCAACTTGCCTTTTCTCTTTCTATACCCTGCTTTTTCCTCTCTGTTTCCCTTAGAGCCCAAAGAAAAGGGCAGAGAGCTAATCCTTCAGCATTGTTGGGTGGGCTTAGTATTGTCGTATGGCAGCAAGCACAGAGGGAGAGGGATTATGAGATAGATATGCCAGAGTATACCCAGTTCAACATGTTGATACTGAACAGTTCATGCAGAAATATTCTAATTTTTCATGCATGCAGCAATCCACACAATGACGGAAACAAAACCAGAGGAAAATATGGCAGTTATATTTAATGAAATATTAGAAGTAATCCATTGTCATACAGCATTTATCTCTGTTTATGATACATTCATAAGAATCTCTTTTTTTTTTAACCCTTGCAGAGCATGTTCTTTCAGGTCATATTCATTTATCTCACTCTCTCTGTCTTTCTATATATATATCTATATATATATATACATTTATAAATTATATATTTAGTTTGGCTTTTTTCTGGCTCACTTATTTACAGTCCAACAAGATACCACAAGTGTTTTTCCGCACGCACAACATCAAGACAACAGCGCAATGTGGCCTCTACAAGTCTACAAGCAGGAATCGGGGTAGAATGGGAACTGTGACGCGCAGGGCGGGGCTTAAACCCTGACTTCTCACCTCGAAATGCAGAGGAACACTGAGACAGACAGAGTTGGCAACAGACTCTTATCAGGAGGACTTTTGCAATTTGTACTGCCAGAGGTGAAGTCGCACGGGAGAGAGGAGACACTGATGATCAGCCGATCAGCAGGATGACTCACCTCACCCTGCTTACAGAAGATCGAGTGTCAGTTTGGTATCTCGGCTTCAAGTGAACATAAATCACTGCAGGGTGAAGCTGAGTTATTGTGTCTTGTAAAGGCAGAGTCTGCAGCAAATGTCAGACATGCAGCAAACCGCATGTATGAGCTGGAAAACTTTCCAGGTTGTGGATATACATGCAACCACTGCTGTGGATGGACATGTGTAGCTTTTATAAGAGTTATATGTCAGCAGAAGCCTGAAGAAAATCTAGCAGCGCACTAATACACCAATGCATATCATTAGTCTGACAGTGATTTTCAGACATAGAAACATAACACGTGTAAACATAACTAAAGTGCAAAATGTAGAAAAAAAGTAGAATTGCTTATCAAATTCAAGCACATCAGCCATCTTAACAAATTAATAGAAATAGCATAAACTAAATATAATATATAAATAAATGTAACATACAAAAACAGAAGTCATACACTGGCACTGGTATGAAGTAAACAGTTTAGCTTCAGCGTCCATAAGGCTGAATCTGACTACTAACATTAAAAGGCAATAGCATGCAGGCCAGGGGTTTTAAGACACCAAACCAAACTTTTCAGTTCATTAGCTTCTTAGTTTCAGTCTGTTACTCCACTGAAATTCAGCTGCTGAACACACACACTTACACATACACACACCCAGTGTCTGCTGTGTCCCCACAAAAGACTTAGATCAGACTCAGAGTTTGGACTAGCAACTTATGGCATTGTTTTATCGAGCAGAATTCAACAGCGAGGCATCATCACATTCAAACTCATGGTTTTAAAATGACATCAGAATCGTAATAGTGCCTTAAGGATCAAAAAATAAATAAAAAGCCCTCTCATCCTTTGGACTCTTTCCTCATCAGTTCCCTTCGTTATGTAGGATTGTTGCTTCTTCTTTCGAATTAGAGGTAAGTTGATGCTACATCTGTTTTTAATTCTAGTCTTACATACATGCAGCATCCCCACAAACGAAGCCACGCTTGCACATTTTGGAGACAATTCTGAGCATTTGAAAAACTCAAACATACAAAAACAACTTATTATAGCATAAAAGACATTTTTAATGTTATCCTATAAATGTGGTTATTAGAACTGAGAGCAGCAGGAGTTGTGAGCATATTTGAAAAAATTGCTTCCAGTGCTCTCTGGTGGACAAATGACTAACTGGAGATGCAGTTTTTAAAATTACGCCAAATATATTTTAGTGTAACTTACTGGCTGACATCATGTATACGCCCATTAAAGGCCTCACATTACAGTTTTTCCAACTGTAATTACTGATCACCTCCACAATTTGTTTACTGTGAGATCTGTAATTTCCCCTAAAGTTCCCTAACAGAACTTTTAGTTTCAGCAACTCTGTAACTCCGTTATGGACAGAGTGTAGGACAGGTCGAATAAAATGTCTGGGACTGACTGTGATTGCTGAGTTCACCTAACTAGCTCAGGTACAGTCGTGTGAAAAATAAAGAACACCCACACTAAGTTTTACAGTTTTGCACATCTGGTCCTTACCAGATCCTTAAATGAGGTAACTACAACCTGATGTGAAAAATAACACATGCATTATTACACCATGTCATTATTTACTTAACTAAAACTAAGCCAAAAATACAGATGCAGTGTGTGTACACCCTCACTGCTTCCACAGAAGTAGCAACCGGATGCTGTTAATCAAATGCACTTCATTAACTGATCATCAGGAAGTGTGAGCAATTCTCTGAAAGGAAAAGGTTTTGCCGCTTGTTTGCGTTAACACACTGCCAAGGAGCAAAGACTTCTGCAAAGTTCATAGAGAAGAGTTATAATGCGATTTCCAAACAATTTGAAGTCTGTCATTCAACAGTGAGAAAGATTAATCTCAAGGGGAAAACATTTTTCAGTCGTCCCAGGAGTGGACATCCTGGCAAATTCACCCCAAAGTCTGGCTGTGCCATGTTTACAGAAACTGAAAAAAACAAAGAGCTAAATCTGAGACTCTACAGGCCTCAGTTAGCATGTTAAATATTACAGTTCACATGTAGATCACAGATCACAAGACATCTGGAACAATGCCGTTTGGACAGATGAGACTAAAGTGGAGGTGTTTGGCCATAATGCACAGCACCATGTTTGGAGAAAACCAAACAAAGCAAATTAACACAAATACGTCACACCAACTGTCCAGTACAGGAGTGGAGGTGTGATGATGTTGGTCTGTGTTGCAGCCACATGAAAAGATTTTCACCACAACAATGTGAGAGACTGATTCCGTCATGGAGAAAACAATTACGTCCGATTACTGATGCTTAAAGATGGCTACTGGACCATGGGGTATACTTGGTTATTCACATCCTGCTTCTGCATTTCAGCTAATTTTTTTTAATAACAACACAGTGTAATACGTCATGCGTTGGTATTCACCTGAGGCTATATATACATTATTTTAGAATCTGGTAAGACCATGTGACTTTTTAATATGTCCTGACGTGTTTTCTGACCTTAGAGTTGAAAGAGGGTGTGCTTTCTTTATACCAGGACTGTAAGTACAGACAACAAACTTCTAGAGCTAAATATTTTTAAAATGATGTGAGGCTAATGTGCACAGGAACATAAATAGTATTTCGCCCTTTCTTCCATGCATACAAAACGTTGTCGGTACGTGCGCTTGATGAACGACAAGCGCACATAGAGCCTGCTCCTTACCATCACACACCACAATTATCACAGCCTGGCATAAATTGAACCTGTGTCTGTGTCTCTTATTGCTTTACGTAACATTTTCTGACAGAAATGCTGAAAGAAAACAAGTGCTTTTTTTCCATAATCCATTGGATACATGCTCGCACGGCTGATTTGGCCAGAGGCACCGACAAACAAGCTACATCGTTCCATCACACTAGGCTTACTAAGAAATGTAGCTAAAGATTATCAATGTGGGGTGCTAAGAGAGACTTATGGGCCTGAATCAGCCATGCACTTTGATTCAGACTGTCTTCTATCTATCGCTCTATATCTACACGATTGTTTGGCGTGCGCTCAATGCTTGAATGCATGTAAAATCTCCTAAATACAGCAGCGTACATTAAGATTTGGGGGATTTTTTGGAGGCAAAATAATTGCCTCAGTTAGACAAGATGTTAATGGAAACTGGGAGTTTACTACCTATTATGTTTTATGATTTTTCTTTTCTCAACTGTTTAAATACTGTAATATCCCTGTAATCGGATACATACAGTAAAAGAATTCACAGGGTTCCTCTAGCTGATCTTAGACCAGCAGGGTAGGAATTCATAAGATAAACACCTAGAATATTTACACCATATGACAGACGACATAATACTATAGTTCCAGCCTATCTATATTATTTATACTCATATATAATACAGTTTTTATCTATTAAATCTGAGAATGAAGTCAGATTCGTTTATATATTTACACTGAAATGTTTTCTTTCTGATGGATTCTGTACAGATCCTTTCATGTATTAAAGGTTCATTTGGTACACGCACACACACACATGCACTCACAAATACTCACACACACAGACGCAAAACGCTGCTGGGTGGTGCGAGCTGCTACGAGGGACAACAGTGGGCACGCAACAGACAACAGGTAGAAGGTTGTGGTTGCAGTTGATGTGGAGGAGTTTCTCGGCAACTGCGTCATTTACTCCTGATTTGAATGCGTCTAGTTCTCACTTTTAAACCTACATTTCTTTTTTTTCTCTTCACTTCTTTTCCAGTTTCATCTCTGTTGTACCTTTTTTTCCTTGTTCTGCAATCTTTCCTCCACTACAGTTGGCACTTTACCCTCCTACACCCTCAACGTCCCGGCCGGCGAACACCGAATACACCCCCCTGTTGTTTTCTGTTCTAAGAGGTAGAACATAGGTGGGATGCAGCTCCCTCCTGCGGCGTGCCTATATGTAGTGTGTACTATAAGTGTGTGTGTGTGTTTCGTCAGCACTTCGGCTGGTCTATTTCAGAACACTCTGTGTCCATGTCAGAGTCGTACAGCGAGTGGCCCGTGGGGTCACTCTGAGACGATGGCGGGTCTTGTGGCGTGTGAGTGTGTAAAGTGTTTGAGCGCGTATCGTCCTGGAAAGTGTCCGTGCGGGAGTAGAGGCCGAGGTCGGGGAGCTTCGAGGGCGAGTCGCTGCCCTCTGTGGTGTCGTTGTAGCGGAAGTCCTCCAGGTCGACGAACCACTCGGGCCAGAATCGTCGGCGGATGCGCTCGCAGTACATGGCGAGGTTGATCAGCTCACCTGGGTGGAACAAACATCTCAGTAGGTACAGCGCCCATAAGGTATCTCACTGAGACACCAGTGATATAAGTGAGTATAGGATTAGATCTCACAGTCCATAAAACAGCAAATAGCAACGCCAGCTGATAGCTCAGGAAACACTTTACTGGGGATTTCTGTGCAACTGCTCTAGCCTGCCTACAAGCTGCTTTGCAACCCACCTAAACACCAGTTGCTCATTTTAATCCCATCTTGGGCTGTTGTGTATACACATATAGAGCACTGCCTAATGGAAATAACACCTTCTTTTGACTAAAGTGGCCCTAACTGAAATATTATTTTCCAGTAATGATGACTTAGATTTAAAAGAAGAAGAAAACAGATTTTTATGTATAAATAGTAATAAAATGATAATTCATCACTTTTCCATTGGTCCTTTTAGGCACTGATGAGCTTTAAAGGTTAGCAGAAAAGGTTAAAAAAGTTTCTAAGTCAAAGATCAGAGAGTTTCTTATTATTAATTTTATTCTTATTCTCTTAGATAAACAAATAACTTGATTTACAGTTTAGTGAATTTCATTTTCATTTTGATGTTTCTCATCTTGCATCAGTTGATTATGATTTTCGCTAAAGGACATTGTGTTGTTTTCCTCTCATACATAGTGTTCAAATGTATGAATTCTGTGCTGAATGTGTAATTAGAACATGCAAAAGTTCACATTTCTATATTTCTATATTTCATATAAAAATTCAGAAAGAAAAAGATTAGATATGTTTCCCGTGTTCTATTATGAATCAAATATGGATTTGAGAGATTTGCAAATCATTGCATTCTGTTTTGATTTACACTTTATGCATCATCCTGACTTTTTTGGAATTGGAGTTGTGTATACTGTACATACATCACTCAAGTGCAAGTTTGCTTGAAATTAGGTAGACTGCCTTTCTGGTGAATTCACCTTTGATTAGCTGCTCTGGCCGCGATCCCGGTAGCGTCCACATAGCAGGGGCCAGGTGACCAAACACTGCGGCGTCTACTGTTGAAAGCTTAGAGCCCATAATGTACTTCTTATCACCTTAGACAGCAGACAGAAAAATATAAGTCAAACAGTGAAGCTTTCCCCCCTTGAATTCCATTTTCTTCTGTTTTATAATAAATAAACACATACTGGTAACAGATTAACTGACACCTTTAGTGAAAAACATTTAACCTGAGAAGCCACCTGTCATGGCCAAACAACTGCAAATTGTCTACCATGAACTACCCGGTTTGACAGTGATTGCAATGCTAAGTTTCTACCACAGCAGGTCAGTGTTCAGCAATCCCTTCAGTTTTTTTCCATCTACTGCTGCTAACAAAAGTGATGTCTCTGGTTATAGGTCTCAAGGCGCATATTGAAAAGCCACTGATCTGGCCCTGGGGTAAAATATGCAACCAAAATGGTGACACACACTGAGATCGAGCTTCACAATACAAAGTGATTTGTAGATTTACAAAACAAAGCAAAAAAAAAGGAAGAAAAAAAAGTGTTTTCCCACTGAAGACTCGAATGTGACCACATCTAAATCTGGGTGATTTTCTGGATTCTAAGTTTTGAATCCATTTGTCTTCTGGATAAACATACTTCTAACCTTAATGCATACTTAAATAGATTCAGTTGCCCATAGGCTGACTCATACTATTTTAAATTGGAAAAAAAACCCTCACCTAGCAGGGTGGCCAGGGTGCGCATGTCCTTCTCCATTAAGGCGTACACCTCCTCGGTAGAGAACCGTCCAATCCCGTGACCATACATCTCCCTCTTAACTATCCCACCTGTCAGGTGACTCAGGATCCACTTGAGTAGGTCACTCAGTGGACCGCTCACCGACAGCATCTTCTGGGTCTCCTCCAGGTTGTCCACCCACTGACAGTAAGCTATGGTCCTGTGAGATGCATATATATTTATATATACAGACACACAGATGCACTCATTTAATACAAAAACAATCAGCTTGAATCTCAGCGGTCCCTCACCAGTAGAAGTGCTCATCTACCATTTTGGTGATGGCGCGTGATAAGGCCTTCTCCTGGGGTGTCAGGCTCTTGTTGAGGCTCACGCCCAGCTTCTCCTCCAAGTAGTCGATGATGAATTCTGTCCCACACACTTGCTCCTGGTTGTACTCGATCCATGGCATCTTTCCCTGCGGCGAAAGCTTCCCATCAAAGTAGTTCTAGAAGAGGATTAAGGAAAGGGGGTGGGAAGATGATGAGAAAATTCTCAAAGTGGTTGGTAAATGCTGCAAAAGAAACTGAGTGACCTTTGCAGGAGAGATTATTTTTAATAAATTCATTTTATTATATAACAGACAAAATATTGTTTTTCTTTTGCAGCCACATAAACACAGTCATACCTGGTAGGGCAGGTCAACCATACGGAGGTAGGTCTCCAGCTTAAGGCAGAAAGGCGACAGAGATGGGGCGCCAGTTTTGGGCCTGGAGAACTGGTGGAGTATGATTGCATCTTTAGAGTCCAGCTCTTCCTCCTTTCTGTATGAGGCAAAGAAGGAAAGAGCTGCATGTCACATACACTCCAAGGGTTGTGAAAAAACAACAACTAAACACTAAAATGTAGAGTGTGGGTTGGGTGTGAGTCAACTGCATACATGGACATAGCACTCGTCTTCTATATTTCTACATAGACATTTAGTCCTTTGCAGTTTTCAGCATTTTTTCATTTGGATTGTGTTCTTCATCAGAAGTTTAGCCTTTTCTCTTGATGCTACATTGTAAATATGATGGATTAAGACCAATCTATCAGCCTCAAATACATCCCTGCTTTTCACTTTGATTAGAAGACTGATACCATCCTCATAGCCGCCTGTTAGTAGTCTACTTCATATTATAGCTGAAAACAGGGAAGCAATTAGGCTGTTCCCGCTTTTAGGGAACAAAAAGGAAGTCGGCATGACACAAATCTTTAGATCTTAGATGTACAAACACTTGATATAACATTAGACCATGTTTAAATTTAAGTTAGGATGAGTGTTAACCAAGTATTTTGTATCAACTATATAGAGAGTGTAGTTTTTTCTATTATTTGATGTTATTAGCCCCTCTGATGTCAGTGAGAGTGGGCATCATTGAATAGTCAGTTTTGGCACAGGCACACGGGTTTACAAAGGGCAGCCAATCAGAGGAAATCTGGCTTGGAGGGCGGCCTTAAAGGGAGAAGAGCTATTAGCTTCATACAGTCGAAGTCTGGCCAAAAGCCCATTACAAGATAAAGAACTATACTGCAACTGTAGAAGAGTCCATGAACAAAAAAATATGGAGATAGCCACCACAGTTGCTCATAAAGCACTTATTTTTGTGGTTATTGTTAGAGTAATAAGGTTGGTGTATGTATTTAGCCAGTTTTGGGGAGCATACAAAGATAGACTTAGCAGATTTTATGGTTAAGGTAAGTCTCAGAAGCACAGCACATTTTTATTTAATTTTAGCCATATTTTTTTCAAATCTTTTACTTTCAGTCTAGTTTTAGTTGGCCAAATATCTAAAGATTATAGCAGACTAGATCTGAAGCTGATTCAGGTGACAAAATATAAATATGTTGGTGTAAAAATTGTTGTGTTTTTACTGTTGAGAGTTTTTCCAGCGTCCTGTTTTCCTTGACATCAAATGTAAATTATGTCCATATGTCTACTCTTCTCTTCCTACCAAGCATTAGAATTTTGTTGCATTTCCGTGAGAAACGGGGGTCATGGGCGCTAGCTGTACCTAGTAGTGGGCAGATCGATCCAAATATGGATAGCATCAATACCAACGCTGGAACTGGTATTGGATTGATACTAGCACAAGAGGGCTGATACTCTGTTTCTATCCTCTAAGTAAGGTATGTCGCCCTCTGAATTGTGTTTTTGAAACCTTTTTGTTTTAACTGTCATGGATTTATTTACAGCGTAAAGCACACTTGAAAAAAGTCCTTTAGAGACAGGAACATTTGCACTCCAAAACGTTTCCAAAAAGCAAACAAACAAAAAACGACAACAACACAGTTTCATATCCATGAAAAGGTGAACGTTGTGTTTTTATTGTGTTAACTAATTATTGTGGAAAGTAAAAATCACAGCGATTCAGTGGTCTAAAATTTGAAAATTGATAGTGATTCGTCTCATTAGTCATGACACACTTACTCTCCCCTACATAAACTGCCTTTATACACTGAAATCAGTATTGGTACTGATATTGGTATCGGCAATAGTGGCCCAGTATTTACTTGGTATTGGATCATACCAAAATTAGCAATTTTGCTGCACTGTTTCCGGGGCCAGATCAAATTTGCGACTCTAACCTTCTGACTGAATCACTTCCATACTCTGATTGGCTCTCCGCTCTCCAGATTATTCTGATCTGGTTTTTATTATTTGAGGAAACTGTCAGTACATTTCCTCACAGTTAATGTCCTCCTGCTTTAGTTTTTACTAAGTTACTCTCTTGCTTTCGTCAGCAAAATAAAAAATGAAAATGAAAAGGTCGTAAGTATGTGCATCACGTGGGCTGTCTGCATGAAAACTGTAACATTATAATAACGAATCACCGACCGGTTAATGTCAAAACTGCCACAACCACAGCCAGACGAAAAGCAGCACATTCACGCGGAGAGGATGCAGAATTAGGACAAGGAGCTGTCCGCCGTGTAAAGTGCTGAAACGACAAACAAGCAGGCGGCTGAGTGCAGAGGAGCTGTCTATTTTCAGTGCGGTGCTTAAATAGCCGCTGACACCAGAATAGAAGAGGATCGCCTACAGCACGCATGGCTGCTGACAGGACGATGTAGAGAAAGGGAGGCAGGGGGGAAACTGCAACATATCCGCTCATACAGGTACAAAAAAACAACAACAAAAAAACCGCAGAGGAAGCTTCCGTTTCCTCATCTTAAAAGCACATCGTCAGTGCCATTTGCAGTAACACTAAGTACCCTTTAAACTGTAACATAGCACAGACCCTGGCCTGGACTGCGGGTAAATCGAAGAAATAAACTCGCTCAGTCAAAGCTTTCACCCTGAAAATGAATAATCAAGCACACAGCGCTTCTTTCTACTTTAAAGCTACCATATCCCCTCCCGCAACCTTCATGATTCAAGGTGTTTACATCAGAGGTTATAAAAGACCGACACACCACTGCAGCGTTTAGACTGGACCTAAACACCAGCGGGAGTGTTAACCTCCATCACCTCCCTCGTCCTTCTAGCAGAGACTAATGAAAGCGACCTACTGCCTCTAATGTCCTTTCATTTGGCAGCAGAGCTATGTGAAGGCCGTGGTAGCACACGGACATACAATAACACTAATAAACTATTATCATATCACTAATCACAGAAATAAGCTAGCGAAGATGGAAATCTCCCCTAATATGTGTGTGTTTATGAGGAGGAAGCTCAAGGGGTGGAGGTTCCGTTACATCACAACACCCCCACCCCCACTCACGACTCCTTCTCCCCCGTCTCCACTCTCACCCAGCCCAATCAGACGAGATTAAGTAATATCAGACCTCAGTGGAAAATACAGCTTTGGAGTGAAAATATGAGCAGATCAAATCCACACGGATTGTGCTCTGGCCTGGGAGGCCTGCGTACAGGGATCCTGAGGTCTGCCTCTCTCTGGCAGTCCCTGTGTTGTTGTTGTTGTTGGTACCTGATGGCCAGCAGTTCGTGCAGCAGATAAGCAGCGGCAGCGAGCAGAGCCCCTCCGGTCAAATACAGTGTTTTCCGCCACCACGAGTCCGAGCCCAAAGCTGACATGATCCCGCCGCAGTCCTGCAGTGGGTATGCGATGATGTACCCGTAAAACGAGAGCTGATCATCGGACCCCAGCAGACCGGAGGAGAGGCTCTGGTTCGGTCCGAGATCAGCCACACACGACCGAGTCCAGGCGAACCCGACACGCCAGTACATGCTCTCTGTCTCTGGCCACTTTCCGCCTCACCCTGGCAGCCAAGAGCTTCATCAGCGGGGGCTTCATGGGTGCACGCGGATGCAGGTGAGAGGCGACGGCACGAGGACCAGCCGACCGGACACAAGCATCCCGCCCGGAGCCCGTCCCCGTAGCGGGGTTGACTTTCTCTGAAGCCCGCTCGGAGCTCCCAGGTTATGTCCCCCTTTTTATAATTACTGTCAAGAGTAAGTGAAACACAAAAGGGTTTCCGGTTATGTTTTCAATATAAAAGTGGATTTGCGGGTCATCCTTTGCAAAATAATTCGAGTAATGTCAAGAAAAGTGCCGAACAAAAATAGATAAATCCAAAGCTAAATACAAACCATTATTAAACTACTACAAAATAATAAGGCTACTTTACTGGTGGACAGCCAAATGAATGAGTGGCAACAGGACAAAATTCCTTCCCTTTTGACAATACTTTGTATCTAACCTTTTAAAACAGATAAAACTCTTATAAATGAGGCAACAGTGCTAATAAAAATATTAGAAACAGCACAATATTTGTGGCAATAAAAGGTCACAAAAATGAACAGGTGTGCCACAGAGAATGAGAAAATATGAAGATTTGTTTCAAGTTTACTGAAGCGTAGTAGCTTTAAAAGTCGAACTTCAAACAGGCTTTTGTATCTTTTGACCATGATTAATTCTTTGGGGTTACACTTATTTTAAACTTAATTCCTTGTCGGTGCGGTTGCCAACAGATTTGTCACAGACTTTACGTTAAGGTTATGATTAAGTACTCCTGAAGAAGCACTTAAAAATAGTTTTGCTTCCGCATTTTGTCAGTTCATGTGTAATCTTGACTTTAGACCTTTATTTTGAAGGAGACATCACATAGCTTGCCATACTACCTCCGCTGCCCTTATGCAGCTAAAGCGACGTCACGGGAACTGACTGTACCCCGAAGGCGTCAACTACCTTCAGTGCTTCATTTTCATAATCATAACGTACAATTTATCCTCATTTTTAATGTCGCCACTTGGAGCCCCAGGCTGTGCACATTCCGAATTTTCTACCAGTACATGTCAGCTGTCACTCTTTGTAATCAACACTAGGGGTCCCACCACAGCCCCTGCTCTGAGCAGACACTGCTGTTGGTAAAAAGGATTTCCTATGACTTTTGTAACATGCTGGAAGAGGCCTCAATGTGCATTACACAAAAACGAAGGCCCACTTTGTTAAGTAGACAATACACAATAGACTTTATTACCATAACTGAGCTTCGAAATGAGCCTTAAAATAACATTTTCTTTGTTCTTTAACTAGAACTAGATATATCCATGTAGGATCATAGGATCACACCCTATTTTAAAGTGGACACCAACAATAGAGTTGTTGAATGGCAGGAAAAAGGCCAGAGGGCACCGTGCCACATCTGTTTTTCTTTCTTTTTTTAAAGGAAAAAAAAAGAAAAGGCCTGAAAGAAAAATAATAATAATAAGCAACAATAGCAGCACACTATGCAGTTCACCTGAATGGGACAATGTGCTTTCATGAGGGGTTCTCTCTTTAACCAGCAGCTTTTATTTTGTAAGGCTTTCAAGCACCTTGTTTTAAGTACAGCCACACACACAGCTTCCGCTGTATTACATCACAAAAATATAGAGACATTTACACACACATATTGCCACAACTCAGTGATTAAATTCAGGGAATAGAGTAAATTAAAATAAGGTACAACCAAAACTTTGCAGATAAACATTTAAAAAAATATGTTCCTTGACAAATTAAAAGCAAAGGTTTTTCCAAAAACAAAAAAAGTGTTAGATAATGCACTATACAACTAAAGTAGGGTAAATGGAAAAAATATTTACTATAAAAACAAACAGGGGCACTTTTATCTGAAGCACAAACCAGCTCATGATTTCCATTAAACTTTTCTTATATAAGCAAAAGCATGAAAGATAAAAGTAAAGTATCATAAGGCTATTTACAAGGAGGTGGGGGTTGGTGGGTTGTCATAATTCAAAACAGTAAATTCTTGTATTCAAAGAGCTCATTTGTGCCCTCATGAGGAGCTTCTCTTGGCATTTCTCCAGCCACAGTTTACCAATCAGCCAGCAGAGACACTTAACAGGGCAGGTGCATCCCATCACAGCTGAACAGGGTGATAACCAATAAGATCCACCCTGTAAGCTCAAAATCAATTAACAGGAAAAAAAAAAAAAGTCTACTGCAATCCCTGAGGAATTAAAACCCACCCAGAGTGGCCGCTCACATGTAGTACACACAGACACAGACATGCACGCACAGTGCTCGTGATCAAGTTTTGTTTTTTCAAATCCCACGGAGCTCGACGTGTAAACACTCACTCCTCTGGACTGTTCAAGGATGTCAGGATCATCACAATGACGAGTGTCTACTGAACCATTACATCTGTTCCCCCTACATTCCCTTCCACCCCCAAAATGTTCCTTGGCTTTTAAGTTCGTTTCAAGTTGGAGCCTAATCGAGACAACGTCATGGCTTGTTGTATTCGATTTGCTGTTCACTGCAGGCATTTCCGTGTTTCTCGCTCAGTCCACAAACCCATAATGATCAGACAAGGAGGAAAAGGTAAAGACACTCAGTTTGTTGGGGAGTGGGGGTTGATTGAGGATCAAATTTCTGATTATTGTGACTGTTTCCAAGTGACACTGTAATGGTTGCACTGTGACATTACAAGAAGATCCTCCACGTCGACATTATGGATTCCCACGGAAATACAGACGGCATGCTAAGACTGACTGTAGGAGTTGCTCTGGTTCCCATTGGAGCTCTGATCACTCTCACTGCAGACAGAGAGAAAAATGAAGTGCATACAGGTCACTGAGATAGACTGTGAGAAGTCCAAGTGTACAAGAACATACTGTACTAATGAAAGCAGACCCACAGCAATTAAAAACAATTAACTTGTGAAACCATTTCCAGAGAAAAGAAGCTCAAACCTCATCTTCACATGTACAGTAATTTTCTACCTACACTTTGCACAACCTTTACATATTTCTTAATTTCTATTCTAATATCTGTCGGTAGTTAGCGTACGTACATACATACATTTTTTTCCTGTTATGAGGATTAATAATAATATTTAAAGATACTGTAAACACCATATATTCCATTTCTGTACCACAGTTTGATTTATTTTTTTTTGTACCATGACACCCAAGACAAATCCTCGTTTGTGTACAAACGTGGCAATTTAAAAAAAATAAATAAAAAAAATAATACAGATTCTGATGAGACAACCGTCTACAATCATTTTCACCTGAGACTATTTTTTAATCATCTCCATCTTTTCAGCCACCTCTAACATGGAAATCCCCATGTCAGTGTTACGTCAGTATGACACTAACTACAGTGGCTTGCAAAAGTATTCGGTACAAAGTGGCGTACACGTGAGAAGTGGAACGAAAATCATACATGATTCCAAACATTTTTTACAAATAAATAACTGAAAAGTGGGGTGTGCGTAATTATTCAGCCCCCTGAGTCAATACTTTGTAGAACCACCTTCTGCTGCAATTACAGCTGCCAGTCTTTTAGGGTATGTCTCAACCAGCTTTGCACATCCAGAGACTGAAATCCTTGCCCATTGTTTTTTGCAAAACAGCTCCAGCTCAGTCAGATTAGATGGACAGCGTTTGTGAACAGCAGTTTTCAGATCTTGCTACAGATTCTGGATTGGATTTAGATCTGGACTTTGACTGGGCCGTTCTAACACATGGATATGTTTTGTTTTAAACCATTCCATTGTTGTCCTGGCTTTATGTTCAGGGTCGTTGTCCTGCTGGAAGGTAAACCTCCGCCCCAGTCTCAAGTCTTTTGCAGACTCCAAGAGGTTTTCTTCCAAGATTGTCCTGTATTTGGCTCCATCCATCTTCCCATCAAATCTGACCAGCTTTCCTGTCCCTGCTGAAGAGAAGCACCCCCAGAGCATGATGCTGCCACCACCATATTTGACAGTGGGGATGGTGTGTTCAGAGTGATGTGCAGTGTTAGTTTTCCGCTACACATAGCATTTTGGCCAAAAAGTTCCATTTTGGTCTCATCTGACCAGAGCACCTTCTTCCACATGTTTGCTGTGTCCCCCACATGGCTTGTGGCAAACTGCAAACGGGACTTCTTATGGTTTTCTGTTAACAATGGCTTTCTTCTTGCCACTCTTCCATAAAGGCCAACTTTGTGCAGTGCACGACTAATAGCTGTCCTATGGACAGATTCCCCCACCTGAGCTGTAGATCTCTGCAGCTCGTCCAGAGTCACCATGGGCCTCTTGGCTGCATTTCTGATCAGCGCTCTCCTTGTTCGGCCTGTGAGTTTAGGCGGACGGCCTTGTCTTCGTAGGTTTACAGTTGTGCCATACTCCTTCCATTTCTGAATGATCGCTTGATCAGTGCTCCGTGGGATGTTCAAGGCTTGGGAAATCTTTTTGTAGCCTAAGCCTGATTTAAATTTCTCAATAACTTTATCCCTGACCTGTCTGGTGTGTTCTTTGGACTTCATGGTTTTGTTGCTCCCAATATTCTCTTAGACAACCTCTGAGGGCGTCACAGAGCAGCTGTATTTGTACTGACATTAGATTACACACAGGTGCACTCTATTTAGCCATTAGCACTCATCAGGCAGTCTATGGGCAACTGACTGCACTCAGACCAAAGGGGGCTGAATAATTACGCACACCCCACTTTTCAGTTATTTATTTGTAAAACATGTTTGGAATCATGTATGATTTTTGTTCCACTTGTTACGTGTACACCACTTTGTGTTGGTCTTTCACGTGGAATTCCAATAAAATTGATTCATGTTTGTGGCTGTAATGTGACAAAATGTGGGAAAGTTCAAGGGGGCCGAATACTTTTGCAAGCCACTGTACAGGCAGCACTGTGTTGTTCACATTATTAAAAAAAAAAAATTGCATAAAAAAGGAAAAACACTGTAAAATGTACACATGAACTGAGATAAAAGTCATTTCAAAATCACTTAAACACTGAAAATATGTAGCGGCAACAAACCAGATGTTAAAACTAAAACTGTGTTGATCAAACCACTTTATCAAAATCTCTGTTTTTGCACCAAATCCTTGCATTTTTGTTTTATTTGCACAAAGGTCTAACCTCCCAACTTCTTTTATAAATTGGTTTGTAAGAATCAGAATACTTTAATAATCCCTAAGCAAATTATGTGAGTTACAGTTGCTCCAAAACAATAACAGTAACAGACTAAACTAATTAAATTATACAATATATTACGAAGTTTACAAAATATAAAAAATAGCTAAAATATATACACAAATGGCTCAATTTAAATATCAAGAATATTACAGAGGTGAAATATATATGATTGATATTTTACTCTACTTAATCTGTCCTGTGTGTTTTAAAATATAGGATTTTTTTTTTTTAAAGAGAAAGAAACAAGTACACTACATACCTGTTTGGAGGTGGTTTGGGTTTTGGCATCTTATTTAGGACAGCAGCTATCTCCTTTCTATCATCAAAATTTTTCCACTGGTCATACAGCTTCAGAATGACACGGATAATCTCCAGGATCTTTACAAAAAATAGACACACAAAAAACACAAGACAACGTGAGGCAACGCAACATCAGTAATGAAAACTCACAAATGTTAAATCAAAGTAAAATGGGTCATTTTCCTGTAAGTAAAATATACAGTAGTCATTGAACAAAATGAACATTTTCTTATGTAAAATCATATACATGAAGTGAATGACATGATCCGTCTGTGTCAGTATGTTACATGCTCAAATCCATAGCAAAAATATCACTTTATGTGGTTAATATTTGAGCACAAAATATTACTAGCACATACACATACAGTACATAAAAGGATAGCAGTGATTTTAATAACTAGGTCAATCTCATGACCTCGTGCTACTTAAACGCAGATAACTCATCAGCAGTTAATGGTGGCAAAGTGAGAATAAAGATGTAAAAACTTGATTTAAACAGGCAACAATGTGCCTGCCATATCACAATGTGTGGAACCTCAAGTTGCTATATGTTATGAGGCTAAGTACGAATGGGTAAAACTCTACAACACTGAAACTGATATCAAACTGACTTTGTCCATGTCGACCGAGAGCTCTGCAAACCACTGTCTGGCATCTTTCTGCTGCACCACACAGGCAACATGCAGACAGGCTGTGGGAGGAAAAGAAAAACTGATCAGGTTAAAGCTTATTTAAAATCAGTAACTATATTAGAGAACAATCTGAAATGCATGGGTACAAGTCTTACCCAGGGCGATCATGAAGGGAGGGTAGAGCAGACACAAATCTGTCCTGTACGTGTCATTCACTATTCGCCTGGTAAAGAGACATTGGCAGGGCAGGCACAGAGTGAGGACACACAAAAACAACTAAATCGAATAAACAAAAGCGACAAATGTCAAGCAGATGGTATCGTACCAGGCCAGAGGCAGCAGCATGTCCTCCTGTCCCATATCCTGCACATACTGCAACAGTGGTCTGTAGGGGTGGTACACAATCAGGCAACAGTCCTGAAAACATAGAAAAATATTACATCAATAAATCAGTAACACAACACTCAGTCAAGCCAGCACTAAAGACACAAATCTTTCTGTACTTACCATCAGCTCCAAAAGGTAAAATTCACATTCTAATATCTGTAAATACACAAAGCAGGACTGGGTTTAGGACACAACATGCATGGCAACATAAACTAGTTCAGAGAAGACTCCAAAGAAAACACATGGCAGCTTCTTACAGAGATAACTTACTCACAAAACAAATTAAAAATGCTTAAAAACCAAGACATCTGAGAGAAGACCATCTGGACAGTATAATATATTATACACCTTTAAAAGCTTGCAAAGCTTTTAAATACTATTCAACATACGTGACATAGTGTGTGTATATATATATATATATATATATATATATATATACACACATACATACATACACACACACACACACACACATACATACAGTGTATATATAATAATTAATAAAGCAATTCCAAAATTTCTCAATTAACATGCAAAATAACAATTTTATTTATCCCTCTTTGTTTATTTTCTCTGACTTATAACTTGAGGAAGTTAAGCTACCCGTTCTTGAATTTTTATGGTTTAGTAAACATTCAAATAGATAAGCAGTCACTTGTAGCACAATTAGAAATAATTAAACTTCTGATAAAAACTCCACCAGCAAATATTAGACTGCTCACAATCTACACCGCTTTTTGTTTAGAACTGTCTGTGTGCTACTCCATCATTCTCTTTTACTATGTCTGCAAAAGCAGACACAAAAATTTATGTTTATGAGTAGCATCACCTTGCAAATTCCCTCCCTGCTGTGTGAACCACTCCCTCCTTTTATCACTTTGCAGTGGCCCTCTATAAATAATAATTTACACACTTTTCTGGTCAGAGGGCATGTCAAAGCTGTGCTGGTGATGTCCCGGAAACCCTGCAGTGATGCTAGATAAATAATCTTGTGGCAGCTCACTGCATTTGCCACCACAATGTGAGATGCTGTGCACAACAACTGTGCGTACTGTAGCACACAGTACAATGCTATCTCTCAGAGTAACTGAGTTTTCATCACAAGGGTGTGAACATTAGCTGGGGAATCTCACATATTAATAGACATTAATGCCATGACACTGTGATATAGAGTAAAAGGTTCTTGTTATGTTGTAAAGCGGCATGGCGGTTAATAAATAACTTTTCAGATCAATTGAATTCTGTCCATTTTTTCCTCAATCTCTGCTTTACTAAAATATCATGTACATAAGACAACAACTTAAATGTTTTTCATGTCTAATGTCCTCAACTCTTTCTGTCCTGTGCAATTTACCATCAAAACTCAAAACGGTATTTTTGACTGTCATAAAAAAGATCACTTTACCTCTTTATATTATGATGCTGTGCCTGTTATATTAACTTCCGCAAGGATATTTTACTTACATGATTCATTCTGTAGGGGAACTCCTTTGGAAAGGCAAAGGAAAATCTTGTTTTCACTGTTTGAGAAAAATAAAACAGCATTATACAACCTACACTGCAGGAGAAAAAACACATTTATTTTTAAATTTAAAGAATATGTTGCTGAACACAGTCACTTACACACAGATGTTGCTGCAGAGATCAGCCTGGTGTTGGATACAACTCCAAATTCCTAAAAGGACAAAAATGATTAAGATCAGATCAGTTAATAAGTGGGAACCTTAAAGACAGTAAGGAACTTCGAGGCTTCGTGGCAGCACAGAAACACTCATACCTCAACTTTAGAAGCCAGGAAAACACAGGTAGGAGCCATGAGAACTGGATCTATACTTTTCAGAGAATACCTACATAGAAGAAGACAAAGAAAATTATTTGTTTGAGTAGTAGGTATTAACGTAAAAAAAAAAATAATAATAAAAACAACTATTTAAAAAACTGAACACAATAACCTAAAACATTTTATATTGAATGATAGATGTTTTTGAATGGAGTATATGGACACATTTCACTGCCACTCCCACAGGAGTATAAAAATAAGATTTTTAGTCTATTTGGATGGGATCCGTTTACCTGGCATAGAAGCGTTTAAAGTAAACAGTTGCAGTAGCAATGACCTGCTGACGCAGCTTCAGGTGTTCACCTAAAGCCTGGATCACTGAAAGACACAGAATTAAATATGAAAAGAGGTATAGCGCATTTTATTATACCAATATAGATTGGCTATAAATAACTGTTAAGCCTGGAGATGTTTTTTTCTTAAGCAAACACAGCTTACACGAACAATACCAACATAACTTGGTAGGCTATCAATTACTATCAGCCAAATATAACAAATACCATTGGCAAAGAAAATCTGTAGCTTCCAGTACTCCTCTTCTGTGAGAAACTTCAGGTCCTTCTGGCGCTCTTTCATCAGGTCCTGCTTATCCAGGACCCACTGCAGACTGACAAATACATGAAACAATATTGTTTTAAACCGCTTAGACGTCAAAACGTGAGCAATGAAGCTAGCAGGCAAGACAACAATAACAACATAAAGCTAAGCTTTAGCCGCCGGCTCTGGTGTCGCTGACAACATAACAGAACGCTTGCATGATTACGTTTTATGGCATATACAATCTTACTGAGTTTTCTTTCGGTCTTATTTATATTGACTATTTTAGATCCTAGCAGCAGTTTAGGAGAAACTGTTAGCGTCGTCATACGATGCATCCGCAAACACAGCTAGGCCTCACAACAAAGAAGGCGAATTCATAAACAAAACCGTAACATGTCGAAGTTTTAATAAAAACTTACTAATGAGAACTCTGCCAAAAATTCCCCGCCATATCGTAGCAGCTGAGGTAGAGAAGTAAGCTTTAAACTGATATTACTCGCTTGCAAAGGAGTGAATACCAGACGGAAAGTAGTTAGGCTAAGCAGAAGCTAGAGTAACATCAAAAACCTTCCGGAAAACGAAAGGGGATGGTTCCGGATTGTATTTAAAATCCTTTAAAATGTCAAAAGTGGGATTTTTTTTCTTCAGACAGTGTTGATTTGAGTTTTAAATAATTGATAATTAATTTGAATAAAGTAACATTATTCAAAGGACTAAAGCAGTCCATGTCCAGTCAATATCATTGTGTTAATGATACAGTTACCATTTACAGTAATACAGTAACATGATGCAGTAACATTTTGATATTTTATATTCAAGCTAGCCTGATTCTATTAACATTGCACTGTACAAGTAAAACAAAAATCACCAGACACAAGACAACACTAAGAAACAGTGAGTAAGTAAGAAACACATGTCAGTCGTCGTAAGTCTGTCCTTCTGTCTGGAAGTTTTTATCCACCAAAATGTGTGACTGGTATATTGCTGAGAATAATATGGGCTCTAAATTCAGATTTCAGTGCACTGCATATACACGTTGCTTTAAAGGAGGCTTTAAAAGTAGTTCAGCAGAAAATTCTGTCATTATTGTCAGTAATATTCTTTCAGCAGTCCATAGGTCTAATAAATTATTTGGCGTAAGCTTGACAGATATTTGTAGGGACATGCACCTTTTGGTTGGGGAGGTTCTACATTCCTCTTTAGGTGCTGAGGGAAGGGCTGAGGAGAATATAAGACCCCAGCACAGACTGTGAGACAAAGTAAGCGTCCGGTTTCCAGTGTTCAGCTCCATAAGTGAAGTCTGCCAGGATGAGCCGCAGTCCAGAGAGGATGTCTTCATACCGCCGTCATTTCGAGGGCACTTTGGCAGCCAGCTCTGCCTGCCAGCTGCGGGCTTCCAGTCCATCTCCCACCCGGAAGGAGACCCGGCATCGGTCAGCAAGCTTCACCCGGAGTGGTGAGACAAGGGGGCGCATGGCCCTCAGTAACAAGGCTCGACTGACCAGGTGGGTAACGTGTAAAAATGTATTTATTGGTTATTTATGTTAGTTGTGTTCAGATTTGTCTTTTTAAAGAAGTGTGAAACAAAAAATACTAACATCAATCAGAAAAAAGTTTTCTCTTCCTTTCCTAAAGCAGTACAAGTATGGGAGCTCTGTGCTTTGGTGTGTCTAAGGATGGTGAGCTGGAACTGGACCTGGATGTGGCTGCAGAGGAGAACCGGGCCTTTATGCTGACTCGTACCCACGAAAGGCAGGAGATGGTCATCCTCAATGACCGTCTGACAGTGTATATCGAAAAAGTAATCTGCAGTCCAACCATATTCTGCTTCTGTGTTTATAATAAAACCTGAAACACATACACACAGGTCTGCTCTGTTGTCTGTTTTTCTTATTCAGAAATGAACAAGAACATAAAAGTTAATATTACACATAGTGCTTCATAACCTTTTAAGATGAAATGGTAGCACATTGTACATTTTGGGGGGTTTTTTGGGTTTTTTTTACTTTTAACCTGTTTCTCATGCTCCTTGCTTTAGGTGAGAACACTGGAGTCAAAAAACAAGCAGCTGGAGGCTGAGATTGAGGCCCTGAGAAGCAGCTATGACAGATCATCTGGGCTTAGGAAACTCTACGAGTCTCAGCTGAAGGAAGTGAACAGGGACGCAGAGAAAATGAGAGAGCAAAGGGTGAGAGAGAGAGTCAAGTGACTTTTTAAGTGGCAAACTGAGAGAGCTGGTGTGGGTCCTTATTGTAGTCACCACTGCATTATTTCACTCCCTTATTTGTTCAGTTCTTACCCCTCAGCAGTAAAATATTGATGGAGTGTTGTTGTCGTCCTGGGGGACGGGGCTATGGCTCCCCACACCCTCTAGCAGATTGTTACATGGGCAAACCTTTTGAATACAAGCACGCTCATCCACACAGGTGTATGCACAGGTGCACACACGGGTGTTCACTGCTCACAGACACAAACTACACCTTTGTTGACTGCTACCTCAAAGGACATTGTGCGCTGCCGGTTCTGCGTGCTGCACTACAACATCCAATATTTAGTATTTACTGTTATTTACACTAAGCTACATTATTGCGATGGTGTTGTGTTTATTATGTTGCTCTCTTTTTTTCTCTCTCAATAGGTGATCCAGGAGATTGTTTCTTTATAAGTGCCCCTTCTTACTGTCCCTCTTCCCCTCTGTTTTTCTTTCCCTCCCCCTCTCTCCTTTTCTTTCTCCCTTTCCTGTCCCCCAGCCATGTCTATCCCGTCTGTAACAACTGAAAATAAAATAAATAATAATAGCAGAGGTCGATCAAATGGACCAATACGGCAAGGCCTTCAGACAACAATTCTGATGGCTAAAGAACCAAACGGGACAGGCAAAAAACAAAAACAAACAAACAAACAAAAAAAACCCACCAGCCTCTATCAATCTTGTACTTAGAGCTTGTTCTTGTGCTGTCATGATTCCACAGTCTCTCTTTTTTCTTTGTTTTTTTTCTTTCTTTTTGCAGAAACTCTGGTGTGGAAAATAAGTACCCTGCTGGGATAAGCTGGCCAAAGTGTTAAAATTTTATGTGTGTGCGTGTATTTGTAATATTTTGTTGCACATAAATGATGCGGTTCTTTTTCATGTTTTTGTTTTTTTGTGTATTGTCAAATGGTTTGCAACTGTGTCCTGTTTTCCTCCTTTACCTCTTTTCCCACATTGGGTAGCGCTAGCGCAGAGGGGTAGCACTGTTTTTTGATTCTACAGGAGTTTGACAGTTGTATCTGTGGCCTGTACAGGATCTGTCTTTGGCAGCCAAGGCGGCAATGTTGGGCCAGTTGGACACGCTGAAGGCAAGATATAATGAAGCCCTGGAGACCAGGAAGAAGTCAGAGTATGAGATTGAGGCTCTACGCCCGGTATGACACAATGAAAAGTCAATTTGTAACTTTGAATAAAGACACTTAGCAGCTGCTTGTGAAAATAAATTACATTTATATCCCTGTTGTTTCTGTTCTTCTCAGAATGTGGACGAAGCAACCTCAGCCCGGATTGCGCTGGAGAGGCAGCTGGAAAATCTGGAGGTTCAACTCTCCTTCCTGCAGAGAGTTCACAAAGAGGTAACACATAGCTGCCTCGTGGTTGGCACGTCATTCATATTCCCCATCAGTGGTTTAACGGGCTGTAAATTTGCTGGTTATTGTCAAATCCAGCTCGTGTTGATGGACAGAGTGAGTAAGACCATAAATATTGCAGTTATCTATTTGGTGTGAAAACTTCAGAGGAAGTCAAACAGACAAGTTCTGATTTATCTGTGGGGCAGAGTGGTAGATTTGAAAATGTTCCTAGCTCATTTAACTGTCCCCCACCCGTGTTTGTTTTTGTTCTACTGAAAGGAAATTGAGGAGTTGATCCTGCACATCTCTTCAGCATCCTCTGAATCTGACTTCATGTTTGGCCTCCCAGACCTTTCCCCTGCCCTAAAACAGATTCAGTCTCAGTACGACAGCATTGCTGCCAAAAACCTGGAGGTAAGTGGCATTGATGAAGCTGAAGTATGCCCCGACTCTGGAGAATTAGTCTCTAGATCTCTTTGCATCTCATTCTGTGTTGTCCAGGAAATGGAGACCTGGTATAGAACCAAGTTTCAGGATCTTGATAACACCTCCAGTGAACATATTCAAAAAGTCCGAAGTATGAGAGAGGAAATTGCTGCCTATAGGAAGAATGTGAGTGTTACTTTCTGTTCTTCTTGTGGTTCATTCTGCAACTTTTCTGGATACTCAGTGTACATATGCACAATTAGATCCTAGACAAAGAACATGAACTGGAGGTACTGAAGACAAGGAATGAGTATTTGGAGGCCGAGATCCGTCACAGATTGGAGAAATATAAGAATGAAGAGAAGGGCTTAGAGGTAACTAACTGACTGACTTATAGAGATATTTTTTGTCATCCTATGGCCTGATCACAACAAAAAACATACACCTCTGATGTAATTTCAACAGGAGCACATTGAGGGAATTAAAGTGCATTTGAAGGTGAGCAAGGAAAAGACTGCTCTGCTGCTGCGAGAATATCAGAACCTCCTGAATGTCAAGATGGCTCTGGAGATTGAGATCGCCACCTACAGGTGAACAAGCATTACAATAGGTTTTAAGCACTTAGAACACTTAAACTGTTAATGTGCACACACACAGATGTGGGTGTGTGGCTTTTACATCAAGTAGAAAATAAATAGTATTATGCAAAAGTCTTGAGACACTCCTTTTTTTCTTTACAGTTTGCTTCCAAAGAAACAGATTTCCCTTCTAATTTTCTCAAGGCTTTGTGAAGGTTTTCAATGTTTTTCTTTGGACATTGCCACCCTTTTTCACTAATTTTCAGTCCAGTTCTTGTACCTGTCCTTATTTGGTAAACCACTTAACACTGAGCTATTAATCATTCATTTACAACTGATAAATGAAGCCTCATTAGAAATGGCCTTAGTGGAAGGGTGGCTGTCAAGAAGGAAAACAGGAAGAAAAGGTGGAGGTATGCAAAATTACACAAGATGTGGAAAGAAAATCGGGCAACAGATCAGATGGATGTAAACCGGTAAAACTTTGGTTCAAATTGTCATCAGTTTTCCTTTCTTTTTTCGTATGTTTGTGTGTTAGAAAACTGATTGAGGGGGAAGACAGCCGATTGGGCACCATGGTCCAAAACCTTTCCTTGACTGGAGGCTTGCAACTTCCTTCCAGTGATAGCAAATGTGCTCTCTCAGCACCTTCAAAGCTGGGTGGATCTTTGAGTGATACAAGCGGTAACAGCACTGAGAGAGCTGCAGGTGCTGGCCGAATAGCAGCAGCCTCATCAGACATCCAGGCTGATGGTAACTTAGAGAAGCAGGCAACAGTGATGTCCAAGAGAAAGACGGTCCTCATCAGGTAGAGGATGACTTTGGCACGGAATGCATGACACATAAAACCTGTAACATTTTCAGCCAGATCTCTAGTGACTACACAGTAATCATATTATTCTGTCTGATCTCCCCTTTCCCAGAACAGTTAAGACAGATGAGGACATTTACGAAAGTGACACACAGGAGTGCACCATCGTCATTTCCGGAGCAGCCGATGACACAGATGAAGAATAAACCCCCAGCTCTGTGATTCTTTTTGAGTACATCTGGTGTGCCGTCATCACTCCGCTCTGCCTGGTCCTAACTCGCTCTCAGCCTCTGCTTATCTAACCCTCCTGTGTGACATGAGCATGTCACTGAAAGTAAGAAAAATAAACAGCAAGCAAAAATAGTTGTGGTTGTCAATTCAATCATAGAATTCTATCAGTGTTACTTCACTGTAATTAAAAAAAAAACCCACTCTCCTTTTTTCCATTATTTAATTCAAATAATAGCAGCAAAGCCGATTCAACAGTCATTATGTAAACTTACATGATTTAATGAAAATTAAGGGAATTATTTAAAATAACTGTTCACAAATATCTGGGACCAAGTGAAATGACCACCCACATTAAAACCAGCTGTTTGACTGTTTAAATTTTATATACACACACACAATTCCCCCAACCTTTATTAATTCCCCTCATGTGTACCCCATCATCAGAGTGACAGAAATACAAAGAAAATAAGGACAATATAAAATCATTTGGTATCACCTGACTTTAAAAAAATAAAAAATAAAATAATGATCAGCAATTCTGTAATTCTGATCGATCAATATGGTGTGTTTGTGTGATTGTGGTTCTAATGCAATGGTTTGGGTTCATCCCCAACTCCTCCAGCAAGGCGATACACTGCAAGGCTGACTTCATGTGCCAGGGCGTCAGCACTCTCCTGAAACAACACAGAGAGCCAGAGTATTATTCACAAAACCCTTCCCTTCCAGATATTTTTTAACCTCAGTAACACTGGCTTGAGAATCAATAACAGAGAAAACTTGGAAAATAGATTTCTCACCTGCGTGTCTGCCTCTGCATATACTCTCACCACATCCTCTGTGCCAGAGGGCCTCACGAAGGAGCGAGCCTGTCTGTATTTCTTCACTAAATTGTCGATGGCCTCCTGCAGGCCTGCTGGGGTCACCGCCCGCCTCTCTGCGTCTGTTGTGTCTATCACCCTGCGGTCCGCCACCTACACAAAAAAAGAAAAAGAAAAAAGATCACCCTCAGGAGCCACTATCTCTAACTGGCTATGTGCAGGGTTATAGTAGACAAACGTTTATCTAAAAAAATAAAAGCCTCCTTAGTTTGGTTCGGCACTGCTGTATCATACTATGGAATAAATTAAATGTAAAGTGCGTATTTCTTTCTATCAGTCACACTTTATATCCTGGATATAATACATAACTATACAATATGAGCACCTTGACTTTAAGTTGCCTATTTGGCAGGTCGGTATAGATGGTGTCCCACTGCTGGATAGTCATTCCTTTGATGGCCAGTATGGCTTCAATCAGCAGCATGTCAGAAATGGCATCTCCTACAGTCTTTAAAAGAAAATATCAACGTTAACAACAGAGCTCCATTGTCTGCATGAGCTCAGTTCAACATTGATGTCAGCGTGAGCGTGCCTGGTTGATGACGTTGATCGTGTTTCGCAGCAGGAGAGCTGCTTTCTTCCTCTCGTCGTTGACGTTTGTGTCCTCAGCCAGCTGCTGGATTTTCTCTTCAGCTGCCTTGCTGAACAACACCTGATCCAAACACAAACAAACGCAGGATGACACATTACTTCTGATTTTTAGCCTTACAGGTGATTTTCAGTGCATTTAAATATGTGTGCATATGTGTGTACTCACTGTTCCGTGGCCATTGGCCTCAAAGTACACACCGACATCAAACTCCTGGGCTACATGGTGAAGATGCTTCACTCCAGTCTTCGTACACCTCACTAAGACCTAATTGTCAAATAAATCTGTGAGAACCGTCCTCTCCATATAAATACTAAATAAAACACCTGAATTCTCTGTGGAATTTTTTTTGTCACCTTCATTGTGTTCTCCAGATAGTGTGTTGAACTTCCATTAGCATAAGCAGTTTGCACTACTGCTATCTTCAAGTCTAGTCCAGCCTGTGCATTCCAAGGGAGAAAAAATACAAAGAACAGCGATTCTTGGTAAGTGCGTGCCCGTATGTCATTTACATGATTTTTTTTTTTTTTAGAGTATACCTGTGTGAGCAGCTCTTTGAGAAAAGTGCTGATGAGGGTAGCCATCTTGTCTCCATCCAGCAGGTGAAATGTTCCTTCAGAGTCTGTGTAGTAATAAACTATTCGATCGGCGTCGCCATCAAAGGAACAGCATCGCTCTCCTGGGTTAATCTTAATGCCTTCATGTGAGAATGCAAGACAGGTCTCGCATATTAAAACGATTACAGTACATTCAAGTAATTTAACTGGCCCTATGCGCACCTGTTGGGGGTTTTTGCTGCACCTTCACATAGTCGGCTCCGCACTGGTGGTTCAGCCTTCCTTTGCTGCCATCATTATTAAGAGAAATTTGTAGCTCTTTCTTCAGGTGACTCTCCATCTCACGTACCTTCAGAGCCCCAATGCCATTAGCGCCATCCAGACAGAGGTGCTTCTGGTCATCCGTACGGTTGGACATCTAATGGAAAGAAAACCATGGAGGAGAGAAAGAAAGGAGTAGTTCCTGGATGAATGAATGTATCATAAAACACGTTGACACAAACAAACAAAGAGTGACTGAATGCAAGCGCAAAATAACACACGACACACTTCTGCTTCTTACATTCTTGGTGAGCTGAATGAAAGCTTGGCAGAATTTAGTGTAGTATCCTTCCACTGTGGCCTCTCCATATTTACCCTGCGTGTTTTGACAGCAGACCATGTAGTGAAGCTGAGGGGTGGTCACCAAACCATAGTCTGAAAGGACAGATGGAAAGGATAAAAAGGCAGATAAGGAGCCAGAAGAAGAACCAACAATAAAAGAACAAAAACAAAAACAAAAAAGCCAAGCAAAGAAGGAAACTAATACATTGCAAAGCATATATTTTAATGCAACCCAGCTGAGGGGCAGCCAATCACAGGAATATCTTTTAGGTATCCACTTCTCTTACCTTTGCTGTGACCACCAAGAGCAGAAACTCCATCCAGTACTGCTTGTGAAAGGCTGGCACTGCTGCTCCTACAGGCAGAGGACACGACTGTAAAGAAGCTATTCTACTCATACACACAGGTTTATATTTGATCAGTTTTTGATTTATTTGTTTGTAGTAAGACATTATACCTAGTATCTTTTCCCACAAACACATTAGCCTCCTGGCTCATGTTAATGGCCTCCTTTTCTATAATGTTCTTCAGAGCAGTGAGCAAGTCTTCCTGATCTGCATTGGCCAGCTGGGTGGCATGCTCCTCCCAGTCCTGTGTCACCATCTCGCCCATTGGGTCAACAAGCTTCACACCGTTGTCTTCCTACACAAGTACAGACATGATGAGACAAACAGGAATGGGCTGAAGTTGTAATTTATGATGAAAATAAACCATAGCTATTTGCGCTTATGAATCCCTCTAACCTCTGGGTTGTGCGATGCAGTGACCATGACACCGATGGTTGCTTTGGTCTTTTTGGAGCGCACTGTGGCCAACAGACCCATCCTGAACATGATGTGGTCCAGCTGTTTGGCGTTGGTCCTGAAGCCAGAAGTACCATACTGCAAAACAAGCCCTGCGGGCTTCGGGTGCAAAGCGGACAGCTTTGATATTTCTTGAAATTCGGCCATTGCTGAAACATATCAGAAAAGCATCAGTGGCAGAGAAAGTGTTAAGATCTTCCTTAAAAGCCCCGCCATGTTAACCTTACTTGAATTATAACATGTACAGTTATTATTATGCAATAAAAGCAGGGGATTCAAGCTACCGATGCATACCATAACACTTATCAAAAAAAATTATCTGTTTATTAACAGATAATTTTTAAAATAAACTCTTTAACAAACAATGGACTATTTAGAGGAGTTCTGAAGTTCCCTAAAAGTTCCCTGATATTGTTTTTAAATAAGGAATTCTCGAAAAATGTTCTTTGGAGAATTTTGTACAAGTCTTTGTTATTAAAGAACGTTCCCTTTGAAGTTTGTCTTTAAAGTTTCACAAATTAATTTTGAATGAAAGTTTTATGATGGTTAAATGAAGGTTTTACAAAACAAACCCTCAGAGAACATTCCTAAAAAAAAGAAAATTGCAAACACTAAATTTGTAGGAAACACTCTACGCATCTTCTCTCAAGACTCTTTTTCATAAAGTCCTAGAGGGAATCTTCAGGGTGTGCTCCCTCTAAACAATAGTTTTCACAAAATAATTTCTGGGTAACTCCTCAGGTAGTGTTCCCTGGAGGTTCCTGAAGCCTCTCTGAAGGTTTCAGAGAATTACATTTTTCAGGGAACCTTTGCTAAAAAGGTTCTTCACATTTTTTGTGAAGAAAAAAAGAATTCCTTTTACAGAAGTTTGCACTGCCAGATTAGTAAATCCAGCATACACTTTAGCTGTATTAAACAGAACTATAAAACCAAATTCATTGGAGTAATAAAGAACATCTTATTCAGAAAAGCAATGTTGTAAAATCGGTAGAAACGAGAGGTATGAATGTCATCGAGCTTGAAGTAACTCATGTACTAAGTACTATGTTAAAATGGTTGGAGCATTTGTAAAAAATTAACATTATGGTTTAGTATCCTGGCATATCTTTTACAAAAAGCTGGAGGAATAACATTAATGTTGATGTAATTAAAAGTTAGTTAAGTTTCAAGTTTTCTGATTATCACGCTGTTAATTAAGTTACATAGACACTGTTCATTAATGGTTGTCGTAGAAAAAAAAAAGCATTTCCTGTGTTAGAATATGATATGATTAAGTTTCGGGTTTCTATAAAGAGCCATGGTGGAATTTCGGTGTGTAAGCCTTTTGATTATTGGAAAGTTTTATATTTATAAGTGTAGTTTTGTTTATTCCAAGTTTTTCTGCATTTAAAAATTATGCAATTTATCTTCAGTGTATAAAATGATTGGAAAAGAGGAATGCTTTAAAACAGAAATACTTGGAATGAGTTAATTTAAGGTACTTCATTTATTTGTTTATATTCTGTTTTTCTTTGCTGGCTGGAATATTTGATGAACATGTTTGACAGCAATGCCTGTTTGTTTACTTGAAGGCAGTTTAGTAAAAGGATAAATAAATAAATACAATTTTGGCTCTAGCAAAGGTAATACCACCTGTATATGTTATGTGTGTGTGTGTCCCAGCTTTACTGTTTGAACATATTTGCAAAACAAGCCTAGCAAACCATGAAGGTTATTACTATAAAACTTTATTAAAATGCTGTTTATCATATTTAACCATATTTAATAGATTAAAAACACGGCGACTGGACTAAACACTGACAGCACTTAATGAGGGCAAAGTATAAAGCTCAATAAAATGAAGCACAACAAATGAATGGCAAAGAAAGTTACGTGCTTCTCCCAAGTAAAATAAGTTACATAAAATCGTCTCAAGCCACATAAACAAAGAGACTACAATAAACGCGTTGTGTTTAAACCAAAGGTTGCGCTGTGCAGCAGATTCGCTTAATTTTAATTTACTTACTGTTGTGTTTTCTGAAGTATCTCCACTACAGTGCAGTCAGTGAAAAGCTTCCTGGATCTAGGTTCCTCCTTCTCCCTTCTCACGGGAGACGTGGCTTCATTTCCGCGTACGTCACGTGTTGCGAATACACAGCGCATGCTCAGCCAGAGTCGAGCGTTTTTTTTTGTTTGTTTCTTTTTTATACTTTACTGTCGGTACATTTTATTTTCCTAATTATTGTATTTTTTTTCCCAGCTCATTTTCACAATGAGAAAGACAACAAAAACAAAAGTAAAACAACACAGAAGTAAAAATTAAAATACAGAAGTGATACAACTGAGGGTTCTATTTAGAGCTCTGCAGAGCACTGGATCGTGACGTCGCCGACGTCATGCATTATAGTGCCCTGACTGGGCACCTCCCGTACACTTCATATCAGACATCTCTTTCATGGATACAGGCTGCAGGACAGCTGCGAAAGCAAAATCTTTATTCCTTTGTTTCCGGAAAGCCAGCTTTTGAAATGCGACAATGAAATCTGGGTAGGATTTTACACCTCAGACACACAGAAGTCTCTGCGACTCCCTCTGACTGGCATCACCACAAGCCCTTCCACTTGCTGCTGCACCAAAACATGAAGTGCTGTAATGAAACACTGTACCATAATAAAATACATGAAAAACAATTTAACGTATGAATTACTCTAATTCTGAAAGATTCACTGTACAGTTTAGTGTAACTATAGTGTAGAAACGTAAGGGCATTATGACACTGCAATATTAAAATTCCAAGTAAAACCTTTTGCCTAATAAAGATGTATGTGGTGCTATAAGATGTAAAATTATAAACTGGAAAAGAAAAGAAATATGTAAACCTGCAGCATTAAAAATACCAAGTAAAAAGAAACTATGCAAAGTGTCTTTGCAGGGCCAAAGATCCAAAAAATGTTTTTCTGCATGAATCACAGAGCCAAGCCTCACTGGTTGCCTGACTGAGTCCCACAAATGTTTTGTTGAGAAAATGTTGCATTCTGTGTTGATCTTATAGTAAAGAATGCTAGTAACCCAGCTTCTACATTTAAATCAGCATTATGGGTGGGTAAGTACTGTACATCTGTGTGGTTTTAAAAGCATTTTATGAATGTCTGTGTACTTGAAATGGTTTGGCCTGTAAGAAAGGGGAAAGAGTTGCTGAACTAATAAAGTTTAGCCTATATGAAAGCAGGAAAAAAATGTCAACTGTGTGAGTTAAAAGTTTCAAGAGTCTAGACTTTATTGTCATTATGCAAGCATAACAAAATGAAGGCAATACTTCTTCACACAGTGCAATAAAACTTAGATAAGCTAAAAATACTGACATAAATATGAATATAAACGATATATATAAACATAATTTATGACATGCGTTAAAATGTATAGTTTGAATAAGTGTGTATATGTCTACTCACAACTATATAAAACCATTCCAGGTGACGACCCCATGAAGCTCATTAAGAGAATGCCAAGAGTGTGCAAAGCAGTAATCAAAGCAAAGAGTGGTTATTTTGAAGATCTAATTATTTCACACTTTTTTGTTTCTGCATAATTCCATATGCTTTAAGTGAAAATCTACACTGTAATAGTCATCAAAATATAGAAAAAACATTAAATAATTAGGTGTGTCCAAACCTTTTACTCATATTATATTTAAATATATGTATGTGTGTAGTTTCACACCTACTGATCACTAGTTCGGCAGCGTAAGTCACCATGGCAATTTAGCCTGGCAAGAAGTGAATCCAGGGTCAACCTTGAAGTTAACCTGGATAAGCCCAAATCTGGCTACAGGCTGGTGTCCATCTTTTTTTAAAAATAATTATCTTGTTAATAATTAAATTAAAAAACCTAGCCTAAATAACAAGAACATAAACAAGATTCACAATATCAGATAAGCCAAGGGCTCATAATAGCAGCATAAATGACTAACTTTGGTTTTACGTGAACAACAACATGGCCGGGTCTACCCAGAATGCATCGTGATTATCGAGCTCTCTGGCAGAGTTGAGCTACAAGCAAATACGCTAACTCACCATATGGCATACATCCCCAATATCATCTGCTCTGAATACAAAATACGTGATGTTCCCAAATACAAAACAAAAAAATATTGTGATCAGTAGTTTTTTGTGGTTTAACGTGTGATTAAAAATACCTCTGCCGATCACATATTTAAAAGGAGCCTGCTTAGAGCAGGAATTGTTTCACCTTCATCATCTGTCACTCCGCGTGATCTACGAGCAGCCCCGGTGGGATACAGCCCACATGCAGCAGCTAGTATGCCACCATGACGCTGGTGTATTAACCCTTTGGCGCAAATTGATAGCGATTTCTGTACTGTGACCCCCCCATGCCCACACCCCTTTAAGAGACGTGGTGATGCGACGTGTGTCACCCAACGCTGTCCGAGAAGCTGCCGAGAGGAGAGTCTGGATGGACTTGTAGACAGGTCAAATAAATAAACAAACCACAGGGGGAAGGGGAAAAGGAAATTCCCTCCTCGCTTTTCCTGTTCCCGAGCCTCTTGCGCTGCGCAGTGTTGGCGACGGGAAGCGGTGCGCAATTTTCTATCTGAGGAAAGGACCACAGCCTGAAACGGCATTTCCGAGCCGAGACTGACGGATCAAAGAGGAAAGAAAAGCCGCAATCTGACGACCTGCTTTGCACTGCGGGTTCTTCGTTTATTCAAAAGCTTTTTTTTTAATGCAACAACGAAGGAGGGAAAGGGAGCCAAAACCGGTGTTCCCCCCAACAGGGACATTTGACCGACTTATGCAGCGCTGATTTATATACCTTATTTTTCAGAAACACTGTTCTACGATTAGACGAGTCTATTCCATTGCTGGAATAAATTTCACCGGGTTGAGAAAATAGCTTTCGTCGCCAGCTTGTTACATAACCGAGTGGCTTTAGCTCTCCAAGGTGCTGAACTGAACGCTCGGAGCCTATAACAGAACGAGCCACCGGGAATTCACAACCTTGCGTAAGTCTACTCATGCAACGGCGAATATTAACAACGTGACCACACGATTTACTGCGAAAATAACATTTATCCAGCTCATTTTCTCTGCTTTCCCCCCACCCCCTCCCACACATAAGGTCGCAGGCCTATATTATCTGGGAGAGGGACGCACTCATCTCACTGAACCGCAGGGAAGAAGCTGGGTTGTATTCGTATTTTTCCCCCCTCCCCCTCACCGTCCTGTGGTGAAATAAATTCCTGAGGAGGTCGAAACAACTAGGAGAAAATGTCGGGGCAAACGCTCACGGATCGCATTGCCGCTGCGCAGTACCAGCTAACGGGATCGGATATGGCCCGGGCTGTCTGCAAAGCCACCACTCACGAAGTGATGGCGCCCAAGAAAAAGCACCTGGAATGTAAGTGTGGCCCTCATCCTCACTGCACTGACTGTAGCTTTATAGGTCCTAGGCCTTACATATTACACAGCCACACACGCAGACCATGCCAGCATTATGGGCTTGTTCGTTCCGTTTACTTAAATGGGTGTGCTGCAGGATATAGTAGCCATGGTGATGACCCCCTCTGTTGACCCTTTGTGTCCAGCGAAGATGGTGGACACCCAGGGAGAAAGAAGGAGAGATTGGGAAGGAGAAACATGTATGATTTTAAGGTAGATTGACAGACCCATTTAAGTTTCCCTTCCCCTGCTGTTTCAAAGCCACTTTCTTTTACTCCATGCTGAAACCGACTGTAACCGAGGTGGTGCAGCGTACAGGAGCCTGTGCACTAACTGGGTTAGAGTGGAGCCATTTAAGACCAATAAAGTCACAGCTGAATTAAATTACAAACCTCACAGCTTCATTGACACATCTACAGATGACAGCAGGAGCCACCTCCACAAATCATCATTACCACAAACACTGAGTCAACCCAAAGCAGTGGCACTGCTCTGGATAGTTTGATTGGCTCTTTTTCTTGTATGTCTGCCTGTGTGTTTTCCAAGGTTGTGTGTGTGTGTGGTCAGGTCTAGTCTGGTCCTGTGTCTTCTGCTAGGACTTTATATCTTGTGATCCACTCCCCTGCTGAATAATTTAAAAATCAGCCAATGGCTGTCTTGCATAATTTACAAAGCCAAAGGTGACAATGCAAAAGCTAGACTACACCAGAGAGCATTGTTTCCTCATTCTCTGCTGCTCCATGTGATAGTTTCAGTGTTTCTAGCTTTCAGTGGTGCTGATTTGGACATGTGCATGTGTGGACGTGTTGTAGCCTTTTTGTCCAAGGACATAAAACTGCTGCAGACATGTAGAGATTTCTCTATATATTTTCATTTAGTAAGCTATAACATAAACATGTGTCTTTTATTTCCATAATCAAATAGGTTATACTGGGTCTATTTCTAGGGTAATTCAACAGGGCAGTTCAACAGACTTCTGGTATGTAGGCCACTGTGCCTCTGCTGCAGTCTTGGCTGGAGGAAATTCCTCACCTCAAAACAGTAAAACACATTTTCACTATGAAGACCTATGAAGAACCACACATAGCAAAAAAATCTAATAAACAACTAAAGGCTCACTAGGGTAATTTTTAATGATCAAAACATTTCTAATTAGCTAGCTTTCAGTGTTTTTGATTAATAATATTAAATATATTATGCAACTACAGGTTTTAGTTATTGCTTGGTGATTATTAGGGTTATTCAATGCTTGACATGCATGTGTAGCGGTGGTTGTGCAGTGCAGTTGCCAAGGGAACAGATTAATAGTGTCAGGGGGCAGTGTAATGACAGAAGGGGACTCTGAGAAGAAAGAGTGGAAATGACATGCCTGTCATCACTAGACTGCAGAGGAAATCACAATGGATGTGTAGCTATTAAACTGAGACATTTGTTTTGGTCTTTCAGTACAGTTAACTGTCTGACCTTTTTAGTGACATGGTCCACTTTTATGAGAACAAATTACTGATTTGATTGTCTTCAGCAACATAATAAGTAGCCTTAGAAGAAGCAGGTGTGTAAATATGGATTAGTAAGAACATACAGGTGCCTTTCCACCCATGAATAAACTACAAACTAAAAGCTCAAAATGTTATGTGCTTTTCCTTTGGAGCAAAAATCGCCTTGTCTTTTGACTTAGATGTCTGTGTTTGATTTTATTATGAAACGTGCTGGGGTTAAATGACACACTGCATTGAATTTTGTATTTCTGGTTTGTCTAGTCATGCATGGTTATGGCAAACATAGTGAAAGAAACAATGGAGGGCATGTACAGAGTTAATGTATCCACCCAAGGTCAATGAAAGAGTAGCGTTTTCTCATCACCACAGGCACTGATTGTCCGTTTTTTAAATGTCAAATTGGTATAAAATTGCTGTTATGAAGAGTGTCCCAGTGTTCTTACCTGATCTAGAACTATGTCATACGAGCTTTAGATTATTCAGTCAGTAGTTTAGTACCTGAGTCAGCCTGGCTTTTTCCAGATGTAGAACACGTGCCCACTGGCATCTATAAACTTCACAAACTAACATTTTACATCTCCTCGATTTAAAGATGCAATTCATAAGTGGAAGGGGTTGCTGGATTAATGATATGACCTCACTTATATGCTGTGTGGGCCAGTCCTTGGTATTGCCTATTGTCAGTGACTCTGGGAGGGGGCATCTAAAGCATGTGTGAGGAAGTATAAATGCAGGAAGAAACCAAACTGCTAAGACATCAGACATCATTGAGTTTATGTTTTTTTCATTGACTGTCTTTCATTCAGCATGATTAAAAAGAGTAAAGAATCACAGACTGTAAAAAAAAAAAAATCCTCTCCGGACAACATTGCTATTCCGTCACCTGGTGCTAGCTAATTAGCATGCTAACTTAAGCAGACAGTACAATATACTAACTTACATATTTGACAACTTCAACATACTGTAATGTCCTATTTTTTAATTCTTCACAGTCTGTTTAGTTAGATTAAGTTTCTAAACAGTGTTTTAAAGAAACACTGTATATATTGAACGTGGAATATTGCTATTTTCAGATTGCAGAGTAACATGGAAGAGGCTTTATGGTGTAGTGGATTATAAGTGAAAGATCCCTGGTTTGATGCAGACCCAAAGGGAAGAGACACAACTTCCTTTTGGGTCTGCATCTGCATAAAAATTCTGCCAACTCAAACAAATGGAGCTACTTGCTGTAGGGAGTGTGTGGTGTGGGAGCACTAACTTCCTAATTTCCTGTTGTCAGCGTGAGATGAATTTACTAGCTTTGGCTAATTTTGATGTATTTAGATAAAGCAAGGCTAGAAAGTTTTCCCCTGTTTTGAGAACTTATGCTAACCTGTGCTAACCATCAAATATCTTTATCCATGCACTGTATTTCACATATAAACACTAGAGTACTGGTAGAATAGAATAGAATAATCCTTTAATTGTCCCACAAGGGGAAATTTGGGTGTAACAGCAGCAAGAAAGACACATATACAAACAAACAGTACACAAGACACAGAACAGAAACATACACAATTTTTACATATTTACATCAATGACAATGGTTACCAAAAACAGAGTACTGTACCTTTATTAAATAAAATAAAATTTAATACAGATCAGAGGCAAACCGTGGTTATAGTGTGAATCGGTTGATAAAATAGTGCCAAGTTACAGCGCTGATGTAAACATCTATGTTTGTTGGGAGCAGTTCTGATTGTACAGTCTGACAGCTGCAGGGAGGAAGGACCTGCAGAAACGCTCCTTCATGCATCGAGGATGCAGCAGTCTGTCACTGAAGGAGCTCTGCAGTTCAGTAACATTTACATGCATTGGGTGGGAGACTCTGTCCATCAGAGATGTTATTTTGGCCAGAGTCCTTCTGTCTCCCACCACCTGCACTGGGTCCAGGGTGCATCCCAGAACAAAGCTGGCCTTCCTAATGAGTTTATCCAACCTCTTCTTCTCAGCTGCCAATAAACTACTGCTCCAACATACAACACTGTAAAAAATGACAGATGCCACCACAGAGTCATAGAAGGTCTTTAAAAGCGCTCCCTGGACTCCAAATGACCTCAGCCGCCTCAGCAGGTAGAGTCTGCTCTGACCCTTCCTGTAAAGAGTATCAGTGTCGTGGCTCCAGTCTAGCTTATTATTCAGGTGAACACCCAGGTACCTATACGAGTCCACTATCTCAATGTCCACTCCCCGGATGTTCACCGGTGTCAGTGTGGTGGGTCTGCATCTCCGGAAATCCACCACCAACTCCTTGGTTTTCCTGGCATTGATCAGCAGGTGGTTCTGCTGGCACCAGTCCACAAAGTCCAGTCCACTGTCTGTACTCTGAGTCATCCTCACCTGTGATGAGGCCGACTATGGTAGAGTCGTCAGAGAACTTCTGTAGGTGGTAGCGTGGGGAGTTGATGGAGAAGTCTGCAGTGTAGAGGGTGAAGAGGAACGGTGCCAGCACAGTTCTCTGTGGGGCCCCCGTACTGCAGACCAGCGTATCAGAGACACAGCCCTGTGACATCACATACTGTGGGCGTTCTGTGAGGTAGTCCAGAGTGGTGGTCCACTCCCGATAGCTCCAGCTTGTCTCTCAGAAGTCGTGGCTGGATGGTGTTGAAAGCACTAGAGAAATCAAAGAACATGATCCTCACAGTGCTTTCAGGCTTCTCCAGGTGAGTCAGAGCTCGGTGCAGGAGGTAGATGATGGTGTCCTCCACCCCGATGCCAGGCTGGTAAGCAAACTGCAGCAGATGAAGACCTCACCAGGGGGCGCAGATGGTTTAGAACCAACCTCTCGAGGGTCTTCATCAGATGTGATGTTAGGGCTACCGGCCTGTAGCTGCTGAGGTCCTTGGGATGGGAGGTCTTTGGTATGGGTACCGGAGAAGACTCTTCTTCTCCTTGAGGAGAGCCTTTATTTCAGGATTTATCCATGGCTTGTTGTTAGAAAAACACCGTACCTTTATGATGGGTATGGTGTTGTCCACACAGAAGTTCATGTAATCCGTAATGCGGTCTGTGATGCTGTTGAGGTCATCCTCCAAAGGGCTGCAGAGGTTGTCCCATACAGTAGAATGGAAACAGTCCCTCAGGGCCTCTTCAGTCTCTGCCAACCATTTCCTAACTGTGCATTTCACAACTGGTTCTCTGTGTACTAAAGGTTTATACACAGGCTGGAGATGAACCAGGTTGTGATCTGAGCCCCCCAGGGGAGGGAGAGGTGATGAGCTGTATGTCTCCTTGGTGTTAGCATACAATAAGTCCAATGTTTTATTGTCTCTGGTGTGGTAGGTGACATACTGGGTGAAGGCGGGGAGAGTGGAGAATGGGGAGATGTGATTAAAGTCCCCAGAGATCAGGAAAAGGGCCTGAGGATGCTGTGTTTGGAGTCTGCTGGTTACAGTGTGCAGGATCTCACAGGCTGCTGCAGCGTTAGCAGAGGGCGGGACATACACAGCTATCATAATGACGTGTGTAAACTCTCGCGGTAAATAGTGTGGTCTCATGCTAACCGCTAGCAGCTCAATGTCCTTACAGCCTAGCGTCTCTTTGATAGATAAATGACCAGAGTTACACCATCTATCGTTCACAAACACAGCCAAACCCCCTCCTCTCTTCTTACCACTTTTCTTTTTTATGTCTGCCCGGACCAGATGGAAACCATCTATGTTTATGTGTGAGTCCAGAGTTAGCGTGGTTAGCCACGACTCTGTGAAGCACATCACGCTGGGTTAGAGCCACCAGTTCATCCATTTTTTTGGGGAGCGATCTCACGTTCCCCATAATAACAGATGGAATCGCTGGCCGGTACCTCCTAACCTTACTGCGACGCCCAATCCCGGCCCGAATGCCGCGTCTCTTCCTCCTCACCTATTGGGGGATGTTGGCTCGCTTGGCGGTAGGCAGAACAGCGGAGGCCCCGAGGGCTAACAGCTGATCCCTGCTGTAAACAATTGGCGGTCGGACCTCCACGCGCTCTCCGGACACAGATGCCGTAAAAAATGTGATAAAAAACACGATTGTCCATAAAATTCTGAGCTTCATTGTGGAGTAGTACAGTCCTCAATAAAAAAAACAAGAACAAGAAATACAATAACAACAAAAAAAGAGAAAAAAGGACTCGGTCAGGTCGGGAATCCATGGTACCTTCTGTTAGCAAGTTAGATGTTTCCCAAAATGTTAGCTGATTAAAACATTCTGCTAAGTGGTGCAGTGAGGTCCCATATGAGATACTGGTCACATTAAAAGCTCCTTATTTAACTTTTATTTACCATAGAAATTGTAATGTTTAGCTAGCTGTATATGCTAGGTCTGAAATTTATGTGCTATATATTTCCAATGAACAACCGCCTAAAGTATTATTGATAGCATTATAAATCTACACATGTAGCACAGTAAGCAGATGTGTTCTGCTTACCATTATCTAGAATATTCGGGCTGGTGCACGATTTTGTTGTGTAACTGTAAAACTCATTCCTCAGACTAAGATGTAGGGTAGAAAACGCACACTGAGACACTGTGGTGCAGAGAAATACACAGTGTGAGGCCTCGCAGTTCATTCTTAGAACTCGTGGATTACCGTAAGAGTCTTTATTTAGCTCAGCCAATCCTCATTATGCACACATAGGCACACCAGTTGTATGTCAGTGTGTGTTTGTTTCGGGTTATGGTACCACAACACGGCAGCATGGATTACAACCCGTGATATGGCTAATATGGCAACATAGCTAACATCCATAAACGGATGAGATTATGTATGTAAATTGATATTTATTATGAGCTGGACATCTGAGAAAATGGCTCTTGGTTAGTGCTGTGCTCATGCTGCTAATAGAAATCTAAACTTGTAGCTGTGCCAGTGACATGATAATGTTATATAATCTAATCTCAGCCATTGTGGATCCTGACTCTGTTTGTGTGTGTTTGAAAAAGCTTCAGGACAATCTTTAACAAAACATAGAGTATATTCAAATAAGGAAGGGGATGATTGGTTGAAATGATAAAAAATGAGAGAAGATTTTCTTTAACATAGACTAAATGACACTAAAGTGGGAAAATGGAGACTAAATCATATCTAAACATGTACAGTGGAAGGACTGATGTCACCCCAACCTTCATTAAAAACATCAGACATCTTTGGAGCAGCTGAAGTGTCGCTGTTACCATCTGGTGAAGCTGTACAGATGGACTGGGGTGTAATTAGTTCAACAAAGATCAAAGGAAGAGCTGTGATCATCACTGTGAACCAGCTAAAACACATTCATGGAGCACATCCACCTGCTGTTTATTTTCATTTTGTCCAGATCATCAGTTCCATCAGATTATCAGTGAAACATCCTACAACGCCACAGACAAAAAGCTGATAATGAAGACGTGTTAGGTGATGAGCAGTGTGTAGAACAGGGTGTGTGAGGTGTAGCAACCAACCACAACAGAAAAGAACAGGATCAGTGATTAGTAATAATCTGTTTACAGCACCCCAAGCATTAAAACCCCCAACCCCCCAACCAGCCTGTTGTCTGGACCCTGAGCAGCTTCATTGCTCAAACTCGTATATCGCTTCTTTTATTGCACACTCATCTGACTCCCTACTGTTCTCTTCCTTCTTGTCATCCCTTTTCTCATCACCTTGCAGACTTGTGGTCTGGTTTAATTTATAGTTTGCTCTCTACCTATTTGAAACAAGCTCAAGGTCTATTGAATAGAATGGCCTTCCACTCCCTCCATTATCACAGATGTCTGCCAATATTTGCTGCATTTCTTTCTGTATGGATGCACTCAGTTGTGTCCTTGTTGTTCAGATGCCAATGTCAGCAGGACACAAAACAATGTACAGCTACACTATGCTATGTTTAAGCGAGCAAGAACATATAAAACGAAATGTTCATCTGTTCTACTGCCACAGTGAGCACAACATATACAAAATCTACCAATGGATAGATTTCTTTATTTACACTTCATAAATGTCTGTCAGTGCCCTCTCAAAGTGTTACTTCTTCTGTTTCAACTAAACTTTTTGTGCCTACTTTTCAGCCGCATGCCATATCCTTTCTTTATTGGAAAGAAAACAAACTGATGCCAAACTCAATCAAAGCATGAACAAAGGAAAAAAGAATAAACAAACTGTTCATTATTCATTGCAGATAGGCATGGCTGATGCAGAACCGTTCACAGTTCATGTCATCATACCATTATTTTAAGCTTGTGAGCAATGCTGATGCACAGTATATGGACAAAAGTATTGGCCCACACCTCTTAATCTTTGAATTTAGGGCTTTCATTCAAGTATATAAAATCAAGTACTGAGTACTTAGCCATGCAGTCTATAAACATTTCTGAAAAAATGGGTCATTCTAAAGAGCTCACTTAAGCATTACAGAAAGTCAGTTTGTGAAATTTCTTCCCACCTAGATATTTTACAATCAACTGTAAGTGGCATTAATGCAAAGTGGAAGCACAGTAACTCGGTCAGTCGAGAACACATAAAGTCACACATTGGGGTGCTTGAGTGCTGAGGTGCATAGTGTGAAAAAGTCACCAGCGCCCACGGACATTAACATCAGCGCAAAAAGGGTGCACTGGGAGCTTCACATCATAAGTGTCCATGATTGAGCCGTAGCTTCTGTAGGTGTAATGCATGATTAGTGATTATAGCTTTATTAGTTTCAAGCCATGGACCATTCATGTGTCTTTAGTGTCTCTATCTTTATTTCTGCTTATTAGATTTTATTTATTTATTTTTTTACATTTTCAATACAAAAACTCAGTTTTCTTTTGCTATCAGCCGTGGTATGTTAGATATAGAGAATGAAAATCTTGAGTGTTCACAAGAAGAACATGAGTCTGAAATAGATTGAGAAATCACATGAGTCCAACCTTTTCAAAACCCGAATCTTTTGGTTTTTCTCAAAACAGAAAAACCAAAAGATTCGGTATTTGGGTTACGCCTAGGTTCATCTTATCTGTATCATTACTGTCAAAGTACGTTGTACCTTCTGTTATATTTTTTACTGATGCAATAGTCAGGACTCTTTATTTCTGGAGACTTCTCTGTCTGAGTATCTGAACTGGCAGCCAGGGAGAGATGACAAAGCATAATTCTCTCTCTTTCTCTCTCTGCATTGTCAGCGTGTGTCCCCCCTTATGTGAGTCTGTGTGTGTGTGTGTGTGTGTGTGTGTGTGTGTGTGTGTGTGTGTGGGTGGGTGGCTGGGTTCTTGCACCAACATTTGGTATGTGCATCAGGTATTTCTCCTGCCTCAATATTTTCATAACTGTCTGGTGCAGCTCTGCAGTGAGCACTTTGCCTCCTCACTTAATCAAAATTTAATCAGAGCAGTTAAATCAGGGCAGAAAATCTTGCAGACGTGTGTCTAAGAATAAGTTCACTTCCCTTTTAATAACATATAATAAGCTATTTAATGAAGGGTGTAGGAAAGTTAGTGAATCAGGAAGTACAGAGGATTAGTAAAAAGGAAGTGGGGGGCAGCTATGAAGAGAATAAAGATTAGAAAGGTGTTTGGTCTTTGAGACATTGCTGCAGAAGTATGCAGATGTCTAGGAGCAATGGCAGTGGACTGTTTGACCAGAATGTTTAATACAATCCTGGAGAGTGAGATGAAGCCTGAGGAAAGGAGATGAAGTCTACAGGAACCAATTTTCAAGAACACGGTGATGTGCAGAGCTGTAGTAACTACAGAGTAATAAAACTAATGAGCCATAACATGAGGCTATGGGAAAGAGTTGTTAAAGCTAGATCAAGAAGAGAGGTGATGACCAGTGGGCAGCAGCATGGCTTCATCCAGAGAAAGAGCACTACAGACGTGATATTTGGTTTGAATGGAGAAGATCATAAGGAGTTGCAGTGTGTTTTTGTAGATCTAGAGAAAGCACATGATGGGGTACTGTATGAGGAAGTCAGGCATGACAGAGAAGCATGTGAGGGTGGTGCAGGACATGTATGAGGACAGTGAGACAGTAGTGAGGTGTAAGGTAGAAGTGACAGATCGATTGAAGGTGGGGTTGGTTTTCATCAAAGCAGAGAGCCTAGAGAGGTGGAGGCATGCTGTTGAATATGGAGCTGTCAGTCAGGAGGAAAAGAAGAATACCACAGAGAAGACCCTTAGATGTAGTAAAGGAAAGCATGCAGATTCTTTTCATGACAGAAGCGGATGTAAGTGATGGGGTGAGATGGAGACAGGCAATCCACTGTAGTTAAAAGAAGAAGAAGAAGACGACAATAAGCTGTTTAAAGTTACCACAAGGTTAAAGCACTCTGTGAGAGAACCTTTGACAGATGAGTAGAACTCTTTGTTGCTGTGTTGCAGACCTGGTGTCAGCCACCAATACCACCAACGTGAACATCCCTCAGATGGCTGACACACTGTTTGAGCGATCCACCAACGCCAGCTGGGTGGTCGTCTTCAAGGCCCTCGTCACCACACACCACATGTGTGTCTATGGCAATGAGGTTAGTGAACAGTAAATAGACCATTTAACATGTGAAGCAGTTTGGTTTAAGCTTGAATCTCTTCTAATCAGGATAAAAGATCAATAGAAATGCTGAATAGTATATATTATAGTATACTTTAATATAGTAAAGTTTTTTTTCTAATTGCTGACAAAAACAGCCACCCCTTTGAAATAAATAATAAATGTCTGGTGTGGTGTGAAGTTACCACTTTAGAGAGCTGAAATTGGTCTTTCAAGGCATTTGCAGGAAGCCTGATGTTTCACAAATAAATAGAGGCTTTGACCACAAGTTAGTGGAATGGGTCCACTGTGCATTACTCCTGTAAAAGCTATTAAATAATGGAATAAAAGCTTGAAAAGCACAACAAAGAAAACCCTTACTAAAGATGTCAATGCTGTGTTGTTGGCTGTAGTTTTCAGCTTTGACTTCTACAGGAATGTTCACTGGGTTTTCTTTCTCTTTCTCAGAGGTTCATTCAGTACTTGGCATCCAGGACATCCTTGTTCAACCTCAGCAACTTTATTGACAAAACCGGATCTCATGGTAAGACGACAGTCTGATCAACTGTAATATCCTCCCTTTGTGTCGTTGTGTATCGTTCTTTGTAAATGGATAATCTGATAATAACCGCACATTACTGAACTTTCTCATCCTTTGCTCCTTAGGTTACAGATTTTAGAGAAGAACCTACATAAAGTTAGGAAAAATAGGAACTAACAGGAAAATAACAAATATCACATATCAGCTACAATCCCAGCAGCTGATCTCAGTGCTGATGGATCAGCCGCTACCCTTCCATATATACATTCAATCTAGGGTGTTGTTTAATTTGTTGCACGCTTTTCAAACCACCTCCTTTCCTGCTCCACCTTTCGCTTGGACTTAATCGGTGTCAACTAATGAGATCCATAATTTGTTGGACAAGGATAGAATTTTTGTAGTTTCATCTCTGTACACAACCAGACAATCTAAGTGAAGTACAGACTTGAAGAATTACAGCCCTTTAAATACACAGCTCCCCCATTTTCAGAGATTTAAAATGAATTGGACAAACTAACATAATTTTAAATATAAGGACTGTTTTTAATACTTGGATGGAAATCCTTCCCAGTTTATGGTTGCTGAAGTTTAGAACCCATGGACATCACCTAATGCTGTATTTGTTCCATTGCAAGGTGGCTGCTAAGCCTTTACTGCAGCCACCTTTATTGCAGGGTCTTTCCATGTACGGTTTTATTCAATAACTGAAAAATCAGGTGATCCTTTGAAGAATATTTTATTTTTTTCCTCGACAAACTGTTGCATTGCTTTTGTATTTTGGGTCATTATCCAGTCCTGAAAATCTAATTCTGGCCTTTCTGTTTTTGAGTGAAACCAGTGATTTGCACCTTGTTATAAGCCATCTTCCATTCATGAATGCATCTCTTGATAATGATATGTCTACTTTCTTAAGAGTGTCCTTTTTCTTAACTATGGAAAAAATGCTGTCATCATGCATTTTGTTGTCTTCTGATGTATTTCGGACCTTTTAGAGTTGCTTAACTGGCCAATGCATTTTTTCCTTTTAAGAATGTACCAGATCACTGATTTGGCCCTCACAAAGGTGTATTTTTAGCCAAATGACGACCTCGCTCACTTGCACTGACATCCCTTTGGGCTCTTAAAATTACAGTGAAAAGCTATGAAACCTTATTATATCAAATATTGTGTCTTGTGACTTCATTTGTCATGAAATAATAAGATGACAGGTCTCACCAGATTCATTTTAGCCTCTGCAAATGGGGGCTACATAAAAATATTTTTTGTTTGATGTGGTACATTACCACTGTGGTAATGTACAGAGGCTACAAAATTGTGCGTTCAGCAAATTATGGACCAAACTATCTCAGCTACACACGGGGAAATTGTGCTTCCTGTTATATTGACTGCTTTAGGGATACACTGTTTACTGCAGGTTCTAAAAAATATTTTCCCACTAGGACAAAAAGAGATCAATGCATGAAGTGAGCTGTTGAGAAACAAATGACAAATAATAGAAATAATCAAGAAACAAATACGAGCAGACAGCAAGAAGCCTATTAGCTTTTTGTTCAACAATCATTTAATTTTGATTTCATTTTGTGTAGGCTATGACATGTCTACATTCATCAGGCGGTATGGACGATACCTGAATGAGAAAGCCTTCGCTTACCGCCAGATGGCATTTGACTTCACCAGAGTCAAGAAAGGGTACGGTAAACACGGTGTGCATGCAGTTGCTCATAGCAACACTTGTTTGGCCATTAGCATTTTCTTTTACATGCTTTTACTTAGTGTGTGGTTAAAACCTGTGGCTCTTCTTTTGTGTAAAATACTCTCTCTGTTGTGTTACCTCAGCGCTGATGGAGTGATGAGAACCATGACCACTGAGAAGCTGCTGAAAGGCATGCCTGTTCTGCAGACACAGATTGACACACTCCTGGAGTTTGATGTGCGTCTTTGCTTTGATTTGCACACTTTTTCGCTCTTTTTCTTCTTCTTTATTTATTTGGATGAACAGAACCTCAGACAGCCCTACTTATCTCTGTCCTGTCTCCTCTCAGGTTCATCCCAAGGAGCTGAACAATGGGATCATCAATGCTGCATTTCTGCTTCTCTTCAAGGACTTGGTGAAACTGTTTGCATCCTACAATGATGGGATCATCAACCTATTAGGTTAGTAGTCCACTTAAAGTGAATAGATTGCAGGGTTTTTTTTGTTCATTTCACCGATGATAATCAAAAAAGATGGACAAGGTGTTTGTCAGTCAGCAAACCTCTTGTTTTTGTGTGTAGAGAAATTCTTCAAAATGAAGAAGAGTGAATGCAAGGAGGCCTTGGAGATCTACAAGCGTTTCCTGACCAGGGTGACAAAGATTGGAGAATTCATGAAGCTGGCTGAGGTAGCCTCAGCAGTCCTTTTTCTTTTGACTCACATAGTGACTGTAAAAACTGAGTCTGTGCAGTGTGATAATATTGTTTTTTAAATATATATATATTTCTTTTCTTTAACAGACAGTTGGAGTTGACAAAAATGACATTCCCGACATCAACTATGTAAGTTACATATCACAGCTCTCAGGGTTTTTTAATCCCACTTTGCAAGCGATGGGATCAAGAATATATAATGCATATGAATACCATCCATCTCCTCTCACACACACATGCATACACAGAAGCCCATGTCTCACCCACCACCATCTCCCCACCCAGTGTCTCCACCCAGGGGTAGTGGTGGATCTAGCAGACTCGGATGACGAGGACTGCCCCTTTAAACCTCTCGAGGAACCGGTAACCACAGAAACAAAGGGGTTATTTTGGCTGAGTGCCTGTTTACAGGATGAAGTGTTGGCACGTTGACCTTTCTTTAATTTGACAAACAAGTCACACAAAACACACAAATCACTCTTGTGTTTGTGTGTGCATAGACACATGCATGTGACTAATGCGGTGGGATTTTCTCTCACTCTTGTTTCTGGTGATTAAACCTCGGCTGGAATGTATCTGAGGAGATGATTTAAGATTTGTGTGGAGTTGTGATTACAGTTTGAAATTTCTTTGTTCTGCTCAGGCTCCCAGCAGTATCCTAGAATCTCTGGAAACCCACATGAATGGCCTGGAGGATATAAAAGGTGGAAAGAAGGGGTAAGACGTAACATTTCTTTGCAACGTCATAGTAAAAACATTAGGATAACTCTTTCTATCTCCCGCTTTTGTTTTCACAAGTAGCCAATAGAAATATTGGTAGAAACAGGTTTTGTATTTCTACAGTTTCCTTTAACCCCTCCTCTCTTTTACTCTCCTTTACGTTGATTTGGAAACACCAGTGAAGGGTGAGCATATGTGTTATGTTTCGTTTGCAGTTTACTAATTATTTAGATGTATTTACTGTCCCACCTCTCGCCCCACCCTCCCCCAGGTAATAAATGGGCACATTATTCACATGTGAATTATGAACTGGATCAATCGAATAGTTCACATGTGGAAATGTGTGTGTCGGTGTGATTACATGCGTGACCTCTGGGAGACACATGTTTTGGTAAACAGCAGGTCACCACATGTGTACTGGCATACGCTAATATGCAATGTGAATCGCTATATGAAGGGTTTCATTCCCAAGTCAAACTGAAAATGAAATAAAAGCTGGCAAAATCAGACTGATTTAACAAATCTTATGGGCTGGATTTTATTCTTGTTTTCATACTTGATTATATATTATGGTACTTTGGAAATTAACTCTTCATATGATCACATATGATGCAGTCTATCTTAAATGTTTGTTTGAATCCCCGATATTGAGTTTAAAATGATCTGTAAAATTGAGCTTTTGTCAAGCAGTTTGTTTTAAGCACATCACTTATACCTCCTCTTGTTCTTCCACTTTCAGGTCTCCAACAAAGGTAAGATGCACATTTAAAGTAGTCTGTTTTTTTCTTTAGCCTTTTATATTGTGAATCAGCACTGAAAGGGGGCTTGTCTGTCTACTTTCCAGGGATCTCCTACAAACAATGTGTCTCCAACGTCAACTCCAGCCAAATCTTCAAATGCTGTTCCCACATTGCAGCCTCCTCCTGGGGACAGTGCTGGCAGCGCTGCTGCTTCAGCTGCTCCTGAACCGGCTGAAGAGTAGGTTCCTATTTCTAGTAAATACCCCGCCAATGCAACCTTTCAAAAAACATTGGATTTTGTTAACATCTATAAAATACCATATACTTACAGTGTATCTGTATTGTCAGTATTGCCAAAAGTAATCACCACCCATCAGAATTGATCAATCCAATTCCAGCATGGTACCATGATATGATGCCACCCGTGCAACATGTCCAGTGTGAAATTTCCTCTCTATGAAATATTCCACAGTCAGCTGTTAGTGGTATTATAACAAAGTGGAAGTGATTGGGAATGACAGAATTTTAACAGACAGACAGAAATCACGAATTGTGATTTTTTGGTGTCTGCTTGCCCAGTTTAGTTTATAATTTCATTTAGTTCACATGTATAATTTGGATGATGGGTAAATGATCTCAGAAGCAAGACATTTCCCACGATGTTGTCTCCACTTTTTTTAGTGCTAGGTAACAAAATGTCACTCCAACAGTGCTATTTTAGCTGATTAAGTGCAAGTAAACTATTGATCATGTGCAGCAGAAAATTTTCACTCAGAAAAGTGTGGTTAAAACTTTATCATCTTCCAGTTCATTGCTAGATCTGGATCCACTGGCCTCTACTGGCCCTTCAGCACCATCAGCTGCCCCCACATCTTGGGGAGGTAAGTGGCCCTCCTTCCTTTAGAACAGCTGCTGGTATCATGCACATGGTTTTCGTCGCAGTCATTGTTAGAAAGAACGACAGGTAATCTAGTCCTTTTAGTGAACACGTAACAGTCTATTTTCATTGGAGTTGACTAGAGAATCAAATCAAATCCCCAGAACAAGACATATCTTCTCCCTGTTTCTTTGTTTTCTGCCTCCGTAGATCTTCTTGGATCAGGTGAGTGCAACTCCTCCTCTTTACTTCACCTGTAGGATCTGGTCCAGACTAGTCCATTCGTAAAACCTCCTCCAGGTTGCCTTGATTTTCCTGGTTTTCTTGCTGTAATATGAAATTGAAGCAACCTGGAGGCAATATATTGTTTCTCTATTTAGAAAATATAAAAATAGACAACATTGCAGCAGTGTCACATGGTTACTTCCCTGTTTGTCTCCTCAAGCTGTTCTCTTAGTCTGAGTACTCTCTTTGTTTCTCTCTGCCTTCTCCCTCCCCTCCCTCCACATACTCCATTGTCTGTTTTTGGTTTATAATGGGGGCTATTTTGGTTGATTGCTTTTTAATATCTATTTCTTGGTTATGACTGGACAATGCTGGATCATTTGGCGACTTTTAATTTGTTTAAAAATACGGGTTTTTCTTCTTCTTTTTTTTGGCCACTTCTAAATGATCTTTATTGGGCTTTATTTGGATTGACCTTTCTTTTGGCTTTTTTTTTTCTTCACTCTCACAACGGTGACTCCACTGGCTATTTTGGTTCCTCTTTTGTGGTTTATTTTGCCTCCTTTCTATGGGGATTTCAAACACCCCTGATGGTACTGGAAGAAATGGGCGATTCCTTGCTATCTGAACCCACCCTCGCAGCTGAGCCCACCCCCTCCCTTGCAGCGGCATCGCCCACTCCTGCAGCAGCAGAACCTGGAGTCTCTCTAGCTCCTCCCACTAGCACAGCAGCTGCCACCTCCCCTGGCGCCGCCAATGTGGATCTGTTGGGAGGTCAGTGGGCTTCCAGAAAATTCTCTACGAAGGAATCACTCTGGGAAGCTCAACTGTAAAACCCATCACACGATATGATAACACAGACGACTGCATGCTCAAACACGTACAGTATGTAGACAGAACTTTGCTGAATTATGGCAGTTGTTGTCTGTCCACTGCAAGCAAAGTTGTATCATCAAAAACTTTCACTGCGTACTGGATTGATGCACATCCCTATCAACTGCCTTAAAATTATAGCCCCGCATTATTTAGTTATATTTAAACAGACTAAATACATTTGATTATGGATTAACCATGTCAAAATATATACACTTAATAGCTTACAATGCTACTCAATGTTTAGAAAAACTTATCACATGAATTTTCACTTTTCATTTCCTAATGCCACAGTTCATGACAGTGTAGTAGTCCCTGCCTCTGTTAGCATCTTTTTGACGTTGATGCCCTAAAAACATCAATTTATTAACAAGATGCTGATCGTAATTTTGGCCGGCATTGATATTACTCAGCGTTAAAAGAAGGTGAAAAGAAAGAAATGCTTCCATGCAGGTTGTGTAGAAAAGATGGTTTGTGAACTAGGGTTTGCCATTTTGGAGGTTACTATGTTCGTTTTCTTGTGACGCTATTCATTGTCATGTGAGGGTAGAGTTGGGGGAACTATCAGCTACCCTGCAGCAATGCTGACTTATTTCACAAGATTAATCTGTAACTTATCACTGTCTATACTTCAGCAGGGTTATTAAAAGTGTTTCTTAGTGAGGAGACTCAATAGGTGTGCCTCTTGCTTTGGGCTCACAGAGTGTGCACATTAGTGACAGGAACACATATTGGGTGAACATGAAGGGTCTAACTACAAGGTGAAGATTGCAAAGTTTCTTCTGATAGAAACTCTACAAGATTTACAAGAAACTGTAAATCCAGACAGCGTTACCACCACAGGCCAAAGACAAAAAAGCCGGCTGACTGGTTAGGTTCCACTCCCAGGCATGCGTGGCTGTGCTGAGTGGGGTTTTTCTCATCATAGTTGAAAGGTTTGCTAGATAAAGATTTGGGGGCAAAATAGGGCATTGTTAATTTGCAGTTGATGCATCAAACCCTGTTCAATAAACTATCATTCTAGCATAGCTTTGAGAGATGTTGCATGCCAGTTGTTCTTGATCAGTTCATTGCTTGGCTGAATTTGTGCACAGCCAGGATTGTAGTTCTGGACCGTTGGCTTGCTTTTCCTGTGCTCCGTGACATAATAATAATCTACTGTATTACAGAGAGTGGTATAGTGGCTAATGTGTAGTATAAAAGATTTCCTGTGTCTGATCATGTAGCAACAAACAAAAAATCAGTCTATTACTAAAAGTACTGTGCACTAAGTGGTGCACAGGGTGGTCCGAATTATCCATGAGCTGTTATTTCCACAGCACACCGCAGCTAAGTACAGTACTGCAATTACAACTTTTGTTTCAAAATGTTATGAGCAGAATTGATCAGATTTGGAGAGGTACATGAAATCTTGTCACCATTCAGGGTTGCTCCTTCTTGGAAGAAATTTACTTGGGTAAAGTGTGTAACTATGTGGGCAGTAACAATGCTTTAGTGTCATGAAAAGTGTCATTATTTAAATTACTAAAAGTGAAATTCTGATGTGAAAAATATCTCAATATAGAATTTAAATGAATGAACTAGCTAATATGATAATAAGAATGACTAACAAGCAGTTTAGTGATGAGTTGTGTTTTAATCGTTTATCGGTGGTACGCAGTTTTATGTGATGTGCTTTTTTGGGAAAGCAATCACATTATTTTAATCCATACAAAATGTACAATCAGATTTAGACTTAATATTTCTACAGATATTCTCCACATACTCACCACATGTTCACTTTTGGCTTGTATATACACTGCTGCACTCATGCGTCCTGTTTGATAGGCCGTAATGCTTTTCTTTGATCTCTGAAAAGCAATTCTATCAAACCCTGTCACATGTCTACAGCTACAGATGGCAGCTGTAACACTTGTAGAGTCCTGGCTTATTCGGCTCTTTGTGCACTAGATTAATCCTTGCTGTAATGCCTCCTGTCTGTATTCCCATTTGCTCATTCACCTGTCAGTCATTGATGTCACATAACAGTTCTGTACGCTGCTGTTTCTAAAAGCTGAAAACAGCTTAAAAATGCTTCTGCAACTTAAACGCTTTAATCTTATGTTCTTTTTTCTTAATAGTCTTGTTTTCCTCTGGCTTTTTGACTCTCTCTTTTTTATCCTTATTTCTTCATCTGTCTCTCTCCGCGTTTCTGTCCTCTCCTGGGGTTTTGCAGAAGCCTTCGCAAGTCCTGCTCCTGCCGCTGAGGCCTCCGCAGGAGCAGCTGAAGGTGGGGCTGCTGCTACATCCACCCCAGCTGCCAACGCTGGAACTGGTGGGTGACCAACATCTGTCTGTGTGAGAGAGAGTGTGTATGTGTGTCAGCCAGTGGCATACATGAGAAAGCAACAACAACAAAAAACATGCAGTTATGCAATTCTTTCTTTACATGTTTTCTGCATGAAAACATACAATCAACACAGCAAAGCAAGTTAGCTAAAAACTCAAAACCTCAACAGGAAAGAAGCTGTGAGCTAATTTGTGATGCTAATATTAGCTTAATTAGCTTTAGAGATTTGCTGGCTTCAACAGCTACAGCTATCTAAAATAAAAACCAATTGTTTCAAAGTTGTTGTTTTTTTGTTTTTTTTAATTACACAGAGTAATAAAAAACCTACTCACAGTAGAAAAGGTACAGGTGTAACTATTAAAATAATGCTAGCTTTTGTTTGTGTACGTTGAGTCACGCTATCGTGGCTTTATATTTTCTCCTGTAACTTTTCAAAATGCGCATATTTATTTAGAGACTTAGACTTAGAGACTTAGAGCTTTTTCTTGTCATTGTGCAGTTTCTTGCACAGCGAAATTGGGTAGCTGAACCACAAAGGTGATAAAGTAAGAAGAAGAGAAACCAATATACAACGAAGGCGGAAAAGAAATAAATAATTAAATAAATAGAATAAAATAAAATAAAAACAGTGTACATGTATACATATGTGAGTGGAACTATATACATGGTGTATGTGTAGGAAACATTGAAACAGACTGGGACCAAAATAATTGCACATGAGCCAAAAATATTGCACAGAACATGGAAAGACTGAGATATTGCACATAGATGATCAACAGCAGTGTCAGGGTGGATGTCTTGGGGAAGTCTTTACACACTCTTAGTTTGCATTAAGAGTTCTGACAGCCCACGGGAAGAATGGTAAATGGTAAATGGCCTGTATTTGTATAGCGCTTTTCTAGTCCCTAAGGACCCCAAAGCGCTTTACACAACCTGTCATCCACCCATTCACGCACACATTCACACACTGGTGATGGCAAGCTACATTGTAGCCACAGCCACCCTGGGGCGCACTGACAGAGGCGTTCTTTAGTCTGTTGGTTTTGCACCTGATGGATCTGAGCCTTTTTCCAGAGGGCAGGATGTTGAAGAGGTGGTGGCTAGGATGGAGGTGGTCCTTTATAATTGCCCTGGCTCTGGAGAGACATCTTGAGCTGCCAATTAAGTCCAGGGAGGGGAGTGGACAGCCGATCACCTTCTCTGCAGTTCTGATGACCCTCTGTAGTCTCTTCTTGTCAGCTGTTGTGCAACCAGCGTACCACACAGGGATGGCGTGCACCAGCACACTCTCGATAGTGTCACGGTAGAAGAATGCAATTGTGTGAGTCAGAGTTTCTCATCAATAATTACTATATTTTACTTACATACTTTATTTTCCTAGTTAGGAAGGTATTCTTTCGACTTCTGTGCATTTCCGTAGTTTGAACTCAGAACATGGAGATAACATGGGCACAACAAAGAGTTGTTAAAATACAGGACTTTAATGGAATATATTGCTTGTTATGTTGTTTTTGTATTTCTTTTATTATGACTGTGAAAGAAGAAAATGTTATAACTTTACAGAGAAAGATGTAGATGCCTGTGGTTGTGAATGTGTAAAGGTTAATGAGGGTTTAAACTCACGTCTTTGTGCAGGTAGTATGGATTCATTCATCATTACTGCTTGGGTATGGAAGGGAAATCTTGTTAGTGGCGTTCAAGAGCAAGAATATTCATGCTTGTCTTTTGTCATCACAAGAAAACTTTAGACTTTCTGTTATGGAGAAGACTGCCTGGTTTTATTTGAAGTTCCTAACGTTATGGACTGTGAAAGGATTTAATATCCGCTCCAGTTGTTTGTCATTTTCTCTCCCATCACAGATGCTATTTATAGCTGTAACTGTTACGACTGACAGCAGGAGTATGTTGGAGCTCTGCACATTTTCACCTCCTATCATTCCCATCTGATGTTTTCCATTTCTCTGACCTCCTTCTTGTGGTTATTGCGGTACTCCTGTAACCGTTACATAAAACATACAGTATTGTGCAAAAATGTTGAAAAATAATGCAGTGAGTAGCTTCATAAGTTCACCCTCAAATCAGTAATTGTTGTGCTTGCACTTTTTCTTTGATGCAGCACCAGTTCTCAAAGGAACATTTTTCAAAGCATCTTGAAGCACTTGCTGCAGTTTTTCTGTGTCAGCCTGTCTCTCACTTTTCACTGTCTTTTTGTGTAAAGACAGACTGACGCATTGATATTGGGATCAGGCCTCTGCGGGGGACCAGATATCTAATGTCTAGAATTGACCTAAACCTTTGCTCAGTGCCATATGTCTGCTCTCTTTTGTATCAAAGTCAATGTCTAACATTCCCCTTCTCTCAATGTTTTACATTTCTTTCCTACCCCCAACACCCCCCATTTCTTCCCAAAAGACCCCTTTGCTCCCTCAGATGGTAGCACCAATGCAGCGTCTTCAGGTCTAGACCTTTTCGGCATGATGTCAGTGGAGAGCAATAACCCGGCTAGTTCCCTGGATGCCTGTTTTAGCTCGGGTGTGCCCCAGCCCTCCCCTTCCCATTCCCCTTCACCGCTCTTCACCTCCTCATCCAACACCATCACCACCACTGCAACCATTTCAGCTCCTATTGCCGCCAGCACCACCAGCCCTGGGATTGACCTTTTCAGTGGTAAACATTGGAGATTTGTGTGATCCGGCATTAGTAACTATCGCATCATACTGAGGCAGGCTGGTGTCTTCTTGACTCTGATTTGAGGCTGTTTGCCATTTTTTTTGTCATTATTTTTATGAGGGAAAATGTGCACATGTTTGCAGCTTTGCCTCTCCAGTTGAAAGAGTTTGAGCTTTTTAATATTCCTGTCTTGGGTGCGCATGTATTTGTAGATATCTTTGACTCCATGCCAGACACGAGCTTCTCCAAAACAGACCTCGCTCCCAGTGCTGACTTGTTTTCAGCAGGTACCCTTTTGCACTCAATCTGCCATCTTGCGCGTGCTCTTACTCTCATATCCTGTCTTGCTGTTTGTGTTTTTCAGCTTTGTCCTTGGGTTTGATCAGGGAAGAAAAGAAGGAAATGAGATTGCTCTGTTATGGGTCAGCTGAAAGCCACTGAGCTGTCTGAAGCATTTAGTGAATGACACTTACCTCTTTTCTTATTCCGGCATGTACTGCGTGCACTGAAACTGAACTTGATAAAAGCGCACTGTGCATTATAATGAATAGTTTCTGTGTGTGTGTGTGTGTGTGTTTAGTGTGTATTTGTGCGTGTTTGGGGTCTAAAAACATAATCTCCACCTTGCCTCCTCCAGCGGATGTGTTCAGCTCCTCTGCCCCCATCCTCTCCTCAGCACCCCCATCCAAAATTGACACAGGAGCCATCATGAATCTGTTTGGTGGTGGGTAACTCACATGACCGCCTCCCCTCACTCTGCCTCTCTTGTTCACGCTGAGGAAGCGAAGGACATAAAATGAAACAAGTGATTTTGAAACCATCAGGTTTTCTCCTTTATGATCATAGCTATTGCGATTGTTGCTGCTGTATATTTTGTTTTTGTTATTCATGTGGGTGGATACATTATTGGAGATTCGCACACAGATAGCTGAGATGAGTCAAAGTATTTATCAACTGCTAATAATGACTCTGGCTCAAGATTTTCTTTCTGTTAAACTAAAAGTGGCTACACTACTTCAGCACAATTATACTTGCTCTCATTTATCCTCTAGAAAAATAGGATTATGAGCCCAAATCTAACAACTAAAATTCCTTGCTGTGTATATCTGAGTGTTACATGTGAAAAGGCCATTTTTATAAGCAGTATGTGTGTGTGATGTTTTCATTTTCTGAAATCGAAAATCCTGCGCTCATGCTTTCAAGCCCTCTTTTCTAACTCTAAGCATTTTGTCTGACATTAATAGTGTGAAGCTGAAGGCTGATTGTTCCCCTTCTTTGCCTTAATGCTGCGATGGAAATGGCTCGACCCACTGCGACCCTGTCATGGAATGAATGGTGGACTGTGTTTATGTTTTTTGGTTGACCTGCCAGAGCCTACAGGAGGAGATGCCCCAGCTGCTGCTGCTGCCCCTGCTCCTGTTGCCCCCGGTGCTGAACTGATGTCAGGTAAATCCTCAGATGTGGAAGTGCCAACCTGAATGTGATCAGTGAAGGTTATATCATCATGTTTGTATGAAATAGTTCCCTCTCACTGCATGTATTGTGGTCATGGATGGATTTCATAACAGATATTATGAGCACAGGTCTGGAGGCTCCTGAGCTAAAGCCTCTGTATTAAGGTTTGTTTTTGTCGAGTTTAAAGTGGAAATAGACTGATGGTATTGTTTTGTAAAGTCTGTAAGCGTGGAATAAAAGAGAGAACATTAACCAGAGGTCCTCACAGACTGACTGGATGGCGTCATGGTACCGAACAAGCACGCTCATTTATAGAATTCCCCACTCAACAATTATTTCAATATGAGTCTATATTATTAATATATATGCGGTAACAAACTACTCACTCATCAGAACTTCACCTTTCAGACCATGCTCTCAGCAAAGTCAGTGCTGCTCAAGTTCCTTAAGTCCAAAGTCCTCCCCTCTACTCTCCTTCCTCTTTTAAGGACCACTTTTTTTTTGCTTTGGCTTGCTAAACAGAGGAGCTACTCTGTTTTTTTTCTGACACTTGCCAAAAACAAAAACAGTTGCATACTTGACATCAACAGGTTCACATGCATGTTCTGCAAATGACAGACAGCACAAAAGGATTTGATTCATAATATTAGTAATAATATATTGTTTGAATACAGTAAGGCTTTGGTTGATGAGTTAACATGACTTAAACATATTGTGGAACTTTTATGTGTTAATAGATCTATCGACCTTGCTTCTCCTGTCTTTTGGGCCCTGGATGCCCTGTCCAAAAAAGAATAGGTTGGGGTTTCTGCTTAGCTCAGAGGCCCTAACCTGATCATTCATCCATGGCTACAGCTGTTCATCTTGTAATAACACTCATGATTCCTTGTTGTTGTCTTGCTAATACCATAATATCACTTTACAATATTTTACTAACACTTTCTTTGATAATCTTAAAATCGGTTTGCTTGCCAGACTAGCTGTTTCGTGTCAGTGGATGTATCACTTACTGTTTCTATTAACTTTGGTAATGGTTAATGAAATGGTTTGCTGTCAGCAGCTTCTCTTTGGATTGTATTTATTAACTTTTAACAGCAACATACATCAACATTGTTTGTGCCACACAAAATGGTGCATGTTTCTGCTGGCTTGGTTTTTGCTTCAGTTTCATGATAACAGCATCACATTTTGCTTATGATGACTTATATTCTTCGGAAAATCCTCCAATCTTTCTCACCTTTCAATACTTGATCCCTGCTTATGTGGTTCCTGGTCCTCTCCTTTTGTGCTGCTGGTCTCATATTATATAACTAATGGTCTGCAATACTTCTGCTTTAAGGCTTAACTCTTTCTCTTTTCCTTCCTTTCTATCAACCATACAATAACCTCCTTAGAAAAAAAACACTCTATTGAAACCTCATTGCATTTTCCCCCCTCTCTCTTTGGCATCTGTGCTTTTTTTTTTTACTCTCCTCTCTTTCTCTCTCCCTCGCTCTCTTTCTCCATCTGGCTCTTGGGCTGGCTCATTTCTTGCTTCCTGCCATTTGATTGGGTGAGTCCCCTTGCTCTTTAACACGCTAATTTCCCACAGTGCACTGCATTGCGGTGGTGCAAGGCAAGCTCAGCTGCACTTTCTCCTGAAACACCAGATGCTTGACGGTTATGAGGACTGTGTGAAGTAGCAGTTATTATTCAGTGCTTCTTTAGCATTTAACCCAGCTTCATTCTAGCTTCAGTGCTTCTGCCCTCATGCCAGTTTCTGCAGCAGTCACAAACTCATGGGAAAACTACATTAACGGTCGCATTCTTGACATCATGTTTGATGCTATGCAGAAGCAAGCTCAGGTTTATATCTGTCCCACATATATATGTACTTTTAAAGTTCTTTATCTTACTGCAATTGATCATAACAGATGTCTCCTGAGTCATATATTCGATGGTTTTATGTTATATTCTATTTCACATGATTGAAATTCACTAAGATTTAGTATTTTCCAAAAAGAAACCATATGTCGTATTTTAAATGAACCAACTCTTCCTCAGTAGGTTACATTTCAATGCTCTCTTTTCGCTGTTGTCATGGAGACATCTGTTGGTTGTCATGGTAATATCCCAAGTAATAAGAAGGCCTGCTCTTGAGTTGTAGTAGAGTGTGAGAATTGCTTGTAGTGAAGGATACTAATATCTCCCTCCCCTGTCCATCTTCTCCCTTCCCTGTTGCACCTCCTCCCTGCTGTAGTATTTGATGGCCTAGGGGATGTAATGAAGCCCACAGTGACTCCCCAGGCTGGGGATGTTGACACCTCTATGGCTAACATGGCAAGTAGTAAGTAGAGTTTTAGATTTCTAGATTTCTGGACTATGTAATGCAGTAAATTAACATTTTGAGAAATATGCTTGTTTGTTCTCCAGCAGAGATTCTTAAATTGCAAGGTTTGCTTTATTTATTCATTCTAAATAAATTGTGAAAGGCTTGAGAGTTACTTCTTTACATATTAAACAAAAGAGAAAAGCAGTCTTGGGAACGTTAGATGTGCTGGCAGTCACATTTTCTTTTATATTTAACAGAGCCAAACCTATTTATGGTATACATGCCCAAAATGCTAACTAAGTAATTTGAATACTTATAATTTTGTTACAATGTAAAACATTTGGGAATTTGGTGAAATGAATTTTATTTGAGTGGCGTACAATCATTACATTTATTCAATATTCAGTTCAAATCAGTTATATTTCTATAGGACCAAATCACATCAACAATCACCTTAAGTTGCTTTATTTTGTATGGTAAAGACTCTATAAAATTACAGAGAAAGCACCAATCATCAGATGACCACCTATGAGCAAGTGCTTGGTGACAGTGGGAAGGAAAAACTCCCTTTTAAAAGGAAGAAACCTCTGATAGCACCAAACTCACAGAGTGAGTTGCTTAAAGTTTATGAGGGCAAAGAGTCATTTTTTGAGTGTGTGACTCCATCTGACACTTAGTTCACAATTTAAAAAAAAGTCAAGTAAAAATAGCAGCAGTAGCTCTAACTCCCCTATAAACCACAAATATGTTTCTTTACACTTAAAATTATTTATGAAAGTAAATCATTCTTGTGAACTTTAAGAGTGCTTGTGTTAAAGATAAGCCAACTTATTAATCTTTCCACCTCTGTTAAAAGAAAGCAAAGAAACTCATCTACTAAAATGGCAAACATCTACTTTAACTGACTTTCTGTCTTGTAACTTAGAAATCACTGCAGTAAATTACAAGTTACAAATGATGCGACAGATTTTTTTGCAGTACCTTTTTTCTCTCTTTCTTTCCTTCCAAGATCTCACAATGGGAACTCCAGCGGCCCCTCAGGTAGCTCCCCCAAGTTGGGGTGCTCCGATGGTAAATGTTGTCTGTGTCTTAAAGCATGGAGTGGAGCCGCATGCCAGCGACAGATAGGGCAAACCTGTAGCAGCAGTCACAAGTGTCGCCTTCATCACCATATGGAAAAGAAACAGGAAAAAAAAAACTTATAACAAATGCTTATGTTTTGGAGATTTGTCCTCTTTCTTTTCAATATGGCCCAGCTCTCCAGGTTCCAGGTGTACCATAAAGCTAGGAAGCAGGGCATAAATTTAATTCAGCCTAATGTGTGTTTCTGGAATATTTACTGGAGAGTGATGAAGGGGGAAGTGATAGTACTGCATTAAGAAGCTGTTGCTTGGAAACAGCTATTAATTTTTGAGTTTTCTTTGAAACCTGATTGAGTTGAGGCAAACCTGGACATTGCAGTTGGTTTGACGCTTCCATCTGAAGGCTACATGAAACAAGCTTCACTGCTCTCTGAACCCCTGTTCATATGCAAATAGACAACAAAAACTGAAGATGAAGTTGGGCTTTCTGTTGTGGCGTGTCCTCGTTTCTTGTGTGCCAGTTTGTTTTGTCCAGCATTCGGTGTGTCTGTCCTTTTTTTTTTACCTTAAATTTTTGTTTTCTGTGTTCATTTTGCCATATTTTCATCTGAAATGTAGTATAGTAACATCCCACCTCCTCCTCTCCATCCCCTCTCGTCCACACCTTTAGACCATACCCATGGGTGTCAGTCCTTTTATGGGGATTCACCCTAGCTTCACCATGGTAAGACCTCCAGTCCAGTCTAGTAATGCCCAGGCAGGACATTACTGGATAACTAATGGACAATCACCCCCTTTGGGTGGCCCTCACACACCCATAAAATAACAGACATCTAGTTTTATTGACTCTTTTCCATTCCATCAGGCACCAGTTGCTGGAGCTCCCATGATGCCAATGGCGAGACCAGGCTTCCCAGCCGCTGGGGTGACCCCAGGAGCACCGGTAACACACTTGATTTTTTTTTTTTTACAATGGAAAATATTATTATTTGCACAGGTTACAATGACAAAAGAAGGAATATGAGTGCTAAAATAAGGTGTTTTACAGATGTCTCCTGGAATCGCCCAGAGCCCCAGGAAGCCTCCACCACCCAGGAACGCTCTGGATGACCTCAATATTAAGGACTTCATGTAGACTGACTGATCCAGAAACCCCCAAGGTACACATCTTTACTGATAGTATGCTGAAACTGCAGATTCCTCTCATTACGGATAACATTCGTATAGTTTTTCTCTGTAGAACAGGCTGGGGTTTCAGCATAACAGTAATCTACAGCACTACTACCATCAGTTATTCTGCTTAAGATGTAGACATGCTTGTTGCTTGTTGTAAACCTGTTGTGCAATTGCTAAACTAAAATATCTCATATGTCATGAAATAGCAAAGCATAAGGAGAAGAATTTGAGCCTTAAACAATAACCACATGCAAGTTCAATTTGATGCTGGAAAAGTGGTTCCCAGACCTGAAGATAAAATTAAGGGTGGTTTTTCTGAGTTTTTTTTTTTCTGTAAACAGACAGAAGTCACTGGCAAATATCAAGATTTTTTCTGAAAGTAGACTTCACAAATTTTAAGTGATCAGCATTCACAAAACAAAATGTGCTAAAAGCTGCTTTGGATTGGGATCCACAACAGTACCGATAAGGTAAAGAAACCAAATGTGTGACATTATGGTTAGGGAAAACATCTTGTGACAGTTAAATCAGATATCACATGCCAGTTTCATGCTGTTTAATAATAATAATGCAATATGTTGTGTCTGCTAACACATTCCTCTGACAGAAAGCTAAAACAAGACCATGTTCTTTCTCTGTGTAGGTTTGTCATCGTGTCTGGAGCTCTGTGGAAGTGGATGTCTGCACCCCCCCCCCCCCCCCTTTTTTCTCAGCCTCTTCAGCCAGCCATCAACTCTTCGATCTTTGCCCCCCCACGACCCCTGAAAGCAACCTGCCCTCTTTATCTAATGTTGTAGCACAACTGTGAATGTGAACCCTAGATACAGAAAAAGAGAATTCCGTTTATGTGTGTGTGGGTGTGTGTGTTATTCAGTGTTAACATTTACTTAATATACTACAGAAAAATTAACAAAAAAAATCAGTAAATGTGTATTTAGATTCATTCTGGATTTTGGCGTATCAGCTGACTTGGAATGGTGGATATATGTTGGTTTCTTTGCGCATCTCCCAGACGAGGACTGTGTTGTTCAATGTGGACTGTGTTCGGTGTAACTTCACTGGCCAACTCCCACTCCTCTATCTCTGTTGTTCAGACTAATACTGTTTATTGTCATTAAAGACTTGGTTGTACCCATATATATCTGATGGCCATCCATCCTACCTGTCTACTTCAAGTTTTTTTGGACAAAAGCTCCTTATCAAAATGTACTTAAACACCACTTGCACTGCAAATCTGGGCTTATCACTAAAGACATTAAACAGTGTTTCGTTTCATTTTCACATTATCTTTTTTTAGGGATTGTATGAAACATGCAAAAATTGACATATGCATTTTAGACTATTTTAAATGACAGATTATACATATTTTCTTTATTTTAAGTGAAAAAGTGTATCATATATTTTTAGTTACATTAAATTATATGGTTGGATAAAAATGCAAGTAGACTAAAAAGTTTCCCACTTTGTACATACCTCTGAAGCTGTAACAAATATTGAGTGGAAATGTTGCTCAGAGTGTGTGCTGTGTCGCCCTTTGCTGGTGTGGAGTGGTACTGCATCATGACGTGAAACAGGTGAATCTGGGAGGCACTCTGAAAGAGCTGCATTCCTTGTTTTATCTCTACATACGATGAGTCCAAGTTAAGGTGGAAACAAAGACACGAGGAAGTGTTTGTGATTGGCCTCAGTTGTTTTTGGGTGATTTGTGATAGAGCAGCAGTTGGTACATTTGTTCATGTGCTGCTAACGGGCTCACTGTAAAGCACTCGAGTATACGCTGGATGTTCTGTGTATTATTTCAAAAAGTGACTGTATCTTAATCCATTGTGGCATTAACAAAGTGTTGAAGGAAAAATAAAAATGGCACCTAAAAACAAGAAGAATGTGGATGAATATCAAAAATTAAGGATTCCTTTCTTTTGTTTTTTGTTACATGGATGGCATCACCCCCCCTCCCTCAACCCCACCTGCATGTGACTCCAAATGAGATGCAATAAAAGACACATCTGTTGATCTCAGTGACCTCAGTTCATCACTTATGCCTGCTTTGGTTTCTATCAGCACTATTTATATTTAACAACAAAAAAAGTGTTTGTGACATGAACACTACCCAAAATAATGAAAAAAGGAAACTAAAAAAAAAAAAAAAAGGTGGATATTCACAATTAACAATTGAAGCACATATTGTTAGAAAGAGGGGATTCATGAGTTTCACATGGTTGCTGGTAGGTAGCAGTGGCCTTGAAAATCTAAATGTGAAATTGCACAACAACAACAACAACAGAGGTTGTAGTGACTCTAGTCATGCTTGCAAAAGCAAATGTAAGTTGTGCTATCATATTATTAGATTCATATAATGAATCTAATATGATTGTTAGCTATCTGTCGCAGGGGGACATATTGAGCACTTGTGAACATTGCATGTTTTGCATATGTATACATTCCAAAAAAAAAAAAAAATCCCTTCTCACCCATCTGGGGTACTGCCTGGTGTGGTAGACCCCAGCCTCTATGGATCTTGTACTTAGAGCTTGTTCCTGTGCTGCCATGATTAGAGCCTCTTTGCTGTCTTTCACTTGATCTTTGTCCAGCCACTAGTAGGATTTCTGGATGTGAGCCACTTCCTCTATATGCTGGTACATACTGTGTCGGGTAAAACACCTTATTTACTGCAGCGCTAGAGGCAGCTGTTTCACGGTGGCTGCAATGAGCATCCAGCGTTACCTTCAGGTGGTGCACTTTGAGAGGAGGTTACATGAAGTTGAAGCATGGCGGCTGCTGGTTCCACTGTGGCTGGTTTCAATGATCCTGTCCATCCCTGCTTTAGTGGTTCAAAACCTGGACGACGATCAGCACTGGATATGCTGCAAAGCTCACTACTCCTCTGAGGGCCAGAGGATTGCGGTGGTGTTCACAGGATTCCTGGTAGGATTTGTGGCATTTTTGTCATAGCTTTTTCATACATCAGTCTCTACAGAAAAGTGAATCGGGCAGCCTTTTTCAACAATCCACAGACCACGAGACTGATTATCAGCATTGTTGTGACTGTTTTTGTTCTACGTGTGCCATATTATGCCATGAATATTGTGGAGATAGCAGCTGTTTCCCTAAATAACAAGCCCCTGCTGAGGTTTTGTGAGGACAACTGGGGCACTTTTGCCTCTGTACCATTTGTAAATATTAAAAATATTTAATGGAGAAGTTCAGAATTCTCCAAAAGCTGCCTGAGTTATCAGATATCACTGCAGAAACTGCTCAGTGATGAAGGTGCTGTGGTACTCTGTGTTTGTCACAGCAAGCTGTAGGTATTTGGTGGTTTAATGATGACATCTTTTCTCACATCAGCTGTGTACTGATTAAAGCTGGTCCTCACCCAGAGCTGCAAAACAACATGTTTGTATAGAATGCAATGTTTGTTGACATGGAATCAGGTAAACATTCAAAACAAAGTACCCAGTATTAAGTGATATACGTATATTTTACCATAAATTATAGTCTAATCTCCATAGTTTTTAATCTTGTTTAAATCATCATTATAATCATCTTTAACTGTTACCATCCCCTATTGCATGCCATACTTCAGACATCAGATGCATACAAGTAGATCTTAAATTTCCAAAACCAAATCAATTAGCTTTGCAGAATAAACCTAGCCAACCACCGACCCTGCCAATGCTGAAAGCAGCCTGTCCAAAAATCACGAGTTAACAAAGAAGGAATAAGTAGTATATTTCATAATACTAATCCTAATACTAATGATGATAATATAGTTTATAGTTATAATTCACAAAGAAAATGTAAGTTAAAAAGGCGCAGTGCTCTTCTGTTGAGTTCTCCCATCTCATTAGGTCTATTATCTCCAGCTGTGCACTTGTTATCGTATCCCCTCATTCTCATGTATTTATGTAATTTTTTAATTCTTATCATTATTAATTTTTTTTTACGGGGGCGTCCTTGCTGATTTCCCCGTGTTCTGGAATTTTTTTTTACTAATCAGCATAAATGATTGCTTTGAGTTTACTCCAGCCTCCTGTGTTTTTTCATCTGGGTCAACAATAAGCAGCTTCCAAGCAAAAACAAAACCAATAATAATAAAAAATCATTCCAACTTATTTTTCTCCTTCCTGTATAAAAAATAAAATCTTTTATTAAATAAAGATGTATTGTGTTGTTTAGAGAGAGATCTTACAAGGGTTTATCTCATGCTTTTGCAGTTCAAAATGTCAGTTGACAGGAATATAAATGTATCATTTGTGAACATATTTAGAGGAATATTTTCATTTTTTGTTATTTATAATTGAATGCTGCTTCATATAAGTAAATAAATAATACACACACACACTTCTTTTTATATCTTAGTGAGGACATCTAACAATCAAATATGAATGCCTAAACCTAACCCTTAGGCACAACCTAACCACAACCTAATTGTAACTCTGATACTAAAACCACATCGGAGACGACCATTTTATCTGTTTTACTGTTGGTTCACATCAGTATATGTAAAGCTGCTCAAAAGATGAAATGTTTTCTTGTATGTTATTTTTTTTTGTAAATGAAAACATGTACGACGCTACTTATCTTTTCTCTCATCACTTGTGAAATCTGTCACTGCCTTCCCTGTTCCAGCAAACTTTTGAACCAATTTGACCTACGGGCACATACAGGGTGCATGGATGTGTGTTGTCTTAGTCTCCAGTTATTCTTTTGTTCTTGCTCCTTTGGAGCTTTGTGACATAACCCTGACTATGTGTATTTCCTGGTGATTTCTTGTTTTATTCTGGGGGGTTTTTGGATTCTCTTCCAGAATTCTCTGTGTTTGTGGAGCTCTGAACTAATACTCACTTAATGAGTGTACTCCTCCCTACAGTTATTTGCATTCGGGTCCATGATAAACAGCTCACACAGGTTACATACAAAAAAGGGTCATGCAAATACCCATGCTGAGGAAAAATGCAAAAACCAAAGAGCTCTTGGGTGCAAAGAAAACCAACACATTCAAAACAATAAAGCTTTTGTTAAAATAAGAGTTCAAAGAGAGGAACATGGGTATGGGTTTACCTTGCACTTTTGCAGTTAAATATCAGGCAAGAGTCAGCAGTTTCAGCAGTTTCTGCTCCAGAGATTTTGATCTTTTTTGATGATCGGACCATCGTTTTGTTAGTCTGAGTCAACCTTTCTCTCATTACAGGGTAACATGATGGTAAACTGATCAAATTACTAAAAGCAAATGTAAAAAAAAAAACAGACCCCACACAAAAAGGTCAATATCCAATTATATGACATAAACTTCAATGTGTGAAAAATAGTGTTCAACATTTTAGGTGTAATCAAAGTGTGTTCTTTTTCTCAGTAGTTCAACATGGAGACCTACGATTTGGTTCATGTGGGATACCTCTGAGCTCCATGTATGTTTGCATTGCAGGTCACATTATTAGTAGAGCTCTTTGTGTGAGTAAGGGGATGTGGGTAAATCCTTGGATTTTGTTTTTTTCTAACTCAAGTCCAAGTTACACAAACAAACACAAACAACGAACTATATCCTGTTCAGATAGGACTTGTTGGTGGAGACCGCAGAGCCAAGCAACAACCTTGAAATGTAGTTCAACAGCACAAAAACTTTTGGCTTTAGGGTAATATGTCAGAATTGAAAAAAAGGCTGAAGATCTGACGATATTCCAGAGTTACAAAGCTAAAAAAAAGGACAAGAAACTGTATCCTTTTCAGATAGTCCAAGACAGAAGATATGTTTGCTTTTATTTTCCACTCCATCTCAAACTAAAAGAAATTTTCCATTTCACCAAAGACATACAAATGTGCTACTAAATGCAAAAATCAAAAAGGAAAATCCAAAAGATTCCTACTAGCAAAATAAATGAATAAAAAGATTCAAAACTCCCAGTTATTCGTGTCCATATTTCCTTTTGTGGAAAGAGTTATGCAAAATTCTGAAAACATGGTGGCAGGTGTCTTTGGGATTTTGCATAGCTCACAGTTTCCTTGTTATCAGTTCCTCTTTGACTACATCAAAAAACAGCAACTTGTTTACCTGACTGCACATTTATCGTCATCATCACTTGCTCAGTACACACCCGAGCAAGCAAGCTTGCAGCATGGCACAACTCAACTCCACCAATATTACCTATAACATCTCCTCCTGTCCTGGATATTCACCTAGTTTCTTCTTGGAACCCAGGAGGCTACTTCCTGTGGTGGTGCTGTCCACCTGCTTTCTGCTGGGATTCCCTGGAAACATTGCTGTCATCATTCTCAAGCCAAACTGGGAGAACATGTCCAATCTGACCCAGAGTTTGATGCTGAACCTGGCTGTGTCAGACCTGCTGTGCTTGGCTACCCTCCCAATATGGATTTACTACTTTGTCTGTAGCTGGACCCTGGGCCTGGCGGGCTGCAAGCTCATGTCATACCTCATGTACTGCAGCGTTTATGGCAGCCTGCTGACTGTGACTGTGATGAGTATCCAGCGTTACCTTCAGGTCGTTCACCTGCAGAGGAGTTTACCTCAGGTAGGAGCAAGCTTGCTGCTGGTTCCGCTCTGGCTGTCTGCAATGATCCTGTCCGTTCCTGCTTTAGTGGTTCGACAGCTGGTAGAACAACCACATTGGTTTTATTGCAAACATCAATACTTCTCAGAGGGCCAGTCAATAGCTGTGTTGTTGACAGAGATACTGGTTGGTTTTGTTTTATTTTCTATCATTGTTTTTTCATACATCAGTCTCTACAGAGAGGTGAATCGGACAGCTTTCTTCAACAATCAACAGACCACGAGACTGATTACCAGCATCATTGTGACCTTTTTTGGCCTATGGGTGCCATATTTAGCCATAAATGTGCTAGCAGTGGCAGCTATTTCCCTAAAAAATGAGAGCCTGCTGAAGTTTTGTGAAGACACCTGGAACGCTGTTGGAACACTAACATTTCTAAGTAGTACCATGAATCCACTCCTGTACACATTTACTTCTATTCATTTGTCCACTCTGGGCCAAAGAATTGGTAACCAGTTAAGAAGGACGTTCAGAAATCGCTCTCGGTCAAGAAATGTCACTGCAGGAGCAGCACCTCATTGATATAAGCTCCCTGAGAAATGATTTTTACTCTGCTGATACAAACAGTGTGTGGTCATCTCTATTTGTCACAGCAAGCTGTTGCGGATAATGGACTTACTCGTTGAGCTGGTTCTCAACCAGAGAATTCAAACAGCATTCAAAAAAATCAAAGTACCTATTAAATGACCTCTAATTACATATAATTTTTCCTTAACTTATATCATACTCTCCAAAATATTTTTTCACCTGCTATGAAGGCTATGAGGCCCATTAACTGACTCTTATCGACTGTCATCACTCTTATGATCATACTTCAGATTGAGCTTTAGATTAGTTGTTAGCCAGAGGACCTGTGTAGCATGTCTCCAGCTACATGAATTCCTTAATCTTAACTAAGCAAACTACATCCAGCTACTCCAAAGAAGCCTGCTGAGACAACTAAGCCACTCAGGGCTGCTACTACTATTGGTTTGTGAATTGATGCTGAAATATCAATTATAATACCAGATATTTATGTTCTAGAAATAATCTAGCTCTTATCTAGAAGTTCCCATAGTAAATTGGGGAAAATTTGTAGTTTATGATTAACAGGAACATAATGGAAAGCATCTATATTATCTGCATTGTCTAAATGATTGGTAGGAACTACTTCTTTTTCCGCCTCTCATAATGATATCCTAATTTCGACTGTCTAAATGCATCACTGCTCATGTGTGCTCACTCAAAATGTGGAGTTGCTGGCAATATGTAGCACTGTAGCTGAATTTTGGAAAGTGACTTGCATCTGGGTTTAGGTTTTTGCCTCACTACAGCCTGTACATACTTATAGTTATAGCATATTCATAACATACTTCATACCGTGTACATTATAACATATCATAATAGACCCATTTCTGTAATATACTCACATATCTATATTATTGCTAATATATATTTGTAATATATCTATATCATGGCTAAAGCACTTCTGGATGGATGCAAACTGCATTTCGTTGCCTTGTGCCTGTGACATGTGCAATGACAATAAAGTTTAATTCTATTCTATTCTATTGTATCTGTGTTTAAATGAGTGAATTCCTGTTAAGAGATATACTCTAAAACACTTCTTCAGTAGAGAATCAGAGAAGAGAAACACAGAACTTCTTGCTAGCAAGGGCAGCCTCCAGAACTGAGACTCGCACTGAGGACTGCCCTGGTCTTTATTTATATACTTCAGTGAGCACTTGTTCCTTACATTGGAATGTGGAGGTGTACGTGTGTGTGTGTGTGTGTGTGTGTGTGTGTGTGTGTGTGTGTGTGTGTGTGTGTGTGTGTGTGTGTGTGTGTGTGTGTGTCAGAGTGTGACCCCATAAACGACTTCCCTTAACCTGCTGGTCTGGAAAATCCAACAGTTCATCTATATGTAAAAAAGGCACTTAGACTAAAACTAACATAGCTACGTTAATCCTACTGTAAAACAATAAAACAAGGTACAACCTTTCCCATGCTCCTAGGATGTGGGGGTGAACGCCAGAACACCCTGGAATGTTACAGACCTCCTAGGATGAGACATTCTTTCAATATGCCACAACTATATACTTCTAAACACAAATGATTACATGCAGTATTCTACCATATGCAAACTTATATCATTAAAAGATTATACTGACTACTAAGTACAATTTTCCATTGACAATTCCCCACATCCTTAAAACCACAGATTTCCTTTTTTTTTTTTTTTTTTTTTTAAATCGTAGAGCATTAAAAGTGGATTATGTAGACTAGGTATCTTTAAAATATACAGGGCACTCTCAGTAAAACAACTGCTGTAGGCTTGAAAAATCCCAAAATACAACGCAAAATATTTTCTAGATAAGATAGCTTTAAAATAATATGGATCTATAAAGTCTAAAAAGATGTTTCTCAGCTGTATTATTATTTTCATTCAGTCACATTTTGGTAATTGAATATTTTCAAATCTTTTTTTTTTAATTTCTTCTATGATAATTATTCATAATTAAACAATAAGAACAAGAAGTCCCATGTCTTGTATTCATTAGAAAAGTTACAGTTTGAAATACGCTACTTTTGATTTTCCAAACACAAGTTGTTGTACTGGCATCAGATCAGTACCATCGATACAGCCTGAATTTGACTTGCCATTAGATCGGAATGGAAATCAGTCACGTCGTACATCACTACTACATATCTATGACAGTGACAACAGCTCAAACTTACCATTCAGTGAGTTCATGACAACCAAAGCAGCTTCTCCACATCTTTAATTTTCTTCTTTCTCGATTTTAGAGGCTTGTGTAGATTCTGAGTTAATGTAATTTTTTTTTTACAGTATAAAGTGATTTGAGAAAACTGCTCCTGTGATTTGGTGACATATAAATAAAACTGCATTGAAACTAAACAGAGGTGGAAACAACAATTAATGAAAAAAAATGAATAAATGTTTGCTTTGGAGCTCCTCCTTCACCAGAATTGACCATCTTTCTCCATTCTTAACAACAGAAAGAGTTAGAAATAGACAAGAAGAAGCGCAGAGAAGGTGCTGCACTGACACTACAAGTCTATAAATCATGTCATCAGTTCAGTTCAGTTTTATTTACATAATGCTAAATCACAATAACACTCACCTCAAGGCGCTTTGTATTGTAAAACCCTGCAATTATACAGAGAAAACATCAACAGACAACAAGTATTAGCAAGTGCTTGGTGACACTCCCTTTTAACAGGAAGAAACCTCTGCAAAGATGCTGAAACATATAGGAGGTGTTTTTATAATATTCATTACAATATGAGGTACTGAAGTTACATTTTAAATATGTTGAAACACTGAAATACTGAAACATTCAAAATAATATAAAAATTAATAAAGGTATGTTACAGGCTTTGATTTTAATGATTAGTCAGTTGAACAGCCACATTTGTCAGAAACAATTTAACAGTTGTTTAGCACAACATGCATTTATTTAAAGGGAGAAATTTAACAACATCATATCATATATATTATATTATTGAAACACCTACCTCTATGGTCAAAGGAGCTTGCAAAGAAAAGCGTCTGGACTTCTTTAATTTGCTTGAAGACGTTTCACCTCTCATCTGAGAAGCTTCTTCAGTTCTAAGGTCAAATGGTGGGGAGTCCCAGATTTAAAACTAGTGGGAGTAACCCCCCACAGAGGGACAAAAGGACCCCCTGATGATCCTCTAATCGCCTGAGCCAAGGTGTGAAACTGGGTGTGGGTCCCAATCAGCCAGGGTTTCGGGTGAGCTCATTGTGAAACCTGGCCCCACCTTATCATGTGATTTCCTGAGGTCAGATGGCCCAGGACGTACACCACTTTGTGTTGGTCGTTCACGTGGAATTGGGTATCATTCCAGTGCTGATTTACTCTGTCCTCAAAAGCTGGCCCATAAGTCTGGGCACAGACTGCCCAAAAAAATGAAAATAAATGTTCATTATCTGTATGTAAAATATTCTTTGCAAATATTCTAAGGATGTATTCATGTAAATAAAACTAGTGTGACATTTTTTAGCAATGAAATGCAAGAAATACAAAACTATAAAAAAAAAAAGTAAATCAATAAAGAAATAAATCAATAAATAAAACACAAAAGTATTTTTATTCAAATTATTTTCATGTTGCCTTGAAACAAAATACCTCCCACTGCTGTTACTGGAGCTTGCAGCAAATTACCAAAACTTCTACATATATTTATGTTTCATGCTTTGGAGAGGCAAAGTATGAAATAAACAGGGTAGACCAGTATTTCTAGTTTGCTGTGATACTGGGTTGCATCTCCCTTCAAATCAGCTTTGTGACAACTGGTCCTCAACTGTGAAAATATTGTAGATGTTTGTTGAAAAGGAGACATCTCAAAAGACTCAAACTTTCTAATGAATTGGATACAATCTTACCTTAAGTTAGAGTATAATATCAATTAGATTTTTTTCCTCACCTGTGAAAGTTTTAAGCAGATAAACAGAATATTATTGATTGTAATCACTTTCCTGATCCTATGTCTATGTAGGTTGTCAGTCATCCAGGTCATGATAATCTAAGGAGCTTGGAAAGAAAAGCGTCTAGACTTCTTAAGTTGCTTGAAGACGTTTCACCTCTCATCTGAGAAGCTGCTTCAGTTCTAAGCTCCTTAGATTTTAATGATCATACTTTATTGGGCATTGAGGTCACAGGGCTGTGTCTCTAATACGCTGGTCTGAAGTACGGGGGCCCCACAGGGAACTGTGCTGGCACCGTTCCTCTTCACCCTCTACACTGCAGACTTCTCCATCAACTCCCCACGCTACCACCTACAGAAGTTCTCTGACGACTCTGCCATAGTCGGCCTCATCACAGGTGAGGATGACTCAGAGTACAGACAGTGGACTGGACTTTGTGGACTGGTGCCAGCAGAACCACCTGCTGATCAATGCCAGGAAAACCAAGGAGTTGGTGGTGGATTTCCGGAGATGCAGACCCACCACACTGACACTGGTGAACATCCAGGGAGTGGACATTGAGATAGTGGACTCGTATAGGTACCTGGGTGTTCACCTGAATAATAAGCTAGACTGGAGCCACGACACTGATACTCTTTACAGGAAGGGTCAGAGCAGACTCTACCTGCTGAGGCGGCTGAGGTAATTTGGAGTCCAGGGAGTGCTTTTAAAGACCTTCTATGACTCTGTGGTGGCATCTGTCATTTTTTACAGTGTTGTATGTTGGAGCAGTAGTTTATCGGCAGCTGAGAGGAAGAGGTTGGATAAACTCATCAGGAAGGCCAGCTTTGTTCTGGGATGCACCCTGGACCCAGTGCAGGTGGTGGGAGACAGAAGGACTCTGGCCAAAATAACATCTCTGATGGACAGAGTTCCCCCCCCCCCCCCCCCCCCCAATGCATGTAAATGTTGCTGAACTGCAGAGCTCCTTCAGTGACAGACTGCTGCATCCTCGATGCATGAAGGAGCGTTTCTGCAGGTCCTTCCTTCCTACAGCTGTCAGACTGTACAATCAAAACTGCTCCGAACAAACACAGAGGCTTGTATCAGCGCTGTAACTTGCACTATTTTATCAACAAATTCACACTATAACCAGGATTTGCCTCATAACTTCATTTAATTTTATTTAATTTAATAAAGGTACAGTACTCTGTTTTTGGTAACAATTGTCCTTGATGTAAACATGTAAAATTGTTTATGTTTCTGTTCTGTGTCTTGTGTACTGTTTGTTTGTATATGTGTCTTTCTTGCTGCTGTTACACCCAAATTTCCCCTTGTGGGACAATTAAAGGATTATTCTATTATTATTCTTCTAAATTTCATACAAGTTTTAAGCCTGAGGACATGTTTTGTCAAGTCTAGTGAATAACAAACAGAAAACAACTGAGAGTACATACAGTAAGCAAATGTAACTCCAACTACAATCTTTTCATAACCAAATTAATTAACTTTACTGCCTAACCATAACCAAACACCTGCCACCACCTACCCTATCAGTGACCGTAATAACAGATTCTAGAGATTTTTTTAAGTGAAAGTCTAATTTCTTTTCATTTACCCCAACCAATCCAGTACATGGCCTCGTTCTGCCAGAGGCTTCTTCTTGTTGAAAGGCCGTTTTTGTTTCTCACTGTCACCTAATGATCGCTCATAGGGTATCATTTGATTGTAGGGTTGTTTTTTTTCTGTATTACTGTAGGGTCTTTATCTTACAGTATATGTGCTGTAAGGTAAAAAAAAAATGGTGTTGTGTTTCAGTGCTATATCAATACAATTTAACTCAGAGCTTAAATCTGGGACTCTCCACCATTTGACTCTAGCCCCGAAGAAACTTCTCGGATGAGAGGTGAAACATCTTCAAGCAACTTAAAGAAGTCCACATG